>NC_139501.1:3970736-5170736 GCF_008360975.1 Lichenostomus cassidix
GCTCTGGCTTGGCAGTTTGAGGCAGGATGGGCTCACTGTCCAATTTACCATTCTCTACTCTTACTGTGAAAGAGAGACCTGATTTGGGGCAAAAAGGAGCCAGGAATGAATGTGTGCCCTCCCTTGAGTTCAGAGCTGTTTGCTCACCCTGAGAGTGGTTCTGTGTTTGCTCCAACACAGTGAAACAGAGAAACAAAATCCATTTGTCAGATCTCCCCAAGAGAAACCTGAATGCCTGCACAGCCAGAAAGGAGTCAGAAAGGTCTGATAAAGGAGATAACTCCACTCTGAGCTGCACAGCAGCACTGGTGGGGATTCCTTTTAAGATTCCAGGGCATCAACATGGGAGTCTCAAAGTGTATGTGCAGGAGGTCCAGAGAGCTGGGTTATCTCCCAGTCTACAACAGGAGTGCTGAAATATTAATCCCAGTGTATGGGGAAGACTTCTGAGTGGTAGTGAAGAAGAAAGAAGGGTGTCTAATAATCTTTTTCTTGCAGTTCAGAAGAAATTCAAGTCTGAAATTCCTTTCTTTTTTGCTTTATGATTTGATGTTTCCAGTTTACAGTGCTGTCTCACTTCCCAGCTGGCTGCTGGGGATCCCTTTCAAGATATCATGGCTAGTGAGTCACAGCCAGCAGCTGAGGGAGAACGGAGGGAGGCTGGCATGTCCTTGTCATGGCAGTTTGGGGTGTCCCTGGTACCTGCTCATCTCTGCCTCTGGGCACAAACCCAGGTTGCTGACTTTTATGCATCTTTCATTTGAATTCTCACATCTCTCTGAGCCCTCATATGCAGTGCAAAGTAAAATGGGACTCCAAAATATGTACCAGAGGAGAACTTTGGATTCCCTGGCACTGGGGTTACTCATGACTGGAAGAGTTATCCAGGCACAACAAAACCTTCAGTGAATAACCTCTGTGCTGTACAGCAGTGTCATAAGGGTTTTGCCATAGGAACAAACGTGTTGCAGGACTATCAAAGGCAACATTATGAAAGTGTTTTGAAGGTTATTGATGTTATTCCTCCGGGAATTGTATTACCAGTCACTGATATCAAAAGTAACAAATTTAAAGAAGCTATAAATGATAGAGCCCTCGGAGCAAGAGCAACGAACAGAAATAAAAAGGACTTGTTGGCTTACCACGTACTCTATAGGCTGCATGGAACATTAAATAGCATTTATCTGCTATTTCTCCAGGCTGCCATTAGGCTCACACGTGCCTCCTTTCCAGGCACCTGGAGCCCTGTGCCGCTGCATTGTGTCTGTGCAGGTATAGGGAAAGGGGTCAGGGCTGGTGAGCACCCTGAGCTGCTGGAGCTGCTGCCACCTTCCAGCACTGCAGCCTTCCTGGTGGGCAGGTGGGGTGTGTGGGACTGAGACCCTGCAGCACCCTGTGAAGTGCTGAGCTGCTGTTCTGCTTCCTTGTGCAGATGAACCAACCCTTGGACACATCCTTAGTCCCATCGTGCTGCTGCTGTGAGGAGTGTACACAGGGTGTGAGGGGCAATCCTCTTCCAAATGATTTTGAATCATTTTTATATGTACAAAAGTAGCTTGGAGCTTGGTGAAGCTTTAGGAGCAGTGCTGAAGGACAGCATGTCTCTGGAGGGAAAGCTTATCAAGAGCTCTCAGTACATTCTCCTGGGCTTTTCTTGTTTGGTATTTGGAAATGTCAGCTTTCTATTTCCTGGTCCACCTACAACAATACCAATTAAAAAAGTAAGAAGCGAAGTATCTGCAGGTGCACATAGAACTGTTCTTAATTCACAGAATTGCATTAATATTTAACAGCTAATAGTGTTATTGAGGCAAACTAGGCCATCAGCTTGAGAGAAAAACTTGCACCATCTTCATTCCAACCAGAATTGAAAGCAGTGTGTTTTGTTGATAGAAACTTTGAAAGCACTTGGTGAATGTCAGTGGAGCTTTGAAATTAAAATTTCTTCTTATTTCAGACCAACTATTATTGTATCTCTGGCTTGGGTGAGCTGGGAAAGGGCAGAAGCCACTTGGGGCATGATTTATAATGCTGGCATTTCTGGCCGGTGATGGGGATGGAAGTATTCTGAGCTGAGCTCTGCCTGAGCTCGTTTGAAATGCAATGACAGAATTCCCATGTAAAGGTTGCAATAAAAACAGAAAGAGGGAGAAGAGATTCTGTACTTCAGAATGAAAAAAAAAATAAAGAGTCCTCACAAATGTCAGCTGAGGGATCTCTGGCTCACACTTGTTGGGGAAAAATAGTCCAAATGCAGTAGCAAATCTTTTACAGAGCAGCAGCCTGCAAAGAGAGCAGCACTGTTACAGCATATGCAGTACCTCAATATTTACATTTGTGTCTGGGATTTGTTGGGATTTTGCCCGTGTGTTCATGGGCAGCATAACATGATTTCAAAGTATTCATGCAGCTACAGGGCAGAACTCTACTCCACATCTGCAGTTTCTGGTGGCTGGAGGTTCCTCTCTGATGCTTTGTGGGCAGTCAAGCATTTGCTTTGTGTTCCCCTATAAAGAGCTGTGTTAAATTGAGTAACCCCGATGTATAAATTGGGCTGTATCAGTTAGCAATTTTTTGAGATGTTCTTAAAATGAAAAGCACAATTCAGGTGTTGGACACTGAAATATGAGGTGGCTTTGATGTTCTCCTCTGCACCCCTTTCCTTGCAGAAATTCCACTATTCTGGAAATGGTGGCAATATGCATGTTTAACGTAAGAAAACATAGAGGCACTGTGCAAATGTAAGTCTTCAAAGGTAGAGAGCTGGAGTAGCAGAATATACTGAGTATAGCAAGATATGTGTGTACTATAATAAGCCTCATTTGTCAGGAAGAATATCTCAGAGGAGTTCAAACCCAAAGAAACCTTTGCTTTGCCCTCAGCGCTATTGTTTGAAAATCCTCAAGGCTTTTGCAGAATGAATTGTAAAACTGCAGAGAGCAAGTGACAGGGAGGAGGAGGAGATGCCTTGGTGATTTCCATGGCAAATCTGTCTCCCTGTAGAGGCAGTCAGTGCTGGATGCAGCAGTTGGGTTAAAGGCAGCTGTTGCTGCTGTTTCACAATTTCCAGAGTGGGGGTGTTAAGAAGGAGTATCTCTGAGCAAGCTGAAGTAGGACAGGTTGCTTTCTCGAAGTTTCCTCTGCATGCTTTAATCATAGTTGTGCTTTGATACACAAGCAATTGCATAGCTGTAAAAAGCTATTAACTGAGTCACACAGCTGCCCTGGCACCTCCTCTGACCCATGGCTCAAAGCTATGAAAGTCTTGGGCTGGTCTTTCAAGAATCCAGACAAACACTAAAAACCATGGGTTTGAAAAAGAGCTTTGCTCTGTGGGTGGCAGCCTGGAGCCCACTGTGGTTCTCAAAGAAAACCCTTTGGAGATGTGGGTGGGAGCCAGGCTGTGCTGAGGGGTGTGCTGCCCTTGTGTGCCCTCTGTGCTGGGCAGTACCAGCCCCACAAATGCTCAGGTGCCACACACTCAGGTCTCCTCAGACCTTCCCAGGAAACCGCTTCCATGGTGTCTGGAGCAATAAGCAGGACAGGAGACTCCCCTGCTGCATCTCCATCCCTGGGATGTCTGTGTCAGCACCAAAGCTCTCTGCATGTTTCCAGATAAACAAATGCTGTCCCAGCTCATGGCAGAATTATCTTGTCCCTGTCAGCTGCCTGTGTGAGTTAAAGCTTCCAGCTGGGAGAAGTGACACACATGAAAAGAAATTTCCATTGTCCGGAAGAATAATACCTGTGTGAGAAAGAGAAGTCCCTTTTGTTTTATTTTGCTGCATGTTTCTGGTTGTGCAGCATCATCCTTCTGTTACACCTTTTACTAGGGCTAGAGGTGTTGCTATGAAAGATAAAAAGCATCTCAGAAATCAATTTCTTTTGGAACTTCGGAGGCCAGGAATTACTGCGTGTTATTTCTCTGTGTCTTTCAAAGTGTACGTTAAGTAAACGTGATCCTCAGGAGTATTCAGAGGCAGCTCTTTCTATATAAAATATCTTTAAATGTATCCAATTTGATGATGTGTTAGTGAGTGTTTGGTATTTGTTCTATATTAAAACTCCCTTACTTTGCTGCTTACGCTATTGAAATGCTGCCTGATGATGCCCTGTGTGCTGTGCCCTTACCAAGGTATTGAAGAGGAACTGGGGAACATGTTATAAAGTATACAGCCAAATTAAATCTTGATTCTCTTTAAAACAATTGCAGGAAATCTCGTAATCTCAAAATAATCTTTTGCTTTCCAAGCCTTTCAATGTTTGCACTACATAGAGCTGCATTGTCTTGTAGCCAGTCTATTGTCTCAAAAATGATTGAACCTAAACAAACAAAAAAACTCAAAAAAATCTGGGTTGAAAAACTGGGAAAATGACTCTGTGTTGGAGCAGTGGGCTGGCTGACCTTTGGACACAAGCATTGTATCCAAGGTTATAAATTTTGAGACCACAGCACAGCTGGGATGTGGCAATGGTGAGGAGGGTGGGGATGGCCACCACCCCAGAGGGGACCCAAAGCTCCTGTAGCCAGGCAAGGACAGTGACAGCTACCACCAGTTCCTGAGCAAGTGTGTGTCGGGATGCTGATTTAACTGCAATTAAAACCACATATGCAGCAATGTCTCTCTGCCCAGCTGACCCTAAGCATCCTCTCTTCCTGAGGAAGCTATGGAAGGGCCAGGAGTTCCAGCAGCTCTTTTGTCACTGGAGCCATGGGGACAAGGTTAGTTCAAGGTGCTGTGCTAGCTAGAAGGGATTTTCCAGCAGAAGGAGTCCTGCTCTGCAGCACAACAACTGCTTTTGTGTCTGGCTCTGGGGTCCCACTCTCTTCCCTGTGCTCCAGTGCTTCAGCTCGGGTTCCAAGGCTGTGCTGTGTCTCTGGTAATTGTCTCGTTCTCCCTAATTAAACATGCCCAGCTCTAGATAAATTAAGGCAGTAGGTTGTGTGCTCAAAGGCAGCGGATTTTTTTTGTTGTTTTCACAGTTAGTGTGGAAGATTAATATATTCCAAGGCGTCAGCCACCAGGTTGCCTTCCATAGCATGACCTCAATTAGAAATTAGTTCAAGGATAAAGAAATTGCTGGGATTCAAACCAATAATCTTGCCCAAAGCTAGAATTTGGTCTCTGAAAAAAAATCCATTACTTCTGTGTCTGTATTATATATTTGTGCCTTTTTCTTCAAGTATCCTAGGCTCTGGTCTCAAACCTTTAAAAATCCAGAGGAAACCCTCCAGAAAGACACTGCTATAAATAGTAGAAGATTCTATCATCCATGTGTCTGGGAATAGTTTAATTCCCTGGTTTGATTTTTAGATAACATGTAGATGACACACAGGCACTCTCAGTACCTGTCCCTGAGTTACCTGTGGGTACTGAAGCATCATGTAATGGCAGCCCCTCAAAACCACAGAAACCTCTTTATATTATCTTTTTTTGGGGGTGATAATCCGTAAGATATTAATCCTGTCACCCTACAGCAGTGGATGTGAATTATCTTCCCAGAAAGCTGAGATTCCTTTTCAAGCCTTTTGGATTGTTTGAGGAATACAAAATAAACCTAGTGAAGGAATAGATGTGGAAAATAAAAACCCTGTTATAATTTTGGGGGTGAACTGGGAGGGAGGGGGGCACAGGAGCTGTCTCTGCACCCCACTGCCATACTCCTCTCCTCCTACCCTTCTGCTTCATGGTGTAGCCATTAGACCTGGAACAGGCTGGTTTCACCATGTGTAGAACTTCACAGGTTTCACAGCAGAACCAACACAGCTGTCCAGTGCCAGCCAGGGCAAGTGACTGTATTTGGGGGTAATTCCTTGGCTGAGATTAAATTCACTGATGCTCATCACCCCTGAGGATGATGTACTTCCTTTCATCCTTCCAGCAGGGAGTAAAAATGCAAAACTTTCAGCTCAGAGGTATTTTTCCAAATAAAATTATCTTCAGCTGTGGTCATCGGTGATTTGGGAGCCCCTGCCAGTGAGATTTTGCCTTGAGCTGATTGCCTTGGCTGAGCAGCTGAAGAGCAGCTGGAAGTTGGCCAGACATGGCTTTTGATTTTTGCTTTTAAAAGAAAAAGAAATAGAAGACGAGAACCAAACCAGCATGCTTTGGGAAGGCAGAGGGTTTTTTGTGATTATTCTCCTTGAGAAGGGAGACTTCCCCTCGGAGGGGACTGACTCTGGGAAGTGAAGAGGAATTAAAAGGTGGTTGCTGAAATGAAAGGAGGGTTTCCCCTGTGGCTGAGCCATCGTGGAACTCTGGAGGAACTGACCATTCCTTCACCCCAGCTTTGCTCTGCCCATGCTCCCCCACCTGCCAGAACTGCTCCAGTTTTGTGTTTCTGCTTCTGTGAAAAATCCCCACATGGGGCAGGCTGGTGGAGCAAACAATCCCTGTTTCAGTCAGATAATTTCCATGGTGGGCAGCAGAGGAGGCTGCCAGGCTGCTCCAGCCACTGGGATGGAGGGCTGCAGCACCATATGTGCCATTGTCACTTTCTGGGTAATGTGTACACTTTCACCATCACATAGTTTTTCTCCTTCATTTTTCATGAGAACTGGCATTAGATTAATGGTTAAGCCATGGAAGAAATGTAACACCATGCCAGTCTGATTTATTGACCACTTAGTGCTGATGAAGCTTCAAACAAGAGTCAGACAGATGTTGCAGTTGCATTTTTCTTCATCAAAACCAAAGACTTTTTGTGTTTAACCACTTGTTGCACCATCTCCTGCTCACCCCCCCAGCAGCAGTGGAGGCAGTTCTGCCACACTGAGGAGGCAGGAGAAGCCAAGGAGCTCTGTCCAGGTCAGGGACAGATGGCAGTGGCTTCAGTGCAGGTGTGGGGGAAGCAGAGGAGCTCTGCTGAGGCTCCAGGCACAGGAATTTCCAGCAGCAGTGTTTCTGCAGCCCAGTCCAGGGCTCCTCTCATTCCCAGCTGGCACCCAGTGAAGGGCTTCTGCCATAGCATGTCCACTGTCCTGACACCTTTCCTGTGTGGAAGTTACATTTGTAATTTTTCTTTCAGTCTTTCACATCTCTCTTGCTCTCCTGGTAGGTCACCACAAATAGTGTTGATGATGAGTCTTCTAAAACCTACATATTCTCTTCATATGTGTCAAAACATTTCAGTTCACCAAGCAGATTGGCATTCATGAGATTTGTCAGTCTGGGGTCAACTTTGAGCTGTAGGCATGAGGAACAAACCTGTTTGATTTGTGTTTATTTTACATGCTTTTATATATAAAAAGTATAAATTCCAGTGCCAGTCTGGACTGCTGAGGTCCACTTGCTTGTGCTGCACTGAAGCCAGGAAACCCCATAATCCTGTCCTGCTTGGTGACAAACAGGCACTGTTAGGCTGTGAAAAACAGTTTACCTGAGAGAAAGGCAGAAGCACCTTCAGCACTGCCACATCACCCAGTGCTGTGTCCTTGCTCTTTTCTTTGAAACTTCCCTGAGAGCAGGAGGTGTATTTACATGAAATCTCTGAAGCATATTACTTTTATTACTTCATCATCTAGATCACTAATTATGTTAAATTAGGTGATGGAGACTATTTGGGTGTATGGGTAATCATTTTTACTATCTGAACCTCTTCTGAATTATGCACAAGGACTGTGATGCTTCAGACCTCCACTTCGTAGAAGGAGAGGATGTGATATTTTTCCATGTCCTCTGTGTCTGTCTGGGGCAGAAGTGCCCTGTGAAAAGGAAGGTTTTGAGCATGTCACAACTGCACACAAAAGGCCCAGCTGTTTGTCTCCAGAAGAATCTCGGGAATAGAAGAGCTAACCGTTTTCTTTGCTTTAGCACTTTCCAAAACTGCTCTGAAATAAATTGTTAGCTGTTCCTTACAGGTTTTCTTTGCCTCTTCCCTGTGCAACACAATTCTTTCAGCACAGGCTGCAAGAATTTGATACTGTTTTCTCACAGAATTTTCACTGAAAATCCCCTGCTTGCAGTTCTATCCATAGAGGGGAAAAATGCAAGTTCCAGCTTGCATGTCTCCTAACTTAAAAGAGCTTCTCCTTCAGACAGAGAAATACATCTGGTTACTGATGCACTGTGGGGCTGCTCTGCATGCCATGTTGCAGCAGGTGTCTGTGTCCTGCTCCAGCTCTCCCCTGGTTTCATAAGCAAGTGCTCCCATCAGCACAACCTTTGCAAGCAGATGATGGGTTGTGTTCCCACTCCCCCTTGGAACAGGGCTCTAACAGCATTAATGAAACATTAGAGTTTTAATTACACCATTATCCTATTTATTTTTATAAATAATTCCAAAGCAGTCATTAAAGTTTGCGAACTTAGGAATAAATTACTTAAGGGAAAGAAATCATCTCCTCAATCTTGTTATTATCTATTGAACAATCTCCCTGGGACGCTGGTGGGGAACTGGCAGAGTTGTTGCTGTTGTTAAGATGATTCATTTACTCTCAGGGTGGTAACACAGAGCTCAGCTCCTGCTCCAGGTGTCAGTGGGATGGCACTGCAGTGCGTCAGAGCAGGGTGCCTCCTCACCAGCCCCACGGGAGGGAGAGGGCAGTGGGATCTGTTTGTGGGATCAGCCTGTGGGATCCATTTGTGGGATCAGCCTGCAGGATCTGGCACCTCTCTGTCCTTCTGCAGCTGTCCTGCAAAGGACTCTTTTAGTCCCAGCTTGTAAAGCAGCTTGCAAAGCTACATCTTTCCAGGCTTGTCTGTAGGAATTCCAGGCTTGTCTGTAAAGAGCCCCTCTTTGGGGTGCTCAGTTTGTGAGCCTCCTCGGCTCTTTGCTCCCTCTGTCTGTCACTGTATGGAGAGTGTGGCTGTTCCTGATGTTCTCAGGTGACTTTCTGTATATTCAGAATAGCCTAATGTGGACCAGAACTGATGGAAGCTTTGTCTCAAATGAATGAAAGGTCTTTCAAGCCAAAGCATATTACATGGTGTTCACTGTAGGTGGTGTTGGCAGGACTCTTGCAAGTATTTGGTGTTGTAAGTGTTGGAAAACAGGTTCACTCTGAGCAGACAAGTGGAGAGTTTCTAGCAGAGAGCTGTCAGGATGGGGGAAGCCATGTGCAAACTGTCAGGCCCCATCTTTTGCCACCTCTTTTAAAGAACAGCTCTGATCTCGGGGACATCCTGTACGTTCTGGGATCTGATCATGATGCTTTCTGTCTGAGTTTTAATTTGGAAGATACATGCAGAAAGTGCTGGCGCCAAGGATGTAACTCTTGCTCTGCTGTCCCTGCAGAACCCAGACATTGTGTTGGTGCACTACCTGAACGTCCCAGCCATCGAGGACTGCGGGAAGCCGTGCGGCCCCATCCTGTGCTCAATAAACACCGACAAGAAGGAATGGGCAAAGTGGACAAAAGAGGAGCTCATCGGGCAGCTCAAACCCATGTGTGAGTATCTGCAGCTGGTTTTGCTTCTTTGCTATATGTTTAGAGTTCTGTGTTTCTCATAGCCAACAGCCATGCCTGTGAAGGAGTCATTTGTCACCATCCAGTTCAGCTTGCATCTGCATTCACTGTCTCCCCATATTCAACACTTCTGGGATGCATGGTATGAGAGCTGCCCAGACTGTCCCCAAAGAAGTCCCCTCTGCACACTGGGGAAAAATTGTAGCTATATTCTTGCATGTTCCAGGGCTGTTTGGAGGCACCTGCTCACCTGCAGTATTGGCAGGTGGATTCTCCCAAGGGCACTCCATGTTGGGGTGGTCAGAGTAAGGTCCCAGTGGGTTCTGTCATTTACAGGTGGCCCCATGGAACTGAGTGTTTTGAGTTGGACATCATTTCCTACAGTTGTGAACTTTGCAGCTTAACAAGAGGGCTGCTTAGGTGTGCAGAGTGATGGGGAAGTTTGCCCTCAAACAGGCAGTTCCTTGAACCTCTCTGCATCTGCTTTGGTGTATAATACTTTCTTTTGCATCACAGTTATATAGTATGTTTTTCCCTGGAGAGGACATTCCAATGTGCACACAAACATTTTTGCAATGAAAGAAAAATTAGACATAAAGTGGATCTATAACCAAGAGAAAATTAACTGCAGGAGCCACAATATCAAATCTGAGTCAACAAATACCAGGTCTGCTTCTGTCCCTGCCCCCTGCCCCTGCCTGGATGCTGGTGTCATGCCCAGCCTCCTGTAATTGGAGGTCACAGCCACAGAGTGCATCCTGATGTGTCTCTGCCATCCATGAAAGATCAGCCTCGTGCTGATCACAGCATTGGTAATCTGAGTTTGCAGTCCTTTGTTGCATCCTGAGCTGTGCAAGACTGTGTATTTCTTTTCCACACAAAGCTGGAGGGCAGAAGAGAATAGAGAAAATGACACATTTGCCCCTGGAGCTGATAAACTTAGACAGAAAACCAGGATATTGGTGTAGCTGGGATTGGACAAGTACCTCAACATTAAAAAGGAAAGGAAGCAGCAGCCTGTTAAAAAATCTGCAGTGCATCAAGAAAATTATGTGAAAACTACAACGAACTTGCCGTAAATTTAATAACACTTGGCTCTTTTATGTCTCAGGAGGGAAGAGTGAAATTCTGCGCAATTATTCAGAGTATATATGCATGTACACGTCTCTGTTTATGGGTACATATCCTGGGAAACACATCCTCAGAAATGTAGCTACAATAAAAGCTTTGGATTCTGATCAGACCTAGAAAACAAAGAGGACACGGATAACCGTGTTCGGGGAGCGCAGAGGGGCACAGCTCGCCAAGAAGCCATCAGATTTGGTTCCAGTATAGGGTGTGCCATGAAATTCTGGAGCCAAGCACATTAGTTTCATCACATTTTTGCATTAATCACATTCTTTCACAGACTTCACAGTTTGATTGCCTGATGTTTCCAAATTTCTCTGCCCTAAAGCAGATTTGTCAATGGCTTAATCAAAGCGTTGTGCGTGGTGTCACTGGTGCAGTGACAGTCTCACCCTTTTACCTGTTCTGTGTTGGGGTTTGTTTTTTTTATTCCTCTGGGCTTGGAAGCTGTGTGGGGTTTTTGTAGATTCTTTTGTTTTCTTGGTTTGTGTTTTCCGTAAGAATTTCACATTTAAGACTACTTAGTGATGATTACAGCCAGGGTGCATGTGGAGGTCCAAAGCCTCTGTATCTGCAGGGAGGTTCCCATTTCAGACCACTGATGTCATTCAGGAATAGGGGAAAGAAGCTGATAGTAGTTCTGCCTTTGGGGAAAATGTTTCCTCCTGGTCAGAGGTTGGTGGCAGTGTCCAGCTCTTGACTCAGTACAGCACAAGAAGTGCTGTTTGTTCAAGTCCTACTCAGCCTGGGCTGCAGTCAGGTGTTAGAGCTGTTGACCTTTCTCAGGTATTAAAGATTTTCTCTCAGATTCGAGGGTAGCAGACAGTCAGTGGAGTGGCACCAGTGGTATGGGAGCATGTTCTCTTGGCCATGTGTGCCTGCAGAACTAAAAGCAATGTGGCAGATGGATGGCAGGGTGAGCAGCATTGGTCCTGGAGTCCAAGCCAGACAAATACATCAAACTGTTTTTGCTGAAATGTAGAGAGACCCTGGCTGGGATGATCAGGGAGTTTGTTTACGTTTCTTGCATCCATAATTCACTCAGCTCCCTCTTCCTTCCGTGCTGCATCATGCCAAAGTCAGTCCAGGTTTCAAGTCTTCAGTAGCGTCAGGGACAGGCAGCAGCTCCTGGTAGCAGCCTCATCACCCCTGTGAGCAAAACAGGGCACTGAATTCTGTGTACTGACAGGTGGCTTCTGCCCTGGTCCTGAAGGAGACCTCTGAACCCAGAGAGAGCTTCTTGGCTGGCTGCAGAGGTGATATTTGCTCATTCTGTGACTGTGCTTGCACTGGTGGTTATGGATTGAAAAAAACCACCTTTTAGGACTGGCCATAGAGCACTGAGAGCTTTGTGGAAACAGCATTAACTTGTTCTAACATAGCTGGTGTGTGAACTAATTAAGAGACTGAAATGAACCTATCTGAACATCCCTGAAAGGTAAATGCTGCAGATGCTCAAAGGATTTGAGGTTTTCTCAATGCCTCCAGCTGAGTTGAGACTGTAAATAATTAATTAATTAGCCTGACTTCATCTTTCATGGCTTTGGGTTTTTGCTTTAGTTCTGATCTGTTTGCCACCTGCCTTCACACTGGGACATTCATGACCCCCTGATTACCCTCTGTGGACTGTCACTGTTGGCTTATCAGACCTCAATTTGTCAGTCCTCAAGACTAACGCGTATGAGCCTGGAAGGCCTCATACCCATGACCTCCCAGAGGATGATTCCTTTCTCCTTGCAGGCTTGGAGATGGCGCCCCTCATCTTAGAGGTGTCAGCAAGGTCAGGGAGCCCAGGGAAGGCTGTGACACCTCCAACCTGAGATAATCCAGCTGTTGGGAGCAGCTCAGCTGTGTGTCTCAATCAAAAGGGTTGTCGTGTGTGTGTTGCTTTGGTATGAATACAACTTTTGGGGGACATTTGTGCAAAGTGAATAGCTATGATACATGAAAATCCTACAGGAACGTTGTCCTAGACACCTGTAAGTCATTTCAGGATGCCTGGTGTGAAGAATGAGCCTCAATTTGGCGTTGCTATCAATTTCCCCCCCTCTTGTGCCCCGTTACAGTCTTGCTTTGAGATTTCTCTGAACAGATTAGCAGATGTCCTTAGAGGCATCTGGTGGTAAAAGCAAATTCAGTGGCAGAATCCATCACAGCAGAATTCTGTATATAAACTCCATATGATCAGCAAATTGTGGGCCAGCTCATGTTGGGGGTTTCTCCAAATCATCCCCTTTTGGCTCTCTCATCCTTCAGCTGGCAAAGCATGACTTACAAGCTCACAGCTGGTGCTACGTTGCAATCCTTGTTCCAGGTCCACTATAATTAAGAGCTATCTTCCTTTCAGAGGAAAAGCTTTTTGCATTCCTCTGCTGCGTAGGAACTGAGGGCTTCTGTTAGTGCTGCCTGCACGCAGCCACAGCTGGGGAAGCTGCAAGTTCCACGTGTGCCCGTCAGTCAGTGGGCATGGGCTGCTCTTGCCTTTTCCCAGAGTCCCTAATTCTGTGAAAGAGAGCCCATCAGGCTTCCTGGAGGTGACCTTAACCTGCATTGTCATCACTGGAGAAGGCATCAAATGCCTGTGGCTCAGAACAAAACTCAAATAGCAGCAATTGGCATTAATGCAGTTGGAAGAATTGAGTTGTTGGGAGTTATATCTTGACTTGAATTTATATTCAATTTCAGTAACTCTGTTTAAGGAGTGGGGTTATATTTCATCTTAAAAGATCAGTTGTACAAAAGTGCTACAAGGGATAATTTTTGCAATTCCCCAAGCAGTTTGTCAGAGCTCCAAAGTGTCCCTCCATGGAAACTGAAGCTTGCCAGCTTAGCTCAGCTGGCCACGTAAAAAGCAATGTGGATTCTTTAAAATGACATTGAGTTTAGTAATGCTGACTTACAGTTTTACTGCAATAATCTGAGTTTTTATTAAAGAGAACACAGTAAAAGGTGCTAGATAGGTTCTTATATCCCATCCACCACCTGGACTTTGAGAACCCTTGTTCATACTGTCTGCATGGCCATCATCATCAGCCACCTGCTCGGCTTCTCTTCTTCCCACCAGCCCTTTCACTGCTGCAGGTGTCCTATTCAAGAATAGGCTTTTCCTCTCCCTCTGAAATCTGTGGTGGCATTTGTCCCCAGAGGAAACTTGTTCCCATGCCTATATGGGCCACTCTGTAGGGAAACACGTTTTCCCTTGTGGCAGAGTTTCACCTACTGTA
Organism: Lichenostomus cassidix; assembly: GCF_008360975.1. Taxonomy (NCBI): domain Eukaryota; kingdom Metazoa; phylum Chordata; class Aves; order Passeriformes; family Meliphagidae; genus Lichenostomus; species Lichenostomus cassidix. Next base: position 3,984,498 of record NC_139501.1, read on the forward strand.
GAAAGTCCCACTTTGCCAAAAGAACAAAATCAGGAACTGTGTTTCAGCTGGTGTCTTTCAGCTGTGTTTGGAGACACTGAAGGGAAAGAATCCCACTAATTGCTGAGAGCAGTCCAGCAGGAACCCAACGTTTGCAGTAATGACAACTAACTTGAGGAAACCTAAACCAAATAGTTTCCTGACCCTCTAAAACTTATATATTAAACCAGATGCACTGATTGCCGAACCTCTCTGAGGAGGCTATGGGCACGCCAGCCTTTGTTTCCCGTTCTTCCTTAGTATTTTATCTCCCCTGTTAACACTTCCCTTTAGCGACTGGCAGACTCAGTCCTAGAGTATCTGCAAACGTGTCAGTCCACCTCTTCCTGGCAGTGCCACCGCGGTGTGAAAGCCTGGGGAAGGAGGGCTGGGAGCCCCGGGAAGAGCCCTGGAGAGAAGGGCTGGGAGCGCTGGGAAGAGCTCAAGACCCACTCTGTGAGGGTCTCGTGTGGGTTTGGAGCAGCGGGACGTGCGGTCCCGATTCCAATGCTGATCCCAATGCTGATCCCTAATCCCGGTCCCGATCCCAATCCCGATCCCAATCCCGATCCCAATGCTGATCCTAATGCTGATCCCTAATCCCGATCCCAATCCCGATCCCAATGCTGATCCTTAATCCCAATCCCGATCCCAATGCTGATCCCTAATTCCGATCCCGATCCCAATGCTGATCCCAATCCCGATCCCAATGCTGATCCCAATCCCGTTCCTTATCCGCTGGCGCCACCTGGCGGCCGCCGGGCGCGGCTCCCGGTGCTGTCGGCAGGAGGCGAGGAGGAGGAGGGGGAGGATGGTGATGATGCCCTTGAGCCGCAGCCGGAGGAGGGCGAGGACCACACAGGAGGAGCTGGAGAGGTGATTTCCACTCTGCTCCTCCGTGTGCGAGCAGCCTGGGATTTCACACATCCGTAAATAGTGGCAGGAGCCCTGCTCCGAGCAGCTTCAGAAGAGCCGTGTCCTGCTGGTCCCCTCCAAGGGATGTTGGACAACATGTCTGCCCACTCCCTGTGAGCATCCACTGCATCTGAGCAAGCCTTCAAGGAAAGGTGTTGCTTTGGAAGACAGACATCCCTTTAAAGAACAGCTCTGAGCAAAGTGCCCATGTGAGTCCATACAGGATATTAGCATTCAGGGGGTGTCACTGATGTCCCCAGCAGTGAGGCTCAGGTAAACCTGTCCTTCACAGCCAGTAACAAGTGGAAATGGAAGGGTGGAAAATCAAAACTAAACTCTGTGTGGGCGTCTGAGTACAACAGGATAAATCTAATGGAAATATCCTTCAGCCAAACTGAGAAATCAGAGCAAGGCCTTCTGTCAACAGAAACACAGGGAAAATTGAAGGGACAAGGCCGCCATTTCCAATTGACCATCGCCATGGAAACACCTCTCCGAGTCAACACTTGGTGGAGCAGGATGTGGGCAGTGAGGCAGGAATGGGCAGCTGGTCAAAGGACCCACTAACGCTCCCAGCAGCACTTTGGGGATTTCTAAAGCACTTTGTGTGGGTCAGGAGTGGCTGAGGGCAGGACTTCTGACACCAGGGTTTTCAGCAGACTGTCAAGATACATTGGGAGGAGAGGCAAACAGAAATCTAACCTTGATGATTCCAGATATTCCAGCTCTATCAGTCTATCCAACTTACCTGTTACAGGTAGGAGATCTCATTGTTGTACTCAAAGTAACAAAAGACTTGGGGCAAATTGGGGCAGAGGAGCAGGATGTAGAGTATAGGGAATGGCTTCATCAGGTAGTGTATGTGTACCTGTATGTGTAAGCTGTGTTCTGGGGGAGGTGGTATGGAAGAGCGAGGTCTTTGGAACAAAACCAGGAAGTATAAAATGTTTGAAGTGGCAAAGAGAAATGTCTAAGAGCATTCAGAAAGGGTGAAATGATCAGATTTAAATGTGGGAGGGTATTTTAGGGACAAATTTTGCTTAGGGTAGGGAAACCACAGGGAAAAAAACAGGAGCTGTTGATGGTGTTGGGTCTAGAATGAAGACGAGACAGTGAGGTAAAGCTCAGGTGACAGGGAGGAGGATGATATCTGCAAGACAGGAGGACTGCAGGCCTGGAAATGGTGGAGGACTGACTACCACCAGCAGCAGAAGGAGGCAGAAATAGCCAGGGTGTTGTCAGAAACCTGGACAATCATATGTTTCTGTGTGCAAGTTTCCCTTGGATTCTGAGCTGCCTTTTTGCTGGTAGTTCAGATCATCCTTCATCCCTTTGCTCCTGATGGTCAAAGTCCTGGCAGTGCTAATGAACAAGGAGCTGCTGGGCCACTATCAGAAGGTCATTTTTATTGCCTTTTCTTCAAAAGAGAAGGAAGAGAAGAAAGGTGAGAGCCCAAGCTCACAAAAAGGGATTGGAGCAGCATTAGCACTCTGAGTTGTGGACCTTTCCCCAGCCTCTCTCCTTGCCTTTGAGCACCCAGGAAGGCACCAGTAACTCTGCTTGGCTGCACTGTCTCGTGCTGCAGGCACTGTGCAGAGGGTGTGTGGCAGGAAGAATGTGTTGCTGCTGTAATGCAGCAGCTTTTAGACCCCTCCATGATACCACTGAAAAGGAAAGTGTTGAAGCAGTTCACAGCTTTCATTTTAAATTATCAGGAAATGCAGTAGGAGTCTGAACAGGAATCCGGATTAAAATCCTTTCCAGAATTTCTGCTAAGCTTCAGACTTTTTTTTTTCCTTTTGTGTTCATATATTATGGCTATATTTAATCAAACATAGTTCTACAGTGGTTTCACTTTTTGAACCACTAAGAACCAGGAAGAGTATGTGTGTATGCTTTTTATTAGCCTTCCTTTCATAATGCACTTTTTTCCCTATAGAAATCTCCTTTCCTGCTGATTCATTATGTGTCAGGAAGCCAAGCGTGACATGTTAAAAGCCATCTTGATAGTGTTTGGTATTCAGTACTAACAATTCACCAGGCGCAGGAGTCTTTCTTTAAAAGAGGGAGGAAGAAAATCTGCATATTGGATGTGCCAAGATAGTGGATAATTTGCATTAAGCATCCAGACATTCTTTTTTTGCAATCTGTCACCCTTCACTGGCTTTTTATTTTATAACCTTCATAGCATACGGGGAACATAAGTACTAAAAAAAAGTGGCACCACGTGGACAGAAGCTGAAGCTGGAGCCCTTTAGGATCAGCTGGAATAAGGCTAGAGAAGGACCTTTCCTCAGCAGCAATTGATCCTCAATGGAACTTTGCTGTGCTAGAAGGACCTGAAAATAATAGGCATGGTCCTTTAAGTACCCAGCTATAAAGCTGTCCATTATGCCTTAGCTTCCAGCTCACAGCTTCATTCAGACTTAAGAACCATCATCATGAATACACAAACCCCGAGTCATGATTCACTTCCCAGACTTGCCCCCATGATGTGCTGCTCATCCCAGGATTTAGCAGTAGTAGGGAGCAGAGCTGCCATCCTGCTGGAACACAGATTTTCTGTACCCAGCAACACGGACACCAGCTCACATCTTTAGCAAAGCGTTCCTGAAGTAATCAGAAATTACTTAATGCAAAGTTTCTCAATAATAATTACAGTTCAGTAACTTTGTGTCATACAGTTGAAAGTATCCAAAATACCTGACTGCATTCTAATCTCACTGACAATGTCTTTTTGGTAAAACTGCTATTTGAACATCACTTATTAGACATAATATCACAGGTGACAGAATAATGTATCTTAAATAATAAAATGAATGTGAGCAGAGGTAGTGAAGTGGCAAGCTTGTCTAGCTTAAACTTAGACATAATAACAGAGACTGAGTGTTAAGAGGAAATTCAAAACTGTGAATTTACTAGAAAGCAAAATCTGTTGGGTACGATAACAATAAATGTGGTCATCAAACAAACATAGAGGGACTTATTACTAAACTATCTGCAGCACTTTCAATAGTGAAATGAGGAAGAATACTTGTAAACCTTATTTACAGTATTTCTGCAGGTTATCCAGCCTGGCCAATAGAAACGCGAATTCTGCAATACAAAGCTAGACTAAGATGAGATGCTGTTAGGCAAAGTGACATTAGTGGGTGATGAGGCAATACAGCAACAGGTAACAGAAAAAGCAATAAAACTGCTTCACAGAGCAGATCCAGGAGCTCTGTTCACCAGCTGCATGTGACACACTCAGTGAGCAACATCAAAGAGGACAACAGGAGATTGTTCACAGGATATGCTGCCCCTGTGACCACAGCCATTAGATGTCAAAAACATGCCTTCATTCGCTTCTGATCTCCCTGCACAATGTTGCTTTTGGCTTGTTCCCCAGCCTCTGGCTGTACAGGAGCATCAGCCCAACCTGCTGTTGCCAGGATTTCACCCCATCACATCAGGGGCCTTCACCACACTGGGATCTGTGTATTTACTACAAAGGCTGAGTCCATGGGACTTTTGCCTTTGATTTTGTGTATCCTGGTTAAGGATTTTAGAGGACAACATGCAAGGAATGTGCATTGATAGACTGTGGCAAAGACACTCCTGAAAAGAAGCTGCCAGGCATGAGGACACCTTGGAAATTATGTTGTCACTTATCAGCACTTTCCAAAATCTGCACATGAGCTCTGGTGCATTTAAAGGATAAATAAATAAAATGCACATATAAGTTGCTCAGAGAGACATTAAAGGAGACAGAAGATGCTTTGAGTCAGTTATTATGGATAAAATATAAGTGCTATTTCCATTGTAAGTCAGGTTGCAAATATCACTGTTATAGGAAATTTTACAACTAAAATATTCTGAGACAGAAACTTTATTCAAATCATGTATCTGCATGCAGTCTGGCATTCTTATTTAAACAACTAATGGGTCCAGAGAGTTCCCAAGAAAAGGCTTCAGTTTGCAACATGTTCTGTAACATTACCCACCTGTCCATTTTCCCAAATTGCTAAAAGGTCGTCCAAGTCTGAGGAGGAACTCACACAGTGTCTGTTAGTCACTCCCAAAAAATGAGTCAGCCTTCACTGCTGCCACCCGGGATCTGACAATGAAGACCTGGCAGAAGGTTTGCATTTGCTGTTACACTGGTGTATTTTTGGCTGCTGATTTTACTATAAAGCTGATTTTGTTTTCATATTAGACAGAAAAAGATTTCAAAACACTCTTTGCAATTATACTGCTTTACTTCAATGACACCAAGTCTTTTGTTGTTTTTGGGTTTCCAGTGAAGGTTCCAGGCACTACAGAGTTATTACAGGTGCACAGTCCCTGTTAGCAGCAGACTGAAATAGAGCCAGATACTCTGCTGAGGGGCTTTTCCTCTATATATACCTCATTCAGGAATTGCATTTGGAAGCCTGTCAATACCAAGGAGCAGAGAATAGTAAACCAGTAACCATTACTGCTGCTTTTTACAGGTCTCCTTTCAGTTCTGACAGAAAGCAGCAGGAATGGATTTCTGCTGGTTGTTTGGAGTGGCTTTTGATGGTTTTGGCATGGGTTTGCACTTTCTGATGGGAAATTTTACTGTTCTCTTTGCAGTTCATGGCATCAAGTGGACTTGCAGCAATGGCAACAGCAGTTCAGGGTTCTCAGTGGAACAGCTCGTGCAGCAGATCCTCGACAGCCACCAGACGAAGCCCCAGCCTCGAACACACAACTGTCTCTGCACTGGTACCTTGGGTGAGTACCTCGGGAGGGCACAGAGTGACTCAGCTTCATCCAGACTGGGAGCAGGGTTTGTGCTAATGACGTGCTAAAAATGTTGTCTCATCAAAGCCTGGGACACAATGAACTCAGAGTTGACAGGAGAAGTCTTGAGCATAAAAAGATGCAGCTGGAGCTTCTGGGGAAAATGTCAATGCTTTCTAATAAATGCACTCTATATATGACCTGCTCAAAGGGGTATATTCTCTTCTGCACATGCAAATTCTGTTACCAAAGCCTCAAAATCTAATGTTCTTCCAGCTTCAACCTCTTAATTCCTTGCTCTGCAGCTCACTTTTTGGAGAAGTGCTCAGGTGGTTAACTACAAGGTACCACTGGGATAAGACAGGTCTTATTTAGGTATCATGAAAATACAGATCTCTTTCCTGTTAAAGGAGATGACTTTGTTTTGGATGACACTACAGCAGCAAGAAGCAGCATCCTTAGTGTTAGCATTTCCTACAGACAGTGATTCACTTTCCAACTCATCTGCTTTAAAGCTGCTCCTTCCTAGCACTTTGGTCAAGTAAAGTATATGACACATTAACTAGTCTTTAGCAAAACTTATAAAGGGAAGTTGTCAGTGCTTCAAAGGGTTTATTTTTGCTTCTTTTCTCGAGCAGCTCCATTATACAATCAAGGCTTAAATAAGAATGATGACCTCTGAAATACCTGAGTTTGGATTAAAATTCACCCCTTAAGGCTCAGCATTTGATCCAGGCTTGCAGATCGGAACATGAATCCTTTTATTCTTCCCTTTGATGTTTTGTCTTGTGCTAAGTCTGCTCAGTGCTTTTAAACATAACAGTATTGCTTTGTTTTGTAACTGGCTTGCACATTGACACACACATTCCCAATTCCTTTCTGTCATCCACGAATACAGCAGCATGAAAGCCTTTCCCTTGTTCCTGTTCATTTCTATACCTAGGAGAATAGAGAGATTTAGTTTTGTATTTAGTCTCAAAAGCACTGTCTTGAACTACTTTAAGTGACCTCATTCAAATCTTGAGCACATAATAGAGAAGTTCCCCTTCAAGGGCAAGGAACAAAAGATTTAGCAAATTGCAGTGGATATATAGATACTTTATTTTGCCCAGAAGGTGGCATTTGTAATTGTAGCCATCAGCTATAGGGAGGAGGCTTCTTCCCCCCTTCAGTCATTCTACAGTTCTGTAATTAATGGTCTTACGTCATTCTAGGGAAAATTAATCAATTAAGGAAAGAAACATCAAAAATTCATGGGCTGCTGTTCTTTAAACAGCAAAAGCAGTCCCTGTAGAGTTTGTGACTAAGGTGCCTTTGCAGACAGAATTGTTTACTTCATTCTGCCTGATTCCAAGCTCTCAGGAATGCAGATGATGTTACCTTCTGTCAGGCCAGTAAAGGTGCTGGTTGTCTTAATTCATGGAGGATTGTTTTCTGGTGGCCCTTGCTTGAACATTCTTCAGCAGCTCCAATGCTGACTGTGTGCTCCTCTCAGGAGTACAGCTTGTCTGTTTGTCAGCACAGGAATGGCTGAGAGGCAGAGAAACGCATCAGCATCCTTTTGGGAAGGCAAGAATGCTTTGTATGGCTAATGAGTTGCTTCTTTAATAATTTGATGGGCAACTGTAAGACACAGTGGTGACAGGAAGATGTGGGCTGTAGTGTAGGCACAGGGTGATGCCAGGGACAGGGGCATGATGTGGAATCTGTCACCTCCAGATTACTGGTCAGCATCCACACCCCAAGAATGGTTGTCAAACTTCCTGACATCAGCCAAGCATCTTTGTTCTAGGGGCTGGGGTTTTGTGGAGCAAATGGAACAGGGCCCTGTGCCACAGCTGACAACAGCAGACTTTGCACTGAGATTGGGCACATTGAAATAACTCAGAAACTTTTCACAGATGCCAATTCCTCTCTGCTTGATCAGAGCAGGGAGGAAGGGGGTAGGTGCTACATGGGTGAGGGTAAGGGTGCCCATGTGCCTGTTGAGAGGTTGCTGTCATTGCACACAGTGGATCTGTGCACTAGACAGGACCTGAACTTCTGGCACGGGTGAGAAATTTGTTTTATTTCCAAGATCTCTTGTGCTCTCTCATGTGTGTGCTCACTCACTATCACACATGTATGCATAAGCATAGCTGTCCCTTGCTACAACCATGAGATACACAACTAGCATTGTCCTAATTTTGTATTTACTGAACGGCAAATATTGTTGTTTTCTGGCACAGGGGCAGGAAGCAGTGTGCATCACAAGTGTAACAGTGCCAAACACCGCATCATATCACCAAAGGTTGAACCAAGGACAGGTGGGTACAGCGCTCATTCAGAGGTACAAAATAACGATGTCTCTGAAGGGAAGAACGAGCACAGTCATGGCAAAGCCTCCAGCCGAGAGAAGAGGAACGGCAAAGTGGCGAAACCAGTGTTGCTCCATCAAAACAGCACTGAGGTTTCTTCCACCAACCAGGTGGAGGTCCCTGACACCACCCAGAATTCTCCTGTGTCCATCAGCAGTGGGTTGAACAGCGACCCAGATATGGCAGATAGCCCAGCTGTCACTGGTGTGTCCAGTATGGCTGTAGCATCAGTTATGGGAAGTTTGTCACAAAGTGCCACCGTATTTATGTCAGAAGTCACCAGTGAAGCTGTGTACACCATGTCACCCACCTCTGGCCCAAATCAACACCTTCTGTCCTCAGATGCAGCTGCACAAGGACTGGTACTTGCTGTGAGTTCAGATGGACACAAATTTGCTTTTCCAACAACTGGCAGTTCAGAGAGCTTGTCAATGCTACCCAGCACTGTCTCCGAGGAACTTGTGCTCTCCACAACTTTAGAAGGAAATAGAAAAATTCCAGAAACCACCATGAATTTTGACCCAGACTGTTTTCTTAACAATCCCAAGCAAGGGCAAACTTATGGTGGAGGAGGTATGAAAAATGACAGCATCAATACCAACATAAGGCAGTCACCCACAACAGAACGTAGCTTCAACTTCAATACAACCCTCACAAAAGAAATTAAAACTGAGGACACATCTTTTGAACAACAGATGTCCAAAGAAGCATTTTCCTCCACTTCTGCATCTAACACTCTCACACTCAGTACTGGTTCAGGTTTACTTCCATCTGGAGGGGGTCTGAGCCCAAGTACCACCCTGGAGCAGATGGACTTCAGTGCCATTGACTCCAACAAGGACTATTCTTCCAGCTTCAATCAGACCGTCCAGAGCCCTCACGTCCATCAGACCCCTTCCCCCAGCTTCTTTCTGCAGGATGCCAGCAAACCTCTTCCCCTTGAGCAAAACACTCACAACAATTTGAATGACACAAGTAGCTCATTTGTGAACACGTTAGGAATCTCCAATGTGAAAACAGAGTCCTCGTCCCAAACCACTTCCAACTGTAATGGCACAGTGGAAACCAGAATAGAGTCCACCTCTTCTCTCCAGCTCATGCAGTTCCAAGCAAACTTCCAGGCTATGACTGCAGAAGCTGAAGTTCCTATGGAGACCTCCCAGCAGGCAGAAGGAAATGAAAATCTACTTAAATCAGGGGATCTTCAAGCCTGCAACACAGAACACTACTTGCAGCCTGAGGCCAATGGGGGTATCAGGAACGGGAACAACCTCCCTATTCTCCAAGGAAACATGGTACAAGGACTCTATCCTGTGGCCCATCCTAGCTTAAATAACTCCTCCAACATGGAGCTTAACTTGGACCACTTTGACATCTCCTTCAGCAACCAGTTTTCTGATCTAATTAATGATTTCATATCGGTAGAAGGTGGGAGCAATGCTCTCTATGGACACCAGCTGGTGTCAGGTGACAGTGCTGGACTGTCTCAGCCTGAAGACAGCAACAGAGCGACGTACAACCAGGCCGAGATGTGCATTCCTTGCTGCAGCCCTCAGCAAGCCAACATGCAGCTCAGCAGCACAGAGAACGGAGCCAGCACCATGGCATACATGCACGTGGCTGAGGTGGTCTCGGCAGCTGCGGCACAAGGCACTTTGGGGCTGCTGCAGCAGAGCGGGCGCTTGTTCATGGTGACGGATTATTCACCAGAATGGTCTTACCCTGAGGTAAGTCCAGGGCTTTTACTCGCTGATGTTTACTGCTTTATCTTTTGTTGCTGTGTTAATAAGGGAAGTGTTTTGTTAAAGCATTGAAAGGGCTTTTAAAATATTTCTCTTCAAGTCAGAGCATTCAAGGCTGTTTGCATGTCTGAGTGCAGTTTTAATTAAGTACTTCATTATCCTGACAGGGCCCTTTCTTCACTTAGGAACAGAAAGGTATTGTTTCATTGAAAGCAAAGTCTTTTCCACATGATGGCTTCATGGTGCTACCTAGGCCCAGTAGAGTAGCAGAGTTTGCAAACTGGAGCTGTTCCTTAAATTTGTCACTGATGTTCTTAGCAGAGTAATTCACTGCGCTGCCTTAATGAGTTCAGCATTTCCCTCCATCTCGCTGACTCCCAAAATCAGTCACATGCCCCATAAGTGAAAATGGCAGCAGCACAGACTTCACTGATGTGAAGGAATTCATGAGGACAGAGGCTGGTTGAATCACTAGTGGGAAAAGAAGGTTGTTTTGAATTACAAAAAAAACCCTAAAACCCCAAACACAAACGAGCAGGTTTTTGTTTGCATAGGCCCGGCTTTGGAGCGCTGTTGTGTGTGTGTACAGAGGTGTGCAGTAACTGCTCAGGGCCTCTCTCCCTGTCCCCCTGCACAGCACTCTGGGTTCCCAGGGGGATGCCACCCCGCCAGGGTGATGGGGCTGTGCCCGGGCATTCCCGGACATTCCCGGCCTTCCCCAAGCGGCTGCGGGCAGGGCGAGCTCGGCAGGCCTCGGCCGGTACCGGGAGGGCCGGTTCGGGGCTGGGGCCGGTTCGGGGCTGGGGTCTGTACCGGCCTGGGGCCTGTACCGGCCTGGGGTCGGTTCGGGGCTGGGGTCGGTTCGGGGCTGGGGCCCGTACCGGCTGGTTCGGGGCTGGGGCCGGTTCGGGGCTGGGGCCTGTACCGGCTTGGGGCCTGTACCGGCTTGGGGCCTGTACCGGGCTGGGGTCGGTTCGGGGCTGAAGCCGGCACCGGGGGGCCTGGAGCTGTGGCCGGCGGTGTCGCTGCCGGCGTTGGCCGCCCGGGGGCAGCAGGGCCGCGGGGAAGGGGCGGCGGGCCCGGGGCCGCTCGGCGTTCGGCTGCGCTCCTCCCCGCGATGGCCTCTCCTGTCACGGCTGGGTCTCTCCTCTCACTGTTGGGTCTCTCCTGTCACGGCTGGGTCTCTCCTCTCACTGTTGGGTCTCTCCTGTCACGGCTGGGTCTCTCCTCTCACTGTTGGGTCTCTCCCTTTTTTCCCTCGCAGGGAGGAGTAAAAGTCCTGATTACCGGCCCGTGGCAGGAAGCCAGCAATAATTACAGCTGTCTGTTTGATCAGATCTCAGTGCCTGCATCTTTAATTCAGCCAGGGGTACTGCGCTGCTACTGCCCAGGTAAGGAGCACTGCTCTCCTACATCTGGTGGTTTCAGATCCTGATCACGTCGTGTACATGTCCTCATCCCCTGCAAAAAGCAGTGCACTGAGAAGCTTTTCCTTTTTCTTTGACCTGTTTAGTGTGAGAAGAGCAGTTTGGGATCTTGATATGTCACAACAGATCACGATAAATACTATTTAGAATCTCTGAATTAACTTTAATTATTTGAAATAATTTCAAATCATTCTAAGCATTCCTGCAGTTTTGAAAGAACAGATTAAAGAGTAGCTGTTATTCAGGGGTGCACTCACTGCTCTGCTGACTCAATTTGCCTACGTTTTGCCTTTGCTACTTAGAGGATGAGAACACCTCTAACCACAGAGATTTTCAGTAGTGATGGCCCTCAGTATATGACTTTCAGTGGGCGCAAAATAATTTGGCTTCATTGCTAGGCCCCAGCTTCCCATTGGAAATGCAGTGAGGCTGCTCAGTCTTCAAAAACACATGTGATTCTGCCTCCTGCCAGCACAACCCATTAGATGACTCTTAAGTTTACAACCTCCATGTTTAAAAATACCAACCGGCATTTTGGACTCTTCAGTTTTCTAGTCACAAAAATACTGTTAAACATCCCCTCTCCTCACCTGCTTTCAGCCCAATACTTAGCACATGGGAATATCCATGGGATAATTCCAAGATGTGGGTTTCTGTGGGAAGTTCTCTGTCTTACAACATGCACTTTCCTTTTAGCTCATGACACTGGGCTTGTGACTTTGCAAGTTGCCTTCAACAATCAGATCATCTCCAATTCTGTGGTATTTGAATATAAAGCCAGAGCTCTGCCAACCCTGCCTTCCTCCCAGCATGACTGGCTGTCCTTGGACGGTAAGAAGCATGTGATGTTCCTTAAGAAAGCTGACCACATGTAGGAATGTGGATGATAGAGCAGCTCCTGGTGGGGAAGGGATGTAGAGGGGTAAGTTTGTCCTCACTGGAAGGGCTGTAGCGATGTTAATCAAAGTCTTCTCACTGAAATGTGTTATTAGTCCTTTTGATGTGAACAAAATGTTACCAGTTTTTATACAAGGTGACAAAGGGGTGGAGTTTTTTGTCTGATTAGAAGGCTGATCATACTGCCCAGTTTCTAGAAGGAGAGAAGCATTTACCCTGGAACTGTCACTCCTGAGAACTCTGAAACTCGAGCTTGTCTAGAAAAATGTGTATTTATGTAAGCAGAAAATGGGGAGATAGTGAGGCATGTACAAGAGGGACATTCCAAAGAAGTTGGGATGGTACCACTTCCAAAGAGCAGCATGGAGACAGAAGACTGTGAGTATTGCTGTGTGAAGAGAGGTTTGTGATGTGGCTGCAGAGGCATGCTTGCAAACAGAAATAGAGCTTGCCCTTAACGAGGAGGTGCATATAGTCTTATCTTCAGCATCAAAATCGAATTTGCTTGACTTGAGAGGATTGTAAGAGTATGTAGGTGCTTTTCATCTGCTGCTGAGGCCTCCCGCTGCCTGTGCAGTGCAGCTGATAGCATGTGATGGTGATTGATACTCAGCTGTTAGCAGTCTCTCCAGGGTGGCATGCCAAGTGGGTAGGCTTTGAATCCCTTGTTTGGCAGTTCCCTCAGTGTTGCTGAATTTGGAAGAGCTGAGAATGTGGCTGTGAGTGCTGTCTTTGGTGTCCCTGCAGTTTCTGTGGGTGCTCTTGGTTAGCAGGCCAGCTCTCAATTAGAGGTTATTATGCTGTGGTGATGGTGGAAGGGAGGGGGACTGCAGCAGTGAACAAACTAGGGCATTGCTAACAGGGAGGGGAAAAAAAAAGTAAGAGGACCGCTGCATTGCAGAGGCCCTTCAGGGAAAAGACTGAATAATTATACTAACCATGACTTATCAGAAGCCTCTGCCTTGATGCACAGTGCTCCAGAGGGAGCAAATTATGCTCCTATTTAAAGGACCAGCAACATCTTCTCAGTTATTGTTAGAGAACAAATGTTAGCTTAGCTAGCCAAGGTAAAAGCTAATGTGAGTTGACTCTATCAATTGAATAAATACACAAATCCCTGTCTTTTCTGTTTGCCTTAATTTCCCTGCTTAAAATCTTTGCCCTGCTGACTGTTACGTAGTCTTGAGGGAGGATTTCCAAGGAATATTTGTAGTCACGAAATAATGACAAAAATTTAAAAACTCTTTTTAATTAACTCAGTGGAACACTTTGAGATCCTTCTCACTGCATTGTTGAAACACAGTTCATGATTCCAGCTGGAATGACCACAGCCAGAGAGATAGGGTTTAGTGGCACATACCCCCTGGAAACAAACAAGCAATTTCCATCTCACTTAAGTTTAGATAAACAACTTCATTCCGCAAATCTCCTTAAAATAAAGTCAAAATCACTCTATACGTGAACTCTGTGTTTTCAGTTACATTAAAAATCCCTATTTTTTTTTTTTTTGAGCACAGTGTAAGTACTGGCCTTTGGGATCAGGGAGCAGTCCTGCTAATAACTGGGAAGGGTTGTGAGACCATCTCCCACTGCACTCCTTCTTCTAGGACTGAATTGAGCCAAGTGTAGGAATGCACAGAGGAGTTTGAAGGCAGCAGCATGTTCTGTGCCATCCTCTGAAGGGCACCTTCCTTCATCAGTGTCTGCTGTGCCATGAAGGATTGTGCACCCTGTTTTGAACTGTACACAGACATGCTCGCTTTATTCTGAGTTTTCCTTATTTCACACCACGGATGAGTTAGATCTTTTACAAATGGAGGGTTGACACCAGCTGCTGATGTTCTTACCGTTTTTTCTAGTTAATTAGAATATTGGTGTTCTTTCTTTTCAAAGCAAAACTTTTTCTCATAAAGGAAGCACTCTCTTGTGATCCTGATCTCTGCTGATAAACTTGTTAGCCTTTAGTTTTTCTGAGTAAAACAGTCAGTTTTCAAAAGCCATTGCATGCTTTTATAGCCATTTGACCTCACTTTTCATTCACTATCTGTAGAGAGGTTCTTTTAAGAAAAAAACAAAAAGCAAATGAGGCTTGAAGAACTGAAGGCTGAACTGAAGGGCAGAGATCTTCTCATGGCAGATGCATGACAAATTATAAAGGTATTTCAGTACAGATTCCCAATGGAAAGCACGTGTGTTTGCCCTCTCCTGAAGCCTTCACTGCTTTCATAAAATACCTGTAGAGATGGTGTTTCCTTGGCATGGGATGTGATCAGAAATTCCAGGGAAATGGCTATGAGCGCTCTTGGCATTACAATTGTGCATCTGCAGAAAAGAGGACAGAACCTAAAAATAGGGGCAGGCCATGTGTGTACTGATGAGTCAAGTGTGTATGGGTTGGACAGGGGTGTGACTGGTGCTGAATGTAAATGGCACTGACGCAGGAGCACCTGACAGGCAGCCTTTCAGCTACTGCTGGGTTCTCAGTTTGTGATCTGTTTGTCTTTCCCAGCTGGACGACATAAAAAAGACTGGGGGGCTGGGGTTGGTAGCTTACTTGTGCTAGCATGATGTGGCCATACCAGTGGTATCCAAACTCTCATTTTGGCATGCAGAAGGTGGATGAAATGATCTGCGACCAAACAGCATTTGTGTGCTACGTGTGGCATTATTCCACAGTTTGACAGGGACGTGATTTCTGTACAGTGGTAATGTTCATCACCAGAACCCACAGCGTGCGTCTATTTAGCAGGGCCAGATGCTCTTCTTAGCATGTGATGAGATGCAGGACGCCAGAGTTGGGTAGGATAGACGTGTTCAGTATCACTGAGTCCTTAGGGATGTTATTTTGTAGCCAGAAGAAACTTCCAGTAGAAAAAAAGTCTGTGTTGATAAACAGTATTATCGTTTTTCACTCCTCTTTTCATCTGGATAGACGTGACTGGTGTTTACATCTTGAATGTTACCATAAAAGATTGTCTATTTGGGTTCTCTCTGGGAAGAGGGATGAATGTTTTGTACCGTGTTCCAGGGCTGTGGTGCAGCTCACTGAGATGTGTGACCACTGGTAGAGGACATGAATACCTCATTCCTTGCTAGGAGCTATCCAGTAACCTTCACAAGTTTCTATTCATCCTCCTCTCTACTGACTCCTCTGCAGTGTGGAGGCTTTGTTCTGTTTATATTCCTGCTGAGATTTGTTTGGTGTTTTCATCCTTTCACACATTATTACTGAGGACACTGTTTAAGGAAGCCAGTCTCCTACTGCTCTGACTGCATTTCCCAGACTGTCCTTTCCCATTTTGGACATAATGTGATAGAATTGAGGAAAGGAGTATTCCATTTCCTATGCTGAATGTTGTCTTCTGAGCCAGCCTGACTTCATGGTCAGACATGGGATTCCTCTGGGAAGCCGTGTCTGTTTTCAGGCTGATGACTGAACGTGCCATGCTGCCCCGAGGAGTCTGCCCTGGGATCCGCGGTTCCTCTGTGGATCGCAGGACCACACAGACATCCTCCGAAATGTTTTATTAGGTTTTAACGCTCTGCAAATTTGCCTTATTAGAGCAGTAAGTAGAAGTACAAATACTGTCCGTGTGCGAAGTGAGGAGAACTGTGCGTACGAGCGGGAAGGTGACCCAGGGATGTCGCGTCCCGGGCCCGGCTCGCTGCTGTGGCGGCACGTTCGGGGCGCTCCGGGAGCGGCGGCGGTCGGTGCCCGGTGCGGGGCCGCTGTAAACACGGCGGCGGCCGCCAATGGGGCCCGGTGACGTCAGGGCGGGGCGGGCCCGGCGGCGGAGCGGAGCGGGAGTGGGGCAGGGCCCGCCCGGCCGCGGCGCGCCGCGCAGACAATGGGAGGCGGCGGCAGCCGCCGCCCGCCCGCAGCCGCACCGGGCGGGCGCTGAGCGCGGGGCGGGGAGCCCGTCGGACGCGATGGGGGCGGCGGGGGGCCCCGGCGTGGGCTGAGAGCGGCGGCGGGACCCATCGCCCCTGCTCTGCCCGGGCAGGGCAGCCCGAGCCGGAGCGCCCTGCGGCGCGCTCTCGGCGATACTCCCTTGCCAAGCGCCCGGGCGCCCCGGGGCGGGTGCCGGCCCTCCGGGACTTGCGGGTTTCGGGCACGGCGATGGCTCCGTGCGCGCTCTCGGGGTGACCGGGGCGGCCGCCGGTTCCCAGCCCCTGCCTGACCCGCCGCCCGGGACGCCGCTGCCTCCGCTGGCCGCCCGGGTGTTTGTCAGGGCGCAGGGCGAGCCGGGGGGCGGGCGGCAGCCGTGGACCGGCCGCGAGCCGCCGTGGGCTCTGAGGCGGCGCTGGCCCCGGGGCGGGTGCGGTGCGGCGGGCGCGGAGCGGCGAGCGGCCCGCCTGTCCCCTCATGCCGGCCCGTGTCCCCCGGAGCCCGCTGCCGGCCCCGGCCCCGCGGCTCCAGCGCTCGGGCCGCGATGCTCGCAGCCGCTGAACGGCGCCCGGGCTCGTTCTCCGCCGCGGCCGGCCGGGCCGCCCCGAGCCCCAGCTATGCCGGCCAGCGTTAGCCCGTCCGCTACCGGGGCGCGGGGGGGGCACCGCTGACACCCGCCGGCGCTGCGACAGGACGGCGGAGCTCCAGTTGGCTGCGAGGATGCAAGAGACGACAACCAGGTCTGGGGGGAGCCTGCTCTGCCCGCCCCTGCTGCGGGGTCTGCGCCAGATGCTGGCTGGTGCCTCCGCTGATGCCTTGTAGACTCCCAGGTCAGTCCTCTGGTGCCAGGTGTTGTCACATTATTTACCTGGAAGCAAGTAGAGGGACTACAGAGGGGTCCGGGACCCCCAGCCGTTGCAGGTGGACGTGCACATGTGACAAAGTACTACTTTCAGTAAGTATTGCAGGATAGCGTCACGCAGTGCTTGTTTGGGTTTAAATCTGCATGCTTCTCTGTTGTGCCTCACTCTGCTGCACTTCCACTGTAACTGCACGCCTTACTCCTCGCTGTGCCCCCCTTCCCCGTGCCCCCAGCCATGGGACGTGGTCGTGTTTTCATTTACTCGCCCTCCCGTGTTGGTCCTCAGCCTCTCGAGTGATGTTGCGATGCAGGCTCAGAGTTGTGACAGCGCTTTAATTGTAGCATCACGTGTGCAGCAGGACAGATTACATCGGAGGCACCTCCAGCTCACAGCCTCATGTTTCGGCACAGGAGGAGGTCGGTAGCCCAGACCTTCTTGGAGGTCTTAGGGATGCTGGAAGCACAAGCGTGCTCTGCACCACGTTATTGGAAAACTTGTTTTGCAACACGCTTTGCCAGAAAGAGTGGGACTAGGAAGAGGACTTCAGGAGACACTCTAGACCACTCACAGTTTAGATGGGGTAAACATGACTGATGTCAGATTTTCTGAAAGCTTCCAGCAAAGGAGATCTCATTCTCTCTTGCTGACCTGTTCCAGTGCTTCATGGTTTTGTAGCTTGCAGCAATTCTTAATTATCTAACTTTGCAGCAAATAGAAGCCATTTTATAGCATGCTTCTCATCAGTCTGGTGATTTTGGAGTGGATATTTTGACTCTTGAGGTTGCATTTTTGATGAGAGAAAACTTGGGTCAGAATTGTTACCATATGCATACATACATACTATACACAGTACTGTAAGCACAGATACTGCATAGTGTGGCATGAGATGCTTTTTTCCTGTTTATAGTTCTTTAGCATGTAGCCCTTGGAGGAGGAGGTGTCCAGGAGCCCTGCGTAGTAGCACTGTGCAGGTGAGCAGCAGCACAGCACGTCTTCCCAGGCTGTTGCTCTTTGCATACATCCAAGACTGTTTCTCATGTACATTTTTCAAAGTATTGGATCCGTGGGGAGCACAGCCAATTTCTGACCTGAAATGCAGAGACTGACCTTAGGCAGCCAACTTTTTATACAAATTACAAAATAGCACGAGAAGTGATGTCTTTAGCAGTGTTCCCTATCTCTAAAATATATAAAGTACACATGGCATGTTTAAAACCTTTCTCTGTTTGCTGAAGCAGCTGTTCCTGGACAGCATTAAAATCTTGCCCTCCCTAAGCCCTGGGGAAGAGAAGCCTGAAAAATAGGGCAGCAAGTGCTTTATTGCTGTTGGTATAGAGACTGCCACTTGGGGATGAAGTCAGCCTGAGCTACCCTCCTGCTTCTCTTCTCTAGTAATGGCATGATAAAATAAAGAAGTACCTATTTTGAGGGAGGACTGGCTACCGGGGATGCGAGAGAGGAACAGAGTAAACCCAGGTGGCATGGGAGTAATAGCTGAAGTCCTACAGCACTGGAAGAACTATGAGAAAAGTGTTGACAGTAAGAAATCATGCCCTGACAGGTGGATTAATGGCTTAAAATCACTGACAGTGCGTGTGTGTGCAAGTCTGGATGACTTCATCATTCCTGCCCATGCCCAGTAGTGTTCATGTCTTGTGTGAAAGCGTGGGGTGTCTTCAGCTGCTGCTTAGGCTCAGAGGTTCCAATACAGTGTTTTCTTCATCTCATGCCTCAGTAGTTGCGGGATGTCTGACTGATCAAAAGGTCTGGAAGTGACCTGCCTCATTAGCATGGATATGCATTTGTCCTAGAATTTGAATTTTAAATGCTTTCATTTGTTGCTAGAGACTGTGACCTATAACAACTTAATGCTAAAGAGAGATTTTTGTGAAGTGTGTTGAGGATGTTACTGCAGTTTAATTTCAGAAATAGGTGTTTCTGCAACAATGACACCTCAGAAATTGGTATTAAATGATCAAATTGATACTGCAACATGAAAGGTGTGTTCAGGATTTGTTCTGTACAGAAGAATTGATCGAGATTTTATAGACCAGTAACAGATGATTTGCGAAATAGGAATAGGGCAGTGGCACTGTGAGTGATGTGGCCTTAGACTGCTTCCATCCCCACCCACAGCTTGCACTGGATGAGAGAATATGGTGTGTGTGGCTTGCTCTGCAAAACAGAAAAATGTCTTCGTGCTGCGTGGTTTTTTCACAGTGCTCAGCTGTCGTGCTTGTTCAGTTCAGTCTGTGTTTGCTCATGCAGGGAATGATTTAACACAGCAACTGCCAGTAAAAAAACATCACAGGCTGAGAAGCCAAAGCCCTCAGTGTGGCTCCTCCACACCATAGTATTTAAGCACAGTGCTTGGGAACACGTGCACATGCAGATCTCACACACCACTGTTAGCTCAGTGTTCAGAATTGTGTGGGGGAATAATTGTATGCTGAGCAGATGCAGCCCCAGTGGAACGTGCAGATTATGGACTCTCATCCTTCAGTCCTTCCAGCCAGATACTGTCTGTCATTTTGGTTGTGCAGTGTGGCAAAAACCTCCAGACCTCCAGGTGAGAGTGTGAAAAAAGAGCAAGTGGTAGAGACACCACTTACTGCTAAGAACTGCCAATTTATTTTTCATCTGTATTTTCAGCAGTATTTCCCCTGTAATAGTTCTGGCTGCACTGCCAAGTCGTGTGGCATAGACAGTTTCCTGTTGTTTGAAGTTTGCTTGGCAAAAGGACTGACTGTCCTTTGGGCATGTGTAGTTGTCCACTACAGCAGTGTGCAGAGATTAGAAAAGCAGCTTTCTGTGCTAATTTCTTAAACTTGGCCTGTCAAGCAAAGGAGGGCTTGTCACTTAGTGCTGTGCCTTGGTATCCTCTTAGCTCCATGCCCTGGGACATCGTGGTGTTTCAGGTACCATGGTAGTGGTGTTTCAAGCTGATGTTTGATGAACGTGTGCCTTTACTACCTGTTGTAATAAAGTGTGGACAGAGGCAATGCTCTGAGCTTTGCCTGCCCATGGGGGACACTGCATGCACAGCTCAAAGCCAGAAATCCTGCTGTTGGAAGAGGCCTTTGGGTTAGGCAGGAGGGCTATGTAGAGGAGTGGCTGTCGTGGGGTGTAGGTGAAGTGTTTGCAAGTGCTGTTATAGCTCTCTGTCAATACAGGGTCTGTGCAGTCAGGAGCTGTTACCAGGCTGCACAAGGCACGTGCTTCTGCAGCCTCCAGTAAAAACTTGTGTCACGTAAACGGCTGGCATCTGTTCAGATTCTTACCGAGGAAATCTAGTGTTTATTGGAGGACACTGAGGGAGAAAATGGAGGTGTGGCTTCCAGAATCTTGGAGATGAGACTAACTCCTCTGCTCGCTGCATCTTCCACTCACTGTGCCTGCTGTGGTGGCTCATCGAGCTGTTGCTACAGGTCTGCTTTAAATTCATTGTGACAGCATTTCAGTTAAGAAAACGCTACTGGATTAAACCAACCCTGCAAAAAAAAAATAAAAAGAAAAGAAAAAAGGTGAAGTGAAACAATATCCAGGGTGTCTGGGTGTAACTGTGCAAGCATACAGGCTGTAACTCTGTAAGATGCTAGCTGATGTAAACAACCATGTATCCTTAGAGGATTTGTGCCAGAATAGTTTTGCATCTCTAGAAATGTTCAGTGCATAACCTAATATTGTTGCTGTGATCAGTAGTAGGCTCTCTCACAGTGCAGATGAAAATGATGCTTGTTCTGCACTTAAAAGATGGTTCATGTTTTAGGGTAATGAGCATGAGACTTAAACCAATTTCTTAGTACTGGTCAAAATCTGACCAGGCAGCTCCTCCCAGTCTCTCTCTGCAGGAACAGTTCAGCTCCCCTCAGGTTGCCACCATCTCCCTTTGTTATGCTAGGGGAAAGATAGTGAGAAGTAATTTTTGTGTTACATTGATACTGTGAAATTTGAAGAGGAATAATTTCCAAGAAAGATACAGTGTTCAGAATATTTTCTGTGAAATTATTCTGTATCTTGGAGATACTGAAATGTGGCTATTTTCATCATCTTTGGTGAAGGGAACCTTGAAGAACAGTGTCAGAAACAGTCTCTGTAGTTTCCTAAAGAATATTAAAACATTTCTTGGATTGATTTGTAATTGAAAAACTCAATAAAAGTACAAATTTGCACATCTAACTTTTTGGCCTACAAAAAGATACTAAATTCTGTCATGAAAAGCAGAGCCCTTGGGCAAAACCATAAATATGTGAATGTGTTTGTATCTACATGGATCTTTGTTACCTTTGGACAGAGTGAGGGTGCTTCTAGTGCAACACATCTCCTTGGGCTGCTTAGATTTCCTGTACAATGTAGCAGGAGAAAAGCTAATTTGGACAGTGATTTTTATGTTGTCGAGCTCTCATCTTCACTGCCCTGCAAGAGACTTGCTTGTCATGAGATCCTCTGTTGGCTGTAAAATACAAGAGTGTGGAAGCTGTTCCTTTAACTTCAGTGCCTGCTGTGCAGGTGGCCCTGAAGAGAGCAAGACAGAAAAGATTCTGACTAGCAAAATGAGAAATAATACAGGATAAAAGGTCTTGAACTTCTCAGAGTGATACCCGTAATGTTCAGCCTGTGGCTCTTGTAGCCTTTCATTCAGTTATTGCAAAGTGCATGTGTTGGCTCATCAGCCAAGTGTGAATCAGCTGGACATGGTCCAAAATTCCACTAATCTGGTGTGTGTTCAGCCTGGCTGTGGGAGGGGAGCCTTTTGCCTCATTGCCAAGTCCAGGAGAAACCTTAGGGTGGAAGGTGTTCTCTCTCTCACTCGCCCGCCCTACCCACCATTTTTTTTTTTTGGTTGGTTGGTTTTGGTGTTTTTTTGTTTTGTTTTGTTTTTTTTGTTGTTGGTTTTTTTGGTTTTTTTAATTAGTTTATTTTGGTGGGGGCGTTTTTTGTTTTGTTTTGGTTGCTAGTGCAGTGCATGCACTTCAAGCAACCAGTCCCTTTTGAAAGGGATGCCTTGGTGTAATTGATACTACAGAATCATGAAAACACTATACATAAATAATTTTGAAATTGGTATGAGTTATGCTTGCTTAGGCAGCAATTTTTGTCACCTGGAAAATGGGCAGCATAGAGATACCTTCCCTGCTCTGCTGCCCCACTTACCTCATTTGCTGCCTGGAGCTTTCTGGTTTGGGGCACACCCTGATCTGGGTAAATGCTGGTGGTCTCTGCTAGACACAGAGAAGGCTCTGGCTCCAGACATGCTGTGCTGGCACTTCAGAATGTTTGTTTCTACTTCCCATTTTACCAGCATATTTCTAACATGCCTGATCCGGTCAGAATTAGTTAGTCTTGCCCTAAATACTTTCAAGGAGCACTGGCAGGTGTGTGATTAGGAATACCTGGGTGTACCAGATGCTGTTTCAAATCCTGATTCCTAAGAAAACTTCCTTACTTTCATTTCTTTGGTTTAGTGTCTCTGTCTGGGGACACTGGTGGATAACAGACATACCTTCAGTAACTTCAGTCTTCTGACAAAAACTGACAGGAAGCTGTGAGTGTCTTTAGCTAGGGATCAGGAAAGGTGGAGGCTTCACTCGTTACAGATCATAAAGCCCAGAGAGAAGAGCCTGGAAAATAGTCACAAACAGAGGGCTCTCCATTTCTGTTCCACAGTGGTTTCAGATTGAAAAAAAAAAAAGGGGGGGAGGGGGGGAAATAGTAATCTGCACAGTGCACTTCATCATTTCACTGGAATAATTTTCTCCTTGTGTTTCCAAGTGTATAAAATAATTCTCTCTTTAGCCCTAAATGAGTAGGAGCACATCCCCAGAATCTTGCAGCCCTGAGCTTGTTGGTCTGTAACACTGATTCAAGCCAAATTTCTTCTTTTAAAAAGATGCTACTTCTGCCTATAAAGGGTGAGGGCTCAAATGCGATAGCTGGTGTGTGTTGCTTCTCTCAGCTCTAATAAATACGAGTGTTGGTACCCAGCTAGGCAGAGTGGCATTACCTGAGTGGAGTAGAGCCATTCCCTGCAGGACAAGCGTGGCCACTTTTCCAGGTACCTGCTCTGTCACAGCTGGGTTCGCAGTGGCGGGAGGGGACAGCTCCGCGGGGCCAGGTCTCTGCCAGTCTCTGCAGTGGACGTGCTCCGCCTGGCAATGGGGAGGGAGGAGACAGCGGTGTGGACTGCACTGCAGCACACTGCAGCACTCCTGGAACAAAGATTCCTGGGCAAGCAGGGCTGGTGTTGCTGCCGTGTGCTGACCGCAGCTCGGGGACAGCAACATCAGCGCCATGAGTGTTTCATCATGTAACTGGCAGAGCTCTCCCAGGGGCTTTGCAATTAACAGGACAACTGAAGGATTAGTAAGGCACTAAGAATAAATGTTTTGGACTAGTGAGCTTACCTCTGACATGAAGTTAGGTGGGAGGTGCTGGCCACAGTCCTTCGTCCCTGGCTCTTCAGCAGCCAGAGTGAGATGCTGAAGCTGGCCAGAAGGGAGTGGAGCTCTTGCCTGCTGTCAGACCGCAGCAGCCCCTTGGTGAGAAGGAGGTGTCTCCAGCCAGTGGACCTGAGCTGTCTTGTACCAATGGTCTGCACTGTGGTCCTTTGTGCAGTGCAGCAGAAGTCCACATCTCTCCCAACACCTTCTACTGAGAGTTGTGCCTTGGAGTATAGCGTATGAGTACTCCTGCAGCCTTCCAGAGAGGTCTCTGTGTTCTTCTTGGAGAAGACTGACTTGTTTAAGACTTGGTCAGAGCTTGTCCATTTTGGTGCACATACTCCTTTTCCTGTCGCTGGGCTTGGCTCTGGGGTTATCAATGCTATGCACTACCACAGCATCTCCATGGATGCATGAAACTGAACAGGACTGTCTTTCCCCCACAGTTTACTACATAAGCTGTTAGCATGATAGCAAAATTCATTAAACGTTGCCTATCCACAAAACAGTCTTGCCCAGTTTCACATGAGCTGCATGAAGCTTATCCCTTATGGGTCTCAGGACAGAAGGACCTCTGCCTCTGCAGCCACTCCCTCTGCACTGACTGGCCCTATCCAGAGAATCATTGCCTCAGTTGATCTGTACAGCATCAGGTTCAGCAGTGATCTGCTAACCTATCTGAACCTCCCTGCCCCACCATTCAAGCATTAGTAGTTGTAGGATAGTGCTGTGTTACAATGCAACGAGGGGAAAATCAATAACACAGCCCTGAGACTTCTGTAGGGGCCAGAGGGCTCCAGAGTTGCATGGCTTTCCAAAATGTTGTTACAGGATTGTCAGTGTCCATATGCTGATTTCTGGTAGTTCTGTTTCTAGCAATTGCCTGAAGCTGTTTTCCAAGAAAGGGAGCCTGGCAGGGAGGGAGCAAGTGCCTTGTTAAAGGCTCCTTTTACTAAGCACAGAAGGAAGCAGAGGGGTCTTTTTCCTCCAGGTACCATTGTTGCATGATTCCAGGAGGCAAGCTGAGCTGAATTCTGGACTCTTGTAAAGTAGAGGGGTTACTCTAAAATGGTAGATATGATCCTACGGAAATGCTTTCTGAATGGTTATATTTGGTAAGAGTTTAATTGTGTTTTGAAAGACTTTGCATTACCCCTGTCCATTATTGTGTGCATACAGCTGGACTCACAAGGAAAGGGATCTGTCTTCTGCCTGCGTTTTTCCTTTTTCTGTTTTCTGTAAGGAAGTTCTCTGAAATTGCAGTCAAAGAATTGCTGCAGGAAATTGAAGAGCTAGGATGCTGCAGGGCAAGCGTGTGTGAGCATTGCCAAGCAGAGCAAATCTCATCTATCGCTTCCAGGATAGCTGATTGTGATTTCCTGCAGTTGGCTATCACAACCTGAGCTTCCTTTCCATGGAAAAATCCTTACTCTGGCTTTCTCCAACCTAGATAACCAGTTCAGGATGTCCATATTGGAGCGACTTGAGCAGATGGAGAGGAGAATGGCT
This sequence comes from Lichenostomus cassidix, assembly GCF_008360975.1. NCBI lineage: Eukaryota > Metazoa > Chordata > Aves > Passeriformes > Meliphagidae > Lichenostomus > Lichenostomus cassidix. The sequence goes on from NC_139501.1 coordinate 4,009,304, forward strand.
GAAATGACAGGCTCCCAGCAACACAAGCAAGGAGTAGGAGGCGGGAGCAATGGGAATGGGAACAGTGGAACACAGGTGCAGGTATGAGCCCTGCTGTGTCCAGACACAACAGCTTTATGCTTTCTTACCAGAGGGGTTTTTTTGGGGGGGTGGGGTCTGGAAATGCTTATAGTTGGTCCTAAATAACAAGTGTGGTTAGTGGGTGTCTAACAGCAGCTGGTTTTCAGTCGCATTTGCCACTGTCTCAGTACTTGTAGAAGTGGAAGGCTGCCTGTTCAGGGCAAGCTGCAGCTCCTCTCCATGGTTAAACTGGGATGTGTGTGGTGTTTCAGTGCGTTTCTGGGACTGGGACCCTGGGCAGCTGCTTTGAGAGCCGCGTGGTGGTGGTGTGCGAGAAGATGATGAGTCGTGCGTGCTGGGCAAAGTCCAAACACTTGATCCACTCAAAGACTTTCCGAGGAATGACACTGCTCCATCTAGCCGCTGCCCAGGGCTATGCTACTCTCATCCAGACCCTCATCAAATGGCGGTAAGACCCAGCCCGCTGCGCTCTGGGGTGTCAGTGCAGACATGGCAGGAGCATAGATTAACTCTGCTCAGTCTGTGTTTCTGGTTGTCCTGTACAAAGAGCCAAGGCACTGAACTTGTTCCCATCCCCTGATCTGATGGGACCTGTCTCTTGAGAGAGCAAGTCCAACCACTGGATGTATCATGCTCTTCACATCTGTGGTGGGGGCACTGTCTGTAGTAAATATCTGTGTCACGGGCATGTGTGTGGCCACTTCTCTGTGGTACAGTGCTTTGGATAAATCTGTACTTAGACAATGATCCTGATATGGCCACAGAGCATTATTCCTTCTTTTGTTTCCCCTGCAGCACCAAACATGCAGACAGCATTGATCTGGAGCTGGAAGTTGACCCTTTGAATGTGGATCATTTCTCCTGCACTCCTCTGGTAAGAGCAGAGTCTGAAACTTCTGAGAGAGTCTGAGGGCCCTTTATGGAGTTCTTTCTAGTGTGTTATTTTCCTAAAGCTTTTCACTCTCTGGAGAGTAGCTGTTTCTTGTGTGTCCCTGCTGCATGCACAGTAAGACGCAATACTGTCAGCCTCCTGGCATTTTGTTGAGAGAGAGTACCCAGAACAAAAATTGAGAAACATGAGGAAAAGGGACAGACAGACTGTTCTGGTTGGTGTTTTACAGAAAATCTAGTCTCCCCTGTCATGCTGGGGAAAGGACTTTACATGCCTTCTTTCACATTGTCCTCTGTGACTGTTTAACTGTAGAGATTGTAAAGTTATAAACTGTCTTGGTCACTGGAATCATTAAATCATGACTGAGAACTTAGACAAGCAAAAAGCCAAAGCAGATGGAACCAGAATTGCCAGTTTACAACACAGAGTATAGATTTTATTGTTCCCAACCTTTGGTCCTGTCTGCATGTTTCTTACCTCAAAGATTCCTTTGTGTATGAGGCTGGTCTGTCTCTGCAGTGATGTCAATGTCACAAAAAAAAACCCAAAACAAAAGAACTAAAACTATCTGCTTTGTCAGTTGGAGGTTTCTCTTTTTTAGAAGAGAATAGCATGTATTCAGTCCTCTATATTGGCCTTTCGTTAGGTTGAGATATTTATAAAAGTCATTTGCTGGTTTTGAGCATGTCATGGCTTTGTTTATCCAAATAGTTTTTCCTTGAGCTGGGGACCAGACTCCACTGCATAGCAAGAAAGGAAGGAGAAGGCCAATGAGTTAATTATGTTTCCTTCTTCAGATGTGGGCATGTGCCCTGGGCCACATGGATGCAGCTGTTGTGCTGTACAAGTGGGACCGCCGAGCCATCTCCATCCCTGACTCCCTCGGCAGACTGCCACTGGCCATCGCTCGCTCTCGGGGCCACGTGAAGTTGGCAGAGTGCTTGGAGCAGCTGCAGCGAGATGAGCAAACTCAGCTTGGGCAAAACCCCAGGGTTCAGTGCCCCTCGAGCACAGACTCCAACACAGAGAACTGGGTGTCCCAATGGCACAGTGAGCTTGTTGCCTCTCAGGAGCCTCAGAAGGGAGTCACAGTGATTTCCAATACTAACACAGGTAAAGCATCCTGGAGGGCATGCACTGTTTTGCTGACATTTAACATGTGTAAACATGGGGACAAGGAGCTCACCTGGGCAGCAGATGCCACCTGTAGCCCTGCTGTCCATGCTTAATTATTTTCTTGTGCTCCATATGTATAAGCATCTTGTATAAGCATCAGGAAGAGGTGTGAATGCCTGCTTTGGAAAGACTTGAGTATCTTAGGAGTGTTTGAGACAGTATCCTCCCTGTATGATTGTTACTCCCTTTGCACATCATCTTGGGTGTCAGTGGAGCACAGCACAAACTTCGGCCTGCAGCTCTGAGGCAGAAGCTGTTGATGTTTCTATAGCAATCATGGGTTGAATGTTTAGTTTTGACCATTGATCTGTTTGTTTACAGAGCTGAGGCGACCAAGATCAGAACCTTCCAGCTATTACAGCAGTGAGACTCAGAAAGATTACCCTGCACCCAAAAAGCATAAGCTGAGCCCTGAATATTTTCAAGCCCGGCAAGAGAAGCTGCTTTCCACTGCACTGAGCCTGGAACAGCCAAGCATTAGGAAGCAGAACTCCAGCTCCAAGCAATCCTCCACTGAGACAATCAGCCCCAGTGAAGGGCTGAGGGACTATGGCCGGGAGCTCTCCCAGCACATCCCAGAAGTTACTGGGTACCGGGGCTCTGGCAGCCAAGCAGGCATCAAATGGAACCCAAAAGACATTTATATTGGTGTGTCTGCAGTGCAGGTGGCAGGGAGCCAGAAGGGCACTGCCCTGGGGAAGGACGCTGTGGCCCATCGGCTGCGCCAGCGGGAGCAGATGAATGTGTTGATGATGGCCGACAGGGAGATGGTGGATGCAGAACTCTTGTCCTACAGGGACAATGCAGGGGATGAGGACTGTTTACACCACATGGATGAACTGCAGGTAAACCCACAACACCAAGGTCAGCAGTCTCATAGAGCACAGAGGCTGCACAGAGAATTCTGACTGTGAGAAACTGCTGTGGATGCCTCTAGAGACTCTGACTTGTGCCTTGAGGAAGGAGGTGGTCACACAGTTAGTGTATACTTTCTTCCGATTTCAACCCAGATATAAAGACTAATGGTTAGGATTTAGGGTTGTGAAGTATAGGGCATACACTTCAACAGTGCACAGAATGCACAAAATTGTTTGCAGTTGTGCAAGGAAAAGGGAGAAAGCAGAGCCTCCTGATCACAGCAGTGCATATGACTCAGGTGGCCCCACACTTCTTGGGGAACTAGACAGCAGTCCCTACAAAGACAAGATGTGACAGAGGCAGTGCTGGGGTTGCAGGCTGAGCCACTACACTTCAGAGGGAAGGAGATCAGAGTGGAGAATGAGAGAGACAGTGGGTTTGGGGAAGGAAGCATCCCACAAGGTGTGGAATAGAGCAAATCAAAATATAACAGAAGCAGGAGAGATATGAGTAGTAGTCACAGAGAGAAATACTGTGGTTGTCTGAGCAAATGAGTAATGAGAACACAGCCTTACCTGATCTGCCTTGGCATCTCTGAGTGTTCTCCTCAGGCTGGTGTAACATGGGTGAAGCAGAGCATTGCAAAACAAGAACCATTTTCTGTTTCCTGTGTTAAATATTCCTATGAAGCTTGTGGAGCTGAGGGGTATCATTCAGAAGGATTCCTGACAATGTGTTCTCCCAAGATTTTTAACTTCTCTTCTTAGGCCTTTATTGTCCTGTTGTGCTCTACTACACATCACAGCAAGAGCAGCAAGGTCGCTTTTCCTTCGGAAATAACACACTAGTGACAGCTGTCAGTACTGTATCGGGAAAGCCCAGAGACCTTTCACCAGATCTTTTGTGCTCCCCATAAAGGAAAAAAAAGAGGTCTGGGGAATACGAAACCCTGCAGTGCTTTGTCTGAAGAGACAGAAAAGCAAATGAGTGTCGGTTAATGGATTTCTCTCCAGTGCTGAGACAAACAGACTCTAGCTTCCACAGGTTTGGGGAAAATGAGGCATTCTGTCTAAAGCTGTGCTGTAACGTGGAAGCATGAGGCATCTTCTTCCAGGCAGCAAAAGTTTGCTGTTGTTTCCCCCTTGACAGGTGAACATGATGACACTTGCAGAGCACATTATTGAAGCTACGCCTGACAGGATCAAGCGGGAGAATTTTGTGCCAATGGAATCGCTGCTGGTGGAGAGAACAGACAGTGCTGCCATGAGCACCACCATGAGCTGGCTGGCCAGTTACCTTGCTGATGTTGATCACTTGCCCAGTGCTGCACAGATCAGGTCAGTGAGAGCTGTGAGGTTGCCCTGGGTTTTGGCATGGTGTGAATGCTGGGCAGCATGTTCTGACTCTTCAGCCTGCAAGTGCCAGTTCTCAGTGAGGCTCAGTTCTGGTCTTGCAGGCCCAGGCACTCTTGTGCTCAAATGTGTCATTGCCAGCACAGCTACAACTTCATGTAATACGGGGTTCACTCCAGTGCCATATCTGTGCAGAACAGTACAGGCAGACTCAGGGGTGTGGGATGTTGCTTGGAGAGAGGGAGGGAAACATAAACTTCTATCTTTAACTCAGAAATGTTGTTTTCCTTACCTGTGATGCCAGCCCAAGAAATATGTAAGCCAATAATTCCTACTGTGGTTGGTATTTCAGAAGTCTGTATAGTGAACCCCTGACCCCTTCTTCGAACACCAGCTTGAGCCCTGCAGGCTCACCAATCAGTGAAATAGCTTTTGAGAAACCCAGCCTTCCCTCGGCAGCAGACTGGTCCGAATTTCTGAGTGCATCCACCAGCGAGAAGGTAGAAAATGAGTTTGCACAGTTAACTCTGTCTGATCATGAGCAGAGAGAACTCTATGAAGCTGCCAAACTCGTCCAGACAGTGTTCAGGAAATACAAGGTATGTGGCACAAACATCCAATGTCTTTCTTGTTAGGTGTATGAGAGAGTATCATTTGTTACAAACCAAAATGTGGGTAATACCCACTCCTGGGGCAAAGATACACTTCCTGTCATAACCTTTTCAATGCTTTTGACATGTGCTTGTTGATGTTAGCCCAAAAAGTACTGTGTGGAGAGTGCATATGTCATGCCAGAGCACACCTGCTGTGCCAGAGTAAACCCTCAAAATGTACCCCAGAGGTTCTGCTTAGTTGCCCACGTGGTGTAAAGATGCATTTTGAAGGTTTGTTCTTTATGTGAGCTGATAGTAGAGGCATCTCCAGGAAATGCCTGGACCTGAGTTGGTCCAGATAGCGTTAATAGGAAAGGTTTGCCCTGTGAGCAGCTGGGAGCCACATCAGCTGTCCTGGGTTTGCTGCACTCTGACTGATGCTGCTCCTTTCCTTCTCCTCACAGGGTCGTCCTCTCCGGGAACAGCAGGAGGTGGCTGCTGCTGTTATTCAGCGTTGCTACCGAAAGTACAAACAGGTAATCAAGAAAGTGACATTTTATGAAGCACATACAAGTGCCATGAACACACTCCTTTGTAGTGGGGATTATCCCACTGTTCCTCTCATCTGAAATATCTTGCTTAGGAAAAATTGAAAAGGGAAGGAAATTTGTATTCTGAATCTTAATTTTGCACGGAATCCTTGAAATTATTTTGTTTGTGATAATGCCTGTGGTTTTGCTGTGAGGTGGAGGGCAATGATGTATTCAATATTGGCCTTTATGCATGCTATAGCCTGAGGAGATTCTTCTCTGACTAGTTGCTTGCCAAATTTCATTGTGAAATTGAAGTTGGTTTTGCCTTTGATAAAGATGATGATGAAAAATAGGTTGTTTTATTTTGTACATACTAAACTTTTAAACTCTGGGAAGTCACATGTAGCTTGATGCAAGTTTTTCCAGGACTGAGACTGTTCTCCAGACTCTGGTTGGAGGCATGTTTTCAGGCTGAGTTCTCAACCCCAGAAAAAGAAGATATGTTTCCTTTTTGGTTTTTGGTTGGGTTTTTTGTTGATTTTTTTTCTTTTTTTTTTCTTTTTTTTTTGGTGAGGACTTGAGCCCATGTCCTTCTTTGCACTCTACCCCTGCTAGACACAGTCATGTCTGATGCCTGGCAGCATGTTACAGAAAGTGAGGCAAGATGGCTGTGCTCTTTTACAACCCTCAAAACATCTATTTGGGAAGTCTTTCTAGTGTTAGGTGACTACATTGTGATTCACATCCAACCCAACACATGGCTGTCATTCTGAAATGAGGCTTCCTGTAGCAGGGAAGCTTAATTCCTTTCAAAAACTGCTTGACAAATTGGTTTGTGTTGGATCCTGGAATCGCTTCTTTTTGAAAGAAGATTATTTGGGTTTTTTTGTTTTGGTTTTCTTTTTCTTTCATTCTTTATTTGCAGAACTAACATTAACTATGTATTTTTCTGTTTCTCCCCAAGCTTACTTGGATAGCCTTGAAGGTAATACAAATACAAACACTATTTTGGAAAGAGTTCCCCATGGGTCACTAACTTTCACACACAGTGTAAAGCAGGAAGACATGGCATTTTGGAAAAATGTTTTAATAGTATCTACTAATAAATGCCTGTGGTTGAGAAATCACAGACAAACCAGACCTTCTGGGAGTTGTGTAAGGACTGCTGTGCCACAGTTGTCTCAGCTCCCATGAGCAGTGATGGGTTGAGCTGCTGGGAGGGTTTTGCAGCCAGTTTCCAGAGGACAGGCTTTTATTTGGTGCTCCTGATCAGCTGTCACTTGATGACCTTTGCCTTGGCATTTGGGGAGCACAGAACATTTATCCCACCTGTGCAGCCAATGCCCTCTGCATTCTGTTTGCCTGCTGAAGTATTTTGATCATTCATCTTTGGAATACCTTCATGCTGAATTCCTGAGACCAACATCTCAGTATATTGCTGCTCATGCTGGAGGCACAACTGTTGATGTCAGTCTTAAACTGTTCACAGACAATTTTCTGCTGTAAAGATGGGTTTCCCAGCAGTGCAACATATTGCTATTGTCAGATTCTAGAGTCAGCTGAGCTTTCCTCACAGCTACCTGGAGGCAAGGCATGCTTTTCCTGGAGAGAATGTGTCCTTGGGGTGATCCATCCACAACTCCCCCCTGCCCTGTGGTTTTGTGTCAGGCTGAGGGCTGTTCTGTCAGCACAAGTGGGTTGAGTTCTGGGACACTGAGCTCTCCCCTTTAGGGAGGAGTTTAGGTGACATCTCCACTGATTTCCTTCCCAGAACAAGGGAGCAAGAGGATGAGAGGGGGCAGATAATCAGGTCTTAGAGATGAAAGCAAACATATTGGGGTCTGGTCTATCCAGTGACTGCTAATTTCTCTTTTACATGCCTTATTCCTCTGATCTGTTACTGCACTGATCAGCGCAGGCTTGTGACTGGATTGGAGCAGTCACAGCTCATGGCACGGTTTTGTATTTGAACCCTTCTGTTCAGGGGTTTGTAACTCAGCCACAGAAGTCCCATCTGGGCTAAATAGTTGAAGGAAAACTAAGCCCATGAGTGGACTTACTTGAAACAGTGAATTGAAAACCACAACCTGATCCATTTAATTACAAAACGTTAAAAAGAAAAAAGAAAAGAAACAAAAAAATACAGTAGAAATTTATAATTGCAAAATATAACTGTTCCTAATGACTGCTTCAATTCCAAAAAGTGAAATTTGGTAAATGGTGGTCTGTGATGATATTGGAGGGTTTTTTGCTTTGGGGTTATGTTGGGAGAGTTGTTTGTTTGCTTTTTGGGTCCCAATAGACAGGAAAATATTGAGATATGTTATGACATTACCATGTACACAGCATTAGCTACTACTCATTTGTCTGATAAAGTGAGCAGAAATCAAAGGTGATAAAATATCCAGGAACAATAGATACATCAGTTTTGAAAGTATCAAAACTATTAAAATGTATCAAAACAAATCAGCAAACACTGAAAACCTCTGTTACAGTGGTATGAGTGCAACTCTAAACTTTATTCTGTATTTTCTTCTTAAAAATGACTTAAAAATATCCATGAATGCACATGGTTTTTCTTTACTGGTCATCGCCTTGCATGCTGTGAGAGGAAAATGATGTAGAATAAAGATTTTCCTTTTAAGAGTTTGTGCCTGCTTTACTTGGAATCACAGGACTAGAACTAACACAGTGCTAGATGGAATTTGGGAAGTGTGTGACTGCTCATGTAAATTCTTGAGTTTAGCAGATGCTTGTTACGGATTTCTAATGAGATTTAGTTTTGCCTGTGATTTAGGCTCATTGTTGGACTTAGAACTGTTGTGGTTTTGGCGATTGATTGGTGGTGTTTGGGTTTTTAAGAAAGATGGGGAGAGACTTTTAGTACTTTTAGTCTGTTGCAATAGGACAAGTGGTAATGGTTTCAAACTAAAAGAAGGTAAATTCAGACTAGATACAAGGAAGCAAGTTTTTACAGTGAGGGTGGTGAGTCACTGGCACAGGTTGCCCAGAGATGTGGTAAGATGCCCTATCCTTAGAAACATTTAAGGTCAGGCTGGATGGGACTCTGAGCAACCTGATCTACTTGAAAATGTTCATGTTGGGGAGGTTGGACTAGATGACTTAAAGGTTCCTCCCAATGCAAACTATTCTACGATTCCAGGAATCCAGTCAAACTATTTCAGCAGCAGCAAAACCAGGTAGTTGCTTTCTTGATGCAGATGAAGCTCTGCCCCTGACCTTGCAGTTGTGCCAGTTTGCTGTCACTGTTTTCTCATACAATTCCCAGTCAGGGAATAGGTACTCATTTCCTTCTCATCACATCTTAGTGGCTCAAGACTCTTCAACTTAGGAACCTACTTCTCACTGGTCTTACTGGTATGCCTCAGCTTCTTTTTGTTTCTGTTGTAGTATGCACTTTATAAAAAGATGACGCAAGCTGCCATTCTTATCCAGAGCAAATTCCGAAGTTATTATGAGCAGAAAAAATTCCAGCAGAGCCGACGAGCCGCGATGCTGATCCAGCAGTACTATCGCAGCTACAAAGAGTGTGGGAAGAGGAGGCAAAACCGTCGGGCAGCCACCATTGTACAACAGAAACTCAGGTGAGTCCTGGCGTTGTTGATGCTATTGGGAGCTATATATATTGTTCCTGTGCTCTTTGAGGCTGTGCTGTGCTTCACAGACAAAGCCCAGTGGGAAAAGGACTGTGGTTCGTAGGATAATTATTCTTGCATTTAGTAGTATTCTCCCCAGTTTTGCCTGCACTTCAGTGTTGGGGTTTTTTGTGTTTAGAAGCAGTCTGCTTACCAAGAAGCAGGATCAAGCTGCTCGCAAGATTATGCGGTTTTTACGACGCTGCCGCCACAGGTACGACACTATCTTTTGGTATCTGCCCTTCCTTAGAGCAATGTGACAATATTCAAGTATGTCTGCAATGAGTGCATTGTAAATGTAGTAGAATCAGCTCACTACAGAGCTTTTAATCAAAGAACAAAGCTGAGCTGTTTCCAAGATGCACTGTCAAAAATGAAACCTTTAACTTAGGACTGTTGGTGAAAGAGAATTGTGTACAGCTCCATTGCTTATAATGTAAAACAGCCTGGGTTGTTTGACTTCAAATGCTGGACTTGATGAAGTCTGGAAAATCAGATTGTTAAATCATAACCACAGCTTCTGAGTGCTGCACAAAACATTCACGGTATGTGGGAAAGTGCAAAATGTGATGACATCTGGTGTGTGCTGGAAATGCCTTTAGTTTGGTCACAGAATCATTTGGTTGGCTCTCCTCAAGTGTGTGTTCTCTTCGATGTGGGTAGGTGGGATGTGCAGCAGAGCAGCACAGGTTAGTTCACACCAGCCACCCACAGGCTCAAAGATCAACCAGCTCCTGCCAGCCTGGAACAACACAGGCTTGCCAGAGTGCGCCCCTGTGGCAGCCAGCACTGCCATACCAGCAGGGTGTTTGGTTTGGCTTTTAGCTGAAAGGATCCCCCTATATGAAGAAGTTAAAAACTGGGACTTTGCCTAGATAGTGGTGAATTCCAATGTTTCTGATTCTGCCCCCTCCATTCTCACTCCCCATGCATTTCATCCACTCAGGAGCTGGTCACACCTGATGCATTTTGAAGCACATTTAGTTCAACCTAGTGATGTTTAACAAGGAGAGCTCTCAGGGAGGCATGTGACAGACTCTTGGTTTTAGAAACAGACTCAGTCCTTATTGCAAGATTTTGGAGCTGCACTTCGCAGGAGATCAGTGTGGTTCATGCTATGGAAGGACATCTTCCCTGCAGGGTCAATGGAAAGTAACATGTGTGAACACGAAAGAGGGCTTTGTAGTTCCCAGGGTGATTACAAGTGCACTTGAAACAGCCACAGTTATTGATAAAGAAGCACAAGCAACTTCTTGCTTTCAGCAAGGCATATGGAAGAGACCAAAGGGTTTGTTTTCTTGTGTTTGTCGTGTAGCAGATCTTGGAGGTTCAGAACTTCTGTATCCTCTCAGATCTGCTTGAGATCCAGGCAGTCCCTGGGGGAGCTAGATGCCAAGTTTCCATCCATGGAGGCTCTGGGGTCAGCATGGCAGAGTGTCTTGGAGCCAACTCAAACACAGCCCAGAGAATGCCTCAGGGCTGGCTGTGTCACTGGGGTTCCCACCAACATCCAGGATGTGCCATGCACTGGGCTCAGTTAAGACTCTAGCTGTTGAGTAACACAGATTCTCCAGGGCTTAAATTCTTGACTTCAGCTCATTGCCTTCCTCTTTCTCAGTGTCTTCTCTTCAATTTGTAGAGACATCCTGCTTATTTACACCACTGAAGTTTGCAGGCAAGACCCAGGGTCAGTCTCCTCTCTCCAGCAACGTGGTCTCTGCTCTGGGCTTCCCTGCAGGATGGATTTAGCTCTTGGGGATTTCCAGACAGGAATTCAGGCTCAGGAGGGATTCACTGAACTTAGGCTCTCTCTAGCTCACATCACATTGTGCAGTGCTTGAATTTCTGCAGCAGTGCAGTCCTGTCCATGTCCACAGGCACTTTGTTACTGGTTGTGGTTGCTTGGGAATTTTTCCGTGGTTCTTGACTAGGGTGCAACAAAAGGAAAAAGTGACTTGCTTCCACTGAAGATATTAACTATTAATCAAAACTGCACTGGTTTTCCTTCTAAAATAAAAACAATCACAGGGCTGTGGTCACGTACCTTCTCCAAGCAGTCATAAGAGTTTAAAACTGTGTTAATGTAGCTATTATTAGTAATTGACACAAATTTAAACAGGAGCACTGTAGCATTGGTAAATGCTAAAAGTAAAAGCAAGACTTACCAAAATGACATAACTATCATTCAGAATGTGGTTGAAAAATACATACATTTACTTGTGTAAACCACTGAAAGGAAAGGAAAATATTGTATTGGAAATTATACAGATCATCTGCTTAATAGGACAGAGTTTCACTTGCTCCAGCATCTCAGCTGAGTGAGACTGACCTGTTTGCTTCTTTACTCCCTCCTGAGGGGCAGATCCCTGCGCTTTCCCTGGCACAGCAATTTCCTGGTGAGAGCACCCTCACCCATTCCTTCCCAACCTTGGCTCTGCAACCCCCTTTCTGAGCTGCCTTGTGGTGCAGATACACTGGGGTACCAGGTGGAATTGCTTCCTTCTCACCTGCTCTTTCTCAAGCTTTCAGAATTTTCTTTGTGGCTTACTGAAGACATTATTCCTCCCTGCTTGAGTTTTCTTGCTTACCGCTTCCTAAGGATGGAATAATAAAGCTTAGGATGTAAATTTCAGATCATTTCCATGTAAGCCTCCTAATTATATCCCTTCAGTCTCCCATGTGTCCAATGTGACACACAGGGTACAGCATATGAGGACAGGACTGCTACTTGGGTTAAGAGCCCCACACACTCTTTTCTGTTTGTTGGAATCCCATTGTGATCTCCTCTTGTAGTGCTCAAAATTAGCACACTGCTGCTATAAACAAGGAATTCAGAAAGCCCCGGTCTCCAGAAAGAAACACTCCAGCCATCCAAGCTCCTGAACATCCAGGGGTGAGCCATAACAGCTGACACCTAATGTTAATTAATTCTCTGAAGTATAAAAATGGCACAATGGAGCCACTTGTTAAACCACAGTGCCTTGTCAGTGCAAGGGTTATAAATGACAGCTATTTTTGGAAAATCTGAGGGAGTGAGAGAAAAGACAGCATGCACAGGAACATCAAACAAACGGGATCTTGTAGCAGATTTCTGTCAGTTGATAGAGCTGGGGGAGGAGGCTGCAAAAGCCAGTTGTAAGGAGAATGAGCTAAGTGAGAAGGCAGTAAATCCTTAAAGTTCAGAAATTCAGCCTTCAAAAATAGAATGGTTTAACCTAGGTTTTTGTCCATGAGCAGATTCTCTTGCTGGGCCAAAAAATTACTCTCAAGAGCTTATTCTGTAGCCTTTAGGTGAGATTTATGCGGGGTTTCCCCCGGCAACCGTCTGCTTGGTGGGGCCTTTTTCCTGTTTAAAATTAATCAAAGTCTACTTTAAGCCAGTTATGAGAGCTCTTTCTCTGCTTGCATTCAGAAGAGCTGAAATGGTCATCTCATCCTGGTTGGCTTAGTAACTTTTTGGCACAAAGACTTAATATCTCAAATGTGATTCTGATCATCTTGAGGATCTGAACTCCTGAACTTAACATTTATTGCCTGACCAGAAGGTATTTCAGATGTTTTGGGAGAGTTAATGAGAGGCTCTGCAGTTGGAGCTCTCAGTTGTGGATGCATAGATGTTGATGAAAATCAAAAAGGAAATGTAAGTTTTAGTTGAATGTACTCTTAGAGAAGATATTGGAGCTCTAGTAGCTGAATATTCTCAGGTGTCATGGAGACAAAAAGAATCATTCATCAGCAGGAGTCATTCTGACTGTCAGACATGTATTGTTTCCTTTTGTCTGAACAAAACTCCCCCATATTTATCCATCTGTTGTCATATTCTCAAAAATCTGGTGGAAAACATGCATCAGCATAACACAATATCAGCATAACTTGTTACAGAGGTGTTGGTTGTTGAGAATGAGAAACAGAAACTCCCTGGCTTCCCAGGAGAGCTTCACCCATCTTCCCATGGTGCCCAAACCTGTCAGCTTGTACTTGACTAACTTCCAGCCTAAAGCTTGCCCTTAACACCTCCTGTGAGCTGAGCTGCCTCCAGGTTCACTGTCTTGAGGCAGAACCAAAGCTTTTTGCATAGTTAATGATTTTGGAAAGACTCCACCTACTTAGTGATCCCCAGATGGGACACATCTGGAGCTGCAAGGAAATCTGGGAGCTCTGAAGTGGGTTTGGCTTTGCTGAGCTGAATCCATGTATGATACAGTCAGCTTGCACTGGTAAGGTTACCTCCTATTTCCCGTTTTTTCTCTGATTTGTAGGAAACTTTTACTCTCCTGGGGGATATCTAGACCATAGCTAAACTGGAATTACGATCTGCAGTGTTTTCTATGGACTAGCACTTGGAATGAGATAGGAAAGAGATGATTGCTGGAGGGGAAGGCAGGATGCAGCTAGGAATGCCATGGGGATGAGAGTGTTTGGTTTATTCTACTTGCTTATAACTTTCTGCCCTAAAGCACCTAAACACAGGACTGCTCTTCCCTGGTAAAGAGGAGTCCCATAGGCAGGAGTGGGAAGGGTTCTTTCTCTCCAGGCAAGCAGAAGTGCTGTCTCCTCCTCCCTGAAGTGAAGCTCTGGGTAAGGTATGGTTGTTGCCATGTGTGTCTAATGGCTCTTTGGTATTGTTTTGCACTCTGAAGCCCTCTGGTGGACCATAGGCTGTACAAAAGGGTGAGTGTAGCTGCCTGCTAGCCAGTTCCTCTCTTCCATTTTAAATATATTTGCTTTCTGCTTGCTTGCATGGGGCTGCGGCCGAGATATGCCAGTAAGTTTCACCTCCATTAATTATATCAAAGAATCCTGTATAAACTAACCCTACTGCAATGACTAACACTGCTGCTTTTGTAACAGGACAGAGCTCTGCAGTAGATGTTACCAATGCATGAATGTGTGAAAAAAGACATGTATATTCACATGGGCATGCTTAGATGGCGTTGTCAGTGGGGTATTTTTTCAGTATCCAAAATGGCTGTGAGTAGATGTTGGAATTTGACAGGGTCTGCACTCACACACACTCAGTGAGTTCTGTTGTCATGGACTGCAAGAGCATTCAGGGTAGATTGTAGAAAGCTGCAGTACAGGTGGAGCCTACTCTAGTTGGGTATTTATTTCTGTCTGAGCCAGATGGAAGCAGAAGAGCTCCTCACACTGCTTTTTACTCTCAGAAGTGGTTAAGCATCAGTGCTTATCTTCTAGAAGTTGGTCTTTGGTAAGTTACACATCTGGCTGCCCTAAAAGGCCCAGCTTTTTGACAGCTGTTTCTCTCATTTATTAATCCACATATTGGGAAGGAAAGCAAAAAAAATGAAGATGTGTTATAGTAAGTGTCAAAAGAACTTCTGTTGGGAGTCTCGTTCTCAGCTTGAAGGCTCCACTCACCTGTGTGCTCAGTCATATCAGTGGCTGGTTGGCTGTGTGACAGCAGGGTGGGAAGAGGTGGATGTTGCCTGGAATCAAAAGAAAAGCTTTGCAAACAATATTAAAGGGGTAATATAAAGAGCAGTTCTTTAATGAAAGCTTTCAGGTGCACAAAACATAGGTATGTGTGTGCATGGCATAGGATTTCTACAATTTATAAGGTTAATTAATTAGTCTATCTAGCAGGTACATCCAGTAGGAGAACAGTTGCCCTGGTGATCCACCCTTGGGCCTGCCCATTGGAGTATCCCCCTTTGCCCTGTATCTTGTTTTGACTCTCAAATGCTGGTGCAAAACAAGATGGCCTTGTTAGAAATTCTTTTTTTGGAAACAAGACTAAACAGAATTTCAGGAGTGTGACATAATGTGTTAGAAAGGATTAGCTATTGTTCTAAAGTGTGAAAAAGGGTAAGAAGGTGCTACAAGCTATAAAACTATATATTAAAAATCTACAAAGCTACAAAAATATGCAAAAGGTAAAAATCTTCAGGCATCAGTGGGAGAGTTCCCGTGGCAGGTCTCTCAAGGCATGTGCCTCAGCTGCCAGCAGGCTGCTCTCTTCATCTCACACCTGAGAGGTTGTTAGGGCAGCAGGGTTTTGGTCAAAAACTGCCATCAGAAACATCACCATTTGTGTGTCTATAACTACTGTTTTCAGCAAAGGAGGGGTGGCCTGGACTCCTGATTCCGTGTAACTTTCTGAAAAGAAAACCACATTGTTGATCATGGAGTTTTATTGACTTGGAATTGTAGAGATCATTGTCAAGACTCAAGAGTGAGAGCATGAATTGGGCTTAAGCCTGCTGGAGACACCAGTGTTTGTTTAACTATTCAGGCTAACAAAGAAGCAGCAGCTAATGACATTTGCTTCTGAACTATAACTTTTATGCTACCATTTTTTGTTTTACATCCTCAGTTTTTTACAAGTTAAAATTTGGGATTTTTACTAATGACAGATAAAGTAAGAATTGGATGAAATGAGGGCAAAGGCCCAGATGTGCCCTGAGGGCAGACTCTGCAGGGACTGCTGTCAGCAAAGGCCACTTGTCAGTACTGGAGGAGAAACAGTTGTTGCACTTTTAAGGCTTTGTGTATGTAACAGCATATGACAGATTACCAGGAAGCAGATTCTGGAAATTTGGTAGCATTTGTAGGTTTTGTCTGGAATGATGTGTGATTGATGTGGAAATGGGGGTGCTCTCTGTCTGGAAGAAGTAAACTGAGCTATCTCAAAATGTACTGGCTGCTGTTCTGCCAAAGTAAGTCCGTTATAGCAAAACATTCTTTGCTGCTTTTCATTCTGATAACACCCTGTGTGTGTCTGCTGTTGGTGTTCACACACACATGAGGAGTATTCCCAGGCCTGCTGAAGTGCACAGGCTGGCACAGCCTCTCGTGCTGAGGGAATGCCTGGAAACGTGTCTGTCTGTGATACACAGATTGGGTGTTTTCTGTGCACTGCTGTTGGAGTGTGCAGATAAGTGATTGCAGCATTTGCTCCTGGGTTTCAGTTTTAAAACCTTTCCAGTTTTTTTTCTGGATTTATTTGGGTGATATTACACCAGGATCAGTAAAGAGGGAGAGGCAGGAGATTTTACTGGCCAGCTCTTGTGAGACAAGACTTGGTATCATTCTGCAGTAGAAATTAATGTACCTTCTAGGGGGAGAAAACCCCAGCAAGTAACAGTTTTCATCTCAAGGAAACCTGCTTCACTGGAGGGATTTCAGCTACTCACCATGCCCCACTACACAAATGTTTGGCTGCGTATCAGTCACACCGTCCTCAGTAGCCTCCTGTGAAGGAGAGTTTTGCTCCCAGTCCAGATGTAGATGAGCAAATTGCATAGCTACTTGCAGTCTGACCCTCTCTGCCCTGCCCTTGGCAGGAGGTGATCTGGAGCAGATCACAGGGAACAAGTCTTCGCCATCACTAGAGGATGACCAGTCAGGCACCTTCTGCCTAGAGCAAAACTTCTGTCCTCTCTGGGGCTGAAGCAGTGCACTTTTTACCTGTGCTCATGGGTAATAAAAACTGTATTTATTCTCCTTTCATGTATAAATAGACCCCTTCCCCCACCACGTGCTCACTGTTGGATTTAATGCTGCTCTCTAGTTTTGGGGAGTAAGCAGCATCTGAAGTCAGTTCTCTGGTAAGTACAGCTGCAATTCATACCTGAATAAACGACATCTGCTGTGTTTTGTTGTTCTGTGCATACTCTTCCCTCTTTCGACATTTTAGCAACAAACCTTTTCCTATTCCTGTGCATCTAGGACTTTTGTGGTTTTGGTGTGGTTTTAATCCGTGCTGTGCAGCAGACATTGCACTGAGGTACCTGGTTTCTTGCATCTCTTAGTAAGATTGAGAATGGGGGAAAATTCTAAGGGGTAGGAAAGTCCCATTTGTTTGAGTTTAGGACGATGTGTGAAAATGTCATATTGGGATATGCATCACTATGTCTGCAACAAAAGTTTTCAAAGTAATTTCTTTTTTCATTTACCTCCTGCAGGGGCTGAATGTATTTGGAGTGCAGATGTGTGTGTTAAATTGCAGACCACGTGCTCTGGGGTGTCATTCTTATTGGGCCTTTTTGTCTTTTTTGTTTTGCTGCCTAAATGAGGTATCTGGAAAAAGGCAAGATCTCCCTTGTCTTAAATGTCCCACAGGCTATTTCAGCTCTCAGAGCAACAGGTAACTCGCCAGCCAGCCTTCTCTGGCTCTTGCACCCTGTCCTATAAACTGATCTTCAGCATTTGGACTCATTCAGCATTTCCCTGGCTGGGCATTACGGAGTCACTCTGATGAAGCAGCTTTGTGTTCGCTTTACCCATGAAGCCATCGTTTGCTGTGACATTTTCTGAGTAGGGCTGGTTCATTTGCTGACAAATGTACAGGACTGGGGAGGGCACGGGGAGAGGAGCTGCCACTCGCTGGGGCTGTTGCTTTCTACATTGCTTCAGCACACACTGATGCACCCCCTGTACTGTGTCCAAGTGGGCAACATGGTGTGAAGGGCAGACACTTTGGCTGGCTGCAGCACTTTGGGAACCAGGATGTATCTCCCAAGAGTAAGGGTTCAAAGCTCATGTTAGAAATCATCTTCTCTTCCCTTTCTGTATGTCAGCACCACGGCTGTGATTTCAGACACCTTAGTGGTCATCTCTATTGCACGTGCTTTTTCCTTCCATCTGCTCTTCAGCACTTGCAGAGGGAATAACTTTGTGCCTTAGCAGCGCTTACTCTCTAGAGAATATGTTATTTGAGGAGATGTTTGTTCAAGTCTTCATCAGTGCAAAATCAGATGTATGGTCCTTGCAGTTTTGTGCATGGTTTCAGAGCTGCTGGCATAGGATGGTGCTTTTTGTTTGGAGACCTGCAAAAGCCAGGGCCTGTTTCCCATTCTGGGGTGCTCTACTTGCAGCTGGGCATCACTTGAGCTGCCCTCACTCCAGGCTCCATTCAGCTGGAGACACTCCCAGAAGTGATCCAAGACATCCTGACAGTGCTTGCAGACTCCTGGAGAGGTTTGCACTCCATCCAGCAGCACCTGGCCTGCTGCTGTCACTTCCAGAGCCTTCATTTCCTCTGTTGTTTAAAAAAAAATGAGTCTCGCTGCAAGTTTCCCAAACTGGATTGAAACATCTTCTCTAAGAACATCCTTTCTGCTGTTCCATTCTCTAAATCCCAGTAGCGTTCTTTTTCCTAGAGCAGTTTATTAATGCTTGTATCTGCAAATGCTATGCTTTGGTTCTCTTCCCCTGCCTCAGTTTAAGAGTGGAAAAATGTTAACCAAAGAAGATTGCCTTGTAGCATGAAGGCAGCGCTATTTTGTTCACTTAAAATCTCTCCTAGCAGCACTTACTCAGAGGATTTCTGTTCTCAAGGGTCTTAATTTGTCCAAAATTCTTCCCTGGTGAAATTGTATTTTTTTAACTGCAGTTGAAAATTTTGAAGGTTTGTTACAGTGAGTGTTAATGAAGAGAAAATACCAGCCTCTGCTATTGACATTTTGTATTGTTGTAACCAAATCAAATCAAAGTGACACTGAGTGAGGAACTCAAGAGGGGAAGAGTTAAGAAAAGACTGAAAGGACTTCTAAGACACAGGAAAGGCTGCAGTACAGACTATCCAAGAAAGAATTAATTGGTTGAAGGCAATTAGTTTCAGATTCTCTTGACAAAGCATTTCAGATAAGGTAAATGGATTACCTTGATCTGGTATCTACCTTAATGCTTGCACTGGTTCTGGCACCTCCTGTTTATCATGGTTTGAGGAAGCAGCATGGTGTTCACTTCAGCACCTCAGTGCTTCCCCAGTGACACTCCAGCCATGGATTTGGCTCCATTTTTGGTAAAATTTGGAGGTATTTCACTTCACTCTGGCTGTGCCTGCTGCAGAGCCCATGGTGAGCAGGGCTGCCCTGCACCAGCTGCCAGGAGAAGGAAGAGCTTCCCTGGCATCCCTGGGCCAGCTCTGGAGAGAGGAGGAGAGACTGACAGCTGCAGACTGGAAATTTCCATATCTACCAGGCAGTGTGTCAGTGGAGTAAAGGACTCACAGTACCTACCTGCACTCCCATCAGCAGTGAGACACAAGCACTATTACATATCCTAAACACAGAGATTAGTTAATTAAAAAAATATGGTAGCTTAGTGAATTTGCATCGTCTTGAGGCATAAGTTTGTAAATGCTGTGGAATGCAGAGTTTGTTTTAAGCCATTACAAACTAAATAGCATCTTTCAGTAGTGTACCCGTGGTAGATTTCAGTTTGTACCTTCAGGGAAATTCTGTACTATTATGTGCCAGTGTTTTTAGCAGTAATTATTACACCTGCATGTAAATGATGTAAATCACACCTGACCAAGGAAAGTGTTGCAAATGCAAAGCATTTGACACTGTCCCCTGTGACATCCTTGTCTCTAAATTGGAGAGACATGGTTTTGAGGATGGATAAGGAACTGGCTGGATGATCACATGCAGAGTTGTGGTCAGTGGCTCATGGTCCACGTGGAGGCCAGTGATGAGTGGGGGTCAGTAGTGGGGCCAGTACTGTTCAGCATCTTTGTCAGTGACACAGACAGTGGGATCAAGGGCACACTGAGCAAGGTTGCTGACAGCACTGAGCCTGTGTGGGGCAGTCACACTCTGGAGGGAAGGGATGGATCCAGAGGGACCTGGACAGAGTGGAGAGCTGGGGCAATCCTCACAAAGTTCAACAAAGTAAAATGCAAGGTCCTTCACCTGGATTGGGGCAATCCCAGACACATGGACAGGTTGGTTGGTGAAGTGATTGAGAACAGGCCTGTGGAGAAGGACTTTGAGTCATGGTTGATAAAAACCTCACCATTAACTGGCACTGAGCACTCTCAGCCCAGAAACCAACCATGTCCTGGGCAGCATCCAAAGGAGCATGGGCAGCAGGGGAAGGAAGAGATTTTCCCCATCCTCTCTGGTCTTGTCAGACCCCACCTGCAGTCCTGCACACAGTTCTGGTGTCACCAACATAAGAAGGACATGGAACTGTTGGAGCAAGTCCAAGGGCTGCTGTGAAGTTGATAAGAGGACTGGAGCACCTCTCCTGCAAAGACATGCTGAGACAGTTGGGGCTGCTTAGCCTCGAGAAGAAAAGGTTGTGTGGAGACCTCACAGCACCTTCCAGTGTCTGAAGGGTGCTACAGGGAAGCTGAAAGGGGACTCTTCATCAGGAATTCTGGTCACAGGACAAGGAGTAATTGATACAAATTGAAAGAGGGCAAATTTAGGTTAGATACTCGGAAGAAATTCTTTACTGTGAGGATGATGAGACACTGGAATAAGTTGCCCAGAGAAGGTGTGGTTACCCCATCCCTGTAAGTGTTCAAGGCCAGGTTGGATATGGCCAAGTGGAAGTGGGAGATGTCCCTGCCCATGGCAGGGGAATTGGGACTAAATGATCTTTGAGGTCCCTTCCAACCCTTTACCTTCTATGATTCTGTGATTCTCTATTTCTGAACAGGACCTGTATTAGTGCAAATGCTGAGTGCTGCAGTAACTAACTTCTGTTGGCATGTGTGTTCCAGGCAAACAGATGCAATAGTTCTGCACCAGTACAGATATTGCATGCTGTAGGTTGAAGTTTGCAGCAAAGCATGTCTTGCATTCTTCCAGCAAAAGTGCTTCGTTAGTGTAGCCCTTGCATGTGAAGTGCTAAAGTAAGGAATAGCATGTCTCAGTGAAAGAGCCACCAGCTTTTTTAATGTGCATGTTCTCAGTGAGAGATCTATAATAACAGGTTAATTTTACATTGCAGTACTGAAGTGCAACAGAAAACACTTGGAAGTTGCACTGCAAATCATGCATTGATTGATGGTATCTTAAACACAGTTAATCTAAGCCTTACAAATTGTCCATTGCACAGAGGCACAACACCTTTTCTAGCACAGCACCAGGGATTTTGGCTCTCCTGCTTGTAAATGGTGCACTAGTAGAAATATTAGTTATAAATTCAAGGGAAAGGCTGCTTTTCTGCTGCAAGAAAATAAAACTACGTATACTGAAGATGAGTAGCTTTGTTTTGGCTTACTGTGCCAGCCCTTCTGTAATTCCTGCAATGAAAAGGGGACCTGGCACGAAGAACCCCAATGAACTTATGTAGAACACAGGCTGTCAGCCTGAGTAGAGGCTTGTTGCTGCCTTCAGTGCAGTGCTGAAGCCTCCACTCCCTTGATGTCAACAGGCTCTTTTAGACACCAGCTTGTGTAGAGCCAAAATCTTCCGGCAGAAGATTTCTCTGTAAAGTTGTAGCAGGCATTAAGGCTCAGCACAGCACTGTCCAAGCAGGACCTCAGAATCCCTGGTGCTGTTGGCTGCCTTGTCCCTTCCTCAGCCTGGGGACCAGAGCACTGCTTGGCACCTGACAGAGCCTTCTGGGCTCCTCTGCTGGGCTCAGAGCTCAGGAATGCCAGGGTCCCCTCAGCTGTGGCCTTCAGACTCTGAAAACACTGAGTGCATTTGGACTAGCAGAGCCCTCTGTCTTTCCATACATGATATTCTCCAGCAGTGGAATTAAGATAATTAGCAGAGGTCTAACCTGAATACAAGTTAGTCTGATTTGACCTCTGTTGGCCAGATTTCACAAATACCAAGAATGTATTTGAGTGCTAGAGCTTTGAGTCAGCTAAAACAGAGGTAAAAGCAGCCAGCTCCCTTTTCACTGTGGTTCTGCATGTGGTACATGCAGAAAAAGGAATAAATACAGTGGTGAAATGGAGGTGTATTAATAGAGATCAATTTATAGCCTTCATTGTATCTTTATATTAGCAGGCTGTTGCAAGAGCCAAAAGAAGATGTGTGGGTGAAAGTCTACACACCATAGCTACAAACTGTCACTGCTGCTGCTCAGCTCTCCTGACACGTTTTATTACTTTTATTTACTTGGGCTTTGTTAAATTCTTTCACTTGTAGCTGGCTGCATTACACACACTTGCATCTCTGACAGTGTTTTTTGTACTATACCTTTGCTATTTGTCCTTTCAAATTTTTGCAGCATAACGTGAGCACTTGAGCATGTACCTGGCTTAGCTGAATCACCTTCTTTTTTTAGCCGTAATTTGCTCCTTTCGCGGGGGACTTCCCCTTGCAGGAGCAGAGGGAGGACACATGGAGACAGGTGGATCTCACTGCAAAGGGATCTCACTGCAGAGGAACTCCCTGCAGGCAGAGGCAGAGCCAGCCCCAAGCACAGCTGGGCACCCTTGGGTTTAGGGACAGCACAGGAATGCCCCTGGATTTGGTGTGGCTCCTCTGCACTGTCACACAGCCAGGTTCTCAGCCTGAGCAGAGGGTTTGCTGCTGCCCCAGCTCCTATGCAGAGCTCTGTTTCACTCGATGGGATTGAAATTATTCCCTTCTCTTTATCCTTTAAATTTAATTTTTTACTTTTTCAGCTTTCAGTGATGGTTTAGTTCTTGTGCTGGCGAGTTAGAGGAGGTAATGTATGGCATGCATTTGAGAGTTGAGAAATGGGGCATCAGGCCACATCTAGGAAGAGTGACTTCCACACCATAGGTTTGTCTCCCTTGGCACACAGCATCCAGCATCCTGCACTGCTGGGAAAACACACAAATATACTACCAACAGCATGGTTAAAAAATACAGACACCAGTAGCTGGAGTGCTTGTGAAACAAAGTACCTTTCTTCACGCCCATTCCGGTTCTTCTGCTTGCACATAAACACTTTCTTGTGTGAGATTCAGTATCAACACCAGGCTTCCTTTCCAAGCTGGACAGACTGATTTTCCCCCACTGTGCTGTCACTGCCTCAGCACTGTGAGGAGAAAAGGGGTCAGCACTGAACAGCCCTTTTCAATAGGGGACAAATAGGTGACAAATAGGAAGCAGCTGTAGGGTCAGGCAGTGAGCAGCTGTCCAGGAAACCCCAAGCAGTCAGGCCAACACCACAAGAAAGCCCAGCTGTAGTTGCCCATACTGGGGAGAAGCAGTGGCTGGAACCAAATGTCTCTCTCCAGACTGTTTGTCTGGATCTCCAGTGGCCCATTCTTGCACTTCCAACTGTTTATGGTGTTGGGAAGGTGTTTCCCTCCTGTCGTGTCTCTGGGAGTTGGCTCTTCTGCACAGGAGGTTGGAGTGATAAATCCTTTTGATTGCTCTGTCTTCGAGAGATTTGCAATAGAAGTGTTACATAGCTCCTCTTTGTTTTTTCAGAGTGAAAGAATTGAAAAAGGCCAAGGAACTTGAAGATACGCAGCAGCATCCCGTAGCAATGTGACATTGCTTTTCAGACTGTTTTCATTTTCTGTTTTTAGCAGAGACATGCAACAACAACAAAAATACCCACTGCAGTTCTGGAAATACCAGCTGCAGGATTTTAACAGTAATGTTTTGGTCATTGCATTTGCACTTTCATGGACAACTTTTAATTTGTTCAGCAAGACATCTTGGAACTCAATCTTCTGTTGGATCGTGGGGAAAACAAGACACCAGGAGGAAATCGTGAGTTGCTTCATTCTCCGAGAAGGAAGGAAGAAGCGATTAATTATCCTTTTCATATAGGGCTGTATTAAACAACATGTGGAACTGTACAAATATTATACCAAAAATATTGTTCAGAAAAGGTGGGAATGCACAAGCAACACAAGAATGCTGTTCCTGCACCTGTCAGTCATCTCCAAGAAACTGAAGCTTTGAGAGTCTCAGTGGAGGGGCTTAGATCAGTACATCTTTATTGGGTCCATGCATCCTCATTTCCTTCGCACTCCTGTCCTTTGTGTTTTATTTAAACCTCTACAGCACACTTAATGCAACTTTTTAAATCTGCAGGTTTTTAATACATCCCGTGGGAACTTACAGGAGGGGTTGGTGTATGAGAGACACAGGTATTGCATGAGGAACGGAGAGAGCAGCTTAAACAAGTTTTACACTTTTTTTTTTTTGGTATTTTTACTAGAACCTGCAAACATATCAACTGTCACGTACTTTCTCTCATATTCAGCACTTTATTTTCTAGCCTTACCTTCATGTACTATTGTTTTAATTAAGTTCTTAAATAATTTGTAAAACATGTAGCTTTTTCTCTTATGTACTTGTCAAACCTCTTGTCATTTTGCAGAGTCACGTACATATGTTGCCTGGACATTTTATGCCACCTAAAGATCAGTGGTGCTGCATTCTGGCCAGTAAATTTCTTATTTTGGCTACTTCATCAAAATCTGGGCAGTTTCTGTATATATAGAAGGTAGAAATGGAAAATGAGAAAAAATATTTGAAAGGGAATATATTGATTAATTACTAAATATTTTATTCACAAAGGGTCAATAACTTGGCAAGATAAAATTATTATTTGTATAGTTTTGTCTGAATGAACGAGAAGAGTGTGGATGTATTGTTTGTACATATTGTATATATTAAAGAGATATGTGCATGAACTCAAGAAAAAGAAATGAACAAAGCAAAGCATTAGTGGCTATGGTCTGTAAAATGAAACAAAAACTTTATTTCACTATAAGAAACTTTATTTTAAATGTTCTTTAGAAGAACATTTTTGCTAAAGCATGACTAAATGGCAAAAAAAAGAGCTACTGTATTTAGACTTAGGAAAAAAAGGCAGAGCAACATTACTTTAAAAAAAAAAAAAAAAAAAGAAAAAAAGGATATGTTTACATTTGATTTTGGCTACCAGGAGTTTGGTTCAGTTGGGTTTAATTTATGTATTCCTTCCTTCTTTTTTTTTACCCCCGTCTTTTTTTTTTCTTTTTTTTTTTTGCCAATGGTGCCAAGTAATGTGAATGCTAATATTGCTTAAGAAAATTAAGTTACTTTTGCAAAGCAGATAATCATAAGAGTACAAAAACCGTATCTAGCTTAACACCATACACTCACTCCAATAAAGAACACTTAGAATGAACATAAAATGAAAAAAAATAAATAAATAGTACAAAAGTAGAAAATATGTTTCACATTTTCATATCTCCTGCTGGAAGTCAGAAAATGTAATAAAAATTGCACAAAAAATTTTAAAAAATTAAGTAAAACTTAAAAAAAAGATGCAAACTGATCCTGTAGGGGTGTCATGGTATATTGCTATTTCCACATAGTGAGGAGCCAAAGAAATTAGAATTTTTTTTAAATTGAACTACTAATTTAAAACTGTCACAGATTCTCAACAATGGGAACCAGTTCTGATCTTCATTACACAGGAATGTAAGGGAAGAAACTCCTGAAGTCCGTGTCATTACTCGTGGGTCACGTACATGTGTCTGAGATCAGAAACTGCTCCTGTCTGTTTGTCTCGCTCGTGGCAGTTGAAAATTTCTGAATGAACTTGTGTAAATTTGAGATTGTTAGTTTTGGAATAGTTGTTCTTGCTTGATCCCGGCCACCAACTGCAATGTTTAAACGCAAGGCTTGTTGTGAAGCCAAAAAATATTCACACATAAGAAGCTTTGAAACTGGTGTCTTTAAAAGAAGAGTAAAAACAAAGATTGTGGCAAAAAAACTGGGGTCAGTGCTCTTGGTGCCTTTTCTATAATTGTACCTGTTTTTAATTACTTCTTTTCACTGCCAGCATTGAATTACAGTAGATGTGCTATAGCTCATTATCAGAATTCTCTTGTACATTTCTGAACTGCTGCTTTATGACCTGATTCAATTAAAAAAAAAAAAAAGGGAAAAAGGCAAAACGAATGGCCTGGCGCTCGCACTGTGCCTGTGGGCAGCCTCACAGCCTCGATTTACTGTCTGCAATTGGAACTTTAACCATTAAATTTTCCTCTCACGCCAAAACAGAACAGGAGATGCTGAAGAATCTCCTTTGGAATGAATTGGAAATGCTCTGTATTAGTACTGGAGGAACTCTTGACATTTTGAAACTGAAATATTGCACCCATTAACCAATATGTGACAATATAGAATTGATCTGTTCCTAACAAGAGTAGTGACCTCAGTGGAAATGTTTTAACTCCATGTCTTTACAGAAAACGATTCAGTAATATACAGAGCTATTTCAAATTACTCTTCCAGATCCATGGGCCTGGTGGTGTATCTACTAATCTAGATCCTGCTTCAGCCAAACGTTTAAGCCTGTGCTGGTGGATAAACATGCAGGCAGTTCTGCAGCACAGCTCCAGGACTCCTGGCATGCTTGAAGCCAAGTGCAGCTCCCAAGTGCTTTGTTGTGTCGGGCAGTAACCCTTCAGTGTGTCACTGGGGAGGGAGGAGCACTCCCCCCGCAGTGAAGTGATTCTTAGATCCCTCTTCTTGGTTGTGGAACTTAATATTTTCACCTAAGATAAGTAAGTGCAGCTTTCTAGGAAAATTCAAATTCCCAAGTGCCAGGAGCCAGATCTTCTGTCTTCTGATAATGGAATCGCTCCTTTGTGAAACACATTCGACAGCAGTAATACTGTGTGAAAGAAATACAGAATATAACATGAACCCCCTCTCTGGTTGCACGCTTATGGCAGTTCCACACAATAGCTGGTGCCCAATGGGGGGTCCCCAAGACTTGCATGTAAAACTAGTATAGATGTCTTCTCTTTTGTAAGTTTTATTTTTGTAACTGTGCATGTAAAGCATCACTGAATCAATGGATCTGTTGAAGAACTCAGCTGCTGGAACCATGCAAAATGTTTTGAATTGCCCTTAAAATATGGAAAATGTTTTCTGAATGCTTTATATTCTTTCTGCTGTAAATTAAAAAAGAAAATTTCCCCATACAAAGTGTGTGCCTTCTTCTGAACACATCTCTTCCATCCTACTTTGAGAGCAGTGTAGTCTTTTAGTCACTGCAAAGAACCCCAAAAAAAGAAAAGTTTCTGCTCTACATGACCTGCTTGTAAGTGTATTGCATCTGATTTCTTAGGGTTTATAGTGTGACAGTCCACAGCCTGCCTGTGAGCAGATGCAGCCCCTGGGCTTTGTTTCCAGCTCCTCTTCAGTTGACAATCACTTCCAGGCTTTTTCAGGAGAATCCATATAGAGCTGGCAGCAAAATGCTAAACCCTACAGTGTACACAAGGCAGGCTCAAATCTTGGCAGATTCAAGAGGGCTGCTGGTGCAGAAACATAAAAGGTCACAATTAATAATACAATTAACTGAGACACAATCATTGCACTAATCAATACGTAATTTACATGAACTGGTCCTCAAGAATGAAACTTGTACCAGACTACAAGGCCTGCCCAGCAGGCAAACCAGGTTTAATAAATTAATAATCTGGTCTGTCAAAGACTGTTAGTTCCATTATGAGTAAATCCTCCCAAAACCCTGCTCCACAGCAGATGAGATTTCATTAAGAGAATTTCTTCTTGACTGCAAAGAAAGTTTAATTTCTCTTTAAGAATCAACATTTAACTCTCCAAATTGCTCTCAGATGCTTCCCCATTTTTCCATTTTACGTGGCTGTTAATTGCTGGGTTCTTCTCTACCTTCATAGCGGGTTGGCCATGTCCTGAAAGCAGACAGACACCTGCGAGCTGTGTCCTGACTCCCCCACCTCGTCCCTTATCCCCGAGCGCCCGAGGGAAGAGAACTAGAAGACCAAACAAGAGGGAAAAAAAATGCCTAGGGTGAGATAAAGTCTAGTAAGTGCAGGGAAAAAGGAAAACAAAAATCAGAGCACGTAGTTCAAAGGCAGCCGCTGCCTCCCTCCCGCCACCCCGTCAGTGCCTGGCGGAGGTCGATGTTCCCTGGCGGAGCAGCCCCGAGTTTCCACGGGGACACTGCCAGCAGCAGCCGAACGAACAGCGTGTGACCGGCCGTGCTCTGAGCACCGACAGCACCGACAGCGCCGTGCTTGCGGGGCGAGCACCGGCTGCAGCCCCCGGGACACGGGCCAGCGAGCCCGGGGGTCCCGAGTGACCCTGCAGCTAGGGCTGGGGACAAGGACAAGGACAGCCCCGGCCCGGGCTGCAGGGAGCGCGCGGACACGAGTGACAACACCGTGTGTGTGTGTCTGTGTGTCTGTGTGTCTGTGTGTCTGTGTGTCTGTGTGTGTGTCTCAGTGTGTGCGGTGTCAGTGTGTCGCCGTGTCCCCGTGTGTGTGTCTCAGTGTGTCTCCGTGTGTCCCCATGTCCCCGGGTGTATCTCAGTCTATCCCCATGTCCCCATGTCCCCGTGTGTGTCTCCGTGTGTCTCAGTGTGTCCCCATGTCCCCGTGTGTGTGTCTCAGTGTGTCCCCATGTCCCCATGTCTCCGTGTGTGTGTCTCAGTGTGTCCCCACCCCACCCCCCACCCCACCCCACCCCCCCACCCCTCCCCGTGTGTATCTCAGTGTGTCCCCATGTCCCCATGTCCCCGTGTGTGTGTCTCAGTGTGTCCCCATGTCCCCATGTCCCCGTGTGTGTCTCAGTGTGTCCCCATGTCCCCGTGTGCCACCCCACCCCACCCCCCCACCCCACCCCCCACCCCACCCCACCCCCCACCCCACCCCACCCCATGTCCCCATGTCCCCATGTCCCCGTGCCCGTTGCCGTTGCCGTTGCCGTTGCCGTTCCCGTCTCCGCCCGGGGCGCCCCCCAGCGGCCGCACCGCCCCAGCGGCCTGCGGGGCTCGGCCATGGCCTGGCCCCATCCCGGGCCGCGCCCCAGGCCGCTCCCGGCCCCGCTCCCCGATCCCGCCCCAGACCCCTCCCCGGTCCCGCCCAGCTCCCCGCCCTTCTCCCTCCGGCAGACCCCGCCCCAGTCCCGCCCCGGGGCCAGCCCCGCGTTTCGTCAGCGCGGGGCGCCGGGCGCAGTTCCCGCTGGACCCTCCCGGGCGCTGTCGCCTCGGCCCTACCGCCGTCCCACCGGCAAGATGTGAGTGCGGGGCGAGCGGGGGGCGCTGAGGAGCGCTGAGGAGCGGGCAGGGCGGCGGCGGGAGGAGGGCCCGGTCCGGCCCCGCGGGCTGGGGCTCCGTGAGGCGCTGCGCGGAGCGGCGGGCGCGGCCGGCGGAGGAGGCCCGGCCCGGTGCTGGCTTGGGCCGCCGCCCTGAGGCGCTGCTCGGCCGTACCGGGGCTCAGGGCCGTACCGGGGCTCAGGGCCGTACCGGGGCTCCGGGCCGGGCTGGGCTGCGCTGGCCTGGCTGTCCCGCCAGCCCCGGGCGCTCTCAGAGCGGGTCCGCCCTGCCGGAGAGCAGCTGCCGGGCACCGGGGCGTTGCTGTGTTGGGAAGCTCTCAGGAAGCAGTGTCATTTCCGAGGCTGTTCACCTGGGACTGGCACTGAAGGAGCACCGACGGGTGGCGGCAGCGCCGAACAGTGACACTGTGCTGTGCAGAGCCTGCTCGGAGCTTTGCCCCGGTTCACGCTCAGTCCATGCGAGTTAGAAGCCAATGTTTAAATGTGTAAATACAGGAAACAGTCAGACTTGGCTCTCTGTAGTGGCAGGATGCACTAAACAAGCGTCTGATGTGGAAGAAGTAAGAACATGGAAAAGGAAATTGAGTACAGATAGTTCTGGAGATACGCATAAAAAAACTGGCAAGGCAGTGAAAAGGTGGTGAGAAGTGTGTACAGAAGCTCTTGCAATCATTACAAAGATGCAGAGTGTTGTGGCTGGTAAAAAGAACTCTGTTATGGATTCAAAGCTGACCAGAGGTAAATTCTTGTATTTGCCAAATACTTTTTCCTTCTGGTGCTTTCTCTTGCTCCGTATCAACCATTTAAAAAGAATATAGAAGTATTGCTGGAAAATCACATAATTAGAACAAGTATTAAGTTTTTGTATTTAACATTTTGTAAGCTACTGTTGCTTGAAACTTAGTGCTTGTGTTCATGTGGGAAAACAAGAAAATCCCTGAGCCCATGCTTCTCACTCTTTGAGCCCTGTGGACCATTGTTGGAGCTGTCCTGTGCCTCACTGCAAAGTGTGGTATCAGCAAGCCACTGCTGCCTCTTAGCACAGCAGGCAATTTGTTGACGAGATGCTTGGGACACTGAATGACTTGTGCCCACTGTCAGCTCTTTAAACACCATTTCTTCAGTAAGAAACTGCACTGTATTTATTCCAAGGATACAAGTTCCCAGTTTTGAGGACTGTCAGATGAATACTGATAATTTTCTTTTCTGCAGGTCAGCCAACGTCCCTCCAAGCTCAAACATGGCTGCTAGCGGCAGTCGTCGGCTTCAGCAGACTCAGCACCAAGTAGATGAGGTAAAAGTCAAGTCTGACAGCAGTGTCATCCTCTTCCTTCAGGAAACCTATGTTAATAGAAGGGATATTTTTGCCAAAGCAGTTTCCCCTTCATTATACGAAGGGGAAGCAGAGAGAAATTCCTAGTGTCCAAACAATAGCTTCAGTCTTAGTGCTTGAGGATTTGGCGTAAGTAAAGATAAAACCCTTTGTTTACAGAGAACAAGGTTTTCTCTCATCAGTAGCCATGAGGCCTGACTGCCAAATGTGATTTTTGTGGAGTCTAAAAGCCAGGCTGGCTGGCAAGTATTTTTTGATGTGGTTTACTATCAAGTTTGTATGCCTCAGCTCCTTCTGATGTGACTTAGGAATTATTTCCCAGGTTTGAAGGAATGCCAACACTACTGCCTTTTTACAGTAGGCATTAGGGGCTTCTAGCCACGGGTGAACTTCAGAGTTTTGTTTAAGCTTATGACTGCATATATTAAAAAGCAATAGCTCCTGCTTCAGAGAAAACACTGAGTACCACATGTTGCTGTCTATTGGCTGCAGTTATGTTCCACTGTGTATCACACAACTGGTACCTTACTGTAAGCACTGAACTGCTGTAGGTTGTTGGCATCATGAGAGTGAATGTGGACAAGGTGTTGGAGAGAGATCAGAAGCTGTCAGAGCTGGACAACCGCGCTGATGCCCTGCAAGCAGGAGCTTCCCAGTTTGAGACCAGCGCAGCCAAGCTGAAGAGGAAGTACTGGTGGAAGAACTGCAAGGTAATCTTGGTTTGTGTGCTTGTAATGCTGTTACAGTTGTTGTTTCAAAAGGCAGAAGAAAAAGTTACTTTAGCTAATGTTATTTAAGTTACAGCATCTAGTTTTTAAAGCATGGCACAGTGGCTGGGTGAAGTAACAAAAAGCTGCATTACTGGCCATGCTGCCCTATACAGGATCTTCTCTAAGATAGTCATGGCCAGAGGGGAAGCATGTCAGTAATCTGAGGGTTTGAGAAACAGGAAGAAAAGACTAAAAATGCATAGCTTGAATTAATGTGCGGGAAGTATTAGAAAGTGAAAGAAGCTCACTCAGACTCCTGTACTTGTAGCTGTTGCCAAAAGTTGGAATCATCTTTGGTGAGTAACAAAGACAGCTTGTGTATTTACTTGGGACAACTTTATGTAGAGAAACCCATATTGCTCTGTTTGCCTGTGTGCATGGCCTGCTATCTCTGAGTGCTAGTTTGATTTTAGATTGAGCTTGCTGACTGAAGAACCTTTGCTTGCCACACTAGATCTGACAAACAGTGCTAAAAGTCCCCTGCAGGGGCTATTTCCTGTACCCTGAGGGGCAGTTGATGCTGTTGAATGGTTTATAATAAGTGTTGTATGGCTTTTTTTCACAGATGTGGGCAATATTGATAGCTGTTGTTGTCATTATCATCGTCATCATTATTGGTAAGTTTGACCAAAATGGGGATTTTGCCTAGATTTGGACTGAATGGTGTTAATTCACTGACTGGTACAGTTTCAGCAAAGCCAGGATACTCAGATGGAAGTATACCCAACATTAATTTGAAATTAATTTGAAATAGCAGCGATGGATTTAACAACCATTGCATGCAGTGAGTGGCAAACTGATCATGTGGGAGCTCCAGTACTGGAATCTCAACCACGAGTGACAAAGGTGAAAGTGAAAATAGCAAGGACTTGGAAACCAGGAACAGACTTGGGTTTTTTTACAGCTGCCTGTTGCGGAAGTGTAACATGAGATTCCACACACCTTCCTTGTCTGAGAGCTGTTATCATCTGCCTGGGCTTCCTGCTAGAGGAACCTTTTCTGTGGCAGTTGCAGGTGCACTGCCATACCAGGGAGGCTTTGTGGAGAGGTTTTGCTGCTGGGTGAAATGAGGCTAACGCTGGGTTAGGATAGAGAGCAAGGGAACGTGTGGTTCATTCCATGCATTTGAGTCCTCATGTAATGGCCAAGTATTTAATGGGAAGACAAAGTTTTTAAGTTTGTGCTGTAACACAGTAACAAACACTGCAGTGACCACTGACATCAGAGACAGTCCTGCTGTGCAAGCACAAAGGAAAACTACAACTAAGAAAACCAACACAGGCAAGTTCTTAGATTTAAGGGATTAAAGAGGGATTTATCTGTATTACCTTAAATTTTTAAAATACAGGACTGTTATGGTGAGGGGCTGAAGGACATCACCCAACCTTTTTCTTCTTTTTGTAGTCTGGAGTGTGTCTTCATGAGTTACAAGAAGAAACTCAGATCAACCGAAGGTGCCTTTGAGAATCTTCAAGCCTCTCCACTTCAAACCTGCTGCCTTCTCAGCCCATCTACTGCTGTTTAAAGCAAAACTATTTTGATTACCGAGATGTTAACTAACTTTACTGGTCGCCTTAAGACACTCCTGTCATTAATTACTAACCAGCACAGCTCGCCGCTCGCTCGGTGCCTTAGCCAACCGGGGCGGGCTCGGCTCCGGGCTACCGCTCTGGCCACGCCCCTCGCTCGGCCACGCCCCTCGCTCGGCCACGCCCAGGGGCGGGGCCGGCCTTGCACGTGGCGGCGGGGCAGGCGCGCGCACGGGGGCCGCGTGCGGCGCCGCGTGAGGGGCGGGGCGGTGCCCCCGCTCGAGCCGGCCCCGCCCCCCGCGCGCGGGCTCCTCCAATAAAAAGGCTCTGACCCCGCCTCCGCCTCCTCCTCTGTCAGCGGGGCGCGGCGCACGTGGCGCGGGTGTGTGGGAGCGGGGCCGCCGCGTGCGCCGCGTTACGTAACGGCGCGGGGCGGGGGCGCGGCCCCTCAGGGCGCTCCCGGCCCGGAGCGGGGACAGCCCGGGGTCGGCGGGAAAGGCGCGGCCTCGGAGGGGCGGGAAGGCGAAGCGGAGGCCGCCGGGGCCTTTTGCGAGGCGTCCGCGCTGGCGGCTGCGAGCTGAGGGGCCGCGCGCCGGGGAGGGGCGCGGGAGCGCGGAACCGGCCCCGGTGACCGCTCGGCTCGGCGGAGAGGGGGGGCGCCGCTCCTCCCACCGTCCCGTGAGGCGGCGCGTGCTCTCCCCGCAGCGCCGGCGCCCGTTCCGCAGGCCGAGGGTCCGGCCGTGCCGAGGGGCCGCGGCAGCCGATGCACCCCGCGCCGTGGCGCTCAGCGGATCCGCGATGGACGCGGGCGAGCGCCGAGGCGGCAGCGCGGAGCACAGCGCGGGCCCGGCCGCGGCTGCCTGGGCCGGGGCCGGGCGGGAGGCGGCGGCGGCGCCCGCGGGGGCTGCGGGCTCTCGGTGCGCGGCGTGCGCGGTGAGCAGCTCCGGCGGGACCGAGCTGCACAGCCCCGAGTCCAGCGGCGGCTCGGCCGCCGGCAAAGCCAACAGGTACCGGGGCAGCGCGGGGATCTGCTCGGCGGGGCTGTGGCGGGGCCGGGCGGGGAGCGGGACCTGCTGCTCGGTGCTGTCACTGCGGGACCCTGCGGGTCACGGGCCGCGCCGTGTGCAGGTGAGCGGAGCGCGGAGCTGCTCGCGGCTCCGGTAAGCTCTGCCTCACTCTGAGCGCGGCTGAGCCGCCAACGTCAGTGACCCTTGGGTAGCTTATAGCTGTACTTCAGCTAAAGACTCTTTAGGAGTACCACAGCAGAAATTACTGAAATAATTTTTTTTGGTGAAAGTTCAGAAATTCAGTGAGGTGGGAATTTATTTTATTTTTTGATTGAAAACACAGTTCAAGAGCTATAATGTATGCAGAGTTGAACAGGCATGTAAAGTTACCACGCAATACTTGCACTTATGTAATGGTTGATATAGTAAGAGTATGATGCTAACGACGATGTCAAATGGACAAAACTTACTGTTCATATCTATAATATTAGAATTCGTGATTTGAGGATATTGACTGCTTGTTTTTTGGTCAGTGAAATAAGCAAATGTAGGAAGAGGGAGACTTTACCTGTTAAATATTCTGCAGCTTTTGAAGTCAACAGATGAAAAGTGTGTTGAAGACTCTGAAGTCATGAGTAGAATGAAATCTTTGCATCAGGTGTATTTTGAGGACCTCATGGTTCCATGAGATGCTTATAATCAGGTGCAGCCTTCAAGGCTAGAAAAACTTACACAGATAAGAATCAGCATCTATTAATGATTTTAATACCCATGATATTTAGAAAGTCTAGAGTAAACATCAGTGTATTTTTAGTTGCTAAGCATCTTAGCAAGCAGAGTGGTTTTGATGTGACTTTCCAATCCATGACATTGGAGTTGGAAAGGAGGAAGGTAGAGGAGAAAAGCTGAAATAGCAGAGAAGGGACAAAGATACAACAGGAAATTTAGTGAATGCGCATTGGGACGTTTCTGGATATTGCATGACTCTGCAGCCATTCCCATAAAATGTTAATTGAGGAAATAATTTAAATTGGGTGATGGAAGAACAATCTCCTATACCGGAATTCTCTGGTAAAGTTTAACTTGTGTTCTACAGTGAGCAATTGAATTGGAGCCAGTCCCACAGAGATATGATGATGATGATCCAAGAAATGAAAAGGTGTTTGCCTGAAGAGAAAAGGAGTTCCAACAAGCCCAGTACCATCAGTGCTCTCAACTATGCCTTGCAGTGTGTCCAGCAGGTGCAAGGTACGTGTGGAGAAAATCTGGAAGAACAGCAGCATGGCTTGAATAGATGTGTCTGGCAACAAATAGCATTTTAAAAAAAATGCATTCCAGTTATCTGGAAGAGTTGTGAAGAGTTGAGTTTCTGAGGCACTGTGGTTTTGTTGCTGTTTTTTTTGTTAAACAATCATGCTATCTTTTTGATTGAGATCCCCCCCACCATTGCTTTGCTTTTCTTCAGAGTCCCATAGCTCAGAGGTGCCTAATAGTAACTTTCTATATACGTTGAGAAAACAGTATTCCCATCTCACATTGAAAAATTATTGGATAGTTTGTGTTTTCCAACAGAACTAAGTAGCTAAAGTTGTACTACTTCCTCATGATTGTTTTCTGTAACAAAATGAGGTTACTCCAGTAGTATAATCAGTATTCCTTTTCCCTTTGTCACTACACAGACCTTCCTCATCTCACCTTGGACTTCACCAAAAAGATGACAAAAGTACAAGGGCTGTAAGAAATACTTTAAAGTAGTCACCTTACTGACTTCCTTGTGTTTGTTTTGCTTTTTCTGTTTTGTTTTTTTTTTCCAATTAGCAAACAATGACTTTTTCCAGGCTCTGAATGACCGAAGAGTGTTTCAGACAGATGTGGTGACATACAGCATAGAAGAGTTGGTGGCAGTTGCATCTGAGCACACTCCAAAAAACACTGTAAGAATTCAGGCACACTCAAGGAGTTCATTCGATTTCACTAAATTTAGTCTCCTAACGTTGTGTGGAAATAGAATGTGTAAAATTGAGAGGCCTTTAAGTTTTAGCCAGACAGACCTTCAAGTTTTTAAAGATAAGTCAATACTGCTTCTTATCTGTGCTCTGTCAGAGTACCCAACAATAGTGAGTGAAGAAATACTAATTTTTCTTCTTTTTTTTTTTCTTTTTTAGTTTGTTTTGGCCAGAAGCAACAAATAACTCTTTGAGAATTCTTTTACTGCAGAGTAATCTCTTGAGACAGCAGAAAGTTGTTAAAACCAGTCAGATCCATAGTTGTGAGGGACTTTTGGTTTCTATTTGTACTCTGCATTTAATTTTTTTCTGGTTTTGCAATATATGTCATGCTTTCTGGCTCTGCTTTAAAGAAAAGAGTGTTTCTTGAAATTCAGTACTGTTGGATACTATATCAAAAATATTGCAAATGCTTGAAAACATACAAAAAATACTGAAACACTCTCAGAATGTTTTTGTGTGTGGAATTGTGATGAATCCTCTGAAATTTGTGGAGGAGTGTGTGGAATGATAACCAGTCATTCTGAGCAAAGGCAAACATCAATCTGTTTCAAAAAGACTAATACAGTCTTACTAGCATTTGTGAATCTTGAATACACTGCTGTAGCACTGCAGAATGTGGATCACACACTACCTAACAGATTTTTAAACCTCACCCTGAGGTTGCAGTGTGTGGTGGTTTGGGGTTGGTTGGTTTGGTTTGGGGTTGTTTTGCTTTTTCCCTTTGTATTATCACTACCATGTTTCAGGTGATGATGGTCTTTAATGTTTGTTTTCCAGGACACATTTGTGGCTATATTTTCTTTGCTGTCTGGACGCATAATGCATATTTCTGAGCAGGCAGCATCTATTCTGAACTGTAAGAAGAAAGTGTTGGACTCTTCCCGGTTTGTGGAGTTGCTTGTCCCTCAGGATGTGAGTGTGTTCTACACACACACTGATCAGTCTCACCTGCCCCTTTGGAACATGGAAAGTCAAACAGGTGGGACTTGGCAATGCACTTAAGTGCTCTGTGTGTCTTTCTGTCATTGCAGAATGAGAATATAGTAGTTCATTTTAAATGCTTCTGCCAGCAATATCAGCATCATTTGTTCCTTTCCCTTTGAAAACTGGAGTGGCTGTGGGACTAGTCCTGCCTAGTCTCCTAAAGACTTGACTTTTACTTGGGGTAAATAAAAGGCAGATACTTCATTTTTTCGTGTACTATCTTATTCACTGCACATACTGCTGCTTTTTGCTTTTTGCTGCCTGCTGTGAACATAGCTCATCAAACCCAAGTTTTAAGCTGATTTGCTATTTAGTGCTGGATGTGTCTAAACTGTGACTTTTGAATCCTGTGTTACTTGTGAGCAATTCAAACATAGCTTTCAGGCGAAAGCTGTGTCTCTTGCCCACCTAGACATGAGGCTGTTCTGGCATCAGATCTCAGAAGTCCAAAGTCCTTGGTATCAAAGGATGTGAGACATCTGGAGGTTGTGAATGCCAGGGATTCCACAACTTGGGTGCCAGTAATGTGCCTACCCAGCAGAGCAATGGCACCCCAGTGGAGTTGTGGTTTTCTTGTCTGTATATAGTTTCTGATACTTGACTCATAAAGCCAGGAAATAGCACCTTTCCTTTTCATTGTGATGCACTAGAGAAAGGTTTTTAAAATTTTTTTAGGTCATATGCATTTCCTCTGAATTTAGTTTCAGGTCAGCCATTTTTCTTAAGAGTGAGTGGACTAGAGAGGAGAAATTACATTTGAGGCGGGAGCAGACTGTTGAACAGACAATTCAGTAGCTAGTAAAGAGGAGGTTGTGAGACCTCAGTCATGCTCAGAAAGTCTGGAGAATGCAGAGCTTAAAATAGCTCTGATAGGTGTGGCCTTTTTAAGGATATTAACTTCTGCTTTCAATGTGTTCATCTTATTAGCGTCTCCGTATGAATATGCCCAGGTGAAATCCTTTTTCTGCAGGATCAGGTAAGTACATTATTATAGTTTTATTTTTGTGAAGGCTGACAGGGGGTGCAGTACCAGGCAGAAACTGTTCTATTGCTACAGCTGACCAGTGTTGAGATCATGAAACTGCATTACAAAATGGGCTTACTGTATTTAATGTCAGTGTCCAGTAGGACATTTTGAGTATTTTCCCCAGAGTGATGCATAAACTTGCACAGGTACAGGAGGAAAACCATGGATACACTTTCCTCTTGGACCTATCAGTTTCCTTCAGTACTGTCATGCAGGAGAATGATGTTGTGAAAAATTGCTGCTTCTCTTTTTGCTGTTTGAGAGTGGAGGCAAAGAGTATTTTGCTTGAGAGTTTGGGACAGAAGCCTTAACAGAAACTCAGGTCACCTGAGTCCCAGTGTAAAGCCTGAGACTTGTGAAGCCTGACTTGATACTGCTATGGATGCTGTTTGTTGCCTAGTACCTGGCTGATCTTAGAACTTAGATCTTATTTGGGTTTGTGTGCTCAGCATAACTTTTCTGTGTAGGGCTCTCAGCCCTGGCACACAGTGTGTGAATCCTGAAAGCAGGGTGTTAATCCCTTTTGCTCTTCCTCAGGGGTGGCAAAGATCAAGAACAAGAAGCACGTTGTTATCCCTTCCGAATCACCCCGTACTTGGTCCACGTGTGTACCTCTGTCCGTGTGGATGCAGAGTCCTGCTGCTTAGCTTTGGCTGAGAAAATCCACTCTGGATATGAAGGCAAGTCAGGAAGCTTCAGTGGAAAAAATTCCAATCCAATAGAAAAATGCACTGAATGGAAGTCTTCCTTTGTTTAGAACTTGTGCTTGGGTAGTCTCACCTGTGTAACTTGCAGCTTGTGTGTGCATGCCTGTGAATCCAGAATATCTGTGCTGCCTTTGCCAGGCCCCAAAGCATTTGACCTCTCCTTGTTATTTTTATTTTTGGGAGAAGTCTGTAGTGCCTAAAAATCTGTAATGTTTCTATGAGTTACTAGTCAGAAAGCAGTGAACAATTATAAAATTCAGGAGACAGTAAATATCATAAGCAAAAGTAATGCCCAAGTTTTCTGTCTTAGTGTGTTTTTTCTTTCTATTAGCTCCTCGAATTCCTATGGATAAAAGAATATTCACCACCACACACACCCCTGGATGTGTTTTTCTGGACATAGATGACAGGTGAGAGATTTGAGTTCTTAAGACCTGTGAGGTATGTATGGAGAGGTAGAAGAAGATCATTTGGTGATGCAGATGGAGACCCAAGTAGTTGAACTGTACAATTGGCAATAGTTAATGAAACAAAACAGTTTTGTGTTAGTCCACTTGTGGAAAACATCTCACACTCCATAGATGTAATCTCCTTTGTTGGTTTAAAACACATGTTAAACAGAGCTGCTGTCAGTTTTGCTTACCCAGGGCAATGGGGAGCTGTGGCAGCACCAAGAGTAGAAAGCAAGCATAATTATTGACATTTTGTCTATGACCTGTTGTCTTCAAGATCCCTTTTTTTTTTCCTTTTTGTGTAGATAAGCACAAAACTGCTTGCAAATATCTGTTAGATCTCCAGGCACAGAAATGTTTTTCATGGGTATTTATGTGTCTATATTACAGTGCAGGATTATGAGGTGGGTTGGGAAATGTTCTGTAGCGTTAGTTCATTCCACTGTAGGTCATGCATGAGCACTTCATGGGCAAGCAAAGGGTTAAGGATGTAAGTAGTCAAAACTATATTATAATCTGTGATAATGTGTTTGGGTTTCAGAGCAGTGCCTTTGTTGGGTTACTTACCTCAGGATTTAATTGGAACATCCATACTGATGTATTTGCACCCAGAAGATCGTCCTTTGATGATCACTATTCACCGGAAAAGTAAGAGCTGCTTTTAGAGGAATATCTGTTGGTTTTACTAGTCTTTCCTTATCATATTGCTTGACATGTGACTGATCTGCAGTCTAGACAAAAATTAACTAATTAACTAATGCAGTCAGTTTGAGATCAAAGCAAATTCAATCTCAGAGTTCTAAGAACCCCAGTCATTAGTGTTTGTGCTGTGTCATAATGTAAGCTAAACCTTGTTTGATTGTGTTTTCCTTTCAGTATTGAAATTTGCTGGCCAACCCCCTTTTGAACATTTACCTATCAGATTTTGTACTCAAAATGGAGATTATGTCATACTGGACACCAGCTGGTCTAGTTTTGTGAATCCTTGGAGCAGGAAAGTTGTGTTCATCATTGGCCGACACAAAGTCCGGACGTAAGTCAGCTGTGGAATTGATCAAATAAAGTGCTTTTCATTGATTATTCTGCAAAACAAAACAGTCTAACTACTGAACTAGAGACATAATGTTGCTCTTGTAGATGTGACAACTGCCTTGCGTCTGTCTTCAGTCCATTCCTTCAGAGCAGCATTAGTCTTGTTTATTAAGTATGAAAATAAGTGAGTTACTTTCAAGTAAAAGGCAAATCCAGCTTTTTATTTTAGCAGGTTTTTACATGGTTAATATCCAAATACTGTGACAATGGACATGTCTAAATCGAAGTACCAGTTTTAGATGAGTAAAAGCTAAAAAGCAACATAAAATTAGATCACTTTAACTACTAATTACTTAAAATTAATTTGTGGTTGACTCACCAAAAGACTCCAATTGACTCACCAAAAGACTCCAGTTAATTGACCTGGCATGTTTTCTTCTGGAATATTTACTTGGTGCAGAACCTAAATACTTACCAAGGTAATGTGTTCTAAAAATGCAGTTATTATTGAATGTGCAAGTTAATTTTTGCACATTCAAAACTAAGGATGTTTCTCCTTAGTTTTCAAGATACTTGAAAATATGACTGGTGGCCTTCTTCTTACCTGGTTTCTCTTATAGGAAATGGCTTTTGGGATTGGCCTTCTGACTTTTCAAAGTGATCTTTTGTACAAGATTTTAAGGGGTATGAATTTGTCTTCTGAGTGAAGGAGACAGAGGGGTAGATGCTGGTCAGCCTTGTGTCTCTGCTGGTGCACTGACTTCCCTGGAGCTTCCCTGCTCTCATAGCACTGCCCCACTACCCCAGCAGAGCCACTGTTGGGACAGATGACATTCCTTTGTGTTGAGTCAGCAGAACAGTCAAAATAAACTAATGATAATAAAATAAAGGATCGGTTCTAACTGTTTGTAGCTATCTTTTCCTCATCACATGAAAATGAAATAGTGAAATATTGTTGGCTCTCTCCAGAAGCCCTCTGAATGAAGATGTGTTTGCTCCAAGGAGTAAAGAAACGAGCAGTGTGGAGAAAGAGATAAGAGAATTGCAAGGACAAATTTACAAACTGCTTCTGCAGGTAAAGAAGACAAAAGAATTTCAGAACACTGGCTGGCTGCCTGAGTGAGAGGCTAAAGAAACTTGAGTCTGCTTGGGTGGCTGTTTTGAGGATGGTCTTCTAAAAGGTCTTAGAGTTCTAAATGGACACAGGCCCAGCTCATTACTAAAAATATTTTGTTGACATTTTTGCCAAATCTATATGTTGAAAGGTAAATGTGCTTCCTGAAACAGTTTGAAGCATGGTACAGAATTCTTTGTAAGGAAGTGGTAAAGCCCAGACAAATACTGACTTCTCACTTGATTTTTCTTTACTTGAAGTTCTGTATAACAAAGTAATACAGAATGGTTCCTTCATTTTGTTCTCTCTGAGGATGATTTTTTTTTCCCTCTCATACAGCCGGTTCACAGCAATGTTTCCAGTGGTTATGGAAGCCTTGGAAGCAGTGGCTCTTATGAGCACTATATCAGCATAGCATCTTCCAGTGATTCCAATGGGAACTGTGCAGAGGAAATACAGGAACCAGTAAGTCTGTAAATGTGTCACTACCTGCAGAGTAGTGAAAAAACACCTGTAAAAATGAAAATGCTTACGGTGTACATAGCACTTCTCATCATGAATTTTACTGAAGAGGGAAGAATAAAGCCATGTTCAAGATAAATTAGTCAATTACAGAGTGCTGGCATTTCGTTTTTCCCCTTAATTTTGCTGACTGCCACAGAAGAGAGTGGAAGCAGTGCTGTCCTTAAACAAGCATTGCAATTACCTAATTTCCTTGTGAGGCTCCTGGGTAAGTCATCAGCTTATTCCCACTCTCAAGGCTTGGCATCAGCATTAAAACATTCAAATTCTGTGGCTGATTGAGCTTTATCACAGTTAATTTACTTAAATTAACCATGATAACTGGATTAATTAAATTTACAAGTACCAATAGATACCAGGCTTAGGCTGACAGTCCACTCCTTTCCAATTTGAAGAATACAAGAACTCAAGTCAGCTCCTGTGACCTCTTTGTACTCATTTTATTCTGACTTCACATTTTTTGTGTGTCTCAAGATGACATTGCAACAAGTTTGTGCAGATGTCAACCGAATAAAGAACTTGGGGCAGCAGCTGTACATTGCATCAAGGAGCAAGCCACAGAATGGAAGTGAACAGGCTGTGAGCTCAGAAGTGCTGGGAGGTAAGTTAATGTAGTTACATGGGTAAATGAACTCTTCTAGATCTGTACCCATGAGTGGCCACCTGGTGTTATGCTGAAGAACTTTAGATAGCATTTTAACATGGGTTGAACATGGGAAGAGGTTTGTTCTGTTTAAAACTGTCATAGGCCGTATGTCCTTGTATCATATATAAGGATTCCAGTGTATATATATATGTGTGTGTATATTTATCTGTGTGTGTCTTGGTGAGGGTAGTGTTTGGATGCCCTTGAGAGGAATCTTTAAAGGTTTCCTCTCTTCCAGGGAAGAGGCACACTGCTTCCTGTTTCCTTCAGACACTGAGAGGTGATAGCACAGAAGAACCAGGCAACACATTTTATGATGATCCAAAGAAAGCTCCACATGTTCCTTCCTATCAGCAGATCAATTGTGTTGATAGTATCATCAGGTAATAAACTATTAATCAATTTTAGTAATGCCAGTTTAATTGATGGAAATTATCCAAGCAGTTTGCATTGGCCTTAAACTGTCTGGGGTTTGAGTTGTGAGCTAAAGCTAGGATTGTTTGTAAAGTTTTCTGCCTCTCTGAGTATTGAGATGGTTTGCCCAATCTGAATTACATAGTAATGAAGAATTTAGGACCTAAGATTCTGTTTGCAACTATTTATTGATGTTTGCTGTTGGTGCGATAGGAATTTAAGTGAATTTTGATGGTCATATTATGGCAGTGTCTTCTCATTAAGCACTCTGAGAACCTCATATAAAACAGAAAATTGATATAATTTATAATATGTCAGTATTTTTTAACCCAGTGGATAATGTAATCTTTTTTCTTTTTTCTTTTTTTTTCCCCCCCTCAAAGAGTGATAGATTTTATTTAAAATACTCCTTGGAAAGCAGATACGTGTCCAGAACTTCCTGCAGTGAATTTAAAATGCTAGTTAACAACCTCTGGATCTCCAGTTTGGATTGTTCAAATGTTTGTATCTCCAAATGGAGAAAAAAACCCCCACAAAGTAGAGAGAGCTTCCTGTGATATGCTTTCATTTCAGATATCTAGAGAGCTGCAGTATTCCAGCATTGAAAAGGAAATGTAAATCTTCTGCAAATACATCATCGTCATCTTCAGAAGATGACAAACAAGTCCAGCAAAATCAGCAGGAAGTCAGGGCATTGGAAGGTAACACAAAGTGTACTGACAATCATGTTAGAACCACAAAAACTGATTTTTTTTTAATGTGTCACTGTTGTGTGTTCCAAGGTTTGTCCACTTTTTAAAGTGTTGTGTTGCTAACAATATTTTAGTAGACATTTAGTAAATACTTGCTTACCTTGCCTAGATCTCCCAATTAAACATAAGCTAAAATGTTAAGTCTTTGAACATAGAATGCATCAAAAGAACTATTGCTTGTTGTTGTTAACTGATCCTTCTGTTGCTCTCTCATTTTATGCCACATTTAGTATGTGCTGGCATTGCACTGGCATGTAAATGTTTTTCTAATATAAAAGACTGTCTTATTTAATGGCCTGCATAGTTACTAGTTATTTCTGAACCAATGAGACTTGATGAATTGGGAGCATAGTGCTTAGAATGGAATTCCATGTAGAAACTTTGTCATTTGCCAATAGATACTGCTATGCTGTCAGCAGTTGAGTCCCACACGCCAATATCTGCTGGTCTGGAAGAGACGCTGAAAGACCAGACAACTTCAGGCATGGTGGGAGCTCCTCTGGCAGACCTGACCCTGTCCAACAAGGCTCCAAGTGTCATGTCTGTCACCAGCCAGTGCAGCTACAGCAGCACTATAGTGCATGTCCCACACCCTGAATCAGGTACTGTTCACACTCGCAAAACACTGACTGATGTTTCAATTTACACAATGTTTCCAGCCTGAAGAACACGGTGAGAAAGTTTTATCCATTTAAGATACGTCCTCAATGAATGTCAATTCTGAAATATTAAGGTGCTACTCAGGGTGCTGTGAAGAAAAACTTGACCCTGAAAGTTTTTAGAGTATTTTAGTAAAATAGTTTTAACAGACTGCACTCTCTCCATCCCCCTTGAACTTCACTGCATATACCTCAAACACAGCAATG
Source organism: Lichenostomus cassidix (assembly GCF_008360975.1). Lineage (NCBI taxonomy): Eukaryota > Metazoa > Chordata > Aves > Passeriformes > Meliphagidae > Lichenostomus > Lichenostomus cassidix. The sequence continues at coordinate 4,053,357 of NC_139501.1, forward strand.
TGCTTTTGGCCACTGAGGATTAAAATCAAAATTGCTACCAGGCCAATATTACTTCATTTTAATGCAGGAAGAAGCAAAAAAACCAAGTATGTAGCTGCTATTGTACTAGGAAAATATGAAGAAGTGCCTCTAACTTCAAAGCGAATTTGAAGTTTTCCAGGCCATGCAAAGTAATTTGCTCAGTTGATGTTAGTGTAACTATATTTGAGTGTAAAGGGTGTTTTTCCCCCGCCTCTGCTCAGTAGTTCAGATGAGGTTGTTTTATGTGTAAAGCTCTGGGTGTTGTGGGAGTTGACAGCAGAAGGGCAGAGCAAAGAGTGATTTGTTTTCTTCCCTCTTCAAAGAAGTGACTACAATGGAGGATGCTGCTGTTGGAAGTGAACAAATTGAGCTGCCTCCTGTGAATGCTCAGAGTCTTGCAGTGCTGCCTGAGGACTTGAAGCCAGTTGGGCTAACAAAAGAGACGCTGTCAGCCCACACTCAAAAGGAGGAGCAGAACTATGTTGACAAGTTCCGACAGAGGGTCTTGCTCTCTCCGTTTAGGACTTACCTTCAACAAGGAAGCAGAAGCAACAACAGACATTCCTGTGGCCAAGGTAGGCAGCAGCTTTGAGAAATAAAGACTTGTTAGATGAGTTACAAAAAACAACCTAGCCATGGAATCTGATTCTCCTTTGTATAATTTAGTGTCTTAGTGTGGCTGCAAACAGAATGCTTCCTTTGCATTGCCAAGATTTGGCAGCAGCACTGCCCACACAGAAGGTCTGCTCCAGCTTGGATCTTGCTGTCTTAGACTTTCCACAGAGCAGATAGTTAGTTATTGCAATAAACCCTGCAAATCCCAGGTAGTTTGTTGCCTCCCCTTGAAAGAATGTACCAGATCTGATTGGAATAAGGCAAAGTGATCGATAAGAAAATTGATGACATGAAGGAAAACATTGTAGATATGTCAGCAAATCCATCACTGGTTTATGGAAGAATTATCCAGAGGAAAGTCAGCTCTCTGAATAAGCCACACTCATTTATCTAGGCATTTTTCTCTTTTTTTTGCTTTTTTTTTTTGCTTTTTTTCCCCCCTAGGTCTGTCATTTCAGTGAATATGTTTATTTTTCTTTCTCCTTAGGAGATTCCCCTTCAAAGCAGATCAGCCCAGCTAGCTGTAAAAAAGGAAAACATGGAAAATTCAAGCGCCAGAAACCTCAGAGACAGTGCTCAGATAGCCACTCTACTAGTAAAAATAGAAATAGTCTTCCATGTGAGAAGAGAGCAAATCAAAAACAGTTGTTCTCTCCCTCAGAAGTGTCCTGTCTGAGCTCCTCCAGTCTGAATGTGCATCCTCCTGTGGGATTTCCTGTCCATTCGAATCCAGTGTCTACTTTTCCAGCCTCTTCTGGAGGAGAGGAGCTTGCTCTTCGTTCATTACAACCTCAGTCCATGTCCTCATCACAGCCATGCTGTGGACCACAGTCATACCCAGTCTTTTATCCCCCAAACATAGGCACATTTATGGCTGTGTTTTTTCAGGGTTTCCCCATGTATGCTCAGATTCCTCAACATGCCTTTCTCCCTAGCCCTCAGTGTGTTTATCCCCCCTCTTCATATCTGTGCACCACACTACCTCCAGCCCCTGCTCCTTGTGCTTCATCACCAGTAGTACCACACTCTGTGGATCAGCCCTTTCCAGCCTCTCCTCACCCATCTGTGGAGGACCAGCAAGAGGGCCAGTGTGACCAGGCCCTACTGCTGAGCAGCTCACGGAGCAGCTCCCCACTTCAGCTGAATTTGCTTCAAGAAGAGCTGCCAAAACCTATGGAGCTTTCCAGTAGTGCTGATGTTAAGCCACATGCAGAAGATAAATGCGTAAGTAACAAAGAAACTGACTTTCAGAATGTCCTGTCACAAAAACCAGTGGTGATGATCTGTGTGTCAGGGACACAGATTTTGTTAGCTGCTTTTTCTGTTGGCTGTGCTATGTAGGCTGCAGGTCACCAATAGCACAGGAGTTGGAAAAAGCAGTTTATACTTGTGCTTATGGGAACTTCTACCAGTACAGTGTTGGCACGTAGTAAATGACAGAAATGTGAGATCTAGGCTGCCACAAGCTGCTTCTGCTCAGCATTTTGGCAGCAGCCTCTTCAATGGGACTGTCAGCTAGAATTTGGGGTTTGGGGCTTTTATGCATGTGGAACTTGGTTAGTGCTGCGCAATTTGCATCCTTTTTCACCCAGTCCCACAGTCTCTGTGGAGAACCAAAACAAAGGGAAGATACTTTTCTAATTACTCCCTCTGTCTCCCAGGGATGCAGCTAATGAAAGAAGAACAGGGATCCGTGTGGGTCGGTTTCCATACATGGGCATAGAAAAGGCCTCTCCAACTTCCGCGGTAAACTCAGAGGCAGGAATCTGAGCTCTGCAGGCAAGGAAAAAAATGTTGCCTCCTGAATCCAGATTGGGCTGGAAAGGCTGGATCAGCTGAAACTGCAGGGTAGGGTCCTGAAAGGGGAGCTGGTGTACCTGGAGCTGCTGAAGCAGTTGCTTCGCATAGTGAATCAGGGGAAGACGCTCTCATTTTCCCTGTCGTGCACCTTTGCTTGATGTGTATGGCTGCTTCATGCCATCTAACAGGACATGAAGGGAACTGACTCCTCCCCTCTTATCAGCAGAAAATGATAACTTTATGCAATAGTACAATATCCTGACAAAGTGGGGAAGGATCTACAACAGAAACCAGTAAACTATAGTTCAGATGCTTGTTGATTTTCACCCATGAAGAGTGTTAGCCTGAGTTCTAAACTGCCACTCATTTTCAGAGCTAGAAAACTTCAAACCTGTTGAATTGATATGAGAACTTGGTCAACGTGTGACAAATGCGGTAACTGCATGAATTTCCTTTTGCATACTTAAATGTAACTTCTGTGGATGTGTTGGATCTGCTTTTTGTCTCCAGGATAATGATCCAGAAGATAGTGGTAACAGTGCTGCTCTTGAATTTCCTGACCGCTCGTTGTACGAGGACTCACAGTTGGGTTCAGGTTCAGCAGCATCAGGCAGTGGATCAGCTTTATCTGGTTCTTTAGGCTCTAGCTTCAACGAGACTTCTGGCCATGGCACAGGTAGGGAAGTCCAAGATATTTAGGTATTTGGTGCTAGATGGCTTGCTAACATGTAATTAATAGAAAGATACTGTAATGGGGATGAGAAATCCATGTAAGAGGGTCCATGGCCTCTACTTTTCACCAGCTTTCAGTGTTTGAAGACAGGTTTTTTTTTTGGTCACTGTAGTTGGAACTGTGAGTCTAAGAAGCTATTCCTTTAACCTGGAGGTCACTCTTTTATTTTGCCTGTTATCACTTTTCTCTGCATTAGATCTTACTTGACTAAAGGTAAATCTGCCTAGAGCAAGACCTCTCAGAAGCAGAGAAGTTGAGCCAATTAATTTTGAGAGAAGTGAATAGAGCTTTGGAGATCTTGAATAACTTAAGAGAATGCACTTTATCTTTGAATTTCCAATAGGTAATAATTGCTGGAGCAATCATCTGGGAATACCTGTGTTTTTATTACAGAACTAACTTGCAAGAATACACTGGTGGTGTTTTACTTTTTGTGCTGAATTACTGGGATTTTCCAGGCATCTGCTTTTTTTTTTTTTCATGGTCATTCTCAGCAGGTAGTGGGAAAAGCAGCAAGTATTTTGCCAGTAATTATTCTTCTGAAACTTCCAAAGAAGAGAAGAATCAGGAAGCAGAAGAAAAAGGGACAGCTTATAAATCGAAACATGAGTCAGCCTGGGTGATGATGGATCACACACCTGAGCGAGTTCTAATGAATTACCAAATGCCAAACAGGTTGGAAAACATCAACAATTTCTGACATGTAGTTTGGAATTGTGCATGGAACTCTAGGATTAAAGTGTGAGAGTGGAAACAGCACACATACCAATGAAACGTCAAGGTGTATTAGTTTACTTCTCTGCAGTTTAGACCTGGTTATTTACTTACTTTTGTCTCTTTTTTTTTTTTTCCCATTCCCCCCATCAGTTAAAATAAGGTAACATGTAACCTTTTTTGCTGATGTATTAATGGGATTGGCTATGGTCCTCTACTTGGAATGCAAAAAGGGGTAAAAGTACAGGTTATTTGCAAGTTGCTTGCAATTAGCTTATATATAATTTGCAATTTAATTCCACATTAAAAAAAAGCACCACAGAAGGACATAAAAGAAAAAAAACCCCACACAAAAAACCAAAAACTCTCAACAAAACCAACATCAAACAAACCCCTGACTGTTAGCCCAGTGTTGAAAGCAGCCTTGCAAAGCAAATAAGGTACAAAGTACAGTTCTCTTTAAACAGCTGGTGCTGTTCAGCCATGGATTTTGGTGAAGAGACTGTGACAGTGTCAGTGCCTGCCTTGCTTTGTGTGGTACAGCTGTGCTCACAGTTGTCTCTCACCTGCAGAATCAAAGAGGAAGTTCTCAAGCAGGATCTGGAGAAGCTGGCAGTCATGCAGAAGCAGCAGCCTTGGTTTACAGATGGGCAGAAGAAGGAGCTGGCAGAGGTGCACACGTGGATCCGGACCCAGACTGTCCCCCTGCAAATCAGCACCCAGGTGAGCAGTGGGAAAGGATTCATTCCATTTCTAACCAGGACCATCTTACAGGGCTGGGTTATGGATGTCAGTATAAGCAGGATATGAGCTCAATCACACTAGCCAGAAAAGAAATGCCGACATACAGGTCTTGCCATTGTATTGTTCTTTGGGGTTTTTTTGCAAGATATACCAATTCTCTATAGGAATCACTCGTAGTAAAGTTCCTTCAGGAACCACTGGTAGTAAAGTTCCTTCAGTCACAGTGTTGGATGAATGGGAATAGTGTCATGATCTTATGTAAGACATCTAGAGTTGTTTTTTCAGTTGACATTAAATCTTTTGCTCTTTTTCTTACAAAATTGTTGCTAAAATTGAATAGCATATAACACTGGGATATCAGTGAAGATCAGAGCAAGTGTGTTCAGCAAGCTGAAAAATGCTCAATTACAGAGAAAGGTCAGGTGTTTTGTTATAAACACAAAAATAGCCTTTTTTTGTAGGTGTATTCATTCGTTCAATCTTGTACTTGATTATTTTAGCTGGTATGACTCTTGGGCACTCTGCTGAACTGTTTCTAATTTGTGTTAGTGTGTGTTAGAGAATGTCCTAATCAGTTTAAAGTGCTCCCATGGAGAAGAGCAAGGCAGTTCTAGTCCCACAAAGACCTAGAGCTTCAATGTTGAGTTGTACAGAAAAGTTTAAGGCTGTGTTCATGTACTTGTGCAGCAGAAAAATCTCATGTCTGTTTTGGCACTGTATGCTGGGCTGGGATTGTCAAATGTGGTATTCTGAGATGTGGTGTTTATTCTCAGAGAAGAAAAGCTAAGACATGTATGTCCTTGGCTATGGAAAAAAACTAGAAAATTAGTCTTTGTTTTTCTAATATCTCACTGATAAAAATCATGTGTCCTGTTGTGGTTAGGACACTGTGTTTGATTCAGATAGCAAAAGGATGTCCAGTGATCTTGTAGAAAATTTTGTTGAATGTTTATATCTCAAATGTTAAGAAATGTATTGGTATGTAAATATCAATATTTTCTAAGGTTCTGAAACTGTTCTTAAACAGAAAGTTGTGTTTCCTGGGCAGATTGTGATTTTGCAAATACAGCCAGGCTTCTGGCAGTAGCAAGAAATACAGGACTTCTGTTTGGATACTTTATCTCAAGAACAAGAAAAATCTGGTTTCTCAATACACTCAGGCATTTCAGCTATTTATGTTGGTCAGTATTGTTGCTCTTCACACTGCAGTCCAAATCTTCAAAAAGGAGCTTGCTTATAAAGCTGAATGATAAGGTATTCAGATTCAAGAAAGTCACATGCCTTTTTATCTCAAAGGTAGAACTGTATGTTTCACTAAACAAATTAATTAATCTCTGAGAAAGGTAAGTTGCAGGCATAAGTATCTGCTTCTGAAAAGAAGATATCTTTTAGAGAGATCTCAGCCCACTGGAAGATAGGGTCAAGATATTGGTCAATAGGACTTCACCCTTTGAAATCTGCTCATAAAAAGAAGAATTTAAATTACTATTTCTTGCTCCTTTTTGAAGGGCTGCGTCACATGTGACAGCAGGGAAGAAAGTTGTGAGGCTGCAGTGGCTGATGACAGCATGGAAAACAAGGGAGAACCACCTCCAGTCCTGCAACGCTGAGGCCATCAGCACCTGTGTCAGTACAACTGCTTGGTGTAATTCCCATCCTCTTTCCCTCTGGCTTTGCTCCATACCAGCAGTGAATCCATGTGGCCATCTCTTACCAACATGAGCAGTGACACTTGAAACTCCATCTTCCTCCATTACCCCTCCACTCCTGGCATGACTCTGAAGACAATCTTTCAGTGGGAGGCTGTTTCACTTTCTGACCTCACAGACTTGACACAGAAGGGGTTATGTTTGTAACCTTTAACTGCTCAATGATGAGCAAAATACAAAGATTTTTTTTTTGGTTTGGGTGTTTGGTTTTTTGAAGTTGGCAAGTAAGTCTGGAAAGATGCAGTGTTTAAGAACCTGTGGTGATGAACCTACTGATCAGAGCATGTTTACTCTCCAAATAAGGTGGATGTATTGAAACCAAGCTACAGCAGAGTAATCTTCATTTTTGTTCAATATTTTAAAGTCTAAACTAAAGATCCAAATACTCTGGGGCTCTGAAATTGCTGTAGCTGGTTTGAGAATCCAATAGGCTTTTTAAAGAGCAGCTGAAACTGGCCAGGTTATTCTGCATCAAATGCCTTTTGCCAGCTTGTGCCCATCGAAAAAAATAAACTGAAGTGAAAAGAAGCAATTTTTTTCCCCCATTTTTTTGCGATGCATGTTTTGGAGTCACGTTGTTTTACAGCTTTTGATTTTAAAGCTGTGTTTATCAAGACGGATATATAAATTAATTGAGGATAACTGGTTTGCAAATCCACCAGAGATGAAATTACATACAGCAATCAAAAAAAATGACCAACCCAAAAGTATCAATTCACAGGTTCTGCTTTTTAAAAACAGACCCATGGAAAATTTTCTCTATCAAGGCAAGTAGTTATCTATTAAAGTAGCTAAATGCAATCTTTTATGTTGCTACTTCTCGGGAAGGTGTGTTTGTATCTTAATGTTTTTGTTGTTGAATGGTTAGAGGAGCTCAATCCAGACGTAGCAAATAGGAAATTATTTAAGCAGTTTTTCTGATTTATTTTTGTTGTGGTGATGCCAAAACCAAAAATAATTCATTTAATTTCTTCTGCTTTCAAAGCTTACATATTGTGGAGCCAAACTTGAACATCAAACAACATATTCATTATTTCTTAGCACTGTTGACTTCCTCCACAAGATTAAACCTCTTTGTAATGGAGTCTCTGGCTGTTGAAAACCATGGATGAAAAAGGAGTTAGTGGTTCAGAAAGTGGTAACCACTTTCAGTATGTAAAAAGACTTATTCTCATGAATGTCTCAAAGTGCTCTTCAAACAAGACATGCTTGGCTAAAACCTGGCAAATTTTGTCTGATTTCCCCTCTGTTTATCAAAAGCTGGATGTAATCAGATTTTCCTTGTGGTGTTATTAATCATGTTAGCTTTCTCAGCAAAGAGTTTCAGAATGTAACACATTATTTACCCTTTTGTTCTGTGTAATTCTTTTGCTGCTGTGGGAAACATTTTAATTTCTCTAGTTTCTATTACTAGTAAGCTTCCAGTTGTTAAGTTAAAAATACTATGATCTGCAGGTCATTGAAGGAAAACTGTATTTATCTAAAGGTTTCTTTACTTGTAAAAGTCAATCCAGTGACAATCTTTCTTGTTAAAGTTTATTTTAAGGAAAGTTATTTTTACAGAATTTTGAGTTTTCAAGGCTAATTTGACTCAGGCAGCATTCTTTTTATGGTTTTAGGATTTTTTCAGTATTTTTGTCTGCTCTGTTAATATCTGTTGGTTTCTATTTATTCTTAAGCTGCATTTCTTTGTCTTTCAGTTTTTCCAGCTTGAACTTGTTTTTTTCCTGTGTTGTAAATCAGCAGAGGTCCACACATCCTCAGTACTACTTGTGTTCAAACTTCACCTCCTAAAATAAGAGACTTCAATAGGTGTTTATGTGTAGCAGGTTATGTATTCAAGTAGGAGGATGTGGGCAATATCTTACACCTTCTCTAGTCTTTTTACAGCATTTTCCAAATACAATGTTCTGCTTTATAACCACACTGCCTAAAATATTTGCTCTAAATCACGTAATAAGATACTTTGTGTATAGGTTCTTTCTTGATTGGGAAGCTTCTTAATTAACTTATCTGTCAAATTAGACTTATGCACTAGAATCCATTCTACTTGGCTGTGCTTAAATTAAAATGATTGCTTCAATGCATTTTGAGACTTAGTGAAATAGAGTAAATTGAATATTTCAGGTAAGGACAGCCATCTTCTTCAAAATAGTTTGGAACTCTAAGCCAGAAGGAAAGTTGAGATAAGTCAGCTCTTTTGTGTACATTATTTTCATTTCCTGAGTTTGAAAGTGTTTATTTCCCAGGTATGAAAATGAGCTGATTTGCAATGTCTTAGCAGGCAGACATGTCATCCCTCTTGTGAAACAGTGAGACTTAGTTCAGGAGAATGGCAATATGTACCTAACACTTGATTAATGCTTTTCAGCCTTAGGTCTGTGAACATGTCAAAAAGATGATATTATTATCCCAGTTGTATAAAAAGAGGCAGAGACACAAAGGACTTGCACAGGTGCATACCCCCAGTTCATTCCAAATTCAGGAGTAAAATTTGGGAATCTTCACTTGCTGTATCCTATGCTGGCTTTGGTACAAGTGATCAAGATTGATGTTTATGTAGACACCTGGTAATGTTACCTGTGTTTCTTTTTTTGGAGATACTAACCCTTCTTGTACCTCCTACTGATGTGAAATTGTGCCCAGTAGGATCATCGAGCAACAGAAAACCAGACCAAACAGTTTCTGAATTGCTGTGAGTACTGTAGACCCTCTGACCATACATAATGAAAATTCATGTGCCTAGGAGTTTAAATTCCAAGTCTGTAATCCTGGCTAAATCTTAGGTGCAGGATCCCTTGTCTGGGACTACACAAGTCCCAGGTTATGGAAAAAATTTGCTGTGGGAAAAGAATATAAGAGGAATGAAGAGATGGATCAGTGCCCTGTGTGATGATGAGACAATTATTTGCCCAAAAATCAAATGGTCTAGGCTGCAAAATCAGGCTTAGGATAAAAAAGCCCCAAACTTTCCCAAGGTACTGTTTACCCTGCTAGAACCACAACTTCATCTTGCTATGAAATGCCTTATCAAGCCTTTGACCTCATTTCCATACGTTTTCAGGAGCTGGCAGTTTTTTCTTCAGCTTGTACTAATCTTTCAGTCCCTGTAGTGTGCTGGAGTGATCACAGCAAGACGCAGTTCTGATCAGAAGGGCCAATGGAGTAAGTGTTGCAGCCGGATTTGCACCTGCTGTTTTGTTTCTGTGGCTTTGTTTTGCCTGGCAAAATGTTGCAGACAGTTTGGAGCTGCTTGGAAGGTCACTTATTTGGTGATCAGAGGGAAAACATGCTGGTACAGCACTGATGCAGTTACTACCCCCTGTGGGGGTGTCAGCAGTTTGGAAACCCTTGGAGGATTTCGCTGGCAATTTTTTTTTGTTGTTGTTGTTGTTGTATTCATAAATGTAGAATTATGTTTTTAAAAGATGAGTTGATGTGCAGATATTTTCATGGCATTGCTATGAACAGAAGGGACCTTCATGTATTTTTACAGTGTGGTAAATACTTGCTGAATGAGTAATGTATTGGTAAGTTTATCTTCCAGCTGAATCAAGTTTTGAATCATAAGTGAATGAATTTTTACATCTGTTGGTAGGATTATTTTATTGAAATAATATTCAGCTGTGGTTGAATTTACAGTTGTGATTTTAACTGTACACTTTAAAGGAGCATCTGATTTTATAAATAAAACTGAAAAATATGCTGCAAATAACTGTTTCAAATGTGTGTTTACTTTTGTTCTTGGTAATGTGTATAAAATAGACTTTTAAAGAAATAATCAATATATTTTTCTGATTATACAAGGGCTGGGGTACAGTGTCCATAGGGTTGTGGATATAGTGAAAATGTAGTGACCATTTATGCTGTTTTGTTGAGGGGTTTTGTAGTTTTTTTCAGTCACACTTCACCTTGCCCACTCCAGGTTATGTTCTTTCTTTTCTAACTGCATCCCACAAGGGCAAGTAATTTTTGAATGTGAAATATTATATCTGGATTTCTAAACTGTTGGGATTTGGCATGCAAGATTTAAAGCTTCTGTCTGTGTTGACTTTGTTAGAAAAGTCTTGTTCTAGAGGAAGTACAGAGGAAAAAACTCCTAGGTTTAATTCATGAGCATGTTTCATAGAGCAAGAAGGTTCTTTAATTGCAGAGGAACAATTTGTTCATCTTTTCCTGCTTTAAGGGACTTAACAGGGAGAGATGTGATCGATAGTGCTTAAAGAAGCCTGCAGAAGAGGCAAAATCACTGCTGGGAGCACAAGGTACAGAACAATAGTAGCATCATAGTGAAATTGGAAAAGAAAGAAGTAATCTTAGATGAGTATGTAACTGAAAGTGCTTCTTATAAGGTAAGTGATGCAGTTCCTTGAAATAGAGGCATCTTGAAAGTATCATTGGATATATCATTGCTGAAGATATATTGATTTTTTTTTTTTGGTTGTTGTTAAAGGGTTAGTTGGTTATTTTAAGGATTCTTAAAAATGTGAGTCAAATCATCTATCTATTCCAGAAAATGAAGATAAATGAATAGGCTTGTGAAATGAAAAAAGTCCAGGGTGGTTCTATAGTTTTTTATTCAGAGGATCTAGGCACTGTCAGCCTATCTGTGTTCCTGCTTTGTCAATAGCACTCATCCTCCTGCCAGCTCAGCTTGTGGCTCACGGCTGAAAAGCTGTAGCTCACACCTTTGTGTGGGTGTCAGAGGTGAGCTGCAGGATGTACTGCTGCATTTTTGGCAGATGGTTAGAAATAAGAATTGGACCTGTTGTGCTTAATCATCCCATTCTCAGAAGTAATGGGCCTGTATTTTCTGTAGTAGGTTTATTTCACAGCAGCACTATCTCCATCAGGATGTTAATTACATGCTCTCCTGTCAGGATATTCTTTACACACTTACTCCCCAGCTCTGACTGAGATCTGCCTGCTCTGCTCCCAGCTGCTGCTCCAGTTTGCTCTCTGGTACCAGTGCAGGTGGCTCAGGGTGCTGCTGGCTGACTTCCCCAGCTAGTGAACTTTTTAATACTTGTGATATTTTTTCTATTATCATTCATTCTGAATTATTTATTTATTTGGCTTTATGCTTGCAATTTTTGAAAATAATATATTTGTTTTTTCCCGAGTCTTTTTAGGCTCTACACTTCTCCCTGTCTGTATGTCTATCTTAGCTAGTTATTCATTTAGATAAATTTAAAGTCTTTTCTGGCAAGTTTTTATTGGCTGATGAGGGAGCAGAAAAGGAGTAATTTCCAGAGAGGCACCGACTTGCTCCACTGTGTAAGAGAAGGATGAATGTTCAGAAAATTTCAAATAGCTGCACAGTGCATCTTGCTGATCTGACTTCTGAGGACATTTTTCTCTGTCACAGCTGGCACCATCTGTCTTTTATCATTTACCTGAAGTGAACAAGCTGTTTCAAGCCTGTAGACTTTGTTTAAACAGCACAGTCAGAGATTAATGATGAATACTATTGAGATCAATGTAGCCTGTGTATCACTGTTAGGTGAGTTTACTTCCAGCTTTCTGTGAGCCTGGACTGGCATGAGGTCAATATGAGTTTTTACATCAGTTGGTAGGAATATTTTATTGAAATAATATTTGGCTGTGGTTGAATTTTCAGTTGTAATTTTAACTGTACACTGTGTGTATTTAGCAGTACACTGTATTTAACGGTACACTGTGTGTATTTAGCAGTACACTGTATTTAACTGTACATTGTGTGTATTTATTTAACTGTGTGTATTGACCAGGGGTTCACAGCTCAGGCAGTTTGTGCATATTATCCAAAATGGCAAGCCCCAGAGACAGCTCCTGATTGTTTAACTCCATTCCTTGTGGTTGCTATCAGAAGATACCCAGGACTGAGAGTCTGGTGATGCTCTGCATACAGAGGAGTCAGACTAGAAGCCTTTTGCAGCTGCTGTTTTGTCCTCTCCTTTATTTACATTACATGCCAAGATACAGCATTATCAGTGAGTGGAACAAATCTCACTGCCCTTGAGGGCCCAAGCAGGAGGTGGTTTACCCTGGTAACACAGATTATCTGCATCCTTGTATCACCTCCCTGCTCCTGTGTGTGCAGCCACATCTGTGCAGGGCACAGCCACAGAATCCTTCAAATGGTGTCATTCCTGCCTCCACTGACTGTCCAAATGTGGGTGTAAAGCCTTGACATTGACAACCATGTTAACCTTCCATGCTGTGCTTGATGATAATCACACAATTCCTAAAGCCTGTGGTGTGCACAGGCAGCCCTGTTGTCATGGGTAGCCAGGAAAAGTGCAGAGTAATAGATTTGTGGGTATTTTTATGAGTGACCAAGAGAAACAGTCATCTCCAGCAGCAGTGGGAGCAGATGCTTGATCCTGACATGTGCTTGTTGTTTTTGTGCTGCCTTGGGGATGGCAGGAGGGCACTGGGCACTGCTAGCTGCCATCCCTTACGTGCTCAACATCATCAGGGAATGTAGCAATGACTCTTTCTTCCTGCCACCCCATCTACATCCAGTGACAAAGGAAAAAGTCCCCTTGCCTCTGGGCTTAGATACAGCTGAGCTCCTCTGGGAGATTTCACAGGACCCCATGGGAGTCTTACTTCCCCTGCCCATGTTCTCTTTGTGTTTTGTATTTATCTCTTTGTCCCATTACTTTCTTCCTGCTGTGCTGAGCTCTAAGGAAATACCACATTGGTCACAACATAATTGCAAAACATCAAGAATTTATTCATTTCCAAGTAGCATAGAGTCTGAAGTTAGGCGCTGCCTTTGTGTTTCTTTGTTCTCATTTTAAATCAAGCGAATCTATATACATGTTTTCAGACATCTGTATAAATTATGCAACCAGTCAGGGAGTTTCCTGTTTACACACAATATTTCCAGAAGCACTCAGAAAGATTCCCACGTTTCTTGTACTGTTTCCTGTCCTTGGTCAAGAAGCGTCCCAGCAAAGCAATTCGAGGGTGATTCGCATAGAAAGTCTGAAACCAAAGAGCATTAGAGAGGTTACTGGTGGATGGCATCTCTTCCCAGTGGGAAAGTTCATTCTTCACTGCCCCAACCCTGTGTTCTGACTGGGGATGGGAGAGGTTACTGCCCAGTGTGCCCTCTGCTTTAGATGTGGCACTAAAACTCATCCCTGTCTTCTGCATTTACATTTAATTCAGCAGGAAGTGGACAGAGATGATGATCCCCATGTACCTAATGGTTTATAACAAATCTGATAATGCTGTGGAGCCTGTTCTTGGGATAGGGGGAAATACTGATGATTGGGCTGATGAAGCTGGAAATTGGCCTTTACTTAGCTGTTTTGGGGACCAAAAAAAGTGGAGGGTTTAGAATTAAATGGTCTAGATTACTCTTTTTTTTCTCCATTTTCCCCCCCTCCCCTGCCCATCTAACTGCTAAGTGATTCCAACTTCAATAACATTGACACATACTACTTTTTTCTATATTTTTCATGAAGTCTGTAGATCTGGAATGGTGTCTTGGTAACAATTCTGTGTAGTTTTAAATGTGGACTCTTATTTTTCTTGTCTCAGTGGCAGATGGTCATTTACTTACCTCTTTGATGTTTTCCCCTGGGTTGTAGTTGCTGGGGGTAAGACCTGTTAGAGGGGAGACACAATGAAATGTTTTACCATTTAGAAATTATGAACTTAGGCAAGTAATTCTCATGTGTCATAATGCTGTAGCTGGCAGAACTCTTGAACTGGAATGTTCAAGGGTAACATCTGCTGCTTCCCAAACCATCCATTGCTATTGATTCTGCACTTTCTGAAAGTATTGATGTTTTCTAAGACTGCTGTTTTGTTTTGTCTGCTAGCTCCTCTTAGGCCAATGGTTTTGCTATCTGGAGTTTTTGCAAAACCCATTTGGAGACTTTACCAGGTGGAATTGAGCTGCCAGCATGACTGCTCAGCAGGTTTTCTCAAAGTCACAGTTAACCAAATGACAGCTGCTTATTGCCTGTGCATAATGTTGTATTTCAGCAAATACCCAGGAGCTGGGGTGCAATATCTGCAGAAGCTGGAGGTGAAAACCATGAGGATTTACCCTCCCACTGCTGGGGTAAATCCTCACCTGCTTTGCTGTCCTCAGTCAGTGTGCCCAGGAGCTCTGGCAGGAGCTGGAGCAGTGAGGAGCTTCCAAGGCTGCCCAACCTCTCCATGTTTAACCTTGGATCTTCATCAGCTGCAAATGGAAGATGAGAGAAAGAGGTACATGGTGAGTCTTTGGCTTTGAATCCCTGGTTCAGTCTGTCTCAGGGGATTTCTGGTCTGTTGGCCCCACCTGTTGAAGGTTTTCATGAAAGCACTAATCATCCATCAATTATTTAATGATTATAATAGGGTTGTAATAATTATATTTTGTGCTTGTTCTTTGCAAATCTTTGAGAGCAGATTCTTTCCTGATGTTAATCTCAGATTCTCATTTCTCTGGCAGATGTTTTATTAGGCAAGTTTTTGACCAACAGCAGCTCCTCTTATCACTTGAGGTACTCAGCCTCATCCTTCCAGTACACAGCTGAGACTTGTATGTCATTTTTTAAATTTTATTTTAGTCCATTTCTTTATCAACAAGTTCCTATGCAGGAGCTTTTCTGTGAATAAAGACAAAACTTCCTGTTCAAGACAAAATAACCTGCACAGTTTTCCAATTATTAAATGCAATAAAAGGGATGGACAGGCAGGAATAAAACTAGGAAAACTTAAAACTTATTTTGGCAGCTGTGCTTCTCAGGGCATTTCAGTCACCTCTGATTTAATGTATGTACCAGTACACATAGTACTACTTTTTCCAAAACAACAGCTTGCTAGTAGCTGATAGAATTAATTTGTCTATGCATAGAGAATTTAGAATTCTGTGTCTAGCCTGTGCCCTGTGGCAGGTTGTCAACAGAAGCCCTTAGCAGTGCTATTTTCCAGATAACCTGGGGTTTTGTAATCTGAGCAGTAAATTTCATCTTTGCTAATTTATAGCAGACATCCAAAATTGTGGGCAACAAGAAGATGTAATTTTCAAACCCTATTTGTGTAGATGAATATCATTTTGGAGTTGTAGTTGTAGGTGATACTGTGGAGTTTCAGTTGCTCTGACTGCAGGGATGGGTGTGACTGTGTAGCTCCTCACAGGGAATATATAAAAGAAAATAAACTGCTGAAAATAATCTCCCAACACTTCAAAAACTTGCACAAAGATCAACAACTTGAAGATCTTGGACACTCATGGTATTAGTTTGTTCACTGCATAAAAGGACCATTGCAAAGGACAGAGAGGATTTATTTGAAAGATTCAGAATAAGAATAAAATAAATTCCCAGTGCTTTGTGGAGACAATCCATATCTCTGGCCTTGGATTATTCCTTAAATCAGAACAGTCTTAGTGGTAAATTTGCTTTGAGATTTAAAAAAAAACCCCAAAACCAAAAGCAACTCTCTTAAAGAGAGTTCCTCTTCTATCTTGCCAGTCCTAGAGACTCCTTTTATTAGCAAGGAAGATTTAAGAAGCATAATGTCTTGAAACTAATGCAATAATGGTTAGAGCCAGCTTGTTCATCCTCTGATGTGACAGATATTACTCATATTGAGTCAGAGCTACCTGTAAATGCAAGTTACATAGTGGAAGGCTTGAGAAGATGCTGGCTTAGTGAGTCCAAGATTTTCAAAGCAAACTGGGGACTGCTGATACCTATAAACCAACAAAAGAGCTGTTGCACCAGCAAAGCAGGTAAGAACAGCCCCTTTTTAATAGTCAGCTTTATGGAATAACTTTTGGGTTGATTTGCCTGTTCTTTCAGAACTCATTTCCAAAAGTCTTCCAGTACAAGTCAGGTCTGATGACAGTAACCTTCCAGATTCTGCTGTGCATTTTTACTGAGCCATTTCAAACTTTGAGGATCGATTTTTCAAGCAAAGATTTATTCTTTTCCTGGGCTGAGTGGAATCTGAATTAGTGCAAAAAACTAGCATGCTCAGTACATAGGAGTGTAAGACAGACTTGCCTGTTCTTGATGTTTGCAATTGATTTCCCCATTTTTAAATACAAAATACTTCATTTCAAAGGGTAGAAAGAGGAGACACCATACAGCCAAGTTTCTTTAAGTTACCCAATGCCTATGAATACTCAGACACTGAATACCAGCTTACACTCAGTGCTGTAAGGCTCAGATACCTTTTTCTCCTCTTTTGTTTCCTGGATCTCAAAGCAGCAGGGATAAATATTGACCCAACTTCCCCATTGTACAAGACCAGCACCCACTGAAATCTCCCTTGTGCTGCTGATGTCTTGAAGGCATTGCTGCTTTTCCTACAGCTGGCCAGCACAGATTGAGGCCCCTTGGAAAGCTTCTTTTCTGGTTTTACAGCTCCAGCCCCTGCTTTATAACCATTAAAATCAAAAGACTCTTACCTGAGAGTTGATAAGACATCTCACTGGCATTGAGGATGGGGAGAGACAAGAGAGGACAGGAGAAGCTGACGATAATGAGGCAGCAGAGTATCAGTTTATGCATCGTTGCTGCGTTGGATGTTCGTTTTGGCTAACCCTGTAACTCAGAACTCCTGCCTGACTGTAGCCTCAGCTCCCAGTTTCACCCATTATATAGCCACTCATGACCTCATAAACATCATCATGTTCTCTCCCCCCTTCAAAAAAAAATCCAATGAATTTATTGCCCATTGATTCTAAATGGAAACCACTTTGCATTGATGTAATTTTTCAAGGTAACAGTTCATAGACAATAAATTTACTGTCTTATAGCTTAGTGTACAAAATGGATATTATATCAAACCAAGCACAGTAAAGTTTATAAATCTGGCATTAAAAAAAAGTAACTTTCAGTTATAAATCATGAGTTAACAAAAGGGTCAGACGTTGGTTGAAATGACCAGGGCAATAAGACAGCTGATTTATGAGCCTTAGCAGCCTTGACGCAAAGCATCTGATACGAAATGCACTTTTCTTCTTCTTCTCTTTTTGTGAGATGGATGAATGTGTTGTGTTGTATTTGGGGCTCTTGTGCCAGAAAAAGTGAAAAAAGAGACGGAGTTAAAAAATCTTGTTAACTTACGAAGATAGTATTAGGGGAATTCAATTTCTTTGGTTTGTTTTGCCCCCCTTGCAGGATTTCACATCTATTTATTTGGGAAGACCTCATCCAGTGGTGCCCTAGAGAATCGTCTTGGCAGAGAAAGTTCAGCTTCCATCTGGAGAATTCTTGGTACATATAAACTCCTTTGGTTGATATTAAACACAGCTCCCTCAGTAGACTGGAAGACCCTTTTCCATTTCACTTATCTCCTCTTTCAGCTGGAACTAACTACTTAATTCTGAGGGTGTTAGCAAGGTTTTTCCCCTGCTTGCCTTTTGCTTTTGCCTAATGCTAACACAGGAGTTGCCTTATGTAATCTCATCACTTTAATCCTTATTTCCCTACATTTAGCATATTTTCTCTACTTACAATTTCATTTTTCATATCACAGAGCAAGGACTGACTGGACTGGTCTTTCACACTCCATTCTCTATGAAATGTTATATTGAACTGTATAGAGCCTTGAAAATAATAAAAAAGGTAAGTTTATGGCAATATTCTTTCCTTTTAATGGTGAGAAGATAATGCCTGTTCATAACAAATTGAGGTTCGTTACTGTTCTGCCTCTCTACTCAAATGTTTATGTCTTCAAATGCTCTCCAAAACACCATAAAATCCAACTAATGTTAATAAAGTCCTTTCCTTCTGCTGAATTTTGTGATAATTTTAAGTTGCAAAAGGCATGAGCTTATCTGCTTCACATCTTTTTGGTTTATTAGCATTTCCTGTTGAAGATTAACTTTTATATTGTACATCCCGTGGCTTCTAAGGCTAATTTCAAATTAGCTACATCAGTCATATAGAACAGAAGTGTTTCTGCTGCAGGTCTAACTCAAAAGGAGCAGATCCCCCATGGGTGGGTTAACAGGGTGTCCAGAAACACAGTGGGCTCTGAAAGAGGGGTTGAGGTTGGAAGGCACCTCTGGAAATCATCTAGTCTTATCCCCCTGCTCCAAGGAGGGTCAGCCAGGAGAGTTTGTCCAGGACTGTGTCTAGTCAGGTTTGAATAGCTTCAAGGGTGGAATGGGGCATAATTTCAGAACTAAGCTTGATAAGACCTTTGGCATCCCCACATAAGTTCAAATGCTCTGATTCTAGTGACAGGTGGGGTGTGAGAGAGGTGAGAAAGGACCTGCAGGGGTCTTGCCAGCCTAAACCTTTCTAAACTTCCCTGTGTGCACAGAGAGGGTTGGTGGTTGACTTGCCTGGACTATTGAACATCCACTTCAGGTGTCTGAACTACAAATCCTGTTTCTCTGGACTTCTCTTTGCTGAAGTGAGTGCTCATGACAAAAGAATTTCTCTACAGAATTAACCTAATACGTTTTATTCCTCTCTTTCCCTGTGCTTCCCTATGAGAGAAATAAGTAGCAAGAGAGGAATTCTCTCTCTTCATCTGAGTCATGCAGCTCTTCGTTCCAAAACTGCAGACAGTAATTAGGTCTGATTTGATGCATGACCTCACTGTTGGTGCTGGATGCTCTGTACAAATGCTTCTCCTTCAGTGAACTACCAATGACAATGGTATTATCAATATTCACTCTAAGCATCCTCCAAGGAAAGCTAATGAAGCACTCTTACCAGCAACTGCTGTCCTTTGTCTTTTCTCAAGGAAGACTCAGCCTCTCAGAGCCACCGTGAAGTGCGTCATGCTCAAGTTGGGCAACTTGCCCACAGCTTATTGCCTCTGCTCAGAGCTGGAGTTGTCACTTGGACACTCTTTCCTCCACCAAAATGTCAAAGGCATCTCCCTCGGGCGACAGTGCCAACGTCATCATGCAAAGCAAAGAAACAGCTCATCCTAAACAAGGTACAAAGCCCAGGGTCCATGGGTGAGGAAGGCAGTGGGAATGGCACTTTGAAAACTTGGGAATTGATTCGCAACTTTTTGTGCAGTGTTTTGGAGGGAAAGTTTTCAAAGTTCTTATTTATGCTTGTTTATGCTTTCAAGTGCCTCAAGGCAGCAGTAGATAGATAAATTACAGTAGTAAGGTTAGATAAATTACTGAGAAAATTCTACACATTAAATATATGTTAACCTACCATAAAGGATTATCCTTCCTTATCAGAAGAAGCAACAATTTTTGGTTTAATATGATGGCTTGTGAAGAACAAGTTGCTAGTGAAGCCAAGACAACTTTGAAAAGAAATAAAAATAAGACACAATGAAACCAATCAAAAACATCCCCAGAAACTGTCTACTTCTGTGTAAAATATTAAGGATGAAATCTAATCTATAATGCAACAGTTCTTTCCTCGGTTTTTAAGTGCATTATGTCAAATAAGCAGGAGTTGTTATTAGTCAAATACTGTGACAGCTGGCAAAACCAGGAATTTCAGAGGTGGTGTGATTTACCAGTAGCATTAGTATGAGGGACTTCTTCAGAGGAGATAAATTCTGGTGTAAAATTTGGGCTTGAATTTAGTTTACAAGAAGAGAGGTGTGCAGTAAAATGGTTTCGTAGTGGCACTGTAATTGCAGATGAGCTTGTTATTGTATAAATACCCAGATTCCTTGAATTTTACTACCATTTTTAACTTAACATCTTGTTTCAATGAGTTATACATGTTGGCTGGTGTGACAGAAAAGCATTTGCACTGCTATTTATTTTTCTGATAGGGTCTATTGTATAGGGGTTTCAGGGGTTTTGCTTTGCTGTTGCTGCTGGTTTAGCAGATATCTGTCCTCATTAACACCTAAAAAGTTTAATGTGACTTAAAATTTAACATTTTAGCTGATTATTCAGCTTCATAACATGATTATTAGATCTATTTTGCATACTGAGGTCATATATGTAATGTGGTTTTTTTCTGCTACTGGATTGCACTGCCTTATTTATACTCTGCATTTTAATGTGTACAGAAAATAGACTCTTTGGAGACTAAGGAAACTAAAGGAAAAAGCTAACCACTTGCTGTTAACTTTCTTTTTGAAGAGGCTTCCTGTGTGTGAGCTGTAATGCAGCACATGCAGGGTATATTCTCCATAACCACACAGGACATATTTGGGTATGCATAGGAGTATTTAATAATCTGAATTTCTTTCAGTGTTTTGTAATACCTCTGAGATGTTCTGACCTAGGCTGTCTTGTTCTGTGGTGGGCTGAAGGTGTGTAGGTGAGCATGGGCTTGCCTGGACTCACACCCCTCTGTGATGAAGCTGATGGGTCCTTAGGCCTCTCTGCAGATATTTTATTTTGCTACAGAATTGGCAAGGTCTGAAAGCTTTTGAGCGCAGGATCACAGCTGCCAAAACACTGCTCCTTTGCAGTATAGTTTCCACTAGTTTGAGGGGAAAAAACTCTCTTGCTCTTTGGCCCTGCTGGGCTGGCCCACTGTAGTCTGGGTATATTCTCCAAGTGAAGCTTGACAAACTGGTCCCTAATTCCCCTGTCCTCTCAGCACTGCAGAATTACCAACCTGAACCTTCACGCTGTTTGACGTGAAGGAAAGTAAACCTGGCATGACTGAGGCTTGGAAATCCAGCACATCAATATCTTAGGGGAATTGAATTCTGGACAACGCAGCAGCAAACAGAGGAGCAGAGACCAGGTCTTGAAATGAGGTTTCTTTCACAAAAAAAAATTGTAATGGAACTACGCAATTACAGTTTATTTTTAAAACTGAAATTATGACAGCAGGTTGTGTAAGGAAAGAGAGGAACACATCTGCAGCAAGGCTGGAACTTTCTCTGCACCTTTCTCTTGCTATTGCAAGGTATCCCAAATAACCTGTTCAGCTCTGATAAGAAAGGATAATCTGGATAAAAGCAAAATAAAAACTTCTTTATTTCATTTTTCTGGTTATTGCACTGGTCATCACAGAAAGCACAAAACAGCCTTGCTGAAAGGCACAGGCTGTTCATAAGCTCTGTCCACCCTTCTCATTTCATCAGTCCCAGCTGCAGAGCAAGCAGGAGCCTTGGGCTCATTTCCTGGGAGTTGCACATGATTCTGTAACACTGCTGCACTTGGAACAGCTAAAACTTTCCAATTTGTGTTTCTTTGTCGCAGGGAACTCTGTCGCGAAGACATTTTCAAGACAAACTACTGGACGTTTAGCAATCTTTCAATAATGCAGAGTAGCCCAAATCAGCTCTGAGCTAGACAGAACTCCAGTCCTTCCTTCCTGCGGCAGAGAGTGTGGAGGCAGAGAGGTGTTGGGAAGCTCAGGGACAGGTGAGCTCGGTTTGGTGCCCAGTTTGTGCTCGGTTTGGTGCCCGGTTTGGTACCCGGTTTTGCCCGGTTTGTGCTCGGTTTGTTGCTCAGTTTGTGCCCGGTTTTGCCCGGTTTGTGCTCGGTTTGGTGCCCAGTTTTGCCCGGTCTGTGCCCGGTTTGTGCTCGGTTTGTTGCTCAGTTTGTGCCCGGTTTGTGCTCGGTTTGGTGCCCGGTTTGGTACCCGGTTTTGCCCGGTTTGGTGCCCGGTTTGTTGCTCTGTTTGGCGCCCGGTTTTGCCCGGTCTGTGCCCGGCGCTGCTCGGGCGCCCCGCGGTAGCAGCCCCTTGCCGGGAGGTGGCGCTGCGGAGCCTCCCGCGGCGCTGGCTTTGGGGACAGTGGCGGGTCGCGGTTGTATCAGTGCGGCTGGCTTTGCGGGGTCGCTGTGTGAGTGCGGCTGGCTTTGCGGGGTCGCTGTGTGAGTGCGGCTGGCTTTGCGGGGTCGCTGTGTGAGTGCGGCTGGCTTTGCGGGGTCGCTGTGTGAGTGCGGCTGGCTTTGCGGGGTCGCTGTGTGAGTGCGGCTGGCTTTGCGGGGTCGCTGTGTGAGTGCGGCTGGCTTTGCGGGGTCACTGTGTGAGTGCGGCTGGCTTTGCGGGGTCACTGTGTGAGTGCGGCTGGCTTTGCGGGGTCACTGTGTGAGTGCGGCTGGCTTTGCGGGGTCACTGTGAGTGCGGCTGGCTTTGCGGGGTCGCTGTGTCAGTGCGGCTGGCTTTGCGGGGTCGCTGTGTTTGTCCTTTCTTACACTTTCTTCCATTCCATTCCATGGACTAATTCACGTTTCCTCTCTCTTGCTCCTGCTGCTTCTCTGAGTGTCACCTGCACCCCTGTTGCAAAGGGCTAGTCCCAGTTCATTGCCCCTTGCCTTGGGCTCCCACTGCCCAGAGCTCACCCTGAGCTGTCTGCACTAAATGTGTTCCTCAACACTTTTATCAGCAGCCCATGCTGTGTTTCTCTTCTTACAATAATAGCACAGTCTTCCTGAGGTTTAATTTGGGTTGTAATAAAAAATTATCAAGCTAATCCTGCTGCAGAGATAGGTGTGATTGCTACATACTGTCATATTTTTCACTCTTGTTCTGTTCTTAAACTTAGACCATTCATTATTTTTTAAGTAGAGTACTGGGGGGTTTTCCAAACAAATAATTGTCTTGGAGCCTGCCTACACAGACATCTATTCAGCTGAGGATTTAAAGGAATGAATTCCAGCTTAACATTTCTGTCTCCTAAGGCTCCCAATGCAATTTTTAGAAAAAATAGTACTACTAATGGCAAAAAGGGAAGCAGCAATACCCTGCTTATTCTTTTCTTGGTAGTTTGGATGCAGGGGTGAGCAAGCCAGACTGTTGTCTTTTTGTGGCCTGAAGTGAAGAAGTGCAGAAACAGTAAAACAGCAAATTGCAAGAGATGGACGAGGCATAAGAATCATCTTCCAAATTTCCTTGCTTGAGACTTCATCCTCTGTTAATTGCCTGGTTCTCTGCCTCCTTTGTCTCTTACTACAAACCATTTTGTTTGAGACTTGGTACAATTTTGCTGCCTTTTAAGACCATGCCCTGTTTCATTGTCTAAAAGAGCTGGAGGATAAGGACTTTAATCTACAGTGGTGATAGAACAAAACAATTCTCTCAGAGGTGTCCTTGTGCTTTTTAATTAATTTTTCTATCTAGCTTTTTACATTTGGTGTACACATGTTCTTCCTGTTTTTATCACAGAGGCTTAGGATCCCTTATCACTCCAATATCCCTAGCTGATATCAAAGGACAAATTTCAGGTAGTTCTGTTGAAGTTCAGTGTGTGGGCAGCAGCCACTGACTAATTAAGAGGAATGCTAATAATTGTTGGCATTTAGCTGTCGTCCACTTAGCGTAGGCAGTAAATGAATGGCTCACAAAAGCAGACTTTAATTTTTTTACTTTGCTTTCTGACTGCATAATCTCTTTAATCCTCTGCTATCAGAGTCTTTTATTAATTAAATGGAATCACTGCAGGCTCAGTGATTCACATTTCAGGGCAAATGTGTGTATTTAACGTGGGAGGGTTGGCATAGGTCTCACAGGGCAACCTGAGGTTTAAAACAGTTCTTTCAAGGTTATTTTGTAAATGAATGTGTGTTCCTTGGCAGTCAGCCGTGTAGGATGTTCACTGTTTATGAGCTGAACTCCAGTTTGGCAAAGAATTCCTACTGCAAGAGTTAACTGATTTCCCTGTGATGACTGACTGATCCTGACTGGGGTGGAAGGCTGTCCCTGGGAATGGGAGAAACCAACAGGAGCAGGAATTAACAAAGGTGAAGGCAGCAGATATCAGATTTTTGTCTTCTGATGTGGCAAGTTGAATGTTTTTTGCAGTAATGGGAACAGAATCCTCTTTCCTGCAAGAATCCCCAAGGCAAATTTACAATACAAGAGGGCTCAGAAGAGCAGTAAGTATTTAGTCTGATCCTATTCTTTTGCTATGTATGCAGCTTTTATGGGTAAGGATTGCAACAGACAAGACCAAGCAGTTACTTCTGAGCAGAGTCTGCAGAAGAGATTTGTAAGTAAGGAAGATCCACATGTGCATGGAAGCACACATGGCTTGTTTCAGTTTGGGTTACTGAGAGTAGGTGTAACAGGCTTGAGATCCACCATAATAAGTTGTCCTTAAATGGAAGTAGGTGTCTTTTTATGCAATTCTCCATTTGCTAAATCAAATAAAACTTGATTTATTTGCTTAAAGCAAATAGGTTAGAACAGGAGAGATCTTCCCTGGTTTCAGTGTGTGTTCAGGTGGTGATTTTTGTTTGTTAAAGTGAAATCCAGTTAGGTTCAGAGTGTTGGAGCAATAGTCTGATACTTGACATGGCAATCACCCAGGATCTAGAAGGTGAAATGAAACACAATAGGTGATATCACCACAAACTTCTGCCAAATGGATGTTAGAGGGAAATTCCATCTTCTTTGTGGATTGTATTAAGTTTTCTTATTACAGTGAGAGCAATGACAATATCCAGCAGCTGTTATGCTCAGCTCTCTGTTCCTGATGCACAGCTAACCTGTGGGATGGAGAACCTCTTCTTACAGCCCCTGAAGTTTATTTGTAGCTGAAAGAGGAAATGAGGTGAGACTTGGTAATAAAATAAGACTTTGTATAATTTTAAGAATGAAACTTACCTTGACTTTTAAGTCAAGTAAAGTGGTACAAGTTAATATTTCCTGTGTGTTAAGTCGTGTCAGAGAAGACTGTGCTTCTATCCTATGAAGGAGCTGATAGACTGAAAATAAGAAATCATGTTCTGCTTTAAAAAAAATGTGATGATGACGTTTTAGAGGAGCCACTGCAGTTTCAGTCTCTATCATCCAGAAGTACCAGGCACAGAAACACCTGTTTCTACAGGTGGAGAGGGAGGTGAGAAACAGAAGCCCTTTTGTTACAAACCTTCTACTTCCCCTAGCCACCCCACTCTTGCAAGAAATTACAAAGTCAAGACGTGTGACTAACACAATTTTAATTACTGATGCCACTAACTATTCCAGGAAATGGTGCTGGTTCTGGAAGCAATAAAAAACCAGCAGGCTCCCCTGCTTATAGTTATCTTTAAAGAGAATTTGTCTCCTTCTTCCATGCCTTCAGAACTCTGCCTGACATCACTTGTGCCTCTGCACATGGTCTGGCTAAGAGGACATTTTCTGACTTCCAAGAAAAACAAATGGAAATTCAAAAAGCTTGCATCTGGCCTGTTACCTCATCCTTGGCCACCTGGGCTGCTTGAAAGTCATCAGGGCATTCCCAGTTCCATTTTCTTGCTATATAATAAATTAAATGACTGTCAAAAAAAAAAGAGACATGCACAGAAAGCAGACAACATTTAGTGCTCAAAGAGTTATCACAGAATTACAGAATGATTTGGGGTGGAAGGGACTTCAAAGATCATCTAGTTCCACTCCCCTGCCATGGGCAGGGATGTTACCAATAGATCAGGATGCTCCAAGCCCCATCCAACCTGGTCTTGAGGAATTCCATGGGTGGGGCAGCCACAGCTTCTCTGGGCAATCACCACTCTTAAATAGAGAATTTCTTAACATCTAACCTACATGTCTCCTCCTTTAGTTTAAAACCATTCTCCCTTGTTCCATCACTATCAGCCTGTGTTCTAAGTCCCTCTCCCTCTTTTTATAAGCTCCCTTTAAGTACTGAAAGGCTTCATTCTCCCCAGAGCCTTCTCTTCTCCAGGCTGGACACGCCCAGCTTGTCTTCAGACCAGAGATGCTGCAGCCCTTGGAGCATCTTTGTGCTCTCCTCTGGATTTACTCCAAGGACCCCAGACCTGGACACAGCACTGCAGGTGGGTCTCAAGGGCAGAGAGCAGGGGGAGAATCTGCTGCCCACTCCTCTTTCCATGCAGCCCAGGATGTGGTTGGCCTTCTGGGCCAGCCAGGTAGAAGGACTGATCTGAATTACTTGTGCATGAACTGGTGTGCTGCTTTCAACACCAGCAAGGAAATAAACTCCACATAAGCCACTCTTTCCCCCACCCCTTCCAGTGAGGAAGGGACAATAAAGGAGAGATTATTGATTGAAATAATAATTTCCTAAGAGCGCAAAGCAGTGGAATGAGACACACACACAACAACAGCTGTATTAATAGCAAAAGTTTCTTCTGATATTAAACATTCTTCAGGTATTAAACAATCTGTGTGTTCAATAAAAGCTCCCTGTGAAGCCAAGATGCACATGATATATCAACTACTTGTATTTTCACAGCCCTTGTTCTGAATTATGGCTTTACTGCTTCCTTCTGCTTTAATCACCAATATTAAAATATACATAATGCAGTTTCTTCCCATTCACCCTTGCTGGGTAAAGGAGTTTTTTACAGTGCTCCACATGCAGGCAGGAAGGTTGCTATCATCTCGGTTAAGAAACACTTTTGATTTATAAATAGATACATCTTAGATTTATAAATAGTTTGGTGGCTTTTCATGTGTCCTGTTCACGCCTTCAAGTTTGTGATCTTGATGTAATAGTCACTTAGTTCTCATGGCTGAAAGTACTAATATAGAGAAGACTTGAGCTAGGGATAAAGATAAAACCTTCACAGTTCAGGTTTTTATGCCATTTATTTTCTCACCATATAAAACTGACTGTTTTATATTTACATGTACATAAGTTTATCAAAACGTGTAAGTGTGGTTTGGTGAAAATAAGCTGCTATTGTAACCTTCTGCTGAATGAAGAGATGAGCTGTCATTGTTCAAATGCAAAATTGTTTTCTCTTGCGTTAAAATCAGAGAGGGGAAACTCACCCTTAACCCACAGATTGGTGGGTTTTTCTATTTTTTAAATAAGATTTACTGAAGAAATAAAATACGTGAGCTTTGTAAATGGTTAAAAATTGTGCTGTGACCACCGTGACTCAAACAGGCGTTTTCTTTCTTCTCAAGACCAAAGCAGCAGTATTTGATCAGAGAGACAGATACAATGTCTGATGTTAAAATCTTTCCAACCTCAGTTACAAAAATAGTACCACAGACTCCTCACATGTACAGCTGCAACGTACATAAAGTTTACATCACGTAAAAGATCAAAGATGAATGATGTAGGATTGAAGGTGGTGCAGTCCAGCTGCAAAGTAACAGCTATTTCTAAGTTCAAGTCAACCACAGCTTCTCTCAGTGTTTCCACTGCCTCCCTCAAGCCAAGCCATGTCACACCACAGCAGATGCTGCAGTGGAACACTTTGCAGCTCAAGATTTTTATGGCTTCCTTTCCCCTACATGTAAGGAGGGATGCAGTGGTGAGGCCAGGGATGTTTCCAGGGCTGATGGGATCAAATGACCTCCATCTGTATTTGCACACAAACCCCAAACTGCTGGGTTGGAGCCAAGCTTTCGGAGGAGCTGCAGCTCCAGACTCAAGAGGATGGCTGGTGGTAAGACATCATGAGTGTCACCAGTGACTTTACAATGTGTTACAGATCTCCTTTTTAGGTTCAAATGCTTTTAGATTGCATGTTAATTATGGCTCAGGTACCATTAATGAGGGACCAGAAAATTATTCTGCACATCCATTAGAGCTGTTAAATGCTGTACTTCTTTCTACATGTAGATCAGGAACCACTTCTTAGAAATATTCATAGTGCTAGAGAAAAAAAGTCAGCAAACTAAGTATTTTTTTAAATTTTAATTTTTTTAAGAAATAGGAAAAAAGCATTTAGCGCTCTAACATTCACAGATGCTGATACCCTCTATATTTACATAAACAGGTGCTTCCTCTGTGTTCCAAAAGAAAATTCAAATGTGGTTGACTTGGGCAGTCCAATTTCTAGTTCACCAAAAGATCCCTGAATTCTGTGGATTTACCATGGTCCTGATATTCACCTTGTTCTTCCTCAGGGAAGCGGCAGCTGCAGGCATCATCTTCCTGAATTGACTGTTCAGGTGTGTGCACTGAAGAAAAATAACAGAATCACAGAATCAATTAGGTTGGAAAAGACCTCTGAGATCATTTAGTGCAACCTTTGACCATACACCACCTTATCAACCAGACCAGAGCTCTGAGTACCACGTCCAGTTGTTTCTTGAACACCTCCAGGTACAGTGACTCCATCACCTCCCTAGGTAGCTTGCTCCAATCTCTAACAATCCTTTTTGGGAAGAAATTCCTCCTGATCTCCAGCCTAAACCTCCCCTGGTGTAGCTTAAGGCTGTGTCCTCTTGTCCTGTTGCTGTTGCCTGGGAGAAGAGACCAACCCCACCTGGCTGCACCTCCTGTCAGAGAGTTGTGAGGGCAAGAAAGTCTCCCCTGAGCCTCCTTTGCTGCAGGCTAAACAACCCCAACTCCCTCAGCTGCTCCTCTCAGCCTTACCTTCGAGATCCTTCCCCAGCTTTATTGCCTTTCTCTGGACACTCTCCAGCACCTCAGTGTTTCTTGAAGTGAGTGCCCCAGAACCAGACAAATGGGCTCTTTCTGTTTTGTTCATTCAGCCATCTTATTTCACCATTCCTCAGTCACAAGTGCAGGAAGTTGGGAAGAAAAAATTCTTCCAAGTTATTCTATAATCTAAAACTATTCCTCTACAGCATGTACTTCAGATAAAATGAAGTGATCATACTTGGTTTTTCCCTAATTCAGCAGGGCCTCTAGTGTTCTGTTTGTCATAGCAATGAAAGGAAGACCAACATGAAGGAATTATGTTTTTGAACTGCTATGGTTTTCTGTATTCAGAATTACACTAGAAGATTCAGACCTTATCCCTAGGACAGGGGAAAAGAATAGAGAAAGGGACAGAGAAGCCCCCAAAAAACCAACCAAACAAGCTATAAACTACCTTGGATGGAATTAGCTTCATCTATATAATAAACTGAACTGACCTTTAACTGGAGCAGCCAAGCCCAGCTGAGCTTTTTCACCTCTCACAAATACTTCACTTCTAAGGATAAACATGTACTTGACCTAACACCCACAGTGCTTTTGGCAATAAAAATTCCAAAACTGTTTCCCTTTCAGTTGTTTCTGACTTACAAGGCCAAAAAAAATGAAGCTATTACAACTATCTTTGAAAAACACTTAACCTGGATTCCTGACTTCTGTCTAGTTTCAAAAAGAAAAACTGCAGAGTGTATTTATCTTACTTTTCTTGAAGACAGCGTGTAGTTTCTTTTTCTGCCAGACACTGAAGCAGATGCACAAAGGGAGCAGAAACACTATGCATGACAGCCCAGCCACGGCGAGAGAAATCCTGATCATGTCTGGCTGGACATCCTTCCCTAGGAAATAAACAACATCCTCTATGAGTATTAACAAAACAAAATTCTACTGCCCTTGAATTAATTGAAAACTTTGTCTCCCACTCTGGTTCCGGATAAGACTGCAACACTGGAAATGCACAGAAGAAAGGACTTTTGCTTTACCTGGAAAGTGAATGAGCTACAGTATATTAAAGTAGGTCATCACTCTTTACCTCTATAAGCAATGTTATACAATGACTCACCTGGCACAGTGATAGAAAATGGAATTGCAGAAGTTGTGGTAGGTAGAGTAGTGGCTGAAGTGGGATTAACTGAAGCATGTTTGCAAATGACATCTTTTGCTGAAGTTCCAGGCTTCAGGACTTGGTTTCCAGAGCATCTGAAAGACATTTACAGCAAAACAGGGAAAAGATCAAAAATTTAAAAAACGGTCAAGTGTAATAGCTGTAGCATTTTTTTTTAGCTTACTTACTTTGTCCAGTTTTTGCAGGAGCCATTGGGCTTATCATTAAAGGTTCCATAGTGGCAAGTCTTGCAACCTTCAACAGACAAGGACAGGTAAAGTTTTACAAGATAAGCATTTAAAACATATGTGAAAGATTATTTTTTGCCTGCTTGTACGATGACAGAATTACTATTTCATAAACTGCTCTGAGTATGCAAGGCAAGTCTTTCCCTGTCAGCCACAGACCAGTGCAGTACTCAGCTACAAAGCCAGTTTATTTGGCACAAAATACCACAAACCATGCCTAACTCTGGAATTCCCAGTTCAGTTCCCCTCATGCTGGCAACCAAACAGCTGCCATGCAAAGGGAACTAACCAGTGCACAATTTGAGCTGTAGTAGGGCTCAGAGTGTGGTGAGTTTGTCTGCTGCTGTGCTCGCATCACACACCACACAAAACATTTAGCAGCAGTGGCAGCTTTTATCTTGTGAGGTCCTTCCTCTATCTGCTTCTGCACCGTGCAAGAGGCAATGCACTGTGTGGTGCAGGAAGCAGAGGGGCTTTCAGCTGCTGGGGAAGGATGACCCTACCTTTCCTGGTGCTCTCCTGGCCCACTCCACAGCTTGGGGTGCAGAAGGTGCAGCCAGCACCGCCGCAGCGATAGCCCTCCTTGCACGTGCATTCAGCATCACTTGTCGGGGAACAGTTTTTTAAATACTGAAGTATTCCTGCAAGGGGAAAACGAGTCTTAGGTTACAGCATACCCAGCGTGGTGCGGCAAAGGCTGGGACCTTTGCTCTCACGAAAGTCAGGCTGCTGGCCTCAGCGCGAAGCCCCGCAGACTCGTAGCGTTATCTGGCCAGTGGCAAGTCCCCCGCGCAGCTGCCAGCCAGGGAGGTGACAGCTGGTGCCATCGCCACCGGTACCTTCGCACTTCTGACACATGGTGCAGCCGTCGCTCCCCGGCGCGCTGGAGAAGGTGCCGGGCGGGCAGGGCCGGCAGGACGCTCCCCGTCCGCAGTCCGCGCTCGCCACGTACGTACCTGCGGGCCGAGACAAGTGGTTACCGAGGGCCGCGCCCGGCGCATCCCGCCCCGCCCGGGCAGCGCCTTACCCGCCGGGCAGTCAGCGAGGCACGGCAGCGCGGCCGCGGGGCTCGGGCTCAGCGCCAGCGCCAGCAGCGCCGCGGGCAGCAGCGCCCGGCCCGGAGCCATGGGTCGGAGCGATGGGTCAGAGCGGGGCGGCGCGGCCGGCGGGACTGCGCGCCCAGCCCCGAGAGCCCGGCCTTAGGGGCCGCCCCCGGGGGGTCTGGCTGCGTCATCCCGGGGGCGGCGGGGAATCCCCGGCACGGTGGGGCTTTCCGGCCCCTCCCAGAGGCGCGACCCCTCAGCTCTGCCGGGCAGCGCCCGCAGAGCTCTCTCAGCGATGCCGGTCAGCGTTCGCCCTTTTCACCGCTGGGGCTTCCCGGTGAGTGCGGCTCGGAATCCCCGGGAGGTGAAGGGTGAGAGGCGGGGCCGGCAGCGGAGATGCTGCAACCGCATGAGCATGACAGCGACACGCGGGGACAGCCAGCGCCGCGCTACGGCCGGGAGCGCGGAGTGCCACCCGGCCGCGGGAGCGCGCACCGGCCGGCACGGGAACGGCGGGCCCCGGCCGCCCGGCCCCGCCCCCTGCACCTCCCCGCAGCCAATCCCCGGCCGCGGCCCTGTCCCTCAGCCGGGCCGGAGCGCGGGCAGGAGCGGACAGCGCTGGGAGGTTGAGTTGTAATGAAGAGTGAAAGCATTTTCCTTGTGCGTGTGCCTGGCACACGGGCAGGCAGAGAAACGACCAGCGTGTCCAGGGTTCTGAGCGGAGCCCGCTGTGGGCAGCACACAGAGCGCCCCGTGCCGGGAGCTGAATCCCGCACGGGTCCCAGGAGAGCCCTCAGCACAGCCCGTCCCTGTGACTGCTCCCCTCAGCTGGACTCGAACTGCCGGAGCTCAGCAGGGAGCCACACCGGCTCTGCCAGCACCTGCGAGCGGTGGTTTTACACCGCAGGGCTTTGCAGTCCTAAAGGACCCCATTAACAGCTCTGTCCTTCAAAACACCGAAACTCTCTAAAACCAGGGGAAACATCGTTTCTGAGCCACGGCTGTTCCCTGTGCACCGTGAGCCTCGGGAATCAAGCGTGGCGCGGCCGCTTCGGGCAGGGCGCGGAGAAGAGCAGGGCTCACTTCTGCTCGGTTCGTTCGGCGCTGCCCGAGGAGCAGCAGCAGCAGTTCAGTAGGAGGTGACGCTGTCACGGCGGTGGCACCGCAGCGCTCTCAGCGCTCCGAGGCGCCGTGAGAAAAGCGCAGCGCGCTGGAAACACGCAGTCCGGGCGAGCGGCGGGGAGGCGCTGGGCCGAGCGCGGGCGGAGCCGAGGCGGAGCTCCCAGAGCCGCCCGCGGCCCCGCTGAGGTGAGTCGTGCCGCCGCCGCTCGGCCCCCGCGGGTTCGGCCCAGAGAGCCCCGCGGGGCGGGCGGGGGTGCCGGTGTGGGCGGGGGGTTCGGCGGCCGGTTGGCTTGCGGTGTCCGTGTGTCCGTGTTCCGAGGCCAGACCCCCCCGCCGTGCCCCTGAGGCGGCCTCGGCCCGGGCTCGGCCTTGTGCAGTCCGTGCTGCGGGGAATGGCGGCGTGTCCCGGAGCAGATGGAAACCAGGGCTGCGGCCTTTGCAGCCGGGCTGGCGGAGCTGCTGGGCCTGCAGCCTGCCGTGCCTGCGGTAGCGCTCTGTGGTCGGGGCACTGAAGGGCGTGATTTGTTTCTAACGCCACCTTCCATGGAGTTTCTGATTCAACGCAAGCCACCAGTCTCCAGAAAGGCACGTGTAGCCACGCAGGGAAATACATTTGGCTGATGGGTTTGGAGCGGCCTTGCTGGCACTGAGGAGCAAATGCATTTACACAAGCATTTACTCTGTGTAGGTAGCTTGTTAAATGAAGTGGCTGTTAGGTTTGTGTAACTTAGTTCTGCCTTCTCAAAAACTTTCTTTCCATTGTAGTGGGACAGCTGCACCCACATGAAAAGCAGTACTAATACTCAAGAATTTGGCAGTGTTTTACAATAAATGTCTAAAGGCAGTATGGAAAGACTGCATTTTGCTAAACTAGGAGAAAGAGTCAAGGGTTATGGATTAGGTGCATGTTGTCATCTAAAGAACTAGTGAAAGAGATACAAACTGATCTAGACTATTTTTCTTCAGTAAAAAGCAAATGCAGTATTTCTGTGTTGTGGCTATTCAGGTAGTGTTTTGCTAGTTAGTCAAATTCATATGAAAATTTTGCAGAATCAAAGTTAATAACTTCAAGATGAGTTATTAAGAAGCTCTAGGTTATCTTGAAATTATTACTAATACCTGTGTTTTCAGTGTACTTGATCAAATTGTCTTTGCACTGACAGTACATAAAGCAACCCCAAAAGTGGGATTTGACACAGTGAATTTTTCTTCTTGGGCTGGTTCAGCATGCTGCAGGATGTTGTACTGTATATTTCTGAATTCTAGAAATAACATCATTCTAAAGGAGGCTACCAATAAGGAGCAAACCTGAAAACAGATGAAATTGCAGCAGGGTGGGGATGGTTTTCTTTTGTGTAGGCACCTAAATGTGCATTTATGAGCAGCTCCCATGTACTGTATGCATTTCTGGATGGAAGGTCCCTGCATGGGACAAAAACCTCTTGTCTTCTAGAGTAGCAGCCTGTGAAATGCCTTCTCAAACCACAGATGCTTTCACAGACTTCTCTCAGACCTGTATGAATTAGTGGGTATTTTACATGATGTAAAGTAATTTTAACTTTACCTTCAAACAGAAATTTGGCCATTCACCTAAACTTGAATGTAGAAGCTGAAAAAAAAAAAAGAAGTCTTAAGCCTTGTTTGTTCCATTTGCTAAACCCTGTGGTCTGCTCCCCCATCACACATGTGCAGATGTGCTTCTTCCCCCACAAAATTGTGAAATAACCCAGAAAATCTATTGGTGAGATTTTGCAGGGGCACTGGTCGAGTCATTATTAAGTCACAGGAAACTCTTCATGAAGCATGCTGTGTGGAAACTGAAAACCAGACATGAGGTCAAAGCTCATGCAAGCCCTTTTTATAAGTGCTGACTTGGGTAGGAGTCAGTCGTCTCGGAACGAATGAGGGTGTGTGAATTGAAAACAGCCCTGCCACCCACCCTGAATCCCCTCTCTGGCAGACACAGGTCGTGTAAGGTCTTGATTAGGCCAAGCTGCATCCCCTTCTGGTGCTGATGTGCTGTGCTTCCCACTGCACAAGTGCCTTAATCTTTTAATATCATAATGCATTATTTTTAAAAAGCTCTTTAGTTAAATGGGATTGCTATGAATATTGATTAAAGCTAGTGAACCATTTTGAGGTGGTTTAAATGAAAGGAAATGTAAAACTGCAGATTACTCACTGTTAAGTTCCAACATCAGGAAGGATTTGTATGAGGGGATTTGCCTTCTAACCTCATTGTGTCTTTCTGTCCCCCTCAGCCCCTTCCTTCACAACCATCTCCCTAATAGCAACCCCTCAACATCTCCCTGATAAGCAGCATGGCCTCGAAGAGAGCATTGGTGATTCTGGCCAAAGGGGCAGAGGAGATGGAAACTGTCATCCCCACTGATGTTATGAGAAGGGCTGGGGTGAGTATGCAGACGATGAAAAATCTCTTAGTGAGTGCACAGTCATGGGGAAGTCTTTGCTTCAAGCTGATGTTCATTGCTAGGAATTCAGTGTGTGGTTTGTTGTGTGAAGTGAAAATTTACCCTTACCACTTTATTGGTTAACAAATACCCGTGCCATGCACCTAATGAGCATGCCTGACAACTGACATTTATTGGTAACCTTTCAAAAAGGGTAACCTTTCAAAATACATGTATTGTGTGGACTAGAGCAATGTTTCAGGTAAATCCTACTCTGTCAGATGGCTGCTTCCATGCATAGTAACTGGAAATGCCTCTTTCACAGGGGTCTGAACAGCTCAGGACATTACAGCTCTTCACATTGCATAGCTTTTCTTGAGCTACTTTTGAAATTCAGTTACCAACTACAGTTCTGACTGTTTGGATTCCTGCCACTGTTTGTTATTCCTGCAGTTGTAGTAGTACACTGTCATGTTCTGTGTACTACTTAAGAGCTAACATATAAGGAAAATGCCCAAAATTCTTGATTTATAATGATATATTTTTTCTCCTTTTAGATCAAGGTGACTGTTGCAGGCCTAACAGGAAAAGAACCAGTGCAGTGCAGTCGAGATGTCTTCATTTGTCCTGATGCCAGTCTTGAAGATGCCAGAAAAGAGGTTGGTCATCATCCTGTTCTGAAATAATGGCCAACATAGCCTTATTTCACAGTTTATAAGGTGAATTTGGAAAGTTTATGCATTTCCTCCTGACATCTGTTATATGTTGTGCTAGCTCTGTGTAGCAGTGAGAACTGCACATCCCACTGTACTCCCCTTCAGTGTTGTCTTGCTTCACAGCATTCTAGGTTCAGACAGATTTCTTAATTCTGCACAGGTATTTGCTGTCCTAGAGCTTTATTTTTCCTGTTGGCCCAACAAAATACTGTGATTTGGGCTAACTCAAAAGTTCTGATGGGAAGCTAAACAATGTTACAGTTAGACCTGTACAGTAAGGTTGGAGCAAAACCCTTTGTCTTTACAACACAAGAGCTGCCACTTACTTGCTGAAGCCTTGAAGTGCACTAGGCTTAAAAGTTAGTTTTGTGAGAGACTTTATTGATAATAGGCTTTTCCTGGAACAGGAAATAGTATTTTTTTCCATAATTGGAACTGGTTCTCTGATCATAAAGTGTTGTTCAGTGAAAGAAAAGGTCAGCTTCTTTGCTTGTTGCTTGAATCAGCTGCAGTGGTCTTCAAACGGTGTAATGTATGTATCAGACTCTTCAACAGAACAGTTTTATCTTCTCTTTTTTTAGGGGCCTTATGATGTTGTGGTCCTGCCTGGGGGTAACCTTGGAGCTCAAAACCTGTCTGAGGTAAAGTTCTGGCATTTTAAAAATTCATGGTCATCTTCATGAGTAGTGGGGTGCTCAGCACTTGCTAGTAATCCTGTAGATTCAGTCCAGCACTGAAAAATAATTTTCTGAACAAATCAGTAAACTAATTGTTAATGATATTAAGCCTTCTTGTGGCTTTATAGGTGGGACAGCTGGGTAAATTCTTGGACTTGAGTACCTAGTAAATGGAAGGGTGTTGTGCACTGTGGGAAAATCTCTGTTCATATTCATATGAAGATGAAACAGGTGCCAATGAAAATTTAATTCCCTGAGACACAAAACTGTCCAAACCCAAGGAAGTCTGCTGCTTTGCAGAATTCCTCTTTGCAAAACTCTTGCAATGGTGGTATAAATTCCTTGTGGAAGGCAGACAGACAAACAAATTGATCTATCAAATAGGATTTAGATGGTATCACAGAGTTTGTAAGCCCTGGAATATGAGACAAATATCCCATATAAACCTTCTTGAAAATGACAGAGACTGTCTGGAGGTATCTTATGAATACTCTTTTCTCTCCTGTGAAGTTTTCAGACAATTTTCTGTGGCCATGGGTTAACCAGCTTTTATGTGGGTCAAGTACTTGTTGCAGTTCCTTCTGATTTCCTTCCTCTTTTGTTGTGGAGCAAGTATGTCTTGGTTTCAGTTTTTCTCTTGATATTCTCACTGTCCTCTGTCCTGAGGCACAGTGGGGAGATGCCAGTTGGTTTTCTCAGAATTTTCAGTGGAAACTGTTTCAACCATGCTTCAAATAACCAAGTCCAAACAATGACTTGTGATGTTTCTTCATACAGTCTGCTGCTGTGAAAGACATTTTGAAGGACCAGGAAAGCAGAAAAGGCCTGATTGCTGCAATATGTGCAGGTGAGTTAAAAAAGTGTCTTGCTTTGTAAAGTTTTGGATATTTTGCAGGCGTATGAAAGCAGTTTCCTGTTTTAGAAATCTGTGTTCCTGTAATTTAGTAGCCGGGATTTGTGCCTGTAAATATATAACCTTTCAGCATATATTTTTTTTTGTAAATTTAATAACAGGGAAATCTCTAAAGTAATTGTGAACACTTATCCAACAAGCTCTGCTTGTTACCCAGTTCATTCCAATCAGTTTTTTTACTGTCTTTAAACTAAAAAGTGAAAGGTAGTGTACTAGGATTAGTTTTTAAAAAAGTACGTGCTTACCCTAGTCATCTTTCTGCAAGTACACAGCACTGGCAGAATGTCATTGCTGTAAATTTATCTCACATAACCACTCCTGCCCTTTAGCTTCAGAAAGAAGGCCAGAAATATAGTATTACAGTCTCACCCTTCCTGAGTTGCAGCAAAAAATGGACTTGGTTTGAGGAGAGGGTTATCTGCTTAGGTACTCTGCACAGCTGGGTATCCAGATCATTAACTCAGTAAGATTTGTATTTTAAAAAGCAAGATGAGCAATTGCCAGTACTCCAGATGAAGGCTTTTCTAGGGACCCAAAGCTGAGAGTGAGGAAAGAGATGATGAGTGCATAAAAGGGAGTCAGGGTGTTCCAGGAGGGGATTTTCAGCTTTTGTTTCCTGGTACGTTGCTGGGGGGTTTTTTGGTGCATTTAGGTGATAGGCACAGAGAGCTGTGAACATTCTTGAGCTTGGCAGTCATAGTCTTGTGCTTCTTCATCTGTGTCTCTTGCAGAACACTCCAAATTCACCCTTGCCCAATAAAGGCATTTGCTTGTAATGAGGATGATTCTTAGAGCTCATTCCAACTGAATGCAGAAGTGGTTATTTCCTGTACTAAATCCAGGATAAAATGAATGTACAGAAATGAAATTCGGGCAAATACTGCCTTCAGTTTCTTTTGGAATTTCCATAAGGATTTTTTGTCTGATGACCCAGCACTTCTTCACCACGAATTCCTTCCTCAATTCAGGCTAAGGAGGAAGTATGAAAAGAAAAGAGAAACTCTTGAAACCAAAAACCGAACAGTTAGCTCATGATCTGTCCAAAATTCTGCTTGTCACACTACTGCAACATGTAGAGACTTACTCAAATGAAATTCTATCTGGTAAGTCTCTAAATTCAAGGTTTAACAGGGTTGGAAAGTAATTGTATGTAGTTAATATTCAGATTGAAATGCAGACCTTTTGTTTGTTAGTGTCAGGCAGTTTTAAATAAAATGTATTATCTGGAAATGGATTGTTCTTCACTCCTTCCAAGGCAGCACAGTCATGGCCAGAACATCTGTGTGAGCTGTAATGTGAGAGATTACACAGCTGTGTTCTTTTTGATGCTTCTTTCCTCAGAGATAGGGCTGGAATCAGTTTTTTAAAAAGTAGTCTGTCCACAGTGAAATTTGGCCCTTGGAGGTCCCAATGTCCAAATGTCTGTTCTTAGAAATGTTTATAGCAGAAGGCAATTCCTCACTGATGCAACTTTGTGTTGTTACAGGTCCTACAGCCCTTCTGGCACATGGGATAGGGTATGGAAGCAAAGTCACAACACATCCTTTGGCCAAAGACAAAATGATGAATGGAGGTATGTTTCTGTCCAAACCCTTCTCGGATTTTCTTTTTTTTTTAATTTAAAGAAAGGAAAAGAGCTTTTTTATCTTATTTTGCCTCTCTGAGTTGAGTCTATATCCCTGGAAAACTGAGAACTGTGTTAACATTCTCATCCTTGGGCAAATTCCACTGCTGCTGTCATGTTAGGAGCATTTATTGCCTTATCCTCTTGAGGCTGATTCATCTCTTGCCCTTTTGGTTCTTTGCCTCAGTGGTCTCAACAGCAAACTCTGGGAGCACCTTTCCTGCTCTCCTGTGAGTAGTGCTTTGGTTCTGTGAGCAGCTCATGGCTCCACACTTCTTTGTCCTACCTAAGGGAAGTGATGGTGAAATGCTAGAAGTCATTCTGTGACCATTAATGAATCTGGAGGTGAGCAGGAGATGGGTTCCCCCAATTCCTTCTGCACGCATTTGTAAAAAAAGAAATTTGTGAACAGCACCACAAAAGCAGTCTGACTTTCAAAAATAACCTCACAGGACCTGACAGGTTTAGTGAGTGCTTCTTGAGGAGCTTTTAGAGTCAGAGGGGAATGAGGGAATGAGGTCCATGCAGGCCCTGTTGTTCCCTGAGGATGGCAGGCAGGGCTGAGCTGCTCAGAGGTGGTGCTGAGTGCCTTGTGGGCACTGTGCTGGATACTGACCATATTCCTGTTGTGTGTTCCCCCAAGCACACTATTCCTACTCGGAGAGCCGCGTGGAGAAGGATGGGAACATCCTCACCAGCCGTGGGCCTGGCACCAGCTTTGAGTTTGGGTTGGCCATTGTGGAAACGCTGCTGGGCAAGGAGGTGGCTGAACAGGTGAAGGGACCTCTAATACTGAAAGAGTGAAATCCTGCTGTGGGATAGGGACTAGGGCAAATTTAGATAGAGTCTTATCCTTTGTAGAATAACTGTAATGTGCACTGTTGTAAATACACTTTAATTGTGGGTGAAATTAGCAACTGTACTTACCTGAACTGGGATACCTTAACAAACCAAAGGTCTTTATTTCTGGAAAAAGATCCTGTTAGAAAAAAGCTTCATCACAAAAAAGCAGCCAGCATTTAGTAATCCTAGTTAGTTCTTGGATGACATTTGAAAATCACATGGAAAAATGTTTGCTGAGTAAATAAAAATGAAGCATCCCTGCTGGTGTGTTGTTCCTTTGTGTGTTTTCTCCCAACTCAGATCCATGAAACCTTTTTACCATCATGTACTATATAAAACAACATCTGTTTAGATTCTCACACGGTTCTTCTGAAGTCTGAGCTGAAATGAGAAGGTGGTCAAGCACTGGAACAAGCTTCCTACGGAGGTGGTCATGGCCCCAGGCCTGCCAGCATTCAGAATGTGTTTGGACAGCCCTTCTCACAACACTTCTCTTGGCTGTATGGTTTAGGTTGCCCTGTGTGGAGTCAGGAGTTGGTTTTGATGACCTTCATGAGTGCCTTCCAACTCAGGATATTCTCTGATTTTGTGACACAGATTATTAAGTTGTAACCTAGAATTAGTTAACACAGTGTTTAATTCCTTGTGTACAAATAAGGCAAATAACTGGTATTCATTTTCAGACAGCGTGGAACTAAATTAAAGTGTGAATATTCATACCTTGTCAAACACCGCAGAGTTCCTGCAGGTTGGATGTGATACCTTGAAATTTATCTTCTACATTAAATGATTGCAAATCCATTTGAGCTATTTGGGTAGCTAGTAATCAGCATAAAGCAGGAGGTTTGCACCAGTAGCAGTGCTTGTTCCTGCTTACTGGAAATTGGAAGTTGCTACAAGCCTGGCTTAAGTGAGCCTATGTCAGGTTAGAGGAGTTGCAGGACAGGTCTCTGGAGGAAGTAGTGGAGCTGTATTCCCATGAGAATTAAGAATCTGGCATCAATTTCCATCTTTGCTGCCTTTCTTTCACCAAATAATTGTGGTGTTACCTGGCTCTGTCAGCAGTTGTGCTTAAGGATGGCACCTCAGTGGACTCTGAAGTTGCCACAGCATCTGGAGATCTGGTTCTGCATACATCTGAAGTGCATAGTCTGAACTTTAGAAAATTACTGCATAGGAGCCTTTATGATTGCATATTTTAATGGGAAACAAGTTCATTCTCAATTATTGCATTTTGGTAATGAAATACATGGATACTTTTGCAAATTTAGAATTAAGAAATGTCTCTGTGTTAATATCTACTAGAAGAACTGCTTCAACTATATGCTCTGTCTCTTAATTTGTTTAGGAAATATTTCATATGTTCCTCTAGCTTTGAAATATGCTCAAGATATGCAAAAGTTGTAATCTATGTAAGATTTGACATGTTTGTGTGGTAAATCTGCACGTCTAACTGGTATTGCCATGCAAATGTAAACCAAATGATGGAAATATTCTTTGTCCTAGAATCTGGAATAATTACTTGGTTGGTAAATGGGCATAATTCAGAATACAGGAAAAGCTCTGCATTCCTGGGTGGCAGCACTGCTTTGTAGGATTAGAAGGAAAATATTTCCATGCTTGTATTGTTTTTAGTCTTGCAGAAATATTTTAATACAAAGCATTAGCAAAGTGGCCATAAATTTGATTATAAATTTATATTTTTTATTCCAAGGCTCAGGGAGTTCAATTTAAAGAAATGAGGTTTTCAATGTGTATATTTGGGCTTTCCCACTCCCATTAAAATGGTAATAGGAAAAACACTCAGAAAAACGAGCCTAGAGCCCATGGATATGTCTGCTTAACTTGCAGATTCTTCCACCATGTTCAGCAAAGGACTTGGTAAATGAAATATGGTAGTTCTGCCTGCATCAGCAGACGGGGGGAAGTGAGCCTGGCTCTCTGTATCCTGAGTACACTCACAGTATGTTATTATTTAAGGGACTAGGCAGCATTTCTGGCTTGTCTTTTTAGGGCCACACTTTGGGAAGCAGTGCTGATACATGCGATGGGCTCCAGAACCAATTTCAGACCTGTGAAAACCAGCATCCTGTGTTTTAGGTAACTCAATTCTTCCATGTTGCCAAGGTGCATTGAGGGCTGCTCTGGATGGTGCAGCAGTTAGGGGTTGCCCTGTGTCACAGTCTCTGCAGCAGCTCTAGGAGCCTTTCTGCTCTCTACAAGGTTGTTCTGTGTGCTAGAAGGTGTCACAGATTGAGAGGAAGCTTTTATACTCGGGCCTTGTTCGTTAGCTTTACTTCATTCAACAGCTTCTAATTATACCCTTTGTACAACGTTAAATAATTCCTCCCTACATAGGGTTTATG
This sequence comes from Lichenostomus cassidix, assembly GCF_008360975.1. Classification (NCBI taxonomy): domain Eukaryota; kingdom Metazoa; phylum Chordata; class Aves; order Passeriformes; family Meliphagidae; genus Lichenostomus; species Lichenostomus cassidix. Next base: position 4,094,970 of record NC_139501.1, read on the forward strand.
GCCCTTGGAGTCATGTAGATACATCTGTACTTTTACAATTTAATTCAAGGCCATTCCATTAATGGTAGAGAGAGGAAGAAGTAAAGTTGTCTGAAGATCTCATGCTAGTACTCGTGCTCTAAAGAGCACAGGAATGGAATGGAAATGGCCTCAAGTTGCACCAGGGGAGGTCTAGGTTAGATATTAGGAATTTCTTTTTCACAGAAGGGGATGTGAAGCAATGGAACAGACTTCTCAGGGACTGTGGTGGAGTCACCATCCCTGGAAGTGCTCAAAAAATGTGTGGATATTGCATTTAAGGATGTGGTTTAATGGTGAATGTGTTGGTGGTGGTGAGCTGACAGTTGGACTTGATCTTAGAGATCTTTTCCAGCCTTAATGATTCCATGATTCTGTGAATCCACAGGATCTGCTCAGCTCTCCTTGTTCAGGTCCTGCAGGGTTGTGCCCCTCACTGGTGCAGGGTCCTGCTCTGGCTGACTATCACCAGTGCTTTTGGATTTCTTTGTTCTTCAGCTGCTGGGGAGAAGCTGCTGCTGTTGCTCCCTGACAGCCAATCTCACTGTGTTTGCTCCTGGAGAATATGGGATTTGGTGCTGGGCAATACAGCATGATCTGCTGGCTCTAAACCAGGGAACAGGGATAATTCCTGCACTGTAGTTTAGTTGGAAGCACTTTGGTTCTTAGACACTATTCAGAGTTTTTGCTCCTAGAATTTAGGGCTTTCTGAATTTCTGTACTGTGAAGAGGCATCTTTTTGTTGAGATTTTTGCAGTTACAGCTTTTCTTTAAAGTAGGTGCTTGGTTTTTCTGTGCTGTTGAGTTTCAATGAGTTATGCTGTCAGATTGGTCTGTGTCATTTCAGAACCACTTTAAGTTGCACACATTCTGCTCCAAGTACTGTCAACTGTGGGAGCTGCCTACCTGTGTACATTGAAATATTTTGAAGTGATAATGAGTTCTTCTAAGAAAGCATTGCTGACTGCCACATGCACGCAACTCTAGTCTGAGACTTGTACTTTCTCCTGTATTATTTTGTATATAGCTTGGAAAAAAAAAGCACTCTCACAGTGAAGTCACCAGCTAGGCAAGATAGTAACTGGCAGATAGGCAGGAAGCAGCTGCCACCTTGGGTGGTGATGAGTCTGATCTCTGATGGGCACAGCACTGTCTTTGCATTTTTCACAGGAAATCTCCTCTTGGGTGGGGAATTGCAGTCTTTGAGAGAACTGGCAGCAGATGATGCATTTATCTGTGTTGACTTTACTCATGACCACATCTGATATATTACTCAGTTGTTCTTCCATGGTATTTTGCAAAGGAGTACTTTACCTTCCTTTCATGTAGAAGGTAAATGAATGCTTGTACTAGGAAACTAGGAATAATGCAGCTCTGAGCTCCTGGATGGGCTCAGAGACACAGGCTTTGCTGGTGACTTTCAAATAAATCCCTTGCAGCAAATTATTTTTTTTTCTTCCTTCCTCTTTGGAAAACTACAGAGCATTACCAACTTTAATAATAATTTCAAAAAGAAAGGGCACTGAGGGTGACATTCCCTGGCTGGTGTCCAGTGATGATTCCGTCCCAATTACCCATAATGAGGACAACAGATGAAGCCTCCCCTCCTCTCCCCTCCCCTCCCCTTCCCTGTCCTTGCTCTCCACAACCATTTCCACAGGTCACGAAGAGGAGTTGGGGTTTTGTCCTCTCCAGCTTTGGGTCTTGGCCACTTGTGCACAACTTTGCACAGAGCCCCTCAGGGGAATGTTCAGTCCCATCAACTCCTCCAGGGCTGCAGCCGGTGAGCTTGCCTGCCTCCTGTTGTGCTGCTGGAGAAAGCCAGGGTTCTGCGTTTGTGTTGTATTGGTTGCTCCCTTGCACATGACTGACTGGCCCAGCGAAAAGCTCAGGTGTTAAATTGTGAACTGAACTGCTTGTAAAACAGCTGCCTTACTCATCGTGCTGCTGCAGGGCATGCAATAGCATCCTGTCTTATCGTGGAGACTGCTTTTGATCAGGTTGGTCCAATTAAGCTCAGATGACGGGAGAAGTGTGGCCTGCGAGAGGCAGCATGTCCAGAGCTCCCTGCAATGGCCTGGGAGGTGTCAGCTGAGCAATCTCCAGCTCTCCTGTGTGCCTATGTTGCATCACCTCCAGCTCGGGTTGGACTGCTGGCTGTGCCTGCTGTCTGTGTCTTAGTGGAGAGGTCTGCTCCTCCAGTGGAAATGTTCCTTGTGGAGTGATGGAGTCCTTGGCTATTCCCATGGAGCAATATTGTATTGCATCCAGGACTGGCCATTGTATGACTGATAAAATCTACAGAAGAAAATGTCCTCACATGGTCTCCTCACTCGTAACATGTATGTTTAGACTGTCCGTTTTTAACAAAACACTAGCACTAAATAATTTAAGTTGAATTCAGGAACTAACCACTTAATCCTTCCTTCAGGCTAGCCCTTCTTCTTCAGAGCCCCATGACAGTTCTCCCTCAGACCCTGCATAAAGCAGGGGCTCACTGGCACTCACCTCACTGACATCTGTTTTTAAGTGTCTCAGATAGGGCTGTCTGTCTCCATGGCTTTTAACAACATTGACTTCAGTTCTTTGGGGTTTTTTCACCATGATGAGAAGTTACTCTGAAAAGACAACCCTCCCTGCCATGGCAATTGAATCCCATGAGCAACAGAATGCATCAGGGTGTGTAATCTCACCTCTGCCCTGCGTTGTTGGAGGCTTCTGCATTGCCATGTGCCTGTTGCTGTGCTGGTGCTGTGTAGATTCTGCATCTCAGAAGCCCAGTCCCAGTTCCAATTGCTTAAGCTCTGAGTGCTGGGGTGTTCAACTGAGATGCAGGAGGACTTTTCTTGAATAATCTACCAACATGACGTGGGACAAATGAAGTCACCAAGTGCAGCCTGATATGGTTCTTTCCTCTGGACCTTGCTTAACAGCCAGTAAATGACAATACAGGGATTGCAAGGCAATGAGTAACCTGTCAAAGGCCCACTTGCTGTTCACTGGTGCCTCCCTTGCACCTTGCCGTGGAGCAGTTGGATTCAACGTGAGCTGATGTGGTCCTTTGGGTGAACTTCCCTGAAGCTGGTAAGTTCCTGGAGAGCTTTATGCCTCACCACTGCTAAATTTATATGGTTGGTTGTGTGTTCCAATTGCCTTCCATAAAGCACTCAGTAGTGCTGACCCTGCCCTTGAAGTGGTTGTGAAAATAACACATTTACAAAGGTAAAAGAAATATTATAGGTAAGAGGAACATGTCTCTCTGTCACCTGGGTAGGTGGTGGGCAGGGAGCATTCTGTGTCAGGCCTGATGACCTCATGCTTGATCCAGAGACTCTGTGTGTGGAGGGCCTCAGTATGTTACCATGATAGCTCAATCTGATTAGTAATTAGCATCCTTAAGCTGATTCAGAGTGGGTATGGTGGGATAATCTGGCACGGTTTTCCTTCTGGTGTTTCATGGCAGTGTATTTGCACTTTTCTTCCTTTGTGGCTTTCACATGCTAATAATTTGTGGATGACAGTTTTAATCTTCAGAAAGAAGCATCTCTTCCTCTGAATCACTTTGTAAGGAAATGAATAGCAGTCGTGGTTCCCATGTTTCAGTGGCATGCCACTTAAAATTTGGAATACCTAACACCTTTCCCAAAATTAACCGCAACTGGGATCAAGGTGCACACCAATATATAAATAATATAGCAACAGTCTATGAGCAATCACGGGTGTGGCTTCCATTTATGATTCAGAAAAAATAATGAGCTCTGTGGATGAAAATAGGCATTTGGGTGGGGATTATGCAAGGCCTGAATTACGATGCAGGATGGGTGGGGGTAACACCTCTTTCAGTTTACAAATGCTAATCACAAGCTCAGCAGCCAGAAATTTCTGCAGTGCTATTTAACGAATATTAATAAGTATAATTAAATGTTGTGTGCTAGATTTTCAGTGCCAGGCAGCTGTGTGAAACAGAACATTTGCTGTATGTTTTCATTTTTAAATGAAAATAAACTGTTCTGAAAAGCAAGCTGACAGGAAATGAAAAGATTAGCCTACTTTGAAAACAAAAGTTTACCCCAGCAACACTGAGTACACCCAAAGAAAATCAATAGGTTACCTAACTGCAGAGTGCCTACAAGCAGATAAAATGAGGGTTTACCTTCATCTCCAATTTCCTTCTTGACTTAATCCTCAGAGTATGTATTTAACATACAGCTTGTAATAATATTAAAAGTGTTTATAAGGGCTACAGTCTGTAATCATGAATTTGAAGTGTGGGAATTCCACCATGACTGATCTGGTCATCATCTTAACCCTGAATTCTTGACAAGACTTAGTTTGAACACCATCAGCAACTACTCTGCTATAATAACTGCCCTTGAAAAAATTGGTGTCTTTGTCCTGGACTAGAAGGATGCTTTCCTTTATCATGTCAACCCTTCTTCACTTGGACTGTTTAAGAACAAAATCAAGGCTGCAGCAGGAGCAAATGTAATGTTGGTGAGTGCTCTTCTGCAGTTTCAGGACAGTAGTAATTGTGCCTATTGCAGTCTGGGAGTGAATGGAAAACTCTTAATGACAGCAACAACAGTCAGTACTTTTAAATGACTGCAGATTTTAATTACGTTGTCAATCAGCATACTTCCGAATCAGGTTTATTTTCTGGTTTATCTCTTGTGATGCAAAAGAAGCTGATGATCAGCTACAGCTCTGGGTATTTACTGACTTTATCTGTTTAACAGCAAATTAATACGGTGAAGTTAAGCTAATGGGTTTTTCAAATCACCTGGTACTAACACAGCCTCTTCTTTTCAGGAAAAGTTATAGTGAGGCAAACAGTTTTTCCTTTAGTTAGCAGCCAGACTCAGCTCCTCCGGGTTGATTTGCCAGTCTGAAACTCACCAAGTTCAGGGTGTTCTGCCAACAGCAGAGCAGCCAAGCAGCACCAGCCAACACCAACCCTTACCCAGGGTGAACATGACAGATGCTTTTTGCTGTCACTTGTTACTCAGGGTGCTTTTGCTTGTGCTATCAACAGTTTTGAGCCTGGGGGAGATGTCACCCAGGCACCCCCTCCCATTCTCACCAGCTTTGCTGCCAGACACATCTCAATGATCCTGGTTTCACTGTAGGGTTGTGCTGGATCCAGCCCTCTGGGGTTTGTTGCAGTGCAACCCCTTTGCCCCAGCACAGCTGCTGCCTCCTGACACCAAGGTGTCCTCAGTGACATGGCAGGGTGGTCACAACAGGGCCTGAGGCAGGAATGAGGCTCCTTGCATCAGGGGGCTGTGAGCAGCATTGCCTTTCCACACGTGCACATCTTTCTTCCCTGCTTTAACACCAATTCCTTAACTCTCCAAACTTCAGTTTATCAGGTTGTAACTGCTTTGAAGTGTGATTATTCCAGTCAGATCTAGCTGGCAAGGGGCTTCCTTCTCAGAGGCAAGCTGTCAAGCCTTGCCCAGGTGAGTCCAAACTAAATATTCAAGCAGGTGATCAGGCTGTTGCAAAAGCATGTTGTGTCCTGACAAGTCTTATCATGTGCCAGGGGATGAGCAGAGAAACGTCTTCTGGCCAGAACTTGCAAGGCTTCCCCCACAGCTCTACAGCCTTAATTACTCACTTGGAAAACGAAAAATAATTTTTGGATCATGCAGACCTCGTTTCCCAAAGCACAGGAATCTGGTGTCTAAGAATATATCCAAGGCTTCCACCTGCTTTTGTCAGTGACCCCTTCACAGAAACAACCACTGAATAGTGGACCAAGTGCTTAGGGAGACGTTATTACTATGGAATTTCAAAAATAAAATGGCCAAGTTACTTAAACATTGTAAGATCTGCTTGTTACTTCCCTTGTACTCAAGAAGCATATGAACTCTGTAACCTGTTTGAATGTCTTCCTCACAGCCAAGCAGTTCCTTGCTTAACTTCTGAAAAGTTAACATTGTGCTATAATTCAGCTGACACAGCACAAAATAGGAAAGCCAGCATCACTACAGTAACGTTTTTTGTTGTTTTTAATACTCAGAACTGAGTAGTAGTCAATAACAATACTCTGAGGAAAGGAGGATGATTTTTTTTTTTTTAGGAAGAAAACAAATTGAGGTTAAGTCTTAAATATTTTAGGAATTTCAAAAAAGGTTATGTAAAACCATTCAAAAGCACAAGTTTTATGTGTAAAACAATGGTTTTAAGCTTTTTAGCACTATAAATATGCAAATAGCTTGTATGCAGAAGCAGCTCAAGTAAAAAACCTTCTACTGCCACATTAGCAGTTTTTTAGGGAACCTTTATTGCTAACACAAGTGAAAATACATGCTGGCATGCAGGGCTGGAGAAACTGTAAAAAGTACCCTGTATAGATAAAACATAAAAGATATGTTTATGTTTAAAACATAAAAGATATGTTTAGACTAAAATTGGGGGTGTTGAAGTACGAGGAGTGGAGTGGGACCCAAAGGCAAAAGCCAGGAGAGATTTTCAGGGCAGTTGCTTGGGTTTAGATGGAGTTCTACAGGAGTTAAACCACTGAGTCTGTGCCAACTCTAACAGTCTACAAGGGAAGAGCTGCAGCTTGGCAGTGTCGATCTGTTTGCTGCAGCAGTGATGGTGTAAGTGAGAGGGTACCTTATTTTGGGGTCCTAGAGTTGCAACCTTCCCCTTAAATATGAGCAGTTTGAAGTACAAATGTTACCTTTTCCATCTTAGAAGAATCCAGGGGGTGGAGGGAAAGCAGAGCTTTCAGTAGGCTGAATGTGAGGGTTGACAGCCGTGCACAGGATTAGGTAACTTGTTTATGTTTTGAAGCCTATCTGTATGGGCTCTTAGTGCTCTGGCACAGAAGTAGGTATTTAAGCACCTTCCTGAATGAAGCTTAGCAAAACTCCAAGGTAAAAGAGCCAAGGGATTTGGCATTACTGAAAGACTGCATCTGACATTTTTCACATTCAGTACAATTCCAGGTACCCTGTTTTGTTCTGAAATAAGCCTACTGACAGAAACACACAGATTGCCAGATCAAGGCAAGTGTTTACCTGCATGCACAGCCAGAGGATCAGAGTTGTGTGATGCTCTGTATCCTCAGTAACCTTATCCATGGCTTACATACTATGGTGAAATGCACTTGCTTTATGGTAAGTATTCACAATTTCTTTCCCCTTTTAACCATGCTATTTATACTCAAGCTTTTTTCATCCCTCAGAACATGAGTAGCTCTTCTTCAGTCACCCTTAATATACAAACGAGTTATTTTTTTACCAGGTGAGAAATTGAAGACAGGAACACTACTGCCCTCTCCTTCCTGTACGATGGTGGCTAACATGCTATAGGTGACTCTAGAAAAAAACAAAATCATTAATGTTAGGCCAGATAACACAATCTTACAGGATGTTTTATTGTCAGCACAAAACTATAGATACCATGCTGTCAGGTTAGTAAGGTGGAATTAAAATTAATGGTGTGCAATGCGAGTTTTGAACACTTATGCAGAAATTTCAATTCTAATTAAATGCAAGCTGAATTCAACATCTGTTGCACATTTAACATTATTGACTTTGAGCTTTCCAGTAAATGCAGAACTAAAATGCACAATTGCATAAACTATTCAATAAAGCAAAAACCAAAATGTATCATAAATAAGTATTTTATAACTTTATTAAACTCAAGACATGACAATATTCAAAATACAAAGTGAATTATTTTTATTCAATACTGTACACGATGCAGAAATATCAGTGCATTTCTATAGCATGTATTTCACCTTCATTTAGTTTGTACTAAAACAAATAAAAAGTAAGCTTTAAAATAGCTCAAACATCTCATTCAGCAGTTTAAACTGTAAACACCTTGTTTACTTCTGTTAGGAGGAACACATTCATCTTCTGTACCCCTGTTAATGAGCACCCTTTCTCTTGTGCTTATCTGTAAGAGGATAAATGTAACCAAACTGAGCACGAGAAACTGCCAAGGTGGCACCTCAGTGAACTTCAGTGAATGGCTGAGGCACAGTGAGGAAAAATGAAACAGCAAGAAAGCAGCATCTGAAGCAGCAAGAGATGGGACTGATACTGTTCATAAATGGAATCATGTTTTTTCCTCATACCCTCCTCCTCCTCCCCTAAAATACTGAACAGAAACCAGAACACAAGACCAGCTTGTGCTGTGTTTCTGTATTTAATACAGTCATAATTTCAGACTCTAGGTGAGCACATAGTTGTTACTGCCTACCTAATAGCAACCCTGTGGCTGCTCAGGACACATTCACACATTTCTAGGATCCAGCAGGAAAAGAGCAGCAGCAGAGGCTTAGCAATAGCTGGTCCAAGTCTCTTCTAGGAAGAACTGCAAAATTGAGCCAAGTGTGTCTAGCAAGTGAATTCACAAAACCTAACTCACTTTAAAAGTCTATTAGCATCAAATTAATTTGTAAGATAGATTAATCTTTCAAAATGCACTTCCAATATGTCTGCCAAGTCTTGAAGTGGGTATCAGATCTTGCAGTTACCTTCTTATCAGGCTGACATATCCTAGTCAAAGAAGACAAGAGTCTGTTCTCAGTAGAATTTACTGTGTAAAAGAAATTTTGGAAAATACCCGATACAAAAACTGTACTGCATTACTTGGTCTGTTGTCTGCTTTATAAGTGACTCTTAAGCAAAGACGGATTTTCAAAATTATTTTTTAATAATGTGACTACCAAATATGTTCATCTAGGTACCATACAACTGGCCAACTGTGACTACTATCCCTCTATGTTTCTGCAGAATCTTTGTAGGTTTTCAGCTTACATACCAAGACAAAAAAAAAGTCTTAAGAAACATATCAAATATATGCAGCATAAGAGGACTTTACCATCCACTTTCCAGTTCTCAGAGGACAAACTGCTCCTACTTCATTATCTGTGAACCGTCAGAACTTTGTAACAAGATAAAAGTTCAGCTCCATCCCCAACATCTGAGCTGAGACTGTGCTCCCAGACACTAAGGGGACACCACGTAGGACAGGTGCTTTCGTTTCAGGGGACCACCTATGTCCATTCTGGGTTTTGAGTCCAGCTTTATTGTGGCTGAGGTGGCTGTGCAGTCACCAGACCAGGACTGAACCTCAGTGTTAGAGCTCCTTTCCTCTGCTTCTCTGAAGAATTTCTCATACTTGTCCAAATATGGAGGTCTCTCTGGTAGCAGATAGTAGTGCGTTGAACTGGCCTTCTTACCATTTTCAATAATTGGAAGAATGCAGGGGACCCTGTTGGAAGATCCTTCACTATTTTGTCTTTGTAGAGCTTTGCTGCTGACGTATTTAGGGTCAGGAGCAAAGCTCTGGGTGGGGGGCATGACCCCGTTGAGGTATGACGGAAGGCTTTTGGGGCTGGGGGTGCGGGAATTGCTGCGTGACAGAGGCTCTCGGGGGGGCACCTTGGGAGGCCTGTCTTCATCACTGTATGCACTGGAAGCCACTTCTGCTGACCACCTTCTGTAGTCTGGTTTGAGAGCCCTTGGGGGTATGGGAACCCTCGGTGGAACCTCTGGTTTATCTTCATCAGAAGTTGGAGATGACCTGTTTAAGTGTCCAGTTAGTCTTACTATGGGTTTGTTGAGAGATCCAGCTGGCCCAGAATGGGACCTTCGCAGGCGTCGATGCAGCTGCTGTGGAGGAGGATAAATACTGGATATGTACACATTTAGGCTTTGTGTAGGGTTGGCATCTTCTGGTTTTGGTCCTGTTGGAGTATCGAAATATGCATAGTTGATCTGTCCACAGCCCCTAAAGCTCCGACGGCTTGGAGCACTGGATTTAAAAGCAGGAAGTTCATAGTCTTCTAACAAAAAGTCAGTATCTGAGCTAGTCAGGAATTCTACCTCTTTGTCAACCTCATCTGGAGTAAAATCTTCAGATATAGGCAGAGGGGGTAGTGGCCTGGAGCTGCGATCATTACAAGATGCAGACAGAAAGTGAATTGGTCCATTTTTTATTGGCATGTGAGGAGGTGTTTCTTCAGAAACACAGCCCATGGTTAGTGACAGTTTACTAAAGCCAGGAACAAGATGGTCGTCGTATCTTGAAACTGGATGTTCATTTTTGGGACTTACAGGAGGTGGACTGGATTTCTGAGATGGGACTTGGATGCAACTTCCAGCAATGTGGTCATTCATGGAAGCCTGGTTGGAAGAGTGCCCTAAAAAGGTGAGAAATTCTTAGAGACACTTTCCTAAGTAAAACACTCCAGCACATGACTTTGCCACTGCATATTTCATTCCTTCTAATGTAACAACAAGTGATGTCTGTTTAATGACTCCAGGTAGTGAAATGCAGGTATTACAGATCTCATCTGGTCATGGATTTATGCATTTAGTTAAGAAAGCAGCAGATTATCTTATTGTTTTAGACCAGTGCTCCAGTTAAATGAGGTCATTTGAGAGACCTCAAGCATAAGCAAGAGAGCTACAGACAGAAATATTCCAGCACAGGATCAAGAAAAAGTGCTATTCTGTCAAAAGTGTAATGGAACTTCGGAGGCCTCCAAAGTACAATCACAAGGGTGTGGGTGTGTGTTTTTTTGTTTGTTTTAACTCAATCACGTTATTTAAAAGTGGTTTTGTTGGCTGGATCGGCAGAGGCGCAGTTTCCCGCGGTGCCAGCAGGGGGCAGCGCGGCCCAGCCCGCAGCATGGTGTCAGCGAGGCCCGCAGGGTTTGCCCAAGACAAATCCTTTACACTTCCTAACCAATGCGTCAGACTTTGGACTTACCGATGGATGGCAAATGTTGCTCCGTTGATGGGTTTAAATTATATGTCACTGCTATAGGGTCCACATTAAAGAAAGTACTAGGAGAAAAAAAAGAAATCCTTCACTGTAAATAAACCATAGGTCGTTACTGGCACAAGTATTTGTAACATTAATTTCATATACTTCAAGATGCAATAGACAAATTTCAGCCTCACTCACTTTTCAAATCCACTGTGGGTACCCCAGCAACTTTTCAGACTGCCCATGCCTTGACTGGTGTGAAGAAATCCAGTTTTTAACGGGACTCTCATCTCCTGAGCAGCAACTCCTGCAGTTGACATCGTGCAGTGTTCTCTGAGGATGTCTCACAAACCTTTGTATTCAGGACTTGGCAGGTTTCCTGCAGTTTTCATTCCCTTCAAGAGAGAGGACATAAATATCAGAAATGCAAACCTGATGTTCCATCTCTCATCTGAAATGTCAGTATTCAAGGAATTAAATAGCTCTGTAGAAAGGCCTTCTGTCCTAATATTTGCCAGATGGAAAACTTGATCAAACTTCTTGAGTCTGATTGTAAAATTAAAGTACGAAACAGGTAAGTTCTCTTAAAAGAACTGAACTGCATAGAAAAAAGGAAAAATATGTTAAGCAAAGGTATTGATATACAGCAATTGTGTATCCACAACTTCAGTTCTTGAACATAAACTACTAGTTATTCACACAAAAAATGTTTTAAAGACGTTTTCTAGAATGTTCTAACCTTCTAGTAGCTATCTCTAGTTGTATCTTTCTGCTAAAGATTTTAGTTTCCAGTCTAGCCAACATGTTAACAGCCTAGTTTGCTGTTAAGTATTATATTCCATAGCCTTTGCTCCAATAAATAGAATTATTGACTACTTGAATTAAAACTCTAAAACTTCTTTTGCATAAAACAGTAACTATTTGAAACAAACTGAAGCATGAAGATACTTTAAAACAGCCTCAAGTCTTCTAGCTCTTTCAAACAAATTGGTAATCTAGTGATTTGAAAAAATCTCAGCTGAAACTGCCCTGCTGCATTCAAATCTATTTTGGATGTGTGAAGAATGCTTTATCTGGCCCATTTACAACAGAAAAAATATGATGACAATTGCTATATATTGCGTAAGTAATCACAATCTACAGAACAATTTGACTCACAGGACTTTGTTTAGGAAATTGATCAGGGAGGGGAAGGGGCAATGTAAAAATTAGTCAGCATTCTGAAGTCAGGAAAAATTAAGTCCAAGACTATGAACAAAGATGTTCTCTGGGTCTCTGCTTCATCTACACAAATATCCTAAATTCAGCAAGTGGAATAAGGTCTGTTTAAAAAAACACACACAAAAAACCTACCAAACCAAACGCCACCCAAAACAGTTTAATTTTATCTCTCTTGAGAATCAATACTATCACCATATAATATTAATGTGAACTTCTCCGTACCCCTCCACCAAAAGAATTCCACCTAAGGAAAAGTCAGCCAACAACTGAGGGCAGGCTACATCACTGCTCAGCAAACATGGCAAGAAAATCCCTTCACAGTATGGTACTGCAAGAAGATGGGGTACAGACACAAGGTAGTAGCTTATGCTTACAGTAAATCTGTCCAAAACCAGGCATTCTGTGCAGATGTTTAACTTTCCTTTAGGAGGAAAGATCCATTTTACTTGGCTGCAGTGTGAGGGATGGGCAGACTCCTAAGCAGGACTGTAAACCAGGTGCCCCAGCATTAGTTTGCAATCCAGCATCACTATTTGCAATTTATAAACAACTGTTTGAGAATAACAACTCCGCTGTGCTCTTTCAAATTTGAATTGGGTCTAGTATTGATCATCTTAAGAACTTCTGACCATATGTACATTTATGATGTGTGAGACCTAATCCTATTCTCTTTAAGAGTGTGATTTTCTTAATCAGGACTGTCTGTGTCAACAGAAGTGGGATTGTTTTACTCCCTGCCAGATACCCAATATATTTTAGGCAGGCATTTCAGAATAACTCTAGACAGGAGACTTTAATAGAATGGAACAGGGGGCAAACCAATGTTCTATGTACTGCAGGACAGTCCTACTTCATTCAGCCCTCTTGATTTTAGTAAAGACCATATTCTTCCTCTTCAGACAACCTCCTTAAAAAGCTAGCTTAACCCTGGAAATTTTTGCATAACACACTTCAGTTGGACCCTTCCCAGTAACACGAATTGCAGATATTTCATAGCAATATTAAATAAAAACACAGAGCCTTGGGAAGCAGTAACATAGTGCAAGCAGAACCACTGTCTAAGGGGGAGCAGAACACTGGAGATACTAATTTGTCAAAATTACTTAATTAAGCAGCACAGTACACATATAGCACCAATTCTAAAATTACTTCATATCAACAAAATTTCCAACATCCATCTTATCAGCTCACACTCTATTGACCAGTGATTTTTTTGTGCCTCACAGATCCTATCCTATAAGCAACAAATCTACAAAAGAAATGAAGGAGAATGAATTAGAGAACTTCAGGCTAATGCTGCTGTCCATTTCAGTATTTCTGAAGTCCAATGAAAGTCACGAGTTAAAAAAGCACTGGTACAGAACACTGATTAGTCAGCAAATGATCATACTCCACCTCAGTGTGTGTACAAGATCTGACAGGACCATGAGACATTGATTATGGTTTAAAAAATGAGTGGAGGGGGAACAACTGCTGTAGTTTGAGAGCACATGTAACGTGCTAGCTGTGATAACATACAACCCTGGCAGGGCTTGGTAAGAAGCCCAACCTCCACCAAATCCCACGCCTAAACCACTACTAGTAATTACTGTGTCAGCTTTCTGAATGCTGTCTAAATCTTAGCTCTCAAGACTGATAGTTGCACAATCACCTCTCTGAAATCCCTCTGGAATGCTAAGCTCAACGTCTGAAACAGACTTAAATATTTACATACTCTAGGAAAAGCAAATTTTCACTTGTTTCACTGAGTCTTTATTTTTTTTGAAAATAAAGCACAATTTATACAGCCATAAAACTTGGATCTATCAATGACCTCTTTGCGAATTCACAGGTGATTTGCCTTGACATTTCAGAGAGTTATGAAACTGTCCTCTGTGCCTTAAGCTAGGATATCAAGAGAGGTAGTGCTCTTTCACTAAACCACCTAGTTACTTTTTCAGTGGAGTCTAGAGAGTTGGTGTATTTTAAAACATGCATAAGCTTGTTTGAAGACAGTATCTTGAGAGGGAGAGAACATGTAATTGAGTACAAACTTTGTATTTTAGACAGCATGCTCTTACTAAAGCAGTGTAGTACATATTATATTCTAGTAACTGCTTTTAAGGAAAGAGTAAAATTTACAAAAGTCAGCCATGAAGATCTAAACATCAACAGTTTTCACTGTTAACTGCTGTCCCAAGTCTGCTTCCTTTAAAGTTTAAGGATCTAAACCATAAATATCATCAAACTGTATTTGCTAAAGAAAATGGTCACTAGGCAGTAATGAAGCATTCCTGATCTCACACTTGTGTGCTGCTTATTTGCACAGAATGGGCTTTCAGTTACTCTGCTTGTCTGACCTAGTTTTGCACAGTTTATGGCATTTAGGAAGCTCGAAGCACTTTTGAAAATGTTACAGTTTGTGTTATTCAAAAGAAATGGAAAAGGAACTAAAACCAGAGCTGGTAATTTCTATAGGGCATTTACAGGCCAAGGCAATTCAAAGGTTTGCTGGTGCATTAGGAAGCTATCAACACCATTCTCTGTAAGGCAAGGTAACAGTGCAAAGGAGGGATTTGTAATCACCCAGGTCTGCTTGTATTAACAAATATAAATAATACCAAGTATTGGAGATAAGATGGATTTTAAAATTTTTTTTTCACAAAGCGAAATATACCTTCAGACTTCAACAGGATGGCTATGTGTAAACTGAAAATAGTCAAATGTATCCATGAACAGCAGAGTATCTACAGAGTGTGAAATCTGGAAAGATTTCTGTGGTTAAGTTAAAATACAGCAAATATCCCAAATATACAGCTTTCATACACATACATATTAATAAATACTTGTGTTATAACAACAGGAATCGTCTGTTTAGAAACTAAGAAGCATTTGCATGTATTTTAGCTCAACACCTATCACTGATCACACACGGAATCTTGTTACTCTGTTCCCTGCTCTCTCAGCCCCAGTGCAACCAAATATTTGAGTACAGTCAAGTTCATAACAAAGAAAACCTTTCTGGTATGCACAGCAGACCAAAGCATGCTCTAGAATGTTTCACTTGATGGGTATAGAATACAGCAATTTGCTGTACAGATTTCTGAATGCCTCTACAAACTTTGGACAGGTTTTATAAGAAAAACACTCTTGACAAGGAGCTTATATACTTCTTGTAAGAAATGGGAAAGAGAGGAAGAAAAAAAATAAGACCTACTTACCCCTTCTGGGAGGGGAAGAAACGTGTCTACCTTAAATCCACAACCTATTTTTGCTCACCTTGCCACCACATTATCTTTAACAAATCTCAGAAGCAATTCACAGGAGGAGGGGCACATTTTTGCACTACAAGTCATCCACTCCAGCTAGCTGTTCCTTATTTGACAATGTGATGTAATTTCCTTTTTCTCCTCTGACTTTCTATTTAATATAAGTACCTGAGATAGAACCACCTCTTCGAATAATTAAGTATCTCAGACTTCCAACTGGACTTTAAAAACCTAAGAGCTGTTAATATACTTTCTGGAACTCCAAATACTTGAAAAAACCTGTTAAAAACTCTGTTTCTCTAGTTCTTATCCCTCAAGTACTCCTGTCTTTGCAGCTAGATGAATGCTAAGTAACCAACACTTAGCAGAAACAGCCTCATGAGAAGGCTAGTTTAAATCTATTAATTTAATAAATAATTAGATATTCTTTACTACACACCAAACCTCCACAGTTGAGTATTCCTCTGAGTCACAGGCCAAATCATGCTCAGATACAGGCCTCAGAAGGTATTTCCATTTATAGGAATTATATTCTTTACAGTCATTATATAAATGAATTACATTCTTAACTTAGAGATATTTTTCTACACATTCTGCCAACCAGAAACGAACCATTCTGTAGTAAAGAATTTAAGACTATGATCACTTAGTAAACAGACAGCTCATGGGTGCTTGCAATTAAAACTAATCCTATGGGTACACTACAGACAAATCCACTGAACAGCAGACAAACTCTCTATTGAGATTACAATAGTCAGCTAGTTTGGAGTATATTCAAAGAACTGCAGTTCACCAAGGAGTTTGAGTTCAGTTAAAACTTGGGCTACCATTTCACAGTCCTACACAGCAAATGGGAGGAACCTGTAAATTGCCAGTAGAAAACTAATAATTAAATAGCAAGACAATTGCCTTGCCTCTGCTTGTCAGATTTTAGATGCATGCTTAAGGTATGGTACTTCACCCTCCTGAAAATTTTAATGTGAATATAGACAGCTTACATTCAGGAAATAATAATTCCTTTATGGCTGACTCAGAGTCATAACCATAGTGTTAGACACACTGTGATAAGTTTTAATTCTCTTTTCCACTACAGAGAACTGGAACTGTTTTTCTCTGAAATAATTCCTGTACTGCAGAGCATGGCAGACACAGGGCTTCACCAAGAACATATGCCCCCCACCTCAAAAGGTAGGTTTGTATTAAAAAAAAAATCAGAAAATTATCCCATATAGGTCAATTGCTAAGGAAAGAAAACTAGCTTTGTGCATAAAATAAACCGAGTGAATAATAAGAGGTGAATCGAGCAGTTCAACTAGATTATAAATGCAATTCACAAATGCATCTGTGATGCAGAGGCATCATTCCCCTGCCATTCCAGTATAACAAAGATCCAGGTATTCCCAAAATGACCAAAGAGACCTTGCCCCCAGAGCCTTTCCCATCCAGTTAATATGTAATGAGGCACTGTTATCTTTAAATCAGGCATAATAATTTTTTTGCTGATTGCTTCAGAGCACTGCACAGGGCATTTAATCTGTGCTGCACTGACAGGAGAGCACTGCAGCCTCCCAGCCTCTGCTCGCCCTGCTGTCACATGCTGCTCTGTCAATACTGAAGGGTACGGCGATGGCTCCAGATTTAACCACCGCAGACTGGCTATTTTAGAAAATCGAGCCTAAGTGCGTAATGAGGCATTAAGTCACAAAGAAATGTTTATTCTAAATTAAGCCATCCTAAATTAGAGTGCGAAGCGCAGAGCCCGAGCCCACAGTGCGGTCTCTTGTTTACTCACAGCAGCCAGAGGAGCAGCTCGGGAGCGAGTGAGAGAACACTGATACTGTTTCGGGTCGGGAAGAAAACGCGTGGCACGCCACGTTGATTTCCAAGAATGCGGCTACGGGCTGCGCTGACCCCGGGTGGGTCCCGTCCCGTCCCGTTCGGACTCGCGGCGCGGCGGTCGGGCCGGTGCAGCACCGAGCTCAGCCCGCAGCCCGGGGCGCTCCGGCCCTGCCGCCCCCCCACCCCCTCAGCACAGCGCCACAAACGCGCTCCCGGCTCCTCCCGGCCCGGCGCCACCGCCGCCACCCCTCACGCCCGCCGCCGAGGGCCGCGCCGCCGCTGCGGGCCGCGGGCTCAGCCAACCCCGCTGCCGCGGCCCGACCGACCCGCGTGTGCCGCCCGATCCGCCGGCCCCGCTCCTCTCCCCAGCGGCGGGGCCCGGCGCAGCACGGACGGGACGGGGCGGCCCCGAGCCGCGGCCGAGCGCTGCCGGGCAGCCCTGGAGCGGCGGGCGGGCGCGGGGAGCGGCATGGCGGCGAGGGGCGCGGGAGGCGCCGCGGGGCCGTCCGTCACTCACCCCGACAGTGTCGCGCAGCTCCGCGCGGCCGCCGGCGCCACACGCATGCGCCGCCCTAGCGCCCGGTCACTGCCGCGGCGCGCGCCGGCCGCCGCTCTTATGGAGGGGGGCGGAGCCTAGGCTGGCCCCGCCCCGCCCCGCGCGGCGCGTTCGTCACGGGAGCCCTAAAGGGGCGGCGCGCGCGGCCGTGAGGGCGGTGTGGCGGTTTCCGGTTCCGCCGGGCGCGGGGGCGCGGCGGGGAGCTGTGCGCTGGCGGTGCAGCCGCTGCTCCGCGCCCGCCGGCGGGAACGGCCCCGGGGCGCCCTCTGGGCGGCACCGCCCCCGCCCTGGCAGCCCCTCCGCCCGGGCCTGCGGGACCGGCCGCCTCCGGGCTCAGTGAGCGCCGTGTTCGCCAGGCGGGGCTGAAGAACCGCGGCGAGGAGCTCTGCCGCCCGGCCGGGGGATGCTGAGGCAGTGCCGCTCGCTTCGCCAGCGCTCGGCGTCTTGCCCTGCTCTGGCCCTTTGGCTTTCCCTGGCCGGGGCGCTAATCCCATCCCTCAGGGAACTGCCCGCCGCTCCCCGCTTTGTCCCCAGGCCCCGTTTCCCGGGGCGGCAGTCATTCGTGCCGTTCCCCTCCGGCCTGTCCCGGTCCCGCCGCTGTCAGGCTCCTCACTCCGTCTCCCCGGGCTCGGGGCCGTGTCCCGCCGGCAGCAGGGAGCGCTCGCTCTCCCGGCAGGCTCGGGCGGGCCTGGCGGCGCTCCGGGCCGGAGGGAGGCGGCGGCCGTGGCTCCCCGCGATTTCCCCGTCGCTGCCGCATCATTTTCTCTCGTAAACGGGTCGGGCGGTGAGGTGGGGCCAAGCCTTGCCCACGCGTGTGGTGACCGAGTGTTCTTTACTCACAGGAAGTCCCTGTCCTTCATATTACGGGAAGGAGATAAAACACCAGACCTTTCACTGTTGTAGGAATTGGTCCTGTGAATGTCAGTTTTCTTGAAACAGGCATATTTGGTGAAATAAATTCGTCTTTGTGTGTAATGATTTATTTGGCATCTTGCGAAATTGTGGCTGGACTGTCACAGATTTGACAGATAGATTTGTGGTGGCAAAATAAAGTACAGTGGTCAGAACAGTAGGATTCATGGTGAAAGCTTCTGTTAAAAGACTTCTGTGAGCATTTATGGGTGATGCTGTTCATTGTAGCATAGACAATGTGAATAAGGCTTCTGATCAGTTCTGCTGTTCAGTGCAATAATTTCTTTGTTGGACAAAGAAGTGTCAGTGCAGGACTCTTAAAACTCCCAGAGCTGAGAGTTGCTAACATTAGGATTAACAAACTGTGTCTTCTATCTGTCCTCTTTGAACTGGAAGAGTTACTGATATTTTGAGAAAGAAGAAAGCTTGATTTCACTGCATGATGTGGTGCATGTCTGCAGTTGACTTCTGTTTTCTCTTTGGGGTTTCTGTTGACCTCTGGTGAAAGCCTCCTGCCCTTGTTCTTAGGGACAGTAAGATCTGCTCTGTATTTTTATCACAAGAACTGTTGTACTGCTGTAAAAATACAGGTGGTGTGAGGAGAAAGGGCAAGCCTATAAACTAGGAAAGATTTTCAGAGTGAGAAATGAAGAGATCTCTCTAAGCTGACTGGACATGTTATATGGGTGAGAGGGAGAAGAATACAAGGGGAGGTAGAAGCCATCAAAAGGTAAGAGGGGAGCAGTTAAGTGAAGGTTTGTGATTTTGATGAATTGGGGCACACTTATCAGTGAGACTGCAGGATGTTTGTGTTCTGGACACAGGCTGGTGGCAGTGGCTTGTGCTGAACTGTACGTGCTCAAAGACTGCTTCCAAGTATTTGCTGTACTGCTATTGTTCTGGACTTGAGGACTGTGACTAATTGTTTCTGTGGCTAAGCTGGCCATGCAACATGAGTTATCTCAAGTTTAAATTGTCCTGATTGCACATATGTGTTGAGGAGAAAGAAGTCTTCTTTTATTTATTTATTTTTTTAAAAATTCTGATGTGTTGATGTACATACTGACTGATAGTGCAAATGGCTCTAAATGTTGTAGTGAATGGATACAAAAGACAAACTTGTCTTTAAAATGTTTTTCACAGAGAGTTGACATCACCTCAGTAGATCAAATTCCTGTTGTGCCTCTGTAGTGGAACATAAGGAATAATAGATGTTTGGCTACTTTACCTGAGAATCTTTGATTCAGGAAAAGGTCTTTCTGGCATTCCCTACAGATGTTACTCTGTGGCCTCTTTACTTCTATCAGCAGGCCTGGTTTTATCCTCTTAGATAATTTAGGAGTTAGTTCGTGTGCATGTAATTGTGTGGCATTTTTGTCTTCTACTGTTAAATAAGTTTACCTGTGGCCTTTGTTCTCTAAAATTCCACTGCCTTAAATTCTGATGGTTCTACTGAATAAAAACGTTCAGTAATGGTGTCACTTGCAATAGTTTCTGTGCTGACTTGAGGACAGAGGAAATGGAATTCTGCACCAACAGTTACATTTCCATTTCTCTCCCTTCTTTGCAACCACCTCATAGTTCTGTAGGCCTGTGTAAACCACTTTTTGTAATTTGCTTAGTGCCCTAAAGACTAACTCCTAAGTAGTCTTCAACACCGTGGGTCATCAATACTAATAACAAGTCTGCTAAAAAAACCAGTGCAGGTAGTATTACAAGAGACCTTAAACATCTCCTGTACCCAGGTTTGGAGATGGATAGCAGATTTGTCTCTATTTAATAAGTGAAATGTCTGAATTCTGTGAAAAAAAGAATAGCATGGACTTTCATTTGTGATACTACTTTTCATTCAAAGATTCTCTTTGCAGAGGGAATCTCAGAGATACTGGATTTCCTTTGATCAGTTGTCCCATTTTCAGCTTTGCTTTGCAGCCTGTACCTTTCCAATGATCTTGGTCCCCTTGATATTTCCCATTTTCAACACTTAAATTTTTCAGTTGCTACTTCTGTTTGTTTTGAGAGGAGAAAGGCATACATGTAAAGCAGCAGCTGGGGAAGCAAAAGGCAAAATCTCTTTAGGAAGCTAGAAAATTACAAAAAACTTCATACTGAAAGACTTAGTAGAAAATGGTAGATATTTATTTGGATATCAAATATCAGATAAAGCTTCTGTACAGTCATTCTTTAGATGATTGTGATTTTTTTTTTAAGCCAACTTCCATAAACAACAACTTTGTTTTACAGTAGCTGCTGCTGTATTATTGCTTAATCGTACTTATTTGTGGTAGATGCTCTTGAGCAGGAAGCTTGGGTTTTTTTTTTCCATGCTCTTTTGTAAGCATGCCTCCTGTCTGGTTACCTGAAAGGGAATAAGTAGCTTAGACACTTTTCTTTTTGGCCTTGTTAATGACTAGAAAAGGTGGTTGTGGTCAGTCATCAGAGAGGAAAAGCTTTCCTGAAGAGAGGTAAACAAAGTGCAAGTTGGATGCTGTGGTGTCAGTTTTTGCATGACTAGTTGTGTGAGTGAGGGTGGTGTGGATACACTCCTGCTGCACCTCCAGAGGTCCCTCTGCAGAGCCAGGATTATGTGTCATAAGTTATTTCAAATGTAGCCTTTATGAACCCTTTAGTAGGACATTGCCTGGGACAAGCAAACCCAGCAAAATGCAGTGCAGAAGGTGGTTTATGATTAAATCTTTCCATCATGAGAAGTCCTGGATTCTGGCATTATTCGACAGATTAAAATTCAAGACATTGGCCTCGGCTTGGATGCTGACTTCCAAAAGAAATGAGTTATCATGTGGCTCTTAGCTCTTTCTTAAAAATCACAGCCTTTGCCTGCAGCAGAATCAAGATGTGCACAGTAGGAGTTAAACGGTGCAATCCTTATGTGGTTGCATTTTATCTTATTCAGGTACTTATCTTTTGTTCTGTTTTGTGGTAATCTGGCAGAGTGGATCTACATATGAACGTGGAGTCTGGTGGCACTCTCTGACATGATAATGTAAACAAACTATGCAGATAATAAAATTCTTAGTTACCTAAGTCTTGAACACGTACCACCCTAAAGTGAGGGAAATCAACTTAAGTATGTTAATTCTAGGGGAAAAACCATGTAAGGGACACAGTTGAATTGCTGTAGTCTCACTGAACTGACAAGAAGTCAGAGACTGGTGCAGTGGCTGTAAACCTGATGTACTGGTACATGAGTGGAAAAATATTGCCTAAATTACAAGCATTTAGCCTTTATACTTCTGTATTTACTGTAGAGGGGATGCTGTATGGTGTCCTGTGAGATAGAGGAAGGTAGGGAAGGGGCTGAGACTGAGTTAAGGCACATTCACAGATCAGCAGTGCAGACTGGCATAACAAGGTTAACATACAACTGTACAGACCTGATGCTGAAATTCAGCTTTGAACAGGGGCCATTACTCAGTCTTTGTGTGAATTGTCCCTATACAAGGCTTTAAAGCAATTGGATAATGCTAATTTGCCTCTTAAGCCATCTGTAGAAGCTGACACAGATAGCAAATCTTTTATGCTTCAGGCATGTGGAAGTGGTTTGTGATGCAAACATACTATCTAAAAGTGGAAATACAGCATGGCTTTTGTGAGTTCTTGTCTGTGTACCTTGATTACATCTCTGTCTGAATGCTGCAAATACCAGAAGTTTTACTTGCTTCAAAAACTAGTTACAGAAAGCCTGATGAAAGAAAAATCCATTAAGGCTCTAGGGAAAGTGCCTTATATCAGACTGCTGGGAATTGTGAGAGGAAGTTGCCTACTGCCCTGAACATTTGTTTTCTTTTTTTCCCCATGCTAGGGCTGTATTGGATTAGGTGGACCTTGGGATTTGGGGCAGTATAGCTGCTGTTGGAATACATCTGTATTTTTCATTCCCTTTTATATTTCAGTCAGACTCTTCCATCATTTTCTCTGTATATAACTGGGTATACAGTGATTTATTTCTGCTTACAAAATTCAGCTCAGGCCCTTGTCTCTGTGCTTGTATCCTGAATCCTTTCAGGAAAGGACTGTGCTGCTCTTTGAGTCTAGAGACTGTGAAAAAGGGAACAGGGTTAGGAGAGTGCTACAAAACTTTTTCAGTGTAAGGATTCCTTGTTGCTTTGAATGAGGAACATGTGCATACTTCACTGGTCAGATTTGTATGAATGCAGTTGCACCAGCCAGGTATAGGGCAGAGTGAGTGTCTTGCATTTCCAGTTTAGCCAGAAGACCCACAGAAGGGAGGAAACTCATGGGTCAGTAAAGGAGGGCTAAATTAGAGGTTAGCATATTCAAGTGTCTAGACAGGGAATACAGACATACTGCAAAATTCAGTCTGTCAGGGAGTGGAGAGTCAAGATTAAAAAGCCATTTCAAAGGCATGTTGCCTGAATGGGGTAATCATGTGCTCAGACTTTTTCAGCACATAAGCATAAGCCGAGTGAGGGAAGAGATCAAAAAAGGACACAAATATTGACAGAGAGTCTGTAGCAGCTTAGACTGGAATGGAACTCGATAAATTAAAAATAGCTGGTTGTTCACACTTGTGTTTCCCAGAAATGGCCACAGCCACATCTGTTTTTTACCATCCATTCTGTAATTTCTGAACACCTCACAGAAATTTTACCTCCTTCCTCCTGCTGTACACACATCGTTACACAGTCCTCTCACTGAGTTCATTCTTGCTCTCGGGCATGTAAACTGTGCATGTAAACTGGTCATCAGGAAGCCGAGCTTTAGTCTGGTGAAATACCCGGAGCTCCCTTAATCCGTTAGACTGTGTGCTGTTCGGGCATTGTATGCTTTTGGGGCAGTGCCGAGAGATGTCCCACTGCAACAGGATGCTGGGCACATCAGCAGGGGAGCTGACTCAAATCCCAGTCTAACTACCCTGTTGCATCCCATCTCCTTCCTGAAGGAGCCAGAGGGCTTGTTGTCAGCTGGCGGGCTCAGTTGTGGTTTTGTGCCCTTTAGGCACGCTATTTCACACAACTGTAGTGTTGTGCATAATGACAGCTTGGGGCAAGTTCTTGGAATCCACCTATATGCAGTGTCAGGGTCTGCAGTACCACTGAAGTTCCTTTTCAGCCTTCACAAGAGCATGTTGTATTCTGTTACCTTTTTCAGTGTGCTGTTTTTGTCACGGTCATCTTACTACATCCACAGATGTCTTTGTGGCAAAGCTAAGTGGTCTGTCGGTCAACTTTTGGATGTACTCACACAGTATTTTGCAGGTAGAGGTGTTTCTTCTTCAAAACAACTAGAGCCTTGTTTTCAGGACCAAACAGGGACTCTTGAAAAGTACCTAAATATTGCTAGTATCTGTAACTGTTGTGTATTTGTATTGGCAAGCCTAGAAGTCATCAGTCTTTTACAGTCATAGTTAGACAGTAAGGCTTCACCAGGATTGGAAACAACGGTAGTCTGTCTCTGAGTGTCCCTCACCTGGCTGGGCCATTGGTCCCCAGACCCTTTGTTATGCAAAGGCTCAGCGGTTCAGGACCTCTTGCTTGGTGCTCTGGCCACCCAGAACTCAGCTTGAACTGCACCCTGAGCTACCTGCCCTGAATGGATTCCCCAAAAATATCATCAATATCCATGCTTGTGATCTCTACAGAAAGAGTAAGCAAAACTAACAGCCTTCTAGAAGTACTGCAGGCTGTTAAAAATACATATATATAACCCAGAGAAGCTTGAGATGCCTTGTGTATCACATGGGTATTTTTGAGACCTCTGAAAACAGGGTAAGGAGATTCCACAGATTTTACAGGATTTGAAGGGGGAATAGTGAGCAGCTTTGATGAGCCATGGAAGAGCAGACTAAGCAGGAAGGACAGTGGGAGTAGAGCTCATCTGGTTCTCATTCTGAACCAGTAATTTCAGTGGAAAAGTTGTATATTTAGAAACAGTATTTGGAAACAGTTCTAAGTGCATCATTGTAGAAATTAATAGTTTTGTAACTTGATTCCCAAGCAGGATAAAGTTAATTTTATTCATATTTAAGATTCTGCCTATATGGGGCATGTGGAAGGGGACACAACTGTCTGCTGAGCATTTGTATTTTGAGATGTGTGTTTGTATTTGCACTACTCACGCTGTACCACAGACACCCCCAACAAATTGAGACAGTGCTGGTAAACTTGCTTCTGAGGTTTTTTTTGTCCTGTCAAAATCTGACATATGCTTTAATGTGTATTTATTAATGACCCTGACCCTAAGCTTTAATTCCAGAGTGTGATGCTTACTTACCTGAGTGCATATTTATGCCTACTAATAAAACACTAATTTTCTGAGAAGTGAACCTCTACAGAACCTAATGATTTTGCTGGGAAAATCAGTTAATCAATGTATCTGATTTTCAGCTCTTTGAATTAAATAGCTGGTAGATATTTTAAATATTTATTTAGAAGTGTTCGAAAATGTTGTTCTAGATTATAAAAATACAAATTAAGGGAACAATCTGATTCTGTGTTTCTCCACTCCTCCCTTCACCCTCTAAAAAAACCCACCTAAAATACTTTGTCCTCCTTTAATTACCATTTTGAACTATACCAAGTGTTTTTTCAAACACTGAACTGAATTCACTTCTATGTTGAAATTTAATTATCCTTTGTAAATTTCTTAATTTATGAAATCTCTTGGTTTTGCATACATGGCAGAATAATTCATGGCAATTTTAAGTAACTAGCTTGAATTTTTAGCACACTTAAATTATATGGTGTTTGGTCTGTCATAAGCATCATCTTCTAACTGTTAATCAAAATGCTGTGAGTACCTTAGTTGAATGTATAACCTTTAGTCAGTTTGGAGGCATCTGATGTTTATATTTTTGTAAGGATTTGTGATAACGAGGTGGAGCTGTTGAAAGAAGGTAAGAAGAGTAAAGTATGATCAAACTGAATTTGCTGTTGAGCTTAAAATATTCCTGTTGCATGGCTGGAAATAGCTCTGCAGGGAGAGTGGTGCAGGGGCTCAGTGGTGAGGCTGCACCTGCATGGCCAAAACCCTAAACCCACAAGTCTAGAAATTGCTGTTGTCTTGAGACTGCACTCTGTGGGGTCACTGCAGTTTTGGGAGCTGGTATTTGTTGATGGAAATGTCTTCTCCTTCTCCTAGGATCTACTGAGTGTCTTTATGGGCTCAGGGCAGAGCAGATAGTCCCCAATGAGTCCCTGTGTGACCAGCTTGTGCAGACTTTGCTGGGCAGGGGCTGCAGGGTGGTGGTGACAGTGCTGGTGGCCTTGGCGTGGAAACTCTTGTTCTGTTCCTAGGTTTCTCTGTGTTTTTTGCTCCCTCCATTGCTGTGCTTCCTCCTTTGCCATTCTTACGTGCTTATGCTCACAGGAAGAATAATTTTCTTTGTAATTTAGCACCTGGGAATCGTATCCCAGATAAACTTCAGCATTTCCAGGAAGTCATAGGTACTTCTCTTTAAAACATAATTAGTTTGTCTTTGTTTTCTCCTTCTCTAATTGGCACTTTCCATTCTAATAAACCAACACCCACAAACTGTACAGCCACATGATCTTTTCAGTTAATACAAATCGTCATTTCCAGTCCAATAGACTCAGTTAATTGTGCAAACCTGCAACACACCCATAAAGTGGCTATCAGGTTTGTTATGCAACGATGACTCATGAAGGAAATGTGGAGTATAATTAAATACAGTGATGCAAAGATAGGAGTATGAAGCCAAAATCAAAGTATAAGTGATAATCATCTGTATTAAATGTTTGTTTCTGCATGTTGTTTTCAGAAATTACTTAAATTATAAGTTATCTGGCTGCTGCACACATGCCTGGCATATGTTTTGACAAGTTAAAAAGTGACCTGCAAACCTGTAAATAAGCTGAACCAAGTCTGCTATCAAAATAGTCTTTTGAGGAAGGAAAGGTATGTGGCTCAATCTCAGACTAGTCACGCAGGCATTTTCTAATTCTGGTGTGATCTCCCAAGTTTTTTGTCTTGTTGGAAGCAATGGTTTCAGAGTAAAGCCTCCATGAAGTTTTTGCTATTAAATGATTTCTAGTAATACAGGCCTATTCTCCAAGGTACTTTATTATATCCACACTCTAGCAGGGAAAGAAGCTGTCTCTGTATCAATGGAGAATTTTGGGTTTATGCAGAGAACAGATTTTTTGCTGATGGGTTGATGATTTCTCTTAAATACTCTTTTTATAACTTTGAAAATAAGCTTCACATACAGAAATGCTCACGTGCAGGGGGGTGGCTGCACAGTACTCTGCAATTATGTTATTTTTAGCTTTTCCCAAGATGACTGGTGTATAAGAGAGAACTTTCTTGTCTAACACACACAAGTAACACTGTTGCTAACCTCTGGCACATTCGTGGTAAGTACGTTAAGAATTGTTTTTCTTGTCTGTCAGATGGTATTGTGTTCCAGTGCAGCAGCTGACAGCAGTTCAGCAGCATTGTCTCCTGAAGGCAGCTGGCTGGCTCCCAAAAGACAGCCCACATTTCAGTGGAAAAAAAAGATAATCCAGAAATATGTGTAATGAAAGTAACATCCATTCAGGATCTTGTGCGTGTGTGTGAATATCGAGACAGTGCACTGATTGAAGTTCTGAATTTCAATCTTCTGCTTGGCTTTGAATCCAGTGAAAAACAAGAAATCTGTGTGGGGAATAAATGTGACATTAGAAATGCCCTTACGGGTCAGACCAACAGTCCATCTAGGCCAGTAATTGAACCCCTGTGGGAGCAACAGCAAAGGCTGCTTTGAGGAAAGCTTACCAGCCTGGAAGCTTTTGTGGTGCAGTCCTCCTGCACTCCCCCAGGGGCCACAGCTGTCCCTGCTTGGTCCTGTATTTTCTGGTTATAGATCAGTTATTCCATGCCTTTGGTCCCATTTTGAACCTGCTGAGTGCAGCCACCTCCACATCTGCTGGTGGTAGCAGGATCTGTGAGTTTCTTGCTCACAGTAGAACAAAAAGTGTTTTCTTTTATCTGCTCTAACCCAGTTTGCTGCTAGTTTCTGCAGGAGCCCCTGCTCTTACAATTACAAGGTCTGGCAAACTAACATGGTGAGAGCTGCATGTTCAGCTTGTTTATTGCTTTTATGAGTTTTGTTAGCCCAGGTTGTAATCCTTCCAATCTCCTGCACCCTTTCTCTGCTCCTGATGGAAATCCCAGCCCCATCGGTCTCTCCTCATGAGCTCCTGTTCCTTTCATCATTGTAGTTACCTTTCTCTCTGCATTGGCCTTGTGCAGAGATCAGAGCCAGTGTACCCTTCTACTTTTTGTTGTCTGTTTTTGGCAGCTGCCCCAGTTTGAGCCTCCAGTTGTGGAGGGCTGTTGGGCTGACTCACTGCTCTGAGTTGTCACTGCCAGTTCTCAGCTCAGCATTGCATGGGCCTGGCTGACATTGATTTTCCATGAATGGCTCAGCTTGTGTTACCTGCACTGAAGCTCCTCTGCTTCCAAAAGCAAGCAGAGGCCAGAGGAGTTACTTTCTGTGCACTGTAGAGTAGTCAATGTATTGACTTTAAAATATTACATTTCCATCGAGTTGATGTACATTGATAGTTCTGATGTGCTTACACAGTTTTGCTTTTACAGAAATTACTCTGAGAAATGGCAACAGCCATTGCTTGTTTGTGATCACTGCGTTATTGGTTGGAAAGAAAGAAAACTCTTTACTTTTTCAGTTCAACTCATTCAAGGATAAAAGTGTGTGCTTGTGTTAGTGGGAATAGCCATCTAATTACTCTAAGTACAGTGGGTTAGGATGCTGTTCCTTCTGCTGGAGTGGGGCACCCATGAGAGTGTTAAGCAGGAGCATAGGCAGCAGATTTCAGCAGTCAGCAAGTCAGATGTTTTCAGCCTTTTTAGTTTGCTTTCTGGGCATTTTTCCAGGAGTTAGTGGAGGGTATGGTTTATGATTTAAGGCGTGGAGGTTCTTGATTCGGTTTGTAGAATGAGCTGGTTATGGGCTATTTTAAAACAAACACAGTCTAAGGCACACGTGGCTGTAAGCAGCGCGTGTTTCAGTAGAGTCACCGGCAAAGGTGCCCCTTGAGGGCAGGGTGAGCTCATGGTGGCTGAGGGGC
Organism: Lichenostomus cassidix; assembly: GCF_008360975.1. Lineage (NCBI taxonomy): Eukaryota > Metazoa > Chordata > Aves > Passeriformes > Meliphagidae > Lichenostomus > Lichenostomus cassidix. The sequence goes on from NC_139501.1 coordinate 4,123,580, forward strand.
TGGTCCAGCATGTCCTGTGTCTTTGTGTCCAAGAAAGGAGGAGGAGGAAGAGGGCTTGGAGCAGGAAGCCAACCGTCAGCCTATCATCTGTGACAGGTCACCAGAGCCAGCTGCGAATCTCTAACGGATGATAGATAGAAGTTGAAAGTTCCTCTGCCCTATTTGTAACATGTTTTGCTTTCATGTTTCTTTGCTAGTGCCTTCTGTTGGAAGCAGGATGCAGTTGAGTATGGTGTTACGTGTTTTAAAAAACCATGCTTGGTGTAAAATAAAATTTACAGTAGAATACTAGAGCACACGGCTCAGTTCATCACCCAAGTTTTTTCCTGCTGCTCAGGGAAAGAAATCCTTCCCCTGCTCCAAAATGGAGATGCCTTAGAATATTCCATGCCTTAAAAGTTATATAAAAGAAGATATTAACAAGGCTGTTTGGCAAGCAAGTGAACAGGAAGAAGTGTCACGAGAGTCATTATTTCTTGGTGTCAGAGTGAAAGGGTTGACTTGATAATTTGTCCTGATAGCTGAGTAACCCTGAGTCACATGAAGTAAGACTTGACTGCTCAAGCCAGATTTAAGGCAGCTGGGATATCCCAGTCTGTAATCTTTTTTGTTGTTGTTGAAATCCTTTTCCCCTTGGGTGGGGAAGCAATCTGTCAGGATTTTCCTCATGCTACTATTCACCTGGAGTTCCTTCAGGGATGGTTTACACAGCTGGACCACATCTGCCACCTGCCTGAAGTTCTGTAAAAGTTAGCACATGGCACAGGAGGTGTGATAGTATTGTCTCACAGTAGAAGTTGTGGCTCCATGTGTTCTGCTGTGTCTGGTAGTCTCCAGGGCAGGAGGTGAAGACAAGGTGGTTGCTGTTCATTGTGTCTGCTTACAGGAGAGTTTTGTGACACCCTGGGGAATGTTTTGGAATGAGGGAGGAGAGACTCCAGTGGCTGTAGTTACCTGCAGAGTGGAAAAGTGCTGGCCATCCTTCATCTTGCATGAATTCTTTCTTGAATTCAAGCAGAAAGAGGACATGGGATCTTTCTTTGCATGCACCTGCAGGCATTCTTACTGCTGAGAAGATTTAATAAGTAAACTGATGAGAGGACAAGAAATTCCAGGACCATTTCTAAGCAAAAGGAAGGAAGATGTTTAAGGTGTGGGGGATGGTGTGGTGAAAGTGAGAAGTCAAGGGTGAGCAAAAGGAAAGAGGGGGCAAGTAGGAGTCAGATGAGAGCAGGGATCTGAGTATGCTACTATGACAGCTAGGAAACGAAGAGAGGAAATTGTCAGAAGAAGAATTTCTGTGGTTGAAAAGATGCATTTCTGTGGGTATGTGTAAGGGGGGAACTTTCTCACAGTGGAGCATTGGAACAGGTAGCTCAGAGGGGTTGTGCACTTTTTGCCCATGGAGGGTTTCAAGACCAGACTAAATCAAGCCCTGAGTAACTTGGTCTGACCTAATAGCTGGTGATCCTGCCTGGAGAAGGGTATTGGACTAGAGACATCCTGAGGTCTCTCCCACTGTAAGCTGTCATGCAATCCAATGTGTACTAAGCACAGGAAAAGGGAAAGCTTTAGAAGCACATTTGCCCAGCTTGCTCCAATTCCATTTTTCCAGATGTGACCTTACCCACAATACATGTGCATTGTTTACTTTCATGATACTTAAAACCAACACAACGTTTAACTTCTGAAGAGTTGCCTTCTAAAAATGCTAGCATGTGGAATTATATGTATTACTGTAAGATTTTTTAATAGCAAATGAAGCCTTCTTAAAATGTCTTCCTGAGTATGGGAAGATAATGTTTTCCCGAATAAGGAGCTAAGGATAGAAACTCCTGAACGGCTGCTGTGTTTAATGACAATGAGTTTCACAACTGCCAGACCTAGCTGCTGATGTGTTTGAGCATTTAGTTTAACTAAATGTTAAGGAATTTGTTTGAAAATTTAGTTTAACAATTTTTGGTGGGTTTTTTTTTTCAGTCAACTAGCAATGGCATGGCTGAAGAAATGTTCATAAACACCTTGCTATGATGGTGCAGGATCCTCTATCTGAAAATGTTTGTTCAAAGAACCTGCATTCTCTGTGTGTGAAATCCTGTAGTCTCCTATTCGGACAAATGGTAAGAAAAGGACATTGTTCACCTGGCTTTTCTTTGAGGTTGAGTCAGGAAGGGTGGAACAGAGTGAGCAGTTGGCCAAAGGTGAGAGTGCTGCTGAGCCCCTCCCCAGCACAGGCTGGAGGCACTTGGCACAGCAGCCTCTGGCCCTGGGGCCTCTGGGGAGACTGAGCCCTTGCAAGACACAGCCTCTGACTCAGAGCTTGGAAGGGACTGCACTGACTGTCGTGGCTGCAGAGCAGTGCATTAGGCATGCTCAAATGGAAAGTGAAATAAAAAGCTGTGTACGAAGTGATCTTCGTTGCTAAGATGTCAAAAAAGCTGAAATACATTCTGGCAATTTGGGAGGGAAAAGGTTAAGCAAAGGTATTGCATGTAGTGTCACAGTTACAGCCTCACCTGGGCCTCTGGCCAACAAAGCCAGTATTTCAGGTTGGATAGGATTCAGAAGAGGCTACTCCTCTTAAGTATGTTAGATCTGGCTGCTGTCTCTGAAGAAACTAGACTACAAAACAGAAATGAGAGAAAAGCTGAGCTGAGGTGTCACTTTCAATGCTGTTTTTTCTGTGGAAACTGGGAAAACGCAGTTGTACTTCATCTGTGTTTAATTGAATGGGAAAGACTGTGCTATATGGATTCTTCAAGGCTGCTGCTGCAGCTTGGCTTAGATGGTTTTCAGGGCACTGCCAGCCTTCTCAGGACTCTCACTAGCTCCTAGGAGTTGTACCAGAGGGGACAGTCCACAAGTGCTTGGTGTTAGTAGGAGTGATGTGCAGTCTGCCCACAGTCCTTTTCAAAGGGTTACTCCAGTCTCAGGAAGACCACCTGTGACTAGCAATTCTTACTTTTATTTGGCCAGGCTCTTGCAGTGCTGTGTATTTAAAGCCATTATAACTAGCCAGCAGAATTCCTGGAGAAATTTCCTTCAGAGCAAGTAAGCCCTTGTGGATAGGAGGGCAGCTTGCTGAGCTATATATGCCCCTTGTATCTCACCTGCAGTTGAGAGTGGCTGTTCTCTAAACCCCACATCAGAGAATTTCTTAAGTACTGAAACTTTCACTTTTGATAGATCCTGTCTCACCAGCAGTCCCCTCCTGTGGTCACCTGTTGATTCTTCTCGCTGAGGGATTTATTTTCCCTAGTTGTGAAACTACTAGCTCAGATATTGGCCAAGGTTATGAAGTGGGAGCTGGACCTTCAAGAGGCTCTGGTGTAAATGGTGGCAGTGATTCTTCCACATGAGAGACAGGCATTGAAGCCAGGGGGATGACTGAGTGTACAGTGGGTGTTGGCCTTTTTGACTGAAAGTGATGGGGAATTGCACAAAGGAAATTTGATAACCTGGTGAGCTCTCTCTCTGTAAGGAAAGGTATTACCTGTAGGGCTTTTTTTTTTTTTAACATCCGTCTTTAAGGAAGTTGATATTGGGACCTCCCTTAGGCAAGATACAGGATTAGATGGATCCTTTTTTATTTTGGTCCAGAATATCTACTCCTATATTGCTACTAGCAATGGAGAGACTCCCTCTTTCTGTTCTTAGGCAATTACAGCCATTATTCATTGTGGTGCTGTTAGGAAGTTAGAGCAGTTATTTGCATTGGGCTCAGCAAAATCTTCTGGAGCTGTCACAGCAGGCAGTTCAAGTTTACTTTGCAGCTTTCCCTTGCTGTGATGCATGTGTTAACTTCAGGAATGTCCTCATCTCATGGCCTCTTTTGTAGTTGTAGTTTGTCTTCCTTAGAACCAATGAGGCAAATTCCATTGCTCCAGCCTCTGTTTGCCAGATGTTTCCTATTGCACCAAAATATGTGCAGTGCTTGCCATGTGCAGACTTTCGTATGAGTGTGTTAATCAGAGGAAAGGAAAAAAAACCCTCTGTGGCTGATTCCTCTGCTTGGAATGCTGAGTGGGAAAGCTGGAATGCTTACTGAGCCACTAGTGGTTCTGGCAGCAAACCATTTCTGCTGCTTACTGAGCAGAGAGACTAAGGGAATGGAGAGGTTCTGTAAAGAGCAGTCAGTGTGGGTTAATGAACATCTGTTTTGTTGAAAGTTGGCATTGCAAGGTGTACTGCAAATATTTGCTTCCTCCAGTGTTTTCTAAATTGAGGTCATGCCCGTAAAGGACCAGCAGTGCAAAGAAGCTGAGCTGATTTTTATGAAGCTGAATCGCTGTCAGGCAATCTGAGTCTTTAGAGATAAGAAAATGGAAGTACACAAAGCTGCTGTTGAAGAAGAGAAATAGATTCACACTAACATAAGGCAAAAATTGGAGATGCTCAGTGAAGGAGAGCCTAGAGTTGTCCTGTCTGAGCAGGAGGCGATGCAAATGGCCCAGTGTGTATGGATCAGAGGAGAATTCATTGCTCAGCTGTTTGCCTTTCTCCCTGGTTAGGCTGCTCCCACAGCCCTGTTGCAAACACCGGATATCAGGGCTGTGCAGGAGCTGTAGCTTCACTCGTGACTCAGAGGATGTTGGGAACCACGAATGTGTCAGCCAAGATGTCACTGCCTGTTTACAGAGTCCATGCAGTTAGTGAGGGTGCTTTATTCAGCAGTGTAAGAAACTGAGATTTTCACCCATTAATATTTGTTCTTTATTTCAGTTTAGTGACCACTCTTCTGTAACTTTTTAAATTGTAGAAGCTAGAGAAGCATTAATCCAGGTCTGCTGTCCAAATACACACAAATTTCCAGCTGCATAGATGACAGCAGGTTCTTTTTCTTAATTGAACATGCTAATCTCTTTTAATCTCACCTCAGATTTAAGAGATCTGGGACTGTGTTGTTGAGAAGGTGACACTCTGGGCTTACTGGAGCTTGTGAGTGCAGTTTGCCTGCATCCTGGTCTTGTCAGCTTCCATGTATTTAGCTTTAAAATAAGTAAATGCATTTTTGTATTAGAATTAATGCCTTCTGCCAGGCATCATTTGTGAAAGCTGTTTGCAAAAGCTGTTTGCAATTTTGAGTTAAATTTTTAGTAATTGGAAGTTAAAAAGCTCTTGATTTTTGTATGAAGAAGAAAAGAAGAGTATTCTTGGGAGTTCTCTTCTTTCTGCTGTTTTCATAAGAGCTTCTTGCACAGGATTACCTCACATAAACTTGCCTGTTGGGACTGTTGTGGGATTGCTGCATTTTCAGTTGTTTTTGGCGGTTTTTTGTCTTGACGATCCATGCAGACTAACACAGCATCAGAAATCCAGGAAGGATGGCAAACCTTTGCTTTTGTGCTTTGTGTAGAGAGGTAAAGTTTTATGAAATTCACATTTTAATAGCTATAAATCTTCATGCCTATTAATTGATGTCTACTGTCTGTAGTGACTGAAACAAATACCAGCTTGAGGAGTGCTGCCATCAGCAAGAGCAAACATCTCTTCTAGCTGGCATTCTTTGCTTTAGAGATGTTAACTCGCTCATGTTCAACTCTTGAACCAGTCTTTGTTAAAAAAACAAACCCAAACAACAAAGTCCAAACCAAACTGTCCTCACCTTTTCAGACCTTACCGGTGATATATTCAACTAAGTGTTGACTGAATCCATTTTAGTCTGCAGTTAAATACAATGGGTGATCCTACCTTATGTTTATGCCTTGCCTTCCTAGGCACTTCCAGATGTCTCTAGACTGCATTTAGTGCTTATTTTAAGTAAATTAGAAGCTTTCTAAAGGTTCTTTTGGCAATTTCTGCAGGGAAAGACCTGTCAGAGACAATTTGGTGGATCTTTGACCTTGACAAATATCCAGATCTTTTGAGTAGGTCTGGTGTTAATCTACAATGCCTACTGCTTGAAGGAATAGCTTTCAGACCCATCTCTCAAGATGGTAAGTTTTGAAGTTTGCCTTTTTCCAGAAGGAAACTAGTGAAGACTGCGTAACTGGAAAAGTGCTGTTTGTAATTCAGTGGATTTCAGGAGGAATTGCAAATCTGTGGACACAAAGCACTGACAGGAAGCATAAGACTAGACTGCTTAACTTAGACACTCAGATTGTCTTCAGGTGAAGGTTAGCTGGATAAATATCCATGGTGGAATGCACCTATTTTAATGGATAGGTGTGTGTAAACACAGAGGAGCATGGATCAGGAGCTCTGGTTGATTGGGGCACACATGAATGAATCACTGGCAGGATCTAGCAGGGATGTAGCCAGCGTCACAGATGTGCTCCTGTTACGTGCCCAGTTTGGGAAACATTGGCTTGTCATGGAAGAACATGAGGAGGAGGGTAACACAAACCTGTAGGAGATGCCAAGTTTTTTTTTTTGTTGTTCATGAGTCACCAAGGCAGTACCAAACTGTACTTGCTGCTCCCTGACTAATGCAGAGGTTATTCCAGAGCATTCAAAGAATATTGGAGGTTACTAGTTCAAAGTTTTTATGCATTACATCATTTTGTTGCAACAACTGACTCATTTGGTCAGTTTAGTTGGTAAGTAGGCAGGGGTAAGAGGGAAGTGTTGGAGAGGAAACAGAGTATATCTGCCTTGGCTCAGCTGACAGTATAGTTTGCTCTCCGTCCTAATTACTTCTTGATAAGATTTATCACCTTTCCCAGAGGCAGAATGAGGACAGCAGTACCTGCAGGCAGTCTATGAGTCTCAAACAGAAAACAAGTTGGGGGGTGTGTTTGGGGTGTGGTATTTATTTTGTAGGTTTTTAAAAAAGTGCATTATTTCCTGAAATACCATTTTGCATGGCTTTGTGTACAGGAAGCAATATTTGTTTCTTGTAAAGCAGAGTGCTGTTGGCTGCATGGAAATGGAAAAGACCAACATAGAAGAATTAGTCTTTAGGTGTAATACACATATTCTAAAGCATAGTTGTTCCTAAAAATCTCAGATTTTGCGAGCAAAATAAGCATAGCATTGTCCAACAAAGGCAGTTAATGGCTGATGTAATGTCTTGTTTTCCCCTAACTTTTTGTGAGTCTGTCAATCAGTAGCTTCAGGAACAGAATGTTACCTGTTGTATTAAGGAACACTTGCATCATCAGGAGGACAATTACCTGGATATATAATTGTGTAGAGACAGAATTCTCATATGGGAAGGCATGCCTGAGAAAATAGGAGAATGATATGCTGTTGAATTCCTCCAAGTAATTTATAGATCTATTCACTTTCTTGTATATTTTAATTATGTACCATATAAATACTCAGAATAATGAAACTGAGTGTTTACAGATTTTCAGTGAGATTTTAAAAGAAATTTAAGTATGTAAGTATATAATGCAGAATGCTCTTTTTTACCTTGGGCAGAGCTCTTTAGGTAGAATACAGGCCCCAGGTTTTGAGTTTGTCCTGCATCCCCACATAGGTGACAGAAGGCTGTAAACAGAAACAAAAACGTCTTAAAATGATTTTCATTTATTTATTTATTTATCTAATTTTAAGCTTGCCCATGATGATACTACCAGTGCTTGAGTTGTGGCAGATCTCACAGGATTCAGGACTCAGGACAGATATGTATCTATCTTCCATACTTGTGTCACCTTTGGTGTCATCTGGTCATGAGGTTAGGGATGTTCTCAGCACCCACAGAAGAAAGTTTCCACCTGGAAGAGCTTGCAAATAGAGTGTGGTGGGTTTATCACTTGGAGGAACAATGTCTGTGGAGTGAGGCCTTGATGAAAAGACAGCACAGAGAGAAGACTGACAGTCTAGGGTATGTCTGTGGGTCACCTGTATTGGTGAAAAATCAGGCAAATAGCTTCCTTCAGTAGGAATGTGGCATCAGAACTATTTTAATGTAGATTAGAGGAACTGATTTGGTTTGAATTGATGTTACCAAGATGTTGTTAAGGAGCTGAAAGACCTGTGAGCATTTTAGAGGCCTTATCTCTACTTGCCCCAGGATCTATCATACCTTTGGTTGTGTGCCCACTAGCTGCAGTAGTCAAAGTCCCGGAACTCCTTGATTTGCAGCTTAGAATGTGATGCAGAAAGCTACTTTCCCTGCATGACTTTTTGCTTTTGTCAGGCACAGGATCTTTCTCTCAATGTGGAGAGAAACATTGTTAAAACTGGAGCCCAAGGCTTATTCCTATCCATTTATTTGTCATTTGCACTCTGAAATCACTTGGCACAAGCAAGATTCGCCTGCTGCAGTTTGCCCAACACCTACCTGGGCCTTCTAGAAAATACCCTTTACACTAACACAGAAGAGTCAGCTGCTTATTGCTGAAGGATTTGAACTTTGATAGTGTTTCCTTTTATGACAAGAAAACCCTCCCAGTTGCAAGAGCTGGGTGAAATGACTGGCCTTTTTGGAGGAAGGAACATTGAAGGCTCTGTGGACAGTATTGAACATTAGCAGGTTTGTAGAAATGTGCATGTTGATCCTGCCTTTGTGGTAACAACCATCGTGAACTGGGAGACTGTTCAGACTCCATGGTCACCTAAAGTGAAAACCTGTGTCCTGCTCTTGTAGTGAGCTGTGAGGACATCCTGAAATCTTCACTGAAACCTATGGCAAACAAATGGAAACTTTTCTCTGAGTCCAGGGTTGATTTTTTTTTATTCCTCTCCTCTTCCTTTGCCAGTTGTGTGAATACAAATGCAATAGCCCTCATAGTTAAGGACACAATCTTTGCTGTCTTTTCTCTTGTTCAGGATTGTCAGGAGCTGTGGGGAGCTGTAGAGAAGTGTGCTGATTACTTAGGATGTAGAGATTTCTGTGAGAATAGGGAACAGTGAAGAGAAGCATCCCTGTTTGATGTGCAGCACAGATCAGATGCTGTGTCCAGATTAAGGAGCAGACACTTCAAGATCCTGCTTCTCCAGTCATCCAGGTCAGGTACCTAAAACAGAGCATGCTCTGTGTCCTGCTGTGTGCATGCTCCTGTTCTATCTATGGAAATGAGCAGAGATGAAAAATGAATTGTTAGCACACGCCAAACTCTTACTTCAGTGTAGGGTCAAGTCATGGCTGGAGCAAACATGCATTGAGACTTAGCCTGTTACAGATTCTGCTTAAACAGTTTAAAATAAGGCTATCTTATAGAGAACTCAGGACAGAAAAAAAGAGATTAATAGCTGTGAAAAAGTTTTTGTGAATGTTTTGTCTTTTGCATAATCTTGCCTTTATTGCCTAGATGTCTGAGCAGGAAAAGGGATTTCGCTGTTAACATGATCGGGCATATTGCATAAGTGTGAATATCAGGGAACAATCTGTGACCTTTTCAATTGTTTGTTGTGTCTGTTTTTAATGTGGGAAAGCTTGAATTATCTGCTTTCTCCTTAGAGGGACCTTTGAGCTTTTTCTTCCATTAGCCAAGTGATTACAAGGCTAGTGGAGTGGAGTATAGGTAATTTTCTTTCATTAAAGAGTGATATTAAATCACTGTTAAGCACCCAGTGTGCTTGAAGAGTGGGAGGAAAACCAGAGATTTGGTCTGGTTCATTCTCTCAGTTTATTATCTGAGTTTACTCCTTAACTTAGTTTGTCAGAGACATGTTCCCAAAAGCTGAGAGTCTAACCAGACACAGTGATGCAGAGGTGGGCATTGTTGTTTCAAGGCTGTGATGTTTGATGAAAAAATATTTCTTGCCTAAAAGGAAGACAAAGTGTAACCTAAACATGAAGCACTTTCTTAGCAATTTTGCATTATGCTTTTGTCACTAGTACAGGAAGTGCCTGAGGGGAAGACAAGGCTTCTCCTGGACTTTCCTGTTTTGTGCTTCCTGTGGTCAACTTAAAATACAGTGCCAAATTATGTTTAGAAAGTTTTTAAAGAGGCAAGGTTAGCAAGAAATTACTTTGAACTTTACATAGGTAGTTGAGAATCAACCTCTATGTTTCTGTGTTATTGCTACCTCAGTGAAACTCCTGGCTTCTTTCTGGGAACAGGGAGTTTCATTGTAAAGAGCAAACTGATAACCATTATTGTTGGACAGAGCCTAAAAGCTTTAGTCCAAGGCTGTAGTTCGATCAAACAGTGCCCCTGACACTTTTGCCAACCTTTTCCCAGAGCTGGTGTAGCATGGCTGTGAACTGGCAGCTTGGAGAGCTGGCTGGGCTGTTGGACCTTTGTGCTAGGAAAGAAAAGCACCTAGAAGGCAGCATTTGTGTCCTTGTGCACCACTTGTATATCCCTGCAGCTCTTCCCCCTGAGTTTCTGGGGGTGGAATGAGAACGTTTAACACACTCCTGTAGAGGCACAGAGCTCGTGGGATGGGCAGCGCAGAGGGAGGCATCAGATGCCTTTCTCAGGTAAAGGTGAGGGCAGCGTGGGTGAGCAGGCTCTGCTCTAGGCTGGAGTGCACGGTGTGCAGAGTCACCTGGCAGTGCAGAGCAAGCCAGGCTCGGTCTCTAGCACCGCACTGTGGTATGCAGGACTCAGCATGTTGGAGCTGCTCAAGCACTTCTCTTGCCTGCTCATTCATTGTGAGCCATTGTGCTTTGGGCTAGTGGTTGCTGCAAACCACAAATGCTAAGAGACAGCTTTTCTAGAATTTGCTTCGTGTCTGAAGAGCTGATTGACAAGATGTTTTTTTTTTTTTAATGTCAGAATGTGTACTCCAGCTCACATTGCTTATTTTCAGTTGTTTGCCTTGAGCTGCAAACACACCTATTGAGAGTATGAAGGTGCATTTCAAATGCATTGCTAATCTCTCAATATAGCTGTAATTGTAGCAGCTGCATTTTAAAACTGGCCATTCTCTGGCAATTCATGCCAAGAATGTAACCAGACTTGGCTATTACACTGTTAAACACCAGGGGTTTTTATCCATATGGTCACAGTTTACTGCCATCATGCTGTAGTTACTAAAGATAAGTAAAAGCACACTGTGTATAGTAGTGTTGTAATATGAACCTAGATTCCACCAACTTCAGAATTTGGAGCACTGCCTTCTCCCTCTGGTTCCTAACCGTCTTTATACAATCTGAAAAATTCATTCAAAAGTAGTTTTACAACAGGGGTGAATGGCCCCTTGATGGATTCTGACAGATTAATAAGGCTTTGCCTTCCTGCTGATGAGAAATAATCTCCATATGAAAACTAGTACAGAGTGTGTTTTGTAGTTGTGCCCATGTCCTTCTGGCCTCTTCTGGGAATGCATGAATAATAAAATTAACTTCTCATCGCACAGCATAACCATGATTGTGGAACAGCCTTTCCTTTCCAGATTCCACCTACATACTGAGCCACTTCCTACAAAGAGCAAGCATTAAAGACTGAGCAGGAATAAAACTCTAGGAAAGATGAAGTCTACTTTCCACTTGCTTAGAGTGTGCATTGCAGTATATGACTGTAGCATATGTCTGGAAATTATATACTGTTTGGATGATGTTCACTGTATAGCAGTATTTAGCATCCAGAAAGAAGTTCAACACTGATGTGCCTTTATTAGTACTCAGTTAAGTTTCTGAGGGGAAGAAAACAACCCACAAACCAACCCCCCCAAAAAAACCAACCCCCAAAAACCAAACAAACTATGGTGCCTGGAAGACCTTTACAGATATAGGTAGTGTTTTAAAAATGTTTTGCCATAATCATTCCTAGGTGTTACCAAATGGTAGATAATGTTCATCTTTGTAATCAATAGTTTTGAGTACTTATGCTTGTAATCATAACAGTGTGAGGGGTTATTTGCTGTCATAACATCAGCTAACTGCTGTTTGCATTCAGTGGTGTGGCAATAGGCTGTTGGAAATATGTCCATCATGTGTATGTAAAAGTAAATATGGCCAGTGAAACTGTGTGTGTGTTTGTCCTCAGTACCCTGAGCCTCACCTCTCTCCTTCTTGCAGTATCTTCTTCATCAGCTGACAACACAGCTTGTGTCACAAAGCAATCAGTCTTGGAAATAGTTTTGGTCTTGTAGGAGTCCTGACAAAAGTCTGTGAGGTCCACGCAGATGGTCTGGAAAACAAGTCACTTGCTAGTTCTGACTCACCCCCATAGATTAACATTTTTATAACTTTTAAATAATTGTTCATGAATCATCTGAGGGGCTGTAAAGGAAGATGTATGGCACTAATTTTCATGCCAGTGCTTTTCTCTGACTCTGGTAGGAATTTAGTGAATGGTAATTAAGGGAGAAGAGCACTTTCATGAACATCTGCAGGAGCACTGAGGCTTCAGGGAGAGTAGAAGTGGCACAAAACATGAAATTACTTTCCTCTCTTTTTCTTGTTAGATTCTTTTGGTTTTGTGTTACCTTTTCATGTCAGTATTACTTTCCTTGAATCATTGGACTGTTATTCATGATTTGATTATTACTCCTTTGTCCATGATTTTACCTTGTAAGGCTTGTACACTTTCTTACACCTCAACAGCAGTCTCAGCACAACAGTTGAGGCTGCACACCCAGGCTTTGGATCACTAAAATTACCATGCTCAGTCTTAAAGAAAGCTAAAGTGGTGTTCTCACCACCCTCTTCATTTTAATGAGGTCTGCACTGTGAGATGAGACCTCTGTACTCTATGGAGGTGGGGTTTCTTCAGGCTCTTCACAAAATATATTTGATGTTTGTTCTGTGCTGCTGCTCCTGCATGTTCTCAAATTTCTCTTCTGAGAAATTTCAAAGGATGAGGGGCAGTGTCCTAATGGAGCACAGCTCATTTCTGTCTCTGACGTTCTGCTTTTGCCCACTTGTTTGCATGAGAGCGTGAGTCACTACCCTTTATTTGGTATCATCAAACTGTAATGATTCAACTCTGAAAAGCTGGATTTACAGTCAGCCAAATGAAACACACAAGTACATGTAAGTTTATAAAGCAGAGGGCTTGTCCTTGTGGTTTTTAGAATAAAATATGCTGGTATGTTCTAAAAACCACTGTGGGTGTTCCTGTTTAAATTCTGTGTTAGCCAAGAGACTGAGATACATGGAATTCTTGAGTAACATGGCAGACATCCAATGTTCCAAGAAATCCTGCTGACAAATTTTTTATTGTGTCATGGTCTTTTCTGAGTAATTGTGAAGAAATATGAAACATCTTTCAGTTTGTACATGATCTAATTAACAAAATTCTAAATCTGCTTGCATTATTTCTGTGACCTGAGGTCAGTACTTCTTTTACATAATAGGAGTTTATGAATGCAGTACAGTAATACCCATTTCACATGTCAGTTTCAAAATGTAACATGGAGTGATTTGGTGGAATTAGAATGGGGTAATATTGCAGTTTTGTTGTTAAAACACTCTATCTTATATTACCCATTTGCAAGTTTTTAGTGGTGGTGTTTCAGTCTTCAAACATAGCTTAAAATGCTGTTTGAATAGGATAGTATGTGATATAAGTTACTTTATGTAATAAAATACTTTCTTTGCTTACATAGTAGTATTGACTTGGGAATGAAAATCCTACTTACTTGACAAAATGTATCCATAGTCATATGTGAACTTGAAGATTATTTGAAGACTTCTGACCACTTTGAAGTGAAGAGCCTGGTCTGGCTGATCAGGTCTGATCTGTAAAAACCTGATCTTTGTCTGTCTCCTATAGAAGTCAGAACTCTACTGGTATGGGATGCTGGGAATGACAAATCTTTTATCCAGTGATGATGACAGTACTTGTAGCCGGAATATCTGCCCCAGGAATGTTCCTGTCAGCTTTATGAGGGAGAGTTTTGAGTCATGTCCAGGCATTTTCTGTGCATCACTGAGATATGTGGCTGTTTATAGACTGGACAGTTTTTGAGAAATCTGTGCTTCTCCAGTCACATCCTGTTGCCACCTTAGGTCGATGATAGATTTTTAGCTTCTTTAATGAGTCTGGGAATCAGATACATGCTGCCATCTCGGGAGAGTACACAGGTTGATCACCAGTTTGAATGGGGCTCCCAGGCTTTTAACCAGCTACAGAAAAAGTTCTGCTTAATTTGTGTGAGCAGCTCTGAAGGTGGAGGTTTGGATAATTCACATCTGCTCAGTCAGCTGTGGTTGTGATTTTTGTTGTCCCCTGTCATCTCCAAACTCCTCCCTGCACTCCCAGTTTGGAGTTCCCTGCTGTATGCTGGAAATTGTCTGAGATTGTGTTTTTGAGGTTATGGTCTTTCAGAGAGATGAAATCTCCCAGACTCTGCAGGCACAGCAGTCTCTTCAGGTCCTAGAGTTATTGTTTAATCTGTGAACTGCATGTTTGGCTCAGGAAGAGACAAAGCAGGAAGGATTTGCCTGTTCAAATACAGACTTCTGCTTTGGAGCTGGTTATCTCGGTTTCCTCGGTAGCCAGTGGAAAGAAACAGGTGTTGCTGGGATGTGACTCATCCCATCCAAGGCTGTGTCCCAACAACCATCTGGCCGCTCAGCCCATCACAAACAATGTGGTTGGTACAAGTTTCATCAGAGCAGAACTTATTCATGCCAGGAGTAAATAATCCATGTTTCCTTTATAAGCTCAGAGCATCTTTGTTATTAGTTGAGAATTACATTATGTTTATTTGACCCATGCATATTTCTCTTTGCAATAATGGTTTGATTACTATTGTGACAGGTTTTCATTGTCTGATCTCTGTTCCTTGTGTTAATTGAACAGAGAGAAAATATGCATAGGTTGAGAAGGATTTTGGCTATTTTTAAGGGAATAGATGGCCAAGTGTCTGTCCAAGTGCATTTGTACTTCATCAGCTGAGAGTGAAACTGCAGGTTTTCCATTCATAACAAGTTGAGAATAACAGTCTCATTCCTGTTAAACAGTTGTTTCTATTTTACCCTTGTGCTGGCAAATACAGCTTCTGGAGGACTCTGAATTTGAATAAAGTCTTCACCATTTCAAGCCGAGAGAAGTTTTTTGTCACAGGAAACTGCACACTTATGGCTCTATCTGTGCTCTAGCTCTCATTTTCAAGTGTGCCAAAAAGGATGGTATTCAAAAGTAGTCTCAAAAGATTAGCCTTTCTGTGTTAGCCAGTCTTGGTGAGCAACTCCTGGCAATATTCCTCTCTCAGGATCTTTACAGAATACTTTGACATCTAATGTTTCTTTTAGAATATGAAACCAGCCTGGTAGAATTGCTGAAGTGTTAAATTTACTACCTGGTGTCAGTCTCCTGGAGGAAGAGGGAAAAAACTGGAAAGCAGTAGTCTCCCACTGGAATCTTGGCTTGAGGTGAATAGATGAATGACAACATCTTTGTTCTGCAGCAGGGCCTGTCTGACCTTTCCTTTCCTGTTGAGTTGTGAAACAACAAAGTAAACATTTAACTGAATGTGGCAGCCTGAGACAATTGGCCCTATTGTGGAAGGAACGACAGTCCCTTTACTGTGCATAAATTCTCTTTGCTGGCAATGCTAATAGAGCTGCAGTGGAAGAAAGCCAGGCCTTTCATTGGGCAAAACCCAAGTTAAAGCAGAAATACAAGTAGTGTGTGGCTTGGTCTCTGGAAGTGTCCTGGATGCAGCAGGGCTGCTGAGGATTGCCCATGGTCAGAATCCTTTCAAAAGTATTTTGTTTGTAGCACAGGAAATCGATTTGCAATACTGAAGTCTTCAAAGTCCTGCCATGAGTGTTGTTAGGAATGGTTGGATATGATTTTTTTTACTAATAGAACAATTACAGAATGAAATTGCTGAGATGTGTTCTTTGTACAAAGAGGAATCATTTTCAAACTGTTTCCTGGATCTCATGGCACTGTCATGACCTTGCATTCCCAGCTGATGTGAGCTTCTGAGCATCAATAAACCCACGAGTTCTAAAATGCTATAAATTTACCTGAGCTTAATGTTCATCCAGCTCACATGTATGTAGTCTCTTCCCTTGTTCCAGGCTTAACAGTTCATACCTGACTTCAACTGTGCTTTATGATGATTTGTCACAATGTTGGAGTCTGCAGAACCTGCTGAGGAAGCCCTGGCTAATACTGATGCACTACCCCTGACCTTGCCTACTTCCAGTCCATGAGAACATTTTTGTCCTGCCTGTCTACTGTACATGTAAATAAACTTGTAAAAAGTCTTGTCCTTTTGGCTCTTTGCTGCTCATGCTGGGGTTTACCAGAGTGCAGTGTGGCATTGTCTATGTGTGACCCTTCTGTGTGTTCAGCACTGCAAGTCATGTTCAGTGGTTTTGCTCTTTCCCTAATTCTTTCAGGGAGATAAGCTCTCTGCTTTAGAGTTTCATCTCCAAAAGATGATTTTGACTTCTCAAAATGTAACGGAAGACTGTGCAGATGGGAGGCTTGAAAACTATTGTTCATCTCCTTCCCTCGTGGGAAGGTTTATTGCTGTCCTGTTGGCAAGCAAAACACACACTTCTTCTTTTATAGAAGCAAAATTTATGTTTCTTCTGGCCTGTTTAAATTCACTTAGTCCTTCTGGAGTCCATCCAACCCTAGGTTTTCAGACTTGAAACAAAACACAAGCATTGGTTTGTTTAGCTCTATCTCAAGTATGGAACTTTTAAAGCTGTGAGGTTGTTTTTAATAAGGTTTTGCTTCTCTAAATAAGGAACCTTGTAGGACTGACTTGAGTTTGTTGGGTTTTTTTTTTTGATACATCAGAGTATTAAAAAACTACTTGTAAACTGTCAGGATCTAGGATAGAACACACACACATATATATAACATATGTATGTATGAAAACAAAACAAAAAAAACGCATTAGCCTTTCCTTGAAGAAATGTATTTAACTCGCTATTTCCAAAGGCAAGGCATTGGAAAAGTGAGGGTGATTTGTCACTAGTGCTTCTTACTGTGAGGTGATTGTTCAGTCAATTGAAATTTATCAACGCTGTCTGGGCTCCTTCCTGAGGATTTTTTTCCAGCTCACACTTGCTCTTTGCCTTCGGAAGTGACTGTGTAAAACTTCAGGTGTCTGTGGTGTCAGATCACAGCACAGGATCCCATTAGTCTTCTCCAGATTTAAATTCTAATGATTTTCTTTTTCAAGATCCACCTGCCTGACAAGTTTTGTTACTTAAAAATGTCAGCCCTGTAGAAGTTTGACGTGTGTGTAGCTTTTCAAGTGAAGGTGCAGAAACCTTTTGGAATCTCCAAACATTGAGGCAGGACAAGAGGCAGATAAAGGTCTTGGCTGTACAAGAACTTTTTACAGAGTTGCTACAGGAGAAGGGGGTTTGGGTGGCAGAGCTGTGTAGAGGAAAGGAAATAAGAGAGGCACTGTCCCCTCCTGCACCTCTTCTCCTGGAGAGGACAGAAGGTAGATATACAAACCCAGATATTTCAGGCTAATTTTTTACTGCTGCCTTTTCCCCAGTCTTCAGCAATTCAGCCATCTGTATGTATATCCAGCTTCTTGCCAGAAACAGCTGCTCTGTGCTGCCCCGAGGAGCTCTGCTCTGCTTTTTGTGGAACTCTCAACAAAGCCATTTCTTTGTTCTGTCTCCCGCAGTTGTAAAAAAGAATAGCAATTTAATCACGCTACAGGAGGTTTTATGCAAGCCTAAAAAATGCCTTATGGACAAGAGTATTGTGCTGTTATTTCTTCAGTTGGTTTTACTGCCATGAAGTTTTCACAACTGCAGTCACACAGTCTATCACACTGCATATAACAAGGACTTTAATCCAGATAAAGACTGCCAGGTCCATAACTGTTAATTAGGGAAACACTGAGTTTTTGGGAGTGGGCTTTCTACTGGTCTTTCACTCTCCAAAGCTGTACGTACATGTCAATGCTACCTGAATTTTCATGTAGTGAAAGTGTAGGATGCCAAGAGGGAAAGGAGGGGGATGTTAGTTTCAGTTTTGTCTTGCTAACAGAAGATTTTTACTAGAAATGAGAACTCAGGTTGTGTGAAGTAATTTTTTTTCCTCAGTGAATAGTGTTTCTTTGGATAAAAAGTCCTGAGTTCTCAGACCACCTGTTTAACATTTCTATATGTCCTAATATTTGCCTAATAATTAGCAATTAAGGTGTAATAGTTCTATTTAATTCCTCTGTTAAGAGCATTTCCTGGGAAAATAAGGTTAATGACAAAGTAAGATATTTGAGTGTCAGCAACAAAAATTGTTGCTCAGAAAGCCAGTAATCAAATATTTGATTATTTTTGTGTAGGACAAGTAGTCTCTTATTAGGATTATATGCTCATACTTTTACAAAGGCACAGATGTAATCTATTTTACGATGAAAGGTTAAACCACAAATCCCATTTAATAGTGGATCTCTAGCAATAAGTAGCTATGCCATTTTCTGGCTAATATCCAACATGAGAGTTAATAGTAAGGGCACACTTTTACCTGTTCCACAGGGAAGACTAACTTGAATATTGCCTGTAAGACAGGAATCAAACACTGTATGGGGAACATGGCTAAACATTCTTGGAATGGAAAAATTGTTTTGCAGTGATTTTGCTAATTATTGGTTAATTTATCTGCTTAGTTTCAGAATAAGTCTCTTCAGACTAAAATGTCCATGTGAAATGTTTTATTGCAAATTCCTGATGGTCAGTCCTGGTTCCTTTATGTTACAGTATTTGTTTGTTACAAATCATATATGCATTTGGTTTGAAATGGCATTTGTACAATACACTTATTTGCTGGTTCTTATTATAAAACATAACTCCGTGTTGGAATAACTTTTGAGTTGCACAGTTTATTGATATTTTTGGGATCTGGAAATCCTGAGGGACTTTTTTTGGTTGTGTTGGTTGGTTTGTTTGTGTCTTCTGTGGATCCCCCCGAGTGTGCTGACACAGTTTCAGTAGTTTATCCATTGGATATTACACAAATAGGGCAGAAGGAGAAGCACTGAGGTGCTCTGTAAACTCTGACATGGTAGAAATCAACGTGGCTGAATAAAAACCTGTTATCCAGCTTGTGAAAGCATTAGTCAGATGGGACTTGAAAGAGGATTTGCTGCACTTGGACTATTCTCCAGTGGCTATTGTGCATATTGTCCAGTTTGTGCAGAGTTCAGGAGGCAGCAGTGGTAGAACCCAGAGGTTCTGTCAGTTATCCAGGGATCTGTGGTGTTAGCAGTTTAGTGGTAAGTTTACTTATAATATATTCTGCTCACAACAGTGGTGGTGATTTGGAGCCATATTTGGTGGTTTAACTAACAGTCGGAAGTAGAAACACAGTATGAGTTTTAGAGATTAATTCAACATGCCCCAAACCCCAAAACCTTCTGCACAAAACCAGAGAAACCCAGCACTTCAGTATGAAATATTAATGCTGTCACCTTAGTATGAAAATACAGAAAAATAAGCAGTGACCACATTTGCTGATATGTAAGAAACATAGCACTAGCAATTGATGAGTAACTTGTTATGAGCAGTTAGTTTTAATAAATTTATGGGTATGTTATCCTTCACCCTTGAGATTTTTCCTGCTTTTGGAGAGTGAAGGGTTTCCTCTTGGATGGGGAGGGCACAGGGCTATCTGTTTCTCTGTCTTATAAATATGTTCCTTTTATTCTTCAGGAAAATACAGTAATTCAAACTCTACTGAATGGTTTTAAATTGACATGGGGTTTCCAGAGCAAGACAAAAATGTATGTGTTGTCTGGATTCAGTCCAAAGCATCTTTACTTCTGAACTGGCTTAGGCCAGAGAGACAGGATGTTCCACAGAGCAAAAACCATGTGATTAAAGAACATGAACAAACACAGAGTATATTATTAACAAAACACCAGACTGCATTTCATGTTGGGTTTTCTGGCTGGTGACCCATGGAGTTGACTCAAAAACTTAACAGAGAGACAAAGGTCCAGTCTGTTCTATCATAACTAGAAATCACAAAAGATTCTCTGAAGCCTTCTCTCCTGCATGGTGGTCTTAAAGTGCTGTTCACACTGGTCCTGACAGTGGTGTAAATACATCCCAGTGAAACTCTGTGCTCAGGAACATGTCCTGAGAGAGTGTTACAGCATCTGCAGCAGAGGGGTTTTATCTTGATTCACCATTCTGTATGTGTCTAGAAATTAGGCTCCCTGTTGCCTCCAGGCTCATCATGCTGTCAACAGTATCTTCATTTCTCCCTTGTGTTCTGACTCACACGCCTGTCAGTGCCATCCTGTCTGTCCTACTTTGTGGCCTCTTCCATTTTCAGGATGTGGCTGAATCCTCCACATCCTGATCAGCAGCTGTCTAGGCCACGATCTGTGTGGGCAGACTTTGAGTCACTCTGTTTTGTGGTGAGGATGCATGTAATTGAGGCATGAGGTGAAGGGTGTATGGTGTTTGAAGGCTTGTGGAACACTTGAATAGCAGCTGACAAAAAATTTTGATTATAAGCAGGTAGATAAGATGGAGTAGTCTTGGCTGGTCATGTCTGCCTTTACAGAAGATAATTGAAATAAAATTAATATTTTTTGCAGCTGTTGATAGCGTTGGGAGGTTCTGCTCCTGGGCATTTGCATGCCTTTGACCCCAGAAAACCTGCAGAGATTAATGAATCTTCACCATGTAAGTATTTTGCTTGCTGTATTTTCCTGAAGAACAAAGGGAACCTGTTTATAAGACATAGAAACAGATAGCTCTGTGCCCTTCCTCCCTCCCTCCCTCCAAGAGGAAATCCTTCACTCTCTGAAAGTTTCTTCAGGAAATTCAATCAGTGTTGGAGTGGCTGTGTCCCATCCTGTCCACATTCATGCATTTTCCTGGGAGCCTGCACTTCTACTTTCCTCTGCTAGCAGGGAGCTGAGGTGCCAGTGAGCCTGTGAATGTTTGTAAATCCTGGTGGTCTTTTACAAAAACCACTTTCTGCTCTCTAGACAGTGTGTGAAAGTCAGGAAAGGGCACATCAGGCCCATTTTGATTCACTTTTCACACAAGGTTACTTTATTACAAATGGACTTATGTATTTGGGGTCTTCCTTCTCAGGGTTGCACAAATACTATGACTTTTCCCATTGGCATTTAACGCTTTTAGCCAAATGGAGAGATCTAGCTGCAGTTTAATTCCTCTTCAGAGTTCCAAGCTCATCATATTAAACATGCATTTTAGCCAGGAGGGAAAGGAGCTGTGGAAGCAGTGGGTGTTAGATCCCTGACAGGCAAGGCGCTGCTGTTGAAGATGACAGCTTTTCCTGTACTGCCCAGAGCATCACTCAGGAACTGTCTCCTCCCTCGCAGAGATGCCAGCTGCCTTCCCACCCCATCGCCACTGTTAGTCAGCAGATGCACTCCGCTCTTCCGGATCCGAAGCGCAAGATATTGTTCCTCTCTTCCTCGCTGCGCTTTGTTAACTCATTCTTCGTTGTTAAAGGGAGATTTTCCCGAGGCGCCCTGGGCAGGAGATTGCTTTGAAAGCAAGGAGAGCTCTGTGGAGCAGCACGTCGCAGGGCTGCGGGGGGATGCCCCGAGGTGCCCGGCGGGAGAAGGGGGTGCGAGTTTGAGTCACAAAGCTGCAGAACCGGGCGGGCAGGGCTGGCAGCGCTGCTCCTGCCTGAGTCACCCTGAGCCGGCAGCAGGGCAGCGGGTGGCCGCTGCAGGCTGCAGTGAAAGCTCCAAGAGCGCCTGTCTGCATTTCAGCAGCCTCTCGGGTCAGGAATAGCGTGGCCAGCAGGACTAGGGATGTCCCCTGTACTCGGCACTGCTGAGGCTGCACCTCGAGTGCTGTGTCCAGTGCTGAGCCATGCAGTTTAGGAAGGACATTGAGGGGCTGGGGAGTGTCCAGAGAAGGGAAACTAGGCTGGTGAGGGGTCTGGAACACAAGTGCTGTGAGGAGCAGCTGAGGGAGCTGGGGTTGTTTGTCCTGGAGAAGAGGAGGCTCAGGGGAGACCTCATCACTCTTATAACCCCCTGACAGGAGGGTGCAGCCAGGTGGGGTTTGTCTCTTCTCCTGGGCAACAGTGACAGGACAAGAGGACACAGCCTTAAGCTGCACCAGGGGAGGTTTAGGCCTGACGTTAGGAAGAAGTTTTCCCCAGAAAGAGTGATCAGGCATTGTAAGGGGCTGCCCAGGGAGGTGATGGAGTCACCATCCCTGGAAGTGTTTAAGGAAAGCCTGGATGTGGCACTCAGTACCATGGCCTGGGTGACAAGGTGGTCTTGGGTCATAGGTTGGACTTGATCTCAGAGGTCTTTTCCAACCTAATTGATCCCATGATTCTGTGATTGTCTCTCTGAGAAACAGTATTCAAATGCAGGTAATTGGTAGTGCTCTGGTTTTCTGTGGCTTTCTGCCTGATCATTTGTGTTGGGTCTGCTCAACTGCTTTATAAACGTGGAAATGTGCTTGAAAGCTGATGAGCTTCCAATGCAAAATGAAACCGACAGTGCTTTTAGATCTCAGACACCAGAACTGTGGGGCTTTCTGTGAAGCTCTGGTTCAGGTTTGCATGGAATAGTGAAATTAAAACTTGGCACTTCTTTCAGGCTCATTTAGAGAAATTGTCCCTAGGTAATGTAACAATTAAAGGACCAAATTATCTTCAGTGCTTGCGTTCTTCAAAAAAAGGCAAATATTTTAGAATCCTGTAGCAATCAAGAGGTACCAGTGAAATCAGCTGGTCTAGAAATGATTTTATGTGTCCTTGGTATGAAAATGCATTGAAGTTTCACAACAAAAAGGCAAACATAACTTACTGTGACCTGTTTTCTAGCCTTGGGACAAGATTAAATTTGAACTGGTGACAGGTATCAGAGTATTTGCTTAAGCAAACAGAGTAAAAGTTACGTTAAGTCTTTTGGAATGTTCAGTCACCCATTTCTGCATGATTTGCATGATAAAATCTCAAAGAATGGAATAGAAACACTTTTCATATGTAAAGTAACAATCATCAGGTTCTTCCAGAATGTTCTATCTTCATACTGAAATGTTCTGCAGATTTTTCCGTAAGTTAGGTGGAGTAAAAAGGCAAATTTATCATCTGAAAGGCAGTTTTCTGATGGCATCCCAAGTAGATTAAGCTACAATTGCATTTCCTTAATCCAAACATTTTGAAATTAAAATTGCTTTTACTTGGAGTTCTTTCCCCATTGATGTCACAATGTTTTGTTTACTAGCAGAGAAGTTCTAGTTAGAGGCTATAATGGACTTTTTTTTGTCTCCTTGTCTCTCCTTGCAAACCCTCTCAATTTCTTCATGACATTTAAACCTATTCCTCTTTTTTAATAAAGTTTTCCATGCTGCAGACTTATAATTATTTTAGCTATTTCTGGGCTATTGTCTCCAAATACTTGAGAGACCTCTTAGTCCTGGATTGTCCTGTTTCTGCTTCTAAAGATTAGTTTTTCTCTCTGACCTGTGAAGCTTATTTTTCAATGACTTGCAGAGAATGAACGTTGGCAATGAGATGTTCAGATATCTCATAGGGCTCCAGGGTGCTGATTCATTAATATCCCACCTTTGGTACTATTTAAACATCACTCTGAGTTTGCTTTAAGCTGTGATATGAGATATGATATGATACAATATGATATTATATGCATCACCTTGCATTCCTAAAAAGAAATAACTATGAGAAATACTTACCTTTTCTGTATTACTGTTGACAGATTTTACCCTGCGAATGTCATGATGGACAGTCTGATTATTAAAGATGTTTTCATGAATTGATGCGTTTGTTTTCATACTAATGTACACTTCTGATTGTCTGCTGAAAGGTAGGGGATTGTTTTGGTAGGGGATTGTTTTGGTTTGGGTTTATTTTCTGGTTCCTCACCACCCCTTACTTCTGTTATCTGTTTCCCAAGCTGGTTACATATAGTTGCTGCTATTTTTAGCTCCTTTCTGACTTTCATTACTCTTGAATTTCCAAGATTGTCATTATGACATTTGGGACAAATGTTTTCTAATTAAATTCACCTCTCATAAATCACTGTCCTGATTTATAGGATCTGTCTAAGAAAAGACATATTCTAAATATAATTTGTCATTGCTGGAGATGCACCTTTTCCTGACACAGATACACTCAGCAGCTCGAGGTTTGGCTACAAACCTACTTAGTTTCTTGTTTTTCAGGTCAAAGTTACATCCAGTCAGGCTTTGCATGGCATGAGGCAGAAACAGGATTTTCTAGCATGGTAAGTACTTGTAGAATCAACAGGCTGATGATTTCTAATGACCAAGAACTCAGGAGACACTGCATCCTAAATACGAGCAAAAGGGGGTCAGTAATCTGCCAAGTAAATTCTGTTTCACCTCTCCATGTTTTAGAGGTGGCTTCAGGGAGGAATTTAGGAAAGGCTCATTATGGGATGACTTAATGTGAGCTCTCATGGGGATGGAAAGGAGCACTACCAGGGGGAAGTTCACAAATGGAGGTTGAAGGAGCTGTTTAAAATTATAATATGGGTAGGGATTTAATGATGGTGTTCATGAGAAGACCTTAAGTAGGGATCATGTAGCAGAGGATGTTTTTCCCTTTAGTACTCACTGATTTCAATTGTAAACTCTTTTCTCCCATTACTTTGTTAGATGTAGACTTTGCCAGCCTCTTTTGGCTTTTTCTTTTTCTTCCAGAGAACACAGAGCAGAAATGTTTCTTTTACCAGGTTTTAGTTTGCTGCTTTTCCAGGCCATTTTCATTGAATGGTTCCAGGCATAGCTAGAAAAGATCTTGCAAGGTCACAGAGTTCCTCTGTGTTATCTCCTTGGCCCAAGGCAGGATCTAATAACATTAACATGCTCTCAAGCATCCTGGCAGGCAATCTTAAAAGTTTCCAATGATACAGACTCTCCTATATCCCTAAGCAATTAAAAATTATTTTTAATAGATTTTTTTGCCCACTAACTTATAAATGGGAAATAATATAAATAAATAATCTAACATGATTTCATTAACTGCACAGGGGCACTCAGGTTTTGACATGAACAGCAGAGACAGGTTTATGAACTTGTGTATTTATGCTGTATTTATGAAAGAAGGCATGATTAAGTGTATCCTGCTGCAATAATGGTTACAGGCTGTTCATTCATGTTCATTGGAACTGAGGCCCTCTGTGGTATTTCTGTTGATGCACAAGAATTACATACACAGGCCTTCAGTCAGTCCCACTGTGCCCTGGGATGGTCAATAAGTGCCACTTTAGTGGCATCCTTTCCACTTACTGCTTGGCTAGAGGAAGGCAGGAGTATAATGATGCAGCAGATGTTTCAAAGTCCTCCTCAAGGTGGAGATTACCCTGCTACCTAAATTAGGCTTATTATGGAATTTTTGAAATGCAGAAAGAAATGTCCAAGTTTGAACTGGCTGAGAAAGTTTTGGGATTAAACCATGTAGGGGAGGCCTTCTATTATACTGGCTTTTGACCAGAGTTTTATGGATTTTTACTTGTCTGGTGCCCTAAAAACATGAGGAGCAAGGAGCAGAGCAGGAGAGAATACAATTGGCTGATGCACTTGGTTTGCCATAGAGGAATCATTTACCTTTGCATTGCTTACTTACCTCCAGTCTGGTTTACCATGACCTGCAAGGGAACATTCCTCTTCCACAGCCAAGGCATTCAGGCGGAGTTAATTGAGCAATTAAATTATCAGGTGATGGAAATAAAAAATCTCATCCGCATAGAAGGGTTTAGCAATCTGGCTCCTTTCAGTTTCTGACTTACTATTATGTAATGTGTGTTGCTACCCAGATGCACTCTGTGCAAAACAAAGAGGGAAGAAGCTGTTCTGACTTACGGTTTAGTGGACATGACATCCATGACTTCTGTCAACTGACCACAGAAGAGGGTGGCAGTTGGGGTTTCTGAGGAGACATTGTGATTGTGGATAGTCCATTGAAGAGAACCAGGGCTGACTGAGCTCTCTCCTTTTGTGTAGCTCAGTCTCAGGAGAGAGGAACCAATTGCTCATTTATTGTGTTCAATCTTAAATATAAAACTGACCTAGAAGTGGCATTAAACTTTCATGTGGATTCAAACCCATGATTCTCAGCAAGCTCTGCTAGTCCTAAGCCCAAAGAGATGATAATTTCACTGATAAACTGAGTAACTGTGTACATGCAGAAATCACTTACTCTTCATGGGAGAAGAAAAAGGAACGGGAGTCAAACTAACAGCAAGCTTGTTTTTATTATACCAGGCAGGAGATTAAGAAGATCATTTTGAGGTCTGACCTCCAATTTTATATACAAAGGTCATGGCTCTTGTTGGAGACATTAATTAATATATCAGAATATCAGGCTCAATGCAGAAATACCAACCAAAGAGTGTACAGGGCACCTTTGGTACTGTTTATTTACTGTAGCAGATAGTTAATCTGTTTGCTACCTGTTCTATTTCTCTTGCTCAAGAGCATTAGCAAATGTTTATTTGACAGAATGTCCTGTTCCTCTCCTATTTTTTCATTTTTTTTTTTTTTTACCTCCTGTGTCCTAAGGGAATGAGGGCAAATCCCAGAGCAACTCCAGGTTGGAAACCTCATGTTGCAAGTTGGACTCTTGTCAGAGCAATTTTGTTACTGCTGATGGGGAAAGAGTAGAAAGGAATGGGCTGGCAAACAGGGAAAGGGTCTTTAACTAAAGGGTAAGAAATCACAAGAGAGGAGATACTTAGAGCACTTTGACTTATCTGAAAACACTCTACAAATTTCATGCCAAGGTGAATAGATTATTTACACCAGCAGAAGTAAACAGAAGACTTGTGAGCAGAAGAAACCACTGTTGGACACAGCACTGCTACCTGATCTACTATGGCTGCCCTCCTGTTTTAGCAGGAGGCTGGGCTTGAAGGATCTCACTCAAAAATATCCAAAGCCCCCAAAGCTGGTCCCAGAGGCACAGCTTTACAGTAGACTAATTCATCAATTTTCATCTAACGCTATTCACTCAATGGGCACTGAAAGTGTGGTACATTATACAGGTCCCTATCATACTTCTGTGTACATATGATGCCAAAGAAGTGGCAGCTACCAATGCTGGTTAACACATGAAAATGACAGAAATCCTGGGTGCTACTGGCAGAAGGGGAGTGGGAAATGACAGGCTGGCAAATGACAGGCTAGCAAATGACTTGTCAGAAACAAACATTTATAGGATATGTGGTGAGTGCTGGAATGCCACTGTCAGAGGTGGACATTTAGGAGGGAAACAAAATAATGATAGGATGCTAAACCCCCTCACCTCTTTCACTATGCTCCAGGAAAAGGTAAATTGTACTCATCACCCAGCAAATGTTCTCAAATTTAGTTCCCACAGGAGAATTTGCTGAGCCGTATACACTTGTCCAGCCAGAATGCCCCTGCTTGGTTCTGTGGTTTGTATTCTGGTGCATTTGAGGGTTGCTTTGGTGTTTTAGGCAGGCATAGGCCCTGAAGGACACTGACAAACTTTGAGAGCAGCCTGGGGATCTCCTTTTTTTGTTACTTCATCTCTGTCCTTTTCTCTGCTTTCAGTGGATGCAAGAGGCAAGGAACACTGGCTGGGGCAATCCAGGAATATTGTGATACCTGTCTGTATCTGTTTACACCAAGTGGCTGTCATGCATCCCAACATCTCTGTCTCCATAAAGTATCTGATTGTTTGGGATGGAATGCAGACATCTACATGTAGACATCCAGCTAGTCTCTACCTTGTTGTTAGATATTTTCAGGCAGAAAGAGGGTGACAGCCCCTGCCTCTCCTGTCTGACAGGCACTCTGTATGGATGGAAGAGGCTAAATTAAAACCAGCAGAAGTGGACTTTCTGGTTTTTCTTGATAACTGGTATAGAGAAGGGAGCAGTCTGTGCACTGCAATTAACATCAAGTGCTATTGCAACTCATCCTGTAATGCGATATAGATACAATCTCAGCAGAAAATTGAATGCTGCGCTGAGTCAGAAACAGAGCAATGCTGGGTTTTGAAGAAAGTAATTAGCCCCAGGGACCCAGTGGTTTCTCATTTCCCCTGTGGCAAACACAGGGATGTGGGGCAGTGTTTCCCATAGGCTTCCAAAGTCAATTTAGACAAGGTACAGAGCCAATATATAAATCAACGTTTTAATGAATACTTAGCAAGAGGCAGGCACACCTTTGTTCTTCCTGCAGTGTCCACCAAGTGCCACTCAGTGCCATTCTGCTTCTCTTTTGTGAGCTCTCAGTGCCCCATCTCTGTCTGGGCACTGAGCCAGCCCAAGCCCCTGCTAGAGAGCACAGCCCAGTGCAGCAGTGCTTTGCTAGTGTGTGTCAAACCTGTCAGGGTCACCATTCACCACCCTTGCCCATGGCCAGGTGCTGTGACCTGTGCTCACCTCACCACCTCTGCCTGTCAGCCCTTGGTACAGCAGTGGCCCAACCCTTCCTAGTGCTGCCCTGCACTTGGCCTTCACAAAAGCAATGATTTGAGGTTTTGCAGAACTCACTGATCATGAATTCTCCTTTCTTTATTCAGCGGAAGATCAGAAATGTACAGAAATAAGACTCCTAGTAGCCAAGAAAATTTTAATCTTATTAAAGATAGGATGTACTGGCTGAAAGCTGCAGCTTATAATTAATAAAAGAAACAAAGAATTGAGCTGTTCAGGTAACACAGGAGGGATAAGCATGGTCTTTATTTATCCTCTGTCTTTAAATTAGAATTAAGTTTAGAGCTCAAATTTATACAGCCTGTGCCTGTTCTGGATGACTGCAAGTTCCACCATCCAGGATTCTTGCTCCTGCTTTCCTGTCACAGCACTTGTCACCTTTCAGTGGTTTGTCACATCCAGAATAAAATATGCAGGGCCTTTGGGGCACAATCACATCCTTGTCTCTTGTG
This sequence comes from Lichenostomus cassidix, assembly GCF_008360975.1. Taxonomy (NCBI): domain Eukaryota; kingdom Metazoa; phylum Chordata; class Aves; order Passeriformes; family Meliphagidae; genus Lichenostomus; species Lichenostomus cassidix. Next base: position 4,152,214 of record NC_139501.1, read on the forward strand.
AAATGCATAGTCAATTTGAGGCTCTGCAGTGAAATAAAATGCAGTATTTCAGTGAGTTTGCCCCACTGGTTTGTGTTCCTGCACCTCTTTCCCTGAAGCTGCACTCAGCAGCGACAGCCAATATATTACATGTTCATACCTTGCATGTCTGCAATTAACACTTTTGCTCAACATATGTCCAGAAGGGCATGGCCAATGTAGCCTAGTCTGTGTGTTGCCTCAGAGGAGAGTTTTTCCTCAGCCCTCTTGCATTCAGTTGATGGAAAAACAAAAGGTGATAAAGATTATATTCTGAAATACAATTATTTCCCTGGTTTTGTATCTTAAAATATTGGTCACAGGAGTTTGCTTAGTAAGTAAATGCAAATCTCATCATCTGGACTCTAAACTGTTGTGGCCTTCTGATCCCAAGCACATTCCCAGTCTTCTGGATTCTTTAAGTGCCCTCTAGTGACTAATTCTTTTAACGGTGTTGGGTTTTCACAGTGAGGTGAATGTCGGTGAGAGACCAGCCATTGAAGGGGTGGCTGGTGAGGGCAGGACCTGGATAAACGTCCTGATTTTATTCTGAGGGTAGCAATAGTTTGTTCTGTAGAAGCAAACAGAAGTGTTTGTTGAGCAGTCTACAGAAAACTCCGGGCAGCAAAGGAGAGAATGTGTATGCACTGCTGTTGTGGAAATAGCATGTCTGAGCTGAAACAGGAGTCAAATCAAGTACAAACCACTGGAAGAAAAACTATTAGGCTTTCACTGCACAATATTTGAATGGTTTAGGTGAAGTGTGGCATTAATGAAATTCTCCTGAATATTAAAGACTTATGTTCATATCTTCCATACTAATTCGCTATGTTGTATTTATTTTCTCAATGAGTTGACACCTCAGTTTTAATGCAAATGGATCAATGCTGTTAGCATTGCTTTTCATTAAGCAGCAAAATGCTGGTTCTTATTTCTGGTGGTGTTTTAGGTATGGGTTTTTTTGGCTGTGTTTTTCCTTTTTCTAAGTGAAAATTCAAGTGCTTTTTAAAATGCTTAATTGCATCCATTAATATAGCCCGTGTAGGAGTTCGGTTCAGGAACTGATTTATCTGGACTATTAAAGTCATATGACAATATGCTGAAGGCCAGATATGGAGGTGGTGTTCAGACTGGCACATACAAGGTTTCTTTATGTTCTTACATTGTATTAGCTGCCCACCAACGTCTTTACGCCTACTCAGTTGGCAGGTGAGGGATGCTGGGGCGGTGTAATTTACGTGGTAAGCTCATCTTACCATATAAGCATTAAGAACATATAATTGAAATGCACCTCACCTTGTTTGAACTTGCTTCTTTTTTTCTGTCCTACTTTGTATTTGCACTCTGTTCAATACTATAGACCACAGACCTTATTGGCATGACTGGGTGTTCAGAGAAATACCAATTTTCTTCTTCACCTGGCAGCATAAATGTTGAGGAAAGCAGAGTTTGGTTTCAACTTAAAAATGGAGCAAAAGTTCTCATCTACCTGGAAAAGATGTGTAGGGAGAGTTCAAGGGAGGAAAGCAAATTGGGATTGGCTTGAGAAATGATCTGGAAAAGTGAACTGTGGAAGGAGCAGGTATAGTTAAGATTTAGAGAACAGCCTGTATGATGAACACTTGTATTTGTCTATGTAACACCAGTGACAACCAGCAATAGGACATGAGGTCGTGCAATGAAGCTGAGCCAGGAGAAGTTCACACTGGACATTTGGAGAAGGTTCTTGACTGAGAGGATGGTTGGTTTCCAGAACAATCTCCCCAGGAAAGTCATCACAGCTTGAAGCCTGCCAGGGTTCAAGAAATATCGTCATAAGGTTTAGTTTTATGTGGTCCTGTGATGAACAGGGAGTTAGACCTGATGATCATTGTGAGTTGATTCCAGCTCAACATATTCCATTATTCTAACTTTAGCAATTCTTTTCATTAGCTGAACTAATTTTAAGTCAGTGTAAGACTCTTACAAACTTGCCATTGAAGAAATGTCTTGGTCCCTGATTTGCAAACTTACAGATGGTCTAGAGTTGATCTTACAAATAGTCTAGGGTTGATCTGTTCTAAATTATTCTAGTGCAAAAGAATGATAGCACCAAGGAAGTTGACCAATAATATGAGTTTTTGTTAACTGCACTGGACAGAATGAGGAATTTACTGCATAAAAGAAAGAGTTGCATCAAGCGTTCTGAGGGATTACAGGAAAATTTGGAGTATTGACTTTGCTTGGAAATAGACTTTTTAAAAGAGGTGGGCTTGATGCTTAGGAGCAAGTGTACAGGGCTTTATTGCTAGCTTCTTAAGTAATCATGCTCCTGTCTAGTTCTCAAGAAGAAAGTCTTGGGGAACAAAACAAAATAGCTGAGTTTGAAGGGACATCCAACTATCACCTAGTTCAACTGCCTGACCAAGGCTGACCTTCCCTCCCTCTCCCCATACCAAAATACTGTGAAAAATCAGTGGGCTGGTTTTGTGTGCATGGAAATAGCTGACACCTTGTTCTGTAGACATGAGCTGAGATCTTTGGATCTCCACTGTAAGGGCTCCTGGCTGTAGCTTATTCAGTGTGCTTTTGCTAAAATACAGTGACTGCCTAAGTAGAATAGGAAGATGCTACAGACCAGGACACTCTGGTCTCAGATATAGTAACAAAGAAGCTGTTGTAAAATGTCACATAAGATGAATGGTTATTTTCCTCTAATCCCTCCTGAAAACTCACACAAAACTTTGCCTGCCAGCCTTTCTCCCACCAGAAGGAATGCCCTTCTTCTTGGAAGCCAGAGAAGGCTTTTCCCCATCCCTGGCAATGACCTTAGGTGGTACTGAATAACATAAAGGCCCTGACCAAAACTAGGACATTTCTTTAATTGAACCTTTCTGATTAATAATGAGCTCATAAGAAGGGCCACTCCAACCTCATCACAACCCCCTGCCCTCGACCCTGCAAACTTGAACCTCATTCTCCCAAAACCAGGCAAAGGCTGCTTTGTTTTTCCTTTTGAAAGACTTTAGTGCATGGACAATAATTAACTTGTCACTTCAATGTGCAGTAGGAAAAAAAGGGTATTTAGCTTTTTCTGTATTATTGCCAGGTTGGGGTGGTTAAAACGGGCAGATTAAGCTAGACCACATATTCCTCCTAAGGAGCAAGAAATATGCACTGTTTAATTCTGAGCCCAGGGAAGCTTTAGTCTTTTCTGTGCTATGGAAATGAAAGCTGCCCAGTACATGACAGCATCACTAACTTGGAAATAGTGCAAATTGACTGGAGGTAGGCTTAGCAATTATTCTTCTGTTACCTATGATGCTCTGGATTTTCCTCACCTACTGCTCTGTCTGTCACCCCACCTCCTTTGTTGTGGAGCTCAAGAGGAGGAAAATGGAAGTCCTCCACACTAAGTAGCTTTCCTCCCACATTAAATGAAGTGAATTCTGCTAAATTAGAAAAGAAAAAAGAAAAGTTACTTAATTTGAGAGCCTTTCCCCCTCCTTGTGTCTTCAGAAGGGAATACAGTTTCTGATGTTTTCTTAGCAAGGCAGCCCTTTCGTGTCAAGGCATCTGAGCTGTACTGCTCTCACAAGCCTGCGTGGTTTGCTCTGAGGAGCTCTCTGCAGCCGTGCCCACAGTCTCCCTCAGAAACACAGCAGTGCAGAATGTGCACATTCCTGGTCCTCCTGAAGGAAGAGGGTTGGTGTGATCTCTACCAGCACAGTCTTTCCCTGACAACTTTGCTTGTAGGGGAGCAGGCTGCCTGCTGTTCTGTAGGAAGTGGAGCAGAGCTTGCAGAGTGTTGCACAGCTCCCTCTGCAAACAGAAAAACTTGGTAACTCATCAGGCCTCTTCCTCCTTGGGTCATTGAGCATAGATTAATCTTTGCTTCAGCTTTTATGTGGCCTTTGGGTGTTCTGAAGCAGCAGCCCCCAAGCACCAAACAACTTCCATGGTTGCTACAGACTTTGTATTTCTCCCCCTCAAAACATCAAGTCACGTTTGGAAAAGAAGCTGCCAGTTCCAGATGGATCACTGAATGACATCATGGATCCACTGAACTGAATTGAAATATGTTTTAATTTTAAGACAAAATGAGAAAAAGGCACACCCAGCATCACAGAACTGAAACCCCGTTCTTCACAAGGGAGAACAACATACTCTCTGTTGGTGTCTTGCACAGAATTGCACTCGACTGGAGCTAATGTCTGCTTCAGAGGAAAGGATTATGGGGATAGCAAGAGAGGTTTCCAAGAAACGGGGGAATGGTCTGATCTAAGTGAAGCAAATAATGAGGCCTGCTGGCAAATGAAACAGCGAGCCTAACATCAAGCTCTAAATGAGCAGAGATGAATATGCTGTCAGAAACTGCTTTGTGGAAAGACTTAACAAAAGTGTTCAGTGAATGCAAACCATCTTGCACCCAGAGAAGTTAGGAGGGAACAGTGCAGATTCACAGCAGTAGGTATTCACCACCAAAACCTGCTCTTTTGAACATTGTTGGGTTAAACTAGTACAAAGTAAATGAGTAACTTTACATTTCAACAGCAATTTATGTGCAAGCTCACAGAAGAGAGGAGATTTGTGGTTTCTGTTTTGTCTAAAGCCCAAAGGATGCTAATAAATGAATGCACAGCAGGAATTGCTTTTGTTCTCTCCTTTGTTGTTACCCTGGGAAGGACTAGAGTTACTTCTCCCACTGTCCCCAAGTGGACAAACTGTGCTAAATGGTGTAAAAGTTAATCTGTGTAAGTTTGGAGCAGACAATTTTATTTAATTGACTGTGGAACATACATGAGTTTAATGTCTCAAATATATTTATGAGGAAAAATAATTTTATAAAATGGTCATGACTGCCTGCCAGCATTAATGATGATATAACCCACTCTTCATGTCCAGATGGAACAAAAAGTCATCCTCAATGACAGCAAAAGGGACTCCAGTGCTGTTTTCATCTTGCCAGTGTTTGCAGAGCTCTCTAGCACATGGGTGGTGGTTGGACTGAGGCTGTTCTCAGTTGTGGTCTCTGAAGGGATGGCTGAGCCTGGGTCTTTATCAAAGCAGGTAGTTAAAATTGTGGGGATGTGACAGCCATAGTGTGAATATTGTGCTCTGAGTGAATAACCCTCAGTGTTGTACACAGGTCCCTTACACTGCTGTTTAATTACATAAACACTGATGAAGAATCCTTGACCAATATAATGCCCAACCTGATGTAAAAAGTTGAACACCACAGATCAGGTGGCAGGAAATCTGTGGTGATAGGAGTGTGCAGCAATCTCTTGTGCTTGTCCTTGTGTACTGCAAGATTATCCCAGTTTCTCACAATTTCTTGTAGGGCTTTATATGAGCTTGTCCCCTAGCTGAACCCTGCTTGCCTCAGACAGTGCTCTTTGGTGTCTTTTCCAAATGTGATTGCACCCTCTATCGCATGAATTAGAGCTCGTTTTCTACAGACAAATGGCACAATCCCTTTTAATCCTACTGTGGCTAGTGATTTATGTACCATCTTCCTGCTACAAAAAACTCTACCAGACCTAAATACTAATATATACTAGGGATTCTTCAGAGGTTATGGTAACCTCTGCAGATAAAATTAAGGATGCTTAATGATTAAGGCTCTGAATTTGAAGCTTCTTAAAAATAGAGCAGACTGCACTACGTAATTACATCTTTGTTTGTAAACCATGAGGAAATTTGAAACCCAAATCCAAAATACGGCACTATAAAATAAAACCACCCAATTTCTGTACCCTAGGAAGGGGAAGACCGTTAAATAGATAAGTGCAGCATGTTCTACGGCATCTGCTCTGCGAGACTATCAAAATATATCTCTGTACCCGCTAGAAATCTCACTATCACGATCCGTGCCAATTTGGGAAGGAGGGCCCGGCAGCTGCAGCTGTGTGGGGCGGGAGCGATGCTGATCGAGGCCGTGGGGCGGTGGGTGTCGGTGTGAGGAGGGGGCGACTGCTCCGCCAGGCTCTGCCGACCCCGGGGCTCTCCGGGGCTCTCCGGGGCTCTCCGGGGCTCTGCGGGGCTCTCCGGGCGGGCGGTGCGTGAGGGCAATGCCGCTCGCGCGGGGGCGGCCGCGGCGCTGCCGGCGGCGAATGGCGGGGCGGGGGCGGAGCCGCGTCAGCGGGCAGGGCTGGCGTCACGGCAGGCGCAGTGCGGGCCGGGCCGGGCCGGGCCGGGCAGGTGAGGCCGCCGGGCGGGGCGGGGCGGGCCGGGAGCGCGGGGGTCGCTGCGAGCGGGCGGCTCGGCCAGGAACGGGGCCGTGAGGAGCCCTGAGGAGCCGTGAGGAGCCGTGAGGAGCCGGCGGCCCCGCCCCGGGGCGGCTCCTGCCCGGCCGGCACAATGGATGGGCAGGCGGCAGCCGGGGTAGCACCAGGGTCAGGGCCGGCCTTCGCCCGGTGACTGTGGGGTTTTTGGAGCCCTCGGTACCGGACGCAGAAAAATCGGAACCAGATGCTGCCAGAAAAGAGTTATTTGCTGCGTAGCGCTGCCCGGGAGGAGCGGTGAGGGCTGGCGACCCTGCCTGCCGAGCCCAGTGCCTGTGCACACCCGTTTGTGCGGACAGCAGCCGGCAGAGCAGCATCGCCTTCCACACTGTGATGGGCAGCTAACTGTGTGTTTGTTGGTATAACAAACGTCCAGTGCCAAAAATCCCAAATAACTATTGATAGCGAAGCTAACAGCCACGCTAAAGGAGAGATTTCCTGCTTTGCCGCTGTTGTGATCACCAGGTAGATTGATCTGAAGGCAAGTTTGAGATGTCTTCCTGTGAACAACCTGTAAGTTGAGGAATGATGAGGAATATATGCTGATGAGGAGTATAGGCTCAGCTTATAGTTTTACACTGATTTTCTGCTGGACCAGTGACGTGCTGTCAATAATAGCTTTTCATTCCAAGTAATTGCAGATCACCGTGTGTATTTTTGAGCCACGCATAGGGCTTCTTTCCTTCTGTCACTGAAACGTTGCCACTTAATGACTTGGAATCCTATCTCTTTGCAATAGTGCAGACCAGGAATATAAAGGAGGGTCTAGTATGAAATGGATCTAATAGATGAAGATAAGGAGATAACACCCTGGGTGCAAGTGGCAAGGTATAATAGTAGTGAAGGAGTGTACTATCTCAGCTTCATTGTCATGGCTCTGTGAAAGGGTTGTTAGAGCAACTGTCATGAATCTAACTGGGTTTTCATTATGTCTTCTTTCAGGTATCTCCTAATTTTTAGCAAATTCTCATTGTGAGGAAATTACTTTGTCCTGGAGGCTGATAGAGGTACTCTGCAAAGTAAGTACTCTGCTTGTGAGGGACACAGGTCATAAGTTTTCAGTAATTTGCAGAAACAATGTCAAGGGGAACACTGGTGCAGACATCTTCATGAAGTCTCCATACGCTTCTCTTTCGGCTGGTCCATGTAGGGGACTTTGTGGCTAATGAGCTTTCCCAGCAAGATGCAGCTTGCTGTTGGTGCATGTGAGGTGAGGGTTGTCAAGGGAATTATGAATTACCTGTTCTCTCTTACATGATGTGCATCTGGGTCTGAAGAGAAGCAGTCTTGAGGAAGCCCTTGATACAATGTTAGCAATATTTCATTAGATGTCTGCTCACTCTCATCCTTCCTTATCCTCCTCACACCCCACATGTGCTCAAGTTACCCTAACTGCAGTCTTCTGTGAGGTGCTTGGCAGTCAGTTTTGTGTTGTGCAGTGTCTCTGGATCCTTGCATGTAGCTGGGGGTTGGTCTGTGTATGCTTAACAACTGTTGGGTCACTGTGATGGTAAACATGGGCTTATGGAGTTCTGCTTTTGGTAATAGTTGGCCATATGCAATAAATTGTGGCTTTGTGTACACTAAGGGCTACAGGAAGAAAGATCAGTGTGTGAAATGTGCCAGAGGAAGAAGCAGAAAACATGAGATTTAGGGGAGTTCTGTACAGCCAAAGAATAGAAGAGCTGGGAGGTTTTCTCCCCAGGGGAGCTGTAAACAAAGAAGAGACTTGTTTTACTCACTAGTGTGCAGCTGTGAGGGTTTTCTGAAAGGAGATGGGGTAGTGTGGAGCCATTCTTGTGCAGCAGCAGCCTTTGGTCCGTGGGCAAGGAGGCATAAAGAAAAGGTCAGCCTTCACTCGTGAGCTGTTCCCGTTTCTGGCAAAAAGAGGCAAGAAATCACATGTGGTTTGTTTATGCAGCAGATCTCTTGGCATCTATAGGATTTGCTATTTTGGAACCCATTTGGCTGTTTTACCCACCACACTGCATGCTTTGGCTACCAGGAGTGTTTCTGATGAGATCCAAGGAGCCTATTCAGCACTTGAGTACCATTAAGCACTGAAAGAGGAGTAGCAGTTCTGGGGGTGGCTTGTGGGGTTTGTATCTTCTTCTCATTATTCAGTTCCTAAGGATCAGACCTTGTCCTTGCAGTATCTCTGCTGAATTCAGGAACAGAAATAGGAATAAAACTGAACTTGGTCATTGAGAAAAAGGTTTTACATTATGCCTTGGCCTCAGCATGTGCAGCAGGAATGGTAGGATCAGTAGCAAAAAGATTTTTATCAAAGTGATTTCATGTTGCAGCAGGGGTCTGGAATCTGCTGCCAAGCCCCAGCTTTGTGTTATTATAAACTTAGACTGAGATTGTGATTTATTTTTTTAGCTTGAGTGAATTTAATTCAAATGAATTCTACATAATTGTAAACCCTTTGTTGACCCATTGGGAACTTCTGGGAAGTGTGACATGTGTGACTGTTAATTGTTTTAAATATTTCTTTCCTAATCCCCCGTGATGGTAGTCAATACCTAGGTAACCTGGACAGTATCTCTGGTGTCTCATTTGTGCAAAGATGCGGATGTATCCATAAAACACAAATGCCTTGAGCTGAGAGATGGAAAGAGTTTGTAACTAACACAAAGGCCACACTCCATAATGTGAAATGTTGAGAAATTACTTGAACTTCAGTAAAAGAAACTAAGCAAAGTTTTTTTGCTCAACTATTTTGTTCTGAGCTATTTGTCTTCCAGACTCCTACCCATGATGATTCCACCATCTGCACCAAGCCCTGTCAGCGATGCTGCACTCCTGTCAGGTGTGGCTTCTCAGGAAGTCTGGAGGTCACCAGTTCCAGGCTATTCTGGACTGGCCACACGGCACATAAGTCATCGGGCCAACAACTTCAAGAGACATCCAAAAAGGAGGAAACACATCCGCCCTTCGCCGCCACCGCCGCCAAATACTCCCTGTCCTATTGATCGGATTGACTTTGGGGATCTCCAGCCTCAGAGGTCATTCTTGGAACTCCTGTTCAATGGGTGCATCCTTTTTGGGCTTGAATTCAGCTATGCCATGGAAACAGCCTATGTTACCCCTGTGCTACTCCAGATGGGGCTTCCAGACCAACTGTATGGAATGGTGTGGTTCATCAGCCCTATATTAGGTAATTTTGTTCAATGCTATTTCTTCCCTCTTTATTTTATTCCATGATGTTTTTTTTTAAATTTTTTGTTTTGCAGTACCTCAGCTGTTCATGAGTATATTCTCTTGAGGTTAAGAAGCACTAGCTGTAATTTTAGACAATCAAATAGGAGGGTAATTCTTGGTGTGTCTTGCTTGAAATAAGATCAATGTGCTCAAAAGATCTGTTCTTTTAATAGCTTCTCAACCTCTTAAAACTTGTGTGAGGGTAAGCTTTGGTTATTCTGTTCTGTATTTAAAAGTTGGCATAAGAGTATTGGTGTATCCATTTATGTCCCTATGGAAAAAAGCATACTTGAGACAGTTTTCAAGGCTGTGTGAAGAAAGGCAGAGTGGGATTGCTTTCTCCTGATTAGCCTTCTGAAATAAATGAGGTGTTCCAGTGATGAAAGACCATTGACCACTGCTGTTATGGGCATTGGATTACTTGCCTTAGCATGGAGGCAGGGCTGGGAGTGTATCCATTACTATGGATACCACTTGGAAAATTTGGTTCTGCCTGTTCTTGTACTCACAACATGTGCTTCAGAAGAAGAGATAAGCTCCTCCTAACAGGCTGGCACAGATTAATTCAGGCACCTTTCCTACTTGCATATTTGCTTCCTGCTGTCTTCCAAGCTAATCCTTCAGGGGATCTCTCATTTAATATGGGATAAATGGAATAGCTTGTAAGTAATATTTAAGAACGTGTAGCTTGTTCTCTGACTCTTCACTCTTTGTTACTTATGCAGAGTGAGATGCCCTGCAGTGAGCAGCAGCACGTTGTGTTTTTCAGTCCCTGTCCTGGGCAATGCCAGGCAGTGTGCTGTGTGTGCCCCTGGGTGACCAGTGCTGACTGGGGCTGTCACTACACTGTGGTGTCCTGCCTTTAACTGCCTTTTAAGGCACTCCTATTTTAACTCCTCTGTGAGACAGGCTTGTAGAAAAATCCTGTTCATTGATGATTCCTTTTTTCTAGGGTTTTTGCTACAGCCTTTGCTGGGAGCCTGGAGTGACAGATGCACATCGAGATTTGGGAGGAGAAGACCTTTCATTCTGGTTTTAGCAATAGGTGTGTCTTTTAGAAATGATGGGCATAACACTTAAAAAGGTGCACCTCTCTTCTGTGACATCCCCTGTGGCACTAGGCTGACCAAAATGGTCCTGAGGTGTTGGGTAAGGTGGGTCTGAGGAAGGTGGTGAGTGACGCTGAGTTGATGCTTTGGCAAATGGAGATCACTCATAAAAGCTTCCCAGAGTCTGAAGGGATGATGTTTGGAGGGTCAATAATGTGGATGTTTTTGGCCAAAGCAAACTCTAGACATTTGTTAAGCTTGAATAGTAGAAAAGGATTATGTGTATCCTATAAGCCATGCTCATTTCCTTGGCTGCACTGATCTAAACAAGAGCAATAGTGCTTGCTGCAAGTCTGTGCAGGTAGAATAATGCTTTTGGAGTGTGAAGCTCTGCAGGTTTCTTTTGCATACAGACAGTGACTGATTTTGATTTGGTTTTGTTCCCAGGAGCATTGCTTGGGCTCTCACTTATGCTGAATGGCAAAGATATAGGGAGTGCCTTGTCTGACACTGAGAATAACCACAAATGGGGGATCATCCTTACAGTCTGTGGTGTTGTCCTCATGGACTTCAGTGCAGATTCAGCAGACAATCCCAGTCATGCCTACATGATGGATGTGTGCAGCCCAGTGGACCAAGACAGGGGCCTCAACATCCACGCTTTGTTGGCAGGTATGTTTTCTTGGTGCTGCCTGGGAGATGTGAGCCCGAAGTAAACAAGCCCTGCTGTGAGAAAGCAAGGTGTAAATCACTGGTCTTTTCCTGAATTAGCATAATGACCAAATACTGAGAGAGGTATCACTAATTAATTGTGATAAAAAAAGAAAAATCTACTTCTTGCAAAAGGCTTTTGTAACTACCACAGATCAAACAAGGTACAGTCCTGGGTTGTTTGTCTGAAGGTCCCTCCTGTATTTTGTAACACCAATGGAAACAAAATTATCCCTTTTGAGGGAGGAGGTTTGGCTTCCTACAGGTGTGGAATGTGTATCTTTTAGTTGCCCTGTTGGAGGTGAAAGTGCATTCTGGGTGCTGTAGTTCCTCACTGCTGCCATCTTCAGTTGCTGTACTGCCTTGTTCTGGGAGACTATTCCACCCTTTTGAATGTGTTTGTAAGTAAGAAAGGAGAGTGTTATAGGCTTTCACCATGTGAATGGAGAGAGAGAGAGAGGTGCTCTCAAAAATCCCATACTCTTCAATAGTAACTCATGGCAGTTTCATGCACTGTCAACACAATCCTGAGTAATGAGCTTGCTACACTTCTGAAGTGATTGGATCTGTCTTGGATGCAGTTAGACCTGCGTTCCTCATATGAGGAAAATGGATTTTCACTTTCAGGAAAACAGTCTTAGCTGAATGATTGCAGAGCCTTGTCACAAGGCTGGTGGACACTTCTGTTTACGGACTGAAATAGCTAAAGGTAAGGTGTTTTGTTCTTGGCAAAGAAAAGTTGTAATTTTTAATTATTTGTATCATCACTTTCACAGCACTTTCTCCCTCTTTCTGTACCGTGTTGGTACATCCAGACTGTTCGTGTGGCACAGCTGTGTTTATTAGTGCATTTCAAGTGAAAAGGTGTCAAATGGTGAAACAGAAATGTCAGATTCTACTCATGATTCATTAGACAAGTGATGCTGTGCTGCTGCTGACTTGTCAGAATGACTAGGGAAGATAATCTTAGCTCTGTTTTTCCACCAGGTCTTGGAGGTGGCTTTGGTTATGTTGTTGGAGGAATACACTGGGATAAAACCAGTTTTGGAAAAGCTGTAGGAGGGCAACTTCGTGTCATCTATGTCTTCACCTCAGTTGTACTGACTATTGCTACCGTGCTGACTCTAGTTAGCATTCCAGAGAGACCCTTAAAGTCCTCTAACAGGAAGAAAAAGGTGATGAAAAGTCCAAGTCTTCCTCTCCCTCCTTCTCCACCTTTCTTCTTTGAGGACAGTGTAAATGAAAACTCTGCTTCTCATAACTCAGCTCACTTACACTCAAGTTTTACAAGTCCTGTTTCCCCCATGAGCCCACTCACGCCAAAATACGGGAGTTTTATCAGCAGAGACAATTCTTTGACGGGAATTAATGAGTTTGCATCATCCTTTGGGACTTCGAATATTGACAGTGTGCTTATAGACTGTTTTACAGGTGGGCACAATAGTTACCTGGCACTTCCCACTAGTTTGTCCAGGCATCCTGTCAGTGTCAGCCTTCCTCGGGTGCCTGATGCCTGTTACCATGGAGCAAATGGAATTCTGGAGCATGGGGAGAGCAGCTTAACATCAGGGCCTGACAGTGATGTGCTGAGAGTGGGCTCACTGGATGCAATAAAGCCACGGTCATCAGGGATCTTGAAAAGACCTCAGACCTTGGCCATTCCAGATGCTGTAACAGGACACTGCCCAGAGAATAATAGAAGAAGAAATGTAACCTTCAGCCAGCAGGTAAGAGGAGGAAATCAATGGTATGACCATGTAAACATGAGCATAATTAATCTCTTCATATAGTTTTAAACATGTGGTGCACAAGTTATTCATTAAAGACTCTTGTGACAGCTTCCTCATAAAAGTCATTCTGGGAAGAGCACACCTGCTATGACTCTATCAGTAAAGTAGTGGGTAGAATGTGAATTATGACTAACAATCTGTCAGCTGCCTTTGTTAAGGTGGCAGGAATGGGAATGTCCCACTCTTAACTGGGCCAGGTGTGAGAGTTAGGTCAGTATTTTTAGTCCTGCTTCACTACCAAGGGAGCTACCACATGAAAGCAGAAAAGGTCACATTTTTATTGAGCCTGTATCTTCCCTTTCCACAGAAAGACCTGCAAAATAGGGCCAGGGATAGGATTCTCCCATGAGCTTCTCCTTATGGCAGTCATTACATCTGGCTCCATCAGGGAGGTGAGCTTTCCCTTACTGAGGGATAAGACTCTGACCTCACCTCCCACTGTTGGTGATAACTTGGAATGTCTGAGACCTCTGCATGCTGGCCCATTTTTTTATGATCTGGGATGAGGTAAACTGCCCTCTGTTATTTTTTGGTTTGGTTTGGTTTGGTTTGGTTTGGTTTGGTTTGGTTTGGGGTTTTATTTTTTCTTAATTTTAATTTTTTTTGGGGTGGTGTTCATTTGTTTGTTTTATTTGTTGTTGCTGTAGTTTCACCCAGTTTGTGAGAGCAGACTTTGTTAGGGCCAGGATTTTACACACTGGGCACATTGAGGTTGAGCATCAAGGTTAGCAAGCAATGGGAATATGTTTAAATTAAACCCATCCTCTTCTCCCTCAGTGTCTCTAAAACTTCAGGATCCACATTCACCTGAGTGTGGGTACAGCTCCTATAAATGCAATGGAATTTATGCATTCCTGCTGTGGCTGTACATCTGGATGTGGTTGCCAAGTACCCTAGAGAAGGGAAGAGAACTGTTTGAAGTATACTGAAAGCTACAGTGTAGTGTTGCCATTTGACACTTGTTCCAGTCTAATACACTTCTTAATCTCCAAGTCAATATACTCCAGCAGCAGAGTTTAACTTTCAGATGATCAGATAGGTGTGCAATATTGCATACATCTGCTTAAAGCATGTTTCTGTTTCCCTTACTGTGCTTGTTGACCTGGTGCAGGTTGCTAACATCCTGCTGAACGGTGTGAAGTATGAGAGTGAGCTGAATGAATCAGGAGAGACCTCGGAGCAGCCCCTCTCTGTGAAGCTGCTTTGCTCGACCATCTGCCACATGCCCAAGGCTCTCCGTAACCTCTGCATCAACCACTTCCTAGGTACTCCCAAAGCACCTTCTTGCCTTCACTGGGGAGTGCTCTGCCTTGGGTGGCCCTTTTTCAGTATTTTATCTATTGCTGCAATGGCTGCTAACTGGAGACAACTTGATTTGTTTGACAGACAGTTACCAGTAGGGTACCTTCTGATACTTAGTTTCTTAGAATATTTAAAAACCCAAAAGACCCCAACAAAGCAGTAAAGCCTGTGTTCCTAGAAAGGGAACAGCAACAGCCTAAATCAGCACATCTGTGAAGTGGAATGTTCACACCAAGCAGAAAGATGAGATTAGTTGTATTTCCATGCTTACACCCTGAGACTGGCATTTACTTTCCTCCCTTTGACAGCTCAGGTTCAGGGGTCCCACAACAGTTCAAGAGGAGGTATGGAATGTGGCATTGTAGGAGTGCCTGCAACCAGTATGGTGTTAGCTTTACTCTTAACCAGTGTGTGTGACTGGTGTTTAGGAAGGGCTTGCAAATCATTCCAGTTTGCACAAAATTGGATAGAAGGGACCAGGTAATTCATACTCATTGGCTGTGAAGGGAATGAAGGGATTGTCTACATCAATGGCCTTGGTGCCAATTTGTGAGTAGAGTTTTTAACTGTGTCAGAGGCACTCTGGAGGCTGCAGCCATGACATAAGAAGCACTCCTTCCACTCCTACGTGGGAGGATAACAGCAACCTGAAATTACTATGGGATGAGCCACTCTGTTAAACTGAGCACTGTGTCCTGTCAGAACCTGAAGACAGCTCAGACTGCTGTCATCTATTTTTCTGTCTTGCTAAACCAGTATTTTGTGGCCTTTAGTCAGCCTCTAGGATTCCACTTAGGAATTCAAATGGTAAATCTTGGTCTTTAAAAGCCTGGATGTCTTTAGCAAACATTGCAGCATTATGCATGGGGAGCAGCGGTCTCAGATAAATGTGGCTGGATGTTATGTAACACTCAGGTTGCACAACCTGTCCTGAGGTGTGATTTGTAATATAGCTGATAACATCCATGTAAGCTTACAAGGGGAAGGAGATATTCTGAAATCCTAATAGGTTACTTCTCGCTTCTTTCAGGGTGGCTTTCATTTGAGGGGATGTTGCTCTTCTATACTGACTTCATGGGAGAAGTAGTGTTCCAAGGGGACCCAAAAGCACCTCACAACTCAGATGAGTATCTGAAGTACAACACAGGGGTCACCATGGGCTGCTGGGGAATGTGCATCTATGCATTCAGTGCTGCTTTCTATTCAGGTACTTGGTACAGCCATCTTAACTGCTGCTGTGGGAAAAGATACATTTCTTAAAAGTGGTGTTTGTGTTTCTGCCACAAGTAGCCTGATGTTTATGTTGCACATAGCCTTCCACATGGCATAAGTGCTGAGTGTTCTTTTTCACCCTATTAGCTGTTCTAGTTAGCTTGGCCTGCAGTGACACAGGTGAGGTCAGCAGTCCAGTGAAAACACATCTCTTTTGGGATGTGGTTCCTTTCACAAGTGGCATTTTCAATGTACACTGAATCCAGCAATACCTGCGGTCACCACAGGCACAGTTCTGCACACCACAGCACCCAATGCCTGTGTGTCCCAGGCAGAGTGTTCAGGTGTCATGTGCCACCCCATCACTTTGTCATGTGTGTCATGCCTCTGCCTGCCCACCTCCACCAGTTCCATCTGGGACAGGGGCACTGCCAGGCTTCAGCTCTGCTGTGCCCTCCATGCAGGTAGAGCAGCAATGCTGCATTGTGGCAGAAGGATTTGGAAGGAGTCCTTGGCACTCATGTGAGCCACCAATTCTTCAGATGTGTAGTGGTTGCCACTGAGATGTGGCTGCCTAACTGAAGGTGGACCCCTCAGCCCCACTGACTGGTGGCAGTGGGGAGGGCTGCAGTTCACCCCGAAAGCTGTACCATTTTCTTGCAGCCATGCTGGAGAAGCTGGAGGAGCGGTTTAGCACACGGACGCTGTATTTTGTGGCATATTTGGCCTTCGGGCTGGGCACGGGCCTGGCCACGCTCTCCAGGAATGTCTACGTGCTGCTGTCCCTGTGCCCTACCTACGGCATCCTGTTTGCCACGCTCTGCACGCTGCCCTACTCCCTGCTCTGCGACTACTACCAGAGCCGAGAGGTGAGCCCCGGGCCGGGGAGGGGACAGGAGCCCCCGTGACACCCCCTGACTCTGTGGCTGTGTCCCCACAGTTCGTAGGCTCGCAGGCGGAGGGCACCCGGCGTGGGATGGGCGTTGACATCTCCTTGCTGAGCTGCCAGTACTTCCTGGCACAGATCCTCGTGGCTATGGCCATGGGGCCTCTGACGGCGGCTGTGGGCAGTGCCAGCAGTGCCATGTACTTCTCCAGCCTGGTGTCCTTCCTGGGCTGCCTCTTCTCCTCCCTCTGTGTCACCTACGAGCTGCTGCCCCCCGAGGAGCTGCCACCCACCGAGGAGCAGCGTCCCCTCCTGCCCCGAGCACGGAACGAATAAATGGGAGAAGCTGCCACAGCCTCTGCTGCCTCACTGCTTCACCCTTGGCCTCCCTATCGTGACAGGACGGGCTGGTGCGCCCCTGGGACGGCAGCGGTGGGCTTGGCAAGTGGAAAGAAAGGTCTGCGCTGGCTTTGCTGAGCTTTCCCCTGCCTGGGGGAAGCTGAGGGGTGAGTCAGCGGCGCCTGGCACTGCTTGTCCTTCCCCTGAGGTGGCACAGGCCTGTCTGTGCCCCTGGGGCCACAGCAGCAGGAAGTGGTGGGGCCATTCCCTCCAGCTGCCTCGTGGTGCTGTCATCCCAGGGGATGACTGGTATTGTCCAGCGTGAAGCAGGAGACCTGAAAGTGGTGCCTGGGCAGGACAGCCTTGCTCTCTTGAGTGGCAGTGAGCTGCTGGGCTGCCCACACTGCTGCAGAGACTGCCACCGTGGGAATGGTGACCTGCCAGTTTGGGGGGCAGAAGGTGCCACCGCCTGGCCAGGCAGAGCAGCCTTGGTCACCAAGGGCAGTGGTGATTCCTGTGAGGCCTTTGGGAGCTGCAGGTCCAACCTACAGCCTCTGCCCATGGTAGGCCTGGCTCTGCAGGGTGCTTTTCAAACCTTTGGAAAGGCTGAGAGCAACTGGTCTTGCATGGGTGGTGTAAGTCCTCTGTCAAGTGCCATGGGCTTCTGGGTGCCCAGAGCTCCCACCAGCAGAACTGCTACAAGACACCACTGTGGGCTGAAAGCACCGTGGCCTGGCTGCCACATCCCACTCCTGGCTGTGGTCCTTGGTGATGTTTGCCAATATGTGCATATTTCCTTCCTCATTAGATTTTAATTAAGACTACGGGGTTTGTGATGATTTAGCAGGAAGATTTGTCCATAATCCAATTTGGCAGTTTTCCATTACCCAGTTTTGGGGAGAAAGGTCTTTTCCCATCAACCTCCCTTGGGCAGAAGGTTATTCTCAAGAAGTTTACTCTTAAGAAAAATCATTTGTATGAAAGTCTGCATCACATCATTCTTGTTTATACAGTTTTACCTTGGGACATTCTGAAGACTTTGGGGTCAGTGATTAAATGCTTGTCAACTCAAGCTGCATCTTCCACTTCTCAGTGAAACCAGTAAAAGGGCTTTGGGTTTCATTATCTGTGAGATTTCTTAATTATTCCGATTTTAGAAGGTGGTAATATGTGAGAATTTGTACAAGTTCTAGTTAAGGCCAGGAGTTAATTTTAAGTCAGAAATAAAACTATTTCTAAAATCAGTCAGTCTGCCCTGTATTTGGGTAGGCAGCCAATGTTTCCCAAGGCTGATGGGCATTTTGTTTACATGTGCTGTGCATGGCATCCCTGCAGAGATTATATTTGCTCACCTGGTCCCTAGGTCCAGAAGAAAGGTTTTCTCTGGAGAGTCTCTCCTTTTAAATGAGTTGTGCTTCACCTAAGTTTATTCTGATTTATGATGCCAAGGTGAAATAATTTGTGTAATCTTTAGCTCTTGAGGCTCACTGTAATCCAGTGCTGAATACATAAATACGTACCTCGTAAGAACCCCTCATTTGTATCATCTGCTCCCAAGGTTATTTTTTTAAATTCTTTCAGAAGCAAGTTTTATGTTACTCAGTATTGACTTAAACACAGGAATACTACTGAAATTATGAAGTCAAGCACTCAAGAGATAAAGGACTGTCAGCTGTCATATTGATGAGTACATTCATCTTTCATTTCTTTCTTTGGGCTTACATAGTATCATATCTGCAGGAATATCTGTGCCATTTCCTTCATTATGGGACAGCTGTCTCCAAGAATGTTCAGGACAAAGCTGGGACAAAATAGCATGAGAAATTACATTTGGCACCTCTGACTTCTGACAATCTAAGGACTTGACTTTGGAGAATTTTTCATGTTAGTCTGCTTTGTAACTTTAATTTCTCTTCCTTCTCAACCTTTTAAACTCAAAAATTATTTTATTTTTTTTTGGTCCCACTAGCTAATGTGGTGTTAGTTATTAATTTTTTTCTCCTCTTAAGTTTTGTAGCCAGCCTTATTGCACTAAATGGATTGTGAGCACTTTACTTTTCCAGGTAGCTGGAGTTGCAGATCATTTTGTTGCAAGTGAAAATCTTCAAAAGATTCATAAAGTCAATGTATTTGATGATAATGTTTGTCTTCAGTTCCATCTGTAAATAATACAAATTACGTTTATATAATTATAAAAATATTGCTATGCCTGTATGCATTGCCCAGTAGACTCTATATTACATTTTCTATTTTATGGGATATGGACTGTATTTTGCAGATGTATTTATGTAATGGTACATACATAGTACTTTTAAGTCAACATCAGTGTGTGTTAATTTGGGGCTTTGAGCAATACTGGTGGTGCCTGGAAAAAAACAGTCACCATCATGTAAAGTTGGAAGTTGCACCAAATACATAGAGGTAACTCCAAAAAGAGACATTGCTTACTTGCTTATTCTCTTCCTTTGTCAGACAGTTTGTATTTTACAGAAATTACTGTATATGGTCACTGGTGAACTGTGAGCTGCAATGTGATGTTTACCTTCTGGAATCCAAATGCTTCAAATATTCTGTTTAAATTTGCAAGTCACTGATTCGAAGAAACATGCATGAGTTTAGGCAGGAAAATGATTTTACACTGTGCTGTTTTTCAGTGATGCCTAAAGGCTAATTTTGATTAAGTCCATACCATTAAAGGTTGCTTCATGGCAATTATTTGTGGATGTTTGTAAATGTATTTATTACACATGTACAGAAAAGGGGGAGAGGGATGGAGAAAAGACCTAACCAGTTTTCACATGTTCATAATTAAGCTACCTGTAACCATTTCAGCATGTCTGCAGTTCACTCAACCTCTGCTGCGTCTCTCAAAAAAGACAATCTAATGATTTCAGAACTTCTGCTGTTCTTTGACTGGGAAAATAAGTCTTTTCAAGAATCAAATAAAATTGTGTATATGTATATATATTGTATCTATGTATATATAAAGAAAAGCTATTGAGAAGTATCTAAAGGAGTTTTGTAGTCAATTTATTTTCTACAAATGAGTAAATAATCATCTTGCACTCTGTAGGAGGTACTTTATTAAAAAAAGAATTTGTGTAAAAGGTAGCTTTCTTAATATATATTCTGCCTCCCTCAGGAAGGCAGCCTTAGGAGAGAGGAGAAACTTCCAGATGCCCTTATTGTAACACCACCCAATGGATTGCATATATCCAATACACTTCTTGAGAATTCGAGTGCCAGGGGCTGAAATGCCAAGGGAGATCTCCAGCATCTGTTTATCTAAACAGACATTTTCCAAACCTGTGGCTGTTACTTCACAATGATTCATTTAGCCCAGCTTTTCTGCAGGGAAGGTTTTTGTGGATGTTCACTGGGGAAATGGCTGCAGCAACTTTCCTTTGCTGTTCCTGTGCTCCAGGCTGCTCTTCCTGTAGCAGGGTCACTTGGCAAATTTCAGGCTGCAACACCCCAGACAGCAGGAGAAGCTGCAGGGCAGCAGCACTGGGACAGGCTGGAGTGTTTTTCACTAGACTCCTTACTTGGTACTGCACTCCTTGCTGTGTCCTAACAGGTTTGAAGGTTCTGGGAAGACACTGTTCTGTGCTGTACAAGAAGTTTTTAATGTTAAAAGCCTTCTCAACACTCTCATACATCCCATGCAGAAATGGTAAATGCATGGAATAATGAGAATTTTGGGTGATTGCTGCCTAATGCCCCCAGCCACCATGGTGGCTCTCTTTAGATCTAAAAGGCAGCAGCACAGGTCAATACCTGAGGAGTAAACTAAGGGAAGGTTGTTCATCCCATGTGGAAAATGGAGGTCTGAGGAGCAGGAAGAAAGCAGGCAATGAATAATGTTAATGAGATGAATTCAAATGCAAGATATTCACAGAGTAGCAGTCTGCAGGCTGGGGAGCAGTCTGCAATGGGGTGATGCATTGTTAGCCATGTATGTAAGCTTGTTTGTTTGTTTTGTTCTTGCTTTTTCTAGGATCCAGGGATAACTTTCTCTCAAAAAAGGGATAACAAATCTTGTTGCAATAGCCAGTGGAACAGCCAACAGAGGAAATCTCAGCATCAGAGCAGAAATGAAGATTTTGGGTTGTGTGAGTACAGTGCTAACCAAGCTTATGAGAGCTACTTGAACATGAGGAATACAACAGTAATATTGTCCATGCTGCAAAGACTTACTGTGCTGGAGGCTCAAGCTTCATCCACAGCTTTCTTCAAGCCTGGCTTTTGCTTGTGCCAGCCTGAGGATACCCTGCTCTGCTTGTGCTTTATGCCTATTCCTTTCAGTTATTTTTAATTTACTGCAGATATTTTTTTTTTTCTTAGCCCACACAGCTTTGGGGAAGAGGGGATGGTAGGTTAAGCATCACATTTTTTATAATGTGATAAAATGTCAACCTTTTATATTATAAAATGTGATGCTGAACATACCAAATACATAGAAGAAGCAATACCACTTTTCACAGCCTCAAACACTTCCAAGAATAGCTTTTTAATCACCAAATCTTTCATCCACGAGCAGAAATAAAACCACTCTTTCTCAGTATTGTGAGAGCAACCAGCCCTTTTTCCTAAAGTGTTTTGTCTACTCATCCTCTGTTGGGCTGGTTACACACAAGTTTTACTTAGATGCAATACTGGAAACTTGTCTTTGCCTGATGTTTATAGAATCATCTAAGAGTTGCAACAAAGGAAACCCAAAAAAGCATAAAGTGCATCTGAAGTAGGAGACTTTGGTGGGTTTCTTGCCTCTTGGAACAGGGTAAAATATGTGGTTAAATAGTAGGACCTGTAGCTCACTTCCCCAATCCTTCTTCACAAGAGACTGAAATATTTCTCTTTTGCTTGTAAATGAACAAATAGGCCCAGAACCTCTCTGGAGAAAGTAAACAGGAATACAGCTGCACTCCCATTTTCAATTGGCTATGAACTGAACCTGAACCACTGGACTGCTCTGTTACACTCAATCCCAGCCAGGAGTCAAAGCCCTTGCCAAGTGGAGCTGGCAGAGGACAGACCATTACTGCAGACAGAAATGCCACAGCCAGTGCCATGCCTAGGAAACGCTGTGTGTGCCTTATGGATGGTTCTGTACCTGCAGCAGAGCAGCAAAACCCCTTTATCTCTGCGCACCAAATGTGGCAACACCAAACCTTGACTGAGTGAGGAGAAAGCAGCAGATGGAGCGTGCAGAGTGCGGAGATAACACTTTAATGCGCTCAGGTGCGCTGACAGAGCAGGAGGAATCCTCGGGCCCGGGCGGACCGTGCAGTCCCGGGCCGCTCGGGAAGCTCCCGGCAGGAGCACGGTGGTTGCTCGGAACCTGCCGGCTCAGGGCGCGGTGCCGGTACCGGATGCAGTGCCGGTACCGGATGCAGTGCCGGTACCGGATGCAGTGCCGGTACCGGGGGTAGTGCCGCTGCCTGTCTCGGCCGATCCGTCCGCAGGGCCAGCCTCGGGCTGCTGCTCGCGCTGTCGCCGGCGGCGCAGTCTCTCAGCGCCGGTCACCGTCATGGGGTGGAGCGGCAGGAACCCCGCCAGCCCTGCCCGGGGAGACGCGGTGAGTCGCGGGAGCCACCCGGACCCTCCCTGCCCATCCCCTGCCCGCCCCAGGCCTACCCAGCAGCTTCTCGGCGGGCCGCGAGAGCTGCGCGCCGCAGCCCAGCCAGTAGCGCAGCCGCTCCAGGTTGAGCCCCGCCACCTTCTCGCCGAACGCGTTGGGCAGCGGGTCGAGGCAGCCGAGCTGCTCCAGGTACTTGCCGTCGCGGGCGCGCTTGCTGTGCGCAGCCACGATGCGGAAGAACGGCCGGTTGGTGCAGCCGCCCAGGGCGAAGCGGATGACGACGTGGCCGCTGCGGTAGCCCCTCAGGAGGCAGCGCCCTGCGGAGAAAGCGCGGGGCGGTCACGGCCGGGCCGGGTAGAGCAGCACCGAGCCGCTCCGAGCCCGCGGCACTCACCCAGCTGCACCATGGCGGCGGCACGGCCCGCGCGCGGCGCACGGAGATGACGTCAGAACGGAAGCACATTGCGGCCCGCGCGGTGGCTGCCGGGAGTTGTAGTCTGGGTGATGACGTCATTGTGGCATCGCAACGTCACCGGGAGAGCGGTGCTGAGAGGGAGATGAGTCCCCAAAAAGGGACGTTACCGCCCTAAAATGCCTCAAAATGCATTGTGTGTGTGCGTGTGTGTAAAATACTGAAACTGCAAAGTTTCACGTTTCTATATATATTGACAAATATGATTACCTCATATAAAAATTGGTTTAAAAATAACACCCCTCCGTCTGCTACTTTATATATAGAATTTTAGAATATAAGAAATCTTAAGTCTAGATCTATAGGGCTTGAAAATACAAATGTGACTTGAGATGTGGCTTGAAAATGTACGACGAGGTGAGCCACACGAAGGAGACAGACATCTCTCTGCACTCGGGTGTTTCTGTCTCACTGGAATAACCCAAACGGCGAGAATTTGGGATTTTAAATCACTGCCTGGGGATGCTGCGGGTATCGCACATCCCGCGCGCATGCGCAATGGCTCCTCGCGACTCGCTGGTGTCGCCTGCTGGCGGAGCGCGGTACTGCAGCCAAGGAGTGCACGCATGCGTAGTGAGCACAGTGACGCGCAAGTGCCGCCTGGTGGTTAAAAACGGTACTACAGCTAAAACGGGTTGTGGTGAGGATTCGGTTCAGGGATTTGGGTTAGAGTTTGGGTAAATTAAATTAGGGTTAGAGTTTGGGTAAATTAGGGTTGGAGTTTGGGTAAATTAAGGTTAGAGATAAGGATTACGGTTGGGGTTTGTGGTTAGGGTTAGGCATTAGGGTTAAGTGTCTATGGCATTTTGTATTTTTTTATAGCCCTGTATTGGTTATATTTGACACAGTCTGCACAGGAGAGAGAGGTAATTCACCTCTGAGAACCAAAGCAGCTTCAAAGCAGCAGAGACACAGCAGAGAAAGGTTGCTCTTATTTTCCAACACTCCCCAGCCCCTCAGAAATCTGCATTTTCTCTTCCCACATGGGAGCAGCTCTGCTCGCTGCCATTAGGGAGTTGGGAATCCTTTGGGCTCTTGTTCCCCCAAAGAGGAGTTTGTGCTACCATGGCTGTGTGCGTCCCTCACTTTGTCCTTGCCGTGGTTTCCAGTTCTGCGCTGGGATTACAAGTTGCTGCCTCCACCCTGCACTTTGGCACCTCACTGTTGACTCTGTGTTATGATTGCTCAAAACCCCCAATCCCACAGCAGGAAAACCACAGCACTGAGCACCAGGTCACAACAGTGGTGGCAAATGTCCTGTTCTCCTGCTGTGTCACTTGCCCAAACCTTCACCTCTGCCCTGCTCTATCTCATATTTTATTTCCAGAGGTGCATCAGCTACAGATCTATTATAAAGTGCCTTCACTTGAGGCAGCCACTTCAAAGGAGGAAAAAACACCACTTCAAACAGGAGTCAGGAATAGACCCATGAGTCACAGATAAAGCCAGTTATGGCTCTTCTGGGTCACACACCAGGAAAAAGGACAAGGAAATGTCCCTCTGCAAGGGCAACAGCATTCCCCTTGGGATGTCACAGCTCATTTCTTCCCTGACCCAAATGCCACCCAGGACCACACATGGTTTCTGATCAGCTCCACTGGACAAGGACTCATGCTCAGTCGCTCAATGCTCATCACTTTTCTGTTCCAATCAACTCCAGGTTGCTCTGTGAGGACAGCAGGACAAAAACCGCTGGGTTTGGCATCATGCAGCACCTGGCCTCACTGCAGATGTCCTGCTGAAAGTGTCCAGAGAGGTGGCACTGGCCATGCTCCTGCCCCAGGCATTCCCAGGTGGCCTTGGCAGCACCAGATGGGGCACATGGCCAGGAGCTCTGGGAGCCCCACTGCCCAGGGAGGTGAGGAGAAGCTGCCACTGCAGCCAGGGCAGGCGTGGAGGAGATGCAGGAGGTGAGGATTTGGGCTCTGTGACCACCTGGAGCTGCCTGGCTCAGCCTTTCTCAGCTCTCCTGGCTCACACAAGGTCACATCCTGTCATTTCTCCTGCTCCCCCCAAGGAGCCAAAGCCTCTCATTGTGCTCCTGCCTTCCCATTCAGACTGGGAATTAGAATGCTGCCTGCTGTTCTCCTGGTGAGCAGAACTTTCCAGGACAATGGGGACAAGCCACCACCAAAGTCTCAATTACAAGGGCTGCATTAAACATCTGCCAGCACCAGGCTGGACCTGGGTGTGGATCCTTCAACACCCACTGTTAACAGAGCCCCAGACCCCAGCACAGGCTCCCTGCCAGCCCAGCACCTTCCCCTCCCCAGGGCACATCCCAGCCCTGCTGCTTTTGCTCACGCTGCTATCCATGGCTCTGGCTCACAGTGGGATTCCACAAAACCCTTACACTACCTGTCTGGGCACAGCAGGATGCAATTCCCAGCTGGGTGCTGCTCCTCTGTTCCACACATTTCTCTAAGACCTGAGAGGAGCAATCCTTCCCCTCCTGAGACACTTCACAGCCCAGGTGGTTCCCTCCCTGCAGGCAGCAGGGTGAGGATTCAAAGCTGCTCCTCCAAAGGAGAATCACAGAGCCTGGAGAGAGGAAAAGGTACCCCTGGACAGGCTCTGCATGGCTGAGAAACCTGGTTCTGTGTGCATCCTGCCTTTGGGAATTCAACTGCTCACTGCTCCAGCAGCATCTAACTTTACCCAGGCAGAATCTTGGATTCTTTAAAGCTAAAATAAGTGGCTCGGGAGGAAACATGCGATGCAAAGAGAGGAAAAGGACATTTTCCAGATCTACGTTTGCTAATACAAGCCTGTCCCGTGCTTTCCCTCCTCCCCACCGAACTGCCCGAGCTTCTTCAGCAGAGGGAGCTCCCGCTTCTCTTTTGCCTCCCTCGCCTTTCCCGAGGATTGCCCAGACGAGCTGGGAGCGAGTTCCTGCTTCTGGAGCTTTCCCTGGGCAGCAACACCCACTCACCTCTCCTGGGCACCTTTCCCTGGACATCTCCATCCACCCTTCCCCATCCATCCTTCCCTGGGCAGCAGAACCACCCAGCCTTCCTGGGCATCTTTCCCTGGACATTCCCACCTTTCCCTGGACATTCCCACCCGCCTTTCCCCAGCAGCAGGCAAGGGACAGCCAGGGGACACTGCTGGAGGTGGCTCCAGGCTTGTCCCTGCCTTGCCAAGCCCCTTTTCTGGTCGTCAGTCCCACTTTAAACTGGAACCTCCACACTTTGCACACAGGACTCCAACACATCCTCCTCCCTCCACCCAAAGCACTGCCGTTTTTAGGATGCTCAGCTGCCTCAGCCCTACCTGCAGGACATGTCAGCTCCTCTGTGGCTCCCGATGGTCGTGGTGTACGATTTCAGCAGGAAAAACCCCTCCGAGCCCTTCAGAAAAGCTCTCATTGCCCAACCCCCTCACCTGCCAGGCTGGCACCAAAAACAACTCCTTTCAACAACCTCCCACCCAACACAACCTGAGCCACGAGCAGCTCAACCAACTCACACACTAAAAACTGTACAAAATGACCCAAAAGCAGCTCTGTCCCAGCTGGCACAGTGGCTGCAGTAGCCTTGGAAACCTTGGCCATGCTGCCTGCCTGGGTGAGTTTTTCCTGTTTCTTTTGTTTAGTTCAGGGTTTTTTCCTCCTCCTTTTCCCAATCAACTGCCCCAGCAGCAGAACACATTTCAGCCCTGGTGTGACCACAGCAGTCCTGTGCCAGCTGGGGACACAGGTGGGAAGGTGTGTCACAAACCTCACAGGAGCCCTGCCACCTGCCACGGCTGCCAAAGAACATTTTTGCCCCCATTTTCCTTATTTTTGATTCAATACCATGCTCACACACACAAACAGGCCTTGCAAGCTCAGGCAAGGGGATAAACATTGCTGGGAGGGGAATGCTGTCACCCTTTAGTGCTTCTCCATCAATATCCTTTGGTCCTGGGCTGCCACAAACCCTTTTACAGCAGAAAAAAATAGGGAAAAAGCCACACTTCCCACCAGCAACCCCCAGTTTGGCCTCACAAGTCCTGCTAGATTTCACCAGGCTTCATTTTGAGGCAGAGGCAGCAAATTTGGGGAAGTAGAACTTCTCTGCAAACCTCTGGCAGTTTGAAGCCATTCATTTTAATTGTGTCACTCCCTGCCCTTGTCCAAAATCCCTCTCCAGCTCTCTTGGAGACCCTTTAGGTCCTGGAAGGGCTCTTAGGGGCTCCTGTGCCTGGGAAAAAACTCCAAGGAGCTGCACCACCTTTCCAACCCCACGAGACCCCCAAATCCCTCAGTCTGGGGTACATTCTTGTGCTCTTTGTTTCCTTCTCTTCAGCAAGAGAGTCCCTTAGTTAAAGAGGTTATTTTGCCCATCTGGGACAATGCCTTGGGGCACAGCAAAGTGAAACTCCTGTGACAGAACAACAGAAATTAGGAGGTGCTATAGGAAATACTAATTAGCAAGAGAAACTGCTGGATGGTTTTGGGCCAGCATGTCTTCTTTGCCTTTGTTTTGGTCACTTGGACTCTTGTCACACCTTTTATCAATAAAGCACCAAGCCAAGCTCTGCTGAATGGTCCATAACAGGGACATGGCTCAGTGCTGACCTGGCAGTCAGTGGGTTAGTTGTTGAACTTGGTGACCTTGGAGATCTTTCCCAACCTCAAGGATCCCATGATTCCATCAATATCAGAACCACAGCACCTCCACATCCCATCTCAGACTGGCTGGGTGTGCTGATGGCTTTGCTGGAAGCCCAGGAGGGGCTGGGATGCCCATGGAGCAGCATCCCCCTTCCAAGAGCTGATGGATCACAAACCCTGGGAAGATCCAGCCTTGCTCCAGCACAAACACAAACACAACATACAAAACATTTATTCAGCTTCCTGCACAGGATGCTCAGCAGTGGTTTCAGCCCAGCACTGGGGCACTCAGCTCCCAACCCACCAGGGTCACCCACTTGCCTCAAACAGAGCACAAAACACAGCAGGGAAAGCAACTGAGGCAAGAAATCCATCCATCCTCTCCCTGAGGAGAAGGAGGCCCCTTTCTGCTGCTTCCCACCAGCCAGCACAGACCTTGGCAGGAGCTGAGGTTGGCTCTGGGCCACCAGCCCAGCCCAGCTGGGAGCTGGGAAAGCTGTGGTGCTGCTCTGGCAATGCACTTCCTCTTCCTCAGAAAGAAAAGACACCCAAAAAAAGGAACATTTCACTTTTCTGCTTGGAAAATCCTTCTGCAAGATCAGTGGTGGTTTGGAAAAGTCTTGCCAGAGGAGAGGATGTGAGAGGATGCCCTGGGTGGTCTCACACCAAACACCACAGGTGACACTTCTGGCACATCCAAGCCTTCAGTTACTTCACAGCAGCAGAACTTGTGGTGCTCAGGTTTCTTTCCCCACAGTCTTTTGTAAAACCCAGTTCCAGGCAAAACCAGGGAAAACAAGTCCCATCCTTGTGCCACAGCACATCCTCCCCATGGCAGCTTCCAGGGAGCTCTGGCTGCTTCTTCACCCACACATTGAGCCCCTCTTGGCACGGTGGGTTTTAAAAACCCCTCACCTCAGCAGCATCACACATTCCTCTGATTTTCTTAAGGCATTTGCTGGCTCACTGGCATTTTCTCCTGGATCTCCTCATACTTGGGCGGAGGGGTGAGAGGCTCTATCGTGATGGGGACGCTGCTGTTGCTCTGGGCCAGGTTCAGCCTGATGTCCTTCAGGTGCAGCTTCTCCGACTTGATCCTGCGCACCTTGAGAGGCTTCAGGCGCTTGCTGAGGCGCGAGTTCTGCCGGCTGGGCTGCCTCTCCGGGCTGGGCTCTGTGCCTGTGGCTCCTGGGGGCTGGCTGCCCTCGTCCAGCCCTGCCAGGGACTCGTAGGAGGGCAGCGAGACGCTGAGCCTGTTGCTCCTGTCAGAGTCTCTGGGCTCAGAATAGCCTGTGTTCATCACCTCCTCGTAGCTGGGCACGTAGTACTGGGAAGAGACGTCTTCATCCTCTTCTTGGCTAGAGGGGGAAGAGTTAAGGCTGTGGGTAGCACATCATTTCAGCTTCGTTGTGGGAAGGGGATGGAGAGAAGGATAAAACCACCCCACCTCACCAGAAATGGATTTTGCCCTTCTGTGTTATATGGCAGCTTCCTTTTGCTTGCCAGAACAAATCATGTCCCCACCTAAACCCAGACACATTTTATTTCCTTGTGACTTATGGCCATCTTTGATCATCACTTTCTCTGCCCAGCAATGATTTCTTCCCTTGAGAGAACATCAGTTTCTCTCCTCCACGCTCAAAAACCAGTCAAAATACATTAGAAAAGGACAGCCCTCTGTCATTCTGATGTCTCATGGGTTGGGTACCTTCGGGTTTTCTGTAAAGAGATTCAGCTCTGCACTATGTCACCATCAGGCACCTGTACACCAATACTTTGCATTTCTTTGGCATTCTGAAGTTACCTTTGTAATCAAGCAGGGAAAATCCGTTTTCTGGGTGGATCTGTAGACCCTGACAAGAGCCAGCAGAGCCACTGTCCCCTGATGTCCCCACGTTGCTCCTGGGTCTCTCTGCACAGGGAGCTGTGCTGATAGACAGGAACTTCCCCTGTGGCTGTGTTTGTCCAGACTGTGCCTGCAGCAGCAGCAGCAGCCTTTGCTCTGCTCCACAGAGCTCCCTGAGCAAACAGCAGAGCCCTGCAGACTTTCACCAGGTCTAAACTCCATGGCCAGTCTCCAAGGCTGTTTGGCACCTTGGCTGCACCCAGCAAGGCAGACACAGCCCCTCTCCTGCCCCTCTGGCTGCTCTCCCAGTGTGTGGCAGAGCCTGCTGCTCTCTGTTACCCACAGCACTGCCCAGCATTCTCAGCTCATCCCCTGTGCCAGCTGAGCCAGGAGTGACTCTCCCAACCCTGCCTTGGCCACAGCTCTGTCCAGACCCCACTTCACACCCCAACAAGCCTCCCTTCCACTTCCAGCTGCACAAATGCAGCTGCAGTCACTCCCTCCCCATCTCCAGGACATTTCAAAACCCTAAACCACCAGCCTTGCTCCACACCCTCCTGAGCAACAACAGCAGCAGGGTGGCTTCATTCCCACACCCAATCCCTCTCCGTTTGCCCCCAAAACTCCTCCTCACCTGTCCTCCTGCTGCGAGGGCTCTGCAGACACCTGGCGCTGCACGTGGGCGATGGAGAGCTCCTCGCTCTGCCTCTTCTTGTCGCGGATGTTGAGGCAGATGGAGAGCAGCAGCAGCAGCACTCCTGCCCCCACCAGCACGTAGGCCACCGAGAAGGTCTTGCTCTTCAGGATGCCCCCCGAGCCGCGGTCGGGTTTGCTGCTGTTGCCGGCGTGGCTGGAGGGTTTCTCGGGGGGCCCAAAGCCTGGCACGAGGTTCCACACGGCCATGATGATGCCCAGCACCAGCATGCCCAGCCCGATGGCCGTCAGGGCGTAGTGGGACCCGTTGGCCCTGGACTGGGCCATGGCTGTCTGGGGGACACGCTGTCCCCACGTCACCGCATGGCTCGGGGCTGGGGGGCTGCAGCCCTGCTGGCATGCATGCAGACCCCTCCCCGGGTGGGCAGGGGGATCTGGGGACAGAGGGGAAGATGTGGTGAGGGTATGGAACAGCATGGAACGGCAAAAGCCCTGCAGCTGCCACACCAATTCATCCAGCCAAGGCTGGAATCTCACACTGCAGTGCATGTCAGGATGGAACAGGGCAGCTCAATACTTGCTGGCTGTGCCATCCCCACCCTTTGCTACTTTCTCAGCTGTAATCCCCACCAACCTTTGAAAACAAATCATTGATGTTTGCTAACGGCTTACACTGCCTGTCCTTAGGAGTGCAGGAACTGACATCTTCACAGCACCAACAGAAGGCCACCAAAAGCTATTCCAAGAGCTGTTGTCAATGCAAACCAACCTGGAAATGCTCAGAAACACATCTCTAGCTGAACAGCTTCTCCTCTCGCCCCATTTGGGAGCTAGCAGGGCTGCTCACAGCGCTGGCTGCTTGCCCTGAACGCCTTCCTGCCCGGAAAACAGAAACCAAAACTGCCTCTGTCCCAGCCAGCTCAGCCCTGTGGCTTTCCCCGGCTGCTGCTGGCAAGGGCTGCCGGGATGGTGAGCCTTGGTGGGTCCCAGGATGGCTCTCACCCTCCCTGGAGCAACACTCGCTGGTGTTGAGTGCTCTGGCTGCATCCCTCAGGGATGTCTGACCACAAACATTCCTGACCAGCCAGGCCACGGGTGGGAACTCCTCCTCCAGCACCTCCTCCGAGTGTTTTCTGAGCTGCCACAACCACACATGCTCGATTTCCAAAAATAAACACACGGAACCACATCTGCCCACTAGCCTCCCTGAGCTCAGGTCCTGTGACCCTCGGCTGGGCAGCCTGGATCCTCCCAGCAGAACTGCCCCATCCCCACCCCAGCGAGCCTCTCACATTCAGGGATGTGCCAAGTCAGGGATTTCTCCTTCCCTCTTGATGCTGCTTTGGGCTCGAGGTGGCCCTGGGCTGTGCTGTATCCGTGCTGCTCTATCCACACACCCCCACACCCTTCAGCTCAACCCTCCCGAGCTCAAAAGCTTCGTGTTTGCTTGTTTAGCTTGAGCTCACGCCCAGTTTGCAGGGTCAAGGGCCAGAATAAAGCAGCACTCCCAGAAAACAGAGGAAAAGACACGCAAGCCCGGAGAGGAGGAACCTGCAGAGAAACTTCCCTGCTCACTGCATGGCTGTGGAGACTCCCAGAGGGGTGTCCCAGCCCTCCTGGACACAGCCCTGGCCCCACATGGGTCTGGGCAGGGTAAAGCCTTGGCTGCCATGGTTTGTTGGGGGTTTGGGAGCTGCTGATCCCAGCCCGATGGGAGCTGCTTGGGCAAGCCTGTCGTTCCCTGCCCTGCCCAGCCCCAGCACGGGGCTGCTGCTCTGGGTGCTCCTGAGGGAAAGCATCCCCTGATCCCTGATTTCATTCCACCCTTTACATCCACAGTGAGCAGCTGTGGAGGATGTGGAAAACATTGCATCCCAAGCCAGCATTCCAAGAGCCATCCTCCCACCCAAGCCTGGGTCTGGTGGCACCAGCACTGCTCTCTGCCCTCCCACACAAAGGTTTTGTTCTCTGCCTGTGCCCTGTGGGGTTTTTTCCTCACCTGATGAGCCAGCCGAGCTCCCATCCTTGTCACAAACACATCAGCCAGCCAAGACTTCACCTGAGAGCAGCTGTGATGGCCTTGGGGCAGGAAAATCACTCTGCGCCCACGGTGGGCACAGAACACACACAGGGCTGGTCACATCTGCCCGTGGTGTCCAAACCTGCTCACAGCCTCTGTGGCTCTCCTCAGGCACCTCAGTCCTGGGAGGGGCAGCATTTAATCTCCCACGTCACCTCTGGGCCTGGAAGTTTTCCGCAGATCCCTTGCAGTGCTACCCATCAGCCCAGCAATCAGATTAAAGCCGAGACCTGCTATTCCAGTCTATCTCTCCATTGAATTAGCTGCTCTCCTGGCTTTCCAGAGCTGTTCCTATCGCCTCTCCAACGGTGCTCTGACGTCAGGATCCCAGGAAAGGAGCTGCTGCTGTCTCTGCCTCAGGTGCAGCATCCCTGGTGCTGTCTGGATGCTCATCCCACCTTCACAGAATGGTCTGGGGGGGAAGAGACCTTAAAGCTCATGTTGTTTCACCCCCTGCCATGGGCAGGGACACCTTCCACTGTCCCAGGCTGCTCCAAGCCCTGTCCAGCCTGGCCTTGGACACTTCCAGGGATCCAGGGGCAGCCACAGCTTCTCTGGGCACCCTGTGCCAGGGCCTCACCACCCTCACAGGGAAGGATTTCTTCCTGAATATCCAGTCAAATCACCCCTCTTTTACTTTAAATCCATCTCCCCTTGCCCTTTCACACAGGCCCTGTAAGCGGTTTGTCCCCATCAGGTGGTGCTGAGCTCTCCAGCCCCTCCAGCCCCTTCCCATTCCCCGTGCCCAGAACTTGGGATCCTCCCTGCTAACCAAACCCCTCTCCATCCCTTCCCAGCTTGTCCCTGCCCTGCCCTGGCAATGATTTACACCAGGATCTCCGAACCATTAAACTCCTCCTGCAAGGCTGCAGAGCCCTGGGGGCACCCACACCTCCTCTGGGCTTCCCGCACCTCTCCCCTCCTCCTGCAGGCTGCCGGAGCCCTTCGGGATGCTCTTGCGACATTCCCAAGTGTTCACTGGGCACGGGAAGGTTCGGGATCAGCTTTGCCAGGTGGAGCTGCAGCAGAACAGCTTCCCTTCCACGGGACACAGACCCCGGCTGGTCAGCCCCGATCGTGTTCCACATCCCAGCCCCGCTGGGTGACTCACAAGGAAAGCAGACACCCCTCGCTGCCCTCAGCAGCACCCACGCTCCTCTGCCCTCCGCAACCTTTGGATTTTTCCCCTGCCATGACATCACCTTCCCACTCCCGGTCCTGCAGGAACAGCTCTGTCACGGGATGGGGAGAGGTGAGTGTGCAGTGCAGGGAACAGGTCAAACCCAGTGCAGTCACCAGACACGGGATGAGCTCCAGGATGAGCTCCTCACCTCTGCAGTCACCAGACACGGGATGAGCTCCTCACCTCCCAGGACAATGCCATGGAGTGACAGAGCCCCTCGGAGCTGCCTCCAAAAACCAGGGTGTGCCTCCATCACCCGTCACACAACTAATTTTCTGGGAAATTCTAGGGGGAAATAAACCCGTTCTCCAGCCAGCCGAAGATTCCAGAGCCTCCTCTGAGTTAGATTACAAGGCTCTCCCTTCATCCTCATGCTTCCAGCCAGAGAACCTGCTCATTAACCCCCTTGCCTGCTAATTGCTGCTCCTGGCACATCCTCAGGAGTTCGTTCCTGCAGAACCCATAACCTTGTGCTGAGCCCTTGTTACTCAGGGGTTCAACCCACCAGGAACACAAAATTCCATGTGGGGCTGGAAAAGCGACAGGTCAGGACTTGTGAGGTATTTTCAGAGAATCCCAGAATGTTTGGGTTTGGAAGGGACCTTAAACTCCTTCCAACTCCCTGCCATGGTTTCTCTGTTTTTGGCCCTTCTTGCTGTCCCCTTTACCCCTGCCACAGGAACAGGGATGTTTCTGGCCAGATGCAAACCAGGGGATGCAGGGAATACCCAGACAAATCCAGTTGAGCCAGGAAAAGAAGCATTGCTGCTGATTTAGCCAATTTTGGATCTTTTGCACAGATCCCAGCCCATTTTAGAGCATCTCACCAGGGAACAGGAACCCAGAGGGACAGCTCCATGCAGACTATCAGGGCTTTTCCACATTTTGCTTACACTTCCTGCTTAGAGCACAAAAGAACACATCCACATCTCCATTGCCCCTGGCATTCCCTACAGACATTTAAGAGCTATTTCACCCTTTTTTTCTCCTTAAATGTAATTTTTAACAACCCCTCCTTAGCTGCACCTTGCAGACAGTGCTGGAAGAGCAGCAATGTTT
Organism: Lichenostomus cassidix; assembly: GCF_008360975.1. Taxonomy (NCBI): domain Eukaryota; kingdom Metazoa; phylum Chordata; class Aves; order Passeriformes; family Meliphagidae; genus Lichenostomus; species Lichenostomus cassidix. The sequence goes on from NC_139501.1 coordinate 4,186,466, forward strand.
TCCTCAAACCTTGCCAAGGCTCTCCCCCCTCTCTTGCCCCAGAGGGAACCCAGAGCTCCTGGTTCTGCCACTTCCTGCAAAAGAAGGAAAGCCCATTCCCAGCCTGGGATGCTGCAATCTACCCAGCTGGCCTTCACAGCAGAACAGCAGTGACAGGAGTCACACAACACCCCATTTCCAAACCACGGTGCCTGACCATTCCCAAGCCACATCCATCTGCCTCTGCCCTGTCCTTGGGAATTCCAGGCACAGTTGGCAGGTTTTCTGAAGCGGCACAGATCACACAGGCCATGCTAGCCACACTCCAGAGCTGTAATCATGACTTTGATTTGCTGCAATCGTGACTTTGATTTGCTGCAATCGTGACTTTGATTTGCTGTAATCGTGACTTTGATTTGCTGTAATCACGACTTTGATTTGCTGTAATCATGACTGTGCAGCAGCCATCACCTTGGCCTTTGCTCCTGAGCTACAAGAAACCCTCCCAGACTCCTTCTTCCCGTAATTCCATTATATCCATCCAAGCGGCGCCTGCTGCAAAGCGGTAACGGACAGGGAGGACAGAGAGTCCTTTCACGTTTGTGTTTCAGGATGTTGCCGTTTGTTCCTGGGGACAATGCTGCCGTGGCCACCGAGGCCACGCTGGCACAGGAGCTCGGCAGGTCGGCGAGCCCTCGCTGTGTCCCAGCTGCTGTGTAAACACCACCCATGGCTTTTCCTGCTCCAGGCTCTGGGGTTGAGAGACTAACACTTTCAGGCCCAGCTCTGCTAAACCACGGATGGGGGCTTGGGGTGATGCCTAAGATTTTTAGCTTTTTATGTTTTTCATGTATTTGTAGCTTTGGAGATTGTTAATGTGCGGCTGTAGCTTGTAGTGCTTTTCCTATCTTTGTTCCCTACATTTGGGAACAATAAGCTAACCTTATACACACTTTCCTAAAATATTGTTTAGTCTTTTTTGAAGAAGAGAGCCAACTACAAGGATGTTCTGTTTTCCAACCAGAATCTGGACCAGACATAACAAAAGTGGGGCAAAAGAAGTCTCTGGACTGCTTCCAGTGGGGCAGGACCCCAGGAATTATTACCTAACTGACTAACCTTTTAATTGGACAGCAGATGATAAGGATACTATTCGAGTAATCTTATAATAATTGTAGAATTACTGTACCATGTGCCTGAAAGTTTTCAAGTAAAGGTTTGATTTTATATTCACTCTGATTGTTGGGAAGATCTATTCTATTTTCCAGGCAACAGAGCTGCTCACCTCTCTCCAGGGAGCTGAATTCCCTGTGCACCTAGGCCTGGGAAAGAATGCCTGTCTGGGAAAATCCCAGAACTTTGACTCTTTCTCCTTCCTGCTTTCCTTTGGACACCACTTTGTACCTCTGAGTTTGGATTTTTTTTTTTTTTAATTCTCCTAATCTGCTGTTTCCGCTGAGATAAAGCCATTCCTCTGCAGCCTCCCCCTGCTTTTTGTTCTGGGACCTCTCCCCGTCTCAATGCCAGATAACACCCAGATAACACACCCTCCTCAGAGCCTTCCAGCACGGGGAGACATTATCCATCTGCCCTTTTGATGTCCTCTGAAGCAGAACCAGCATTCCTGCTTCCTCCCAGCCCCTCTGGAGTGCTTCAAGCAGCTCCTGTCACACCACTGGAGCCCCTGGATGATTATCTGCCCTTCCTTCAAGCCACTAACCTGGCACCTCATGCTGCCATCAGCCTAGCCAGCTCTGCCTTCCTCATCCTCTGCTGGGATTTCCAGCAATGCCTCTTTAACCCCAACACGGCATCGCCTCTCCCCATGCTTTTCCAACAGCTTCTCCAACAAGACCCACAGAGAAAACCCACTGTGGGCAGCCAAGGAGCCCCCAGGGCAGGAAGGGAGTGAGGGGCTGGAGGACACAGAGCCAGCCTGGGGACACAGAGCCAGCCTGGGGACACAGAGCCAGCCTGGGGACACAGAGCCAGCCCAGGGACACAGAGCTGGCCGGGCAGCCAAGCGACACGGAGCAGGCAGGCACAGAGCAGCAGTGTTCCGCCAGGTGGGCACAGGAATTTTGCTAGGGATGGAGGTTTGCTGGGGTTATGTTGCTACAAGCCCTCAGCACTGCTCACACAGGATATTCAGCTGCTTCCACAGAGCCCCAACACCAGTTCTTGCCTGTGGAATAGACTGGGAATGAGGAAAGCATGGAGAAGCATGGAGGCAGACACGTACCTGGTCCCAGGCTCCAGGTAGGAGAGCAGGCAGACAGCCCTGCCCAGCCCTGGCCCTCTGGCATCTCCTCACAGCCCCAGCACGGCGCCAGGCACTGGCACTCAGCTCTCTCCAGGGCACCGATGGCCAAACATTCCTCCTTCCCCAGGCACTTCCCTTCCCAAGGGTTTTCCAACCCATGTAATTACACAGCTAAAATCAAAGGCATTTCCCATACTTCCGAGTCACCTCAGTGCAGGGCTGGGTTCACCAGCCCCACACCCACATGTTCCTCGCTGACACCTGGGAGGTTTCCCTTTCTGGCTGTCATGCCAGGACATCCAGGGCTGTGGACAGCTGCAGGATGCTCGGATTTGTTGTGGAGGGATGTGTTGTGGCAGCATCCCATCCAGCAGTGGTCTAGGTCAGCTCCTAGGTCTGCTTCAAGGAGCTGGAAAGGCAGGACCACACCTCCTGGTGCAGCTTCACCTCACCAGGCTCCATCCAGCACACATGGCCAAGGGTAGCCCAACTCACACTGGACACGCTAAAGCTTTCTGCTCACACATCCACACTTCCCAACAAACCCAGCCATGCCGTGCTCAGCGCTGCTTGTCCCCACCGTGCCACCTCCAAAACCAACACCAACATCCACAGACAACCCTCTGGGACACGCTCGGGAGACACCCGCGGCTTTGCTGAGCCCCTCAAAGCTCCCAGCCGCGGCGGGAATGCCCCGATAGGAAGGGCCGAACCCCCACTGACCGCCTGGCTCACGGACCGCCCGGCCCCGACCTGCCCAGCGCAGGTTTCCTTCTCCTTGGCTTTGTTTGCTTTCCCAACAGCCTGGCTCACACACCGCTGCTGCACCTTCCCCGCCACGGCCGTCCCCAGCCGCGGGTGGTGATCCGTGACACTCCTGTCACCCGTGGGACGCGGCTGCGGGTGGCTTTGGTCACCTGTCCCTCTCCCTGCTGCTGATCCTTCCCCGAAGTGCCACCAGGTCATTCCCAAAACCACAGCCGCTCTTCTCCTTACTCTTAGCACGGCCACCCCGGACCCCGCCAGGGCTGCCGAGGTGCCCCAAGTCCCCGTGTCCCCAAGGGGTGTCCCCAGGGGGTGTCCCCAAGGGGTGTCCCCAAGGAGTGTCCCCAAGGGCTGTCCCCAAGGGCTGTCCCCAAGCGGTGACCCCAAGGCAGCGGCGCTCCCCAAACGCCGCCGCTCCAACCCTCTATGCGCGCCCCCGCTTTGGGGGTGATCCCCCCGCTTTGGAGGTGTTTGCTGCAGCTTTGGGGGGTATTTCCCCCGCTTTGCAGGTGTTTCTCCCCGCTTCGGAAGCGATTCCAGCCCAGCCCGAGCCGCTCCCCGCTCCGATCCCTTCCCGGTCCGTTCTCGGTCTCCGATCCCGGCGGCACCGAGCGCAGCCCGCCCCGCTCCGATCCCAGCACCCCGAGGGTCCCAGAACAGGGGGTTCAGTCCCTTCCCGAGCCCCCCGACCCCACGTACCTCCGGCGGTGGCTGCGGTGGGTCCTGGAGCCGCTCCGCCCTCCCCGGCCCGTCCCTCCCGGGGCGGTGCTTCCCGGACCGGCCCCGCCGCTCCCCGGCCCCGGGCAGCGCCAGCCGTGCCGGGAAACCGGGACAGGGCACGGGGCGGGAGCGAGGAGAGCTCCGAAAACAGTGGGGAGATCGCCACAAACCGCTGGGGAGACCCCCCGACAGCAGGCGTGGGTCACAGTGGGGATGCCGATCAGGTCACCCTCGGAGCAGCTGCAGCTCCTGCTCGAAGCATCACAGCCCCGTCTCTACTTCCATAGAATCCCCAAGTGGCTTGGGTTGGAAGGGACCGTAAAGACACCTCATGCCACCCCCTGCCATGGTAGGGACGCCTTCCACTGGCCCAGGGTACTCCAAACCCTGTCCAGCCTGGCCTTGGACACTTCCAGGGATCCAGGGGCAGCCACAGCTTCTCTGGGCAACCTGTGCCAGGGCCTGACCACCCTCACAGGAAAAAAGTTATTCCCAACATTTCATGAAAGTTTTAGTTTTTATTCTATAGTTTAAAACCCATCTTGCAATGGACCTGCTTTGTAAAACTGTCTCGTACTGATGAGTGGAGCTTTTCCTCAGTCAGTTCCAAGCTTTGTTTGCAGAAGTCCCTTTCTGAGGAACCCCAACCACTCAGGCTCACCACTGCATTCAACAGAAAAAAAGCCACCACCCCTGCAAAGCTGAGCTTGCATTCTCAGGAAGACTGGAAAGCGCTTTTTATCAGCCTACTGTCCTCTATAAACATTCCCTGTTAACCACTCACTCGCTGGGAAGAGCCATGCCAGGCAGGGTCCTCCCCATGGCTCCTGGCCACATGCCTTGGCCTCATAGCCAGACATCCCCATGGTTTCCAGACTGAACCACGGGGAGCAAAGCTGGGCTCTGGCAAACTTCAATGCAACTAATGCTGTGTCCAGTGTCCCCTCTCCTTGGCTGCCATCCCAGCAGCAACTGGGACGTGTTTTTCCAGGCTCTTCTCACACCCAGCTGTAATAATAAACACTGCCAAGGGGTCAAATCCTGTTGAGATGATACTCAGGATGAGTTTTTCCCCGATCCAAGCGAAAAAACTGCATCACTATGCTGCTGGACCAGCCACTGCAGTTTTTCCTGTCTCTTAAACCCCTGTGAGTCCTTGTGAAGGCAAAAGCCATCACGAACTCAACGAAACTTGTCACATCACTTGGTGTGACTCAGCTCCACAGCCCTGCCTTGGGGCCACTGGTGTTCGGGATACTTGGGAAACTCCCCCTGCTCCCCTGGATCTCTCTTGTGAGCACAATTCCTCGTGGAGCTGATGGTATTTTCCTCTGACTCACCTGCCCTGGCACACAGCAGCAGTATGTCCCCCCTCTAATCAAAGGGCAATTCCGAGAGCTGTGCTATAAAAAGAAATAATCATTAAACATCACTGCATATTTATTTTTTTCCCCTTGGATGGATTGTTTTGCGTTTTCCGGCTTGGCTACCGGCTCAGGCAAATTCACCCCACATCAGGCAGATTTCCCCCTCTCCTTCTCCACCTTCCTGTGTCAAACATGAACTCGACATCCCAAGCAGCTCCAGCAGTCAGGAGACATAGCAGGGAATTGTTTTCTCCATACGAAAATGGGGGCACATGGACTTCACACAGTCACTGTCACTGATCTGGTACAGGGAGAGCTCTGTGCCCAGCCAGGTCACCCCCCTGCAGAGCCCCTGGAGACCACGAGCACAGAGGGGACATTCATAACGTGCCTCCTCGGGTTCCCACTCCACAAAGGTGAGTATTGGCCAGGAATGGCTTTTCAGTGGCAGCAGGGCAGGGTCAGGGAGGGGGGGGGTTACCTTCACCCGTAGGATGGCTGCTAAAGCACCTGCCTCTCATTCTTGGTGGGATAATTGATTAATACCCATCTCTTGGGCTCATTTCCCTTTCCAGCTCTGCAGCCATCCCAGTGCAGGGATTTATCTGTGGCAGTTCAAGTGCTCCCCTTGCAAACACTCCCTGCCCAGTCCAGGGTGGGCTGGGACTTCTCCAGGGTGTTTATGCAGCCAGGTATGCAGGATACAGAGCACAGGAATGCCAAGGAGGGAACTGGAGCCCCACCAGAGCTACCAGCAGGCAACAAAAGGGCCTTTCAGAGGGGCATCTGATGCTCTGTACATGCAGAGGTGCCAGGGGCTCACATTATCCTGCCTTAGAAATTGCTCACTGGCACATTTCCCTGCATTTTCCTGCTCAAAGGTGCTGAACATGTATGTTAAAGTCACCAGTGGAAGCCTAGACACGTTCCTGGATTCCTCCAAAACTTTTCAACAGTGAGCCAAAAGCACTGGTCCAAGTGACTCCTGGATATCCATGGATGGCTTGTCCTGAAAGAGGTAAAGCCCATCCCTGGGAGTTAGGTCAGTAGAGCCACCAGACTGCAGGCTTATATTATACTATATATTATTATATTGTTATATTACAAGGCCATGGAGTGATAGGACAAGGTGAAATGAGTTCAAACTGGCACAGTGTAGATCTAGATAAGATTTGAGGAAGAAATTCTTCCCTGTGAAGCTGCTGAGGCCCTGGCACAGGGTGCCCAGAGAAGCTGTGGCTGCTTCATTCCTGGAAGTGTTCAAGGCCAGGCTGGACAGGGCTTGGAGCAGCCTGGGAGAGTGGAAGGTGTCCCTGCCCACGGCAAGGGGGTGGATGAAATTGTCTTTAAGGTCTATTCCTATCCAAACTATTCTGTGATTTCATGATTAATAGAATTAACAGTTAATTAACACCTGAAATACTATATTATATATATATACATATATACTTACATCTATAAATATCACATATACTGGAGCATGGCAGGGCCCCAGCTTTGCCCCCAGGATAAAGCCCATCCCATCATGCTCCACCATGGGCTCCCTCAGATCCCATTCCCAGCCCACACACGCTGCTCTATACTTCAACTCTCTTCCTCATGCCTTGGTTTCTACACCCCAATTTCGAGTCCCTGCCGGGGCTGCAGGCTGGGAACTTGCCATGCAAGTGGGAAAAAAGAGGAAAAGCAGCCGCTTGGGAGGCATTTCCGCACTCTCCCGGCGGGAGGAGGATCCGGTGTCCCCGGGGCTGCCAGGATGTGGCTCTTCTGGTACAACCAGTCCAACCACCGTGCCAGGTCACCGTCTGCCGCTCCAAGTGCACGTCTGCAGCTGGAAAACTGTAAATAAAGCCGCTGTGTTAATAGTAATAACAGTGAATGACCTGCTGCTTCCTCCTGGAGCTGCTCCGGGGGCTGCTGGATCCCTTTGGTGAAGCTCTGGCTTGGGCAAGGTTTGGGAATAGGAGAGCCAGGGCTTGAGGAGAACACGGCTGGAAGAGAAGAAATACGGTGGTGTTGTGCTGCTGGTTATTTAAAAGAGCTGAGCAGAGCCTAACGTAGCTTTTCAAAATCAGGAGCAGATGGTGAATGAGGGCTTGTGCCCAAGAATGGGAAAATGCTAGGAAATCAATCACCAGCAATGATAAAACTCCAAGGAAACCTTCTTACCTGGATATGAGGCCTCGTGGCAGCTCCAGTGTCTCAGCTGGATGGAGCAGAGCCACCTGGTGTGTGCCCTGCTGGTGCCTGTGGCTGTGGCAGGTCGGGGCAGTGGCTGAGCTGGGGACAGCTGCAGGAACAATGGCAGAGCAGGATGTCCCAAAAATGCCTGCAGTGAGGGTTACCCCCAGGCATTGCTGCATCCCCAGGGCTGCACTAGCAAGGACTCAAAGACTTTTCCAGTGTTGGCTTTGTACATACAGAGCAGCACCAGTAGGAAACTCCTTCAGGGGAAACACTAAAAATAGGTGAATTAATGACAGGCGCATTCCTGAATTTTTTAGCAGTCCTGAGCAGTAAACCAGCAGCCTCAGTGGCAGCTCTTGGCAGCAGAGTTTGGGGAGATACCACAATCACCCACACTCTGTGACCAACCCCATGCCAAACCCCACCAACCTCCTGATGATTTATTCAGCTCTTTGGGGTACACTGGCTTAGCTCTTTATCACCGAAAATCCAGCCTGGGGAGATCACCTGCTAGAGCCCTGGGGTGAGTCAGTGCTGAGGCAGGAAACGTCCCAGACTCACCCGTTTCCCTGCTGTGACCTCTCAACCCCATTCCTGACCCAGGTTAGCAGGGCAAGGCTGTGGCATGGCAGGTAAACACAGCTTCTGGTGTAACATCACTCAAAAACGATGCCAGGAGCAGCACAGCTGGGTTACACACCAGGAAAGGGTGCTGGGGACACGGGGTGTCCCTCTGCGGGGTACCCCGGCCATCCCACACAACACCCCACGCCCCACACGGTGTTGGAATATTCGCCTTTCTCAATCTAAAGCCCTCGCCGGGGAAAAGGCTCCTGAGAGCATCTGCACAGCAACGTGCGCGGTGCAAAGTGCACCAGCGCGGGCGAGTCACACCTAAAACAAACACAGCCGGGGTGAAGTGACTCGGGGACTGCTCACACGGTGGCAGCAGCGCGGCACGGTGATGAGCATCCAGCACGGCGGGGTGGCAGCAGGGATGGGGCTGAGGTGAGCGGGATGCAGGAAGGATGAGGCTGAGGTGAGGAGGATGCAGGAGGGATGAGGCTGAGATGAGAATACAGCAGGGATGAGGCTGAGGTGAGGAGGATACAGCAAGGATAAGGCTGAAGTGAGGTGGATGCAGGAAGGATGAGGCTGAGGTGAGATGGATGCAGCAGGGATGGGGCTGAGGTGAGAAGCATGCAGGAAGGATAAGCTGAAGTGAGGGAGATGCAGCAGGGATGAGGCTGAGGTGAGGAGGATGCAGCAGGGATGAGGCTGAGGTGAAGAGGATGCTGCAGGGATGAGGCTGAGGTGAGGAGGATGCTGCAGGGATGAAGCTGAGGCAAGAAGGATGCAGCAAGGATACAACAGGGATGAAACTCCTGCAGCCTCATGGGCTTGAAACTCACTGCAGGTTTTGCTCCAGCCTGCAAACACAGCCATTGACCCCAAAACACCATCATCATCCCACTAGAAGTGCTGGCACAGCCCTACAGGTGACCAATGCCATCTAAATAATAGTAACAATAATAATTTATCAACCTGTAAATTGATAACAATAATTTTTCCATTAATAAAAGCTGGAGCACAACACTTTCTGATTTCTCCATCCCTCCTGCTGTTTGTGGTCCTTATTATATTTTCCATATTCGAGGGGGACATCTGGCTGCTCACCCCAAATCCTTACTTACCTTAAACCCTTGAAATGCCCATTTTATATGGATGCAGATGCTCCCAGCCTTCTCCTGCATCCCCTCATCCCAGAGCTCCCCAAATTCACGTGGCACTCAGGGTGTCCTGCAGCCCAGAGATGCCAACATCAGTCCAGTCTCTCCATCTGCCAAGCAATTAAACCACATGGAGTTCATCCATACTTTAAAATAAGCTTTATTTAGATCTTTTATAATTTTATATTTGCATCCATGCCTTCAAGGATTCTCCCCCACTCACGGAGGGAAAAGTTAAATCTAATGTTACCCATAATTCATATGCTATTTAGCGAAGTTCTCTTTTAAATAAATCATCCTCTTAGTAATTTTTTAGAATTATTTCCTAATTTACAAAAAAGCTGAAATGCAAAGGAAACTACTCGATAACAAGGAGATCGCTCATCTGTTCTGGTGGTTTAGAGTTTAAATTATAAAAATGCAAGGAGAACCAAAAAAAAAAAAAAAACCAAAAAAAAATCAAACCAAAATACAACAAAACCCCAAATCCAACAAAATGTATAAAAATGCTTCTCTGCAGAGAAAAGATGCCACAGGGCAAAGCCTGCCCTGCCACCCCAGGAGGGCCTGGGGGGCTTGGTCCCTTTGTCACCCCCTCGGTGGCCTCTCTGCATCATCCCTTGGAATGGAATACACAGCGCAAGGGCATTGGTTCAGTTCAGCGATTTAAGACAAAATACCCTTTTTCTCTCTTTTTTCAACCAGGGCGCGCGTATCGGAATTAAGAAAAAATAATACACTATTATAGTTCATTAAATAAATCTTAATACATTTTTTTTTTAAGAGCTTAAAATTATATTGTAAGCATTAAAGCATAAGGTACTTATCTTGGCATAAGCAGAGCGCGGCACTGTTAGTGGAGAGGGGAAGCGGTTTGGGGGCATTTCCGAGGGATTTGGAAAAAACAAGCTCCACCTGTGCTTCCAAATCACCCCAGAGCCAGAAAAACCTCCCCAGTGGGGATTCTCGTACCGATTTCCCCAACCCCGAGGGCAGTGACACCCCAAACCAGAGCGGGGTGGCCGACCCTATCTGGGCAATGGGATTTGGGATATCTCGGGATATCACCTTTCCCCTGCTCCCAGCTTGTGCCGGATCCCCCTAAATTTTACTTGAAGCAAAGGGTGAGCCCCCCAAAAAGCAGGGAAAATCAGTGGGCAAAGCTCCCATCAGCTTCCCCCCGTCTGATTTCCCGGCATGTGTTTAGGTTTGCGTTTTCCAAGGCGTTAAGTGCTCCTGGGGCAGCTGAGGGAGTGTGGGGTGGGGAATCCACAGCTCTGACACCCCCAAAATCCCCCACAGCAGCTTCCCAGGACAGTACAGTACAAACACCCCCTTCCTCCTCCCCGCCCCATCCCAATCGACGTGGAAAAATATAAAAATCCCAAAACTTCTGCAATAATTTAGTTAGAATAGCTCCTCTGGGTTTGTGCAAATAAATTAAAAACAACTAAAAAGGAACGTTAAAACACTTATTTCCAGACCGGCAGGCGTTACAACCAGCCCGGGTCGCCTCCACGGGGCTCGGCCAGGAAGACATCGCAGCGAAGGAGATTTTCTTGTTGTTTTTTGTGTGTTTTCTCTCTAAGATCCCTCGGCTGGGCAGGTCCTTCGTCCCCAAGCGAGGACATCCCGTGGGCTGGGCTCCGGAAAACAGCGGGTTTCGGACAAGAGACGTCACAAGCACAAAGTGCACAATATTTCTGGTATTTACAGAGACACAGCAGTCCTTCAAGTTTCAAGTTTTGTCAAAAGAACGAGAAAAAAAGAATAAAAAAAACAAACCCCAAAACATGAAAAAAAAAACCCCAACCCAAACTGACAAACTGAAGTGACAACAAAGGAGTTACCGGGATGGGGAAAAAAACCCAAAAAAACATGGAAAAAAGGGGGAAAAAACTGAAGTTACGACACAGCTGCATCGCTCCCAAGACAACAGGTAACACGTCCACAGGTGGGACGGGGGATCTGGGGTTTGGGGTGTGGGATATGTACATTGGCAGTGCCGGGAGAGGCTCCGGCGCCGTCACCAGTCCGCGTCCTCCTCGATGTAGTAGTCGGGGGCTGTGCCATCGAAGAGACCAGGGTCGAGGGACTTGCGCTGCTTCCCCCGGGCAAACACCCTGGAGATGGAGCCAAAGCCCATCTTCTCTTTCTTCTTTTTCCGTTTTTGGTCTTCCAGGTCTTCTAGAGACTGTGGGAAGAGAAGAGATAAGTTTGGGCATCCGGCTTTTCCTTCGGCACTTCTCCCCTTCACTCACAACAAAGGTGATGGACCACGTGGTCCTAGTCCCAAAAAATATTCAGGTCCAGGTCCCAAAAAATATTTGCATCCAGATCCCACAAAATATTTGCATCCAGGTCCAAAGTAATTTTAAGGTCCTGGACCAAAACAAAGTAATATTCCTGAAACTTGTGTAGTGGAATTTGCAGTGAATCTGGGCTCCCTCTCCACATTTCTGGGATTTTGGCTTAATTCAAGTGGATCAGGATTCCAGCTCCAGGAATGGTCAGAGAATCTGTCTGGATTGCAAAAATATCCCAGTGTTTTAGGGCAAAATACAGAAGAATAACCTGCTTTGGCTGGGCCTTACAAAAATCAACACTGCGATAATGCCTATGAGATTACCAGGACTTTGAGGCAAATTATGGGAATATGGCACATCCCAGACTTACAGCTCAGGATGACTTCCATTCATCCCAAATCAGTGCTCTGACTTCCCCCACAAGTACTTTCTAGCACAGGAAGAGGTCTCACAAGCAGGATTTGTGCCCTACCTGTACGATTGGATTGTGCAAGTTCTTCTGTACCGGTCCAGGACTGTCCCCCTATGGCACAAGGAGATGGATTCATTAAATCAACCCTGATACAGCCCAAGACCCTCCATCTCTGGGGCAAAAAGAAGCATGGTTGTGCAGCTGAATCGTGCCAGGGCTGGGATAAACCCCAGGGCAGCAGCTTTCCAGGTCAGTAAAGCCCCAGCTTTGCTGCTGTTCCAATTCAGCAAAGCCCCAAAACTTCAACCCCAACGCTGTTTTGGGAAGCAGAGACCCCACAGAATGCCCAGACCCCTCTCCCCAAGCAGGGCATCCACCAGGCAGGGCCTTACGTTGCAGAGCGAGTGCGTTCGATGCCGGGGCGAGTTGATGTCACTCGGCGTGGATGACCGGTCACCCTCGGCCGCGGAGGCGTCGGAGATGATGGACGGCTGGCGGGAATGACAGGGGCTCACTCTGACCGCTGCAAGGCAAGGGGAAGCCAGGGAGTTAACGCCAGCAAAGCCTCTGATGCACTTCCAAAAAAATATTCTGGGGTTGCTGAAATTAACACACTTTTTTCCCTCCCCTCTATTACTCCCCTTCCTCCAAGACTGATTAGCTCCTAAGCTTAAAGGAGATTTATCAGTCATTTGAGAACTTCATTCCAAACCAAAAGCTGGTTTTGACCAACTTTTCTCCTCCCCATCAGAGGTTTTTCCCCTAGAAGTTGCCCATTTCCTCATCCATGGGGTGCCCACCTTGCCGGTCCGCCGAGTGCTGGGGGTGTGAGTGGTAGAGGGTCTGCTGGCTCTGCCGGATGGCCGCGGTCAGCGGGAGGTCAGCCTGCATCACCCACTCCTGGTTGCCGTTCAGCACCGTCTCGCCTGGCATGGCCAAGGAATGGCGCTTGGGGACGTCCTTGGTCAGCGTGGCCAGGGACTGCTTGGCCTGGGGAAGGACACCAAGGTGGTGGTGATGGAGAGGGAGAACCATATGAACATCTCCTGGAGCAGCACAGCAAGCAACACACTGCACCCCAAGCCCACCCTCTCCTGGGCAGGTAAAGATCCAAACTCTGCCATTCCCTGTGCCTTTTGAGTGATGGAACGTTTTCCTCTCAGTATTGCAGCAGTGCAAGCACAGCAGCACACACTCAGCTCTGTACTATTTAATTATCCAGCTCACCATGGCCAGCTCGGCCTCCAGCTCCTTCATGCGGTTGTCCTTCAGGTCGAGCTGGGAGCGCAGGGCGCTGGCATGGTCTGTGGCCTCCTTGGCCTGCCGCCGCAGCTCCCACTTCTCCCGCTCCAGGAGGTCCTTCTCCTTGGCCAGGGCTTTCACCGCGTCCTCGCTCTCCTGCCAGGACAGGGGTGGCCATCAGAAAGGGAAATTCCATGTGCTACTACAGACACCTCTGCCAGAACCCCCCTGGAGACCACCCAACCATGAGTGGTACATGTGGGTGTCATGACAGCCTGGCAGGAATGGCATCCCTTTTTGGGAAGATCCAGAATGCAGCCAGTCCCCCCAAAAGCAATGCTCTCTGTGCACCTGGTTAAAATGACATCAAATTCCCAGGTCTGGCTCTATTTTCTCCACCATCTATTTAACCTCAACCTGCTACAGTCCCTCCCAGCCCCAGCCAGAGCCCAGCTGTGTCTTTAGTGGGATTTTGCCTGATTACAAACCAGGCTCCACACTCAACCTGCTGCCAGCCTTCTGTGCCACGACACCTCAGTGCTGGGCTCTGCACTCACTTTCCTGTGCTGTTCGTAGTTCCTGATGAAGTCCCGGAGCTGCTCCTCCCGGCTCTCCAGCGTGGCGTACAGCTGCTGCATTTGGCTCACCAGGTCTGTCTTCTCCCCCTTCAAGCGCTTGCGGTCGGCTTTCATGGCTGTGAGGGAGAGGATAACTCCAGCACGGGGGGCATGGCAGCCCCTTGGCTCCATCTCTTTTATTTTGCAAGGAAAAAGTACCCAAAATGTGCCACAATCCCAGGGGCTGGGCTGGGAGAAGATGCCCAATTCACCCCCATCAGTGCACCCCTCAAAATGCCCATCACGTCACCACTGTGACTCCTCATCATTGCCAGCTCTCCAAGGGGTAGCTGAGACCCTGGAAAAGGAGATTTGGGAGCAAAACTGCTGCCTCAGCCTCGGGGCCCAGCCCAGGAAAACCTGCTGTGCCCTTGCCAGGATAAATAAACCACAACCAGTTTATTTTTAGCAGTGGGATGGATTCCAGCAGTGCTCCCACGAGCCCAGGGCTCCCCAAGTGTCCCCTTCCAGCTCAGTGATGCTGTGTCGGGATGAGGGGATGGAGCAGAGGCACCATGGGATGTGATGGGTGTTTAACAGCCCTGAGAGGAACCCAAAACCTTCATGTTTTCCCTCCTCACTACACCAGCAAGGGATGCTTGTTGACCACTGACCCCAGGACAGCTATAGAAGGCTGGTAATACAGGGAGAATTACAGAAATCTCACATTGGATGAGGAGTTTCAGTAATTTCTGTACATTAATGCTCAACCCAGCCTTGAATCTGGTCCTTGGCAGTGCTGCAGAAATGCCCTGTGGCTCCCTGCTCCAGACACACCCCAACCCACCAAAATAATGCCCACAGATCACAAATATTTCATTATACATTCTTTCATTATACATGCTTTTCCACCCTGAGCAAGTGCTGCTCCTGAGGGAGCAGTGTGCTATCAAACACCCTCTGCCCCTCCAACTCATCCTATTGAATCACTGAGCCTTGCAAGTTGTTGTTTGTATTGTAAAAAAAATCCTAAATGCCCCAAAACTCTCCAGAAAAAAACACCAACCCCAAAGCCTCCAGGGGTTGTGTGTACCACAAAAGCTGCCAGAGGGTGATGCAGCACCACTAGTGGGACCTGTTCTCCATGCACACATCCAACCTTTTCCCAGCAGATTACAGAAATCACAGTGGGTGTTTCAGGTGTTTTCCTACCCCTGTAATGAGTCACCTCACCTGGGGGTTTACACTACACTGTGAGGTGCTTTTGGGCTCCTCTCAACATGTAGGGGATAAAGAGAGTGTAAGAAATACTAGCAAACATGACTGTGGCACTCTGAAAGGGGAATTAATTTCCTTTGTGCACTTTTGGTTTTGAGTCTTTGCCTTCTCCCTTAACTCTGCTCCCACCCTCCCCCAGCTGGGACCCTCAAAAGGCATTTCCACCTTTGGAAGCAGCAAAAACATCATTATGAAATGCACAGTGAAGCCCCCAGGAGCCCTCAGGCAGAATAACCTGATAGCAGGGATCACCCAGCTCTTCACACATGCTGGAAAAGCCCCCAAAATCAGAGCAGCCTCATCTCATCCAGCTCTGTGCAGCTCCCACATCCCACCCAGCCTGTCACAACCACCTCCTCCAGGAGAGGTTTACTCAGGTAGGAGGAACTTCCTTCTGTGCACAGGTTTTACTCTATTTCTCTTACAATTTTTTACTCTGTGTGCTGGGAAGATGAACAATAAAGCAAGTGCTTGGAATGGAGCTGTAAGAAAAGGAGGGAGATTGCAGGGGAGAGCAGAAAAAGATGGGAGAAAGAAATCAGACTGAATAGTGGAAGAAGAGGGAGATGTTTGGGACTACAGAGATTTTTGTCTGTTAAAATCCAAAAGATGAAACTCTCTAGACCAACTACTCTACCATTAAGCACTGGAGATAAATCAGAACACAGAAAAACAGAAAATAAGGTAGGAAATGCTGCAAAAATTGACATTGTCCTGTGACAGGGAGCTCTTGGGAGTCTTCCTTGCCCACTTCAATGAACACAACTCCTCCTGGGAGAGCTCAGCCCCTTCCGACATCAGCACTTCCTTACTTTATTCCCATCTTAGGAAGTTACTACAGAAACCCTCTAAAAACAATCACAACCACATCCATGTCTTTGAAAAAGCCCTTTCCAGCTGCCTGTGGGTATTTCACCACCACCTTCCCCTACCCAGTTCCTTCACACGAACTAAAAACTTGCTAAAAAAGAAAAATTAATGCTCAGTTGACCGAGCCATACCAGGGTAAGACCAGACCCCACAGACCCATATATACCTATGTATGTAAAATTTAATTTCCTCAAGGATACTCTGGGAGGCTCTTAAGGAAGTTTAAGTCACATTTGCCAATCTGTGATGCTGGAGGCAACAAAAGACTCCTAATGAATTTAATTAAATAGTGAGTCCCCTATAGCATATAAACTCCTTTAATTAGTGGCAGTGTTCATGGCCCTTAAAGATTTACAGAAAACACTTAATCACTCACCAATAAAAAAAACTAAAATGCTCTGAAGTACTATTAGAAGAAGGGCAACTATCTCCCAAGGTTGAATATATATTGATATATTAATATTTACCAATATTTATGCCAATGTATCAGTACAGTGTACAATGTATCAGATTATGAAGTTTGGGTATTGCAAGAGCAGATTTTTTCCTATTAACCCAACAGGACAATTTACCATTTGTTTCATTTCATATTTGAGAGATTTGCTGAAATTAACACACTTTTTTTTTCCTCCCCTCTATTACTCTCCTTCCTCCAAGACCGATTAGCTCCTAAGCTTAAAGAAGATTTATCAGTCATTTGAGAACTTCATTCCAAAACCAAATTAATAGGAAATTAATTGAAAAAGGCAGGAGAAAAATAAAAAGTGAGACAGAAGTGCGCTGTGAGGGTTGCCAGCAGCTCCTGGACTGAGCCCCACTTGCTGCAGCAGCTTAATTTGTCCTTAGCAAACAAGCCCAGCTAATTACTTGGTTGGGGAAAACGAGCCTTTGCAATCCATGGCCAGCCAAGGAGGAATAAAGCAGATTTTCCCTGGCTTTTGGGGCCATCCTGAGGAGGTGAAACGGCTTTTTTCTTTAATCTCATAATCCAGGGCCAGGTTTCTGTATCCCAAACCCCCACAAGCATCCAAATAAACTCTCCCCCAGCCCATCAGCACGGTGGGCTCTGGCCAAACCTCTAACCTCCCCATAAACCCAAGACATGAAGCAAGAAATCCTAAACCCAGACCGTGAGTGGAAAGTACTTCTCTTCCTTGCATTATTAATTTTCTCCTCCCTGCCAAGCCATGGCAGAAGGAGAGGGGAGACCCAGCAGCCCCTCTTGGACTCAGCAACTCAGCATCAACCTGCAGCAGAGATGGGGGAGATGGGCTGGGATGAGCTGGGTGAACCCCCAGCTCTCACCATCCATCCATCCCCACCTGCACCAGGTCACCCTGTGCTCCTGTTATTTGAGCTTCCACCTCCTGCCACTCGATCCCTGCCTCAGTCCTTTGGGAGAAGAATGATGGACACAGACATGTAACAGGACCTGCTCCATGCTGGGCTCCTCCTGCAGCCAAAACAATTCCAAATCCACCCCCCTGGTGTCTGTTGTTCCCAGCTCTGTGCCAGGAGCCAAAATCCAATCACTCCACTGGAGAGGCACAGCCTTGTCTGGGACAGCAGCAGGGCTGGAAGCACCCAGTGATGCCACCACTGTCACCACCCTGTGGCCCCAGTCTGATCTCACCATCCAACAGCAGCTTCCAGCTGGGAATTAACTCCTGCATCCTAAAACCAGGCATCTCCCTGCAGAATAGGGGCTGCTCTAAAGAGGAGGCTCTAAATAGGAGGCTGCCTTCCTCCTTTCAAATTAATAGCATCAGATTAAGGGGGTATCAATTATAGAACATCCTGACTTGGAAGTGACACACAAGGATCATCAAAGTCCAGCCCCTGCCCCTATGAGGTGGTGGCCACACCATCCAGCTGAGGTTTCCTTGGAGGATGGATGAGTAATAATTAGTTTGACTACCTTGATAATGTGATATTAAACGAAAAACAAGTGTCTGAACCACAGAAGCAGCATCTCTGCTCAGTTTCACATTCCTGGGATGAGGCAGCAGAGCCCAAACTCACACCAGGGCACTGGCAGAAGATGCAGCCCACCCCTGAACTCCAAAGAACAGCTTCCCAGGATTCCCATCCACTTCCAAGTCCTTCTCCCACCCTGTACAATGTGAATTTTCATGCCAGGAACAGAATCAGAGCTGACTTTATCCCTTACTGAATCACACACTTATTTTCACTGCTGGAGCCCCAGCGATGCCCTGTGCAACAGGAATGAGCAAACCCATCCTGTCCCATTAACATTTACTTAATTTCTCCTGTCTCTTGCCCCCAACCATGAAATCCAATATTGTCACCATGACTAACCCATAAAATCAGGATCACAGTGCTGCTCCTGCTTTGCAAATAAAGAGGCACATGTGCTCCCCAGGCACAGCCATCACCATCAGGAAGATCTTGACGTTGAAAATGTCAACATTTTGTGGTGTCAGGCAGAGCCAGCACTGTCCCCTGGGTGGGTGGAGGTATGGAGCAGGCAGGAAATCAGAGCCCAATGTCAAATTTCAGGAAAAAGTTAGGTGAGGCAATTCTCCTTGGGGGAAATTCACCTGGTAAGAGCCAAGGGCTTTCCAAACCTGAGCCAGGAGTCAGCACAGTGGGCACTGACTTCTGAACAGTTAAGGTGGGTCTTAAAGGAGAACAGCAGGTTTTCTGTTGAGATCCAGAATAGAGACAGCTTCCCTGGCTGGGTCCATGACTGGGACACCCATCTGGCAGGACACTCATCCTTCTGGGACATCCATCCATGGGACACCCATCCATCCATTCCTTTGCTACCCAACTCCTCACTGCAGCAAGCTGAGGGTGCTGTGGATCTCTACAGGAGGCTTTTCTCAGCTTTTCTCAGCTCAAATACTATTTCCAGGTGGTCACAGCTTTGAGCTGAAGGTGAAGGAGGGAGAAAACCAAGCTACAGCCCATTTGTGGAGCAGACATGAAGTCGGTTCATGCCTTTCCAAGCAGCAGGGAAAGGCAGCCTGAGGTTTCCACCCTGGCACTCAAAAAGGAAACAGAAACCAGGTTTGCTCTCCGCGTGATAATCCTGCAGGCGAGCTCCAGCATATTGGATAAACCTTCCCAGAAATGGGGTTTCTGCCATTAGACCATGGATGTCACCTGGCCAAGAGGTTCCTGGAGTCCCCCAGGCACTTGGGCACAGTCCCTGCCCACAGCAGGACCAGCAGTAATAAAGCTGTCTGCAACTTCTCCCACGGGGCATTTCCACAGCAGAAATCCAGGCCACATCCATACCTTTCCAGCCAGGGCTGGGGAAATAATAACTGCATTAAATCACAACCCAGAGTCCCAGCTGTGGCAAAGGTGGAGAGGGTGATAGGATGTAGCACCATGGGATTTTCATTGGATGTTAATTGATTAAAAAAAAGTGCAAGAGATGGAATTAGCCCAGGAAAAAGTGGAATAAACATGCACAAAGCACATGCTGCCAGAGATAAAGAAACTGGTCAAGTTGCTCTAGCAGAGCATCCTGTGCTGGGTCAGATCCTTGCTCCTTCCCTCCACAGCAAGGACTTGTTGGCACAGCACAGGGAAGATACAGCACAGCCTTATCAGCTTTATCCCTGTGCCAAATGCTGTTGGGAATGGCTGGAAATGCACCTTCAAAGAGGGACAATGAACCCACCCTGCACCAAGACCATCACAAACCAAACCCTGTGTGGCTGGGCAAAACAAAGGCCTTAAAAACTGCTGGAGCCCCCAAAAGCAAACCTGACCAGCAAACCCTCTCCACTTCCCCCTGCAGCACAGCCTGGTGAGCCAAGATCCATCTGAACCAGCTGTGCTGCACTTCCAGGCTCAGAGCCAGCCTTGATGACAGATTTCCATATAATTTATCTGCTAATGACATTCCACAGGACCCAACATGGATTGTGGGCTGCTGCAGACACAGGGATGCTGCAGGCACAGGGATGCTGCTGGATTTGGGGCATCCTTTGGTGAGGATGTGGGGCTGGGGATGCAGGATGCAGGGATGCAGGGATGCAGGGATGCAGGCTGTGAGGAGGGAGCTGCTCTTGGGAGATGCTCTCTGGCTGCAGGACATGACTGACACAGATCCCTAAACTACAGGACGGTGTGGCCAAGTTTCCCTGTGCTCCTGGCACTGTCTTATCCTGCAGCTCCTTACCACAGAGCCATGACTTCCCCAGGGTCAGCAGATCTGTCTCTCCTGGCAGAATCAGTCACCAGGCACTGTTATTCCTCCATTTTTGGCTAGGTTTCTCTACGGACAATTTTTCATGGAAAGGAAAAAGGATTTTTTTTCCCTCCAGCTGCTGATCCCGTTTTCAAATTATCCATCTCAGCCACTGTTGCCAAGCCTGCTCTGCTGCCCAGAGCCTCCAACCCAGATCCAGCACGGACAACTTTCCCAAAAACCACAAAAGCTTCTCAAGATTGCAGCAGAGCGAAGGAGCAGCAATTGAAACAGGCTTCCTGCTATGTGTCCATCCAAGTGCCAATGGAGATTCCCTCTTCCTAGCTGCCACACCTGCAGAGAAGTCCTGGAAAACCAAGCCTAGAGGCTCCAATAGTGGCAAATGAAAACCCAATAAAACCTAAACATTATATTCCTTAAATACTCACAATTTTCAAGCCAAACTCACTTTGTCTCTGGACTGTCTTCCACAGAAGCACACAGGACCTCATTGCAGCTTCTTAGATGACTTCTTACTCTTATATGTTTTTTTTGTAATTAGTATTAAAATAGTTCTGCTTTCTGCATTTTGCATTTATCAGCACTTCCCCAGCCCCACCCCCAAAGAGCAAATATTCCCTAATTAAGGTTTCTCTCCTCCAATTACACTTCTATAAACCCAGAGCATTTCCTGCTGCTGGAGGCTGCGCCGGTGGCTTGGGGTAGACAGGATTTCAGAAGTATTTTGGCTGTTGCTGATATATAGGGATGTTTTTATAAATCACAGAGCGGTAACACAAAATTTTCTGAAATCCCAACTACTGACTCAGCCCAATTCCCTGCGCCTCTGAGCATCTCAGCATCCCAAACAGGGGGAGAGGCTGAAGCCCCACAGCTCCCCACGTGCCGCTCAGCCTCTGAGCCTGAAAACTTCTGACAGCTTCTCCTCATAATCCGCAAACACGAGCTGACAAGTGCAAGTTATACTCGGTATGTTGGGGATTTGAGATGATATTTAGAGCTGTGGTGCTGCCAGGGTTTGACGTGTGAGAGCTTTCCCTGCTCAGGATCATCCCCTGGCTCCAGCTAACAAACTATCCTGCCTGGATTTATTGTCAGCTTGCTTGGAGAGTGGAAAAACTGCAATGTTGTATTTTGCTCCTCACACCCCAGTCCTGGGGCTCGCTGTGCTGGTAAGGGAGGGAGAGCACAGCCCTGACTGTCACAAAATCCCCCAAATGCAGGCGTGAAGGAAGGAGGAGACCCTGCATGTCACCTGGAGCTAACTCCAGGTAGGAAAAGGAAAGTTAAAGTCCCCAGGAAACTTGCTGCTTCCCTCCTGCAAGTCCGAGGGGCTCAAATCCAACCCACCCCTACCTCCAGCTGCATTTCAGCTGCTGCCTTGGCTCCACTCTACAGCTGTGGAGGAATTCCTTTGCAGTGCTGCAATCAGCCCTCACATCCCATTTCCCAGCCCACCGCTGCCCCCCAGTCCTTCCCAGCTCCACACCGGGGAAGGAGGGCTGGGGAGTCCCAGGAACACCAAACCCCTGCCATGAGCACTCTGCAGAGTCCAGGTGAAAAGGATGGCTTTTTCCTTCCTCACTAATGAACTTTTTGGAAGTTTAGGGTGCTGGGGAGAGGCGCGGCAGAGGGAAGCACATCCCTTACCCTGCAGAGCCTCCTTGGCGCGCGCCAGCTCCTGCTCCTTCTGCGCCAGCTGCACCTTCAGCTCGGTGGCCGAGAGCACCTCGGGGGATTTGCTGCCGTGCGTCTCCTCCAGGTCCTTCGTCAGCATTTCCTTCATTTGCCGGAGCAGGTGGACCTCCTCCTGCAGCTGGGCCACCTCCTCCCGCAGCAGCGCTGGAGGAAGAGGAGACACAATGCGAGGAAGTGAGTGAGGCTCCCGGCACAGCCCCGCGCCCCGCTGCGAACTCACACCCCGGGGAAATGCTGCTGGGGGTTCCTCCCTGCTGGCAAAACTGCCCTGCACAGCCCAAAAACTGCACCATTCTAGAGGAGGAGGGATGTGATGGGAAAATGCTAGGAGAGGCTCCACTGGGTGATGGCTTTGGCATTAAAAAAATAAATGTTCATATGTAATAATAGTAGTAAGAAGAAACAAAGAAGGACTTTCCTTCTTCCTCCTATCCAAACCACTCACTAACAGGATCCAAGAGAATCTCCTCAGCTCCCACACACCTCAGCTCTGCCTGCAGCCACCCACGGGCTCAGGGCACACTCAACAAAACCACAGTGAGACTGCAAAAGGGAAGAGGACGCTTCCATCTGCAACCCCAAATCCTGAATTTTTGCAGATTTACACCCAGTGACTGCTCACTCCTCCAAGCAGCTGCACTGAAGGAGCAGAGCCCAGCTGGGATCCTCTCCATGCACCAGAGGGAAGCTCCAGCACCTCGTTTCCTACAGCTGCACCCACTGTTTGGTGTAATAAAGTGCTTTTCTGCTTTTCCACATTGCACCCATCATCCTCACCCTGTAAAACACTTTGGGGCTGTGCATGTGCCGCTGCAATCCTCCACCTGAGTTTGAGTTTGTTTTCCCTCCCCTTTAAGAACAGGTGGAGAAAAACCCTTTTGCATCCCAAATTGGCTTTTTGATTTCACAGAATCATGGAATGGTTTGGATTGGAAGGGACCTTAAAGACGAGCCAGTCCCACACCCTGCCATGGGCAGGGACACCTTCCACTGGACCAGGCTGCTCCAAGTCCAACCTGGACTTGAACCTTCCAGGTATGACACATCCACATCCTTTAGGGTTGGCATCACGGGGAGAAAAAACAACCCCATCAGCTCACATGTCACAGTCACCAGAAAAATGAAACAGCACTCAAACCCAAAAATGAAACAAAATCAAACCTCCTCTCCAAACCACTGTGGCTGTGTCCTTTCCCCCTGCAGCAGCCAGCCTGGGGGACACCAACTGGACATGGAACACAAGGATTTTTCCCCTAATTCTTCCTCGGTCCCTCTGCACGTGCCTGGGCAGTTCCCTTTCCGGCAGCGAGGCCGGGAGGTGACGCCGGCGGCAGGACAGGGACAGGCAGCTCCCCCAGCAGCTGCGCCAGGAAGGCATAAAATCTGCTTCACATACTTGAAATGCTTCCCGAATGAAAACTGGCAAGGCCCTGCTCTGTAAATTATTTAGCAATAAAGTCACTAATGAGGAACAGTCGAGCTCTGGGCCGGGGGGTTTGGTGCAGCCTGAAGGGTTTTCTTGAAATCCGTGCAAAAAAGCAAGAAGTGGAGGCAGCCAAGGCCAACAATATCTTCCCCAGGGATGGGAGAAATGCAGTGTGTCCCCTCCAGCCTCTGGGAACCCAGAGAGGACGTGAGGGGCTCACATATGTGGAATATTTAGAGTGTAAAACCCACCCAGCGCGTTCCCCAGCCACAAAAAAACCCCCTGCAGCCCCACAAAATACCCCTGGCTGCAACAAATTGCTCATTTTTTTCCCCACTGATAAATAATTTTCACCTTTCCTCACATGCCACTTCACCCAGGGTTGTTCCTGGGAAAAAAAATTAACCAGCAGATGAGGATGGAGGCAGGGCAGCTTGCACAAGGATGAGCGATCGTGATGGATTCCTGCAAATTGCAGCAGTTTGGTGGGAAACGAGAAAATCCCCATGCAGCAGGAATTGATCTGGGAAGGGAAGAGGGGAAACAAGACCAAGGACAGGCAGCCCAGGGGGGAATTCTGCAGCAAAGAATTCCAGAGGGTTCCTTGAACATGGCTCAAGGTGCTGTAATGGGGAGTAATGCTGTAACACCCAGTGCAGCTCCCCAAAAATGCACTGATCCCCTTTGCTCCCAGTTAGAAACACTGAAAAAACTCAGAAGCATCTCTCCTCCAAAACAGGCAACAAGGGAATTTCATCCCCACTTAGTACTCAGCTCCTGATCCAGGCAGGAACTGCTGAAGGATTAAAATCCAAGATCTGTGAGAAGCTACAGATGTAATCTGGAGAGGAGCATGCAGCACCATGCTCCCCACGCTGCCGGCTGCAAGCCAAAGCTTACGGAGAATCTGAATTATTGATCAGCCATAAATCCAAAATTCTTGCTTTTTTAGACGTATAATTTGAGGCAGACATATATATATCTGTGGAAAGAAGGATTATGCTTTGCAATATATAGTTATATTTGCTACATATATATTATTATATATATGGCAAAGCCAAATCCGGTTTGAAAATATATATATATATCTATATATATGAAATTGGAAAGCACAATCCGTGCAGCCAAGGTTTGATAGGAAAATCCCTCTTTCCAACTCCCTCCCAGGCCTCCTGCCAATGTCATGGAATCACAAACTGGTTTGGGCTGGAAAGGAGCTTAAAGCTCATCCTATTCCACCCCCTGCCATGGGCAGGGACACCTTCCACTGTCCCAGGCTGCTCCAAACCCTGTCCAACCTGGCCTTGGACACTTCCAGGGATCCAGGGGCAGCACAGCTTCTCTGGGCACACACCTGTAATGACACTCATGTCCAGGATTTCCATCACTCCAATGCTTCCTCTGCTATTTTGCCCACTAAAATCACACTGATTTCCCCCCCAGAGCTCTTTCACCCCTAGCACAGAGCATCTGCTCTCCATCACTCTCCTCCAAGCTTCCATCCCACCTTTCCAGCTCCTCCTGCTCACGAAGGTCCCATGGAGAAACCCCATGTTATTTGCATAATTCACATTAAGAGACTCAGCTTGAAAGGGAAATTTTAGCTTCATTTGAAAACAGGGGGGGGAGAAAACCCCCCGTTGCTCTGCCAAGTTTAAGCACCTAAATAAACGACCCGAAACGCGCCGCTTGCAGGCAGCTCTTAGTGATTGTTACAGGAAAGTTCCAATAGCTGGGAAAATGGGGTCAATTATTCAGGAACCTCATTTCAGCCTCTATTACTTCCACATCCAGATGGCTGAGTGAGGATTTCCATGCAATTCCTGTGAGCTGGATGGAGCTGTGCCTCTGTTTGAAGCTGCAAAGGAGCAGGGCTCAGTGTCACTCACAAGGGACTCCACACACCCCCAAAAAGATGCAAAAACACAATCAGGAGAACAGAATATTTTTAAAGGCTTTTTTCTGCAGTTCACCCTTGCAAGTATTACTATATTAGGGTGTAAAGTTAAATAAACCATTAGGAATTGCCTCCCAAATGCAACAACCTCAATGCAAAAAGCTTCCAACATTTTCTTTTGGTCCTTTTTTAATTTTCTCTCCCCTTTTTAACCTTTTTTTTGGGTGTAACTCCCAGGGGAGAAGGAGGTATTGCCATGCATGGACAAGCCATGTAACTCATTCCAACCCCTTCCAAATCTGCTGCACATGGGCAGCGATGAAATTAATGCAATTTAAACATTTCCCAGACTAATTGATGAAAACTACCATTCCCACTGAAATAATTGGCTGTTAATTATATTTTAGTTGATAGCATTAAACTTCCATGACACTGCTGGATTCTGCATCCTTTATGCTTCAACCACTGATTGGTGTTAATAGACAAGCAAATGAGATTTTTTGGTTTTTTTAATTGTGGTGAACATCTCCAGACAGCATTTGGGGCTGAAGTTTCCACTCCTGCTCCTGCAAATCCCATCTTGGACTCCTCTGGGCAGCAGACCAACCCTCCATGCAGCAGCAAAGCCTTTTACTGGCCTTGGAACAGGCATCACTTTAAAGACATCCATTTAAAAGCCTTTTTTTTCCATGTAACTCAGCTGACACGACTGCTGTACACGCATTTCTGCCTTTGGAGGGGACATATTAAAAATGGATGCAGAACAAACGACGAGGCTCGTGGGGGTGAATCAGTATCAGGTGAAAGCTGCATTTTGTGCCGCTGTTGTGAGTTTGATGCTGAGATGGTTTTTGCTTTGCTGGGCACAAGTGAAGGGAGTGTTTTTTATCCACAACATCAGTGGGATAAATATACATGTACACACACACTTCTGTGCTAGGACAGGAAATGGAAGGGCCTTAAAGAACATTATTAGAAAAAAAAAAAGGATTCAAGACTTAGGATGAGTTGAGTTTGTATTTTAAATTCCACCTCATCACCTCTGATTGTTAAATAGCTTCCCAGCTTGGGATGTCCCTCTTGCAAAGGTGCAGAAAGCTGGAGAGGACTTCTGTCAAGGGCAGGAAGTGACAGGACAAGGGGGAATGGCTTCCTTGACAGAAGACAGGCTTAGAGGGGATATTGGGAAGAAATTCTTCCCTGTGAAGGTGACAAGGCTCTGGCACAGGGTGCCCAGAGAAGCTGTGCTGCCCCTGGATCCCTGCAAGTGTCCAAGCTCAGGCTGGACAGGGCTTGGAGCAACATGGGATAGCGGAAGGTGTCCCTGCCCATGGCAGGGGTGGAATGAGGTGAGCTTTAAGGTCACTCCATCTCAAACCATGTGTAAAAAGCCCCAGCTACTGCCACTGCCCTCAGGACCTGCTGGGGCAAAGCCAACACAGCCAACCTCTCCCTTCGACACCTGGAAGACCACAATGGACTCACAGCAGCTCAAAAGGAGCCCCCTCCCCACCCCAGAAGGGGATAAGCACAAGGGCCTGACATTTGGAAATCACCACTTCAGCCCAGTCCTGCTGAGCATCCCAGGCACATCCCTCATACAGTCTCCTGCAGCACTGTGGCACTCCATGACCTCAGAGGAGCTGTCAGCCACCAGTGCTCCCTCCTGGGTGGGCATTGGGGCTCTCAGCAGAGCCTCTTGGATTACTGAGATTAATTTTGGCTTTGCACATCCATCTTCTACTTTCAAAGCAGCTTTTACTTCCACCCTGTGCTGCTGCTGCTGCTATTCTGTGACCTAGCTGTCACACCTGGACACAGGTATGGACAATCTTTAGGAATTTCAGGGTAAAACTTTCACCCAGTGAGAGCAAATCCTTGCAAGCACCACTTCTGAGCATTTCCTGACCTAGACACCAGCTTGGCCTCAGCACTCTCACACTGTCACAGCTCCAGGGCAGGACCCCCAGACACTCCCCAGCCATGCCCCATCACCCTCCTGGGGCAGGATGTGCTCAGACCACCTGCTTGCCAAGCTACCCCCATGTACAAGCTACATGTCCTGGCAGTCCCCACCTCAACAATAAGGATCATTTCCACCACACATTCGCCCTCTCTCTGGTCTGCCCTGGCCACACGCTGGCGAGTGTCTCACAGGAGATGTAAGTAAATAAACCTGATCTGAACCCCTGAGCACGCCGGCGGGAGGGTGGGCTGAAGGGCTTGGGGGGCACAGGGCTCCGGGGCCAGGCTGGGGCTGGTGGAGGTTGCCAGAAGCACTCACGGCTAACATCCCCTGCCCGCTGGGCTGCGACCCCCGCGGCAGCCCCGGAGCTGGCTCTGAGCCCTCCCAGCTCCCTGCAACTTCTCCGGGAGACAAGATGGATCAGGGGGCAGCTTGATCCGCCCGGCCGGCCCTCCCCAGCGCCGGGGGGGACACGGAGCCACCCACCGCCCCTCGCTGGATCTCCCCGGGCGAGGGGACAGCGAGGGGACAGCGCGGCCACCACCGCCACCCTCCCCGCGGCCCCGGCGGCTCCCGGCGCGCTCCGGCGTTGTTTTGTTTCTCCCAGGAGGAAGCGAGCTCCAAGCACAAAGCCAGCGAGGGGAAGCCGCGCACGCCGGGCTGCCACCCCTCCCGGGGACCCTCCGGGAGCTCCTTACCTGCGGGGACAAGGCGGGGGCAGCGCGCTGTGCCCGCAGCATCGCCCGCGGCCGCCGCTCGCCCTGCCCGGCCAGCCGGACAATGGGCCGGGCGCGGAGCGGAGCCCTGCCGGCAGAAGCCCGCCGGCCGCTCGTCCTGCTGCGGCTGCATGGCGGGGACAGCGGGCCCGGGGGCGGCGGGGTGGCCCCGGTGGGTGGCTCCTGGCCGGTGCCAGCCGGCAGCGCGCGGAAGTGCGGCCAGCGCTACCTGCGCCGGGAATTTGACCTCTCGCCGGTCGCTTGATGTCACGGCTCGGAGGAGTGGCTCTGCCCCGCTGGGCCCGAGGGGAGCGGGACGGGGAACGCAGAGTCTCCCGGAGCCCCGCGCCGAGCAGGAACCGGCGGCGGAAATGATTCCCGGCTGGAATCGTCCATCGCTGCCGCCGCTGCCACCCACCGAGCGGGCGGCGGTCACAGCAGCGTCCCGATGGCCACATCGCCACCGCGGAGCGCGACACTGCCAGCGCCGGCAGCGCCGGGGAAACTGAGGCACGCACGGCTCGGGCCAGCTCGTCCTCGCAAGGCGAACACGTGTAGTATTTTTCCTCTCAATGCTTATTTTATGACTTATTTTATTTGGGATGGGGTGAGCGGGGACACAGCGAAACCCGGCGAGGACGCAGAGACCTCCTGCCTTTCTATGAGAAAAGCCACATAAAAATACAGCAGAACAGCCAAACTCTCGGAAACCCAGCACGCTCGTGTAGCTTTTCCGTAGAATCATTAAGGTTGCAAAAGACTTCCAAGATCAAGTCCAACCTTCAGCCAAATACCACCATGCCCACTAAACCATACAGCAAAGCGTCACATCTGCTTGATTTTTTTAACACTTCCAGGGATGGCAACTCCACCACTTCCCCAGAGGATTCCATTCCAATGCTTAACCACTCTTTCAGTGAAGAAGTTTTTCCTAAAATAAATATTTTTCTTCCCTAAAGTCCACAGTGCACTATTACCTGCCCTCACCCTGCTACCTGGGCTGCCCGTCTCCAAGCCTCTCACAGCAGAGCTGTTTTATAAATTTTTTCAGCCCACCAAAGCAATGAGGAACTGGGCCCTTTGGGTTTATGAATTTTTGGCTGTCTCTTCGCTCTTATCCTCACTAGGTGAGCACTTCCTGGCCAGCTGCTGGCTCAGGGATGCTCTGGATCAGCCCCAGCATGCTGCTGACACACACCTCTCGCTCTGCCCAGGAAGGCAGCGCTTGCACAAAGCTCAGAAAACACAGTTCAAGACAAAAAAAATCCCCATATTCCACTTTACAAAAGCAGCAATCCTTCACCAGCCACGGTGAACCCAGCTCCCCCACCCTACAGCAGCATCTCAGGCATGGGGAAACTGAGGCACATCCCATGCCCATGGGCTTTGACGGTTTTGGGAAGTGGGTGACAATATAACAGTGGGAGGAGCTACCCTGGCTAGGAAGGGATGCACCATGGCCACCTTGCACTCCAGGTCAACAAACCAGGTTGTCACCCACCCCGTGCCCCTCCTGGCCTCACACTGCGCTGGCGGGCATTGCACTCTCCCTATCCTGCTGCTTGCTCGCCAGCGGCTTGGGAAGGGGCCGGGAGCTGGTTTAGTTGTGCAACAAGCCCTGCAAATCATCGCTGCAAACAGTGCGTGCAACAAGCTGGCATCGCCGCCCGGCCGCTGTGCCAGGTGCGCAGAGCCACATCGCCCCAGCCCTGCCACCTCCTCCTCCCCACCTCAGCCCAGCAGAACTCTGCGTCACCTCCCATCGCTCCGGGTTTGCACAACTCCCCTCGCTGGGGATCAAGCTGCAGCGTGCCCGTGCCGACTCAGCTCCCGGTGGAGCGGGAAGGATGCCAAGGCTGGAGCCTCCCCGGGAGAATCGGGAATCGCTGCTGGTTTGGGAGCAACCTGCGGGTTTAATGCTGCTCTGTAATCGCGGTGCAAAGGCGTGAGCTGCCGCGGCACGGTGCTGAGCTGCAGTGCCCCGAGCCGAAGCCCAGGGAGGAGGTTCTCCACGTCGCAGGCATTGCACAAACCCAGAGCTCCCCACGAGCTGCCCTTGGAGCCTCCCTGGCACCGGAGAGCGAGCGGGAAGGCTGGGCTGGGCTGAGTCCTGACTTCTGCTGACTAATGGTAGCCCGGCAGTGTTACTCACACCCAAAACACCATCTGTGCTGAGACAGGGCAGCTCGGCTGCTCTTTGACCCAGGGATGAACACGCAAGGATTCCCCTGGCCTTTGCTCGGTGGTTAACAATCCCTCTGGAAAGCACACGGAAAATGGTGCTGCTGAAGTCAAAGATGGTTAACAATCCCTTTGGAAAGCACACGGAAAATGGTGCTGCTGAAGTCAGAGATGGTTCATGCCTTGGCCAGGTTTGTGTGGTGCTGCCAGGCTCTGGGCACTGAGTGTGTCCCTGTGTCCAGCAGCAGTCACCCTTTGGCTGTGGTTAAACTGGGGCTGGGCTCCTGGTCTCCTCTCCTTCCTCTGGACCAAGCCATTGCTGTGTGGCTGCTAGTGGCCCCTGGCCTTAGCCAGGAGGAAGTTGAGGTCAGAGAGGTATTTCTGTCCCTGGAGTCACTTCCCGTGGATCCTGGCTGCTGCTGGCACTGGGAAGGGGACAAGAGCTGGTGTCAGTGCAGGTGGGTCTGGCCCTTCATTCCAAATTGGCCACTCTCCTTCCGTCCTCCCTAGCCAAGACCCTCCTGCAGGGGTAGGACAGACCCTTCCCACCCAAGCCTGGCTCAGAAGCTGAGCCAAATTTGACAACCTCCACCAGACAACAAATCTGCATTGTGTGTTCCATATGCAGCCTCCCAGGGTCTCACCAGGGTTACAGCTCTGAAGCAAGCAAGCTACAGGTGGTCACTGCCAAAAAATGTCCCAACTCTGCCAAAAATCCCAACCATCACCCCCGCCAAGGGCAGGGAACACCAGAGATGAGCAACAGAAAGTCAAGTTGGGGTCAAAAATTGTCCAGCACTGGCACAGTCTGGACAACTGGACCAGAGCAAAGTTACTAAAACTTCTCTCCCATGCCCATGGATATCCCCTTCTCCATCCCCATCTCTCACAAAATAAAGATAACAGGGAGAGGAGATGTTTCAAAACAGAGCTGATTTCTTTTTTCCCCCGGTTCTTCTTTCAAGGAAAAACTTCTCTCAAAAAATGACAGATTTTTGTCAAACATTTCACTCATGACAAATTGGCATTGTCATCGGAGGAGAGCGCTCGGCTGGGAATTTCGGAGGCATTTTGGGAACCTCCATCTGCTTGTACTGAGTTAAAATCTGAGTCTGGAGAACGTAATGTGTGAGGCAAGGATTAATTAACATCGATCTGGCTCCAAAACCAGAGGCGGTGAGAGTAATTTTCATTGAGGAACTTGGCACTGCTTAGCACCTCCTCCTCCTCCCGTGCTGCTGGAGTATTTTAAGCTCCTGAAAATCACACGTGCATCACCAAGAGTTTTTGCAGTTATTAATTAAAGCCTCAATAGAGAGAAAAATCCTAATTTTTTTGTCAGCTCCCTAGCCAGGCCATACACAGCGACTTTCCCCTTCTTTAAAAGCTGTTTGTGATGTAAAGAGGCAAAAAAAGCCAAGGGGAAAGGGCAAACATCATCATGCTGGCTCTAATCTCATTTGGTACAACTTCCTGAGCTCATCACAGTTATTGCTATTGTGTTTTTTAATTTTATCACGAGGATTATAGTTATCATCGCAGACATTTTATGCCTAACTTCTGGGTTCTTTACAATATTTTCATTCAAATGCTAAAAGGCTGTAATGAGACTAAGATAATGCCACGCAAATATAAATGACACAGATCAGAATAGGGGGAAATTGGTTAAAAAGGAAAACAAATACAAATTATCCATCCTAATTTGCATTCAAACACAGCAACTGGGGGGAAAAAATTAATGTATAACGGAGAGGGAGGTTTCACCTGGTGCATGAATCCAACAGAACATGCTGTGCTGCTGCAACATCTGGATCCAGCTGCAAATGTCACCGACTCCTCCCTGCCCTGCCCAGCCTCATCAGCACTAACGAGGAGAGGGATGGCACAGCCAGGAGGGGTGGCACAGCCAGGAGGGATGGCACAGCCAGCTGCACGTTTGTGGCCGAGGAGGGACAGGGTGGGCATCGATCAGCAAAACGTGAGTTCTCCGAGAGCTCTGAACCGCTGAACCCCACCAGAATCAATATTTGCCTTTTTAAACCAACGCTGGGGGGGAAAAGCACATCTCATATAGATTCAGTGTTATTCTGGGTTTTACATTATTCATTGAACCTCATCCCATGTCATGCTGCAGTGAATATATTACCATATATGATGATAAAAAAAAAAAAATTACACGACTCCTGCAAATACCCGATAAAGTGTCAGGCTGGGCTGCTAAAGGAGCTGCAATTGCTCATTAGCAACGAGTAATTAGGCTGCCATACGTTGGGGTTGTGCCTCTGCCACCAGCCACTTCACGGGGAAAGAGAAGGAAAATAGCAGTAGAAATAATAATAATAATAATAATAATAATAATAATAATGCAAAATAGTAAGTTGGGTTGCAACACAAGCCAACAGCTGTATGGTGGGTCTCAAACTTCAGGAAACATTTTCTTCTTGAAGCTTTATCTCCCCTGCAGCACATCCAGGAATGTCACTGCAAGGCCACCAAGGGCCATCGTGTCCCCAGAGCCTCCCAGCACTATGGGGCACTTGCAGGGAGCAGGCTGCATGCAGAGAAGTAACAGGGAAAATGGGAAATCTGCTGGGAGAGGTTAATGATTTATCCCTGGGTATAAATGTGCTGCTATTTCTAAAAATGGCTTTGCAGCCTCAATGCCATGTGTGATCTGAATGGAGCTGAAGGAGGGCAGCTGAATTTGGCCACTATCTTTATACCCAGGTATTATTGCCTTTTTAAATTACTTTTTTAATCTGCCCTGTAGCTTCCACAGAGTTTCAAACAAGCAATTCTAATGCTCTGTCTTCATCAACCACTCCACCTCTACATATATATATATATATATATATTAGGGCATTCAGTATAGAAAACAGCTTTTTATGACACCCACGCAACCTGCTGCATTCATCAGCACAACCAAAACTTACCCAAACCCCATTTCTTCACACCCAAAACCTGCCACTCACCAGGCACGAGCCTCATTCACGTGCACAGACTCCAAGTGATGCCACAGCACAATTTTTGGTTGCTTGCAGGAATTGCAAGGACAGGAGAAAAAAAAAAAAAGGGAATAAAGCCTGGCTGGGATTTGTGAGGCAGGTTAGGAAAACCCATGAGGCTGCATGGATCAATGACCTCATGAGTCTGGACATCTCCCCTTCCCCTCCTGTCACTGTGTGTATCAACAGAATATTTATAAATCAATTGAAAGCAATTAATCAGCTGGAGAAGATAAGGGATAACGAAGAAAAGAGATTAGCTGGTGATGCACAAACAGAGCTCCTCCAGGGAGGAACTGCTGTGGTTGGAAGCCTGCACTGCAAAGCCTATTAGCTCCACTTAAAAAAGAAATTTAAAAGAGGCAACCTGAATAATTAAGAGGAAGAGTTAATGGTTCATGCTAACAGCTTCTAAAAACCTGCAGCAGCAGTGTTTGTTAACCAAAGGGACCAGCAGGTAAACCACTGGCCATGGCCATGGCTGGAGCCCCAAATTCCTGCAAATTCCCCAAATTCCTGCACTCCCCAGCAGAGTGGAGCCAGGGAGGCTCCATGGACACTGAGAGGTGTGCAGTGAAATCATCCTGCTGGATTCACTGAGATGACCAACCCTTTGAGCTGAGTTACAAACAGTAACAGAGAAATCACTCCAGGATGTGAGGAGAAACCTCCAGGGATGTAAATCCTATATTACCCTGTTTTCCTACTGACTTTTCCAGCCTAATCCTTCCACACCAAACTCTGGGGAGGGCTGGCTCAGGGCAGGACCAGCAGCACTTTCCTTGGCCTTATTTTTGTCAATAATTATTCATTTCACACCCAGAAGATGCCAACACCAGGGCTGAGCTTAATCCAACCCACAGGAGCAGCAGCACCACCACCATGATGGTGTCACCAAGAACTGGGTGCTTTTGGCCCAAATAACATCCTGAAGTTGCCACTTAATTTCTGAGGAGCACCCAGCTGTCACCTGCATCCTGGGGATGTCTGTGAGGAGCTTTCCCAAATTTATGGGGAGATTGGCAGCCTCCTCCAGTGCTGTGGGATTCCCCAGGAGAGCTGGCAGCAGGTGGGCATCTTCATCAGGAAAATCCACCAATCCTGAGGACTAAACACAGCAATTCTGTGCAGTACTTGCCTTTTTCAAGTAGTACTCAACCAAATTGCCAGGTCAGGGCTGGAGCTCAGGGGTTTTTTTCAAAAGGAGGGTAAACATCTTCCCCACCTCCCTCACCAGCCTGCAAGGCAGCAATTTAACCTTCAAGGTAAAGCTCACATTCATTTAGTAACAAATCTTATCTGCAGGCTGGGGGCAGAATAATTCCACTGAGAACAATATATAATAGATAAAAATAACTGCACTGCAGCACAGACACGGATGGCACGAGCAGCTTCCTCCCTGGCCATTGATTTCATGGCAGGTGATGGGCTGACAGCAGGGAAACTCCCCCAGTTCTGATGTTAAGGGGGCTAATGTTGATTTAACAGGGTAAAGCCTGCCTGGGCAGGTGTGAATCCACAGGCTGAGCCCACATCAGGCTCTCCAGGAGCTCCAGTGCATCCTGCTCTGACTCCACTGCCCTTCACCCTGAAGGAACCAGAGTTCTGTTTCAAAAACCTTATTTTTTCCCTCTTATTTTAAATATTTTTTAAAATAAATAAAATAAAGTTGAAGGTCTTTTCAAGTGCCTAAGCAGTGAGAGGTATAATATTTTATTTATCTATCATGCACCACTTATTGAACTTCTAATCTATGCTTATTAAAACTTTTCACAGCAAAGTCTATTCCACCCTGCCAGGAGGTTCAGGATAAAAACTGAACACTGGAGGTTTATAAACCATTTTTTCCCACCAAAATCTTACCACCACACTAAATATCATGGCACACCTGCCTGGGATGAAACAAATATAGCTGTGCCCATAAAATCACAGAATGGTTTGGGTTGGAAAGGACCTTAAAGCTCATCCAGTTCCACCCCCTGCCATGGGCAGAGACATCTCCCACCATCCCAGGTTGCTCCAAACCCTGTCCAGCCTGGCCTTGGACACTTGAGGGATCAGCAGTTCACAACTTCTGTGGGCAAAATGACCAAACTGACCCCAAATCAGTACTGAAAATGAGGTTTTTCAGTCTGAAAATGAGGAGGCAAATGCCAACCAGTACCAAAAATATGCTTTTTCCCCCCAGTATACCCACAGCACTACTGGATGGCAGTGCTGCAATGGATGGTGTAATGCTGCCCATCTATTTCACACACATTCCCAAAGGCAGGAAAAGCCATTTAAAGCTGGGAGGGCTGCACTGGGTGCCTGCCTGGAATTAAACACTGCACTAGGTAGCAAAGTTAATAAAAGTGACAGCCTTTTATTAATCTTGGCTCGTGCTGCAGTGCTCAGAACAGTCAGGGAGCTGCTCTCATGGAATTATCAGGGCTCTGCACCAGGCAAACCCGGGGCTGGGAGAGCAGAATAAAATCGAAATTTTAAATAAAATAAAATAAATAAAATAAAACCAAAGGGGGCAGCAGAAGGCACAGAAGCTGTATGTCAAAGCCCAAGTTCTGGCAGCATCAGGGTGAGGAGATGTGGGCTGGAATGTGGGGCTGGATCCCTGTGGAATGAGCTCCACACTCTGTGGATCAGCCCTTGGTAAGGTGGAAAAACACATTTTTGTGAAGGTGGGCACACGAGGATGCACTGAAACCCAGCTAAGCGAAGAAAAATCCTGTTTTATTTCCAGTCAGATGAAGCAAACCTGGGGGAAGCCACTCTGCAGTGTTTTATCTGGAGAGCCCAGAGAAGTCGAGCAGCTCAACTCCTGCAGCAGCAAAGCGCCAGGTGAGTGAGCAGGGAGCAGGTGAGAACATCAAACTCCAAAAAACCACAATCCCAACAGCCCCAGACACTGCACTGGGGCTGGAGAAGGGTGGTGGAATGATCAATTCGATTTTTAAACCACTTTAAAATGCCTTCCCAAGCCCCCCAGGCAATACCCAGTGCTGGGCTGAGGTTACAGGGGTGATGTGCAAACCTCTCCATGCCCTGTTTTACTTGGTCAGAGAACCCCAGGATGGTTTGGGCTGGAAGGAACCTTCCCCTGCCATGGCAGGGACACCTTCCACCATCCCAGGCTGCTCCAAACCCTGTCCAGCCTGGCCTTGGGCTCTTCCAGGGATCCAGGGGCAGCACAGCTTCTCTGGGAACCTGGAAACCTTGCATGGGACAGCAGCCAGGGGACAGTGACACTGCCATGAGGAGGAATCCTGGCTCCAGTTTGACATCCTTGATATTCCTGGGATCATCCAGGGATAACAAGGGGCAGCAGGGAAGAGAGGTGGGACAGGAAAACAGGAAAAGAAGGGAAAGTTTACTGCAGCAAGATGTGCACCAACAGCAGCTGCCAGTTTTCATCACCTCATCACAAATCCCATAGCAATGATTGCATCTGCATTCTTCTTTTCTTTCTTCTCCTCCCAAACATAATTTCTTTAACTCAGACTCATGAAAATCTCATAAATAAATTTCCATGGCCAGTAGAGAAAAGATTCCTGCATTTCCCCTCATGTGCTTCACAAGGCTCAGCAAGAAGAGCAAATTGCAGGAATCCTCATCCCTTCCACATGCACTTTATAACCCAAACCACGATTTTCCAATAGCCAGAGCTAGAAAAAGAAAATAAAGACTACATGATGCTAAGAGACAGGTACCCAAGAAGCAATCCTATTAACTCAAAGCTAAATATGATCAAGAGTAATAATTCCAGTATGGGTTTTCAATGTGGTACTTGAGGAAGAGAAGAAAGATATTATTTCCTGCTATTTATTCACATAAAGGCTCCGAAGTCATCCACCTTTTCTCCACTGCCCTCACAGGACCTCTCCAAGCTGTGCCCAGTGCTGGGCCTTTCCCCAGAAAAACATGGTTGTACTGAAAAAACGAGGCCAATAATAACAAAAACATACCCAAAGCAACGGGGGGATTTGGAGGAGATAAAAAAAGCCTCGGGCAAATGCAATTCTTTCTACTTGGTGCAAGAACCAGGATGGGAGAAGGGGCACCCAAATGACTCCAGGAATAGGTTTAAAACTGGGAAAATTAAAGAAATAGCTGGTCATTCACACACCAGACACCCATTCCCCACTGCCTACACACTGCCAAGCACACCCAAAAGATTTCAAAGACTCAAAATTCCTCAAAGCTTTTTTTTACTTGGTAAAACAGGGAGGTTTTTTTTAATAATCCAGCTGTTTTCTGCTGGGACAGGATGCTGGCCAAGTCCTTTCTTCAGGGGCTGCTTGTGAGACCAGAAGAAAAAAAGTATCTAAAACTCAGGCTGGGTGAAAGGATCTCCATTTCAATATTTCTAAACATAAAAATCTCAGCAATGCCTCAAATAATTCAGAAGCTTTAGGAGAGGCACAGCACAGCCCCAAGTTGAGGCACTTTTGGTAACTGCTCTTTTCACCAATTTCCCCCTCAGCTACACCACAAAAATGATGGAAAAAAATCCCTTTATTTTCTTAAGGGAGAGTCACCCTCGCACCACAGTCCCCGCAGGAATACAAATATTTGATGCAATCAGAAAGAAAACAAAACCGTCCCGACATGACAACTGAGAGGGAAACAATCTGGGGAGTTTTAACCTTCAAAATCTGTCTCTTAATTCTGGTTGTGATTTCTGCAGGCGAGGGAGGAGGAAGAAAACACATCCCGAGCAGTGTCTGCTCCTGCCTTACAAAGGCAACTTGAAATGGGATTTTGGGAGAACATGACTAGGCCAGAGTTAATGCTATTAAAATTCAAAGTGCAAAGCCAGCAGATAATCCCAGCCGGTTCCTGGGACAAGAATCCAATCGTGCAACACGCAGAGGTTTGGTGCTGCTTGCTTGCTATTGATTTCCTCTGATTGGAAAAGGGGGGAAAAAAGGGAAGAGGATCAACAGGGAAACCCAAAGCTCTTCAGCAGCTCCAGCCAGCCCAGCTCCAACACCCACAGCTCAGCAAGTGGAAACTGCTGGCAAACAGAACCCAAAAACATGGAAAAAATACAGATTTGGAGACAAAATCCTCCCCTGGGCTGTCAGACCTGCCCAAGCATGGCTGTGTGAGCCCTGGAGAGCTGGGGAGGAGGTGATGCAGCTGCAGAACAGCCCCAGAGCATGGCAGCAAGACATGGGCCAGGAACACAAAATGCTTCCCCCAGACCTGCAGCACTGCCCTGGGAGCTCTGGATGCCTGAAATCCCAAACTTCATCATCCTGTGCACCTTCATTTCCTGCATGCATCAACCAGGCTCTGCATCTGCAGGAGCCACTGAGGGACCACTTAGGAGGAAACAAGTGGAAATTTGTTTTTATTGTCAGCCATTGTATTTATACACACAGAGTACTTTTATTTTTTAACTGTTTTTTTAAGCACACGGTCAGACACTGCCTTGATTTCGTACCAATTAATCCCACAGCCAGAGATTTTTCCTCTGTTCTTCAGCCACTTGCAAAATCCTCCCAAAAGATTGCTGGGGGTTATAGAGGAATTATGTTGGTTAGTGAGCCAGTTATTATCCCTGTGATAAGAGGAACTGATCTGGGCGGAGAGGCATTGGCTCCACGCTATTTGCAAAGAAAAATTAAAGCAGAGATAGTGGCAGGTTTGCTCAGCTCCTGCCTTATCTCCAAAGCGTGGCACAGATATTATTTGATCCAACTCCGGCCGGGGATGGAAAGCAGAGCTCCAGGGGAATTCAGCAAAGGCAGTTTTTCCAGGCATTGGCAGCTCTGAGCACTGCGGAGAAAATCAAAATTTTTTCATCCAGCAGGACCTGGATGTTGGAAGAATTGGGAACAAACACCTGGAAATTGGGTGTTCTGTGCCTATGGTTTATTATATGGCTAAAACCACCTACAAACCACCTGCAAGGTGTCATAAATTCCCTTCCTCAGGGGAAGAAAGTGAGCTGGACAGGCTGAAAGCAGCCCTGGGGGAGGCTGAACTCCCAGGAGGGCTGGAAGCTCTGGCTGCCCTGAGGAGAAATCCTTACAGCATCCCAAGCAGCATCTCCAGAGAAAATGTGTCCAAAAGAAACTCTGTTCTGCCTTCACAGCTATAAATAGGGCAGGACTGGATGTTATCTGTGATGCTCAACAGTTGTTTCTGTTAGGAACCACAGGGAAATGATTTGCAGTTGAGGAAAGATTTTTTTTTTTTAATTTTAGATTTTTTTAACATTTTATTTTTAGATTTAGGGTCACCAATCAAGCTCCCTGGAGCTTTCATGCCCTGAGGCTGGTTGTGAGAGGACAGCACCACACAAAGCTCTGCTCAAGCTGAACAGAGATGAGGATGTGGTGCAGGACAATGAGGTTTGTCCCAAAACCACCTTTTTCCCTTACAACTTCAAGAGAGTTTTTAAGCCCTCACCACCCTATAACATGAGCACAAGGAGATTTACATGCAGGAATCTCTCTCCAAATGCCCTCCAGGGAGGAAAATCATATACCTGGGGAGATAACTATATTCTAAGGGCTGAACTTTTAATTTTAAGACATATTTTAATCTAAATTGTCTGGACCTGAGGACCAGACAAACAGCATTTGCTCCAGCCACTTCTCCTGCTCTTTGCTCTGCCATTGCAGCAGAGGAAGGAAAGAAAAACAGATCAAAAGAGCCATGTGGGGAAAATAATGAGTTTGGATTGTGCTGGCGGCACAAGGCACAACAGAGTGAGGCAGGAACACAGAAATCCATATGTGATACTGAGTTTCTTTCACCTACTGCAGGGCTTTGGAGAACACCAGGTATTTGAGGAAAGATACAGGTAAACCCAGAGGAACTGCAAACCTGTTGCAAATGTGAATTAGAAGCTTAATTTTTAGATAATCCAGGTTTTTTTTGAGGGAGTAATTACAGCTCCTGCCCTGATGAAGCAATACTGGGGCACAGAGGTAACCCCAGAGGCTGAGCCATCAATCCCAGCAGCATTTCCTCCAGCACAGGCATCACCTGAGTGAGCTCCCAGGGTGGGATTAGGGGTGAGGGAGGAAGCAAACCCCACAAGGGAAGGTGGGCTGATGGCTCTGCAAGCACTGCCAAAATATTTCAGGGAGCAGCTGTGACTTTCTGAAACCATGGAGAATCATCCTGACTCCCAGCCTGACTCCCAGCCTCAATCCCAGCCATCCACACATGGCATTTCCCTGGCTAGGCAATTGCCACAAAGCCTATTACCTCCCCAGCAGTTGCTGAAGGGTCATTAGGCCAAGCCAAATGAGGCTAAATTCTCCTGCACACACCAGTTTAGTAATTACAGCTCCTTTACACTCTGCAGCATCCAGCAAGGGAGGGACAAGGAGCTGCCAGGTTGACCAAGGGAATGCTCAGCCCACCCAAAGGCTGAAAATTGATTGTTCCCCCCTTGTTTTCTGCAGAACAATTACTTCTTGCTCCTTGGGCTCACTTGGGTAGGATTTCAGTGCCTCAGGATACATCTCCTCACCCTCAGCTCCCACATGGACATTCCCACCAGCCCTGTGGATCCTGCAATGCACCACAGGCTCTGCACTGCCCAGCTCCTCTCCATCTTCTGGAGGAGTTCCCAAGAACAATTTAATGCAGTCTAATGTTACTCACTTATGCATGGAGGCCTTTTTAATTTAAATGGTTTAATTTGAAGTTAAAGGCATGTTTTAAATTAATACCCACAATGGGAGGGGGGAAGGAAGCAAACTAAAAAAAAAAAAAAAAATTTGCAAGGGGTGATTCCACACGTGAATTCCCTCCTATCCCCCAGTTCTCCTCTTATCTATCCCCAAAGATGGAAATGTTAACTTCAAAGGTTCCAACTGGCAATCCATGGACTGCTCCCCAGTGGATGTGGGAGCTGAGGGGCAGTCAGGATGCTCAGCCCCAGCCAGTGTGTCCCCAAAATCCCCACCACTGCACATATGAACACATAAACACATAAATACATCAATTCACTGCCCCAGCTGCTGCATCTTCCAGGGAAAATGCTGAGAAGCCAAACCTGCCCTTGGCTCTGCAGCAAGGACAGGGAACTTCATGCTCCTCAGTGCAAACCATCCAGCATCCCAGAAACAAGCCCCAGGAGGATGTGGGGAGCTGGGGAATGCTCCATCCAACTGCATTAAGCTCCAAAATCATCTCTGGGGATGCAGCAAACAGCAGCTCTCCCCAGAGCAGCCAGGGCACCACAGATGCAAGCACAGACCCAATTCCTCTCCACACAACAGACCCCTGGCACTTCATTTCTCTCTGCTGCCCAAAGACCTGCTGGAGCCCTGAGGATCTCCCCATGAATCAGCACCAGCCAGGGCTTGGCTCACTCAACCCCCCCTCAGCACAGCAGCATTAATTCCCCAAAAAAAACCTGCAGCAAAACAGAGCGAGGAGCAGCATTTCAGAAGAGCAGCAATCCCAGGCTTTGCAGCTCCGACATCTCCCATGAAAGGGAGGAATTTCCCTCGCAGTGAATAGCGGTTTATGCATTCTTTGGCAGCCTGTTGCCATTAGCAAACACAAGCTGTATTTCTGCCTCGCTCATTTGTTTGCCAAGTGCATTGGAAGGGAATATTTTATCTGCTGCCAGATAAAACCCGTGAGCGGCCGTGCCCAGCGTCTAGCTGCAGGTAGGAGGTTTGTTCCTGCAAAATGACACCTCTGCACACCCCAAAAGGAATAAATTGCCCCAAAAATGGGTCTGAGGGTTCAACACAAGGGTGGGGAGCAGGGAGGTGTCACTGCCCAGCCTGGGATAAAAGGTGGTGGGAGGAAGGGCAAAATTGGCTGCACCGATGGTTAAAAAGCTCATGTTGGATTTGGGGTGGAAAAGAGGAAAAGCTCACAGAAAATGCCAATCCCCGCCAGGGTCTGGAGCTCCCTGGAGTTTTGCCTTCCTGCAGCTCTGGCCCAAGCTCAGCCCAACTCCTGGACACCAAACCCCTGGGTTTAAACCAAGCTGCTTTCAGCTCATGCCCCACTTCTTCATGCCTGGGATATCATTTCAACAAAACTCCCTGAAAATGCCCAAAGCAGACATTTGTGGTTGCTCAAGTATTTTTTTTTCCTCCCCCTTGGTGATCTGCACATCAAACACATGAAAAAACAGACAGAGGAAAGGGCTTGTTGGAGTTATTTTCTCTTTCCTCTGACCCAGCTCCAGCAGCCCAGCCTTTCCCCTGCATCTCCAGCACAGCAAAGCAAAGTTCTGAACACACATGGGAGGAGATCCTGGGAAAGGGGAGCAGCCAACTCACAAAGTCCCATCATCCAGACTCAGGAAGCGTAAAAAGCCTTTTTTCCCCCCCCACTTAAATTTTAATTTAATTTTTCCCCCCATTTCCTGCCTGTATTCTGCTCCTCCAGCTGGAACGTGCTCCCACACAGAACTCCTCCAAAGGCTATTCCTATGGGAAAAGCAGCTCCAGTGCCTGCCTGGAGACCCAGCAAGGGAAAAAGCACCCCCAGCACAACACACACTCCCAAAATCAGCTCCCTGAGCCCTCACGGTGAGACTCCCCCTCCCCAGCAGCCCCACAGCCAGACTAGAACTACTGACCTCCAGCTGGGAAGCTCCCAAACCCCACTGGCAATTCCCACAGCCATCCGGTTCCACCTTTCATTTCCAGAGCAACCTTTCCCCTCTTTGCTTGGCTTCCAAGTTCAGTTGAAGACATTAACCTAATTACAGCTATCTCTGGCATCGTTTTCCTCTCCCTCTCACTCCCCCTGCATTCAGGCAAGGTCGATTTTGCAGCTTATCCCAAAAATTCCTGCTCGTTTGGGGTTGGTTTTTTTTGGTTTTTTTTTTGCAAAAGTTCCATTTCAGCCAAAAGGCAGGAGAAAAGGAGATGCTGTAGGGGAGTGAGAATAAATGGGAAAAGCTGTGCCAAAGGTGGCATGAGGGGAAAAAAACATTATTTTAAATGAAGAATTAAGACTACATCCGCTCCCCGGATGCTGTTTGAGCTAAGGATGGATTCTGGAAAAGGCAGGCAGGGAGCAGGAGCTCAGTTTTATTCCCTACTGGCAGCCTGGAGGTAATTTGGGGAGCACAGAGAATGTCCCTCATTTCACCCCTGCAAGCCCAGAGGTGCTGCAGAGCTGGGATCCCTCACTTCAGGGTGCCTTTTCAACAGCTATTGAAGATTTAAGATTAAGCAGGATTTCCAGAAGCACCTAAGCCGTTTAGGTGCCTAAATCCCACTGAGAGTCCCTTTGAACACTGCTACC
Source organism: Lichenostomus cassidix (assembly GCF_008360975.1). Taxonomy (NCBI): domain Eukaryota; kingdom Metazoa; phylum Chordata; class Aves; order Passeriformes; family Meliphagidae; genus Lichenostomus; species Lichenostomus cassidix. Next base: position 4,229,465 of record NC_139501.1, read on the forward strand.
TTCCTAAATCCCAGCTGGTGTTTATTGGTGTCATTAGACATTTAATTTAAATTAGACATTTTAATACCTCAGGCACAAATTCTAACCCCAGGGCTGGGAACCACTGACCATCTCCAGCTGACCCAGCTCTGCAATATGTGCAATTTGTGGGCAGGGAATCCCCATTTGGCACCTCCAACCCTTCCCTGTCAGACCTGAGAGTTCAGAATTCTCCTTTTTTTCTCCTTTTGCTCACCCTCCCAAGTTCTTTCCTGAACTCTCAAGCCATTTTAATTCCATGAACCTCTCTGATTATACAGGGAAAAAAACGTGCCAAGGCATGTGTTTGGCTTCTATCATGTCAAATATATTTTAATTGACAATAATTCCTGCATTGCCTGGTATATCCAGGTGAAAATGAATCCTGGGTGCTCCTCTCTGCTCTGCAGGTTAAAGCTCCTCAGGAAAGCTGCTATTAAAAACAAGGGGCTGGAGCAGTGGGAATAAAAAAATCAGCTTTTAAAGGGCAGCTCTCCCAAAAGCATCATGAGATGTTTAAACTTAGCACCAAGCTGGGAGCAAACTCCTGTTTTAATAACTGGGAGGGATTTGGGGAGATTCCTGTACTGAAAAGGAGGGACACCTGGCATTAAAGCAGCACCAGGGGGGGCAAATTCCCATTTTATCCCACATTTGTCACTAAAGCAGCACCTGGAGCAGCACATTCCCATTTTATCCCACACTTGGCACTAAAGCAGCACCTGGAGAGGCACATTCCCATTTTATCCCACATTCAGGCACAGCAGCCAAACTCACCCCACCAGGCACCTGATGCTCAGGGAGGATGCTCAGCTCTCCATCACCTCCTCCAGCCTGAAATATTTTGCTCAATAGCCTTATTCAGAGGCAGATATTCAATAGCCTTATCCAGAGGCAGATGAGGCACCTGCTGTCTGCTTCTCCCTCCCTTTGACTGGAAAACAAACCCAGTAAACCCGGGGGGGGGTTGGAGCCCTTGTGAAAAATCAGCACTGACACAGATGGTTTGGGAATTATCCACTGGGTGAGGAGTTATCGACCTGGGCTACAAGAGGGTGAGCAGCCAGACACCTGAATGGGGCTGTGATTCATTTACACACACTAAAAGAGCTGGATTTAGGGGATATTTTTATTTCCTGATTCGTTTGGATGGCTTTAATCACTGCGGCCACATGGATGCTCCATGGCATTGAGGTCTGTGTCCTCTCCCTCTCCCCACCTGGCAAAGGCAGAATTAGGGGATGCTGATTTTGGGGTTCTGTGCCAGAATGAGCCACAGGACCATCCAGAGACCCTTTGATGGAGCCACAGCAGCTCCTCCTGCCCCAGGCAAGCAGGGTGAGCTTTAGGCAGCATTCAGCACAGGCAGCCACCACCCTGGGCAGAACACCACCCTCCATGCCCCCAAGGGCTCTGCTCCCGTTTGGATTTTGGATTTTCTCCCCACCACCTCTGCAGGTCCGGAACTGGCAGGTGGGAATGGTAATAATTCAAATATCCTTTGGGGAGTGCTGGCAAGAAAAGCACAAATCTTCCCTTTGAGTGGAGTGTGAAAGGCAGTCTTTGTGCTCAGGAGCATCGTGTGCCTTTGGAATCCGTGCTGGAAATCTGAATCCAATCTGATGGGTGCTTTCATTTTATTTTTTTCCAAAACAAGCCAGACAACTCTATATAAACAAAATCTGCCAAAGCTCCTGTTCTCCCTTACCTGTCTGATTATTTCTTCGCCTCTTGCTTTGCTGCATCAAAATAAACAAACACTAGCTATTGATTCTGCCTGCTCTCTGAAGATTTTTGGCAGAAAGCTGAAGTTCCTGAGTTGCTGTGGAGCAATAACTGGATGCCCACTGGTTGGAAATGCTTCCTTGGAACAAAAAAAAGAGATAAAAAAGTGGCTGTATCATAGCAAAGGACATGCTTTGCTTCCTCAGACTGGAAGGAAGTGTGAAGTATGACTTTGTTAATAATTCATTTTGACAAGTCTCCATCCTTCCTGCCTTTTTTTTTTTTTTTAAATCCAGGATACGCTAGGAAAATCAATAGAAGAAATACAGAGTTTTGCTTTTATTTTATCTTTCAGAAAGCAGCAGGCCTCACAGACCCTGCTCCTCCCTTCACCCAGCTCATCCAACCATTTCCACCAACCATTCCTGCAAAAATACATTTTCCTATTTCATCTACACGAAATTAAAGGCTTCGCTCTGCCCAGTACCTTCTGCAACCCACAAAACTTCAAATTAACCTTTTGCTTTCAGAGTAATTAATGCTGCAGCACCACTAACGACCTGGTTGGATTCCAATACTCCAGAGAGCTGCTGCAGCCCGACTGGGATGCCCTTGGTCCACACTGGAGGCAGAATTATAATCTTCTTAAGGAACGCTGTTCAGCTCAGTAATTGCCTTCCATTGTAAAATCCTGCAGAAAAAAAAACTTGCCCTGCAGCACATTTGATATGTTCTGGTCCTTGGCCAAGCTCTGCACAAGTCCAGTGAATTTTCCTGGCCTTTTTCCCCTTTAAGTTTTACTTTTTTGGGGTTTTCTGTATGGTTTGCACAGCAGGATTCGGTGTGTTTCACACACAGGGAATGAAAGCACCAGAGAAACGACTGAGAGCACAATACAGACTCCTCGAGACCAAAAATCACATGAGATCACACAAAAGAAATCTGGATTAAATCAACTGCAACAGTTTAAATTGAGTCACCTTCACCCTAAACCCCAAATCCAGCCCAAACTAACACCAGCCTCACATTCCTGAGGTTTATTCACCACAATGCTCAGAGCTCTTGGGGTCACCACCCTGGTGTCCCATTTATCTTCACGGGCAACTCCATTAAAAATCTCAAATAGCCCAGCCATAAAATCTCATAAATCACTCAAAATCTCATAAAACATTGAGATTTTGTCACAAACCCACCTTGAGCTGACCTCGGACTGTCAGTTACAGAGGAGAGCCCAGGGAGGGGAAGCACTCAGCCAGCTCTGCTCACTGCCATCCTCTGCCACCCAGGTCTTCCAAAATCCACCCTTCCCTTTCAGTGTTCCCATTTTCCCTGTTCCCTGCTAACAACCAACGAGGAAAGTCCCCAGGGAAGGTATTCAAAGCAGCTGCTGGAAATCAGGAGCTTCATCTAAGCCCAGACAGGGTCGATATCACCTCCAGCTATGCAAAACCAACCCACAGGTGGTTCATAAGAAAATTCTCTTTGTTCACAAGGCTCTGAAATTCATTTGCACTGAGCTTCTGCTCCAAAAAAACGGGGATTTGCCCCCAAAACCTAGGACTGTGGGTGGGGCACAACCACCCCAGGTGGTTCTTTTCCAAGAGAACTTCATGCCTGTGGCTCCACTGCCTGAGGCTGGAAACAACTTCCCTGCTGCCTATCAGGCTGCTGGCTATTTTTTTCCATTTTAAGACTCATGGTCACTGCTTTAAAGAGGGAATTAAACTGATGGACTGTGGATGATGCAAAACCTCGATGTCCCAGGAAGTTGCACAATTAAATGTTATCAGAGCAACTAGAAGGGGAGACAACACTAAGATTGGAATCTCTCGAAGAGATTTTGACACTGAGTGGGAATGAGATGGTCTGAATTCTCTTCATCTTCCCTAAATCAAACAGTCCTGGCATCACCCGTGTACAAAACCACCTGTAAATCAGTCACCCTGTAGGAAAGGGGATTGGAGCAACTTCAGAGCAGAGAAATCACTCTGTGTGTTTCCATCGAGGACACCAAACCATGGCCACCCATCTGCCACCACTGCTGGTCCTGAATTGACACCAGGAGCAACCTCAGACCTCAAACAAATAAAGGGATTTTTTTGGTCAGGAAAGCAAAATCAGTACTAATCACATTGTCAGGGTTATCAGCTCACACTCACTGCCAACACATCACGCCAGTTGTGCATCTGCACTTGCTCATTTAGCCACCAACCTGCTCCAGCAATTATAGGTAATTAAACCATCGCCCTGCAGTCATTCTGACTCCTGGTGTGCTCATCTCCTGCTTCTGCTCTGGAGCTCAGCTGGAGGACGAAGGATGGGGGAAACCTTCAGGGGTGCAGATGAGAGTGTTTCCATCTATTCTCTGCAGCAGCACAACTCACTGATGGGAGAGGTGGCTGCTGTTGGAAGGTGAGGAGGACCAAGGCTCTGCACAGAGATGCTATTCTCAATCTGCAGCCCCAAAAGCCACACTAAATAACCCCAGTCAGGTGCAAGAACTCTGATATCTGTAGAATACAAGTAATTTCATCTGCTGGGGGAATGCAGTGCCAAAGCCAGCAGGAGCCATGGGGAAGAGCTGGACCTTTGCTGACCACCCCAGCAGCCCAGGTTAACAGCTGCCCCCTTTCCCTGCACACTGGGAGATCGTTTCTGTGGTCCAAATGTCCTCGAGCTGGCAAAGGTTATCAAAATACCAGGGTCTGGAAGAAGGGGGATGTTCCAGCACTGCTCCCTAATAAGAAACACCAAAGCAATCCCTTCCAGGAGGAGATAAAGAATTTCTTCCACCACTGGCAATAAATCAAAGGGCACTGTTCAGCTGATGGGAATTGATTTTTCTCCTTTCCTTTGCACTTAGAGCGAGCAGGAGCGTGGTGAGAGCCTCCAGACATGACAGAGCCCAATCAATGGCAGGGAGGGGACATGGTGGGGACACTGGGCAGTGGCACATGGCATCTCCCACCCTCCTGCAGCCAGGGCACCCTGCTCCTGCCCTGAGCCCCGATGGAGAGACAGGGAATGGAATCATTTCAGCTGGAAAAGCCCTCTAAGATCAGTCCAACCACTAACCCAGCACTAGCACACCACCACTAAACCATGTCCCCAAGTGCCACACCTACTGTCTTTTAGATCTCCAAGGGATGGGGACTCCAGCACTGCCCTGGACAGCTGTGCCAGGGCTGGATAACCCTTCTGGTAAAGAAATTTTCACTAATATCCAACCTAAACCCTGGTGCAACTTGAGGCCATTTCCTGTCCTATCACTCATTACCTGGGAGAAGAGATTCACCCCAAGCTGCCTCTGGCAGGGAGTTACAGAGAGCAAAACCCCAAAAGCAAAGGGCACAAGTGAACCTTAGCTGGCAATGAATGAGATTTGATCCAGTTAAAAACAGGGAGGAAAAATTCTCTTTAGCACAAGCAGAGCAAATGCTGTAAGGGGTGAATCCAGAGGTGGAAATGGATGGGATGGGATGGGATGGGATGGGATGGGATGGGATGGGATGGGATGGGGGACAAACCCCCTGCACCCTCCTGCCTTCACCAAGTGACAATTAGGAGCTTGTCTGGCTGCTCAGAAAAAACAGGCATCCACCATTCCAGCTAAAACACAGCTCCAGTTCTAATCCTCTGCTAATTAAAAAGATTTTCACTATGGGTTCCATCAAACCCAAACCTCTTTGGCTTTTTATCTGCACAGAAGATTAAAAATAATAAAAAAAAAAGCTGTTTGTAATGCAGATCATCTGGACATCGATCCCTCTCCCCTCACCAAGCTCTTTAGCAGGAATCACTGAAAGGCAGTGATTTTATTCACTTATTCAGCACCCAGCACTGCACAGCTGCAGGGTGAGGGACACTGGATTGATTTGGTTTCCCTCTAAACCCCAACTCCAGCCCAAGGTGGTTTTGGGTAGAAGCAGAGGCCTGATTGAACAGGTTCTAAAGCTCCACTGTTTTCTCACTATCGGCTTCATTGCAGAGCGTGAGATTTTTAATGAGGAATAAATTGATAGAGATACATTACCACAGGGGAACTCTGATCTGCTCATTTGGCAGCTACAACAGCACAGACCACGCTGCTGAAATCCACAGGGAAAAATGCACTCATGCTGTATTTATGTCAGTATTCAGCTGGAATTGTCACCTAAAGTGTCACCTGGATGCTGACGGTCATTTGCAGCGATGGGACAAGGCAGTGGTGGTGAGACCAACGTGGGTGATGCCCAGCAAGTGGCTTTGCTGCGGGAAGCAGAGCCTGGAAAGCTGGAAGGAATAGCTCAGCTGCACCAAACCAGGGAGTGAATCACCTCTTTCAGCCCTTTGCAGCCACCCTTTGGTTTCCAGAGTGTTCCTGTGCCTCGGGAGCAGCTGAGGTGCACTGCATGGTAGAGATGTCTCTGTGCTGTTAATATTTACATCAGCCAAACCCGGCAGGGAGTCCTTTACACACCACCAGCTGTGCCCTGACAAAACCAGGTAAAAACCTGAACATACTGGTATTCCAGTAAAAAACAAAACAAAGAAAAATCAGCATGATGGGGAAGTGTTGCCCTGTCCCAACACAAGCATCATATCTTCATCCTTGTGCCACCTTCTGCAAACCTCCTGTCCCCTACAGTTACCCCCTTGGCATTGGCTCTCCCACCTTTCTCCAGCCCCCAAATGGGCTTCTCACTGAGCTTCTCAGTGCTGCCCAAAATGCCAGGACACGTGGCAAGGCGATGGCCTTGGGAGGAGAGTGATGGCACAGACCCTGTGACCCCAAAGGGGACCTCATGGCCACCCAGCATGGGGGAACTGGGAGTGCCAACCATGCTGTGCATTCCTGTGCCCAGCTGTGCTGTCAGCTGGGATGGCCACTGCACATCTGGATAAATCCCTTCATTTTTTGCTCCCCTCATCAGGAGAGGCAAGTCAAAGCACAAACATTTCAAAAATGATGTCCAGGAATGCCCTTTCCATGGACAAAGCCCTGGATTTTTCTCTCTCCCTCCCACATTCATGCTCCAAGCACTGCCATCCTACACCCACACACCACTGCTCTCCTGTGCCACTGATGCATCTCTGCAGCTTCACCTGGAAATTACTAGTGGAAATTACTACTTTCAATGTGTATTTACACTTACAGGGGTAATATTATTATTTTTGTTATGGAGAACAACTCCTTGCTTTTTGCCAGCTCCCACCAATCGCTTTGCAGCCTGACTTTGAATTTATCATTCATCCACCACTTTCCATTGGAAATATCCCCCACTTTCCACGAGGAGCACACAGATTGCCTGGGAAGGAGGTAAACACATGTTACCACATCTAAAAACCCTCCTGGTAAGACAATTGGGACAAATTTCCTCCTGCGATGTCCTCCAACCCCAGAGTTCTGCCCAACATGCTGTCTTCTCCCTGATAGCAAAGTGAAGGTATCCTTCAGCACATTAATTAACAAGTGCTGGAGCAAATCAAGCCAAATCTCATCTTCTGCCCTTTCCTTGACTTTTTCATTGACTGTTAGGGGTAGAAGAAAAATAGCTCCTGGAAGGTGAAGCTTTGATATTCAGAGTGCTGTGAGAAATCCTGGTTTCTGCAGAGATATTCAAGGAACTCAGGACCAACATGTATATCCTGTATTTCCAAAGGAGAAACAGAGCACTTTAGCTATGGGAAAACAACCCTAGGTAGTAATAATTGTGCTTGTAAAATAATAAAGATCTTTATCAGCTTCCAGCTTGCCAATGATGGTTAATAATACACATCCTAGTGCTGCTGGACAATGGTATTTGGAGAGTGGTGCCTTGTGCTGCAGCACTGGGCTGCAGGAGGTGGCTGCTGGGCCAAGGGATGCAGCCACATCCTCACCCAAAGGTTTTGAAACCCCAAGCAAAGCAAAAACCAGCAGCAGACCTGCATTTGCCAGGTGTTTATTTTTGATCAGAGAAAAGGAAGGGAAAATAACGGGTATTTTGCAATGAAAAAGCATCCAGGTTTGCCTCCACTCTGGGGTGGAAGGGTTATGTGTCTGCCTTTGCTTTGGATACAGCCCAGAGCTGCCAAGTGCTCCCAAACCCAAAGTGAACAAGCTTGCAAATTACGCTGGCACAGCCCTCTGGGTTGGTTTTTTTTTTCATTCTCGCTGTATTTTCCAAGCAAGCAAGAACTGGCTCCTTCCCCCTCCGCAGTCCTGGCACTTTGCACGACACAATTTCCTCACCAGGATTTCCTGGAAACACACACAGCCCCTGACCTGAGACAGGGAGGTGGCTGCAAGATGCTCACAGTGTTTTAATTCCAGCAGCTCCTTTTGCAGTGTGCAGAGCACACGGGTGGCCCTGGGAACACCTTCCTCATCGCCCACGCTGTGCTCTCCAGCTCTGCTGGCTCTGAGCTAATGCCTTGGCTATTTCCCTGGAGAGGAGCTAAGGGCTGGGGAATGAGCTGGTAGCTCAGGGAACAGAGCACAACAGCTCATCTCGTCTGGAAAAGGCACACCATGTTCAGAAAGTGGCATTTTTATAGCCTTTAAAACGGTTCACTTCTGCAACTGCTGCAGCCGTTCACGGATGGAGAAGGACCAAGAGAAACGGCTCAGCCCTGGCAGGAAGGGAGAAAAAAAAGACTCAAAACCTCCAACTCTCCCTCCCCAAAGTACCCTCCTTAGCTTTAATAACTCATTATCGTATTATGAGGCGAAGGCTCACAGGATTATGGTATTTAGTAATATTATAGTGGATGTGAGCCAGCCTTCCAGAGAGCTTTTTGTATTCCTGCTTTGTGCTGACCTGGCCTTGGACCTGGAATTTGTGTCCCACTGTGCTGTCAGAGACAAATATCCCCTGCTCCCCATCAGTAAATACACAGGCATTTAGTAAATACATGCTTAGTAAATTATATATATATATTAATAGATATATATGTGTAGTACAGGTAGGTGGAAATTTCGGAGCATGATGTTTCCTGGCTGCTTCCACTCAGACAAATAGATTACACAATCCTTCAGCAGCAAAATAAACAGCTCAGAGCAAACAAGAAGCTTAGAGTGCCAGCACTTTATATTTTCTGGCTGGGGCTGGCCATTTCTGAGGCCACTGAGCTCCCTCTGCACAGCCCAGAGAGCTGCCCTGGGTTTAGCCCTTTGGGTCACCCAGCACTGCCTGCAGCTGGATTTTCCTTTCTTCTGCTTTGGTGCACTGTAGACGGGCAGAGTTTCTTCTGCACAGATCAAGGCAGGAAGAATAAATTGGATGCTCCTGTGCTGGGTTTGCAGAGCCATCCTCAGCTGCACAGAATCATGGTTTGAGTTGGAAGAGACCTTAAAGATCATCCAGTTCCTCCCCCTGCCACCTTTCACTAAACCAGGTTGTTCAAAGCCTCATCCAACCTGGCCTTGGTTCCCAAGATGAGTTTTAAGCACTCCCAGGTGTCACCCCTGTCTCTTGACCCCTCACTAAAAGGAAACTGAGTTCACAGCATAAAACTCAGACTATGTACCCAAAGTTGTTGAATGCACAACGAGGCAAAGGAAAACATGTTTTCCTCCACCTTTTCTCAATTAGAGCAGCAAATGAGTTTTCATGCCAGCAGAATGAGAACTGAGACCAAAGGCATGGTTTTAATGTGAAAATGAGAGCCAGCTTGGGTGGCTTGCTTTGTTGCAAATATGTAGATGCATTTTTGCAATTCCAGCTTAATTTCAAAACTTCCTTTCTCTGGAGGAGTGCACAGCCACATCCTACCTGCCTGCCCCAGCACACAGGGGCTGTGCTTCCTCTCCCAAAGCCAGGGAAAGTTTCTGCCTCATCAACACCCTCCTCCAGCCCTTCCCTCCCTTGGGAGCTGGAAGAGATGACCTCTGAAAGTCCCTTCCAACCCTAACCATGCTGTGACTCTGGTTCCCATCCCATCACCAGCACACAATTTCTGGGAACACCTGCAGCTCTCCTGCCCTTCCCAAGAGTTTGGCAGCATCACAGGAGAGGTCAGACAAACACCTATCCACATTTTCACTAAAATAAACACAAATTTTAAAATTCCAGCAAGTAATCCTGCATAAAAGGGAAGGACTACTGTAGCACGAGGGAGAGGAGGCTGTTTTTTCTCCAGCATTTTGACACCATCCCTCTCCCAGCCACGTTATTGAATCAGAAACATCCAGCTTCATCAAGGCTTACTTTGTCTAAACAGGATTTGGGGTCTCTAAGGGCCGCTGGAGAATATCATGTTTAAAGAGAGATGTTAAAGCTCAGGACAATAAGGGATGTGTGAATGCACTGAGAGCCAAGTTCCTTCGCTGCCAGTCTCCTCTTCCCAGACAAAATTACAGAGATTAAAAGAAACACATGAGAACTGGATCACCCCACTCTCCTGCCAAGTGATCAAATTAACTTCCTACAACCCATCCCAAATCTTACATTTCACACTTGTGAACTCTTGCCAGGAAACACAAGGAACTATTTCCTAGCTGGGAATGAAGCAATCCCAGCAGCCAAGGACAGAGCCTGTGGCCAAAGCCAACACCAGAGTGTGGAATGGAGCAGAAAGAAGCAACACCATGAAATTCTCCATGAGGACAATTTATAGGCAATGGGACTCCCCTCTTCTGTGCAAACAATCCTCTCACAGCTTCAGCTTCCTCACAGACAGAAAAAATTTTCCACTCCTCCAAAAAAGAGACTTTAGTAGGATATGGGCCGATTTAAGAGCAAGTCCAGGAATAAGGAAGTTTTGAGAAATATGCACTGGAGGAAGACTCTCTAAGATGAAGCCCAGTGAGGAGGGATCCAGCCCTACTTCCTCACCTCATCACCCCTAGGAGGAAAAGGAGGAGGAGGAAGATTATCACCTTGCCCAGCCACACTCTGCAAAGCCAACCAGACCCAATCCTGAGATGTTTCCTGCTGCCCCCCTGGCCAGTCAGTACAGAATATTTCAGACTTCAACGAGCCTGTGAGATGCCTCTAGACCCCAGCCTGTGCACTGTTTATACACTCTAATGGCTCTCCCCTCTGCTTCAAGCCTCCTTATGCAGGAAAACCTCCAGTGAGAGCAGTGGGAGGCTGTTAATTGCCTCTGCTCCAATCAATACAAACAGAGCTCGGCAATGCCAACCACCACAGCGAATGCTGCCTCCCCAATGGCATCATTGCCACGTTTCCTCACTGTTTCCACTGCCAGAGAAAGCAGGCAGAAGGCACTGGATCTATTGCTTCCAGGATGAGCCCACCAAACCCTGGACTTAGATCCAAGCTGAGATTCATGTGGAACTGTCGCTGTTGAGCCGCTAGCAGAGAAAAAGACCTGGATTCTCAGTGTGGCATGAAAAGAGAGATTTATTATTTTGATTTCAACTTATATAGACTTTTCAGAGGTCACCCAGATTGGTCAGTCAGAAACCTCCCCCTAGGCCTGATTGGCCAGGCCTGAACTGTCCAAATCTCGAGACACTGTTTTAATAACATCCAAACTTTATCTTTGTTTATAAAACACAGGAGAAAATTCTCATGGGAAAGACCTGTGCTAGCCACATGGAACCATCCAGGACATCAAGCACCAGCACCGCTCTTCTGAAGGCCTGGAGAGAGCTGGCACCAACCTCTGCACGTGCCCAGCTCTCTCCCTTGGCTGCAAGAATGACAAGGAAGCCCTGGGAGTGTTGCTGCCAGGCAGGATGCAGAGGATCTGAGTTATTCCTGCCCTTACACGAACTGCTGCCACCACCAAACCAAACCCGAGAGAACTGGCCGCAAGAATTTTCATTTCATGCCATCTGCAAAGCATCTGAATTCATACCCAGTGGGAGGCACAGCAGCTGGGATTTCCAAAGATTGCTGGGGCAATCTGAGCTCCAGGATCATCTTGGTCCCTGGGATGCTTCAGAGTCAGCCTTAAGCCTGCTTAACGTGAACAAAGCACCAGAGAAGAGTCTTCCCTCACGTTACAAAATCCTACTTCAGACCCTGAGAAAACACAGCAAGGCCAGAAATGTATCTGAAAAATCCAGGGCTAAGCAGTTCTTGAGGTTGGTACTACTTTTATCTGAAGTGAATGCTAAATTGGCTTTAAAAATATGATAATTGACAGGGTGTCACCAAGTTTATTAAACAGTTCTCCCAGGCTCTATCACAGGCAGGTCCTTAGCCCTGCAAGTTTCTAAAGGGCTTCCATTCAGCAATTACAGCCTTGCCTGTGCTATTAGATGGCCTGTTATCCTCATTTGACTCTCCTGTTATAATTACTGAGATCACTTTAACAGGTAATTTGGCATAGCTGTCATCACCTCCGAGTTTAATGTGCCTTCATTCTCCAGTGCCACACACGTGTTTCCCCCCCAGTCCCACAGCAGCCCAGGGTGGGATTTTCCAGAGCAGCCCAGGACCATGAGGTATCAGCATCACACACCTGAGCAGGGTACAGGCAAGACAAACAGGTGGCTTCCCTCCAAATGACACAGGACAAGGTGTGGGATGCCAAATTAGCACAGAGGGAGGGCAGAGAAGGAGAAGCAGACAAGGCAGTGCTGGTGAGCACAGCAGTGGCAGCACATTAGGCTTGCCACAGACCAATTATAGATATATATTTAGAAAAAACACATGACAGAGTCACAGAATGGTTTGGGTGGAAAGGACTTGGGATGTCCCATCTAAGCTGGCCTCAGACACTGCCAGGGATGGAGCAGCCACAGCCTGTGCCAGAGCCTCACCACCCTCACAGGGAAGGATTTCTCCCTAATGTCACTGTTGAGCAGCTAGCAGAGAAGAAAAAACGCTTTTCTCAGCGTGGCATAGAAAAGGCGCTTTATTATTTGATTCCAACCTATATAGACTTTTCAGAGGTCACCCAGATTGGTCAGTCACAAACCTCCCCCTAGGCCTGATTGGCCAGGCCTGAACTGTCCAAATCTCGAGACACTGTAACAACAACATCCAAACTTCATCTTTGTTTATAAAACACAGAAGTAAGTTCTCATGGTAAAGACCTGTGCTAGCCACACCCTAATATCTCACCTAACCCTCTGTCAGGTTGAAGCCATTCAATTCCCCACTGCCCCATTCACACTGAAGGACAGCAGGGTCCTGCTGCTCTGGGAGTGGAAGAAATCCCTGGATGAGCCCAGGTGAGCTCCCAAGCGAGGTCTGACTCTGAGCAGAGCTGCTGCAGGGTAACCATGAACCTTGGCAAGCCAGGGCTCTGCTGGGACCTCATTCCTCACCACTCCTCCTACCTGTGGCCTCACTGAGTGCTTTGTGGTTTTCCTTCTCAACCAGGACTCTCTGCAAGCACTGGGAGAGGACATGGACTTCAGCCAGGCTGCAATGAGCACCAGGCTCCTCAAGAGCTTGTTAGCTCTTCTTTTCCCAGGCTAGGTCTGTCAGTGCACGGCTATATCATGAAATTTGTCAGTGTTAATAACACAGTCCCCTCCAGAGACCCATTCACTCAACAAGGCTGCAAATATGATTGGTAGGATATTAATTTAAGGTGCAGTAATATATCAAAAAGGAGATGGAAATAAAGCAAGAGCCCAGCCCTGCTGCACCAGCAATGTCAGCTGGCCAGGGCATCAGCAGCAGGACCATGGTAACGATAAAAACCACGGAAACTGCACCACAGTCATCTCTACAAACCAAATCCCAGAAAAATAACCCCAAACCAACCCACACTTTAATGGTAACCATTAGGTTAAAATGGGATACAAAGTTTAAAATGCCTCCCTTTCTACAGTCTTCCTTCAGGTTCCAAATGCATTCATCCTCTGTCTCCCATAAATCCAGGCTTTTCTTTTTAATCTCCTTATGATATTGAGGGGGAAGGACTCTCATTTCATCAACTGTGCACTCAAGACAATAGCCAATAAAACCCAGCAGATTGCCATAGAAAGGACTTCAGAAGAGCTGGTGAGGAGGAGATGCCATGAGATGAGAGGAGGTGGAGGACTGCAAAGAGGCTTTCCAAAGCAGAGGAGGTTACAGAGCCCACTAAGCCCCAACTTCCTTGAAAAGCAGTTTTCAGATGGGTGTGAGAAAAATAACAGAATCAGAGTTAGCTTGGAAATTGTCTTTCTTATAAGCTCAAGAAAGGGGAGAGGAGAAAGGGAAAAAGGGCTGAAATCCCAACCAGCAGAACATGGATCCTCCTGAGGTGCCTCTGAGGCATTCATCACCCAAGGGGTCCTGCCAGTTTTGGCAGCAAGGGACAGAAATCCCTCAGCCTAGCAGAGAAGCTCTGGAGGGCCCTGAGACAGCAAGAAATCCCTTTTTTTGCAAGAAACTAGACTTAAAATCCAACCCACCTGAGTGCTGCTGAAAGCACCTGGCAGCTAAATAAACCAGCACAGCTCCTGCACTGTTTGTACCTTCAGTGCTGGCATCTGGCAAGGAAACATCACCTGCCTGTCCCAGTGATTTCCATCCCTGCTCTTCCCTCCCCAGCCAGCACAGGGAACATCTGAAGGGTGCAGGTTGCTCCACCCAACGAGAGTGGAGCCTGGGGGACACCAATACAAACAAAACCATCCTCGTGTTTCACAAGAGATGAAGAATTCTCCGTTCAGGAGAGGAGCTGAGCACCTTTCCTGGCTGCTGTGACTCTAAATGCCTGTGAGAGAGCAGCCATATGGGCTCAGATTGATCACTTGTGTTTCCTAACTTGCACATCTGTTTTCTGTAAGTAGCTGTCCAAGTCAATGCATCTCCCCTTTGCTCACGAACCGCCCACGGAGCTTTCCAAGGACAAATCATCCTTCCTCTCCGTGGTTATCTGCTCAGTGAGCTCCACTGGGTCATTTAATGACCTAAAGTGCTGCTCACAGAATGCCAGAGTGGATTTTACCCTCCAAAAGAAGGACAGCACAAGCAGTGGGCACTGGGGGTGAGTTAAATCAGGATTCTGAATGAGAGTGATCTGTTCCCATCAGCAAGGCAGGAAACTCCCTGTCAGCTCCTCAAATTCCATTCAAGTCAAGAAAGTTATTCCCATTGCCCTGTGTCAGGACATCTCCTCCTCAGCTGAAAGCTGAACAGAGCAATCTGAGAGAAAAGGGGAATTTTTCCAAGGTCAGAAGTATTGGGAAAGTGGCACAAAGCCAGGGGGTCACGAGGAACTAATGAGACTTCCCAGAGCCCATCTCATCTGGACACGAGGAATGTGTGGCATGCAGAGGGCAAAAAGGGCCATCCCAGATGAGGGGAAACTTGGTTTCTGTGGATAGCCACCCGAGCAACAAACCCTCATTGCTTTGAAGTTTTAATGAAGAGCCAATAATTTCTCTTTCTTCCTGGAAAAAAAAAAAAAAAGCCAAACCAAAGGTGACCTCAAGCATTTCTCTGCCAAAAATGTTGTGTACAATCCCTCATGCCTTCTTTCTTCAGTGCTTACAGGAAACCTACCAGCTTGGTACTGAAGGGCTGGGAAACGTGGAATTAAATAATCGAGAAGGAAGACCACGAAAGGAAACAAAAAGCATCTGCCAGGAAATTCCTGCTCTGCAAGTTAAGCACACAGCTCTGCATGGCCCACCAGGCCTCAGGGAGCAGTGCCACTGGGTTTGCAGCGCTGTGGGGACAACGGAAGGAACAACATGCCCAGTGCTGCTCTGGTGACTCCATCACCCCAGCCTGGGATTGATCTGAGGGCAAAAGCTGATTTCATGTCACCTCAGCAGCTCCAAGTGACTCGGAGGTGAGCGAGATGCTGCATCAGTGGAAAGCAGGGGTGTCACCTCTCCTCTCCAGGCTGCGAGGTGCTCTCAGCCAGGACACCTTTTGCTCCAAGACAAATGCAATTAAGCAGTAAAACAGTTTTAAAATACATGAATATGCTCAGCTGCTAATGATGCCCTTCAGCAGTGCCCAGAGTGGGTTGTTGCCATCCCCCAGAGGAACCACAGGCAGCCCCTGAAGGGTTAAAGAGCAGGGAGGATCTTGTGGATGCAGAATAGGGAGATTATTAGTGAGTGTATTAAAAGTGATAAGAGAATAAGCAGCAGCTGAAGCAGAGATTGCAGAGGATATTTGAGAAGAAACTCTCTATCCACAGAAGAAACAAAAGGTCAGTGAAGGGAGACGGTGACTCTTTTAAGAAATGGCACAAGTGCTTTCCTGACACAAATATTGACAGCAGAGACAGATACACAGAATTTATTCATCTCCCTGGCCTGATAGCGTGGAGAGACAAGCAACATCTGAACGAGGGCAGGAGAAAGGGAAAAAGCAGGATAACTGAGCAGGTAATCAAAGCCAAGGGCCACTCGGGGCAGGCTGGAGTCACCCAAGCAGGACACCACTCATTGTTTAATATTTACACAAAAAAACCCAAAACCCACTAGCAACAAAATGGAAATGTATCTCAAAATGCCTCTGAACTTACCAAACTGCACTGCAAGAGATTAAACTGTAACAACACAGCCCAGAGAGGATAGACAAAATATTAGGCAGAATTAAGCCTTAAAAGATGTTATGGTCCTTGGAGAAAAATGAGCTCAATTTCTTTTATCCTTATGTTTTACAGCAACTTTAAAAAGCCTCTTCTTCAGAGAATGCTCAGCAGTGACTTTTAGCTCAGGCTTTCAGCAGTTGCCCCCTCTCTTCTCTAACATATATAATCTAAATTACAGTGGTCACAAACAGTATTTCCCTTGCAAGAGCTTTATTTCAGAACATTGCTGCAGCAGTGGCAGAAGAATTTACAATCTGCCTTTGCCCCTGAAATGTAGATTTACAGGAAGAGCCGTTTATTTTAATTCCAGACTAATGATTCTCTCTTTCCATCAATGCATTTAATTCCTTGAAGAGCTCAGTTTCCAGAGTTATTTCGCAAGTCTCCCTCCTACTTCTCAGTTAATTATCACTGACAAAACAGCGAAATGTGAAGTGCTGCTCTCACTTTGGGCACACTGGGAAGATGTCCCACTGCTGCCAGGGTGGGTGAAGATGGAGATTTGAAGGTATCTAGAACCACCAGCCAGGTTTCCCTGCAAAATGATGCTCTTCCCCCAATATCGCCAGCAAACCCAAAACGTTTTTATTGAAAAGGAGAAAAGAATTAATAAAGCAGCTTGTTTTCTCCTGCTGGACTTCAAGCATCAGGGGAGAACAGCCTATCTGCTTTCTGCCATGTCTAGACACTCCTGTTTTGCACCATCCCAGCCCGACTCGCCCATCAATAGTGTTTAAATATTGAGGAGAGCTCCTGCTGCCATCGCTGCTCCTCTCAGCCCCACTGCTGCTGGGGACAGCCAAGGCCATCAAGCAGAGGAGGTGGCATCTGCCAGCTCGGGTGCACTTGCTTAAGTGCACGGTGGCAGCCCCCAGGAAGCATATCCAGCCCAGCTTGAGCCCTTAATTATTAATAATATTTAGATAGCACTTGCAGAAGGGAGAGAGAAAGCCTCGAGCCACTGCTGAGGGCCACGGTTGGGCTTCCAGCAGCTCCTGCTGGCTGCAGGGCTCTGTGCTTTGTCCAGCAGCTGAGCCAGGCTGGGACTAAGGGTGAACATCTCAGCATCAAAAGGCATCGACTGCCTTGCTGGCTGAGCTGGCAGGGAAGCCTCAGGTGGCACAAAACACACTGTTGGGGGAAATCAGCGTTGAGGTTTTGGTTGTGTTGTTTCACCACCAGCTGAGGCTGTGAGCAAAGCCCTGAAGGACAGCCTGGCATTGGGCAGGGCAGCAAACCAGCACAACCACTGCAAATCCAGGGCTAAGCCCTGTTTTTCCATATGACCACACAGGATGGTCTTGAAGAAACTGAAGTAGAGATTGAAGAAACTGAACAACTGCAGCCAAGGCTGGATGTGGCTCTCCTTGGGCTTTAGATGCTGCAGCACATGGCCAGGAGCTGTTTGGAGCAGGGCTGATGGATCCAGCCATTATTTCAACCATCAGCTGGGGTTTTATTGACCACACTGAGGTTTCTCTACTCACTGAGTCCTGGCAGCTTTGCTGGTGGCTCTTGGCTTCATCTCCTTCCCACAGCTGTGCTCTGCCTTCCCCCCAGTCAGACCATTCTCCTCTCTTTGTCCCTGGAGGACAGCTTTGTTCTCTGCATAATAACAGGTGATTTAGCAGCTGTCACATCCAGGGAATGGAGGATTTGAAGGCAAACTCGGTTGAGCAAAATGTGCTCCTGGAATCCCTCTGGCTGCCACATCCACCAGAGACAGAGGATGACAGGGGAGGCAGAATTCACTTTTATGCCAGAAAGGCTCCACTTGTCCACACACTGAGTTTGCAGCCCTGAACTCACACTCCCAGCCCTCCACACGGGCCAAAGGATGCCCAAAACCACCCCAGACAGATGCACAGGTCTCACCTGAGGCTGCCCAGTGCTCACTAACAGTTATTTGGGCTGCTGCAATATTTCCATTCCTTGCAGAATGAGATGCCACAGCCAATATTGCCCCCCAGGCCCCCTGGATGGACACACAGCTCACAGCTCACCACATCACACATCACCACCCTTGGAAGCACCAGCACCTGCCTCCAGACCAGAACCAGCTCAGCATCACTTGGATTTTTGCAACAGAAGAAAATAAGTAGAAAAACAACCCACAAGTAACTTGGTAATAAACCAAAAAATAACTGAAATCGACCGAGTTATCATAGCTGCCACACTCCACTCCAGCCAACTCCAAAATCCCTTCCAATCCCATTTTATCCATCATCCCTCTACATCCAGCCTGACACTCCCACCCTGCCCCTGATACCAGCCTCAAAAGGATAAACACCCAAATATTTCAGTTTCTCCATATTTCATGACAAACAGTAAAACACAACAAACAAGCACAGGGGGGATGGAGGGAAGACACTGATTTGAAATCAGCACAATTCCTTTCCCTCTGCTGCCCAAGGCCTGGCAAGCACTGGGTTATATTGATTTAAAGGTGGGGGTCATTAGGCTGCAGCAGGATCCCATCAGTGAAATGAGGAATTAATACTCCATCAGGCCATGCTGAGGTGCAATACCAATGATAAAATTACTCAGCCAGTTTCCCCCCCATCCCCTTCTCCACCTCTCCAGCTCAGCCATTCCCACATCTCGGGGCGATTCTTCCCTTTTCCACCAAGCCAACACACCCAGGCACTTCCCAGCAATCCCAACCCCACGGACAATGGAATGAGAAGGAACAAAAGAGCAAACCTCGCTGCTCCATGGCCTCGCAGACAATGGTCCCAGCTGCTTCCCGGGAAGCACCCAGCCACAAAGAGCCCAGCTCCGGTGCCAGAGAGGGTCCTGGCTCCCTGGGGGGCAGGAGGTTGTCACTGGAATATGCATCTCATTGGTTACCTGTCAGCTTTCCTGGGCGGTTATGAAGTACAGCCGCTGCCGGAGGCTATAATGGGATGTAATAACGAGGCGGCTCTTCCACAGAGCAGCTTTGATTAGGTGATGGGAACTGGCAGCATCCGCTGGCTTTTAAAAAAAACCACGAGCTCCAAGCTGGGAAATAAAGGGATGGCCAGGAATGTGGCCACTTTTTCAGGCTAAGAGGGATGGGAAAGAGAAATAAATTACAACCTTCGTTCCTTGCTCTAATCTCTCCATCTCTCACCCCTTTGCAGGTCCTGTCGTTGCTGTCCCTCTAGGCTCAGACATTATTTCCTGACTCCTCAGGTATGCTAGAAAAATGACACGTTATAATACCAGGGAATTACAGACTGTGCAGGGAGAAGGAGGAAAACTCCCTGCCCCACAAATCACTGCCAGCAGCTCCTGTCAGCAGCTCGGGCTGCAGCCTGGGGAGGCAACTGCAAATTCACCAGGCAGGGCTTTGCCACTTTTGGGATTCACCTCTCCCACTTTTTGCATGGGCAGTGCCTCAAACTCACTGCAGCACTCCTGACCAAAATGTGACTTGAATGTGGCTGCAGCTCAGTGATTCCAGAGCCTGTCAGTGGGGTCACTGGGTCATTGAGAAGTCTGGATTTGAGATAAATGCAGCTTTTGTGGCTGGAAACACAACCGACCATGCAGCACCTTCCCCCTACCCCTGTTCCAGCACCACCATGCCCTGGTTTCCCCAGCACAGATGTCCAAGCTGGCACTGAGACGTGGCAGAGACCAGCAGAAAGGTATTTTTCCTCCCCACAGGCAAAGGAAAACACGTGCAAGCAAGATGGACATGAGCAAACCGTGGGGTTTGGAATGCCAACTGGAAGAAATAAAACCTGGCTAATAAAGCACAGGCTGTGGAGGTTCTGTGGATGCAAAGGGTGTAAGGGCAGGGAGAAGAGCAGCGTGCAGGTTAATGAACACACCAACCCACGACTCCACAGAAAATCAAATTCAATCAATCTGTCTGTGAAGGACACGGTGAGACAACAGCTGGGAGAAGGAAAGCAGAGAAGAACCTCTTGGCTTGGCTTTTTCAGCTCAAAAAGGAAGGGGAAACAGGATTATCCCCTGACAAGCTGGTATTCCCCCCAAGCAAGCAGATCAATGTGAAGCTGTGATTATTTCCAAGCAGTAGGTGATGCTCAACCATGCCAGGATTTGCATGGGGTGAGAACTCAGCAGGGCACGGGGCAGGATTTGGGATTGGGTTGCTGTGGTAAGGAGCAACATTCCAGAAGCAAAGCAGCATTTTGCAGGCTCAGCACAGCTCTTCCTTTCAGCACGAAGCCCATAAACAACAGCCCAACAGCTTAACAGGGCTGAAATATGACAGTATTCAAAGGGGATGTCAGCAGGATTAACAGCCCTGCTCCTTGCAGCTGAAGCTGTGTTGGGACTGGAGAGTCGATGCTGTGCTCAGAGTGTGAGGTTTTACATCTTCATTAGGCACCAGCATTGCTGGGCTGGTGGGGGAAGGATTTCTCCTCTCCATGGCCATGGTGGTGACAGAGGGACAGCAGGGACAGCTCCCACTCTGCACTGCTGGCACCAGGAGGGGCTGGGAATGGGATGACCACTGGTGCTCCCTGTTTGGCACCACATCTCTTGGAAAAGCATCACCAAGGGGATTTTTTACCAGACTGAGGGAACCAAACATGTCTGATGGTTGTGAAGGTCTTTAAGTTCTCCTCAACGGAGAATTCATCCTACCAGAGGGGATCTGAACAAGGGTGAATGATTCCAGGGAGTTTGACCAGATGATAAATAACACGAGGATCGAATAGGAAAGTCTGCTAGGAGGCTTTGTAATATAATATAAGAGAAAAGAAGGAACAAGCATTAAGAGAGAAAACAAACACAAAATGTCATTCTGTTTTCTCTGTTTGCCATGCAGAGATGAGGCTCCAGGACACCTCAGGACACCAGGCAGGGCTTTCCACTCTCACAGAACCCTTTGTGTGCCACTCTGAATACTGGGGAGCACTGTCCCTGCGTGAACCTCAGTCTGCAGCTCTGCTTCAGAAACTGCAGGTTTGGAACTTCACACTCTCCAAGTGCACTAATGCACTTTTTTAAAATAGAAATGAGCTCAGACAATGGTTCCTATTTTTATGGGCAGATCCACCTACACATCTGGTCACCACTTGAGATTTCAAGCCAACTTTTCGAAATTGCAAAGAGCTACCCCAGTTCTGCACCACTGATTTGTGCTGTTTTACATGACATAAATATTTATACAATTACTGCTACTATCCTTCAATGACCAAAGTTATCACATTTCAAAGGATCTATATTTAAAGAACACAATGCCCCTGATGGAAATGCAGCTTTAAATTTTAAATAGCCATGTTCCTCCTCACACATTGCACACAAACACACCCTGAGCTGCTGGAGATGCTCCAGAATTCCCATATTCTCCTCAAAGCCACCTCAGCTCCCTGCATCCCAAACTGAGCATCCCTGGTGACACCTGGGTACCAATGTCAGGAGGGAAGGGCAGTGACAGCAACACTGAAAAACTCAGATTTCTAACAGCACTGGGTTTACCATTCTCAGGACAAAGCCAAACGGAAAAGTGGTTTATTTTTATTAAAATAAATTGAGAACATCACTGCCTGTGAGACAGACAGACTGGTTTACACTGATCCCAACTGCTGCTCTCCCATCCCCTCAGCTGAACAGAAGTGCTCCAGGTTTCCCTCTCTGAACCTCTTATTCCTAACAACCTGATATTTCAATATAAACTGAGTATTAGCTCTTCTTCTGTGCTCCCTGTACCTCCTTACTCACCAAGTGATGATGCAAAATGAGAAGGAATAATAATACATCTGGATTAGGAATTAATAAACTGGGATTAAAACACCTTCATAAATCATTTCATGCTCCCTACGTGTGGATGGGTGTCATTACTGGAGAAGAATACAAGAGAAACCTCATTTGGGTCAGTGCAATCATCTTTCTCAGCAGAAAAAAATAAAACAAACCACAGTGAATTATCAGCTATAGAAATAAAGCAAAAGGTTTTCAGGTTAAATGTGGAAACAGCAACGGAGAGAAATCAGAAAACAACCTCCATTCTGTCCCCATCCACCCTGAGGTTTGGTTTATCCTTTTCCCCTCTTTTCTCCTGACTTAACCAAAGCAAAAAAATAAACACATCTTACTACCTGCAGTGTGCAAACTCAGTCCTGACTGAGTTCCTCTAATAGGAGTAACACAGCTAAAGCTGAGGGGGAGAAAAAAGGACCAAGTGGAAAAACATTTTTAGGGAAGGAGGGAGGGAGTGCTTGCTGTCCTCCTAAAGCAGTGCCCCACAGCTGCTCCATTCATAAATATTTCACCAATCCGAACTCAGCCTGCCAAATCTGAACCACTGCTTTGATGAAAAATATAAAAAGGCTTTTCCATTAGTGCTTTTGATGTTCTTTGCATGCAGAATAATGAATGCAGGAGATTCATCTTCCTCCCCTCCTCTGTCCTCCCTCACTTCAGTCTTTTATCTGGCCCAGCCTCCCAAGGACAGAAAAATCAGGGTCTGGCCAGGAAGACAGAGCAGAGCTGTTGCCCTGTACACATTTTCCATGGAATCTTAGAGTCACAGAATCATTTTAGTTGGAAAATCCCTGCAAAACCCTCGAGTCCAACCCTTAACCCAGCACTGCCAAGGTCACCACTAGCCCAAGTCCCCAAGTGCCACATGTTCCTGTCTCTTAATTCCCTCCAGGCATGGGGACTCCAGCACTGCCCTGGGCAGCTGTGCCAGGGCTGAACAACCCTTTTGGTGAAGACATTTTTCATAATATTCAGCCTGAACCTCCCCTGGTGCAACTTGAGGCCATTTCCTCTCATCCTATCATTTCCTCTTATCCTATTTCCCCACCATTGTGACTCTTTCCACCCCAGGGGACAAGACAGCCAGGAAATGGGGTAATCCACGGGTTTTTTGGATGCTGCTGGCACTTCACACTCTGTTTCCACCTGGCTGAACCATACTGGCCATCACAACTCTACCACGAGTTGCTCAGAGAAAGTGAACAGGAGTTTTAAAGCCCTTCAAAAGCATCCTGCCAAGGACAGACAGATCCCAGCTGTTACCCCACTTTTTGGAGGCACAGGTGGCTCCATCCTGGATTTTGTGCGCTTTCATGGGAGGAAGCAGCCCTCTGTGCCCTGATCTGGGCTGTCCTGAGCTCCCCTACATTTTTAGGGAGCTCATTTGGGGAGTCTCAGAGGAGAAAGGAATCCTCCTCGCAGCCCAGCAAAGGAAGCGACGCAGCGCGGAGGCAAAGCCAAAACAGAGGAAGCAGTACGTGACCTTCTCCCAGCCTCTTAACGCTCTCAGGAACTTAATAGCTCAACATTTATCTTAACTCAGCAGAGATGTGCCAGGGATAAAGTATCCATCTCCCTGCACACCAGCTCTGGCGTTTCCAACCCGCCGCCGCCGAGCTTTAAATCGCAGCTTTTATCACCTCCTCGCACTTCTGCCGTACCACGGCGTCCAAAGCAATTAAATCCAACCTATTTTTTTATGACTTTTACTCCTCGAAGTGGAGCTTTCTTGTGTGGGGCAGAGATTACAGGGTTTGGGCTGGATTTGGATTCACATTTATTTTCCATTAAGGACTCAGCTCCGCTCATCTCCTCTTCCTCCCGCGAAGCTCGGCAAATAGGGATTTGAAAGCAGTTTAGAGGAAAACAAACAGAAACTGACGCCTTGCAGGATTTTTTTGCAGCGTCCTGGAAACACGCAAAGCATTTTAAGGGACTTGAAAGAAAAGCGACGCCTTATCGCCAGGAGTTGGATGCTAATGTTTGCAGGAAGAGTTATTGCTGCGCATTATTCATCCTCCTGGTTTGTATTTATTGGGAATTATTAGGAAAAGCATCACCCACGGAGCTGCAGGGCTTCTTGGCAGTGCTAGCACAGCAGAAAGCTCCTTGTGCCCGAGGGTTCCTGCTTCTTTGGGGGTGGTGGGTTTCCTAATCCCATTTCCTGCTCCACAATCCCTGTGGAGGGGAGGAGTGAAGTTCCTCACAGTGTTTGGGAGATGCCCCAGTTTCAGGTGGAGCTCTTGGACACTTGGTGGCCTCATGGCCACAAGTGGGGTCATCCCAAAAGGATCCACAGGAGAGTTCACACCTCATCTGGATTACTCCAGAGCAAGCTGTGCTCCTCCTTTTGGAGCTGAAGGGACTGAGAGCTCTCAAGCACTGCAGATCAGTGCATTATTGTGCTCCTGAACACCAGCAGAGGAAAAAGCTGCCAAGGAGACCCCAACCCAGCACATGTGCCCCTGCTGTTCCCCCACTATTCTGCAGGTGCACTCCTTGCCCCGTTTTAGCCCAAATCTCCTTCCCACCTGCCTCTTTCACATTCACCTGCCTCTGTCACCTCCAGTGTCACAGGGCAATATGCTGCATTTTCTCTCCTCGATTCAAACTATGCAACCACAAAAGAAATTAGCTGAAAAATAACTTATTTCCCACCCAAACATCCATTTCCCAGAGGAGTGCAGCTTTTTAAATCATGCCACCTTCTCCCAGCAAACAAGCCCTTCTGAAGGGCAAGGCTCAAGCCACCGCAGGGATGCAGATTTTAAAACCATTCATTATGCAAATGGCTCATTTATTGCTGCTGAGCTGAAAGCAGGAATTCCAGGCATGCAAATAAAAATAGTTGGGGAGCAGCAGCCAGTAAGTGCCTGATGGCATCTGCCAGCTTGGGTAACACACAGCACGGACCCTGCAGGCAGCAGCCTTGGAGGAGTTTCAAACTACAGGATGGAATTGGTCTGCAACCACCACTGGTGGCTCTCTGGGTTCTGCAGGACCAGGAACATCTCCAGCTGGAAGCTCTGCCAGCGCTGCAGATCCTGCCATGCCCTTATTGATCCCAAAATCTTGCTCATATCAAGATGCCTGAGCTAAGCAAGGCTGGAATTCAATAATTCAGGGTTGCTGGGCACAAGGGGTGGAGCTGAGGTGGGAAGGGGTTGTGGGAGATTCCACTGAAAGGGTTGCAACAGCACCAGAAGCAAAGCTTTCCCCAAAACCTTAATAAACATCCCAGGGCTGGGTGGGAACGAATGCTAATTAGCATCTGATAAAGATTCGGAGAGAGACGCTGGCTGGGAAAGGAGACAAAACTCAAAATTAGCCATGCAGGCGGGAAATTTTAAGCAGGACTATCCTGGGAACAGCCTGCCTCCACAATTCTCTTCTCACAGTGCCTGGAAGCACAAGGAGTGTAGGATGCTCCGTGGCCAAGGATGAGTCTTTGTCCTCCAGGAACTGAATCATGTACAAACATTTCTGAGGCCCAGAGCCTTCCAGCTACCGAATCTAATTCGGGTCCAAGTCCTGGAAATGACCTGGCACGGGGTATCAGTTTGCACTGCAGCCATGGGAAATAATAAGGAATTTAAAAAGCAAAACAGAAACTCTGAGCTGAGTATTAAAGAACCTTTCAAGTTCAAACATGGGGGGAAAAAAATGTGATGCCGAGCCAGTCCAACGTCAGCACTCAAGGTCAAATGGAAAAAGAAATCTCTGTGGATTTGCCTTTAACAGGCTATTGTTAGTGCCATTATGTTTAATATCATTAACACAGAATCATTATGTAAATTCTGGTTTTTAAGCTCAGTTGTCGCTATCACAAGTTAGTTTTAATCTAGAAGCAAAGAAAAAGCAGCTGGTGCACTGACCCAGGCTCAGCACACTCAGCATTCATATTCTCCCACTGAATACAAGATTTGCTCGTTTTTATGTGCTCCTCTAGCCTTAAACAGCATCAGCAAAAATCCAGTTCAAAACGTGATACAAGACTCACTGCAATTTTTGCTGCCAAGTGACTGAAATGACAAGAGATCCCGGCAGGAGCTGGTCGAGTGTTCATCAGCAGCAGATTAATTGCCGAGACAGAAAGGTCCTGATACACAACCACCCGACAACAATCGGGTAATCACTCATTATGTGTCTATTACTCAAAGTCCTGGAGCTGGCACAACACCGAAATCTGGAGCCACATCAACCCGAGCGATGACAAATATTGCTTCCTGTTGAAACAGCAGAGCTCAGCAATTTCAGACCCAGGAATTGAAAAGAATAAATTCACCTGAGCCCATCATTTCACAGCAATAGCTGTATTATGTGTAAAATTTAAAACAGAAAAGGTTTCTACAATGGAGAGGCTGTTCCTGGCCTCCAACAAGAACATAAGCAATAATGTATGTGCAACAATACCACGATTGACCGTGTGTTTCAATGAGCATTCACACTCACGGTCCTGAACAGATGAAGGACAAGTGCTACAGGCTGAATGGGCTCCATTGAGTGCAGCTAATTAGCTGGATAAGCATATGCAAGACCAGGACCTAAATTTGTTCTCTGCCTCCTGGGACAATGATAACTCCTTTTTCTTGTTGTTGTGCCATGTAGATAGAGCTAGTCTAAGGCAATGCTCTAACCCCTGGCTGCCACAGGGCATTTTTTTGTGCAAAGGGGTTAAGGTTGGGCAACAGCAGCTCAGGTGGAAGAAGAGCATTGTCCATGCTCTTGTCAGGACTCATCCCTGCCAAGCTGCCATTAAACATTGCTGATATATCCATCTGTGCATAACACCACCGAAATATTTGCTGTGATCAACCAGCACGACCTCTGGATAATGGATCTGATAGTCCAGAGCTGCAGCCAGCAGGACAAGGCTCTAATTTCACCCATCTGAAACACATATCTGAACACATCTGAAACCACAGCAGAAGATGCTGTCTGTTGTTACAGAATTGATCCTGTGAGTTGTGTTTGCACAGTGGAGATTTGACACAATCTGTGCTCATCTGTGGGGAATGGGAACAGCAGCTGAGCACAGTGCAGTGCTGAGGAATTCCAACATCAAAATAGGGATAACCTCCACCAGATCCCTCTGAAACAGGGCTTTTGTAGAGCACTGAGGAAGACATGTAGGTCTAGTGAAAAACCTGCCCATGCCTTCCAAAAATCCAGCCCCAGCTGGGGCTGTTGTTTTCTCATCCCCAGCCGGAGTGCAAAGCGAATATCCCAAGGGAATAAAACCAACCTGGCAAGTGAATAATGCTCTGACCTGCCTAAGGAGAGCACCTCAGACCAAGAGCCTTTGCAAAGAGCTCGGGGAAGCCTTGCATGCAGAGGGAAAGGAAATGACTGTCAAGGTCTTGATCCTCTCCCTGACTGGAATTGCTGGCAAAGTTCCCTCGGCTGCAGGAATAGGACTGAAAAGGTTGTGGAGCACAGAGTCAGTGACAACAAAGGGTAAGAGGACTTGGCAGACACACGATGAGGCACATCCTCCACCAGGTGTCACAGCCATGCTGGTGGCACTCAGAGTGGCATTGCTGCTCCTCCCACAGAGCTGTGCAGAACTCTGCAATCCCCATCCCAACCCTCCTGTCCATATCAGCACCCAAAACCCCCAGATCTGAGAAAAAGGATAAAACCTGATGCACAGTTTAGGTCTTTCCAATAGGATTTGTATCTCCTTGCATTGTTATTCATTAAAGGAAAAAGAAATGCAACTGAAAAACACACACTAACCAAACCAAGCTCTCACTACATTTTACTCCTTCTTTAATCTAAACATAAAGTCATAAGAGTAGGATATTTGCTATAAGGAAATGAGCTGTCAAGTGATTTATGGTCTTGCTTTGTCTCCGTCTCAACAGCTCCAAGTATTCTCCAAGACCTATTTTTAGCAAGCTGTAAAAATTAGAGGCAATGAAGGACAGGATGGATGCCAGGAGTTGAGAAATGTATAGAGCAAACTTACCCACATCTTCATTATCCTAATGCACCTCTAACTGCTGGATGTGGATACCAAAGGGACAGTCAGGGTTATCCTGCCTCTGCTGCAAGGTGCTTCACTCATGAGATCACCTGGGCAGCCACAGAGCACAAAGGAGCCGTGATGGGAGAAAATCCCTAGGTTTGGGTTTGTTTGCTGGGGTTTTGGTGTTAGGTTTGTGTTTTGGTTGTTTTTTACTAATGATGGCCATAATGGCTCAGTGCCATGATGTACAAGGAGCTCATACACTGTTCAGATGGCAGACAAGGCCAGATTCAGCTGCAGTCAGCACAGCCTTTCCTTTATTTCCAGGACACCTCAAATGGAAACCCACACCTCCCCCCATTTCTCTTAACACCTCGCTCAGCTATTAAATCAATAAAGGCAGTTGCCTTATTCACATTTTATTGGTCATTCCAGCCAAAATTATTCTACTAATTCCCTTTAACAAGAACCAAGGTCCTCCACTGCCAAATTTTTTATTTCCAGCACCTTCGCTTGCAAACGATGACAATAATTACTCTAAGTCCCATATAGCATTTTCCATATGAGAGCTTTAAGAGCTTTAACAATGGGAAGTTATTACCAGAGCTTTAACAATAGAAAGTTATTACCAGCATCCTTATTTGGGAGAATGAGGCGCAGAAAGATCAAACGAATTGCTGAGGATCATTCAGCAGCTCGCTGGCAACTCGGGGAACAGAACTGTAATCTCCTGACCCTCCATCCTGAGCTGATTTGGACAGGGAAAAGAAAAAGCCTCCTCGAAGCATGTATGAAAAGGATTTGTTTTTAGAAGTGCTGTAAAAGAGCTTTGTCCAAAGGAGCGGTGATGGCAAATATCTGAAGTTTGATAAAATTGTGAAAGAGATTAAATGATGTTAATAATTATTGCATTAATTATTGCATAGGTGGGAAATGGATCAACAGGGGATGCATGTGCCTTTTGGCCACTTTCTTATCCCCTTTGGGAAGTCCCATGGAGAAACCCCAACGATCAGATACCTTGTTGCATGAGCAACATCACATTTCAGGATTTTTTCTCTCCCTCATCTTTCTTCTTCCCTTTGTTTTGCCCCCTGAACTGTGCAAGTTGACACATCCAAAATCAACAGTGAATTTTGACCATCTTGGCCAACACAGTTTGCTCAGAAGTATCAAACACACACAAAGTCTCCATGAAACTCCTGCTGCTCAGAAGTATTTTGGGCGACTATTCAGGAGAAAGAACAGACCTTAATCAGCAGAAGAACCATGGAGAAACAGAATATTTATCTGAAGCCACATCCTTAAACCAAACAGGATGAAATCCTTTGAGGCAGCTATTAAGGAGATTGCCCAGCAGAAAGGAAATTCAGCAAACCAGATTATCTCTAACAGGCTTATCCACTGGAAAAAATCATCAGAGCAGCGACAAGATAGTTTTGAGAGACAATTAATGACAGGTAGGGGAGAGGGGAGATTGTAACAGGGTGACAAGGAGTGAAAATCCATAAAATACAGATTGTCACGGCTGATCAGACGTAAGGACATTACACGACCCATCACACGCCTGGAAGAGGAAAGGGAGTCAAGATGTTCACAGTGTCTTCTGTCTACGGCTTTGCCAGGGGCAGAACTGCTTTTATCTTCTCTAATACAGCAAGAAGAAGAATTCCCCTGCTAGTTCAGCTGACAGCCATGAACTGGATCAAAAGAGCTTCCACCAGCATCACTCCTCCTCCCAGCCCAGCCCTCCCTGCTCCTGTCCATGGCTCTGTCCCGCAGCAGGAGGAGAAATCTTCTCCAAAGTATGACCCCAAATGCTTAAATCAAT
Organism: Lichenostomus cassidix; assembly: GCF_008360975.1. Classification (NCBI taxonomy): domain Eukaryota; kingdom Metazoa; phylum Chordata; class Aves; order Passeriformes; family Meliphagidae; genus Lichenostomus; species Lichenostomus cassidix. The sequence goes on from NC_139501.1 coordinate 4,259,173, forward strand.
GGAAAAATCTCCAACAAACTGAAAATGGGTGAATGAATAAAGCCCACTGGATGGTCTTGGACTGGAAATCTTCCCACTGGAGGAAGCCACCACTCCTTGGGCAGGACCATAATGGAAATGAAGAGCCAGAGCTACAGCTCTGCACTGCATCGCTGCTGGGACAACAGGGCTTTCTCTTACAGCATTATTTTATGTAATTTCCAACCCAAACTCCTCCTAAATCTCTGATGTCAAGTCAGAGCACAACATCAGACAAGAAAGGTAACCCTAAATCTGTTTGTTCCCCTCCCTTACCTTCAAAGTACTGCCACCCCTACATGCTCCTCAGCAGGGGAACCAGGCAGAAAAACTAGAAAAAAATCCCACTGGGGAAGGATGAGGACTCCTGGCATGAGAAGATGTCTGTGCCATCAGCTCTGGCTGAGGATGGGACAAGCAGGGACAGACAGATTAAGGGATTTGCCAGAGCTAATGACACAGACAACTTTCCACTGACTTCACCAGGCTTTGGACCAAACGCCTGTACAAAGAGCTGCACTCGAGAGCTATCAAGAAGCTTAATTCATTAGCATTTTTTAAGTACTTTTAGATCCTGGAGTGAAAGGCTATCAAAGTGCAAAGTCATTTTATTAGTGATAACCGTCTAAGAACAGCAAGTTGAATCCCTCAGTCTAAAGCCTTAAAGCACAAATGGCTTTGTGACACGAAGATGCCACTAAGTGCTAAGAGATATTAAAACTTCCTTGCACAGATTTTTACAAGACACTAGCTTTCTGAGGTTCCCTTTAACTCCACAAATTCTGATGGTAATTAGCAATATTCCTGCAGCAGGATGGACCCAAACCCACTGAGGGAGAGCAGGAGGATGGAAAGGCTATTTTAGCCCCTGAAAGGCTCCCGGTGGTGTCAGCAGAGCTCACGTGCTCCATGCTGTGTCAGAACCACGGGGACCCCGCAGCCCTGAATTCCTCCCATCCTCCTGGGAAGCACAAAACGAAGCTGTCACGGGCTCTGAGCACGTGGTTCTCCAAAATTATCCATGGAAATGGCTCCCAGCAGTGTGAGAGGACACAAGGCAAGGAGCTGGCACGGCTGCAGGTTGGCCTTGCATGCGGATACTCTTCTTCTCCAAAATAAAATCTCCAGCCTATAAAAACATTGGCAGCAGGCGCCGGAAGATGCACAGTGTACTCTTCTATCGTTTCGCTGGTGGAATAGACTTCATCCTGTTCCCTCTGGCCCCAGATCAAGCACAGCTCCTCACAGGAATTTTCCATTATCCTGTGGCAAACACACCAGGGCAATCCGGCCGCTTAACCAACTTACACTCTGACCCTCCTCTCCAGCAGCAGTGAGGTCTTGCATAAACACGAGCCATTTCTTGTAGGATGTGCCACTTCTTATAGGATGAGCCATTTCTTGTAGGATGAGCCATTCCAGCACCATAGCCCAAGTGAATTTGGGCTGGAATTCCCAGGCTGCCTGGAAGAACTGCAGTGGGGCAATGGAGACATCATTAGCCTTCCTTGCCCCAGCTCTGCCCTCCTGGCAGACCCTGCTGTCCCCCATCTGCAGTTTCCAAGCCCCTAATTTATTTCCACAGCCCAACAGACTTGAAACCAGGGAAAGTGTGGAAACTCTCAGCATCCCTCCTCCGCTTCTACTTCAGTAAATCCTCTTCTTGCCCTGCTTTTCCACCAGGCTGTGAACCCACCTCCAAATCCACACAACCATCACACCACTGCTCACAGCTGGATCTCCACGTGAAAGGCACAGTGAGCTCCAAATTCACACTGCAGTAACTCAAAGGGGAGCACCTCCATCACTTCAGCTCCCAAACTCTGGCAGAGGGGCTCTGGAAACACATGCAAAGCCCACCACACCTTCGTGGATATAGAAATCATCCATTAACACCACTGTCCTTGAACCACCAAGGAGCAGCAGCCCCCCTGGCACGGTGGGGTGGTGAGAGGGGATTGCCCGAGGTGTGCTCAGGGTGCTGATAAAGCACCGAGCTTATCCTGACATTCCCTCTGCCACGTCTGTTTGCTCAAGAAAAACGTTCGGCATCTCCTTATCCCTGCTCATTTCCGATGTGGTTTCTGCTTTCCCCAGGGTCACAGGCAGTGACAGGCATCCCTGAGGCTTATTTGTGTTCAGAGCCATCTGCTAGAGCAGGGAGGCTTGGAGGAGTCTGCAGCAAGAAGGAGCCACCGAAGAGCCCTGCGGTTTCCTTGGTAGGGGAAGTGACTAAAAACCATTTGGTTGATTCCCCTCTTCCCAGAGATCTGCTCTCAAATAATGCCATGGCTGAGCTCCAACGACATCATCCCTCCCAGCAGCATGGTTCACATTATCTCGGACAAGGCAGAAGGCTGCAGCTCCACAAACACATGCTTAATTACGCTGCGGCGCATCCACTGCCTCACTCGGTCCTGTCTGCAGGAAAGGGGGAATATTGGGGTATTTCACCCCCTAGATATCACACCTGACCCCTGACAGCCTGCAGGTGCCCTCTCTGTCCCCTCAGCCACCACAGCCTTCACTGACCGGTCTGCAAATGAACTAAAAAAGCCTTAATGCTGCAAACAGCTTCTGTTTGAGGGAGAGACTGGAATCGCTGCCAGCTCTGCAGGGGGGGAGAGGAGAAATCGTCCCCAGCACAGGGACAGCCACACAAAGGCCACATTGTCCCACTCTGCAATTAACTCCAGGGGAAAAAAAAAAAGGCCAAGGCTTTCTATTTGTGAAGGGGCAAGGCTTTTCTAGGACATAGCCAGCAAACGGCAGCTCCCTGCCCTGCAGTGTGCAGGATGTCGCTTGTGCACCCCCAAAAAAAATTAATTTAGGGTACAGACCTGGTGCTGCCTGCCCAGGGAGCTGCACTTTCAGTGTATCACCTCCAGCCTACACTCGCTGGCATTTTTCTAACACGAGTTTTACAAGATCCAGAGGCTTTCAAAGCCTCTTTACAATTTGTCGGCACTTTCCTCAGGCTGGAAGGGATGAAGTTGTTGGGAATATCATGAAACAAGTGCCACATCACCTCTTTGAAACTCAAATAGCAAGAGACCACATCAAGCCTTCAAATATTAATCTGTACTTACCAACTAATCAGCACTGACAAAAATAACCCATCTAATTATCAGAACACTATCACCTAAATAATGAATTATATGCCTTATTAAAAAGTATAATAGATTAGAGGACGTGAAACAATTGCAATTAGTAAAACAAGAAACGCTGGGAAACAAAAAAAACCCTCCAAGTGTGATCTGAATTGTATAAATTAACGTTCCAAAATAGCGACTGATCTCCCACACATCAAACAGCAGGAACTCTTGAAGCCAATGAATGCAATTCACCTTAAAATTGCTGAAATCTCATATTGAGACATTGTCTTTGCTGCTCAGAGTGTTGCTTTGTCCACAACACCTCCCCAGCCTGGGGAGGCTCTTTGCTGGGAGCAAACCCACTTGTGTGCATGTAATTGCTTCGTTAGGAGGAGATGGGCTGGGGACAGGAATGCTGCACAGATAACAGCCAGGGGAACGAGGGATGCCTCCCAGCACTCAGCACAGGAAGCATTCTCAGCTCTCCTTTAATACCACTGAGCCCCTAGTGCTGCACACTAACCAGGCTCAGCCCTGCCCTGTATAACAGCACGAGGTGGGCAGGGAGGTGAGGACACCTTAAAGCTCCCTCACTGCTCTCCATCCAGCTCTCCATCCCATGGACAACGAGTCATTTCCCCATCCCAGGACTGCTCAAAGCCATGCTTTTGGTGAAACACACCCTGGTGTCCTGGTTGGCCCTTTGCTGAGTGACACAGCCTTGTTACCAACACAGCACACAGATCTGGGGCTCTGACCTGACAGAGGGCAGGGGTAGAGGGGATATTGGGAAGGAATTCTCCCCTGTGAGGGTGGGGAGGCCCTGGAACAGGGTGCCCAGAGAAGCTGTGGCTGTCCCTGGATCCCTGGAAGTGTCCAAGGCCAGGCTGGACAGGGCTTGGAGCAACCTGGGACAGTAGAAGGTGTCCCTGCCCATGGCAGGAGGGTGGAATGAGCTTTAAGCTCCCTTCCAGCCCAAACCATTCTGTGATTCTGTGATCTTTGCAGAGATTCTATGACAGATATCCATGGTCTGCAAGATCCTTCAAGATCCTCCCTCTGCAGTCTTCAAACACCAAGGGTGAATAAATCCCAAAAATGCTGTTGGCGTTCTTTTTTTTTTTTTGCCAGGACTACTGCTGTTCCATCCTCTGCAATATTTACCTTTCGAGGGCTTTAATGCTTGCTGCAGTCCTGACACCACTCAGCTGCAGAACACACTCCTAATTGTACCCCAAGGTATAGCACAGAAGAAAAAAATGTAGCACAAAAAGAAACCAAAAAAAGCTTTAGAGAAAAAAAACTCCCAGATTGTTGATTGCAAAGTATTTTTTAATTAACTAAAAGAAATCCCAAACTCTATGTGTCTTTGAGATGGTATAATAAAACCTGAACAGAAGTCATTGATCTTTAAAAGAACATCCTCCTTCTGACCAAGAAGAAAGATGGTGAAATTCCTCTTCAGTTTAAAACAGCCTTTTAATAACCTGAGTGCTGTTCTTGTGGACTGGAGGTCATGACAAGGACAAAGCAACTCACTTCCTGCTTGAAATTAATTTTATTTAGCTCAGCCCTCAATAATTAATGCCATTCCTTGCAAACACATCCCCAAATGTCTCCCTGGGATAGCCTACACCAAGTTAGGTGAAGAAAAGGAGGCTTTTGGTTAAATTGTCCCTTTTAGTGGTCAATCCCATGTAACTCACAGCTGGGTTTACAGCATTTTTCTCCTCACAGGTAATCAACAGGTGCCTTTACTAAAATAAGGCATCTTTGATTTAACTTTCTAGCTCACTCCACCTTTCAAAAGAGGTTTTCCCCCAAAAGAATGTGTTAACACTTCACACAAAAATATTTTCCATCTGAGCTCACTTTGAAGGGAGATTTTCAGCTGGAGACAATTAGGAAGGTCAGGAATACAACCCAAAGAGCAGAGGGAAGGGGGTGATGCACTGGCAGGGGCTGAGACCCCATTATACATGAATTTAACTTGCAGCATGTGGCTTCTCACACCAAAGCTTGCTGGGGAACTCAAAATCTCACACAGGAACGTTTAGAAGCACAGATTCTTCAAGAGAAACGAGTCAACCTTTAATTCAGGGATTTTGCATTATGCTAGAAAACAAACCGTTTCAACCCAAGCTAAAAATGTTCAACCTCTTGCCTACTTGCAGCTCTGCCACCGAGTGTGTCAAGGCATGGGAAAGAGAAAATGACTGGAGGAGAAGTTAACTCCAAGCCAAGGTGAAGCCAAGTTGTTTGTTTTCATTACTAAAACCCACAGAAAAGAAATGCAAAACACGAAACAGCCCAAAGCCAACGGTGAAATTCACATTCAGTCGGAGGATTTTCTGAGGGTAAATGTTTGTTTTTATCCCAGTGCACTCAGGTCAGCTTGAATTTATGTTAATGCCATCAGCAGAGCAGCGCCAAAAAACTCAGTGCCTGACAACCTGCAGGTTGGGGTTTTTTAAAACTATTAATTGGTCCTGAGTGTAACCATCCAGCACTGTAAAGTCTGCAGCACCTCCAGTAACACTGATTTTGGCCACAATCCATGGAGACTGCAGACAACACAACACTCTTATTTAACCTAAGCATTATTTTCTCACTAAATCCCCAATCTCCTCATTTTTCCCAACTACCACGAGCACAGTGGCTTCACAGTTTGCCATCCCTTACCTGTGTTTCCATCCTAAATCACTGTCCTGCCCACTGTTTGCATCGCTAGGTTTATCATCAGCTGTGAATTTAATTAACGTGTTGTTTCTCCCTTCAACCAGATCATTAATGGCGTTGATAAATCAAATGTGCCATTGTACTCCATAACTGAGGATCTGTGATATTCTCCAGAGGTCAGAGGACACACAAACCAAGGGATGAAATTCACTGAGACATAAATACAGTCTCCTCATCTGTGACAGTCGGATACAATCATTCTCCAGTGATGTGAGCATTATGTAAGAGAACTTTGTGTCTGGCCTCTTCCACAGAAATGCCACAAGACCAATACAGAAAAATACAAAAACTGGCTGACAGTCCATTTCATACACTGCTTCTCAGTCTCCTTTCATTTGTGCTGCTGGGTCAGTAATGTTTACTTTTGTTTCATCAAAGCTTGGGTAGAAAAATACCACCAGGGCAGTATTTTTATTAATTTCACATAGTATTTTTATTTATTTTATATGAAGGATGGAGATTAAAATGGGGAACGTTCTGTTTGTCCTCCTTGAGACTCTTTGGGATCTTCTGCCTCCTCTTATGAGAATTGGCTGGATGGGGCTTGGAGCAACCTGATTTGGTGGAAGGTGTCTTTGCCCATGGCAGAGGACTGGAACAGGATGATCTTTAAGGTCCCTTAAAACCCCAACCCATCTGTGATTCTATGACTGAGCTGGTCCCCACATGCTTTCACAACCCACATCACACACAGCTCTTGGCATCAATGAAATCATTAACAAAAAGTATGGGGAAGTTGTGCTGAAAGCTAAAACCCAAAGCAACACGAATAGCTACTGTCCACTTTGGACCAACCTGTCCACAGCAGCGAGCCTCACTGTCCACCACAGATGTCCAGCATGGCAACACCAGTGACCTGAGCACCCACCTGTGCTCCACCACATCCCTGAGCTACCTGCTGCATGAGGTTTTGCACAGGTAGCAGTTGTCAGAAAGCACCTCAAAAATCAATGAATAAAAGAAAACAACAAACCTTGTCCCCCTGCAATCACGTGGCTTGTCCTTTACTCCTGCTTTCCTCTCACGGCTGTGCTGAGCAGCCTCTGGCTGAGCAGAAGGTCTCACCTGTGCCAGCAGCAACGTGCAAGGTTCCCATGGCGAGCCGATTGAAATGCTAATGAGCAGGGCGAGGCTAGGCTCATCCACCCCACAGCACTCACCTCCTCACCACCTTCACCTTCAAAGATCAGGGTGCTGGATGGAGGTCACAACCCCAAAACCCAACCAGGCCACAGTGGCTGCTCCGGGACACCCAGACTTGGCTCTCCTGAGCGGGTCAGGGAGGGTGTGGGGCAACGAGCAGCGCTGGGAACACCCCAGAAGGACCAACCCTGCTGCAGGCACCTGCAGATGCCATTTGACGCAAGCACGGCAGGGCAGCCTTTCCCAAACACAGCCCTTAATTACACTGCAGCGGGGAGATTAGGCGATGGGTGGGATGGGATGCTCTCCGCGCTGCCCTGGCTCACCCTGCAGCCGGTGGGGACAGAGCAGCACCCCCTGAGGAGTGTGTACATCCTCCTGGGATGTGTCTGGCGGGAAATGCCCCCCGGAGGAGCCTGTCCTGCCCGGACCAGCCCTGACGAGCCCCGCAGTGCCCGAGGGCTCCAGCCCGGCGTGACGAGTCTCGCCGCGGGAGCCTTGCCAAGCTTCGAGGGCTTCGCAATTAACTTTCACAACAAACCGAAGCCTCAAGAGCTTTTAATCTCCGAGTAAGTAGGAGATGTGGGTCCTGGCCAAGGCTTTTGTGCCCTGGTTTATCGGCGAGGCGCTGATAAGGACCTGGCTGCTTTGTGTCTGCCTGAGCACAGCCACGCCACGGGAGCTCCGCTTATCCACCTTCATTTCCACGGCAGGAGAGCGGGGAAAGACACAGGGAGAGCTTTGCAACAGGTTAAAAACACAGCCAACGATCGCCTAACCTTGTGTGAATGAGCTTGAAAGAAATGCTGAAAAGCACAAATAAAAATTCCAGCACAGGTACCATCCGCCGCAAAAACCTGGTGGTGCTGCTCTCCGTCATAAAAAATAAATTAAAAAAGCGAAACTATAAAGTGCGTGTATGCATTCAAGATTTCATCAGCGAGTAGCTGATCTTCCCTGCCAGCCACCAGTTACAAGAAGGTGAAATAACTACCAAAGCAAGCCCGGGCTTGTCTGAATAAACAGGCAGGAAGGAAATTGCTGCGTGCAGCTCGCCGCCCGGCAGGATCCTCATCAGGATTCTCTGCTGGCACTTGTCACACAGACAGACACCGTGCTCGTGCCTGCGGAGTTCAGCGCCTGACCAGCACCTCAGCGTGAGAATACTTTTAATAGCTCCCCGAACAACTCTCCTGTGAGTAACGCGGCTCTCCCGCACGCCCTTCCTCTCCCCAGGGAATGCACACACTGCTGGTGCTGCTGCTGCTGCACACATGCTGGTCTCGGCTTTGCCCAGCAGCACTTTGGGCAAAATTCAGAAAGAATTGGTTGTATATTGCCCAGGACAATACTGTGGCATCCTCCTTGACTCACTTTGAGGCTCAGCCATAGCATCTGTGGTAATCTATGCTTCCTCTTCTCACCCTTGATCCCTGACGGACTGGAATAAAGAGAAACCTTCATGTTTTCATCTATATTCAGAGTTCTGTGGTGGTTTGTTTTCCTTACCATTTTTTGCTCATTTTCAATGATGAAAACTTTTGAGTTTTATTAATTACCACCTTAATCCTGCTTTCCTAATGACATGTGCACAGATTTACCATAAGATCAGAGCAATCTGCTAATCAGGGATAAACCCAGCGTACTAAAGAGGGTTAAACTTTTCTATTAGTCTTTCCTGTTGGTCTAATTAATGGTATTACCCTCTAAACTGTGCACACACTCTTAAAGAAATTGAGGATATGCTGAAAAAGTGCTGCAAAGGAACCAAAGTACATTTAATAACTTCCTACCAGTTACCTCCAGCACTATGTCTGTCTACTTTTAGGCAACAACACCCAGCTCTCTTCTTACTCAAGATACTTGGTTTGATAAGTGGCTTTGGCCATTGACATAAAAAAGCACGAACAAAAATTATCTTAAGAACATCACTTGATTTTTCTGCTTCCCCCTCTCCTCACCAGATTGCCACAAGGATATCAACACTCATTTGCTGATTCAAGTCCAGGAAAGATGAAAAACATCACTGCGGAATAAGCTTGTACTTACATCTGCAGAAACGGCCGAAAATGAATTAGCAAATGAGAGCTACCTCACAAAAACTGCAGCTCAGCAAAATATCCCCCAATTTGGAGTCTTTATGTACAGCTGCAACTAAAAGGAACCGGAATAAATCACAGCAAGTCTTCAAGGCTCGGATAATTTTCCTTCAAGAGACTCCAAAAGCTCAGCTGCTCCCAGCTCTGAACACACTGGAGGATCCAACAGCAGCATTTCTGGAGGTGTGTGGGTGACTTCCAGCACCCAGCTGAGGTGACACTGGGCAGGGTTCTTGCAGCAGGTGTCCCAACCCAACAGCAAAGCCCTTTACTCGTGTCTTTGCAGGGGACAGATCCCTGCAGCCACACAGGAGCCTCTCCAGCCTCACAGGCTTGACCTGCACTGTGGAAAGGAACTGGAAGAGGTCACCCATGTTCTCACAGGTGTCTCACACCAAATTCTCTTAATCCTAGCCCTGACACACCTCCTGGTGTAAGGATGGTACACAGGGTGGAAATAACCCTTTGAAATTAAAGGAACCAGCAGCAGGACCAAGCCCCACGTGCCTGAGAACCAAGGGTATCAGGAGGTTGATAAAGGCCCTAAAACAGGCAAATTTACATCTGAAGGGTGTAAATACTGCTTTTACTGCTCCCAAGGCTACCCACAAAGGGTCTCACCATGAAGGATTTATTTGATTTCCCCCTGCACAATATTCCCATCCACTGGAAAACACATCTGTGCAAAGCCAGGTTTGACTGAACACTGTGATGAGGTCAAAGGTGTCCAAGCTGACATCACAGTATGGACAGGCTGTCACTGACAGCCCAGCCAGCTCTGCTCCTCTGATATTATCTGCATCGTTTATCTGCCAACAAGCACAGTTAATGCTTATCTGAATATGGGGTTTTAATCCTGCAGGGTGGTCATTACCATGGTATTGTCACGGTAATTAACAGGTAGAGCTCTCGTGGTTTCCCCAGCCAAAATGAAACAAATATAATAATAAAAATAAAAAATAATCATAAAATAATCGCAGTCACACATCCAGATTTTGCACCAGGCTGTTTCTAGGAGCTACAGTTGCCCTGGTCTGTGGCAGTCCAACCCCAGCAGCAGAGGAAACACTACAGTCTACAAACCACAAGAGCATCAAAAAAAACCCCAGCCCAAGATAATACAGCTCCATTTAAATGCAAAAAAAAAAAAAAATCCTTAAGGAACCTACAAGGTATTCAAACCTCTTTAGTAAAGTGCTTCCCATTAATCCTGCCACACGTGAAATGCTGAATCAAAGACGTTCGGTAAATGTGCCTATCAGAGAAATTACACCCAAAATCAAACTGGTCCCTAATGAGTGCACTCAGAAATGACAGCAGTAAGCAGGGCATAGGAGATGTGTTAAATTACATCATTTACCAAAATACGCTGGAAATGATGCATGTCCAAGGAGGAAAAACGCATAAAAAGGTTCTCTGCCAAGGTGGCAAAATGCAAAGTGCTTTTCGAAGCTTTGAAACCAACAGCAGATGGTTCTCTGTGCCACACTCAGAGCACTCTCAGCAGCTGTCTGGGGCCACAGGCTTGTCCTAGGAGTCACACACTGGTCCTGGGAGCCCCAGCCACTGCAGACCTTTACACACCTCCAGCAAAACTTGAGCAGCTTGTGAGCAACTTCTGGGAGCGTGAGCGAGCCCAGGAGCTGGAGAGGAGCCAGGCAATGACAAGGGCATGAGAACATGGGCAAGCAGGGCAAGGTGGCAGCTCGTAAGCCCTGTTCCAGCACGCCCTGTTCACCCCGTTCTCTCCCTTTGATGCCTGTGCACTCAGCAGCTCCTAAAGTGGGGCAGACAGTGCTGGGGACATGCCCAGAGGGGATCCTTGGGACCAGCTGGTGACAATCCACTCAGCTCCTCTGCTGCCAGCCTCAGTCCCAGCTCTGCCTCACCCAGCAGTGCAACAATGCACCAGAAGCATCTGTGCACAGCAGCATCAGGACACCAGGGCCTTGCAGGAATCCATCCTGAACCCAACACAACTGCCTGGGTAGCTTCTAATTAATGAATCCTACAATATCTTTGCTTATATTACAATGTGCTACCCCAAACCAGAACTTTTTGATATTAAATACAGCTTTTTCACTAAACAGGTAGCCTTTCTGTGGTTTCTCAGACCCATGCTGCTATGAGCTTTATATTTTTAAGGGTTTTTTTCTTCCCCCCCACAGGAGCTGCACAGCTTTGGCCTCACCACCTCCCTCTGCTTTCCATGGAAATTTAAGAACCCCATTAATCAGCCCTCTCACCCTGAGCTGTCAGTTCTGGACCTCTCTTGACCGCGAAAGGAGATCATGCAGGAAACTAAAGCTCATTTGAGCAAACCCTGTGTGGCTTTAAAACAAGCTCCCTTCCCAAGGATGACAAAAACGATCTTTGCAGATTCAATTACACGATGCAAATGCGGTGGGGAGCACACCGTGTCTCCACCTGAAATGCTTCTCCTGCTCCTGCCTGAGCCATCAGTTTGGCAGGAAAAAAGAAATGACAAATTTGGGCAAAGCCATTTAGCAGCTCTGGATATACTGTAGGAGATATAAAAGGTCAAGGAATTAATGTTAAGAATCTGCAGTGGATAAAACAACAGGTTTTGCCTGGGCAGATAATGCAATAATTGACAAACATAAAAGCAAATAATTGGGTGCATTTAAGGCTAGAACAAACAATGATGAACACACAGAGAGAGAATATTTCACCATCACAGGATGAGGAATCTGTTTTCTGAATGTGCTGCTGTTACACAAAACCACACAAAGACGTTGTTCAGCTTCAAGGAAGAATCAAAAGCCCAGCAAGTAACTCAGAGCTGGGCTCTGCTCATCCTCACCCCCTCCTTGAGGAGTCACCCCAGTGCAACACTGCAGAGGGACAGAAAACAGATCCCACAAGGTCTCCTCCAGCAGCCCTGCCTGTGCCCTCCTGCCTTCCACATCAGAGGGCAGCTGCTCTTCAAAATGCAGCTGCATTTGGAGATTTTCCTACTGGAAATCTCAGTATGGTCTACTAAAACCTTTACAGCAGTCCTCCAGGTTTCTCCCAACATGTTATTTTGCCCTCCTGCAGCTCCAGAGAGTGTCTAGACCATCCAAATCTTTAGCATCAAAAGTTCCTCAAATCTATTCCTCGAATCAATTTGCTTTGCTTTCCACCCCTAATAGAGCAAATCTCCCTGGAAAACAGGCAAACACTTCCCGTGCTTGTGTGCCTGCAGCAAATTTCGACCTGCAACTGCATCTTACAACAATTGGAAATATCCTGAAAAAAAACCCCATTTTATGATGGGAAGGCAGAGACCACTCAAACCAGCCAAAGGCCAAAAGCAGAATCTTACAAAGACCTTGTAACTCAGCCCTAAAGGTTATGGGATTCTGCTGTGCACATCTGAAAAAGCAGATGAGGCCAAAACGAAGCATTTTGGGATATTCTGCTGTTAAAAGAGAGCAAGGAAGCTGTTATTGGGAATTAGCCATGGCATGGCTGCTGCCCAATCCCAGTGCTGGGATCTCCACTCAGTCCATTGCTGATGGCCAACAGGGATCCCACACTGCTTTTCCCAGTTAATTTCCACAGAGGATGATGGACAGAGTTTAGTAAACTGAACAGAGTTTGGTTAAAAGCAACAGGCTGGAGCAGTGGGTGCACTGCCAGCCTTCATCCTTCATCATCTCTGTGCTCTGCACACTCACAGCACTCAGCGCTGGAAAACCCTCCAGCTGTACAGTGACTGAGGGAATGGCTGGCCAGTTCATGTTCTGGCTGAATTTAAAGAGTAATGAGAGTCAACTTCTGCAAACGCCATGATTCGGTAAGAATTAAAAGGCAAAGGAAACTCAAAAGACTCAAGTTTTAGGTTCTTGGTTCCAAACGTGGTCAGTGGCCTCAACCTGCTGGAGCAGAGGTACAAGCTCTGTTTCACCTTTCCTGCAAAAAAATACTTCCCAGCCATGTCAGCTCTCCAGGTTTGATTGCTGCTGCTGAAGAGAGTCAGACAAAAACCTGCAGATCAAGACACCATTGTGCTCCCTGACTCTCTTTACATCCCACAAATTCACACCAAACACGATTTCCCCCACCTCCAATACATGCTGCTCTCTGCAGAAAGGTGATTTAACTCCCCATTGAGGGAGAACACACATTCTATGAGAGAGCAAGTGATGGAAAGGTTTGGGATTCTCCCCCAGAAGCCACCCAGCAAAGTGAGACCACAAAGAAGAGATTGCACAGGACAGCAGCAGCAAAGGCTGTGACACACCAGCTCCCTGTCAGATAAAGCCAAAGGTTCAGCAAAGATAGAGCCTCTGAAACCTGTGAAATCTTAATTTAGAAGAAGAAGAGGCATGAAAAGACATGAGTCAGAATGACTCTGTAAGGACCAAGAAGGGTGAGAAACGGATTTACAGATGCCCTCAGCAGAGATGCTCCTTCCAGAAAAAACCTTTACAGAAGCACCAAGGGACAAGGATGATTCTCCAAGACTGGGATGAGCCCAGCCTGGACCATGTGACAGCACAGCATCACTCTGTCCCTTTTCCTTCTTCAGTGATAAGGGTGATCCTCTCCCAAACTCTGGGACTACTGGGTGCCCACAGGAGATCCAGGATGCCCTTAGGATGGCACCACACTCCCCTCCACTTTTCTGTAGGCATCTCTCCTCCTTTCCCATCATCCAAATGATCCAAAAGCAAATTCCAGCCTCATGTACTTAAAATGTGTGGCTGACCAGATATCTGAAAAACAAAAGAGCTTTTTCCATGTCTCTGGGCAAACACAGCCCTGCCCGCTGCAGCTTTCCCACTACATGAGTGTCAGAAATCCTCATGACAAAAACCCATTTCTCACTAATTGCTCCCTGCAAAAACATTTCTCCGCTGCAGCTCATCTTCTGCACTCCAAGGCAGAGGTCTTTACAGTTCAGCAATTTTCAGACACAGACACATCACTTTATCAAGCCCAGCTGAAAGCCAGAAACCTGACCCAAAAGCCACCCACACCAAGTCCAGGTGGGAACAGCCAGTTGTGGCCAGCTCTGTCCCCATTTCAGAGGCTCCTTGCAGGGATTTGGGGAAGGAGAGCACTAACAAGATTAGGGAATCAGCAGTTTATCAGATTGTGGAAGCCAGAACTGGACTGAGGTATTGAGATGTGCCTGGGAGTCACTGCCTCCTGCCAGTGTCACACGATCAACACCTCTGCAAAGCTGTTCTCCAGCAATTCACTGTCCCCCTGGAGAGCCTCTGCTACCTCAGGTCCCCTTGGATCACAGCCCATCCTCATCACCCAACATCAGCCTCTCATCCTGGGGAGAAACCTCTAAACCCTCACCATCACACCTCCAATTACCCCTGTTGGCCATGGGTGCAGAAGGAAAAGCTTGGGAAGAGATTTTCCTCACCTTTGCAACTCCTGCAGACAAACTGACCACAGGAAGTGCTTCAAAGCTTTCAAAAGCAGTTATTCCACTTCTGTATTCTGGTGAGACTGCCTCTTTTTCCTCAAAAAAAGCTAAACACATCCCACCTCCTGCACATTTGCAAACACCAAAATAATCTAGCTGGAGGTTCTGCAGAATCCATCTCGATCCCCAAAACCATCACCCACTAAGTCTCAAGTAAAATTATACAGAAATGAAAAACAGGAAGAGATTGCAAAGCAACAAGAAGCAACCCCCTGAGCCTTCAGCATCCCAGGGGTGAGGAGACATATCCTGAAAAATGAGGCCTCTGGGTGACTGATTCCCTGGGGCTTTGCAGGTAGCTGCTGCCCTGCTCTGCAGGCTGTGTTGTGAGCAGAGGGTGCTGCAGCTGCTGCATCAGGACCAGAGCTGATCTCACACCTTGCTGGCAACGAGAAACTGTGAGGGTTGAATTTTAACAAGCTGGAGATTGCTTGTTAAAATGCTCTACATGGTGCTGGTGCTGGGGTTCAGTGCCAGGTGTGCAGTGAGGTGCCTGGGGAACTGAGAGGAGCAGGGAGCACTCAAGGAAAGGTGTTTGCAGCCCCTGCCCAGGGCTGTAAAGCCTCTTTTGGCATCTCAGAGAATTCCATATTCAGCCCCAGAGACAGAGAACACCGAGTCCACTGATGTATCTGGAGGAACAAAGAATAAGTAATGAGAGGACAGATTGTCCTTTTGGATGACACCACCAGTGATTATCTGAGAGTGCCTGGACCCAACCCACAAAATCACACTTAATCTTCCCCAGTTTAAGACTGGGACTTGTTTCTACATTCCTCTCCCCACCTGCAAGTCTAACACCATTTCCACAGTTATACTTCAAGCTGGGGAGTCAAAAGCCCTGGATTAAGTCCTCCTTCAACTTCAGTTTACTTGAGCTTACTCATCCTTAGGAGCTTCATTATAACTCCCCTGGACAAAGCCTAAAGCAATGATAATCTAAATATTATGCTAACCATGCCAGATGAGGCTTTTGAATAGGTAAGCTCCAGTAAAGATATTTAAATTAACATCTTCAAAGACTAAGATGTAGCAGGGACATGGAATGTTATCTGCAGCCAGTTCCCTGTGTCTAAAGCAACCATGGGAACATGGCTAAGCACAGATTTATTTCCCAGCACAGGCAATTGTTTTAGAGCATGAAACTAGTTGCTCCCTCAACCCCTCAACTACACAGGACAAAGGGAAACAAAGTAGGAAATCATTAGAAAGAGTAATAGTACAGCAAGACCTTGATCTTGTGATAAGCATGGTACAAAAATGCTCCCAATACCCAACTGGGCAGCAGTATCCAAACTCCTCAGGCTTCTTTACAGTATCAGCTCTCCAGCTCTGGAAGAACAAATAGCAGGGAAGATTTCTGAAGAGATGAAAATGGTACATTTTCAACAGCCTGAGATGATTACTCACAAAATAGCAACAGCACAGAGGTAACTGATTGCCTCCCGGGCAAAAGTCAAAGTCTTTGCATTGTAGCTATGAAAGGATACTGAGATCAAAGGGAAAAAGAGAAAAGTCTATTTTAGGCTGTCATGAGCAGAAAGGTCCTCCTGGCCCCTTGGCATCACCACATACCAAGACATGACTGAAATCTTTCTCATGCTGCCCACGACCGAGATAACCACGCAGCAAGGAGGAACCCTTGATTCCAGGAGCAGGGTGCAGCTCCTGCCCCATTCCCAGCTGGATTTTGGCAGCATCCCTGCAAAATAATCCTCACTGCCATGGGCCAGGATGTGGTGATCAGTGTGCCACTGCTGAAATCAGAAGTGAGATAAGCCAAACGCCGAGCGAGGTGTTATTAATAACACTTAGCGATTGATTGCGCGTTACATCTTCAAGCACTTTACCAACATTAATTAATTAAGGTGTTTTCCATTTAACGTGGGAAGGAGACTAAAGCACAAACACGAGGCTGAACGGACCTGATGCAGCACGGCAAACCATTGCCAGACTTCAGATTTCCACTGCTTTTTACCAAACTGTGGAAATTACAGGTATACAGGTTGGGCAAAGCCATGAAGGCAAAAGCCCAGAGGTGCAGCCAGGATGACCAGAGCTGACCACAGACCTGCCACAGCAATGCTGTGCTGCATCCCTCCTCATCACCAGCATCCCACCCCGGAGCACTGGGCACGTCTCTTGCTCACAATCAATTCAACCAATCCTAATTCCAACACGGATTCCAACACGAGGGTGCTGACACACGGCTGCAGAGATGTTACCGAGCGCTGCCTGTAATTGCTGTGCTAAGAGCTGGGGACATGAAGTATTGATTCCCACCCTGATCTGCATCCAAGTTTAGACAGAGGCTGCAGCCAAAATACTTCTCGCAGCAAACTCACTGGTTAAAAGAAACTGTCAGGGCTGAGAGGTTTGAATGATTAACACTCACGCTAAGGACTGTAACAATGCACAAGTTCCATGCCTGCCTACCTACACACACCCACCACCCTGCTCTCCCTCTTAGCTGAATTCTTCCACTTTTGATTAAAAGTACGGAAAAGAGGCCCTCAAAACATACCTTGCCGTGGCAAAAATAGCACATTGTGGCAGAGAGAAGTCTCAGAGTGCACAAAAGGGGCAGTTATTACCTCCAGCTGCCTCGAGCTGCACCATAATTACACAAATAACACATCTGACAAACTCAGTATTAATTACTGGTTGAGCATGGCACAGAGACACACATTCACCTCCTTCCACACGACTTGGGACTGACCTGGAGCAGCTGCCTGCAGCACTGTGATCGTGAGCTGCTTCCCACCACACAGAAGGAATTGTTCCCTGTGAGGGTGGTGAGGCCCTGGCACAGGGTGCCCAGAGAAGCTGTGGCTGCCCCTGGATCCCTGCAAGTGTCCAAGGCCAGGTTGGACACGGTTTGGAGCAACCTGGGATAGTGGAAGGTGTCCCTGCCCATGGCAGGGTTTGGGACTGGATGATACTTAAATTCCCTTTCAACCCAAACCATTCTGGGATTCCATAAGCAAAGAGACCTCATGATTCCAGCAGGTGCTTCTCCTCCCAGACCAAAGCAGACCCCAAACAGCACCCATTTGCCACCCAAGCACCACCAGCACCCCCAAAGCTGCACTTGCAGGCTGCCACCCCATTCCCCATCCTCCTGCCTGCCTTTAATATATTTGCATAAATCAAACAGCTTGGCAGCCCTCCTACTAAGAAGACTCACAACAGCAGAGCTATTCAGAGATTCTTGTTTTCACCCCATCCTTCTGAACGTCGTCTCAGAATCCTTGAGGAAAAGCATACGGCTCACTATAGATATCTTGGGCCTGTCTACACAAACACTGAGTGATGTAGGAGAGCACTCATGGCAGCATATAAACAATAGTACCAGACTTAGGGAGGAAACACAAAGCAGAGTGAATCTAATCGGTGGGTTTTGAGAAGATCAAGTGCTCTCCCCCTTTTCCTTGCAAAGCATGACAGACACAACACTCTTCAGATGCAATTTTACACTTAACTGATTGGCTTCTGTTACAACACCAGTGGTGCAGGGCTGGATGTATCCCAATTTTTATAACAGCCTATTAAATTCATGGGGAAACACAAAGACTCATCCACAGCCACAAGGCCATGGAGTCACACCTCGCTGGGGAAGCGTCCATTCTCCTAACTCCTAGTCATCAGCACGCTGAGCCAAATTTCCCAGATGGACCAAACCCTCCAGCAACTTCAGCAGTCGCTGCAGGTACCAATCTCACACCCTGCTGAAGGTGGGGCCACTCTTCTTCACCCATCACAGGGACCCCACAACTCCAAAGCACGTGTAATTGGAATTATAAAGCAGAAACATGCAGGCTTTGGGGAGCAGAGCACATTTCTTTGGCACCTTTACAGGGCACCAACTGTTTTCCAGCATGCTGATAGTAAAGGAACACAAAGAGGAGCTTTTTCATCACTCAACAGATTAGAAAACCTCTGAGGAAAACAAAAAGAAGCCCTAACCCTCAGAGAGCCACACACACCCCATATCCCTTGCCAGGACACGCTGCAGAAATGTGCATCTCCCCAGCAGCGTCCTGGAGAGGAAACGAAACCAAACACTGAGCACGCACAGAGACCAGTGTGAGCATGAGCAGCCAAAGGGTTTTACCTGCTCTCCTGGCTGGCAGCCTGCATTTCCACATGCATGCCCTGTACAGCGTGTCACCATCTGCATTCCTGATGCCCCTGCTCCACAGGGGAGGATGGAGGCCAGCGTGCTCCTTCTGCCCTTCCAGCAGATTTTTATAAAAGCAAGAGCCTCAGTAGCCTGGCTACAGTGCGTGGCAGAGTGTGGCTGAGATTATCCCAACAGGCACCTCAGCAGTTCAGAAAATCCCTGGCCACACAGGTAACTTCACTTCCTACATCCCCCCAGCCACCAGGAAGCTCAGCTGGGTGAGTGGAATTCCCACCCCACACTCTCACTAACAAAACAGTGAAATACAAGCTGGATGGAATAAATCCACTAATTAATCCCTCTAAATCAGTTTGCATTAACGCCACGAACAACAACACACCGGCGATGCAATCCCATCAGTTCCAGCCGTGGCAGGGAGGTTGAAACAAGATGATCTTTAAGATCCTTTACAACCCGAAGTGTTCTGTGATTCTGTAATTCCGTGATTACATCCTGCCGGCAGCTACTCTGCCCCGCCAAGCGCTACGCTACCTTTAAAAAGCTTCCCCAAAACGCTACTGTTATTTGAAATAACGCGGAACCACCCTACCCGGAGATACAGTAAATAAGTGACGAGTAAATAACAGCTACTGACGTTTTTATCGCACAGGTGTAAATTCAGTTATCGGGAAAGGGGAGGGCGAGCACTATTTCTGCTCTGACACCAAGGCTGCTCGGGGTGAATTGTCATGCAAGCCTGTAATGATTTGGGAAATACACGCTGAAATCCAAAAGTATCCAAATGCAAATGTATCAATGATGGCAAGCCACTCTGATTAGCAGGAAACTGAATTCCAGCCTGGCGAGAGCACCACGAGTACTAGGGGAGCGATCCGGGCTCAGCTGCTCAACCTTCCCCCAAAGTCTCTCCCGGCTCCCCGCGCACCCCGTTTTCCTCGCTCGGCCCCGAGGCTGGCAGACAACTTCCCGGGATGCGGGGAGCACAGGGGGTGTGTGCATCGCACAGGGGCTGGTCCAGCCTACCGGGGGTGCTCGGTGGGCTCCCCGTGCCGTGTGCGGACCGAGCCCCGCAGCCCCGCAGCCCCCGAGCCCTGCAGCCCCGGGCCGGAGCGGGCCGAGCGCGGAGCGGCAGCAGCAGCAGCGGGGAGCGGCGGGGCCGGAGCGCGGAGCGCGGATCGCGGCGGTAACATGGCTGCTTTCCTACCGAATTACGAAACCGGCTGTGGGCGCGGGATTACCGGGGAGAGCCGGCCGGGGGGGATCCCGGGGCAGGGAGCGGCGAGGGGATGGCAGTACGCAGGGTGGCGGCGGCGGGAGGAGGATGCGGGGAGCAGCGAGCATTTGGGGCGGGGGTCTCCCTCCTTCCTCGGGCGGGCTGCTGGAGCCCAGCGAGGCGCCGGCAGCAGCCGCAGCAGGGAGCGAGCGAGCCCGCCCCGAACCCGGCGGGCAACCCGCAGCCGACGGGACGCGCCGGGCACCCCCAAAATAAACAATGAACAATACCGCCCAGCGCAGGCGGCGGCCGGCGGGGACCCCTCCGTACCGACCTCACCCCCCTCGCCCCTGGCCGCGGCGGGACCCACCTTGCGCGCCGTGCGGGCCGTGCTCCATGGCCGGGTCGCTGCCCAGCTCGGCCAGGCGCCGGCCGGTGGCCGCCAGCTCGGCGCGCAGCGCCGTCACCTCCTGGCCCGCCGCCTGCAGCGCCCCGTCGATGCGCAGCGCCAGCTGCTTGTTGTCGTCCATCATGTGCAGGATTTTGGCCTGGGGGGAGGGAGGAAGAGGAGGAGAGAGAGAGGTGAGAGAGGGAGCGGCGGGGGGCGGGCAGGGGGCTGTGCTGGGCAGGGGGGCGAGGGGAGCCTGAAGGGGAGCAGCGAGAGGGGAGTGGGCGGTGCGAGGGGGCGGCGCGAGGGGAGGGGGCTGGGGGGCGAGGGGGGGACAACGGGGGGACAAAGGGGAGGGGGAGCTGTGCGAGGGGGGCTCGGAGAGGGGGAGGTGTAAAGGGGAAGGGGATCCGTGCGAGGGGGTGCAGAGGGAGGGGGTCTGCGAGGGGGGACAAAGAGGGAGGGGGCTGTGCAAGCGGAGAGCGGAGGGGAGAGGGGTTCCGCTCGGGGGTGCGCCGAGGGAAGCAGGGGCTCTGCGCAGAGCGGGTACAGGGGGCACAGGCTGGGCGGGGGGCTCGGGGTACCCCCTACCTGTTGCCCCCCCCGGCAGCCCGGGCAGGGCCGCGACGGAGGCGATCGCGGCTCGGCCGAGGGCATCCGCGGTGGGAGCGCGGCGGGAGCGCGGCTGCGGCGGGGCGGGGCGGCTCGGGTTCTCCCGGGCGGGGCGGAGGGACCCTGCGGCTCCCGCGCCGCGCTCCGAGCGACACCCCCCGCAGCCCCCCGGTGAGTTCAGGGGTGCTGCGGGGATGCTGCAGTGCCCGCGGGGAGCTCTGCACGCCGCTAGGGAAGAGCCGTTCTGCTCACTGCGCTCGGCTTCACCCTGAGCCTGGCCGTGCCCGGCAGCTGCCTGCAGCAGGTGTAGGAAAATGGGCTCCAAAATTCCCCCTGGAAAGATTTTGGGGCGGGGGGAAAGAGCCACCTGAGCGTCGTCAGCACTGCAGCAGTACTAGTGCGAGAGCTCTTACACTGGCGGTTCGTGTGGCACGAACCCAGGGTGAAAAAATCGAGAATTATTGCTATCATCCATTCGCTGGCGACTGCTAGAGGGAGCGCGGATGTTTCCCTGTGCCTTATCCATCCCTCAGAGGGATCCACTTGTGTGTTTGCCAGGGCTGCAGCAAGCCTGCAGAGCTGCCACCCTGCCCGTGGCAGCCGTGCAGATGGCTTCATCCTCGCTGAAGTGAAATTACAGAACCACAGAGTGATTTGTGTTGGGAAAAACCTTAAGGATCAGCTCATTCCAACGCCCTGACGTGGGCAGGGACACCTTCCACGCCACCAGGTGTATCCAAGCCCCGTGGATAGGGAGGTTTTGGAGCCCATGGCCATGTGGCTGTACCTCCCCAGTCCATCCCTGCATCCCAAATCTGCAGGCAGCCGTGCTGCGAGTTGTCACCTGAGCCACCTGTACCTGGAAAAGTTCCCAGATGGGTTTAGGAACTGGGCAGGAGCTCCCATGGCAGTGTGGTGGGAGCCTCACAGAAGCAGGAGTGGGTTTGGGAAGCACAGCTGGGATGGTGAGCATGGACTCTTGCTAAGGGGAAAGTCAGAGAAAATCATGAGCCATAAGGAAAGGGGGAGAAACAGCCCTGCACAGTTGGCTAAACCCTCTGATATTTGCCTAAATTCGGGCTTTTGGCTGAACAAGCGGAGAATTTGGGGCAGCTCTTTGAACTTCAGTGTGTCCTTGTGCAGCAGCACTGGCACTGCAGAGCCCTGATTCCAAATGCAGCAAAAAGGATAGAAAAGGGATCCTCTTCTCCGAGAGCTGCAGGGATGGCTCCAGGAGAGGCTTGACATGAGGCAGAGCAGGAGCACATCACCATCCTACCCATCCAGGGACTGCAGGATGGGGCTCTGCAGGAGGGTTTGGTGTGCAGAAGCCCCAGGCAGCTTTTTGGGAGAGAAATTGAGTAAATCTGCTGTTAGTCTGCTGAAAATCATCAACAAGAGCAGCCTGGGTGCCCCAAAACCTCAGGTCTGATCTGGATCCTGGGTACAGCCAGCTCTCCAAGAGTCAAAAGGATTGAGTCCCTTGTCAAGTAGCATCTAGACCTCACATCCATCTGGATCAATCCATCTAGATATTGTAAAACAGAGAAAATTTAGCATTTATTCACTGGCTTTTGCAAGGGACAGATTTCTGACTGAAAGTTTCCAGCAATGTCTGCAACCCAAGCTGGGTGCTGGGCCAGGGCACTCAGAATATCAGTGGAAAGGTCTGTTTTCCTTAATGAATTCCCAGAGGGTCAACGAAAAACCCGCAAGGAGAATAAATGCAATTTTTGAAATTCTTTCTCCATCATCTCTACAGCCATCGCTGAACGAGATAAAGTTCTTCAAGTGTATAAAGAATCTGAATTCTAATCAAGATAAATGCCCAGTTTCATACCTAATTTGCATGAGTATGTGCTGCAAACTGTGTTTGCAAATGAGAGAATTATGTATGTAACCAGATAACCTGAGTGTGCAATCCCAGTGCCGTACATGCAAAACTTACTCATTGCACTTGAATGAAAGTAAAGCTTCAGCAGAAAGGAACTTGGCTTTAAAGTACAGGCACATTATTTTTATCGTAAAAAAATCAGGTTAAAGCTGATTTGAACCTTCCAAGAACCCATTTAGCTGCTGAGGCAAATTCCAGATGATGATTCTTACTCAATCTAACTATAATAATAGGCTGGTTGATGATTTGCTGCACTGTCAGAGCTGGAATTCTCAAAATTTAGTGACTGAGAGAGAATTTCTACATTAGCACGTGGCTATTTAAAAAATGTGTCCTAAAGCTGGCTGTGGCCTCATGGGTAAATTAAAAACCTCACTTTAAAAACTTTCCTTACTACTTTCAAGTCCTCCTGAAATCCACTGAAGATACCTTGGAAGATTTTCTCCCCTTTCCCATACCTCCTCCCATCCTGGGGAACAGCTGGATCCATTAAAATTGATTTTGATCTCTCAGAGCAGAATTTGATTTCTCTGAATTTCCGCCTGGGAAGAGCACAAAGTGTCACAGCAATCCTGGGGTATCAGCCAGAGGAAAAGGCACAAGGATGGGACATTCCCAACCCAACTGGGTTGTGCCACAAGGCCAAGCCTTTGCTGGAAACCTCAAATTCGAGATTAAATGAAACTTTAGGAAATGAATTGTGCCTCATTGCCTTTCTCCCACTAGTTTTTAATTAAGAAAAAAAATGGAAATCAAAAGCTAATTAAAGACCCAAAATTAGAAACATATTATTTCCCAAAATTGCTTAGATGATTATTTTATTTTATTTTATTATTTTTATTCCAGCTTTTACCAGGAGATTGGCAGCTCTGCAGGGAGTCTGTGTCCCAAAGGGATGGGAGTCCCTGGCCATGCAGATGAGGCATGAAGAGATTGGGAATATTTCCTAAGGACACAAGGGAAACCTGAGTCAATGCCAGGAAGTCACAAATCTTCATTCAACCTTACTACACTCAGCATCTGTTCAGGTACTGCAAGGGGAGCCTTGAAAACCTGAAAGAACCCCTCAGTTTTGGGCAATATGTTCTAATAGTGTCATCACATCCAGGCAGGCTATTCCTCAAGAGTATGTAAATGGAATAAACACGGATGGAGGAAGATTTGAGAGTTCTGCTCTTCATCTTTGCTCTTGTTTCAACCTAAGGAGTGCAGTAAAGGGAATATGAGAAGATTTAGAAGATGAAAAAGGGCTGAGAAGCACATGAGTACCATTCAGGCCTTCCAAACCCTTTAATTTGCTATTCAGATTACCACTTTTTATAGTTTAATATGTACAATATGCAAAGGAACCAGTTTAACTAAATGGGAAAAGCCTTCTGTGTTAAGGTTGAACGTAATCTAATAGGGCCCTTTGACTTGATTCAATTAAATCCTTCTTTTTCCAATTAAATAATCATCCGGAATTTAATAAAAATGAATTTCCATGTGTCATCCTGCAGAATGATGACCTCTGTGATGGGGAAGGCTTATGTAAATTCTGCTGATCGCTTTTTATCTGCCTCTGCCTCTCTTCCTCCAAAAAAAAATTGCCTTCTGCCTGTATATTTACATTAATTTCTCATCTGCTCCATGTATCTCTGTTTGCAGGAACAATTCCCAGCTGGAAGGGCTGTGAGTATCACCAGCTTCTTTCAGCACATCCTCAAAAATGGACCTTCTGTGATGGGAAAAAAGATCTCCAAAGCAGGAGTTTTGCTCCGTGCCCCAGGTTTGTTGTGCCCTGGCATGCTGCAGTGCCAGCTTCCAGTTGGCCCCTTCCAAATATCACCAGAGGCATCTGTACATCCATTTATCACCAAGAAAATCCAGTCCAAGAGACCAGCAAACTCCAGCAGCAATCCTCAGGACAAGCACAGCGTGGCTCATGTTCCATAGTCTCTTCCAGCACATCTCTGCTATGTAATTCCCATCAAAGCTACAATAGTTGTTAATATCTACATTTTTTCCCCCCTCTGCAAATGGCACAATATAATTTGGGTGTTTATAACTGCATTTCACCCCCTTCTCACTCATGAAATGCAGAGCACCAGCTCTTTCCTTCCTCAGGTGTGCTATCCAGCAGCACCTTAATGCAAAGCTTGCTGACGTGGTACTGCTGTAATAACTCGTTAATACAGTAACTTATTAACTTATAAGTTATTCAAACCGAATTGAACAGAGCTAAGGATGGACAGATTAAAAATCTGAGTGAGTATTCAGTTTCTCCCCGCGATGCTGCAGTGCCACATTTCCCCATCTCTCTCTCTGAGCGGCTGAAATGGTCCTGGCGACCTTCCTGTGCTGCGCGTCCCTCGGGACTGTGAAAACAAACCCATTAATGTTTATAAAGTGTCTCAGACTGGGGGAATTACATCACTGTGGCGAGATACAAGCTTAATGGATCAAAACAAACCCCAGCTCCAAACCCCCCAGCTTAGCCACATCTCAGTTACCCGGCGCAAACCTCGAGGAATCCCGCTGAGAAGGGATAATTGAGAGAAAAATGTGATCCCGGAGATTTTTCTGCAGTAAACCCATTTTAAGTTAATAGGAAGCAGATTTCTAGCCCCCTTTGCAAACGGCTGCCTTCCCCAGCATATTTCACAGCTGAGCGCATCCATGGCACCAGCTTTGGTCGCGGGGCTATTAAACCCAACATTTGTTTAATGAATTACAGCAGTCCGTGGATCCTCGGTCTGGATTTGAATGTTTATTGGGAAGACGTCAGCAGCCAGCTCTGCACGAGCAGGTATCGGCATCAGGGATGAGCTCCTGCTGTGACAGACCCAAAATTTTGGATATTTTTTTGGGTTCTGCTTTCTTATCGAGGGCAGGTTACCCAGGAGGCCCAGGATCTCTCCTAAACATAAAACTGTTTGGATTCAGGGCAAGTTTGGGGTGTTTTCTTCATGTTTGTGAACAGTAAGAGATTTCTCTCATCTAAGAGAGAAATTCTTGTGCATCTCCCACCTGGCTGGGTGGGTCTGTGCGACTGGAGGGTGAATGAAGCCAATAAACCTCACACAGTCAGGCAGGGTTGATGTGCAGCAGCTCTCTGCAAGGTGACCCCACCCTCACCTCGCCAGCCAGTCTATAAACCTCGACAAAAAATTAACTCAGGTTCACCGTCCTGCTTTAACCACCCTCCACTGCAAATTATGGGTGAAGTTCTGCCTTTCAGGGCACATGGAGACCATGGTGAGGATGTGCTGGGATCATTTTGCTTTCCTGCAAAATACCTCTGATTTACGGTGGTCTCCACCCCAGAAATCCCCAGCCAGGAGCAGGGGCTGTGGAGTCATTGGATGGTTTGGTTTGGAAGAGACCTTGAGGAACATCTCATGCCACTTTCCACTGTCCCAGGTTGTTCCAAGCCCTGTCCAACCTGGCCTTGGACACTTCCAGGGATCCAGGGAAAGCCACAGCTTCTCTGGGCACCCTGTGCCTCACCATCCTCCCAGGGAACAATTCCCTCCCAATATCCCATCTATCCCTGCCCTCTGTCATTGGGAAGCCATTCCCCTTGTCCTGGTGCTCCAGGTGAAATCTGTATAAAATGCCATTTCCCCCTCCTTTCCCCATGACAAATTAGGGGGCAAAGGTGTGGTTGGGTTTGTTCAGAACTGCGGGGTGATTTGGGAGATCAGGTCCTGCTGAGTGACTCCAAGACACCCCCTGTCCTCCTGGGAAGGGGAGAATGAGAAATCTGCAGAAACATTGGCTTTGCAACCCCAATTTCCCACCTGTTCAGACACTGTGATGAGGATCATGCATAAACTTCAATGAATAGAGAGAATATTCATTGAAGAGAAGCACTCAGATTGCAGGATAATAAGTGCAGTGACAAAAAATCCTGTGATCAATCAGCAGACAAATACACACTTAAATGAGGTGTTAGTGGGACAGATGCAGGAAAGGTGATTATGGGTTTGCCTCTGTGTTTCCCTCAGCAGCAACGCTGACACGCCGGGGTTGGGTCACCCTACCCTGTCATTAATGGAGCATCAGCATTCCTCTGACAGCTCCTTTGTCCTGGGAAGTCAATTCCTATGAAGATCTGACATTAGCAGAAGCACAGAGAAACTCGGAGCCTTTGCATTTTCATGTCCCTCCAGATGCTTTAGGCTGATGGGTTATAGGTGAGATCACTGTCCTAACTTGAGCAGGAGGCAGGAATAAATATTTGCACCCAGCTGTTTCAGCTGTGGTGATGAACACCAGTGGCAGAGCCAGTGGAAGAGCAGCTCTTTGCCCTCTTCCCAGAAAACAAATCTGGAAACAGGAGCTGCAGAGAAGCTGCATGTGGGAAAAGTGAGCTGGAGCATCCTGAGAATGGAAGGTGCTGCGGAGAAATGGGATTTTTTAATTGTAATATTTGTAAAGAAAGTGAAAGACAAGATCTCAAGGGTGGCTCAGCCCTCTGAAATAATCCTTAAATTGATGCAGAAATGGAGAACTCCAGATTGGGACAGAGAGGGGGTTTAACATACCACCCAGCACACAGGGAGCACACAGGCATCCACAAAATCCCCACCACTGCTTCAGGGACCAACCACCCCAAACCAGCAGAGAGTGAAACTTAATTTAACCCTTCCTTTTTATTCCAGGTGAGAGAACACACGTTCTGCTGTGAGTGCCATCGCCCTCCCTTGTTGTGTCACTGTCACCAGCCCTGGGTCACACCTGGTTTGGGGATCTCCCCACTGCCAAACCAGTCCCTTTCAGCCAAACCAGTCCCTTTCACAACCACAGAATGTGCAGGGGAGGGTGGAACAATTAAACTAGCCTTTTTCCCCCCTTTTCACCTGGTTTTGTTCAAGATGCTCCCAGCAGGGTGGACTAATCCTGTATTGCATAAGATTACAAACCTATAATTACATTCCCCACTAACCTGTGAAAGACCTAAAAATACACCTAGATAAAGTTTCAGCATTGAGAAGGCAGCTGAAAAATTGGCACAATATTACTACATATATATATTGCTTTAATTACAGTCATGTTTTGTGGTGTCAGTATGGATTCCTTGATCCTGTGAATTTGGGGCTTGGAGTGTCCTGATGTCCATCTCTTCAGGGGTTTGGAACACAGGTTGGCTGGAGTTGGCTACTCTGTGAAAAATGGCACTTTTCCAAGATTGAGAGCAATCCCTCTACATCAGATAATTCACAAATATTCTTTTCCTTTGGTTAGGTAGGAAAGGAAAACGATACTGCAGGTATTGTTTCAGAGGATGGGGAAACTGAGGAGCAGATGGGCTGGAACAGGAGGTGACCAAGGCCCAGAGTGAGGCTTTCCAGTGAAAGCAGGAGCAATTCCAGAGAAATCAAGAACAATTCCTTCACTATGATTTACCCTCAAGGAACACCCAGCCAGAGAAGGGCAGGGAACATGCCTTCTAATAAAGTCTGTGTAACTTTGACATAGATTACTTCTAAAAACCCCCATCAAATCACACCAAATACACAAGTGTGATAAAATATCTTGGTACAAAATCAATGCTGAGGCGATTACCAGCCTTTGAAAAATTTGGGCTCCAAGTCAGCTCATGGCAGGGATCAAACTGAGCTGCTGTCAACTCATTTGGGCATTTGACTTTGCTTCTGATATCTGACAGTTAAAATAACCCCAAATGGTTCCCATTATTCCTGTGTTTTCTGATTTTTGCCCCTGGGAAGGGCCATGCACTGAGGCTCCCAGCCTGCAGCATCACTCCCCAGCCATGGTTTTGGGGGAATCCCGAGGCTGCCACAGCTTCCTGATCACTTCCTTCACTTTGGGGGAAAATGGGATGTGAGGCTGATGTGCTGTGAGCTGCACAGCCAGAGCCAAATCCCTCCAGCTGATCCCCAGCTGCTGCTGGGAGCAATCTGTGGTCCCAGATGGACAGCACTGGCCATCAGCTGGAATGCCAGGAGCAGCTCAGTGCTCTCAGAGAGAAGGCTTGAAGCATTGCCTTCTGCTAATGCAGGTGAGACTTATTAGTGTTATTTATATTAATAGCTTTGCATGAAAATGGGGATGTTTTCTCCAGAGAACAGGGAGATGCTTTCAAATGATGGCTTGGTGGAGCAAGAGGGATCCAAGGAAAAGCTGATATTCTTATCATAGAATCACAGAAAGGTTTGGGCTGGAGGGACCTTAGAGGTCCTTTAAGGGATCTTAAAGCCCATCTGCTTTAGGAGGAATGCTCCCCCTAAAAAACCCTAAATAAATAATAATTTTTTAAAAGCACAGCTGGATGGATTCCTTGGAAAAACCTAAGCATGTTGGGAAGCTCCAGTGGATGCAGGAGGTTCCCACATCCATCACCCCAAAGTCTTCAGGACAAGAAGCTGCCAGGATTGTTGGCACAGGGATTTCAGGAAGGTGATGGATATAAAACCCACCAAAGACAATTGAACCAAGCAGGACAACTGCCAAGCTCTGGTGTTTGCTCACTGTCAGTAGGTTTTATGGAGACTGAGATATATATCTGCAAAGCTATTCAAGTGTGTTTAATTCCTCCAATATCCACCTACTGCAGCTTGGATGAAGATAATATGTTTATCCTATAAGGTTCCTGACTTCATTCTGCAGTACTTGACTCCTGGGTGGGTTTTGTGTTATTAACTTCCTTCCAGTACATGTGGAAAATGAAATCTGTTCCCATCAAACACCCTGGGATGAAGTTTTGCTGAGTGTTAAGGGAAGTTTGTCACAGAGCTGGAGGTTCAGGGTGGGACAAACAGCCTGGAAAAACCTCCAGCCTGATGGAGATGTGAGCTGAGGTGTGGGGAATGCAGGGCTGGAGGGGAGAGCTTGTCCTGACACAGTGCAAGGCAAATGGAAAAGGGGAAAAAATACATATATATTAGGAAGATATTAGAAATAAATATATATATTAGGAGAAAATGTATATTAGGAAGATTATCAGGAAGGAATTTTTCCCTGTGAGGGAGGTGAGGCCCTGGCCCAGGGTGCCCAGAGAAGCTGTGGCTGCCCCTGGATCCCTGGGACTGTCCAAGGCCAGGCTGGATGAGTCTTGGAGCAACCTGGGACAGTGGAAGGTGTCCCTGCCATGGCTGGGGTGGGATGAGAAGAGATTTAAATTCCCTTCCAGCCCAAACCATTCTGGGATTCTGTGATAAAACCCATGATATCTAATTTAACATCCACATTTATGTTTCCAGACCAAACTTTAGGTCAGACCTGCGATGAGAGGCAGTGATGCTCCATCCCTCACACCCTCTCTATCCAAAAGGTTTTGGAAAGGACCACAACTGTTTCACTGATTTTTTTTTGCCTTCTGATGCCACCTCATAAAAGTAACGTTTCATCATCTGCACCAGACCAGCTTGACTCGAGATAAAGATCTGCCTCGTTGGCAGTTACATAATTAGCAATTACCCTAATTTCACTTACACTGAATTACATTTGTTAAAAAAAAATAAATGTTATCTTTTCTGACAAAAAAAAAAGAGAAAAATCATCCTGGGTCTGCTTCACGCTTTTTTATACGAAGCAGAAGCATCATTATCCTGTTCTCAGATGTAATGTCTAGACACTTTTAATGAAAATATTCATTATTGCTAATTTGCATCTCTTTCAATTCCAGGACAGAAATCAAATGAAGATGTCAAAACTGTGCTCCCTCTGCCTCAGGCAAAATGGAGCCACACTGACCCCCAAGTCCTTCCAAAGGGGAGCTCAGTTTGTGTGAAGGAAAAGTGTCTTTGGCATCCTCGTAACCCAGGGCAGCACGAGATGAGAGATGAGCAGGGAAAATCAGAGGGAAATTATGGTGTCAGGATCTGGATCTGAGATCTGCAGCTTTAAAGGAGGGAAAAAGCAGGGAGATCCCAGCCTTGGAGTGCAAGATGTGCTGAAATGCAGATATTCATCAGGGCTATGGTAACTCAGCAGTGACATTTCCTGAAGATAAAGCACGTTTTAAATGCACTCTTTGCTTGCTGGTGACAAAACTTCCCATTAGTACAAAGAAATACACATTATACCTCAAACACGCTTCGCTGAGCTTGGAGAGTAAAGATAAAATAATCTTTTTATAGCAAATAGGAATGAATACTTAAAAATAATAAAAAGTTGGTGAATATTCATTTGAACTCTTAAGCAAATTTGCCCTTGTCATATTTGCATCCCTCTTGTGTTCTCTTTCTGTGCAATGAAGTTTTATTAGCATGAACATCCACAGAAAGTGAATGCGAAGCCTCAACACCCATGGGAAATGAATTTCAAATTCACTTGCTGTGTGCAGTCACCCAAGAA
Source organism: Lichenostomus cassidix (assembly GCF_008360975.1). Lineage (NCBI taxonomy): Eukaryota > Metazoa > Chordata > Aves > Passeriformes > Meliphagidae > Lichenostomus > Lichenostomus cassidix. The sequence goes on from NC_139501.1 coordinate 4,290,274, forward strand.
ACTTGATCATAATTGTTTATTGTACTTAAATATTTATATTGTCGGAGCACTTGTTAGATAAAAAGGCTGCGATGCTCCTGTGCTGGGTGCTGTTCAAACACTGGCCCAGGAATTTCCTCCATCCCAGCAAACCCACAGCTGGGAAAGGTCTCACCAGGCTGGTGGCAAATTTCAAGGTCAAAAACAAGCATTGGATGAAAAATAAAAAAAATTCATTTTTCTTAGCACATTGATAAAGTTGCAGTGGATCCACTGAACCACCTCACTGTCTGTGTTCACACAGGGGGCTTGAAATGGAGGCAGAGATTTAAAGTTCATCAGGAACATCATTCTGAAGCTTTTTTTCCTGCCTGCAGTGCTCTGGCACAGACTGCATGCCTCACTTAGATTCCAGCAGTGCCTTTAGGCTTCACAATGGATCCTCACATTCTCCTTCCCTTCCCCTGCTGCTCATTTGCATCTCGAAATGCTCCACAAGTTTCACCCACTGCCTCCCCCGGCAGATTCCATGGCCCTGGCTCAGGAATCCCATCCCTGCCAGACCAGTTAACACCTTCCCATCCCTCCATGCAGCTCTGCAGGGCACTGCTGCTCCCAGCTCATCTCATGGGGATTTTTTTGGGAGAGAAGGGCAGCAGTTTCTGCAATAGGGAAATATTTAGCACCCCACAAATCTGTTCCCCACAGCAATCCAGGCTACCCCTGCTTGATGCAGGGCTGGCTGACCACACTTCCAGCCCAATCCTCACTAAATCGTTTTTCTGTTAGCTGCCTCAGCCTGGAATGCAGTGAGGGAGAAGATTTTTTATGGGAATGGAGGAATAACTTCAAGGTCAAACCCCTGCAGGGAGTGGGGCAGGGATTTGCACATTGCACCCATGGATTGGAGCACAAATTACTGACTATTAGGGGCTGGGGAATGAAAAAGACCCTGAAATTGAGGCTCAAGTCATCACTTGACCGATGTGCAGGAGAGAAAATTGCATTAGGACACGAACTTCCCCTTAATCTGGATCCAGTGATGGGAGGAGAGGATTTGGAGTCACCCTTCAGAGCAGGTTCAGCTCTCCATCAGCTTCCTACACACAACTCTGCCTTTTAATTATCACCCACCACAGCCAGATGGGGGCTGCCTGTGTCAATCTGCATTTGTGACACACCAGCTCCCTGCTCCTCTGTGGGGACAGCAGGTGGCATTGGCAAAGCAATTACACGTTATCAATAATTATCAACAATTCCAGGCGCCCCAAAGATGAGGGGATATCATCACCAAGATCAGATGGTGGATTTCATGGCATTTCCCTCAAACCCAGACCTCCGAGGGGATGCTGGTGTGACTTGGGAAGATGTAATCAGGGGGATGTGAGAAGGAGAAGAGGAACCTGATGAGGCAAACCAAGAGCTGTCACTGGCACTGCTGTGGGAAGGGGCAGCAACCCCAGGGAGATTATCTCCAAAAACTCGAGCTGCTTGGGAATGCCGTTTGGAATCCAGAGGGTTGGAAAGGGGAAGAGGAAGGAATGGGATGAGCTTTGGCAGGGAGGGATAACAGAGCTCCAGTGCTGCACAGAGCATCCTCAGAGGGGAGCAAAACAGAAACCCTCTGTGCCCACAGAACCCCAAACCTGGAGAGGAGGAGCACACAGCAATACCCACATACCCCATTTATATCATCCTCTAGCAAATATTAAATAAAAAACATGCTAATTTCTGTGAGCAGGGTCTCCCTGCATGGCCAAGTCTTCCCACCCCACCGGCAGAAGATGTCACACATCACAGGAGCAAGAGGGATGGTGATGAAAAGAGGATGAAGAGCATAAAACCAACATGTGGTGCAACTCCATCCTCAACACTACAAGAAAATGCAAGAGCCAAATGGGGTAAAAACACCTTTTCCAGGACAAAATTGTGTTGGCTGCAGAGGAAGTCAAAGTTGGCTTTTACAGCTTGAAGTGGTTAAAGGATTTGGTTTCTTTAAACCAGGGAATTAATGGCACTGAACTTCACAACAACAACAACCAAAAATTAAAGGCACCCCAAAGAATGTTCCCTTAATTGTAGCAGCCCTCTGCATTAAAGCTGCTGTAGGAAAATTCATTTACAATTCAGCTATTAAATTGCAAACCATTACCACTGCTTTTACGGCTTGATATCCCTCTCACAAATTTATTGTGTAATTACTCGCAGCAACAGGATCGTTGCTAGCAAGCCAAGCTGAAATAAGGCACCCATTCCAAAATCCTCACCGTTCTGCCTTTTCCAGATGAAATTTATGCAAAAGAGAAAAAAGATGCAGTTTTCTGCCTGGGATTTGGGGGCATTTGAGGATGGAGCTGGAGTTTTGGCTGTGATAAAGGTGGGATGGAAGTGTCCACCCCAACAACTGCCATTTCTTGCTGCAGGAAATGGGAAAAAAAAAAAAATTGGAATGGCATTTTTCTGCTTCTCATTTTCCACCCCAGCAAAAGAAATCTGTAAATTAAAGAAATAAATAAACAAACTCTTGGGCATCATGAAAAAAAAAATTGCATAAAGGGGCATTAAGCAGGACAGGCATTTCCCGGGTAGGATGACTGGATTATTGTTGGAAGATGCAAATAAATTCACATCATGTGCCTCTTTTTTCCTCCTTTTTCTTTTTGTACCATCCAAAGGAGGAGATAGCTTCAGTATCCAGCTCAGGAATCTCTTGGGCAGATTAAAGACCCAATTATGCTGGATTTGGGGAAGCTGCCTCCTGTCCAACCTGAATCCATCACTATAAACCCCAGGATTAAACACTCAGGAGCCCCCAGCCAGTTCAACCACCATGCTGGTCACCAGCCATGAGTGTGAAACCATTTTCCTGGAAGCAATTCCCTTTCCCCATGGGGTTTTTCTTCTATCCTGATGCACCAGGGGATGTTTCTCACCTCCACCTCATTACCTGTGATGCTACCTGGCAGCTCACTGCAGGCACATGCCCTTAGGGATGCATTGAAATAGGTACTGCAGTGCTTGGCTGTGCTGGGGAGTTAATGCAACTCAAAAAAAATGGAGGTAAGTGAATAAAACCTCATTTTTTAAATAATTATCCTTATCCTTGATAACATTCTAATTATTATTACATCCACAGCTTTTTTTTTGGTTGTTTTTTTGTTGGGTTTTGTTTGGTTTGGTTTGGTTTTTGTGTTTGGTTTGGTTTGCATTTTTTGTTTTGTTTTGGGTGATATTTTTGTTGTTTTTTTTGGTTTTTGGGTTTTTTTTTGTTTTGGACAGGAGGCTCTTTGGGGGTACCAAGGGCCAGTAAATGCAAAGAGAAGGCAAATGGCAGGGGCTGGAACCAGATGATCCCTAAGCTCCCTTCCCACCAAACCCAGTCTGTGATTCCATGAATTTCTCCTTGGAAAGGCTGAATGACCCAAACTTCCCCCACCACATTCCCAATTCCTGGTGTTGGAGCCTCTTGGCTTCTGCTGCTCTACCAGGGCCTGACTTCGTGGCACTGCTTGTCATTTCTTCCAGATGTTTTCCAAATGTGGGTGCAATGCCATGATCCCTGAGGCCACCGAGGTGACACCACACAGCTCCCTCACCCCACTGAGGATGGATCCTGCAAGGAGCTGAAAATCCAGGATAATTCATCCTGCTGAGCCCAGTGCCTGCCAAGTCAGCTCAGCCTGGCATGGGATAGACTTAGAGGAGCAGCCAGGCTGGATTTGCAGGGAGGAGGAGGAGTCTGAGTGAATCAGATACCCAAATCTCTCTGGGTTCAGCAGGAATTGGCTATTCAGCCAGCTTGGGGTTGTTTTCCTTCTGGGGTTTGTCTGTGCCACTAAATGGTGTGGGTGATCAGTGGAGGAGGAGTTCAGTTTGAGAGGGGATTTTGGGTAAAGCTAATGAGTGATAAAAGAATTATGAAGGAAGATACAGGGGGAGAAAAATCCCCAGCAGCTAAATTTCCACTGGGAATTGCATTTTGCCAGCAGCTGCTGGTCAAGGGAGAGACAAGACCTTCACACAGTGCCTGACCCATTGCTCTGCTGTGTCCCCAGCTCCACTGGAGGAATTCAGCACCTAAAAACCATCATGGGATCATTTAGCTTGGGAAGGCTGTCTGGGATTGCTGGAATCAACCATTAGCCAGCACTGCTCACCCCCAAATCGTGTCCATGAGAGCCACATCCACTCAGTTTTGAGCATTTCAAGGGATGCTGCCTCCACCACTTCCCTGGACAGCTTATTCTAACGCCTGATAATCCTTCCAGTGCCCAAATTTCCCCACCTTGCCCAAGACAGACAAATGGGGAAGGATGGCAACAGCCTGAGGAAGGGGATTGGGTGCGTAAAGTGTGTTAATGATGAGAAATCCCATCTCTGCTCCCTGCAGCACCCAAACCTTTGCCACATTGTCAACAGAAGGGAGAAAAAATGCCAGACAAGTGCATCCCAGGCTGCCCAGGGTGCAGGGCTTGTGGGGTGCTCTGCTGGGGAGCTGAGCCCCCATTTGAAGGTCCCCAATCCCCCCAGTGTGCTGCAGGAAGCCACATGTGCCACAGAGCAGCAGTTGCTATGGAGACCAAGGATTTTCTTAAAACTCCTGCAAAAAGGAGCCCAAGGGCCAGGCAAGCAGAGGGGCAGCAGCTCCTGTGCAGGGCTCAGGGCTGTGTGCAGCTGCTGCTCAGCCCCAGGGCCATCACACCATCCATGCTGCTCCCTTCACACAAACCCATCCTCGCCCTGTGGAGGTGATTTCTGTACCTTCAAACTTCATTTTCTGCCGGTGCTGGCTCGTCCCTGCGAGGTGCCAGTCTCATCCAGCAGTCACATTTATTTTTACAGTCTCCAAGGGCTGTCTGAAGATGCAGCTCCTTTGTCAACAGAGAAACTGGGTTTTAATTGCTGCCCTTCTGGCAGGGGATGGAGCTTCTTCCTTCATCAATATATGGTTTTTTAATGCATGGAGAAGCCACAGGAGTGGCAGATGGAGGAGCAAAGCCCCCTGATTATCCAGATTACAGCCCAGCACAGACCCTCCATCCCACAGAGCTACCTGCTGGGATGGGATATGGGGCTGGAAGTGGGTTAAACCCCCAGCCTGAAGCTCAAGCTCCCATTTCCACAACTCCCTAGATTCAGCTTTGCCCTTTGATATTTCGAAAGGCTGGTTTGTGCTCCGCCAGCCTGCAGGAATTGGGATCAATCAATAAGCCATCAATTGTGACAGCAGAGCCCTGTGGTACCCAAAGCTGTGGTGTTGCTCCCCAGTGATCCATGTGAACACAAGCAGAGCATTCCCAGACGGCTTTAAATGAAGTGGCTGGCAAAATCCCCTGGGAATATTTGGTTAGGATAAGAAACATATAGAAACACAGCTTTTTGGAGGCATCTCGCAGTAACTTGAGTTTCCATAGTGACTAATGTTTGTGTTTATATCCAGTCCCTGTGTTTCTATCAGATTTTGCTTCATGGAGCAGCTGTTCCAAGTCATTTCACCAAGACAGATGATCCTGATAAGGAGCAAAGTTTCCATTCTACACAAATGCACATTTATTTAATAAAATCCAAAGAATTCAAACCCGGAAAAGACCCTGTGCTTCAAAAGATTGATTATCAATGTAGCCAACTGATGGGAAGAGAGTGAAAGTGGCCACAGAATAGCTGCTGCCTAATGAGAGAGTGAGAAAAAAGAGAACAGAAAAGAAATAAAACACTGAACACACTGGTAACTATTTACTGTGAGCTTTTTGTCCCTGGGCTTTAGGCACAAATGTGATGACTAAAAATTCTGCTGCTGCAGGTGGAGATGTCAAAATATTGGGTCAAGGGCAGCAGTTGGGCCCTCCAGACCCCTTTGGAATACATCATCCCTGTGGAAAGCTGCTGGGAGCATCCAGAGGAATTAAATGTAGACTAACTTGGGCTTTGGATTCTCACAAACCACTTTCCTCAAATGTTGCATCCCTGCAGCATTTATGGCATCACCCCATTTCCATTTCAATGCAAACACTGATTTTTTTTTTGGTGATTTTTTTCTTGAATAGGATGGCTCACGTTTAGCTTTTTGGAACAATACCTGAGACTTATTTTAGCCTCTTTATCAGACCAAATAGAATATGAGCTCTGTGGTTGGATCTAGGCTTGGATAAAGTCCCCACAGGGTCTCTTTGGGATCAGCAGCTCTGCCTGCTGAGCGAGAAGGTTGGTAACACAGACACCTCTGACATCTCATCCCTTTGGCTGTTCCTTGGAAAGACCAAAGTGTTGGATGTGTCCAGGTGAGACCAGGAGGCTCTAGAGGAGCTGGAGATGTCACCTCCTCAGAGCCTGGGTGGGCATGAAGCTGATGCTGGCTGTGTCCCTCCCTGGGTGACACCACAGGCAGAGGTGGTCCTTAGGTCCAGAGGTAGCCCAAAAAGGTGAATAAAGCTGCTTTTAGATGCACAGCTGGAGGGAAGATCCCTGCTTGCCTCAGCTTGATCTGTGCCACCTACTTCTGCCCCTGGACATGAGGAACCTGCAGGGAGATTGGGACAACGCAGAGCAGAGCATCAGGGATGGTGAGAGCTTGGGAAGGAGGAAGATGTGCTCTAGGAAAAAGAACTCCAGCATTTTCTGCCTCCAGGCTTCTTCCCTTTGCCTCTCCCCATCCCATCCCCAGCCTGGAGCTACCCTGTGTGCCTCCTGGCCCTGCAGAGCACTGGGCTGGCAGAGGTCACATCTTCTCCCCCAGGCTGATGCCTTCCTCCTGCAGCCTTTATCTCTAAATATTCTCCTTTTGGAATATTCTCTCTGCTTGCTCAGGCCCTGGCCAACATCCTGATGGGAACCAGCAGCTCCTTCATGCTGCATGAAGCACCAAACCAGCAGCAAGCAGAGCCCTGGTGCCATAAATAACGAGTGCACAGGCACTGGCAAGGACTGCCGAGTTGCTTATCATTTTAATCACTCCTCAATCACGTTGCAGAGCTCCAAACCTAAGGAAATTATTTTCATTGTTAACCTCCTTCTTCTTAATTTGCAAACTTCCTGCGAGTAATTGAAATTCCTGCTCTGCAAAAAGCCAAAGCCTTATCTGCCGCCTTGTTTAGCCAAATTAAGAGAGATGGGACTCGACTCCAGATTTGCTAAATATTTTTCCCTGCCTTCCGAAACATTTATTACATTTTGCACTGCACAAACTGCTTCAACCTCCTGCCGGCTGCAGAAATATTGTGAATTATTTTAATCAGAAACAAGAATCTCATTGAAAGTGACTGTAACGTGGCACAACAGGAAACCTGGGCTTGCAGACTGCTTTGGAAGAAAATTCCAGCTCTCCTCTTCCCTCCTTGTGACTATCAATCAAGCTCTAAAAATAAAGTCAGATATACAAAATTATCCTGCCATCAGGGCCTGAAAATATTTCAGTTAAGCAACTGTCAGTGCTGCCGTGATGGATCTGCCTTTCCCAGGTTCTCTGTCTTCCCCTTCCAGCCTGCACCAGGCTGAACCTTGGCAATCATCCCAAGGATGCTGCTGGAGCAGTTTGTTAACAGCAGCCTGTTAATACCTCTGAAGCTGGGCAGCTCCAGCACATCTCCCTCTGGCACCTCCAGGGCTGCAAACACCCTCAGCTCCCACGGATTGAGCTCTAAGGGACTTCAGCACTCCCCAAAAGTCAGGTCGTGTGCTCTGAGGGGTTTGTTGGAGCAGCAATCCTCGCTGGGAGCCTCAGGGATGCCAAGCCTGCTCTCTGCTGGAGCTGCTCTGGGTTTGCCAGCGGGTGATGTGCAGCAAGCTGGGGGGAATGCCTGAAGGAATTGCTTTTCTGGGGCCTTGGGTTGCCTGTCACGCCTCCTCTGCATCCACCTCACACCCTGAAAGGTCCTTTGCCCTGCTCTGCCAGTCATGCACCATTTCCTCTCCTCGCTGCTGGAATCCTGGCTTGGCACCCTTGGAAAATCACAGAATGGTTTGGGCTGGAAGAGACCTTAAGGACCACCCAGTGCCACCCCAGCAATGGACAGGGACACCTTCCACTGTCCCAGGCTGCCAGCCTGGCCTTGCACACCTCCAGGGATCCAGGGGCAGCACAGCTTCTCTGGGCACCCTGTGCCAGGGCATCACCACCCTCACAGCCAGGAATTCCTTCCCAATATCCCATCCATCCCTGCCCTCTCGCAGTGGGAAGCCATTCCCTGTGTCCTGTCCCTCCATCCCTTGTCCCAAGTCCCTCTCCAGCTCTCTTGGAGCTCCTTTAAGCACTGAAAGGAGTTTTAAGGCCTCACTGGAGCTTCTCTTCTCCAGCCTGAAGAGCCCCTTTACCTTCCTTCATTCCCAGTTCTGAAGAACATATTGGATGAAAGGAGTAGAAATTCCCTGCTTTTCCCAGACTCACTCCTTTCTACACCCAAGGGCCAGGAGGCTGCCACAGCCACCTCCTCTGCCACTGCTGGGTTCACCCCCTCAAACCCACACCAGACACTTAATCCCAGCCAACAGTAATCCAAATCCTCCCAACTGTTGTTGCAGCCCCGGGGAAAAGCTCTGCATTTGTTTGTTTCTTCCTCTTGGAACACAGCAACGTCTAAAAGCAAATCCAGCAAGGATGAGGCAAGAACACGCAGAATCTTGTTGTTCTGGTCCCATCCTGTACCACCAGGACCAACAACATCCAGTTGTATCTACAGCCCAAGACTTCTCTTGGGCTGGGAAGTGGAGGATGAGGCAGTAAGATTCAGGAGTTTTTGCTCTGCAGACTATTTGTGTTTTTAATACTGGGGAAAGCTGGAACATATGCGAGGGGGGAAGGGTGGCAGCAGCATTTCTAACGCTTAATTTACTAAAAAGACACTTTGCACAGATCTCCCATCTCACTTCATTCAGAGAAATTGGTGTTGGGGTAAAGCAGCCAGCCTGGAGAGAGACTCTCCCAGGGATGTTCAACGTGCTGTCAGGATGAGGATCCTTCCCAAAATATGTCTGAAGCCAAAAGCATCACCCTTGTCACACCCTGGCCTGGGTAAAACACTCATTTGTTCTTTTTGCTCCCATAAGAATATCAGAGTTTGGATGGAGCAGAGCCAGTCACTCTCCATGTGCATGGAGCACACCAGAAAGCAGGGAAGATGTTTGGATTTTGGTGTTACTTCAGAAATCACATCCAGGCTTTCTCCCCCAGTATTAAAACCTGTGAAATCAGTGAGGCCAAACCAGGTAGGAAACGACAGCAGCAGCAGGATCAGCTCCTGCCTTTGGAAACTACTTAATTTACAGTCCCTCCATATCAGAATTATTATGAAAGAAAAATACTTCTTGCCTCCCAAATGTCACCATATCCACCCGACTTCCATGAATCTCTGAATGGATTTACCAGTGCCAGGGGCAATCTCATTTTCTAGAAAACCTGTTTTACTGCCTAATATTCCAACCAAGTCTATGGCTGATCACTTAAATAGGCTTTTACCAGGCAGGGCAGGCTGCACGTCTCATTTCCCTCAGACACCCTGCAGCGGCTCCGTGGGTGGGAGGGGAGAGGAGACGTGGCAGCAGAGTGGGATGGCTTTGTGTCAAATTAAAACTGTGATTAATTCCAAATCGGCGCTGTTTGCCCAGATATTTGCGAGTTGTGTGATTCCAGCAATTGCAGAGAGCCCATGCAAGGAGGAAATGCCCCACCCTTGGCACAGGGGATGGTGGAGGGATGGAAGTCCTCAGTCCCCGCCGAGGGATGGAATTCTCCCAGCTGGAGCATCCCTGTGCTGTACAGAGAGGCTGAAGGTTCTGACAACCTGATCATCAAAAGCTGTCCTGAACATTTCCCTGCCTAATCGATCATTTGCAGTGTTTGCTGATGAAAGAGAGATAAAACCTCAGCTTTACCCATCCCTGCAGCTCTGCCATCCCTCCAGTGGCTGTGCAGGAATCGAGGGCATTGATTTATTGTAACTCACCTCATCTGGGTGTGTGAGCACAGGGAGGGAGAGGCTGATCCTTCCACATGGACAGAGCTCATTGATCCTCCATTTTCATTTGCCACCCTGTTAACCCACCCAGAACTGGGGATTGGAGCTACAGGGGCCTGAGTGTCCCTTTTACCCCAAATTGTTCAGTGATTCCAGGAATATCCCACTCACAGTGCCCAGCATGGGTGTGTTGGGAAGGAAGAGGGAGGATTTTTGAGGCCTGATCCTGCAAATCTTACTCAAGAGTCATCCAGACTTTTAACTTCTTTAATCTGTCCAGTTTATGCCAGGAAGACCAAGAAGTGGCTGGAAAGACCAATATAGGAATATAGGGACTTTCACCCCAAAAAGCAGTGGGCAGATGCTGAAGCCACACTGGCTGTGAGGTGTAAAATGCCACTCCTGGGAGTCTCCAAGAGGAACCCTGGGAAAATCATAGTTAATATTGTTTATTACATTAAATAAACATGATAAATTCTATATAGAACAACATATAAAATTATTGCATATTTCTAAGTATAAATATTAAAAATAAACATATTAACTATAATAAACATTTCTGGATATCTAAGCAACGACTAAGCTCGTTACTGTGTAGTGGAAATAATTTTTGCAGGGAATTGACATTCTGGAAGTCAAGAGCTTGGCAGGCAGCAAACCCAGGGTGGTTTTGGATGTTTAGTTTTACATGTAGCTCTGTGCTCTCGAAAAACATCTAATTTATCGAAGATTCACCTTAGAGCTCATCAAAGCTTAGATGTGACATCCAGGAAATCATCTCCTATTACTCAGAAAGTCGTGCTGCATGAAACAAAGAGATGCTGCAAGTCAGCCTGGAAATGGAGAAGAAAGTTGGCAACTGGGAGTTATCCTGCTCCACCCAAACAGCTCGGAGTGAGAGCTCTGATGGTGTGCTGTCTGTGCTGGCATTTGAGCAGTTTCTGAAGGAGTGGGATTTCATGACACAAACCCTTCTCCATCCACGTGAGCCTCCTGGAAAGAGCATCTTCCCACATGCTTTCTGTGCCAGAGCAGATCCAGAAACATGTGCTTGGCCAAGTGATTTGCTTGGGAGGAAAATTACAGCTCCAGAGGTTGAAATGTTTAATTTTTGTTTGCAGACCGCAGAATATTCTGAGTTGGAAGGGACCCACAAGTGAGGTCTAACACACACCCACACCTTTGGGGACATTTTTTAATCTTTCTGGTCCAGATTTTAATCACCCCTGGTCCAGAGTCAGAAGGTGCTGTGGCAATAAGGAGGGGTGTGTTCGGGTTCTTTAAAGAAAGATCATGATGAACTGAAACCCTAAAAAGTTTCATTACGAAGTGATTTTTAACTATAAGATTAATGAAAAGGAGAAAACTCGTGTTAGAAGAGATTTACAGGTCATTTGCTGGTGAGGATGCAGGAGGGCAAAGGAACAGCTTAACCTGGGTTATTTCTTACTTCAAGGATGGATGGAATCACAACCCTATACTGAGAGAGAACAGTGTAACTGGAAAGTGATGCTGAGAAACAACTCCCTCACTGCTACAGGCTGGTTCAAGGCTGCACTTTGATCACAGAATCACACCTTGGGCTAGAGCTGACGAGATGCTGTGCTGCTGGACACTCTGGGCATAGGCTGAAGAATGGTTATCAAAGCCAAACAGCACAGACTTTGACAGTTCCTTTTTCTCAGGAAAACTGTAACCAGCACCTTTGTCTGTTCCTTACACATCAAGGCAGCAGAAGGAGCAGTGCATTGGGCATGGCTTCATCACCCCCTTTCCCTGCTTTTTCCCTCCACTCCAAAATCTGGGGGCCATAAAGGGAAATTCTGAACTGCTCCCATCGCTTGCTTGGCTCCCAAGGTTTTGCCTTTGCTGCAGCAATATATTGCTGGGGTATATCCTGCAAAATAAAACTCCAGCAGGAGGGAATGATCATCAACATCCCCTTGCCCCCAGCTGTGCCCAAGCTAAAGCCTTCCAGTGCTGCAGCTTTGCAGTGGAAACTAAAAGTGGCATCAAATAGCACAACTGCATTGTATCTCATCTCCCAACACCTTCTCCAGAGTTGGAAATACAGCTCCAGACTGGCGTGATTGGATCAGAGCAAGCTCCACAATGCTCTGTGCTGCTGCTCCTGCCTGTTTCCTCCTAATTAAACTGATGGCTTGTGTTCACAGTTGATACAGAACGAGGGCAAACAAAGGATTAGGCAGAGCACAAGGAACCTTCTGCAATCCTGTTAATGAAAACCATCTCTACCCACCTCCCCCAAGCTGCCTCCGCATCTCCTGCGGCAGAAGATCTCTGTTAGGGATGGGGAGAGCAGCAGGAGGTGGAGAAAAAGGGAAAACAGGTTTGCTTTCCCTCTTGCTCCTGTAGAAGGGGGACAGAGCACTTTCACTGGGCTGGAGACAATGTTCTCACTCCTAGCCATGAAAAATGAGGAGAAATTGGCACCCAGTGGGCACCAGAGCCCAGAAAGATGAGGTTACCCTGGTGTGAGTGGACCTCTGGGGCTGAGAAGTTCCTTCTCCTCTAGGGGTTGGGCTGGAGGGGTGAGGAAACAAAAGCAGGATTTTCAGAGCCAGATCTTCAGTTATTAACTGTGATTTCCTCAATAACTCCACTTGGTGAACCCTCAAGTCATCTTCTGCCCCACAGTCTGGACACTCACTGGGATCCGTGAGTTCCACAAACTGCTGTTAAATGCACCCATTCTGGGCTCACTTACCCAGAATATCTTATTTTAATGCTCCTTTTCTAATGAGAAATGAGCATTATAATATAAATCTCCCCCCTCCACTTTTCTACTTTTAATTTCATTTCTCCACTGGTGGGTTTTTTTATCTCCTTTTTGAATCCAGCATGAGAATCTCTCTTGGCCTCTGTCAGTTCCTCTCCTCACACAGCTTGTCTCAATTACCAGAGATATATTTTCCTCCTCCCTGCTTTTCATCACATGTGTTGCCCCACAGAGGTGAATAACAGTGAAATCTTTCACAGCCTCTTTCCTCAGTCACTTTAAATTCCATCCATGCTTTCAACCCTAAGAAAAAAGTCCATCTTTGCACTCCTGAGTTTCCAAAGTCAAATCTCAGACTAATAAAAGTGACTTTTGGGAAGGATCAGCTACTCTGGAAGGCAGAGCTCAGCTTTGGGGTAGTTGATAATGGACAGCAAGCCCTGACTTTAAAACCCAAGCTGCTCTGAGGTTCTCTTGCCTAATGAAGGACTTTGTGAGTGGTTTGGGTCAGGAAGGATGAGGCAGAGCAGAGTGTGAGAGGCTCCTGTGGAGGCAGAGGGCACCCAGAATTGTGCTTTAAGAGTCATTCATGTGTCACAGCTGCATATTAGAGGAGAGGTGCAATTGGCCTGCTGGAAAATTAGGTGTTTGGAGAAAATTGCACTCAGACAGGTCCTCCTTAAGTGTGGTGAGGTGGCTTTGGGATGCAGTAGGATGCAGGGGAATAAGGATGGGCACTTAGACATGAGCTGTGGCTGAACAGAGCAGAGGGCAGCAGGTGAGCCATGAAAGGATGGGAGATTTGATTCACTCCTTCCTAACCACCTCACTCACTCCCAAATTACACAGGAGTCACTTTACACCCTCACATATTGTGGTTGTGCCCAGGAGGAACCTGCAAGGTCCACCTCCTGCTCCACTCTGTACCAAAGGAGATGAAAGACTCAACCCCAAACACCTCTCAGCTCCAGCAGGTCTCTAATTTCAAGCATGAGTTTCATCCACTGGCTCTGCCATGATGATTCCCAAAAAGCTCAGCCCAAAGTTCACCAGAGGAGATTTTCTCCTGCCTGGGCACAGCTGGTGGCTGGAGATGTCCTCCTCTGCCATGAGCAGATTTATCTGGGTAAATAGCAATGCCATGGCAGTGGCTTTATGAAAAATGTTAGAGGGGATGAGTCATTGTGGCACTGAGGAGCACAGGAATATCTCTGCCTGGCAATGACATCCAGCTGTATTTTTTTTTTTTTCCCAGCTAATTCTATAATCACCCTTAATCAGTGCATTGGAGAACAGGGCAGCCCATGCAGCTTCAGGATCAATCAAAAAAAGATCCAAAGCCTTCACAGTGCCTCAGCCACAAACCAGCCCATTTCCACCTCCCATGGGCTGATGACACCCAATTTCAAATCAAACCAACCTCCTGCCTCTGTCTCCAGATGATTTATATTCATTTGTTATTCCATAGAAGAACTTTGACCCAGGAATACAGATTAATAGCCAGAACATAATTAGGAAGCATTTGAAGAAGCAAGAGCTCCTTTGGCTGCCAGCCATGTAATTTCCTCAAGGAGCCTCTACTTTCAGCAGCCCAACCTGCAGGGTTGATGTTTATTTTTTTCTGTTCACCATTGGCCATTGTTCCTCTTCTCATGCCTAGCACTTGAGTTTAGTGTTTCCAATCAGGGAACTTTTTCAGAATTTTAAAGAATTTTTTTCCTTTTTCACCAAATTATGCGGACTAGATGGTTCTCACTGAATCCCTTCCAGCTCAGGATGTTCTATGATTTCTCTGTGCATCCATCCTTCACTGCAAAGCAGAGAGTATAAAAAGTGTAAACTGTGAGACATCAAAATTCAGCTGTGAGCTGTGAGATATCCAGATCCAGTTGGGATAATCAGACTTCCCTGCAGAAGGTGACAGAGCTCCTCGTGGTCTCTCTATTCAGACTTGCACAGTGCTGAGCCTGGTGAAGCTGTCAGGATGGGGAGTGAGAGGTCTCTGTCCCTCTGCCTGAGCTCAGCCACCATTCCCAGCCAGAAAAAAGCTCAACAATACACAGATTTCTGAGGCACTCCATGAATATTCCAAATCCCAGCTGGCTGCAACACAAAAATAGGATTGGGTGCAGATCTCTCCCCTCGTGGGGCAGCTGGTGCCAAACACTGAACCCTCTGAGCAAGAGGAGGATTTCCCTCTGGGAGAGCTAATCCTGCAGCTCTTATCTCCAGCAGAGCAGGCTGGCTGATGCCTTCAGAGAAAAGGGCTCTTGCTGCAGCGGTTGGGATGGTAAATCAGGTCTGTGTGGAGGAGCTCTTTGTCCTCATCACACTCCTGTGTGGGTTGGTTTGCACTGGGAGCTCTGAACCCACATCAGATGATTCTCTGCAGTGCAGGTGTCCCAGTGCAGCTCCCACAGGTTGTCTGAGCGTGCCTGGAGAGGTGCTTGGGACTTCAAATAAAGAAATCTGAGGCTATTTTATCCCCAAAATCTGTTATCTGGAAGATATGCTGCTTTTGGTCCTGCAGAGCAGCAGGCAGCGCAGGATGCAAAGGAAGGGAATTGAGATTTTCATCTTCCTTGCCGATCTTCATCCTCCACAAAACGTAATGAAATGTGTGATTTTCTTTGTATTATCTGCACTACAACCAGAATCCCACTTCTGATTAAATCTATCTGCTTGACAATTCTCAGCAGATCTCCAAGGAATCAATACTCATTACCCAGAGAGCTGCAGCCTCTCTAAAATTAGTATTAAAGGAAATGCAAGTTTCTTCCTGCACAGCCCAACTCAGTAGGTGTTACTGCTGTGAGGAACTTTACAAACCATTAATGGCTCCCAGGAGAGCACTAATCATTTTCTACATGTCCTTATCCGCTTAATCCCATTACAAAGATTTGTAGCTTGAAAGCTGACCACTCGTAATCCCAAACTCAGATGGAAAGCTGGAATAACAAATGATATTTGGGAAAAGAAAGAGGCATGTTCTGCTCACAGTGCCTGGACAGTTGTTACCACCTTTCCAGGTATGACACAAATGAGGGAATAATCCTGAGTATGTCCAGAAATACAGGAAAGAAGAGTTTTGAAGAACTTATGTAGAGAGATGATGACCTAAAATTTATACTCAAGGTAACCTCACTTCACATATCAGACAGCAAACCTGGAATTGTCTTAATCTCAGGGAGATAGAAATGTCCTCAACAGTCACGGCATCTCACTCAATAAAACATTTTGATGATTTTTGAGGAATTTCCAAGCCCCACATGAGCCTGAGCATGGAGGTGACAGTGTCCAGTCCTGGGGACAGGGACAGACCTCTGGCTGCTCATCCTGTGACTCTACCAGAGACTGAACTGGACAGTCCAGCTCCCAGGGCTCCTCTCTAGCCCTCTGAATTGAGTTTAAAGGTGCTCTGCTAACAGCTTATTCAATGGAAATCTCATTATCCAGAGCTCTGCCAAGAATTTATTCGAAGGAGAGCCTTCCCAAGGAGCTTTGCCAGCAGTTCATTGAAAGGGAATCTGTTATGGGGTCAGGTACTATTTTATTCCAGTGAAAACCTAACAAAGATGGACTTGCCTAATAATAGGGTCAGTCCTGCCATGATTAAATGAGACCTTCTCTAACAGGCTGAAGCTAAGAAACGCAGTAAAAACCTGTCTCATTCTAAGAGAAGCACTGGCCCACGATGCCCCTCCTGAAAATAGCCATCACACACCAACAATGCAGTTAAATAAGAAATAAATAAAACCCTTCATTGTATCTTTAAAGTACAAACCAAAAGCTTGCAGCCATTTTTCAGCGTGGGGACCTTCACAATTTCCATGGAATACTTTTTATTCAAGCCCTAAAGACCCTGCCAAGGAGCTCCAAGGCTCCCAGGAGATTCCAACCACAACCTGAAACCACCCACTGAGGGTTACTAAACCTTGGATGTATCTACTGTGATCCATGGCAAACCCCAAACCCTTTCAGCACACATCTCTGCCAAGGTCACTTTTTCCCCCACTTGGAAAAAGACTTTGCTATCCCTGATACTGAATTTCTTCTTGTGCAGAGCAGAAACACCACGAGCCAAGGTGAACCTGAGTCACAATCCTGCACTCCAGAGGGTTGAAAAAGCTCCCACCCCTATCAGCTGCAGGTTCTGTGACCATATCATCTCTTATATCATTCAAAGCACTAATGAAAATAAACAGTGAATAGAAACAGATCCTGGAGAGACCCATCAAAACCCAGCCTGAGCATGAGTAATAATAACCTGCTTGTGTTCCTGGTAATAACGTCTCCTGTGACTAGAGTGATATCCAGCATGCTGCCAAATAGCCCAGGATCAGAGAAACAGGACTTGGGGGTTTGTTTTAGTCAGAGAAATTAAGCTTTGCAGCTGAAGGGAAACTGCAGTCGTTCTGCTTAACGTAGCAAATCCAAAATGAAAAATTAGGGCTGGTCCTCAAAAACGTAAGGATTATTCCAACATACCTTTAGGATGCAGTAAGAGCTATTTAAATGCCAGAGTTGGGTCTGCAGCTTCATTAGGTGTTGCCTGGATTACAGCATAGTCCCACATGCCCAGGTGTCATCTCCAGACACCTCTTGAATACTTCCAGAGATGGTGACCCCACCAGCTCCCTGGGCAGCTTATTCCAACACCTGACCACTCTTTTGGGGGAAAAAAAATAATTCTAATATTGAATCTGAACCTCCCTTGGTTCAACTTAAGGCCATTTCTCCTTGTCCTTTCATTTGAGATGTGGCAGAAGAGACCAATCCTCACCTCACTCCAGCTTCCCTTCAGGTGGTTGCAGAGAGAAGTGCTGATGGTGACAATGACAGTAATATAGTTCATCAAGTTAAAACAAAATATATTCCCTGGTGCACATGATAGGGATGGATAAGATTATCTCACTCCTGGTTTTTTCCTTGTGGTGGGCTGACCATCTCCACCAGAAACCAAAGAGGATCCACCCTGTACTTTGCTGTCTTCCTGCTGCTTGCATCGCCTTCATCTCCAGCAGAAACTGCTGTTCCCCAAAGATCTCCATCCCCCTGTGGGGGTGCAGGGCTGTCAGGGGGTGCAGGGCTGTCAGGGGGTGCAGGGCCATCCCTCAGCCCCTGTCCCTGCAGGCACAGAGCACAGCTCTGTCCAAGCCCCTCACACCACATCACCCCAGCTCCCAGTGGATCCTGGAGCAATGAGGAGCTGGAGAGTCAATTGCTCCATTGAATCTGCAGCAGGAGCTTGGCCACCAGCCGTGAAGTCTTTAAAGGGCTGATTAAAAGGAGCTGTGATGCTGCCAGAATTACTGACAGACAAATCACCACTCGTCTCTACCGTGGTGTCAAGGGCTGCCTGAGGGAAACGTGTGAGAGCATTGTGAGCCTCCTGCCTGCAGCTCTGCCAACCTCAGGCACACCAAGAGTTTCCTATTAGCAGCTCAGCCACACCTGGGAGAACAAAAGAGCCTAAAAATAGTTTTTCTCTCAGGCTGGGTGGAAATACCATTGAAACATAGAATGGTCTGGGTTGGAAGGGACATTAAAGCTCATCTTGTTCCATCCCCTGCCATCAGCAGGGACATTTTCCACTGTCCCAGACTGCTCCAAACCCTGTCCAGCCTGGCCTTGGACACTTGCAGGGATCCAGGGGCAGCCACAGCTTCTCTGGGCACCCTGTGCCAGGGCCTCCCCACCCTCACAGGGAGGAATTTCTTCCTCAAATCCCACCTAACTTTACTCTCTTTTCAAATGATGAACAAATCATTTGAATCTCAGAAGCTCAAGACCTGCTGGCAGCACCAGAAACACTCTGAAGCCCCAATAACTGCAGAGCACTCTGAGGCTGCACAGGGCAGCAGGACTGTCACACCCCATCCCTGTTCTGCCACCAAACCAACGACACCCTGCACTTGATGTAAAATGACATCAGCAGAGAAAAACTCCCCGTTTTAGACTCCTTAGCATCATAATAGAGCCATCCAGGCCGAAAATATCTCACGCTGCAAAGAGGGGAATTAAGAATTCTCCTCATGGCTCCCAGTGAAGTGGCTCTCTGGGACTTGTGACGCTGCTCCAGAGGGATTAGGGAATGCTGTGTGTCCTCTTTGGCCAGCTCAACAGCACACAGCACACTGCCAGGAGTTCAAAGGTACTGCCCAGGAGCAGATTAGCCACGGCAGCATCCAGCAGCTGGAAGAGCTGCGGCTCTGGCCATGGTTTTTGATCCAGCTGGGATTATCCGTGGCTGTTTCAGATGTGGAAAGCCAGCCTGTGATCCCAGTGGATGGCTCTCCACATCTCTCCACTTCAAGGGAAAATCAGAAGGACTCAGCAGGGTCTGGACCAGCTGCTGCCTCTCTCAGTGGAGCAGCCTCGCTCTGCTGGCACAAGGAAACACAGAATTCTGCTGCTGCAGGTTAAAAAACCCACCAGTTTTAATAGCTTTAACCTGGACTCTTCCACAAACTCCAAGGAGGCTCTGGAGAGGCTGCTTGATTACACAGAAAAGGGCAAAATGCTGGAAGAGAGACTATGAACACAGAGCTGGATAAAGAAACCCAGCCTGGGGCTCCCTGGCTGCTGGGAGCAGCTGCCTCACACCGTTCCACGCTGGGATCAAACACGTCCTGGGCAAAGCATCACATGCAAATTCTGGTCTGAGGACAAAGCACCAAAATTCAGATACATTCCTGGAATGCATCAGAAAATAGCTGTTTTTCCAAGCAGTGTTTCTCATACTCCTGGTGTCCAGGATGAGGTGTGACCCCTCCAGGGTGTCCCACCTGGAATGCACAACTCCCAACACCAACCCCTTGCCCAGGAATTAACAGGGAAGGAATTAATTACTGGTGGCTGGCTGGTCTGATCCTGGGAGGTGAAATGCAGAGCTGTAAAACCCTCTCTGATCCTATCTGGAAGAAGAGGAATGTGGTTTAAGATGTGTTATCAAACTGCTCATAAATAAAGCTGTTAGGGCTTTTAATGCACACTTTGGGTTTAAAACAAGCCTTAATGGGAAGTCTAGTACTTGCTTTGATCCACTAACAGGAATATAAACGTCTTGACTTGTGCTGTCTGCGTTGGGATTTTATGTTGATTTTTTCCATTGAAAAATACACTCATTTTCCCAACACAGATGGAGGAAAATTGCAGAGGACACCAACTCTGCCAGGTGTGTTCAAGCCTTGGAGAAGGACTGCAGAAGTTCACACGCCTCATTCATGTGAGGAGGAGGAGATGTTTTGTTTTCTGAGTACAAATTCATGGCTGGATGGGACCTGCCTGTGAATGCAGCCTGATGAATAATTGCATTTCAGGTATTTCATAACCAAGTTTTTCCATCTCTGTGGCTGATTTTATTCATCCCTATCCACCTCTGGGTGGAATACCCACTTGAAATACCCAGAATTGCCCTGGTTAACACTCATGGTTGTGCTCACAGCCCCTGACCTGCCCATCACCTCGTGGAACACAAACCCAACACTTCTCACTAGCCAAGGGCTGCCATTTGCTCCTGATGGGCAAAATGCAGCAACAAAAAGCCTTGAGATGAAATTACTGGGGAAAACAACTGAGGCCATAGAAGGGGTGAAAATAGCACAAAAAAAAATAGTTAAGCCCTGGAGTTATGTAGCAGTAAATAAATAAATGTATGATGGTGCAGGAATGGGGAAGTGTGGAAATAACCAAGGTGGAAAGAAGCCTCTGACCCATCAGAGGGAGAAGCAAACAGGGCACAGGGTGAAGGCAGAGTTTGTCCAGAGGCTTAGAGCAGCAGAATCAGTCTGAAAATGGGAATTGCACTGAGGCTGAAGACAAATACAAATACTATTTTTCCCCTTTTTTTTCCAAGTGTGGAATACAAAAAAGGATCATTGGAAGAGACTCAAGTAGCCTCTGGAGACCCAGTGGGATCAGATTGCTGACAGAGGAAATAGATGTTGCTGAAATATTAAGAATGTGTTGCCTTGGTATTTGCTAAGAAAGATGGGCAGGAGAGAGGCTGAAACTGTGACCCTGCAGGCAAGGCAGGGAGAAGGAATAAATTCCACCACGAGCAATAAAATGTAATTTTGCATATAAAAATCTCTTAATGAAACCACTGCCCTTGCTGCAGCAGCCATAGAAGGGATTTGTCCTAAACATCAAATTATTATTGAGTAAGAGTCGTTTATTCCAGAATTATGATGAAGTAAGACAAGGCAGTTAAGCAGAAGAATTTGTGGGGTGCAAATCAAGTGTGGGGCATCTCAGGGGAAACTGAAAGGAGGTGGCATCACCCTGGACCTGAGACTTGGCCAGCTGAGAGCCACCAGCCTGTCCCACCTCTCTGCAGCACAGCACCACTGAAAGAAGCTCCAAAAAAGACATCCAAAGCAGAGAGACTTATCTGCAGCAAGCAGGAATCTCTGCAGCTTTGGAGATTGCACCTGCCACTAGAAATAATTGCAGCCAAGGCTTATGTCTGGTTTTTCTCCATCTTTTTTCCTGTCTAACAGCTGTTTCTATAGATGATGTGGTAATGGAAGGCTGAAATAGCTGCAGGCTGCTGATTTTCTCCTCCTGCTTGGCCCAGCAGCTCCAGAGCAGCAACAAATGCCATTGGCACCTCTTCTCCAAAGGGTGGAAGATTCATTTCAAGGGCTCTGAGATCTCAAGAATATTTACACTGCTCAGAACTAATCTTGCCTCTGTTGACATACCAAGCGTATTCACTTTATGATTATTCTTTTATAAAAATCAAACTGGCTAGATTTTACCCAGACAGGGGGAGGAAAGAGCTGGTGTGACGGGAAAAGCAGAAATGAGGGAGTGGAAAGAGGATGGACAGGGAGAGAGAAAGGAAATGAAGATTAGAAATATAAAAAGGAAAAGAAAAAGCCCTTGTGTAAAGCTCAGGAAATGAATTGGCTTCTCAGAGATATTAGAACAAGAAAAGAGCAAGGACAGATATGGATGGCTAAGGAAATCACAAAACCTATCAAGGAAAATAAGAAGGTTTCTGACATTTGAGGCACCATGAAACATGAAAAGTAACAAAGGGAGCGTGGATGAAGGCAGAAAGGGCAGAGAAAACAGGCTGGAGTTCACGTGCAGAGTGTGATTTTCTCTTATCTGGATATGAAATATTCAAGTGAGGCAGTGGGCAGCCCTGGGCTGTGCCTTCACCCCTCCCTCCCCAGGCTGCTTCCTGCATCCTGCACTGCACAGTGAAAAGAAAACACAAAAAACTGGGATAATTCTGGCAAAACTGTTTCATCCCCATCTGGAGGAAGGGCTGCACTCTGTGGATTCAGAGTGGCAGGACAGGGAATGGCTGTGGATTCAGGGAGAGGATGTGGAGAACACCTGTGGGTGAGAGCTGAGCCTGACCTGCAGCAGCACAGAATCAGGGCAAGCCGTGGGGGAATCACACAACTCCTTCCTCCCAAGAAGAAATCACCACTTTTGAGCAACAAAAGCTATTTGTAAATAACCCAGCAAACTCCCTTCATCTGCTCCAAGGGATGTAACACCTGCTTGCAAACAAACACCAAAGATGCTGCAATTTCCAGCGTTTATCAGAGGGTTGCAAGTTTGGGCTTTACCTGCAGGAAAGCTGTTTGTTCCAGAGATCCCAGAGATTCCCCAGTGGTCACACCAGCCTTACAGGCTCAGTAGAAAGAGCTGGATAGGCCACCACAGAAACACAACTAATTCTTGGTTTATCTGCATTATGGTTCAGGAGTTTTCATAAATCATCCTCCCGATCCCTCGGGCATCCTCCCAGCTCCCATTATCACCTTCTTATTCTAATAGGAACAATCTCAGTGCAGCAAATCCCCCGTTTTCCACAGCTTTCAATCACAACCAAAGAGTAAAGATGAAAAATCTGCATTTCAAATGATTGTTTGTTGTTATGACAACATCCCATGGATTTGGTCCTTGCTGCAGTCTCAGGCTTCAGAGCATTTCCAAGGCTTTTATGCAAAGGGTGTTTTTAAGACACACATGCCACAGAGCCAAAGGGGTCACAGCTTCATGGGATGTAAAATATCAAGGGAAACCTCCTGGAATACAATTCCAGAGAAAATTATCTCAGCAGCCAAGAAGAAGCCTTTCTTCCTCACAAAATTCCCCCATAATATTTCAAACTGCAGCCTGGTGCAAAAAGACCCAGGAAGGGTCTGTGGAAGGTACAACAGTGGTGGCTTTTCCCTCCACCCAGGGCTTGGTGGATGGAATTATTCAGTAGGTGTACAAACCTCATTCTCTGAACTATAAAGAATGTGAATAGACATGGGAAAAAGAGAGAAAAAATAAAATAAATGTACAATTGCGACCTTTGAAGCCAATAAACTGCACTGCAGGAATTCACATGATAACAGCAGTGGAGTTTTAGAGCCCAAATTTATCATTATGGGTGCCTGAGACAGACAACAGGCCAGAGATTTCATCTGAGACTGCAGCTCAATATATTAAAACCAAAAAAACCAACAAACCAGCAACAATTCATATAAAGTCTGGAATTAAAGGTTTTCCTCAATGCCAGTAAAGCACACGAATGGCATCAATTCCCACCCCAGCCATGGTGATCCTGCACTGCCTCACTACCTCCATCCAACAGCTTCACCTGGACAAAATGGAGATATTATTGGGGTGTTTTGGACACACACATTTGGACATGCCATTCATAGTTTTAATTATTTTATAGATTACTTAGATTATTTTATAGATTTTATAGATGAAAGTTAAAACTGCTGTTAAAAGGAGTCAGAGCAGCATGAAGGGACCTTTTGCTGGGAGAATAAACAGGAAAAATCTGCTTGGACTATCAGAGACTGTTTCAAGCTCACAGTTCCCTGAGAATGGAAAGAAAGGGACACAGGAAGAACCCACCATGTCCTCCTGTGCTGCTGCAGCTCTTGGAGGTGTCAATCCCACAGGATTCATCCTTCCTGATGCTGTCCCTCCAATTAAACTCAGTAGATGAGGGAGGGTGGTTATCTGGAAAGGTGAAGCTAAAGGACAGCAATGCAGGTGAAAGGGTTAATGAGGGGCAAAGGGGAATCTCTGATCAGGTGTGACAACAAGGACTCCTCAGGAGGATGAGAAATTTTGGCTTTGTGGAGAAGACATTCCCAAGGAAAAGCCCTGCAGTCATCCCTGGGGTGAGGAGGGAAAAAGCTGCAGCAACATCAGTGTCTGACTGAAGTCAAACCAGCAACAAAGTCCATTGTGGTTTTAGAGCACTAAGGGAAAAAAGTGGTTGAACTGAACTATTGCCATCTGTCTTCAGCTGAAAGTGGAGCCACACATCGATGGAGATTTATAAATAGATTGGGAGCCTTATTAAAGGTTAGGAAAATTGTCCTGACTCCTTATCTCAGCTCTCATCGACATGAATAGCTGCCATTCATTCTGGGCAGAGAATTTCCCTTGTACTGAATAAAAAACTCCCTGCTCACAATCCTCACTTTTCATCATGTGTTCCCTGCATTAGTGCAGTTATTCAGCCACAGATGTTTATTCCAGCTGAGCCCAGACTGGGACTTTACTCAGCCTGTGGAGTGAATGAAAGTCACCCCAAGCACGGAGCTGGGGTCATGCAGAGAAAAGCTCTTCCCTCGTGTTCCATTCCATCCTCCCCTGCCCACGAGGAGCCCGTGGTGAGCCAAGCTCTGCAGAGCCTGAGCTGCTGGCACCTCGTGACAGCTCACTGAGCCCCACAGCAAGGATAACCTGTTAACCACCTGAGTGCCACAAAACCACCCCAATTCCATCCAGCAATCCCAGGGATTGCTGGGAGCTGTGCTAAGTGGTGGCTCAGCCTCACACAGCAAACATTCCCTCCCCATGCTGTCCCAGCCCAGCTGTGCCTGCATTACCTCGGTGTCCTGGCAAGGGGAAATGCTCTGATAGGGCCATCAAGATGGCCATTTCCCAGGATTTGTTTGAAAATCCTTTGTGCTCAGCTCCTTGCAGACCAGCAGGCTCCTCAGCCCCTGCCAGGGAGGCACTGGGGGCAGGAGGAGCAGCAAACTGAGCTCCACTGCCCACCCCAGATTGTCCCCCATCACATGCACAAAAGGGCAAGAAAAAGCAGCTTAATAAGATTTTACAACCATCCATCTAATCTGTTTCATACTCGAGGTCACGAGAAGTAAAGTAACTCCAGTTTCATGGAAAGCTGAATGTATGGATCCTTAGAATATATATATTTAGAAGAAAGCACTCACAATGATATTTCAATCAGTCTAGAAATAGGATTATCTCAGAAACAGCCCCATGCTGGGTTTTCATTAGCATGTAGCACTAGAAAGATTTCATCACCTTAATAATTTTTCAAGCTTCCGTAATATCCATGATTGCCCATTAGTTCCACTGCCTCAAAGTGACCCCTCGTGTTTTTTGTTATCAAGCAAAAAGACAGAAAACAAAATGAGATGCAACCTGGCAAATACCAGCTAATGACATCTGGGGGAAAAAAAATAATTGAAAACAGAGATTCAAGGGGGGAAAGATGCCTTGAAGCCACGGTAAATGGGACTTAATTTAAATGGTGGACAATAAATAAGAGATGAGTTTGCAGCACGAGCTGCCTGCAGGTTTTCCAGCTGCATAATAACAGGTTGCCATTGCAAAGGAGGGAGGGACATCACCTGGTCTTGGGTGACCCTAAAATCCTGTCACCTCTCCGTGGCGGTGGAGCAGAGCCACCCCAAGGACCTGGAAGTGGAAGACTCAATTTCAGCAGAGGTTAAAAGGGATTCCTGGTGCACTGGGGTGACACATGAGGCTGGACGTGGTGACAACATGTCAGTGCCAAAGGTGGGGAGGAAATTAATGGTTTGAAGAAGGATGGAGCCAGAAATAAAAGGGATGGAATTAAGTGAGATTCAGGCTGGGGAAATACAGCCCAGAGTGCCATGGACATTTATTTTTTACATTTCTAGATATATATGTACACACACACACACATATCTATGGTTGTAAGTGTATGGATATTTTATCTGCAAGAAGAACCTAAGGAAAGGAGTGAAAACCCCCTGGTTTGGACTTCTCCACATCCATGGTGCTCAGTTGGATTTCCACAGTTCCACACAGTGGCAATACAAAGGGATATGCAGGAGGTTTTTCTGGATTATCAAGGAGATTATTTGATTTTCTTTTCCATAATCTCTTGTTATCAATCCATCAACAGGCCATTCCCAGACTGAGCCCCCCAGTCTCCACCTAACCACTTCAACACCTCAAGAACTCAGTTTCTCAGTGGAGCATAGCTGAAAGGCTGAGATGACCAACACCACTTGGACATGGCTTTTCAGTAGATTTCCACTTTTGATGGTGGTTTAGAGAGATAAATCACCCCAGCAATGCCAGCCTGATGGAAACCTTTTCATTCTGCAGTTTGCAGAGCTCTCCTGTGCACTCCCTCAGCCTCCAGACTTCTCAGGGAGGACAGAAACAACCACAACCACCCAAATAATATCCAAGTCTGATCCTGCTGAAACACTGGAAGAGTTTCTCTTAATTAGGTGAGGCCACAATTAGACCACAGTCAGCTAAAGGCGTGAAAAGAAAAGTTCAGGGATGCCAAATTCTTTCCTTACTATGATTCCTTTTGTAAGTGATGCTCATGTGAACTGTCTGGGGCTTTGGGAACTCTCATTTTCCACTGAATTACAGCCAACTTTTTCCCAGCCTCTTTTATATGAGCTTCTTGCAGACCATAAGGAACCAGTAGGAAGCTGGGTTGAAGCAGGTAATTAATGTATTTTCATTTTGCAGATAGGTAAATAAGGGAAAAGAAAAACTAAAGGTAAAAAAAACTCTCTCAGCTTCTAAAGACCACTATTACACCTTTGGAGTACAACAAAATTGCAGCTTGAAATGCAAATAGTCCCAAATTAACAAGTTTTGGTGAACAAAAGCAAGATAATAGCTTTTTTTTCTGCCATACACATCTGTTCATTAGTGCTGTCTCCCAGACCATTACAGCTGCTCACAGTTTAAAAGAACAACAAACACTTCACACAATATTTACAAGAGGAATTAGCAGCAGAATGCGAGCAAATAAACTTTGCTTGGAAATGTTTTGGCAATAAAATGTATTTAGCAAATTTTTTATGTATCCTCTGAAACAACCAGGTGGTTTGATTGTGGTGATGTAGCCTGACCCGGAGGAAAATGGAATATTCTGTTAGAAATTTTGCATAATTTCTGTTTCCAGTTTGATGAACAGGTTATTATGGAATGTCTCTCATTAGTTTTAGGGTTAGGAAATAGAAGAACTCTTTTTGCATGACCCATTTATAATACCCAGACACTGAAATATTTCCCTGCTTGTATGAAACCACCTGTTTTGTCCCTTTTTTGCCCATCACCCTTTTTTGTATGATTTATACACCCATAGGGATGCTCAGATGAACTTGAAAAAAAAATAGAATATTTCTATTAAAATTTGACAATAGTTTTGGAGTGACTTTGCAGCATTTAATCAGCTCATGACAGCCTTTAAAAACATATTTCTTTCTAATCTTGATTTCCCATTTACATGGCCTGACCAACAGCCTCACAACCCCCAGTGCCAATTTTGCCACTTGTCTCTCATAGTTTTAGGATTTTTTTTTGAGCAAAACTGCTGAACTCGCAGGTGGGTTTTGAGAAATAAGATTTTCAAGAGGAAAGAAAAGATAAAACATCCTTTTCCCAGCCTGGAGCTTTTCCCTTGCCTTGGGGCACTTTGTTCTTCCTCCTCCTCTGCTCTTCTTTCTCTGAATTTCACACAATCCTCCAACCTCCTCCTTCTTTTCCCTTCTCCTTACCCACTTGGGTACTTAGACACTGTGAAAAAGTCCTTGCTGGTAATATAAAATGGCCTGGGAATGCACAGCTCCTCCAAATCCTGTAGGAATTTTACCTGGGAATAACCCAGCCCTGGCTTTTCCCTAAGCTGGGATGCACCTTGGAAAGAGAATTTCCCCTATAAATATCCCCCAATTTTTTATTATTATTTTACTAGGCAACACACCATCCCAAATAAAGAAAAGAAGCCTCAGAAATTGATACTGCTCAGGGAAAAATAAGCCCCTGAAACTCTGAATTTACTTTAAATTTATCCATTAGAACCATTGCTGTGTGATTTGAAGTGCCCAAAAGCAGAAGGATTCAGCAAAAGGGATCTGAGTGTCACATAGAGAATGGAAACATCCAAAAATGAGGTAGATAAACAAGTAATTTATAACCTTTCACGGTTCAGGGACTAAGCATAACATTCACTGCTTGTAGGTAGGAAAACACATCTTATTAAGCAAATGATTCCTGTGACCTCTTCATATCTCCCTGCCTTGGCTGGAAACCACCAGGCAAAGCATGAGCCCAGGTAGACCAGAGGCATTAAATGTAGATTAAAAGTTTGGGGGAAAAAAACCCCAAATCTCCTTCTGAGCAATTCCATTGCAATGAAAATAACTAAAGGATGAGAAATAAATAGCTGTATCAAGTTAAAGAGAGCTGTGTCTGAATGAAGCTGTGCCACAGGTGAGTTCTCAGAGCCATGGGCAAGAGGCAAATGCCAGGGAAGAGCACAGGGATGGCTTTTTGCTGTTGTGGCTCCTAGCCAAACCAGAAATGTCACCCCAACCCCACAGTGTTGGCACAAAGCATTTGTTAATAAGGAATCTGCTGCTTTTAATGACTTCTAATCACTGATTTGAGACTGGATGATTCTAAAAGGAGGCAAACTGAGCCCTGGGAACACCATTTACCATTCCTGGCATCCAGTGAGGGTGGAAAAAAGGCTGCCAGGGATCAGAATGAGGAACCAGTGAGGTGTGTGTGTCACCAATGCAGCCCTGTGTCACCAATGCAGCCCTGTGTCACCACTGCAGCCCTGTGTCACCAATGCAGCCCTGTGTCACCAGTGCAGTCCTGTGTCACCAGTACAGCCCTGTGTCACCAATGCAGCCCTGTGTCACCAGTGCAGTCCTGTGTCACCAATGCAGTCCTGTGTCACCTCCTGACCTGGCAGGTGAAATGACACTGTGGCACAGCTGGGCAAGGCCATGGATGAAAGCAGCCAGAACCAAACCTATTGGAGTGTCTTAGGACAAATAATCACAGCGTGGTTTGGGTTGGGAGCGACCTTGATGATTATCAAAGGCATAGCTCAGCCCATCCTAAAGGAAACCTCACACAGCTGCAGCTCATTCCCCCAGTTTGTGGGGTTCAGGCATAGCCCAGTAATACCTGGGAAATGAAAATTCCTCCTTTATTCCTGCTGCTGTGGTGTTAGCTGAGCAGCAGCCCACACCGGGGAGCAGTGGAACCCCAAATAGCAACGACAAGGCTTTTATTGCTCCAATGTACCAATTCTAGCCCAGACATTTCCCTGGTGCCATCCCAGCATCCAGCCCTTGCCAGCACAGCACAGCCACCCCACACAGCATCTTTCCAAGAGCAGTTGTGATGCAAGATGCTGAATTCCCCATTATCTGCAGGAAAGCAGGCAAAGACAATGGAGAAGAAAGAATAATCCCACAGGGCATCCCTGGCTGGCAAGAGATATCCTGATCAGGCTGGAATTGCAGACGGAGTTAGGAAGGTAAGAATGATGAAGCTGGGGAGGGGAAACAAAAAACCCCAACGAAACAAACTGCTCTTTTGTCCCGCTGTTCCTCTCCTTGGCTCACAGTCCTGAGATAACAATGGCTGCTCCTCCCTGGGTGTGTGAAAGTTAGAATTTGCGGAGTCTGGGGAATGCTGGGGCAGGGAGAGAGGGAGGAGAAATATTCCCAACCATCCCCTCTGGCTCTGGGGTGCAGAGCTGGCGTTTCTCCGAGGAGCAGCCCTGCAGACAGAGGTCCCTGGCTGGGATGGTGAGTGCAGCCCTGCAATTACACAGCTGTAATTAGAATCAGCTGCCCCAAGCAGCACTGTGGCTGTGGAGAGAAGGGCAGAGTCCATCGGGAAAGCTCCCTGAGCTGGTGGATTTAAAGGGAATTTTCCTCCCTGTGTGGCTGAGGGTTGGCAGAGCCATGGGCAAAGAGATGTCTTTTCCCTTCCACCCATCTGGGATGTGAGAAATGCTGCTGGCAGTGCAGAGAGAGGAAGGGAAACAAGAAAAAATGGGAAAGGCAGCTTGGGTCAAACATTTATCAGGAGTTTTGTTCTCCCAAGCAGCACTGGGGGAGCTGTGGGTATGGCAGCCTCGGGAGCCTGGGGGGATACTGGTGCTGATGGGGATACTTGGGCCAAAGTGCAAATTCCAGCTGTGCAGATGTGGAAAATGAGCAGTGCTGCAGTGGCTGGCTGGGTGGGATGTGCCTGGGGTGCCAAGCCAGCCCTGGCTGCTGCTCCCTGCTGCAAACCCCTCTGCTCTCTGCTCTCTCACCCCCTGCAAGGGGAAAAGATGCTCAGAAAGTGTTCCACCCCCCCCTGTCCTGTCTGCCTCCCCAGCCAGTCCCATCCCAGGGTGGCTGCTCCACGGCTGGAGTGACAAACGCTTGAGCTCATCCATATGTTCTGTATTTTCCCATTTTAAGGTTTTTTCCCCAGGGAATGGCACAGAGCTCCCCCAAACACACCAACCATGAGCATCACCCAGGAGATGATGGACCAGGACAGGAGCAGGAGAGCTCTTCCCACCTTTGCTATGGACTGTGCCACTGGAGTCACTCTCCCATTTTGTCACTGCTTCCATAAATCATCACTGCTGTTTATAAACTCAATGTTTTTATCGTTCAGCAGTGATAAAATGAGGTGGGGTTGGGCAGACTGACTTTCTAAACCAGATGGGAACACCCAGAAACCCCTCCAGCCTCTCCCATCATCTGCTCTCCTGCAGGGTTACCAAACCCAGACCTCCCAAAATCCTGTTTTTTGCCCAAGGGATCCATTACAAAACATCCCCAACAGAAAATTCTGGTTTCTTGCATTTTCCCATCCCTTTTCCCAGCAGTTTCTGTGTTTTCCTGACTGTTACTCAACGTTTCAGGGGACACAAGGTTTTATTTTTAACCGAGTGACTCAGTTCTGATGCGATCAATTGATGGTTAAAACTGGGAAGTTAAAGGGAAAAAACCACACCAAATACCCTGAGACTTCCTGATAAAATCACAGACATCGGCGAGACTGGATGAAATCAGACACTTCCCAGAGTTTGCCCTAGATACCAGATGCAAATCAAAGCTAAATGGGCTCTGAAATTTGAAGTGGAAGCAGCTCCCCACTGATTTCATCCGGAGCTGTGGGTGCTCAAAAACCTGATGTAAGATATTTAGTTTTTTCAGCACAAGCGAGGGCTCCAGGGTTTCCCATCAAACAGAAACCCTGGTTTAGGAATCCCCCTGCTCCCACAGCAGATGCTGAGCCAAACCAGGAAAGCAGGGATGCAGGAAACCTCTGGAACTCGGGGTTTTGAGCAGAATTGGCAGATTCTGAAGGAGGAGAGGGGCTGTGTCCCCATGAGCTGCAGGGCAGAGGAGCCCCTCGAGCAGATGCTGCCCAGCAGGAGCTCACAGGGATTCCTCTCATCGCTCACATGGCTCTTTAGAGGAATAACAGTGTGACAAACTCTGCTTTTCTGCCAAATCTGGGCTTTGCTGTCCCTTGCAGGGCTCTCCATGGCTCCAGCAGAGCAGGTATCAGAGTGCTCTGTGTGGATGGTGACACAGGGAGGGTGGAAGGTGGCATTAAACACCAGCAAAAGGTGCTGCCAAACCCCAATCCCTCCATGGCAATGAGCTCTCCACCAATTAAAAACAAGTAGTTACAAACTAAAGCCACACAAAAGCCACACTCGAAATACTTTGTTTTCACTTCACAGCTGGTATTTGATTACCTAAAGGCTAAAAAATGGTTTATTGTGGACATAACTCTGCACAGATGATGGAATCATGGAATGGGCTGGGTTGGAAGGGACATTAAAGCTCATCTTGTTCCACCTCCTGCCATGGGCAGGGACATCTTCCACTGTCCTAGCTTGCTCCAAACCCTGTCCAACCTGGCCTTGGACACTTCCAGGGATTCAGGGGCAGCCACAGCTTCTCTGGGCAGCCTGTGCCAGGGCCTCACTGCCCTCTCAGGGAAGGATTTCTTCCCAATAAAGAACATTTCTTGGCACTCTCCAATCCAATGGGTCCAGGTACTCAAAGATGCTCAGTTTCCCAGGATGGAAGCATCCAACACGAATCTGCATTAATAATTCCCTTTCTTTCTAGCTCCCCTGTCACCAGGAGAAGCCCATGGTGTACCAGGAGGATCCTGGCTGAGCAGAAGTGCCCAAAGCCTCACCCTGTGTGGGCTTTGCAATTATCTGCTCCTTTATTTGGAAACAAAGAGTGACTTTAGGGTGGTTTGATCCTTCTGCCAGCTCTACCACCATGGCCTGCAGATCCATCAGAGGCATCCAGCCTGAGGCACACGCCATGCAGATAACAGTGATGCACCGATTACACTTCATAATATTCATATTTATAACAGCAAACCATCCATCGTGGGCATTAGCTGTCTTTGACGTTGTTTAAAGTGATGAAGGAGACAAAATAAACCCAGCAGCTTCCTCTATTAGCCAGAAAATAACCGGTGAGAAGCAATAATAAACTGGAAAGCACAGAGGAACCAAAGCTTTTTGCTGCAGATGGACTCAGTCCTGAGGGAAAGGTCTCTGCCTTGCTTTATCTTCCTTTGCTACTTAAAAAAAAAATGAAGGCAGCAAAATCTGTGGATGAATTAAACAAGGCAGTTACTCTCCAAACACTGAATTGCACCAGCAGCCTTAATTAGATCTCGCAGCCCGACTGTGAAAATTGGGCCCTTTAATTTGTGAGTTATGGTAACTTGCTGGTGTTTATTAACCTCACATGCTCAAATTCTAGGTTTCACAGCACTGTGCATCAGCCATCCATTGCTACTGGAGAGCTTGGCTGAAGTGGAGGTTTCCAAAAATTCCTGCATGCTCGGGGAGAAATCAGCAGCCTCTGATGACATCTGTGTGATGAAAACACTCCTGTTGGTGGTGGTGCTTGAGATCAACACACACACAGACCTGTGATGGAGGTCCCAGAGCATGAATATAAATCTTTTTTAACCCTCCCAATGCCCCCATGCCCTGGGAGCTCTGCCCAAGCCATGGGCTTTCCTGGAAGGACTCTAAAAATCCACATTTTTTCTGTCTGTGTGTTTTCCCCCTGAACTTGATAACTATCCAAGAGCTTCCCGTGTATGAGGCAGGAAGGAGCAGTGCAGTAATTGCCTTAAATGCTGAATCTTGGGGGAATTCAGGTTCCTACACACAGATCATCCTTCCCCTCGCTGGTGGCTGTTCCTGTGTGGTGCCTGAATTGCACTAATGAACCTGCTGGGATGCTCACAGTGCTGTTTGATCAACTCAGGGCCTCCTGCCTGTGGGAGATAACTCCTCACCTCCAGCTGTACCATGAAAATAGAGTGTTTAGAGGATCCCAGACAATCCCAGAGCTGCTGATCAGCTCTGAGAGCAGCCTGTGCTGAAGGCATCAATATCCATCAATACTGAAAGGTGCAAGGCAGCAGCAGCACAGAGCTGGGCAATGCTCTGCAGACATGAAACCCAAAGGTTTCAGCCTGATTTCATTAGATCTGCTGATGTGTCTGAGAAAAAGGCAGGAAAGCTTTTGGGTTCACAACCCCCTCATCAAAGCTGACAGAGATTACAAGTTCCACGTCTGCCTGAGTGCTCTGCTGAATTAGGGCTCTGCATCAGTTCAAGGCCATTGCTCTGCAATTTCTCCCTTAATTCTGGCGCTATTTGCTCCTTTCTCCTGATGCTGAATGTGCTAAAAGAGGGTCCTGCTGGATGCAATATATGGTTATCTAGAAGAGTCTTCACACTTGAAACCATAAAGAAACAATTTCCTCTGAATACAGGCTGGTGATTACTGCCACAAGCCTTCTCAGGCACGGGGAATAGAAACCTTGGAAGGCCTAAATCAAATGTGCTGCCTCACTTCAGTTTAATAAAATCATCAGGACATCATTTAGTACCTCATCATTAAATATTGAAGCCTGCTTT
This sequence comes from Lichenostomus cassidix, assembly GCF_008360975.1. Taxonomy (NCBI): domain Eukaryota; kingdom Metazoa; phylum Chordata; class Aves; order Passeriformes; family Meliphagidae; genus Lichenostomus; species Lichenostomus cassidix. Next base: position 4,323,980 of record NC_139501.1, read on the forward strand.
TTAATTCAGGGGTAATTTAAAACCTGCCTCTTGGAGTTTACTTTTGCTTTTTTTCTGTGACTATTTCAGACTCGATGCCTGAAATTAAAATGATATTAAATGCCAGCTATTAAAATGATAGCAGGGCAGATCCAAACTGATAGCAGGGCAGATCCAAACATGTAAACATGCAAGGAGCACAAATGGCTGGGCAGTTAAACATGCAGAAGGATGAACTCTGAACCCCTGCCCCAGTCTCCTTGGATTCTCGTTGTTTGTGACTCTGTTTAAGATGTCCAGATGTCTTTTATAACCCTTAGAAAAAAAAAAAAAAAATTAGAGGCAGAGCTCAGGGTTTCTAATTCTAATCATTTTTGCTGTTTACACTTCAGCATGAAGCTTCGTTACCACAAAAGATTTGGAGACACCCCAGTAAAATCTGCTAAGTGAACAGATTATTTATTTCCTTGGGATTTTTGTCAAGTGTTGATTAAATTAAGACACATTACTGGCTTCATTTTTACATCTGCCCCTGCCATTTCCATTATTGAGTCCTCCTCAATCAACACAAGGGAACACAGCAAACTGTTCCTGCCTGAGACATTGAGAAAGCAGACTGGATTTCTGCTCCCCATTGGAATATTTCCCTCCTTAATCCCAAATCCAGGCTCAGTTTTGCACCTTACACCCACCCCAGTGACTCTGCACTGCTATCAGAGCTAATGAAGGAAAGTTAATACATTTCCCAGATCTCTGTGAAAACTTATTTTGCCCAATTATCTTGTCTAATTGCGTTACACATTGACAGATGAAGACACGACCCCCTGACATTTTAGTTTGCCACCTATAAATCTGCAGGAGAGATCCCATTCTTACGGAGTTTGGCTGATTTAGATTTTCAGTTGCTTTGCTGAATTATGCCTTTAAAAATTAACCGTTGGTGTGCTAAATAAAATTGATTTTCCTTGTGCAACATGGCAAAACTCTGTAACTACTCTGCAGGAGACAAGGATAGGAGTTGTTTGAGTAATGAAATGATGGAAGAGAGGAAATGGGGAATACATGGAGGGATCATTGGAAACCACAAGCAGAAGCTCTGCTGGGAGCCAAAGCCCTTGCTGGAGTCTGTGCATTAACTGACCCCATTAGCAGTGGCAAGAAAAAGACTAAAAAGCTCGAGTTGAACAACTTTCATCATGGGAGTGTAGAAACAACAATGCTTTTAGTGTTGTTTTCCACCCAGAATTACCTCCAGATATAACCAGATATTTCTACTTCTGCTCAAGTAGAAATTCCCCATTTCCTGCCTGACATCATCACTGACAACTCCCCCTGCCTTCAGCACACACCTCCCAGCTGCACTTGTCCATGTCCTTAGGTGATTGGCAATGGAGTTTGGAAGTTTAGCTCTATTTTATCCATATTTTCAGGACAGAAAATTAGTGAAGTGCACTTTGGTTTTATGTCCTTTTCTCTGGGTGTTGCTGGACCACCTGCAGGGGGTTTTAGCAGTGATGCTCCTCTGTGCTCTTCCCCTGGGTTGGGACTGGAGGTACCACCAGCTTCACTCTGCTTAGGGTCTTGAAACAAACACTCAGGTCTGGAGTTTTGGGGAAATTTTATTGGTTTTTGGGTTTTTTCCCCTCAAAGTTGCTCTAGGTACCTCAATCTCTTCCTTCTTTCATCCTGAATTTACAAACCCCATCAGACCTACCCCAATAAAACTCCACTGCCCACCCTCTGCCTCTCCCTCCATCATTTCAGAGCTGCTGTTTGGATGCTCCTCTCACACCACCATCTCTTTTCTCATCACATCTACAGAAACAGATCCCAAACTGAGCAATCTCTTGCTGTGTCCTGCTCCTGCAAGGTCTCTCAGAGAAATCCTGCCCAGAGTGGTAACAGCAGCCTGTACTGCCTGCAGCTCTCAGGAATTTGGGACACTGAGCTGCACCCCACCTGTATCTCCAGCCTGAAGCCTTTGGGATGGGAAGGAGAAGCCCCAGGAGCAAACTTTGCCTCTGGGATGTGCACAGACAGATCTGCAGGAAGACATCATTTCCATTTGCCTCGAGGAGATTAAGTTTGCCGCTTGCCGTGGTTTATCCTGTCAAATCGAGACGACTGCAGGGCTTATCAGGCAAAGCAATACAGCTGCCAGATAAAGAGGAGACTTTCCAAACGTGGTGAGAGTTGTTCAGCACAACCTCACCCACCTTCCCTCCCCCCCAGCCCTGCAAGCCATTTTTGGAGCTGAAAAAGAGAAAACCAGGTTAGGTTTTTAGCAAGCCCAGAACTCCCCTCCATGCATTTGGGGAGGTCTGGCACAGCTGGATGCTCACTGCTATTTGGCCAGGTGTGTTAAGGTATTTAAACCATAATTTTTACCATTATTTTTTTAAAGCCATAAAAAGAGATTAGAGCAGCCCTTCAGATAATGAAAGTTCTGTATCAATAACCACCCTACTCGTCCCAAGGCAAACACCCCCATGGCCAAGGACAGCAATCCTTGTGCTTCACAGGTGGAAAGCAGACGCTGAGGGGTTGAGGAGCTGCTGCAAGAGCTCTCTGCCAGATGGCACTGAAGGAGACACGAAGGGTCAAAAGGATTTTTGATGCATCCATCCTAGCAGATAATACACATTTGGTCAAACACCATATTGAGGGGAAGGGTTTTGGGGCTTGGAGTGTGCAAGGGGAAGATGGAGAGTAAAAATAAAATGAAAGAAAAGGGGAAAAGTCCTTCTCAATGCATTTGTCACAGCAGGCTGTGTGTTTGGTGAGAAGCTCAGGTAGCCAAGCTGCAGAATCCACTGGGCAGGAGGGGATGTGCTCATTGTCAGGATATAATCATCCATTTGATTACATTATTGATTATAGATTATACTGCTTCATTGTTGTGATTATATTATTTAATTTCACCCCTTATGTCCCCTGCTTGCTCTGTCACCACACAGCAGCGAGAAGGTCGTGTTATCATCATTAATACTCTTTCCTCTTGAAAACAAAAGGATTTCCCTTTCAGTCAGCAGTCTGTGGATCATTCAGAGCAGCAATAAAGGGTCCCACAAGGTTTTTCCATGTGCCCACCCCACACACAGCAAATGTGACCTCTGACAGGACAGCAGAAGGATTTTCCTGCAGAGATACCCATCAAAATGAGAAGCTGCAGCACCAAACCCACAATGCCAAGCCAGGCTAAGTCCCTCTGACATCCCACTTGGAGCTGCTTTGCTGCTCCAGCAGCTTTTAAAACACCCCAATTACAACCAGACTGTGGAGATCTATCTAGCAGACAAATGCAGCTCGGAGTTTGCAAGCAGGAAGGCATTCAGGATGATGCTGCTTTTAAACTAATGGGATTTGTAGCTCTCCCAGGTCAGGGAAGAGCCAACTGCTGCGATGCAGAGACAGGAGAAGCCACATCAGCCAGGGCACTGCAGGGCTCTCCACATCACAGCATTAGAATAAAAATAACGTGCTAGAAAATGCTGTTTTGCAGCAGATTGGAGAGCACAGCAATTCCTGGCATGGCGCTGGATCCCAGCCCAATCCTATAGCATTAATTATGCAAACACCAGTGAGAGACATTTTGCTGGTTAAAGCAAAGAGAAATAATCAGATCGGTGTCGTTACAGTGTGAAGCAGCAGAAGAGATCCTGTGCAAACGATTAAATTCATTTGTGCAGCCAACCTGCACGGACATTTCTCCCAGATTTGCATGTTCTCGTGCCAGTTTTCTCCAATGTGAGAAAACGTGGAGCTCTCACCCAAGTCCATGTCAGACGTGGTGACAGTCTTTAAGTGTTTGGGGTTTTTTTAATTTTTGTGGTTTATCTGATTGGTGAGTCTCAGCCACAGAGAAATACTAGCCAGGCACAGACATGGGCATTGCTCCTTACATCTCAGAGAAAATTAGAGATATTTTCTTTAACAGGACTTAATTAAAATTGTAGCAAATGTGAAATTCAGGTGCAAGGGAGCAAATAAACACCTTCCCATAACAACTAAAATTTTATAAGGCCTTTTCTTTAAAATAACCTGGCTGAGAACACACCCAGCCAGCCTTGCTCAGGTTTTAGTTAAATCAGTTTGGAGGATTGGAGAACCCAGAAGGGAAAAATCACCAAGTTTCTAGGGAAAGACATGGGCAGGAGGTAATTCCCAGTGTGTCTGAGTATTTGAGGAGCTCCGTGTGGCTCCATGGGGTACAGCTGTCACTGAGTGTCACCCAGGATTCTGCCTCAGGCACCTTTCCCTCAGTGGTATTTTGGATTCTCTGTCAAGCTCACATTTGGAGCCCTGTCCACTTCCATCAGCTTCATTCTGCTACCTTCCCTTGTCAGGTTTTAATTGCTTTGTCAGATGATAATTACAGCTCTTTCACAGCACTCTGGGCTATTCCATCCCAAGCCCAGCTTTCTTCCCAGAGCCTCCAAACCCCACAAAAATATTTCCAGCCAGTTCCCCGCTCTGGGATCACCAACAAGTACCTCCAGCTGTTCCCTCGGTTAGGTGTTTTGTTTAAAAGGACATTACTCAGATCTCCCATTTTTCCAAGGAGTGCAGCGCTGAGGTTTCTATCCCAGGATTCACATTATCCTCCCTTGCCCGAGGCACCGAATGCTTCTCAGCAGCCTGTGCCAGAGCCCGGCTGCCTCCTGGCTGCCCTTCTGTGTCACCTGCGGGAGATGCATTGTTTAAACCTCTGCTATTGTCCCTGCTGCACCCAGGAGGTTTTCTGAGGCAGCTTTTTGCCCATCTATTCTTCTCCTCACCGGTTTGGCTGTTTAATCCTGGTTAAGGACTGTTGGCAGTCACTGAAAGCCAAGGAGCTGGAAAAGTCACAGAATGGTTTGGTTTGGAAGCTCATCTCATTCCAGCCCAGCCATGGGACAACTCCCACTATCCCAGGGTGCTCCAAGCTCCATCCAGCCTGGCTTTGGACATTTCCAGGGATCCACAGCTTCTCTGGGCACCCTGGGCCAGAGTCTCCCCACCCTCCCAGGGAAGGAGTTCTTCCCCATACCTTATCCAAATTTATCCTCTTTCAGCTTTCAGCCATTCCCCCTTGTCCTGTCACTCCAGGCCCTTGTCAAAAGTCCTTCCTGTAGCCCTTTAGATACTGCAAGGGGCCCTGAGGTCTCCCTGGAGCCTTCTCTTCTCCATGCTCAAAGCCCCAACACTCTCAGCCTGCCAGCTGGTTTTCCACACTGTTCACCTTTAATAACTCCAGTGGTTATATGATGATAAGGAACCACAGAGGTCACTTATTTTAGAGGGTCACCCCAAGTTTGCCTTCACCCCACAAGTCTTGCTCTCTTCCTTCCAAGCTCATAACAAAATCTGCCTCCACCATGTCTGCAGCAGCCTTTAACAGCTGGAATAGCAAGTGGGACTTGAGTCTTTAGTAGCTCTAGGTCTGCCTGTAAATAGTACTAAAATAAGTGTTTCCACAAAAATAATTACATCCACTTCTGGCAACCATTTGATCTCACATCTCTTAGAAATATCATAACCATTTCAAAACTTGTGACTCCAGCTTTGATCCAGACACACCAGGAACCTGTTATTTCTGTATTGCAACCACATTTGAGCACCAATCCTATCGAGCTCCAAGTGACCATGTTTGAAAAACGGCAAGAAACAATCCTTTGGCTACAACAATAATGAGCTCTCCAGAGCTCTGCTGTCCTGGAGGAAGGTCACCTGCTGAAGAGCATCCTTGGCAGGACCAAGGGATTTTGTTTCACGCACCAGAAAGCAGCAAAGCTGAGGGGTGAGCACAGCACACAGCCAGGAGCAAAGCCTTCAGGCAGCTGAACCTCCCCAGAATGTTTAGCACTGTTTCTCGGAGAGAAACAAGGGATGAACACCCCAAAAACCACCTCAGCAGAGCTGTTTCCCTCTTTCCCTTCTTGTACTGATCCTGCAGACACTGGGAACAGCTCTGAACTGCGCTGAGACGAGATAACCACCATGTGAATCTCCTCTCCTGGCTCTCAGCACAGGCTGGAGGTGGATGCTGTGTGCTCCATGCTCCCTGCAGGCTTTGGGCTCCTTGCCCTGCCCGTGCTGCCTGCAGCTCTGCCCAGAGACACCATCTGCTCCACAGCCACCAAAAGGCACACTCGGCTCACATGGAGCCAGAGCTGCATCCAGACAGGTGACAGGATTTCTATTTTAGCCTTTTTCTTGGTGCTCACCCATAGTTTGGCCTCTCTGATACTCATTTTTCCTGTGTTTCAGTAGAAATGTGTGGCCATGGTTATTCTGCTCAAAGCCAAGCCCTTTATCCCATTTTATTCCTCACATCCCACAGCAGTACCACACAGAGCCAAGCTATCCCCTCTCCCCTATTCCCCACCATTCAAAAGACCACATCTTCTCTTTACAGCTTCCACAATAAACCTGCAGAATTGCCCAGCTCTGAAAATTCTTTTTTTTTCCTTGAGTTTAATGCTGCCTTATGGGTCCTTTGTTCATTGTCAAACAAGCTGCTGTCGAGTTTTACCTCTTTTTATCCTCTGCTTCTGTAATTAGCAAAACTTCATGGCCAAAGCCTCTCTGTACACAAAGCACCTGCATTTCATCTCGTTGGAAGCAGCAGTTTCCTAGCTGGAATGCAAGCACCTGCCTCTTGAAGCACAGTAATCCCACTAATTGGCTCCTCCTCTCCATTTTGCTTCTAAATATGCATTTTTTAGGGTGAAAAGAAGTGCTGCCACCTGCTACCACTCTTTTTTTTTTAAACATCATTCCCAGTGGATTTCTCCTACATATTTATCCAGGGCAGAGAAGCTGTTCCCCCACCAGGTTTGTTCTCCACAAGTGTCATGTAATGGGTTTCCATCCTTGCAGGAGGGACAAGTGTGGCTCCCAGAGCTGCTCCCCGAGCTGACCTGCAGCTGCTGGCACATTTGGGGTTTGCAAAGCCTTTCATTATCCCCCTTCCATTGTATCAGCCCAACGCTGCCTCTGAGCACGTAATACATTATCTTAGTGGGCTGCCACAAGAGATCTCCTGGAAATAGAATTTAATTCATGAGCTGACATAGGTGTGTGCTATTTGTATTAGAACTTACAGCTTCCTTGATGTTGGAGTGGTCCCCAGTATTTGGGAATTGCTCTTTTGTTGTTTTTCCATGGATATTTGCAGCCCCCAGGAGTGTTTGTGCTACTGATGATGCAAACTAAACACAATGTATAACCATATTATTTAGAAATTTCAAACACCTCATGAAAGGTTTTAAATGACCAGGTTTAGACGCACCAGATGTGTCCAGGGGGCAAGAAGAAACAGGGAATAGAAAACAAATCTCAAACACAAAACATTTAGCTTTAAATGAAATTTCTAAGCGTTTTCATGTCCCTTCATTGTGCTAAGGTCACACCTTATGTTATCCAAGTGAAATACACAGTCCTCAACCCAGTTTTTGGTAATAAAAGCTACTGGCAAGAGAGCTATTGATAATTCTGGCACCAGCACACTAACTGCTATTGCTCACAGGCACTGGCAGTCCTCCCTGCTTCGGGCAATCACTTTTGCTTGAATTTAGATATTTTCCCTTAATTCTAGACAGAATGCAGAGAACATTTTAGCTAAAGAAGTGAGTTTCAAGGCAAAACATGGAACTTGTTAAGAATCATTAGCATAATTCTGAAGGATTCTTGGGCTTCTGCCTGCTCAGTTTTGCATTATTTGGGGCTCAGCCATCAGCAAACTGCTGAACAAGGTGTTCACCAATATCCTCCTTGGTGATTCTGCGTGAGCTGCTGTACACCTGAGAGGGGTGAGGAGCAAAGCAAGGAGACATTGCACCTTCAGAGGACAAGGAGAATCATTTCCCTAAATACAAATGGACTTAGGCATGGACAGGAATCCCCATGATGCCCAAGAGAGACATTTCTCAGAAGTGGCTCCTGAAGCTTCCCCAGAAAATGTGGTTTGGCACTCCCAGGTCCCTATCACTTCTCATCTCCTGCATATCTTATCCAAATCTTTGCTTCCCTCCCTCCCTGCCTGCAGGAGAATATCAAATGCTTTCCAATCCAGCACATCTTGCTGCTAAAAGCCGTCAGGAAATCATCCCTTTGTGCATCACATCTGTGAATCCACGAGAGATGCAATCCTCACTTCTGGAAAAAAAACCCTTTTAAAAACCATCAGCATTTGCCAAAATCTGTTTCCCCTCTAGAATAGGCTCCCTAATAAACTCCAGCCACTAAAGACCCCAGGCTAGTTTATCATCTCTTTTCCATGACCTTCATCTAACTTCAGCTCTCATAGCCAGAGCAGGAGTGAGTTATTTTGATTAACGATGATTGCCTCTTTGTCAGCTCCGTAAATCAACTCAAATAAGAAACTCATACCTTGAAAGATTTAGAGGAGTTGCTGCCAAGTATTTTATAAGGTCTTTATTCACTCTCTGTCGTGGGCTCTACTCTCAAATGTGCCACAATAAAACTCTCAGCTCCCCTCCCTCCTCCTGCAGACGTTGCATTTCTCCGTGTTTTCCGCCGAGCTGATAACATTCCTACAGCTGTAGGGCTGCTTGATTTCCTTGTTTGTGCAGAGTCATCACTGATCATACACACCATGGAAGCACAGCAGGAGGACTGGGGGTGGATCATAACTCTGCCTCTGACAGGAGGGGTTGAGCTAGCAGCAGCTGGAGGTTGGGCAAGCTGGGGAAAAGGGCTTGAGAGTCGCCAGGGAAGGAGAATCTCAATCCATCCCAGTTTGACAGGCAAGGGATAATGGCTGTAAACTGGTAGAGAATAGGTTTGGGTTAAATATGAGGAGGAAATTCCTCCCTGTGAGGGTGGTGAGGCTGCCCAGAGAAGCTGTGGCTGCCCCTGGATCCCTGGAAGTGTCCAAGGCCAGGCTGGACCATTTTACCTCCAAACATTCGAATTCTCCCTCCAAAAATTTCCATTTCACCTCCAAAAAATACCATTTTTTTTCCAAAAAATCCAAATTTTCCCATAAAAATGCAATTTTTCACCCCAAAATTCCCATTTTTCCTTCCAAAACTTCCCATTTTGACTCAAAAAATTCTCATTTTAAGTCCAAAAAAATTCTCAAGCTCTCCAGGGCTTGGAGCAACCTGGTCTGCCAGAAGGGCAGAAAGGTGGAAACACGATATCTTTAAGGTCCTTTTCCTCCCAGCCCCCTGTCAGGGCCTGACCTCTCTCACAGGGAGGAATTTCTTCTTTACATGTGATCTAAACATCCCTCTCCTTCTAAACATCCCTTCTCAGCACCCTGCCAGCAGCTGGAAGCTCTCAAAGAGGGAGGGATGGGACATGATGATCCTAAAGATGTTTTTCCAGCCTGAATGGTTCCATAATTCCGTGATGGACACGGCCAGCCCTGTGGCAGTGATGGCCTTGCAGCCCCACTGGTGCATTAAGGGTGACATTTCCCTGTGGCTAGCACAGGTCTTTCCCATGAGAATTCCTTTTGTGTTCTATAAATAAAGATAAGGTTTGGATGTTATTAAAAACAGTGTCCCAAGATCTGGACGGTGCAGGCCTGGCCAATCAGGCCTAGGGGGAGGTTTCTGACTGACCAATCTGGGTGACCTTTGAAAACTCTATATATATGATGAAATCAAAACAATAAAGGTCTTTTTCCTTCTTGCCACTGAGAACTGGGTTCCTTTCTCTGCTAGCTGCTCAACAGCGACATTTCCCACCTCTGTTTTGGGAGCAAATGGAAACAGAGACACCTTTGATGCCTCTGGCACAGGAGATCTGACATGTCACAGGCCAGGGCAGCACGGGCAGAGGATCAAACCACCAGCTTATCCTGATGAGAGAGTGGAAAAGCACCTTGTTCCTTCCTGGCCTCCTTGTATCTGGGTGGATGTCGCTGTTGAGCCGCTAGCAGAGAAAGGACCCGAGTTTTCAGTGTGGCAAAAAAGAGAGATTTATTATTTTGATTCCAACTTACATAGACTTTTCAGAGGTCACCCAGATTGGTCAGTCAGAAACCTCCCCCTAGGCCTGATTGGCCAGGCCTGAACTGTCCAAATCTCGAGACACTGTTTCAATAACATCCAGACTTTATCTTTGTTTATAAAACACAGGAGAAAGATCTCATGGGAGAGACCTGGGCTAGCCACAGGTGTGAGGATGGGGATGATGAGGGTTTGACGTGGAAAAGAGGACAGAAAGGGACAGAAGAGAAGAAGGGCCTCTTAAAGATGAGTTCCTGTCCATGGCGCCCCATCAGCTCAACCACTGAGGGCACAAGAGAAGAAAGTTTTGACACTGAGACCAAGATCTGCACCTTAAATACGACTCAAACAGAGCTAAGCATTCATTGCCATGGACTTCACGCTGTCTTTCAGCAGGCAGCCAGCACAAAATGAAGCCCCTGTGCTCTGTAAGAGCAATGCCAGACACAAATAACTGTTTTCATGTCCAATCTTGGTGGCTTGTGCCAATGGAAGCCAAGCAGTAGCCACAGATGTTAGTTAAGGACATCTTAGTGGTGCTGTGTTCACTGTGCATTCTGCAGCCTAATTACACTGCCTTCATTATTAATAACGTACAAAATGAGTAGTGATAGATTGAGACAGTTTTCATTATTTTACTGTAGGTCTTTCAGAATGCCAGTCAAAAGTGAGTGGATAAAAAGCAAAATAAAAATCCCGAGATGAGTCGAGATTGTTTCGAACACAAAAAACGAGAGATAAAATATTTCTGAAAAAACAGACATTCCTCTCACTATCATTATGCCAAAAAATAATGGAGACTGACATCATTTGGAAGGGAAAGGGAAACAATCGGGGAATATTAATTGGGGCACACATCATGCAGTGATTTTGAATTCCTCTATGCAGGGAGACAGAGAGAAAAAGTTGCTATTTTCTGGCAGCCTCTGGCAGTCTGTGGGCAGAAAGGGAAGGTCATGCTTGAAAGAGGAGGCAGAGCTCCCCTGGAGTCAGCTAGAGCCCATCTTCAAAGGGGGCAGCACTCCAGCTTTTGGGGCACGAGCTCTGCATTTGTAGGTTTTTTCCTTTCTCTTTTTTGTTTTTTTTAAAGCTGGAAAATGAAGATCTCTTGACTTGCCCCAGGCTACCTAACCTGGCTTCACAGCTCAGCCCCTTTACAAAAGTACTGCTTCTACCTGTTCACCTGGCTGCTAGAATATTATAAAATGTATCTGAGTCCTAGTCCTAAAACCTCTTTTTAAACCATTGCAGGGGGGGAAAAAATGGATATTGGAAAGTAATTCAGAAAGAAAATTTTACTTTTCTGGCTTTCACACAGTACAGACACTCTCCCTACAGCCATTTCTATGGAGATTTCTCATGCATAAATAAGCATTAACCACTAATTCGCAGTGTGAAAAGTATTATTCCAAGAAGAAACAAGGAAGATGGCCAGTGGGCCTGAGTAAATCACATGCTGCTTGTATCAGCTTATCCTTATTTTTTGCATATTAGGAAACAGCAGCAAGAAATCCTAAGTGCTCCCCACACCAGCCAGGCTCCCTCAGCTCCTGCAAACCATCCCTTCCCAATCCCAGCAGCAGGGCAAGAACTGCAGTGGTGCTAGAACAAGGAAAGAAGTGGTTCAGTGCTTGGATTGCATCTCTTCTTATTTCACCTTCCTTGATCTCTTCATGGTCTTGCTTGTAAAATCACCTTCAGCACCTGGAAGGTGTTGGATTCTCCCTGAAGCCAAGAGGGATCCTTTTCCAGGTGGTTTGCACAGATCCCTTTTATAGAGGATATTTAAATACTTATCATTAGGGGGAAACAGAAAGGAATTTGGCTCCTGAACCCCTCGGGCTGCTCCTCCCGGGATGTGGTTGTGGAGGAGTGGAGCAATCCAGCTCTTCTTCAACATCTCCCCCATGTGGCACCAGAACGTTCACAGCACAGGAATCACTCCCAGCCAGCAGGAAGAAGCTGCTCCTCGATCCACATTTTGCTGGAAATCCACATTTTATTGACCAGCAGCTTTCTCATTTCTTAATTCACATGGTCCTTCCTCCTGGCTCCATCCCAGAGTCATTCCAAGGTGTGGTGCTTTCCCTTTCCATAGAAATAATGTTGATACCTTTGAAAGATCAGGCAATTCCACAATGTGAGCTCTTTATTTACTCGGGATGCATATTCAGAGGGTGAGTGCTGCGTGTTTGAAATCTAATAAATGCATGAGTTGGGTGACAGAGCAGCAAATTATTGGATTTTCCATAAAAGCCTGTCTCCACATGCTGGAGTGGAGGTTAAGCACAGAGAGCGGGTCAAAAAGTATCAACAAAATAGTTAATTAAATTTATATATCAAAAGAAAAAAAAATCGTGGTTTCCTTATAATGAGAATTTTCCTGTAACATTTAACTCACAGAGAGGGTGGCTAATTCCATTTATGTTAATATTAAACCAGCATACTTTTGCTTTTAGCTTAATCACTAAGCAACCAAGTCACCAGAAGAACACAGGTTATCCAGCAATTATCCCACAAACACGTCTGGGGCTGAATTCTGACACTGCACCATTAAAATCCATGGAGATTTTCCCGGGAGTCCCATGACAGGAATGCTAAGGATATAAAAACTGACACATGATTACGTGTTAATTGGTCCCAATCCCATTCGTGGTTCCAGTCCCATTCAAAGCCTTTTAATTCATGGAAGAGTTGGGCAGGAATGATAGCACCAATTATTGCTAAGAGGTACCAAGGTGCATTACTTGATATTTATTATTAACAGCATCTTTTAAAGCAATTTTCATCCTAAGGATCTCAAAGCTTTTACACATTAATGAATGAAGAGCCTCACACGATCACTGTGAAGTAGGCAAATATTATTCCCAACTCACAGATAAATGAGGAGGATGGGAATTAAATTACATTCTGAAATTTGTGCAATGGATAAAAGACACCTTTTCCCTGAAGGAAGAGCAGATCTGAAGTGGTGACAGGGTCTTGCAACCATCTCCTTGATGGGGAAAATTGGACTCCAGAGAAAATCTGTGGCTTGCCAAAGCTCCATGCAAACAAAATCGAATGGAATGTATTTACCATGGATGCTTTCCTAGGAGGGAGCTAAGCCCAGAGCCTAGAAGGAGTTAAAGTATGAAGGATTACCACATCTGGACAAGATCTGTTGCCAGGGCTGTTCTGTCACAAGGCTCTTCGGGATATTTCTGCAGGAACAGCAGCCCAGCATTCACTTCCAAAAACCAGCTCTTCCACTTGAATTTGCTCCCCAAAACAAGATGGCTTTTGCTTGCAAAATCACCTCCCTACCCAGCATCCAGGGCAGGAATCTGGAGAAACAACTTAATTTTTATCAAGCAAGTGCTTAAAGCAACAGTTGATATATGGGGAGAGAACGCAAATGCTCTCTCTGTCTCGCAGAGCCATTAAACATTTATTGGTGTTTCTGAGACAAAAATACAAATGTAAAGCTTGGCTGGCTCCCACCTCCTGCTGGGCTCAGCCTGGTGACCCCTGAGCTCCCAGGGTGGAGGGGAAGTTTGCAGCTGACTGAGGAGAAGGGTTTGCTGTGGGATGGAGCTCTCAGGTTTGGTCCATCACCACAGTGCTGCTGCAGCTCAGTTTGGGGCTGAGCTGGTGGCTTAGCTCGTTTGTTAACCAGAAATGGAGCAGGAGACTCTCCAGGCAGAAGAAAAAAAAACACATTGAGGGGATAAAACATGGTTTTTTGAGTCTTCACATCTTGTGTTTCCCGAGCGCTGAGTGAGGCTAACTGGGATTTTCTGTCTCATTTGCTGGCTGCACAATTGGGGTTTTCTCCTGTTATTAGCTGAAAAATCTGCATTGCTGATAAACTGCTGCGATAGCAGATACTTTCTGGTCTCCCCTAATTGCTTCTTCTACATTTATGAAGATACTCATCGTTTCTCTCTCATGAGCTCCAATTAAATCTTGCAGAGCTTTCACTCACACCCCCTGCTCATGAATACACATTGTGCTTTGAGTGAGACAAAATTGTCACCTCTTCTTTGGTGCTCAACAGGACCCTGCAAAGGAAATGTTCTGTCCTAAACCACCTGCTCAGGGGTGTGAGGGCCTTTTGTGGAGGAATCAATGGAAAATGGAATTTTGGAATTACCTGGTTATTAATTCTATTTGCAATATCCACTGTCTGCAGAGATCTGCCTGCAGAGATCTGAGCTTCTCTGTGCATTTTTTTGTTATAATCAGTCCTGGTTCCTCTCAGAACTAAAGAAAGGTGTGCCTCAGGTTTTCTCAGCTGCTATTCCCTTGTCTATACACAAACACACAAATATATACACATTTATATTTATTTCTCTCTTTCTGTGAACAGTGCTGAGCTGCTGCCATACAACCCCAGCCTGACCTCTCCCCTGGCATGGCCATCCTCTCCACACCATCACAAAAACATAAAAGTCAACGCTGACTTATAAGGAACTACTTATAAACAAACAACAAACCTGCAGAGAGCTTTGCTCCTGCACCCTTCAAAGGCGAGGTTATGCTCTCCTCTTTGCACATGTGATTTATTTCATAATTTTTTTGTCTTCTACTCTTGCAGGGTTGCAAATATCGAAAGCATTTCTGAGCTTTCAACAGCAATATCAAAGCTGATTCGGAATAATGAGCTTTTTTCCAGTTCCAAAGGAGAGCAAAATATGAAAGAATGAGAATGAAATCAGAACAGACCTGATGTCACTGTGCTGAACCACCTTGTGCACAGTGAATTACCACCAGCACCAGTCTTACAGCAAATGTAATTTTGTGTTGCAGCACCATTGTTTAGTGATATAAATATTTTGCAGTGATGGTAGGCAGCAGAGTCCATCCTTTGCATGGTTCCAGCTCAGGTTTGTCCCCCTGAGGGGTGGGGAAAGCTCAGATTGCTTCTGGGACAAAAGCTTCATAAATTCATCCTGCATCTCTTTCGGGGAAATAAAACCCCTGATCTTTCCCCAAGGCTGCAACTCCCATTTTTACAATCATTTTGTAAACTTCCTTACCCTGACTCTTGGCTCAGACAATGCAGAGGTTTTGACCCAGGCAGGAGCACCAGGAAAGATGGGTGATTTCAGCACTTGTGAGTTCCTAAAGCTGTGCAGAGCTGGGCTGGTGGAGAGAGCAGCACCTTGCAGCTCCCCTGGCTCAGGGTGTCTCTGATCCCTCATTCTACTGCACAGCAGTCTCCAAATTCTCAATTTTTTTTCTCAAGTGCTCAAATCACATCATTCAAAAATTGCAAAAATAAATTGAATTGACAGAAGCAGCCCACAAATGAATTTTCCCTGTCCTCCCAGGCCACGAAAGAGGCAGCAGCCTGTCAGGTACCTGTTTAGGGACAAACACCACAAGCCAGGCTGTGTCACACATGTTAGTGATGTCATTAGACACAAAGAGGTCCCTGCTGAAGCTTCAGAGGTTCTGCCTTTTATCTTCTCCTCCCTCAACACGAGTCAGAGTGTTTCCTGCTCCCTTTCAGCCCCAGAGGGATCAGGAGGAGGTGTGCTGCTGGCTTGAGACAGCCAAGGAGATTCCTTCTTATGGAAATGGCATGGCAAGGGTAATGTAAAAAAAATACAGCATGCAGAGCAGCAAGTTTGTTTTTTGGGCTTTCCTCTAGATACACCCTGGTTTGAACTGAAGCTTTTTTCCAAGCCAAACCAGCTCAGGGGATGTGCAGGCTGAGCTGAATGACCACCAAGATATGTGAACAGCAGTTTCCAGCTGCATTTTGATAATACTCCTCAACAGAGTTTGCATCACATCCATTTCTGCAGCCTCTGAACCACATCCCTGTGGAGAGAACTCTTTCAGAACGCTGATAATTTCCATTTATTGAAGCAAATCCTCCCTTCCCTGCTCTTCCTGTTGATACTGGTAGGACCCACTCGTGTGAAAATAGAGGTTGTGGGGTGTTGCTCCTGAAGCTCTGCTGAAAGTCTGAAGAACAGATGGTGAGAAGTGTTGGAGCAGCAAACAAAGTGTTGCAGCAACATGGCTGGTTTTGTACAACAGACCTCTGTGGAAAATGAGAACTATTTTTAAAGGTCAGCTGGGGAAATAGCACTGCTCTGCTACCAGTTCTGCAGCAATTATTGGGGCTGTCTCTGTGACAGGCTGCTCAGGAAGGCAACAGGGACCACTGGAGAAAAGATTATAAAGTAAAAGGGCTCCACAAATTATTATTTTGTCTGGTTAGAAATGGAGGGTAATATAAAACACCAAAGCCCAACAGCTGGGGGGACACTGAGTGGTTAAGTACATTTCATGCCAAGTAGGTTTTCCTTTTCTCCATAAACTGAAAGACTCTCACCTTAAATGATTTATTTACAGGGTATCAGTGGGAGGCTTAAAAGGCTTAAGGTGGTGACAACTCAAATACTCAGATATTTTCCAAAGAAAAACAAGGCAATATCCTCTGTCCAAACTGGCATTAAGTTCATCTGCAGACCTGCCCAGGCTAAACCTGCTAAAGGTTTGTCCCACAAGTCAGAGAGGGCTGGAGCTGTTTGATTCAGAGTAATGGGAAAAAACCAACCAACCAACCAACCAAAAAAACCCACAAAAACTACGTTACAACCCCAGGTTTTAAAGAAAAGATACTTCTAAATGTAAATGAAAGTGTTCTTTGGTTATGATATTTGCGCAATGAGAACACTGTTTAGTTAACAACTTGGGTTAGGAGTACCACAGGTTGATTTTCTGTCTTTAATTGAGAAAGAAATGAACTCCCCAGCAGAGAAGCATTGAATATCTCAATGCCCTCACATTCTCATGCCTAAACAGCAACTGAAATCTGAGTAAATCTAAGCCAAATGCCCCACAAAGCTGATCTTGTTCTCAAGCCATCACTTGTGTTATGATCTCATTTAAAAAGCCCACTGCAAACCCAAAGATGATCTCAATGCCTTTTCATCCCTTCCAGGACAACACCTGAGGATAATCACAACACTGCTGGCAAAGGCACTGAAGGAATTATATTCCTCCCAAGGAACTTCAAATCCACTTGAAGTCAATCAAACACCTCATGGAAGGAACTAAATGCACTGAACTTCCTGAAAGCTTGGATTTTGAGGGCAAACATCTAGCAAAATTTCATGTGTTCCTTCATATAAAAGAGAATATTTCTGTACATCTAGGGCTGGTGCTGGGTGTACCTCTTCTGTTCATCAGACAAATTGATTTGGAAACAGCTGGATTGGAGCTGATGCACATAACTCAGCCCTTGGATGTTGTGTTCCTCTGCTCCACGCCAGCCCAGCCTCTCCCAACAGCAATTAGAAACAGAAACTCAAATAAAACAAATCAAAAAGTAATTTGGGCAAAGCTGGGGGGTGATTTAAAGTTTGAAGGTTGTAATCGATTCAGGTCACGTGTGTCTGAGAAGCAATAAATCCTGCTTAGGGAAATGTCTGAGGAAAAAGCACTGCTAGGCTATAAAATTCCACCTCTGAGGATTATAAAACAACAGGCACAGAGCAAACATCCTTTCTGAGCATAATAGGGCTGTCAGAAATGATTGACAGCAGTGCCAATCTATCACAGGCTGCAGTGTCCTGTGCACAGGGCTGGCTGGCAGCAGTGGAATTGTTCATTCACTCCAGCAGCAGCAGAGGATGGGACATGTCACAGGGAATGAATTCACCTTTCCGCCTGCTTTCTGCACCCATGTTATCTCAGGGCAGCTTTGGGCTCAGACAGCAGAATTTCCATTCCATCCCTGGGCCAGGTGGGTGTGGAGATGGTGACCCACCAAGGGGAAGGTGCTGCAACCCTGGGACAAACCCTGAAATCCTGGGACAAGCCCTGCAATCCTGGGACAAACTCTGCAATCCTGGGACAAACTCTGCAGTCCTGGGAAAAACTCTGCAGTCCTGGGACAAACCTTGCAGTCCTGGGATAAACTGCAATCCTGGGACAAACCCTCAATCCTGGGACAAACCTTGCAATCGTGGGAAAAACTCTGCAATCCTGGGACAAATCCTGCAATCCTGGGACAAACTGCAATCCTGGGACAAGCCCTACAGTCCTGGGACAAATTCTGCAATTCTGGGACAAACCCTGCAATCCTGGGATAAACTGCAATCCTGGGACAAACTCTGCAGTCCTGGGACAAACCCTGTAATCCTGGGACAAACCCCAGAAAAACACCCATCTGGGTGCAAAGCCCCAGCCCTGAGCCACAGGGAGGGCAATGCTCCTTTCCCAGAGCTCTGTCAGCCCAGAAATCAATGCCCAATCCCTGAGACCAGGGGTTTTGTGAGGAGGAAATCCTACCCAGGCCGTGGAACGGATGGAGAGCACCAGGGGTCAAGAGATCCTGCAGATTGTAATGACTTTCATTAAATCTCTGTCTTCCCTGGGCAGAATTCGAGCTGACAGCCTATTGCTGAGACACTCCACACAGCTTATTACCTCTCCCTGCGTGCAGTTTAACACTGCTGATGGATCAGCAGCCCCTCAGCCAGCCCCCAGCACAGCCCCCAGCACCATTCTCCCACCTCATCTGCCACCAGTGCTATTTTTCTAGCCAGGAGGAGTGCAAAATAAACCCCATTCTCCATGGAGAAAACCCAATTGCTTGTGGGAGACGAGAAGAATTTCTTCCCTCCACTCAACAGCTGTTTCTCCACGCTGTGTTTACCAACAAGTGACCTCTAATTTCCCCTAGAAAGCCACAGTCACTGCTGTCACAGTCACTTGTACACCACTAGCACAAAACCAAGGCATTAAAATCAGCAAAAAGTGGAGTAAATTGACAAAACAGATGGGCAAAAGAGGTTCTTCCAAGAAGCCAAGGGGGAAATAAATATGGTGTAATTTATGAAGGGACTGGGCTGATGCTCAGGAGCACAGAGTCCATGTTCCAACTATCAGCAAATCCAGCTGTGAAACCCCAGGGAGGCTCCCTGGTGCCTCTGTGCTGTGGCTGCTCTCCACTCTGATGAGCATCCTTGTCCTTTGAGCTCCCAGGGACACCTCTGAGAGAGCAGGGAGCTGTCCCTTCACGGGCAGATGCACAAGGTCCCCAGCACAGCCTCCTCCAAAAGCCCTCACAGCGTTTTCCAAAGAGGAAAATCTCTGTGTGTTGCTTCACTGATTCATCTCCAGCCAAAAAAACGACTCAAGATCAAAGTTAGATCCACGGAGGACCCAAAGCCTTTGTTTCAGCAGCCTCTCCTGGTGTGTGTCCAAGCAGAGCTCCGAAAATGTGGCCAATTTCTCTCTGTGCCAGAAGGGCAGCAGGCATGAGGCATCACCCCACACCATCCCTGCCTTTCCAGAGCAGATTAATAGTGGCAGAGGGTGAGAAATGCCCATTAACTCTCCCCTCTGACCAGTCTCTCCTGCTGGGTTAGCAGGCCAGCTGATTCCCACCCAACATTTCAAGTTGGATGTTCTCTCCTCAAATTATCTCCCAGTCAAAATCAGGTCCATGGCAAGAGAGGGGAGTCAGAGTGCCAAAGCAGTGGATTTCAGCTTATCTTTGTGCAGAGCTTTGCACAATCAATACTGTTTAGAGCTGCAGGGCTCCATCTTCCCATAAACCCACTAACTGGGAAGCAAAGAGCACAGGGAAGGGAAGGGAAATAATTGCATTGGTGATGTTTTTTCCTCCTGTGTGATTAGAGCCATAGGGCACTCTGCAGTCAGGGTTAGCACATATTTATATTCACACACTGGTGGGGATATTCCTGCTGATATTCCTGCCAGCCTCATGTTTCTTTCATTCCTCAGAGGATTTATTTTATTTCAGTTTTGTTTTTTTTTTTACTGGATGCTATCACCTGTTTACTTCCATCCTTCTACTCACCACTACCACTTCCCACCTTGTCATTCTTCCAGCTTGAAAATCCCAGGCAAGAAAACATCCTGTCCTTCCTGGGAAGGGATCCAGGTGCATCACGAGGATACAGGAGCACTTGACATTTCCCCATTGTTCTTAGCATTTCCTAATCAGTCTCTCTATCTCAGGCACCAATTAATATGCATTCAGGACAGCTGATAAGTAGGAAAGCAATTCTTGGGTGCTAAAATTAGAATTCCTGCGCAAGGGGATTATCAATAGCTACCTTTTTGCCCCATATTTATTTAAATCTGCCACATGCAGATACCTGTGAGCATCTGCCTGCTCTCATGCCTGACTCCCCAGAGGTGTTCCAGATCCCTGGAAGTGTCCAAGGCCAGCTTGGACAGGGCTTGGAATAACCTGGGATAGGGGAAAGTGTCCCTGCCCAGGGTAGGGGTGGAATGGGATCAGCTTTAAGGTACCTTCCAACCCAAATTTTCTGCTCAAAATGTCAAGCTGGATGTTCTCTCCTCACATTATCCATCAGTCAAACTCAGGTCCGTGCCAGGAAAGGGGAGTAAAAGGGCCAAGCAGTGGATTTCAGCTTATCTTTTTACACCTACAGGATTCCACAAATTTCCAAGGATTCTGTGGAATTCTGGGAATCTGTAATTCTACTCCCACCTGCAGGGGAATCCACAGAATCTATTCCCACTGTGGGAGATCCAAGAGCACAGTGCAACCCCTCGTGTTCTCCACGACACTTGAGCAGCATTAACTGAGGTGGTTTGGGGTAAATGGAGGAGACTAAGATGTGCCAAAGTGAGATCAGCACTTTGCTCACAGAAGTGAAATCCCAGCACAGCTGGAAGGGTTTGCTCCCTGTGCACTCTGCAGCCTCCAAAACCTGGACTGACTCCTCGTGCAAAAATACCCAGCATGACAATAAAAGTGCCACCAGCAGGGATCCCCAGGTCTCTCCCCACAGCAAACAAGATCCCTGCCAGCCAAAGCCATCAGGAGCAGAGGTTTGGAAATGCAGTTTCTTTAAGGGCACTCAGGGACTCCACCATGGTATGGCAAAGACACTCCATTGCAAAAATCCTGGGTTCTTGAACTGTTAGTTTGTTATGAGTTTACACACTTGTGAGGAAATGTGTTTAACACAACAAATGTGCTTAACCAACACCACAGACCAGGATAGGAACATCAGGTGTGACCAACCACAGCCCCACTGTGAGCACTGATTGGTTCTGATAATTGTTTTACAATTATGTCACTTGTTCTTCACCTCTACTTCAGCTGAGTCATTCCCAGAATGCTTTTCTAGTTAGCCAAAGTGACAGCAGTGAGCCAGGATTTTACAAGGGTAGCAAATCCCTCACCTTGCAAGGCATTTCTGCTCCACAGCAGGAAAGTGGGAGAAGCAGATAAGATAACCAGCAGACTCCATGTGGGAAAACATGGAATAAAACAGACCATCTCCAGTCCTGGAGAGCTCCAAAGAGCTCCAAGCCTTCTCTGCCTGATTTTAGGGCTGGCCAGAGGTAAATGGAGAGGAGACCACCCTGTTTCAAAAGAACCCTCTGACAGAAACTCTCATTTTCCATCCAGGCTTTGCAAATAAAGACCAAAAGGGAAAACAGAAAAAGATAAATACAATTAATATTTCAAAGGGTGTTTTTTGTAGGCTGAAGGAAACACTGCAACACAGCAAAGCTACAGAGAAAAAGGTTTTTTTTTGTTGAAGCAGCAAAGGCACAAAGAAACATCTGCACATCGTTTCATGACTTTTAACTGGCATTTTAGAGCTTGGCTAAACCAACAGCTCAGTTGTCTGGCACTTCTAAAACTGGCATTCAGCACAGATGCTTAGTGGAAAGATGATTTTCTTTTGGTAGTGCTGACGCTGGATTCCCATCAATGGGGTTATTGCTGCATTCCCATCAATGGGTACATTGCTGTACTTTCTCCTGAAATTAAGAGCCATTTTCCACCCTGAATCTGAGGCTCAGCCCCAGCACAAGCTGCACACTCTGTGCACTGAGATGTCCTCCCCACAGCTGCAGATTTCAGAAGCCAAAACTCAGTTTTATAGAAGTGTCAGCAGTTAATGTTCTCCACTGCTAAAACTGCACCTAAAAAGGACATAATCCTCCAGATCCATGTAATGTCACTTCCTCACATCCCAACACACGTGTGGTTATTGATTCCCTACCTGTGCATCCATCAGGAGGTGCCTCATCAGCATCATGGCACTTTTCAGAGATTCCTTCTCGCTGGGCAAAAAGGCATCTTCATCCTCATCCAGGGCTTTTGACTTGTTGATGATAAAATGGGAGATCTGGTCGTTCAGGGAATGCAGAGATTCAACAGCTGTGGAGACAGAGAGGGAAAGCAAAAAAAACCAGGAGTGAAACAGTGCTGGAGGAAGCCAACATGATTTTTTCAGTTTGAGATGAGTGTCATTTGGTCTGGAAAAGTATAGCTGGAAATAATTTGTCCCCATTAGCTCTCTTGGATTCTCCTGAGAAGACCAGCAAAGGCATCATGCAGACCCTGAGCAACCTGGTCCAGTGGAAAGTGTCCTGCTCCTGGCAGGGTGGGTGGGAATGAGGTGGTATTTAAGGCTCCTTCCAACCCAAATCATTCCAGGATCCTATGGTTATGTTTGTAAGCTCAAGTAACAAGTCATGGCTAAAGTAAAAATAAGGGGGAAAAAACATTAAGTCAGTCTCTTGACTCCCAGCCCAGAGGCTGCTCCCTCTGAAGTGCAGGGACCCAGAACTTCAGACAACATGAAGGATAGAAGCTGGAAAAATTGGCTTTTTATTAGCTAGAGGAGGAGTGAGTCAGCCCAACAACTGCAATATTGCTAATTTTCTTTCTTCACAATTATTGGTATTTGAGTCACTTTTAATCTTTTAAACTCTGCTCCGTGGGTTCAAACCCCAGGGATTGCAATGAGACTCTGCTGCCAGCCATGCACGTCAGAAATCACCACCTCACAGCTCGCAGAAATCCCCCAGCAATTCCACAGACTCCGTGAAGCTGCAATTGATATCTGAACCAATGGCCACATCCATCTCTAACCCAGTGAAAAGCTCTGCACTTCCACGGATTTGAAAAATCTGCGCCGCGATTTGCTTTTCAGCCGCCGCGAGTTTGGAGGTTTCGGTTTTTACTGCTGCCTCGTTAAATAAATGAGGCCCAAATAATTCTGGAGTGGATTTCCTTTGTGCTGGTGGCTCAGGCAGCGGAGCCCTTTGATAAGCTCAGAGTAACACATCACTGTCACACCCTGAACGTGCTGCAAATCCTGCCTCGCTCGGGCTCTTTGTGAATAAAGCAGTGTGTTATTTAGGACTCTCTGACAAACTGATCTGAAGAACACAAGGCAATTGAAATATGCTCGACCTAGTTCTGTCTAAAGGAGATCTTACCACGAAATTTGAAGTAGTAAAGATTAGCCAGAAATCACTTGTTGAGGAGCAAATCTTCCCCAGACAAAAGGGCCACAACAAATCATGGTTGTGTCTCCAAAATGCAGGAGGGAAAGAGTAGAATCCTCCCCACTGAGAGGGTTTATTTTTCATTTAAATAATCAAATCTGTGCCTGACAACACCTTGGGGAGGGGATGGGGAGGATTCCCAACGCTCAGGGTGTTCATGCACCTCCTGCTGACAGAACAGGGGTTTGAGGCTCACTGTGATGGAGCATTGCAAACCACACCATAAATCACAGAATCATACAGGGAATGGCTTGGATTGGAAGGGATCTTACAGATCATCCCATTCCACCCTCCTGCCATGGGCAGGGACACCTTCCACTGTCCCAGGTTGCTCCAAGCCCTGTCCAGCCTGGCCTTGGACACTTGCAGGGGCAGCCACAGCTTCTCTGGGCAACCTGTGCCAGGGTCAGTCCTGACTGTGTGACAACTGCTTGGGACTCATGTCCATCCCACAGTCCTGTTTGTCTCATCTGTGTGACCCAAACACCTCCTGCCCCTGGATCTGGAGGTTCCCAGGTGATGCTCAGGAGCACACAGAGCCTGGGGAGCAGCGTGGCACAAAGGGGTGCTGGAAACCACGTGGAGCAACATTTCTCCAAGTCACCACTTAAAAATGATTTTGTAATCATATGTCCTCACACCAAGCAACACTCACAAGCCCAGGGAGCTGCAGGTTTCCCATCCAGCAGAGCAGCAGGCACACGGCTGCACACAGGCAGCAGCAGGTTGGTTTCCTTATCACTTCTAGACTCAACTAGCATCTCTATCAGACACTGAAAGCCATCTCAGCGGCACTAATGCACCACTATTGATCCATCCCATCCTTTCTGACTGAGGAAGAATTGAGGATGGATCATTTTTTTCCTAGTCTGAAATTTTGGCTGGAGCCCTAAGCCCACATCTGCTTTCAGTAATACAAATGTACACCAGAGTTCTCCTCCTCGAGCTGATGGCTCCCTTCCAGATTTACACAGGCTGTGACCAGAAATTGGTACATGGAGAACTTCTCCCAGCCTTTCTGATTCTAATGCAATTCAAAACAAACTAAATTATATTATCCTAAGTTATTCCAACCTCCTTATCTGAAGCAAGAGCTCTGCATTCTCTGAAATTTATTCTCTATTTTTCTGTCTCTTTGGGAAGTTCAGTGCTGTTGGAGCAGTTTGTGGCACATGAAGCTCAGGGGGGCAAAAGCTTCTCTCATTTGTAATTCTTTAGGTTTAGAGGGATACCAGAGAAATCAGAAAAAGTTTTTCCCACATTTTTTTTCCAGTAAGAATGTGGGAAAAGCAGATCAGTATTGACTTGAACCAATTTTTAGAGGGATCTGCCACAGTGCTGTGTTTATAGTCTGCTTAGCAAAACAAATCTTTTCCCATGAACACAAAGGAAACTGTATTGGAAAATAAAATCCTCTGAGTCTTCCTCATGAAAGTAAAAGAGGCATTTCCAGACCTCCAGCCTACACACACAGTGAAAACAAAGCTGAAAAGACCAAACCATTCCTGACACTGTTTTTCTGGAAGTCCTGTGTCAATCTGCAACACAGCTTCCAAAGGGCCCTTCCTACAAGCAGAAGAAATTTGATATTTCTCATTTAAATCAAGAGAAACTTCCTGCCTTTTGCCCACTAAAAACCTAAAGGAGGAGAGAAGGATAATGAGGCAAACCCTTCATCTCTCACAATGTCACAGCTCAAACATTTCTGCTGAGCAGCACTTCCACTAACCCAGAGAGTTCTTTGTGAAAACATAAAATTCTTCTTAAAGGAAAAAATTATGGATCTCAGATAGAAACACAGGTATGTTAAGTGGAGATTAAAAGATACTTCTTGGTCCCCTAAAATGAAAAAGAAACCAATGAAGACAACACTTTTCCTTTGCCCTGTCATTCCCCTTGGCTGGAGTTTGATAACACATCAGTAATTCTGCAAGAGAGACAACCAGCTAAGTAAAAGTTACAGCTGTCAAAGTCCTGCCAGCATCCCAGCTTTTCCCATTCCAATTTCATCATTTCCTCACTTCGAGGGTCAATTCCAAGAGCTGAAGGAACCATAACAATCCTCTGTCAGCGCTTTGACCTCACCCCAAAAAGAGGGTAAATAATGTCTTAGGGGGTCAGGGGTTCTGCCTGCTGCTGCCAGAGGTGATGTGCTGGGCTGGGCTGCTCAGCTGAGGACCAGCTGAGACCCCCAGCAGCAAGAATGGGTTGAAAAAGTTGGTTTTTTTTGCAGGGCAGAATCACCAGAGCCTGAAGGACATGCAGGGGAAAAAGGAAATTGCTTTCTGTCGGAGACGAGGGAAAAATTATACTTGCGCCAAAAACTCATTCAAGGAAGAGGCTGAAGCAATAAAGTTGTTCCAGGAGACCCCATTTTATACACTCCAGCTACTGCCCAGATGAGCACAAAATAAAATAAAGCATAGATAATGTATCCTGAGATCTACTGACAAAAGCCAGCAGAGTCTAAAATTAATTCTCGGCAGCGGGAGTGAGTAAATGAAAGAGGACGGACACCATCATAATTTTATCAAGGGAGGCTGCAGGAGGATTCCTGAGCTCATCTGCTGACTGCACATCATGGAAATAGAGGAGATGGTTAAATCTGTGTGAGCAGTCAGCTCTAGCCACTGGGGATCTGCTCCCGTGGAGAGAAAAGTCCAAAGCTGCAGTGTGTGGATGGATCCTTTGAAACTCCATCCCGAGGGAGCAGAGCTCAGAGCTCAGGGCTGCCAGGGAAAGCTCGCTGGCTAACGAGGTCCTTGCAGTGTCTGCACAGGCTGGGCTGTGTGTGGGCAAATTGTGCAATTCATTGGTGTTTCATGTTACCAAAGAGCTTCTCGAGTTACAGCCACGGGGGCTGCTTGTGCAGGGAGGAACAGGAAAATATTCAAAGCGCTTCAGACCTTCCCTGTCTGAGCTCTCACTGTGTTTTCTGCGTGGCCACTGCAGGGCTGGAGTCAGGGCTTGGTGACACGAGGGGCTCCTGAGTGTCCAAATGCCTTCCAGCATCTCCCCCATTAGGGAATAATGGAATGGTTTGGATTGGAAGAGATCTTACAGATCATCCTATTCCACCCTCCTGCCATGGCAGGGACACCTTCTGCTAGCCCAGGCTGCTCCAAGCCCTGTCCAGCCTGGCCTTGGACACTGCCAGGGATCCAGGGACAGCCACAGCTTCTCTGGGCACCCTGTGCCAGGGAATCACCTCCCTCACAGGGAAGGATTCCTTCCCATTAACCCATCTAACTCTGCCCTCTGGCAGTGGGAAGCCATTCCCTGCTATCCTGTCACTCCAGGCCCTTGTCCAAAGTCCCTCTCCAGTTTTCTTGGATTCACTTTTGGCACTGAAATGACTCTAAGATCTCCCCAGAGCCTTCTTTTCTCCAAGCTGGACATCCCCCATTGAATTGTTGGATTTACAAGTCCCAATGGAAACCTCAAGTCCCAGCTGAAATCTCTTTTTGGTGAGTAGGTAAAAAAATCTCAGATGATTGACTAAATTTCTTGAACTACATAAATAAAAGTTATGGAATAAAAATAAAAATAAAAGAATAAGAATGTTATTAATCAAATTATATCTGTCTGTGTGACTTCTGTCCCGTGAAGGATGATCCCTCTCGCCAGGAGGATGCTCTCATTCCCTTGAAAGAGGTGAGAAGGGAAGTTTCCCCTCCTGCTGCCTGCAAACCTGAAGTTTGGGGCATTGAAGACACGGAGAGACCAGCAGCATCTTCTGCTTTCTCTAAATCACAGCCAGTTCTGAAATACTCCCTCTTCCCCCCTGCAAAAACTTCTCTCTGCACAGGTTTTGGGAGAAATTAGGAATGTTCTTGTGAAATCTCCAAATTCTGCCTTTGGAACCAATAAGCAGCCAGCCCTGCAGCCTTGGAAATCCAAGGCAGTTTGGGTTATGGCATGTAGACACTAAAATGTGTAAAATTAAGGTATTTATAAGGCTAAATTATAAATAAAGCCCAGTGTTATTTATATTATCGGGGTTGGCTGATGTGTTTTTTGCTTGGTCCAGAAAAAAGAGGACATGCAAGACACACAACAGTTCATTTTTGCCAGATTAATGACTCTGATTAGGAAGCCTTTCCTGCTGTAGCATTTGCTAATTGCATTTGGACACATCAATTATTTTATTCACTTAGCAGTAGAAGAAATTTCCCTTTGTAAAAGCCAAGCTTGTGGAATCCTAGAGTCATAGAATCATGGAATCATTTAGGTTGGGAAAGACCACCAAGATCATCAGCCTTCAACCAAGTCGCCCTGTGCCAACTAACATACAACACAAAGTGCCACATCTGCTTTGTTTTTGAACATTTTTATGGATGGTGACTCCACCACTTCCCTGGGGAGCCAAATTCCAATGCTTTCCACCCTTACAGTGAAGAAATTTTTCCCAACACCCAACCTGTCTCCCCTCTCAAACCAGCCCTGCTTTAACACCTCTCCCTCCCACCCAGGGGAGAAGCTGTTCTGCAAAACCAACACCCACAGGCATCAGGATCACAAGGCTCTGAGGAAACAGAACCCATTTTCCTCTAGCCAGCCTGTCCTGCCTCTCTGCAGCTGGAAAATCCACCCTGAGCCATCTGCCCCAGCCATGTGCTTCTGCCAGACGCTGTTGACAGACACAGCCTGGCAGCATCACTGGGAAGAGCTCAAACTGAACCACTCCATAAATATTTTCTCCTGTTATGGCTAAGAAGAGACCTACAGCTTTTTCCCTTCCTCTGTGGCCTTTAAACTTGTTTCAAAGGAGGCATTCAACGAGCCCCCCTCGCAGGAATAATTTACCACACCATTAAGTGGAGAAGGAAAAAAAATCTGGTGTCTGCATTAGGGGCTCAATCACCTCTCAAGAAACACTGTGAAGAGCCCATTACAGTAATTACTGACGAGCTGGTCTCCCTGGGCTGTGAATGGTTTGTGTGGAACTGGCAAGGAGCTGCTTTCAGAGCTTCCCAGATGCAAAAGAAAGCCATCAGACCAATAAATGGCACTAGAGTTGCAGAGGAAAACATGCTCAGCAATAAAGCTGGTCATTTCTTCAGCTTATTAGTTTCTCTTTACCAACCCGACCTTTTTGGAAATGAAAATGCCATCAAGAAGTGGAGCTCTGCAGGGCAGGAGCAGCTCTTTAATAATCAAAGTTTTTTCATTGACATCTCCTTTATGCAGCAGAAACTTCTTTCTGAGGTGAACTTTAAACCACTTCAACCAAAATGTCAGTTTGGCATTGTCCTTAAACACATGAATAAGTTTGGAATCTAGCAACACAGAAATAAATTTTGCAATTTCTCATTACATTCTCCCTCCATTTTAAAGCCCATATTTGAGCAGGAAAAGGATGTGAGTTCTAGACCTGTCTGCAAGGACAGATGTCCATATTTCCCTTGGAGAAACCACCTGTTGCTAAAAAACTCCAGTTTATGTAGCCAAGATATGTCTGAACTGAGTAGGGAAAGAAGAGCTGTTGCTGTAATTTTCTGTTCTTTCTGAGGTTTTTTCATCAGCCCTTTGGAAAGGTCTTTTCTCCTTTGTCTCAGTTTTTCAGCTCTAAATCACAGCCAATGGCAGTAGTGAGATGAAGGTCACTAGAATTTGGCCAAAATTTGAAAAATAAAAAGGCTCAGTGTTTCCTCTCACTAAAACACTGCCAGGGTCATTTAGAAAATAAACAATATTTCCCTGTTTGTGTAAAATCTCACTAGAGCTACGAGAACATCACGCAGCTGAAGAAGTGATCCCATCCCTAAAAACTTGCTTATTCACCCCAGCTGCATTAGTTAAAATAATAAATATTATAATAAAAAAATACCACTCACCCTAAAATAAAAAAAAAATTCAAATTTATGTAAATTCTCCTGTTCTGTTTATGGTTAGGATGGGAAAATGGAGTTGGAGCAGAGGCTGAGGCAGCTGGGATGAGGTCCTGCTGCTCTGGGCAGTGCCTTGAGCTGGAAGAGCTCACAACTGCCAGCAAACCCAACTCCAAACTTCGTGGCTGGGCTGTTGTTGTTTACAGAAATATTCGAGATGCTGAACTCCCCAGAGAGCTGCAAACTGCCAGGCCAGGAACAATGTCAAACTTTGAGAAATGCACCAGGCACTGTGCCAAACCAGCAAATCCAACCCCTGCAAGAGCAGCTCCATTCCAACCTGCCAAGAGCCAAAGAAACCTTTCCAGAGGTGACACTCCCAACCCTACAGCTGCTGCTTTCCCCTTGCTGGAATCATTTATCTGTCACCTCCATGGCTGATTGTGCAACTGTGATATTCCAGAAACAATAGCTGTTTAGATAAGAAGGAAGAGAACAACAGAAATTTGGGTGCCAGCAGCAGGATCAGACATCCAGCTGCTCTGGAGGAGAAATGTGCTCCCATAAAAGCTCCTGAATGGCACAGGATTGGTTCCCATTTCACCCAAAATGAGCTCCAGGGTTGTGGATGGATCACCTAAACCCTCAACCTTCAGTTCCCATCTCTACACACATCCTGCAGCTCATGGAAATGTCACAAACCAGAGGGGACACTGGTGACAGACTTGTTTGGCTTCTCCCTGATATTCAGCCCCAAACTGGAAGTTGTTTTGCTTTAACAAGCAAACAGGATGCTCCATCTCCTTGGTGTCAAAGGTGGAAGAAAATTCTTCCTGAAGGCAATTTAACAAATCACAGTTTTTTCTGGAACTGAAACTAGGAAAACAACTGAGCTGGGTTTGTTTCCCACCAAACAAATGCAGAGACTGAAGTTTTATGTGCTGCTGTGAGTGCTGAGAAACCAATTAATATTGTCTTGTTAATCTGCTGAGGTTGCAACAGTGAGAGAGAGTCACCAGAAATCCTGAAAGGGGCTTAAAAAGCAAGATGTAAAAATGAAACAAATGGCGTTTGTTCACATCAGCTCCTGAGATCTTTGTTTCGCCCCCAAAACGGCACTTCTTTTAACCAGAAATGTTAGGAACAAAAAAACCCAAACCAAACAAAAAAACTCAAACCCAAACCAAAACAACACAACCAGATTTGTCACATCAGAAAAATGCCAGTGATCCTGAGACTTCAATAAAGTCATGAAAAGCAGCAATCTGCAAATCTCTCGCTGCGTGTGCCTGTGTTTGTTCACAGATAAAAGGAGGGATGGAGAACTCTGTTCAAGCAAGTATTTAAATTTCCTTGGGAGCTGCCTTCTTGAGCAGCTCTGCTGCTTAAAACCTGGGATGTGACACTAACAAAACGCTGGGCTTAGCAATTCTATCTCAGAAAAAAAAGAAAAAAACCCCTTTATTGGCAGAGCATTAGAAAAAAGCTGAAATTCAAACAGTGGAAACACAGGTTGATAAACCTCTCTGAGCACAGCGGATCAGAGGGTCAAGTTTTATCAAGCACTCACCAACCCAGCTGTCTCAGGGAGCCTGGGAGGTGGATTTAGTTCCTGCTGCAGATAAAGGTGATGCTGAGGACCACACCAGCTGCTCCAACTGCACCCAAACTGCCTGCAGAGCCCCCAAGCAGCTCCTGACTGGTAATTGTTTTATTCCTGCGTTTGCTTCTCACCCATTCCCATTCATCCACTGAAATAGCAGCAATTCCTTTTTGAGAAATCCACACCTTTTTTTACTCATCTAAACCATGCAACTCATGGGATAATGTCACCTGTGGGTGTATAATACCCTGGATATTTTGAATTATTTGCAATTTGTGCAATTTTGGCATTCCTGTGTCCATTTCTGCCTGATTTTAGCTTGTAGCATTGCAGCCAATATCCCCAACCCTATTTATGTGGAATAAAAGAAAAAAAACTACCTAGAAAATAAAGATAAAATGAGACTATACTCAGCATTTAATAACCTTGACAAGATTATATCTTCGGAGCAAAATCTTCACGTTCAAGACACTTCTTTAGTGTGTCATTTATTTTTATGGGCCCAGAATTGAACAAATTCCCCTAAAATAAAACAGATTTTTCCAGACCAGTATTTAAACTTGTTATTTCTGTAAACTGCATCTATAAAATGCCACAAAAAGAGTATTTTTTTTCCCTGTAAAGTATATTATCCTGTGATCAGTTTTGTCTGTCTCCACAGCTTCAGACTTAACGTTCCCTGTAAGTAAGAACAAGTCATGCAAGCAGCAGGTTTAGAAGCTGTGCCAGGGAATAATAGGAAAAATTTCTTCCCATAAAGGGTGGTCAGGCACTGGAATATGCTGTCCAGGAAAGTGATGGAATCATCATCCCTGGAAATATCCAAAGTGGATGTGGCATTTGGGGAGTTGCCCACGCAGGAAATGTGTCAAACTCTTCTGGGGTGTTTTTCTCATCGAAAACCCCACAAGTTGTTAAGGGAATGTCAACTGGAAGGTTTCATGTAGAAAACATGCAAGTCCTGATGATTTTTAAGCTCATTCCTCCTCCGGTGTTTGGGATGGCATTTTAACAGAACTCCGTGGGCACTTCATGTTTCTTTTCAGTAATGTTTTCATTCCACCTGAGCATGAGCATTTGTCAGAATTATGACATTTCCAGCAAAAAAAAGAACAAGTAGGGCATTCAGTAGTAATTACAGAGTATTCAAATGTTTGTCTCGGTTGGAATAATTATTTTTTATATATTAGATTTTCTATTTTCTAGCTGCTCCTGTGAAGGTGCTTTTAGCTCTCTTGTATCCAATGGGATGTGCAGTGGGGAAGCAGAACCTCTTCACTTTTTTCATCTAGTAAAACCTCATGTGACACTAAGTGGATTTTTCTTCCTGGTGACCATAGGGGAAATAATTTGTTTCTAAACTTCCCTACCTGCAGAAAACAATGTCTTCTTTGTTTTGAGTTCCCTTGGTTTTGTGATTTAGCTTTGAACCTTGACTCCACGGCCGAGCGATTTTATATCCAAATTACTCACTCTGCATTTGTAAACTTTGCTTGTGGCATTTATTCCAGCAATCTGAAAGCAGTGAAAACTCCAAATATCCCTGCAGACAGGGATAACATATATCACATTAACCTCCTTTCCTCGCTTTCATCTGCAGCCTTTGCAGCAGGCTTGTTTGGCAAAGCAGTGAAATTAAACTGTAATGAGGGATGAGAGGAGTAACTGCCACCAGTTTGGGACTGGGGGAGCTGGGAAGGGCTTTGGAAGGGCTGGGATGTTCCAGGGATTGTCCTGTGCTGAGCTGAGCCCAAGGGAGGCACAGGGAGACAGGAGATCACTGCAGTGAGAGAGGCAGGTGGAACCACAGCAGAGGCAGAGCAGGAGGTGTTGCAATGCCTCCCTCTGTGATGGGGAGTATTAGGGAAATAGAAAAGGTTTTGATTAAAATGTTCAAAACCCCCTGAAGCCACTCAGGGGTTTGTTTTGTTTCAGTCCTGCCCACAGTTCTTGGGCTGCTGATGCAGCTGAGGTGTTTCAGTGTCTGACTTGCTTTTTGGGATGGAGATTAAACACTGCTGGAAGAGCAGCTCAAGGCAGCCATCCAGCCCTGGGCTCAGCCCCTCATGGGTGGGAGATGCCCCAAAAGGAGTCCTGTGGAGCACCCTGCCCTCACTGCCACACTCACCCTGCTCTCCCAGCCTGACAAACCCCTGGCTGAGCCCCACCAGCTCCAGCCTCACTGCTCCCACTGCCTGTCCCTTGGTGGCACTGAGAATGACACAGTTTCTGAGAGCTTTTCATCTTCCTGAGGCTCCTGAACCTGTGTAAACAACCACATTAACGTTGGAAGTTAATTCTCCTGTTAATAACCCAGCCCAGCAGCAGCTGCCCAAGGGAACAACCCTTCTCTTTGGCACAAGAATTTTGATGGATGAAGGGAAAGCATTTAATTTGGACACTTGACTGACAGAAAGTGTCCCTGATAATTACAGCCAAAAGACAGAAGGAAGAAAAGTGATAACACAGCTCCATCAACTCATTTTGGTGTCATACTGGGGGTGACTGGAGACCACACAGTACAAGAGACTTATTTACTCTATTTCTCATTAAGTCAGGGTGAGATTAGCGCCAAGTCTGCTTAGTTTCAATACCAATGCAAAATACTGAGTTGTGTAAATAAGAATCAACTCCCTGAACAGCTCCAGCTGCACAGATCCCACCTCTGCTCTCTCCAGTGGAGCTTCAGTGTCTTTGGTGAACTTCATCCTTACCAGTGGCAATATTTCAGAATGACATGTCTTTCCTCTGAATTGCATTTTCTCAATGTCTCACAGTGAATTCAGAAAGCCAGCCTGACACGAGCTGTGTCAGCAGCATGTGGGTGAAGTGCTCCAGACACCTCTGCCAGCCTGGGGAAGGGAAAAGCACTGGGAAACTGAGCCTTAGAAGGACCCTTGGTCTTTAGAAACCTCATCTTCATCTCCAGCTTCCAGCATTTTCCTTCCACCCACACAGCAGAAATCAGGGAGAGGAGCTGTATTATAGCTTGCCAGGTGCCAAACCCAGAGCAGACACTGCGACAAACACCATCCCTGCAAACCAAGTCTCACCAAGCCTGTAGGACCCAGTGCAGGGCTCCTTGCCTCTCCCATACAAATGGCAGACCAAGGGAGGGTGGTGGCTCGAGGAAAATCCCACAACAGAGGCATCTGCCTTCATCCCTATGGATTTCTTCACCCCACTGAAAAGAAAACGACCCCAAACCTGTTTCCTGCCTCCTCGCTGAGGCAGAGTTCCCTCACCTGAACATCCCTGTCTGCTCCTCTTCCCAGCTTTGCCATGGCAACGAGAAAACTGCGTATTGCCAGTGTAAAACAGATGGGTTATGCTTTTAAATTGTCCCTGTGTCTCTAGCCAGGTGATGATATCTCCTGGATACGAGACATTTAGGGCTGGCAGCACACTGCAGCACGGCCAGTTCCAGACAGCAAACACGTAATGGGCTGCAGCAGCTGCCCAGGGCAGGAGGGAGTTCATGACTTCAGATCCTAAAGCGGGTAGAAAACGGGGGAAATTGGATTGCTGCTTCATTTTGCCGAGGGCTGAGCCAGGCAGGCTGAGAGCAGAGCACACCCTGCTCTGGACAAGCCAAGAGGATGAAACACAAACGTTTCCATCAGGGAGGAACTCGCCAAACTGCAAAAGGACGTTAGGGAGCCAAGCCAGGGTTTCTTAGCAACAGCATCGCATTCAGGGCCATTAACTCCGAATTCCTGCCCGCTAAATCCCGGGCTAGGAAAACCTTCAGGTGCTTATTGATGGCTGGAGTTGAAACGTGTGTTTTGTTCAGTGTGATAAAAGGGGAAATCAAAGGTAAGCCAGTTGAAAAGCAAAGAGTACAAATGGCTGCATGTTGGGGAGGTTTCTCTGGATATCCCAGAGGTGCTGGACCTGCAGCTGGTTTGTAATTAGGATGTGGAGAACTGCTATGGAGAGTCTCTACAGCTGCCTCAGCTGGAGCATTTCTTGCAGTCCTGCTGGAGGATTGGTTGGGCCAAGAAGGCAACTAAAGAGCAGCTCATAAAACAGAGAAAAAACACAGAGAGAGACTCAGAGGGCAAGTAGTGATTCATGTATTACAGCAGTTTGAATTTCCCTGGCAAAGTG
Source organism: Lichenostomus cassidix (assembly GCF_008360975.1). Taxonomy (NCBI): domain Eukaryota; kingdom Metazoa; phylum Chordata; class Aves; order Passeriformes; family Meliphagidae; genus Lichenostomus; species Lichenostomus cassidix. The sequence continues at coordinate 4,358,788 of NC_139501.1, forward strand.
CTCCCTATTTGTGGGGCTCCACTGACTCGTTGTGATGCCACTTCTCCTGATTTAGGGGTGGCACAGCAGCTCAGACAGCAGAGCAGGTGACCAGGAGGCTCCTCCTGTTCCCTTTTCACCACCGTTTTCAATATTTCTGTTCTGATGGTAGCAGAAAGCAGCCGTGACTTTATTTCATCCATAAGTAGCTCTTTATTTCCTCAGAGCCCAACAGCCTGAACAGCTCTGCTTCGATTTTGGGAAGCTGCAGTTAAACAGGGCTGAGCTCAGACTGAAAACACCATCGAGAGAATCAAAGTGTGTATTTCACCACATTTCAAAGGGGATTTTAAGACACTGTCAGGGAGGTGGGAGACAGATTCTGTTTGAACCATCCCAGCGCTGGGATGAGCAGAGCTGGTGACACTGAGCTCACACAGAAAACACAAACACACCCAGGGTGTCTCTGTGCAGCATTTTAAACACCACATTTTCACAGTCTGCTCAGACTGCACGTATTCCTCGTGTTTCTCATTAAAAGGCCCTTTTGCTGCTGATCACTGAGTTATCATCAGAGGTCATGAAGAGAAAAAGGCAAGATAAGTACATTTCTAGGCTCTCTCAGTGCACTGGAAAGCTCCCTCCCTTTAAAAACAGTCAGCTCATTCTGGGTTGTATTAATTTTTTAAAATTTTTAATTGGTTTGCATTATTTTTCAGCACTCAACTCTTGCTCTTCCTCCCAGACAAACGGCAAACCTGTCCCAAATGCAGCTCTCAGCCCCAACAACACCCAGATGTCACTTTTATCCCCAGACAAAGACACCTCATAGAATTTTGCTGTGATTTCCATTCGCTTCCCTGTATTAACACCTTTCCAAGTAAGCAGCTTAAAATTACACTTGAAAACACTCCCACCGGTATTTTGACAAGAAGAAAGGATAGATTTGAATCTGCCCAATAACACGCAGCAGAGAGGTAGCCACGGTCAAGAAGCAATTTTTTGGCACAATCTCCAGCACCATCTGCCCAAAGCATATTTAGGTGCCAATTACGGCGCTCAGGTCCACTGGATCCACCCGGTGTGCTCCTCAGCAAAATCCTTCCAATCCTTTTGTAATTTGCGTGAGGAGTCAGGATGATAAACTCCTTAATAATGCCAGCAGATAGCAGGCACGGAGCTGGAGGAGATACAGGTTGCTTTAATGAAAAGAACATGAGGTTTATCATGTTTTTGCTATTAAACGCTGACGAGATTAGGCTAATGAAAAGCAAAAACAACCTCCCTCCCTGCCAGGATTGCTCCTCAGCCTCGGAAATGTTTGCAGTGAGGATATCAGACACCTTCTCGTGGGTTTTGCTCCTCCTGTGCCAAGCACAGCACTGCCACCACCACCACCACAAATTAACATTTCGGTGTAAAACCTCCATCGCTTGGCTTCTCTCACAGTCTCCTCTTGTTACTCCTTGTAATCACTTTTATTTGTATGGTAAAATAAATAATTATCATTTAAATGTAAATAAGTATAAAGGAGAACTGCACACATAAGGGGTTTTTATTTTTTGCCACATCTTAAACCCCTCAATAGCTCCTGTCCTGAGAAAAGCCTTCATTAATGCATATTTCCATACCAAGATGAAAGAAGTGTGTGAGGTTAAAGTTTTCCCTGGAAAAGAAGATGATCTCCAGCTGTTAATGCCATTATGTTCCCACTCATTAGCATCTCTGGAAGCTGACAAATATGGTTTTAATGACATTTTTTCCCCCTTAATGCTTTTAAAAGTATTTTTCCCTTACTGCAGTGCTAATAAGGTGTAAGAGTCCTGTCCTGAAAGCATTCAGTGCACCACAGCTCACGCTCTGCTGCAGTTTTAATGGGAAAATTTCCCAACAAATGCAAATTAAACACAGTATTTAGTGGTACTCAGAGTCAACATGTTCACACGTTAAAACTTTCCCCAACCTATTTACACAAGATTTAATTTTCAATGTGGTTTAAATAAAAATGTAGAGGAGAGAAGTGAGAACTTTTTTTCAAGATGAACTTTGCTTGAATCCAGGTGGTTTTCACTGTCCCAAGTCAGCTGGTAAAGGTATAGCTATCTATCTATGTATCTATCTATGTATCTATCTATCTATCTATCTATCTATATTTATTTATTTATATAAATTATATATATAAACTATTTATAAACATGTGTGTGTTTTATATATATATTTATATAAATTATATATTTAAATTATTTATATTTATATATATGTGTGTGTGGTTATATACATATATATGGTTATATATATAATATATATTTTTTAATATATTATATATAAATATATATATTTTATATATATAAAGACATATATAAAAAACCCATCTGTAGTGGCTGAATAACTATTGGCCACATGGAGAAGCATTCAAATCAAAGCAACTCAATTTAATATTTCTTCTGCATTTGGCTGCAAAAGAATCAATTACATAAATGTGCTTCAAAGGCATCCACCAAACACTGCAGTTTCCTCTGTTGTTCTCCAGCAAATCAATGAGCTCAGAATTGAAATAAATCTTTTTGTACATTTTGGACAGTTTTATAATTTAGAGGCAGATTCCAGCAGGAAAGCCTTGCATCAAGGCAGCAGTTTGGGGAAGATGGATGTTAGCACAATGCCAAACCTAATCAGGAGTGACACGCTGCTGCTATTTGATTCTGCTTATCACAATTATTTATCTCCAATTGTTACTTTTTGCAAAATGCTGTAAGGTGGAACATTTGTCAGCACTATCAGTGAGGCAGAAGCGTGATTACACTCCATTTCCCCACCTCCAGACCATTCAAGCAAACGCTTATTTTAATTCTCTGTAAGTACAGCGTTTGAAAGCACATTTAAGTGTTTTGCTGAAGTGGGTTCTGGATAGTGATAAATGAATCATTATGAGGACAAATTACCCAAACTGGGTCATAATCGACCACACTATGCAAACTCCAGGAGTGGAGTGGGGAAGAGCTGAGTGACTCAGGCAGAGATAACAGGGAAGAGCCTGATTAGCACAAATGAATACAAAGGGCAGATGTGAAGCTATTCAGAATATCATTTGAAGAGTTCACAGCTCTCGCTGACCTCGAATGGGTCTTGAAATGGTTTGAGGAAAACTGGGGGAAGCAAAGATTAGTGACGCCCGTTTTGCAAAGTCTGTGTGTGTTTAGCATGAAAGGGAAGTGAAATTTCCTGGGGGAAATGGCCCAGGAAGCACCAGCAGCTCCTTATCTCTGGGAGAAAGGTGCAGGTGGGATCAGGGGCATTTCTAATAATAATTATTATTATTATTATTATTATTTCAATAAAAACAAACTCTCCTTGTTTAGCCCATGAACTCCACATGAATTCCCTGTCCTGAGGAGCTTTAAGGCTCTCAGCACGTGGGAAACCAAGGGAAGAACACAAACCAGCAGTACAGATGTTCTTATGCCAGTTATTTCCACAGTCTAAGCCATCCTAAGAAAAAGAAGAGATCATTCAAAGGAGGCTTTTCAAGAAAAAATAACTCATCTTTTGTACCAGCTGCAGGATAGATCACACTGCAGCTCCCCTTACTGCCCGTGGGTTTGGCCATCCTTGGATCTGTGCTGCCAAACAGGACATCTCCCTGCTCTGCTCCTGCACTGGAATCTCCCTGACTCCTGGCAAACCTTCGTTTGGCTGTTTTTCAGCGAAGGAAAACTCCAAGAGCATCCACTCCCTCCCTGCTCAGATCCCAGGCCAATCCTGCCTCACTTGGAAGGGAAATCCAAGAGCAAAAGCATCATCCCATCCCCACAGCTCAGCCCAGCCCGGTGGGTTTGACCTCTGCCTGGTGGGCAAAGCCTTTTTTGGCTTCACACAAAGCTCAGAAGTGCCAAACCCCAATCCCCTGACTGCCACGGATGGACAGAGGGGTTTGGAGGAGCTCTGCAGGGCTGGAGGAGGATGTTGTCACAATAACCTCAGAAATAAAACAGAGCAGCAGCTCCAGAGACAAAGCCTTTCATCCCAGCCCTTCCCTAAGCACACCAGAGATGGCACAAAGTTTCAGACAGAGGAGTTAATTACTGTTATCCAGCTCTGTTTAATGTGGCTGTTGCTTTCTGTTGATAAGGAGCAAACAATAAGATTTTGCCTTTCTTGAGGAAGCCTCCAGCCTGTTCGCCTTTGGTTCCTCCTACACGTTGCTTTTGCTCTAACAGAAGTATCTGATATTTTTTTTTATTTGATGGGGTAAAATAATAAACACGAGATGAAAAAGGAGAAGGGAACCCTTTTGGCTGGAAATCTGAGAATGTGGCTGAATTGTTCCTCCAGCTTTATCTTCTGAAGTTGCCTCAAATGAAAAAAAGGAAGGCAGGAGGAGTAATAAATTCATAAAAAGAACTACAATGGGCTTAATCCAAATTCAGGCCTTTTATACTAAGTATCACCAATTTCTGCTATTTTCCCTAGGCTGCTTACAAAAATTCTCATATGGCTGAATCAATTATGGGATTTCCATGTGGTATTGAGACAGGAAAACAAAATAAGTGAAATATTCTCCTCTGGTTAAACTGGTGCAAACCCAGAGATTATTTCTCGATTGGTGGGTTATGATTTCCCAGGACACATAGCAGGGTGCAAAGTGTGGGATATTATATTATAATTTCAGGCAATACAACCCATACTAACTCCTACACCTTTCGAGGTCAAACAATCTCACATAGCCTAAAATTGCCCTGTCATTAATGCATTTTTGTGCATAAGAGATTAAAGCAAATTGGAGGTATTTTCATTTTAAACAAAGGGCCGCCAACCTGGAAGGGGGAAAAAAAAAATGGAATTCAGCTCTGCATTACCATTTGCGTGGGCAAAGGACTGACCTCTTCATCTGCCAAGGCTGCTGTGGGGAACAGTGAGAGAGGCAAAGCACACAGGAATTATTCATGAAGGGATCTTGAAGGGGAGAGGTGCTTGCTGATAACTTCCTGCTTTGATCATTAAATCTCAACAAAAATTAATAAATGAGCCCAGGTGGAGCTGAGCACCAGTTCTGGGGGGGAAGATGGAAGGCAGGATGTCATTTTGCATCTGGAAAGAAGTGGAGAGGATCTGTTCAGAGTGGAGATCTGTCGCTGTTGAGCCACTAGCAGAGAAAGAAGGTCCAGGTTCAAAGTGTGGCATCCAGAAAAAGATTTTATTATTTAATTCCAACTTATATAGACTTTTCAAAGGTCACCCAGATTGGTCAGTTCGAAGCCTCCCCCTAGGCCTGACTGGCCAGGCCTGAACTGTCCATATCTTGAGAAACTGTTTCAACAAACATCCAAACTTGATCTTTGTTTATAAAGCACAGTAAGAAGAGAGAAAGAATTCTCATGGGAAAGGTCTGTGCTAGCCACAGAAATCAGCAAAGCTCCAGCAGGGCAGGTTGTGCTGCTGTTTTCCAAACACAAGGGTAAGGCTCCTCCTGGCAATCCAGCTGCTTCATTGGATGCTCCCTGGCTCCAGAATTTGGGACTCTGGACAGCACAGGTGTTGAGATCAGCCTGCAAACCTGATTATCAGCACTGACTTCCCGCTGTGTGTAACGTTTAGAGGTCAGTGAAATATCCAGAGGGAATATTAAATCAGTGAACACAACACACACTGCCCAACCTCTGCTCTCCAGATCCACAAACCCAATCATTGCTGCCTGGGGATCTTTTCTCTAATCTTCACCATCACTCTGGAGTCAATAGGAGTAAATCATCCCATGTTTAAATACAGAAGCTGCTCCCAGCACAAAGGAGAGAAGCTCAAAGCTACCTGGTTCTCCTCTAAATTACTGGAGCAGCACTCAGTGCCTGTGGAGGTATTTCTGGCTGAGGTGGTGGATTGAAGCTGCTCTGGAGGTGTGAGCCTGCCAGGTCCTGTTTCTGAAGAGGATGAGCTGGAATTTGGGGTGATGGATCCGGAACAGCCTCCTGCATCCCCTGCCACTCACAAAGAATTCCTTCACTGCCAGGAAAGAAGTGTCACTTCTTCGTTCTGCATTGTGGGGCTTTTGGGGTGTTTTCTCTTCAATTTCTCACCCTGTAAGCACTTGATCCCTCAGAAATAAATGAAATAAAGCCACCACACTGGAGGTACTTCAGGTATGGAGATAGTGCCTCAGAGGGAAGGGGAAGAGCAGGAGTTGATAGAGATGAGCATCTCCTCGAGGAAAGAATCAGATTCATAAAACTTTAGGGATGCAGGGCAGGTCACTCCTACCAGAATTCCTGCCAGCTCCTGTGGGGAGGATCTGCCAAATTCAGGGTCTGTTCAGCTGGGATTTCCCCCAAAAGAGGAGCAGTGACATTCTTCTGAATCACCCCAAAATTCAGAGGAATGGGGAAGAGCAGGAGTTGATAGAGATGAGCATCTTCTCGGAGAAAGAATCAGCATCATAAAACTTTAGGGATGCAGGGCAGGTTGCCTCAACCAGAATTGCCTGGCAGCTGTGGGGAGAATCCCCTGCATTCAGGGTGTGTTTAGTTGGGATTCACCCCAAAAGAGGAGCAGTGAGATTCCTCTGAATCACCCCAAAATTCAGAGCAATCAGTGTGGACTGTTCCCCTGTGTTCTGACCTCATGGCATGCAGTAAAAGTCAAAGCAGAGGAATAAAATAAAGTTTAGGGAAGTTTTGTGCTGCTACTCTGCACAATCTTGTGTTATTTTTGTGCAAATTGTGGATCTGGCCCTGTGTGTGTCTCTAACACCCATTTCCACTCAGAAGGGTGTTTTTCTTGACCCTGTTTCTTAACTGTTGGGATTTTTTAGTGCCCAAAGCGCATTGTTTAGCTAATGTGTTCCTTGCCAAATATAGTGACTTTGCTCTAAGCCTCACCCCTTCAAGTCATTCTTTCTGTTAATTTTTCTCACAAGCCTTTCTCCTAACAGCATTCCTCCGTCTCCTAATAAATCACATTTATTAAATAGCAGCAAGAAAGCACTAAACCTAAACTCCTTCAGGTTCCTAAACACCTCCTCTAACAGTGAGAGCAAGCAGACGCCCAGAAAATTGTTTCTTTTCCTTTTACAAACAGCATACCAAAGGCCTGACACCTTTTTATAGCATCAGTGTGACCTCCCTCACTTCCCTCCAGGAGTGACTTCATCCCTGAGCAATGCTGGGGGCTGTGGATACACCGAGCAGTGCATTAAAATGTAATATTCCATGGGATCTGATTTATGGGCTGTCACTTAGGGCACAGCATCGTGCATCTTAATTGGCTGCTCCTTTCCAGCTACTTGGTTGGTTTGGGAGATGAGAAATTCTGCACCCACCATAAATTTTCGTGGAAAGACAGGGCTTTGAAAGGCAAAGGAGTTAAAAATGGGAAAATCAAGCAGCCGGAGCTGCATCTCTAACAGTCTATCTGGGAAACCATGGGAATGTATCATAGGAAATAATTATGGTTTTTTCTCTGCCTGATTTACAAGTTCCAGGGATTTCCCTGATGGGATCAGCTCTATGAATCCATAGGAAAATCAAACCCACACCTTTGCAGCCCCAGGGAGCTCAGTGCCAGCAGAAGATCTCCAAAAGCTTCACAGTCACAGAGATTATTGGCTAATTACAAAAACCCACCACAGATCCACTGACAAACTTCTAAAAAGCTTCCAACTTTTGATTCGCCTCATGCCTGACAGGAAACATGTCACCTTCAGGGTATAAGAACCTCAAAACCCTTAAATCAGACAGAAATCCTGTGTGTGCTGGCAGTGTCCTCCTTGAGGAGACTTTAATCTTCTTCAGCCACATGGATTTTCAGTTAAAAACTATAGATTAGAAATTACAAACACTGGCTGGATCAAAGGGAGGTTTGTCCAACACGAGCAGAAAGGAGTTAATTGTACAGATGATTGGCCCACGAGGCAATTATAGAGCTGTTAATTACAGATTGGTACTCAAACCCCATTCCCAACCCATCCTGGGGGTAAATCTTACAGTTTGTGTTTTTCAGGACCTTTCAACCCTCATCCTTCCCAAGACACTCCAGAATTTTTCTGTATTGACACAAGTACAATGAGCTGGTGTGGAACCTGTCTGACACCACTGAGCCACACTTGGCTGAGACACTTTTTGGGGTAAAAACTGAGACACTTTTTGGGGTAAAACACCAGGAAATAGGAGTTTGGGTCAGACAAACACCCCAAAACCCTCAACTCACCACCACAGACCTTCCATTGGATTTTTCCAAGCCTTGCAGCACCCTGGCTGAGCTGGAGGTGTTTCTGTCTCTGCTCTGCAACATTGATTTCTCCCCAGCTTTATCCTTCTGCCTTGTCCAATGACTCCACACAACCCAAACATTTCTTTTCTATTGATTTAGTCTCTCTGTTGGACTATTTGATTTTTTTTTGTTTGGTTGCTTAATCCTTACAATATTGATATTTTTTTTTCAGGCTGGCTGCCAAATAAAACCTTTGGAGACACATGAAGTACATATTAAGAGTCTCATTGCCCAATAAATTAAAGGTACAAATTATACAACCAAATCTGATGAGCATGTCATTCCAGATGACACATTTTGGCACCGTGGTGCTTTACAGAAGAGACTTATATTCATTTATTCTTGTGTGGAATTTAAAATTCCAATCAGCAGAACCACAGAGGGGGATTATGTTACCTTGGACTTGAATTCAATTGTGTTTTTAATTCTATTAAAACTCCAGGCTTGCACAATAAAATAATTGTGTGTATTTGATTAGGATCTTAATGACATGTTTGCCTATTACTACAGCTGTTAAAAAACTTAAATAAGCTTTCCATCCCTTGGAAAATTCCAGGGAAGAAGATGGTATTTATAGCATTGAGCAGAAGTTTAAATACACAAGACACTAAAGGGAATAAGAACAATCCTGACACAAAGACATTTTCTCAGCATTTTGTCAGAGTCCAACTGAAAAAAACAGAAATCAACTGAATACAAACCAAAACTACACTTGACCTCTGAGATTGGTCAGTTTAATTAGCCCATTGAAAATGAAATGTTAATATCAGTTTGAGCAAACTCCAACTTCGCTGTGCCTGGAAACAGTCTGGGGAGGTGGCAGATCTGGAAGGTCCCTGCAGTGCTACACTTGGTGACAATAAATAGCTTTTGACCTGCCAGGCTGATCCCAAAGTGAGACTGCTCTTGTTTAGAGGTTATTATTAGCCCCAGAGGGTGTCTTGGGGCTCCTTAACTGCAGAGTTCTGCTCTTCAGCCCTGAGCTCTGCACATGGCTGCTTCCTATGCAAAATTCATGGGAAACAAGGGAGGAATTAACTCCTTTCTTTCATCACTTTGTGTCCATTTGAATGCTGCAGAAGTGCAAAATAAGGAAGCTCTCTGTGTGTTTGGAGGTCTGTGTGTGTGTGTGCATCCTGACATATAAGGGAGGAAATAACTAATATTAAAATATCTTAATTATTGATTAAAATAATATCAAAGTACTGCTTCAAGTCCTGGGATGCTGCAAACCTCATGGCAGCCTGGATAAAGACTAAAATTGGCTCAAGACTAAAACATGTGGCTGTAGAGGATTATTCTCTCTTCTGTCTTTAGAACACAAAGCTTTGGGCAAATCTAAGAGTTTACAAAAGCTGAGGAGGCAATTCCAGCACTGTTTAAAGTCTCCTCTGCCCCAGGCTCTGGGCATTGGAAAAACCATCCCTGCTGCAGGTAAAGCATCATTAGCTCTGTGCCTTGGGGACCCAAAGGTCTCCTACAGCCACAGCTCACATTCAGAGAAAGTTTAGTGAACACATCATCATTTTAAGATGAAATATTGAGTAGTGATTGCCAAAACTCAGTGTGGTGGTCAGATAAACATCCAAGACAAGGGCAGATGAATTGACAAAACCCAATCTCTAATTCCAGCAGAGTTCCAGAAAATGTAGCCTAAAAGTTAAGTCTTGTAGAAATGCTATGTTCACAGCAACTCTATCACCTCCTGCTCTCCTCTGACCTTCTCAGGTGAGCCCTCAATTCCTTTATTTCCATTCTAGTTTTAGAGACAGAGAATGAAAATCTAAATAAATGAACTTTGGATTTTCAAAGCTTAGCAAAGGTTCAGGGTCACTGTTGGTCTGTGTAGATACATCAGTCATTGAGCTTTAATAGCTCAGATTCTGTGGTACACAGAATTCTGCAGTATTTAAAGTCAGAGAAACCCAACAGACATAAATCCTCATCAAGTCAAACTCTCCTATTTTCTTTCTGCCACGCAGAGTTTTGCTCAAAGCATCCAAGATTTTGTTCATAATACAGTCTAAGCAAAGAAAATTGCTTCTTCCATCCCACTGTCTCTGCCAGATCTCCAGACTTGGAATTTTTAATTATCCCTTCTGTCAAATAAGTCACCAGAAATGTAAGGAAAGCTGTTCAAGAGCAGGTAATTCACAGAGCAAAGTCTTCAGTACCACAACTCAAAAATGAGTTTAAAACCAGCAAACCCCAACCAGAGTCAGTTTACAGCCAACAGCACAGTGGCTCAGAATAATGCAATAAATAAACTCCCCAAAAAATCACCCATTTTCCCCATCCCCAGAACAGAAAGGGAAGACCTGAAGACAAACAGGGTTTGAACAGCAAAACAACCTGGAGCACTCACACCAATTTTAAGGGGATTAAGTAAAGCTCTCTGCTCCAGAGACTTCAACAGAAACTTCCCCAGGTTGGAGGGATCCAGTACAAAAAGCAATTTAATTTCTTCCCTGGCATTTATAAGTAATAAAAGCAGCACAGGGCAGTTTCCAAAAACAACTGCAAGCTTTTGCAAGGGTATTTCTGGGATATATGGCTGGCATCCTCCTTTATCATTTATTTCCAAGCAGGGCTCTGTTCCTTTAGCTCCCAGCCTGCAAAAACAACTGCAACAAGTATTTTAAAGTATTATGACAAAAAGGTCCTTTGCAAGGCCAGGTTGGACAGGGCTTGGAGCAGCCTGGTCTGGTGGAAAGTGTTCTAGGATAAGCAGGAATTTACGTTTCCTTCCAACCCAAACCATTCTGGGATTCCGAAATTTTCATTCAAGTCCATATAGGATTTCTCACACAGAGCACAACCAGAAACTATTCCCTCCACCTGAACTAACAGCAATAGATTCATCTCTAATGTCCTCATCTTTTTTCCAGTGAGTTTTTAATGCAGCCATCACTGCCAATCTGGTCACCATGATTGCTGAGAATCCACTCCCATGATGAGAGGACTGTCCCATTAACCCCCCAACCCTCACAGAGGGAATGAAAGCAGCAGGATGGACCTAATCTCTCACCACCCAGATGTCTGATGGCTTTAACTGGCTTTAATTACAGTTTAATTACAGTTACAGTGAGCAATAGTTGAGATACTCTTTGGCTGGCAGATGTATTTATTCAGCTATTAACTATTAGAATTTAAATCTGTTCCATTTCACAGATTGCTGTGATGTTAGGAAGAATTAAGCATCCCATTAACAGCACCCAAAAGCAGGTGGATAACAAGGATGGCTACACTTGCAGCTACAATACCAGGAGTCCAGGATAAAGAAAATAGAAAACTTCTTACAGATGACCAGAGTGAAACTCTGCCTTTTGTTTCCCTGGTTCTTGACTGTCCTTTTGCAGTTGTTTTTGAGAACTCAGCCCTGTTGTGCTAAAACAGAGATGTTTCCTCTTTCAGAGCATTTCTATTTTAAGGCAGCAAAAGCCAAGGGTGCAGGACCAGAACTGCAAACTGAACTTGGATGTGTGAGAGAAGCAGTGATTTGCTGAGCAGTGCACAGAGGGTTCTGAGGGATGGAAAGGCAGCAAGAGGAGAACATCTGCCTCTGGTCTGGGTGGATCCTGTCCTGCAGGCAGCTCTCTGTCTCAGCCCAGGTCTGTGCCTGTGGGACAATTCCTCTTTTCCTGTCTTCAGACAGAAATCTGACCGTGCTGCTGGTTTAACTTCAGATGTGTTTATTCCAGCACTGCTGCTGGGGCAGATTTTCCAAGGCACTGCAAATCTGCTTAGCTCTGCTGTGCAGAGCAGCTCAGCCAGCACTGCCACTCCAAAATCCTGCCTGGGGTGAGCGATCTGACCAAGGAGTGTCCTTCACTGTGCTCCTCTGGCCTGGTGCCATCACCCAGGGGCTCCTGCAGCCCCTCTCAGGGAGCCAAGTGCCATTCCAGAAACTGCTGTGCTGTGCTTTGGAAATCAAAGTTCCTTGCAGAGTTTTGTGTGACAAACAGCAGAGGGGATTGCTGTGGTGTTGGTGAGCACAGACAGCTCTGGAGGACATCTGAGGGCTGGAGGATAACATCCTGCAGGAGAGGTCACCTTCCCACCCCTTGGACAGCCTGGGGCTGGTTCTATCAGCTCCTCTATTTTTGATAACAACCAACAGAGCCATCCAGAGAGAAACTGGAGCAGAAATGTGATTTAGCCCAAGTGAGACTTCTGAGACCTCAGGAAGAGGTGAACACAAGAAGAAGATGAGCTTTACCAGAAAAGCCACCTTTGGTGAATGTCCAGCTCTGTCCTTCTGCAGGACTCATGGGGAACATGCAAGACACCAAATCCATTTTTCCCCCTCTTTCAGATTCTGAACTGGTGCTGCCCTGGGCCTAAGAACCCACATGCATCTGTCAGAGACTGAAAATAGTTCATGCCTCAAACATTGATATAAAGGTTTATAAAGAAGCTACAATCAAAGAAGCCTCCCTGAAGACTGGGGCTTTGGACTGGGTCACCCAACAAAGTGCAGCTCTGGACCACCCACACATCAGCTCTGCCTCAGAGCACATGAAAAAGTTATATCTGGGCTATACAAGACAGGTAGCCCCCATTCATAATTCATTACATGCCAGCTAATGCCTGTTGTGGGGGAAAAAAACATTTGCAAGCATCTGGATGCTTAAACAAGCACCAGAGAAAGTTCATTAATATAGAAATTGGAGTTAATTAACTAACTGATGGTCTCCTGTCTTCCATTCACTTTAAAGGAATCCACATCCTTCCCTTGGTCTACTGACTGGCTTTATTCAGCTCCAGTTACTATATCAAAGTGATATATTCTGCTTACAAATTCAAGGCAAAGCCCATTTATCTATTACAGAAGGAGAATGGATTTACATTTAAATGGCTGTTCTTCATGTATCTAATAACTCAGTTGAGTAATCAAAGAAGTACAATCTAAGCAGGAGCCTCTCTGTGTTTTGCATTAATAAAGCCTCTAAGATTCCTCCACACATTCCTCCCAATTTATTCATTTCAGCAGAATGGGGAAGTTGTCTTTCCCCAGCTGCAATCAGCCAGTGAGGAGGTTAGCTGGGAATTACCAGGCTGCTTGCTTAGGCTTATGTTTCAGTTAAAAATTCAGGCTCGACAGGAGAGCAAGGAATTACCATGGTGCATGGACTTTCATTCCTGTAAAAAAGCAAATAAATAATGCTTCAAAGGTGTGAAGGGAATTTTGGCAACAGAACTGTGGCCACTGAGAGCAGCAGGTATTGTGAGTTCACTGCATTTGGGGAGAAATTGCAAGGACTGAGCTATCCTGATCCAAGCAAAACATTTGCAAAGTGAAACACACTTGGAACGGGAAAAAGCCGATAGGAAATAAAATTCAAAATTATGGTAATCAACTTTTTAATTCCTTTTCCTTGGGCTGCATTCAAATTATCTAAACATATGCAGAAAAATCTGTGTATGCATTAGAAAGCAAGTAACTACTGTTGATCCAAAACCATCTTCCCAATGAATTTGCCATTAAATTTTGGGCTACAGTGATTTCAATGGCAACTCAACCCCAAAAACCTGTCAAAATCCAAGTCAAAGATCAGCAGTAAGAAAGAAAATCCATCTGAATGGAGACACAGGAAATTCCACTCTCCCTCCCTCACTGATGATCAGTTTTCACTGCAGCACAGAGTTCCAGGAGCTGAAGAGGTCTAAGGAAGCATTGAAATGAGGAGGTTTGGAGCTCAGCACATCCCTGCTGCTGTCTGACTGCAGGGACTGAGCAGCTCTGCCATGTACACAGCAGATGGCTGAAATAAGGCTAATAAAGATACATTAATGTTTCTGTTGCCTTCCTTGTAAATAAGATTTCCCTGTGGGCTACTAATTTATTAGCCAGTTTCTCTACAGCTTCTGACCACGGATCACAGAGCTGTGGAGGAGATGTGGAAGTTTGCTGCACACATTCACCATCTTTCCTTTCCCACAGTAAAGGTTTTGCTCCAATATTCTGAATTCTGGGAGAAACTCTCCTCCTGGGTGCTGCAAACCTAACCAATGGTTTTGTTTGCTGCTGAGCTACCAGAAAGTTTAGATTTAGAAACAACCCTTGGATCATTTATTTATGGTTTTTTAGGTAACCAGCTCGAATTGAAGCATTTTCCCCAGGTCTCACTGCTGGCTGAATGCACAAGCAAAGCAATCAGATTAATCCTGTATCCCCTGTGTGCCTGGGAGGCAAGGATGCTCCTCATCCCCTGCAGCTCACCTGAGCTCTCCTGCACCTTCCACTGCCTAAATTCAAATTAGAGGTGTGAGGAGAGGAGAGGAGAGGAGAGGAGAGGAGAGGAGAGGAGAGGAGAGGAGAGGAGAGGAGAGGAGAGGGAGAGGAGAGGAGAGGAGAGGAGAGGAGAGGAGAGGAGAGGAGAGGAGAGGAGAGGAGAGGAGAGGAGAGGAGAGGAGAGGAGAGGAGAGAGGAGAGGAGAGGAGACTGCTGGAAATGCCTCCAACAAATGAAAACACGACGTGCTAAATAAAACCAGCTCCATTATCAGCTCTGCTTTCCACCTGCAATTACAGAGCATTTCAGCTGAATATTTTTTTCCTGGCAACCGAAACAGTTTCATTACAGCTTAAATATGTGACAAGGAAGCTGACTGCAGACTTGTGAAAAGCAATTATTTTGGACACTGATTACTTCCCATGCAGGCAGCAAAGGCTGTAACTGCAGAGAGCTGGGGAAGACCACAGCCATGGGTGAAGAACTGCAGTTAATTAATGGTGGGGGGTGAGCAGGGAGAGGGAAACTCCACAAAAACCCAGCTTAACATTCAAATTAATTAACACAAAATAACTTAATACGTTTAGTTTAAATGCAATTAATTTATAGGGGGAAAAAAAGCCAGCCTAGAGACAGATAGCTGGTGCATCTGGTGCAACAAGCAGAGCAACATCAAGTTCCCATAGCAACATGTTTGTTAGAAACAAGGCAAACATAGTTAGGGTGGTGTGGGTTTGGTTTCAATGCACCCGAGTGATGGGGGATGCACCAACAGGACTCAAAATATTGAAATGAAATACTGAAATAAAATATTGAAATGAAAACTTAAGGAGAGGTGTGAAAGCTCATTCTGTTTCCCCAGTCTGGGAGGGCATTGCAGTGAGATCTGAACTAAAGCTGGAAATGCAGTGCTGAGGTGGGTAATTGCAAAAGCACTGCATTGCATCAGTCTGGGACTCTGTCAGCCTGCTGGGCTCTGCACAGCTCAGCCCCAGCACTCCTGCATGCCACCCCTGCACAATGACAGAACTGCACTTCTGGCTGTGCCAAGGCAGCTCTGATGTGTGTGTGGAGCTTTGGAGATCCTTAAAATGACTTCATTCATTAGAAAGAGCCAAAAAGGCACCCCAAACCTGTCAGTCAGGGCTGTCATTTTGTTCTTTTGAATCAGTGAGTCATGCCTGATGATGTTTCAAAAACATGGAGGAATCCTGGCATACCTGAGCTCACACATTATCATTAATTATTATTATTGTTATTATTATTATTATTTTCCAAAGAAGGCTGCCTGTAGGTTTAGTCTCCCAAAGCCCTTGGCAGATGCTGTTCTCTCTGGCAGTGTTTAGCTCAGCACAGAGCCCCACAAGGCCTGAAGAATTTGCCCCAGTTGAGCAGGAGGTGCAAAACCAAGGGGAGATGCTCACAGAGATCCAGGAGGTCCACAAGCCACCCATGGCAGGTTGTTCTTCCCCCTGACATGAGCATTAAAACCAGTTCAGCTCAGAACTAGGAAAAAAAAAATTAAAAAAAAATCCTTAAGCGGCAAACTTGCATTGTACTTTCAGCTGGTTTCAGACAAGCAGAGATAAATTGGTGCTCTGACCTTTCCCAGGGGTGTGAGGCAGTGATTTCCTTCCCCTTTAAGGGCCATTCAGTGGATGTGACATTCAGCCAGGATCTTATTGACAAGTGAATATTCCCCACGCAATCCCCAATCCCAGCCTCTCATCTGCCATGCCTGCATCAGGGATAATGACAAACTCCACCAGCATTCAGCTCCTCCATAAAACCACTGCTGCACCTCTGGCATTCCAGCTGCATCAAGAATCTGCTCCTTCCCTCCCCAGCAGGACTCACTCAAAATCAGGTTTTAGAGGAAATTTCCATCCTTGTGCTGCACTCTCTCATTAATTATTCACCAACACCTTCCAACGGCAGCATTGATCACTAATTTGTAATTAAGGCTGACTGGTATTTCTCACTTAGAGCAGATGTTGGTACCCTTTGTGTCCCCCATCTCAAAGCACCAATCCTCTGAATATCTGGAGATTTTACCAGAATATTCAACACTTAGCTCACTGTGTGGGTTCTACACAAGTGTTGCTGTTTCTCGGCTGCCTGATTTCAGGAATGGATCAACACAAACTCCAAGATCAATGTTTCACTGAGCAAAACACAGTTGATTTGAAGTTGTTGGCATTGTTTCCTCTAATGGCTGTGATTATCTGCTGTGCAGAGGCTTCTCTACCCCATCGTTGGCTCTCTAGAGATGATACCATGGAAAGATAAAAGGCCAGAGGGTAATTATACAGCTTTTCATTTCCACTGATCTCAAAGCACTGAGTAAAACACAAAAATGCCTCCTACACACACCAGTCAGCTTCAGCTCTGAAGATTTACCTGGTAAACAGAGAAAGGATTGAGGTTTTAGAAATAAATTTGCCTGGTAAATAGAAAAAAAAATTTGAGTGCTTTTTCAAGGATTAATATTAGAAAACCTCTTTTACTCATCTGAAATATTTTGCTTTTAAGTTGGCTGTGGAGGCACCTGATAAATGATGAAGTCCCTCTTTAGGGAGGAACTCTCTCCCTGGGGAGATCCAAGTGCTACAACCGAAACCAGAAACTTCCAGAAGCATTAGAGTTTGGAATTCTCAGCCCCAGTGAACACAACACACAGGAAAGAGACACAACCCACTGTTTTCAGAAAAGAAAAATATCGTCTCCAGTTTCCCTGGCTCTATTCTTTAAAGTAGGATGTTTAGCAGGGTTTAGAACCTTAAATCATGCAGGGATTGATCACACAAATTCTGATCTCCATCCCCACCTCCCTCCCCACGTGTCCTGAGCTGCCAGACAGATTTAGATCCCCACCAGCAAATCCCATTTGAATTTCCAATCAGATGCAGTGCCAAAGTTCCTGCAGTTGCACCAGTTTCACATTAGAGCGTTCAAGCAGCTCTAATGTTGTGTGTGCTTCAGACATTTTTAGGGAGAAAGATGGAGTGAAAAGTAATGAAATTAAATACTTTGCTGCAGCTCTGAGCTGGATGCTTGAACAAGCTCCAAAATGTCAAAGGCTCTGTGTTGTCTGAAAGTAGGAAAAAAAAGACTTTTAAATAAACTCTGGAACTACCCAACTCACACGTCCTCCACCCAAAACAGAGGAAAATGAGTTTATGCTGCAATAGCCTCCAAAATGTTACAAAACAGAGGAAAAGGAGTTTCTGCTGAAATAGTCTCCAAAGTTTACAAGGCTCAGAGCTGTCTGGTCAGAAAGTTTTACGAGCACAGTGGCAGCCTTGGATGGGATACAGGAATATGGGATACAGGAATATGGCAAAGGATGAGCAGCTTCTGCTGGGCTGAGGGAATTGGGCAAAAACTGGGCAAATGTGCTGTGCCTGGAGTGTCTCTCCACCCACAGCTGAGGAGTTTTATACCCCCAACCTCTGAATATTTATGGCCCAAAGTGCAGCTGCTCTGGAGCCACCCTGTCTGCACTCTCTCACCCTAAAATCCCTCAGGATTCGTCCTCACGGGTTTTATTCATTCTTCAAAGAGGAGATGCCAATCAAAAAGTGAGTTGGTTTGTGTTGAACACCTGAGCAGTGTGAAACAGGTGTGTGAGGCACTGCTGACCCTGCAGTGACCCTCAGGACCTGAAAATCCCAATAATTCCATGAGCTGCAGGAGGGTTGGGGGAGCTGTGAACGTGGATTTCCCACACCTTGAGCAGCTGTGAGTGAATTATTGCAACAGCATGGGGAAGGATGGAGATGCACATCCCAAAGAGCAGCACCCAGATGGCAACAATCCCTGGAAATAAAGTGTATTTTTTTTCCCAGCACAGGTTACATCTCCAAGCATCTCGTATTCAGAGCATTGCTGGGAAAGCAGGAGTGGAAATCTCTCTGAGGAGAATAGCAAAACCTGATTTTCCATGACATTCAACAAATCCCATTTCTGCTGCCTTCCCTGGCACCCCACTGCTGGTGTTCCCATAACAACAGGAGATGCTCCACTGACCCTGCTGCCCAGCAAAGGGACACAGAGCTGCTGGAACACCTCCAGAACCTTCCAGGACAAGATTCTTACCCAAAAACCTCAGCCTGAGTCTTGAAATACACCCGCAATAACAGCCATTTGCATCCAATATCCATTCAAGGGGTTTTCATGGAAATGAAAATAAAAGGTGATAAAAACCTAACTAAAAATTTAGGTGCAAAGCTGAAGAAATAAAAAACCCAGGCTGGAAAACCTCCAAACCTAAAAGTATCTCTTTTATTTCTAGCCCTTAATTTCCCCTGAATCATGGTGTATTTTACATGTTTAATTCAATCAAGAACTTTTACAACTCTCTATATAATTTTCTATAGAGAATAATACAATAAACCAGTGAAGCATCAAGCCTTGGGACAGAGAAACATTAATCATGCCATGCAGGATGAGCTGCAGTGGTGAGACATCAGTGGGAAAAAAATACAGGATATTTGTAAAACAAATACAAACAACAAGAAAACCTATTTATTAAGTTAATTGGAAATTCAGCAAGGAATTTGCTCAGAGAAACTTGTTCTTCCATAAAGAATTGAGATTTCTTCCAAGGGCCAACATATATATACACCTTGACAAAAGGTCTGTCCAAACTGGTCATATGCCCACAGGCTGTGCAGTTAATTATGGATACATTTACTTAATTATTCATCCATTTATTAACCATGGCAGCCCCAGAAAACAAGGCAAACACTTCTCTTCAGACACATTACTCTCCACCATAACACAACAGCTCTGGAAACTCTGTGCTCATCACAGACTGAGTTCTGCTAATTGAAGGAAATTATGGCACCACAGGTGATACTTGGAAAACCTTCCACAGCACACACAGAAACAGCCCCTGAGGGCAGAATATTATGGGGGACACCTCTCAGGTCAGAAAATAAATGGGAAAATACATTTATCAGCTTTACAATCCCCTCTAGCACTGAGTGACTCCAGGGACTGAGGTTGTGACAAGAGGGGTTTCCAGTAAATGCCAATCCTTCCCCGTTTTGGCTGCAGTTTGTCACCAGGGCAGCTTGTTGTGGTTCCTCCCCGGGGGAATGTGACACCTCAGCAGTGACCTTTCAGCTGCCTGCACTCTGATTAGCTGTTTCTGGCACCAGAGGCTGTCACCTCCAGGGGACAGGACTGGACAGGTCTGAGGAGACCACTGAGCCACAAAAAAAATCATAATTGAGGTGATGCCTGGGACTACTGAAGGTTTAGACTTGTAAAGGGGGAAAAGAAATGGTGACATCAGCTGAAAATGGCACATGGAGCTTATTTCATAATAAGAAATGGCATAACTGCTTCTCAGGCTGTTTATGGAGAGAGGTGAGTGTGGAGAGAGGAGCTTGTGGTGCCAATAAACCCAGCAGGTCAGAGAAACACCAACTGCTCCCAGCTCTGCTCCAGGCTGATCCCACTGAGAGAATGATGTTTTACAAAGTCCTGGAGGCACAGGACAACAGGGAACAGCTCCAAACTGATGAAGGACAGGGATAAATGGGATATTGGGAAGGAATTTTGGCTGTAAGGGTGGTGAGGCTCTGGCACAGGTTGCTCAGAGAAGCTGTGCATCCCTGGAAGTGTCCAAGGCCAGGCTGGAGCAACCTGGGACAGTGAAAGGTGTCCCTGGATAGGATTTTAAAGTCCTTTCCAACCCAAATCACTCTGTGAATTATAGAAATTCACCTCTTGGAAGAGTGCTGCCTGTGGAGCTGTTCAGTTCAGCTCCTCTCTGCCCTGCCCCAGCAGACACCAAGGGCTCCTCACACACCTGGGTCACGTTTTCCCTCTGTCTGCACAGTGAAACAGAGTCTCTGCAGCCACCAAAGATGAGGAAAAACCTTCATTCCTCAGACATGCCATGTGCAAAATGGGAAAAAACAAATAACACTTCATCAAGAGCACTGCAATATTTATTAATGCCTCGTGGTGGTTGAGCTAATTAATAATCTAAGAGTTACCAAGAGCAATTCCCCAACAGGATTTAGCACTGAATTATGAGAGTAATTGTTCACCAGAACTTTATTGAGCTAAACCTCTCCTCCAGCAAGAACTTCCATGTGCAGCTTGCTCTAAACTTCATTCACAGAGTTATTTTGGGGTGAATTGTTTCTGACCTGGGTGTCTCCATGCTCCCTTGGGGTGCTGCAAGCAGCAGTGAGCAGGAATTTCATTTTCCTTGCACTTACCCATGGAGCAGAGACTTCTGTCATTGCCATGGTCACACTGTCCTGGCATCAATCCTGAGCATGCAGCAGCCAAAATCCTGCAGTGAGCACAGTCTGGGTGCTCCAGGCTGCTTTGAGATCATCTTCACTCACATGAAGCTGAATTAAATCAAACTGATGCAGCCCAGAAGAATTTTCAAGGTTGTCTGGGACATCAAATAAAACTTTTACGCAGGGCAGCTCTAGAAAAACTGACTGATGAGTTTGGATTCATCCCCAGAAGCATGAAGGGCCCTTGATGTGACTCTTGTAAGAGCTGCAGTTACCCAAAATACTTTCTATTTGCTTAAAATGCCACTTTTTTTTGTTTTTTACACAGAAAAACAGCAGATTGCAGTGCTATTGCTGAGAGAAGGATCATTTTTTCTTCTTTGGATTTTGCTGTTCACTTTGGGAGATTTCAACTCATATAACTAAGAAAATTCTCACAATGGAAAACACCATAAAGACAAAAGCTCTGATTTTCAAATATTTATTTTGGTTTTTCCCACCCCTGCAGGTGAGATCACCACTGCATCACCCTTACAGCTGAACATTTCTTGAGCTCAAATTCTCAGGACAAATTCGATTTACATCTAATCTGGCCTATTTGATCAACCAAACACTGCTGCTTGTAATCATCAAATCACATCAAATCAGCCCAATTACCCTGAAATGAACCTGGATCTGTGCAGATCAGCCAACCTGAGCCAGCTGTCATCTCAGGGAATCTGATTCCAGCCCTGGACCTGCCCCATCCAGCTTTGGGCTGCTGGGAGAGACTGGGGAGGAACTGGGCTGAGAGCTGGGTGGGTTTGGAGGAGGGATGGGGAGGGGATGGGGAGATGATGATGGGGAGATGGAGGATAGGGAAAGGGGGAGATGAGATGATGGAGGATGGGGAAAGTGAAGGGGAGATGGGATGATGGGGAAAGGGGGAGATGGAGGATGGATGATGGGGAAAGGGAAGGGGAGATGAGATGATGGGAAAGGGGAGGGAGGGGATGGATGGAAGGAAGGAAGGGATTGGAAGGGGATGGACAGGACATGGGGAGAGGGTGGAGGGGATGGGAGAGATGGAAGGGATGGACTGAGGGGATGCAGGGATGACCTGAAGCAAGCACAAATGAGAGAGAAGCAGCAGCAGCTCAGCCCTGGCTGGGGACAAAGGGAGCACAGAAATCCCCACACTCTCCTGCCCTGCCCTGGGCTTTGGGCACCACAGACACTCCGACAGCCCCAAACCCAGGCAAACGGGCTGGCAGGGAGCTCAGCTTTGCTGTGGACTCTGCCTCCCTCTCCTGGCCTCTTCCCAGCCATCCCATCAATCAGCCTCTGCAGGAGCAGAGCGAGAGCCGCACGGGATATTTGGGATTTCAGTGCCCAAACCCTGCAAATGAAGAGTGGAAAGCTGGAAAAACTCCCCATTGACTTCAGCCCCTGTGCTGAGGCTGCCAAACCCACACTTGCCATGGCCTGACACAGGGAAAGAGAAACAATCCACCCAAAACACCCCTAATCCCCCTTCAGATCACTCTGTATCAAAGCCCAGCAATTCCTACTCTGCTCCTCTTAAAAAAAAAAAAAAAATTAAAATCCCAGTCCCACTCTCCCATGAATCATTTTAGGATTTATTACAAAACGCTCTCCCCAAGGGAAAGAGGGGAACAAAAAGGCATCTAAGCCATGATTCCCTAATTCAGTCAAGGTGAATGAAAGCAGCAAAGCTGCAGTGGAACATTACTGAGCTCAGCGAGGGTTCCGCATAACAAAATCCCTCTCTCCACAGGGAAAATGCAGCTTTCCTGCAGTGCAAACAGCACTGGGCATTCCCAGGTAACTGGGGCCAGCTGGGGTGGAAAAACTGAAAGGGAAGGAGGAAAAAGGAAAAAAAAAAACCAACTAAAACCACTGTTCAATTCCCAAGGCAAAGCAGCAGCTCCAGCAATGGGGATAAAGCCTAAATATGTGATTAATGCTTGGCAATAGATGTAGCTGGAATACAGTAACATGCTAAGATCAATAGGATAATTAGCATTAGATGTAATTAGATCCACGCAGTTGGATTCTGGAGGAGCTAATTTGTATTTTAAACTTTCTTGTGTGCTTTTTGCCATCAAAGCTGGAGATTGTGTTGACTTTGGTTTTTTCCCCACATGGTGAACATTAAAATATTAAATGGTAGGAAGACCCTCATGAAATGCTGGCACTAATTCCATCCATCTCTGATTCTAAGGAATATCAAATTTTAACTAAAATGCAGAATTTCATGGGAAAAAAAACCCCAAACAACTCACTTCTGAAATGCTTTCTCTGGGGTTCCCACATGTGTATAATAAATCTTCACAGGAGTTAATCCCATTTAAACAACTGTGAATGTTAAATTACCCTTCTAGTTCATTTACAGTCTGCCTTGAAGATAAAAGCTTTCTTTTTATCTGCAAAAAGCAGCATTTTGCTGTTTACAGGAAACAAATCCCACCTTACCAGTTTGAGTAGCTGCAATTTATCATTTGATGTGTTTGCTGCACTTAACACACTATTTACCAAAGCCCTGAATTTTGGGAAGGAATCTCAGCTTTCAATTAAAAATTTGAGCTAAGAAATAGAGGACATCCAGAAACACAAATCCTAGCACAATCAATCTTTTTCCTATATATATAATTTTTTTTTAAAGCAACCAACTCAGCTGGGGCTGCCCATCCCAGTAACCTGACAAATCCATGGGAATTTCTGTTGTTGGATTATTGTTATTCAAGTCACTGTGTTATTGGCATCTTAAACACACAACGAATTGATAGTGAAAAACAAACTGCTCTCAGGTCTGTGATAGACCACTGGAAACGAGCTCCCTAAGGTGAAAAAAAAATATTTTAAAAGGGAAAGAAAAAGGAAAAAATAATGGGGGAAAAATGGGGGTGGAGAGGAAAAAAGTTGTATGTTTCTTGGAGAATATTTGTGCTCTCTTGGCATACATTTTAAGAAACAGGGGTTTTTTGGTTTTTTTTTGTTTTATTTGTTTAGGGTTTTTTTTTTGTTTTGGGGTTTTTTGTGGGTTTTTTTTGTTGTTGTTGTTTGTTTGGGTTTTTTCCTTTTTTTTTTTTTTTTTTTAATTGCCCAAACCCTTTTACTTCAAGCCAGATGCTCGATGGGAATTCAGGATGCAGGAGGAGCTGCTTCCCCGCAGCAGCAGGAGACAGCCAGCAGCAGCCACAGGAGGTCAGCACCACAGCACAAGGATTTCTGGGGAAAACAGAAATCAGCTTTGCTAGAAAACCAGTTATTCAGGCTGTGGGAATTGGTACAGCAAGGCACAGATTGATGCAGAGCTGTGCCCAAGAGAGGTTGGGTTATTTAGTGAGAATTTTAATTCCTACCATTTAATATTTTAATGTTCACCATGTGGGGGGAAAACACAGTCATGGATAAAGGTGGTTTTTGAGAATCCTTTGCCATCGTTATTTGCCCATGGGGGGAAATCAGAGGGAGAATCTCCAATCCTTCACCTCAACCTTGTTCAGCTGATTTCCCAATTAAACTCATGGTGACCTGGATATGTTCCAGTAAAATACTTTCAGTATTTCATACCAGAATTTAGGAAAAATATCCATTTACACGACTCTCAAAAATCCCCACCTACCATAAAACAGGATAAAGCTAAAGCAAAGGCAAATACTTCATGTCTTTCATCTCCTTTTCCTTTCTATTAATGCACAGCCATTAAAATTGCCTCCAAGACCTCCAAAGAAAGAATAATAACTAATTCCTGTTTGTGTAGCTGCAAATCTAATCACAGGCCTGTTTTCAGTTCATTATTTTGGTGTCATAAAACCACGAGGGTTGCAACTGCAAGGAATTATTACATCCATCTAGTTTGCTGTGAGCAGTGCTGACAAAACCAAATGAGTCCATCAGGAGGGCAGATGAGCACTGCCCATAATTGAATCAGGAGTAAATCAGTTCACAAGTGCTTCATTCATACACAGATGCTGAAATAACTGAGTCTGTTGAGATGACAGGGAACAATTCATATTTAAGTTGTGCAAAAAATATTGTTCAATATTTTCTCTGCTTTTGGTTTGGGTGGTTTTTGTCAGATACTTGGTGGCTCAGTGGTTTTAACATTCAGGGAAAGCTTTTGCTTGTTGTTTGAAGAGTCACCTCCTCCTGCTGTGCATTATCTAAATAGCTAGAGGTAAATATACATCATTTCACATTTAATAGCACATCCATGGTCTCCCCTCAGTGGCTGGGCTGGTTTTAAACACATCAATCCCACCTGAATGGGACAAAGGATCCTGGGTGGGTGACAGAGGAGCTGCAGATCCACAGCTCAGAGCAGCTCAGCTCCAAGTGCTGCAGCTTTGATCAGAGCTCATGGGAATAAAACACCACATTCTCCAAGGAAATGGGAATTCAGTTCCAGTCCAAAGCCAGCTTCACCATCTCTTCAATCCCCACACTCCCCACGTCCTCATTTTTGGAAAACACTGTTTTTTCTCCCATTCCAAGCAGGCACAGTCCATCCCCCTCAGGATTATTTAGCCACCAGAAACACCCAAACTCTGCTGTAAGACATTCCTGCCCCACTGCAGTTCCCAGCAGCTCTTCCAGCCTGAAATAAGCCAAAGCAGGAAGTCCTCTCAGGATAACAAACCCTCCAAGCTGTCCCACCCCTCTTTCCTCACTGAAATGTGACCTCCCTGGTTCTCTCAAGCACTTCAAATTAATATTTATGGAGAATTAGCAAGTCTGTGCTACCTCTGCCCTGCAGGGCCCAGTGAAGCTCCCAGGTCACCTGAGGTTCCCCAAGCAAACAACAACAGCACAAAATCCATGTGATGAAAAGGAGAACATTGTAGAGCAATAAAAGCTACAGACAGCAAGGGAACTCCATCCAGTTTTCCTCCTGGGAGCTCAGTCATACCTAATGAAGTGGAGAGAGGGAGATAAATGTCACTTCTTTTTATCCCTAAGAGCAGCTCGTTCCACTGGGTGGAGGAGAAAAATATTAGTGATGTTGCCATTTCATTTCTGTGACCCCCAAACCTGCTCAGCTCAGGCAGGAGCACATCACCTGTCAAGGAGGATTTTTACCCATTGCTTTTCAGGGAAGAGGTAAATGATGTTTCCTCCCAGTGCTGGAGTTGGCCCTGGAGAGAATCAGATTATCCTCTTCTCTAAAACACAAAACTCCAGGGGCTTCTGGAGCAGTTTGTTTCTGATCCATTTGCCTGAGATGACAAGAAATGCGTTTGGTTTTGACAAAAATGACACCTCTTTCTACACCAACACGCTGCAGGTGATTCAGCCTGGCAGGATCATGCAAGGAAAGTTGGCAGGGATTGTTTTCCTGCACATTCTCAGGCACCACAGTGGTGGGCAGAGATTTGTGTGTTTGCTTTTGAGCTGCTGAAGTCTGACAACAGCAGCATGAAAACCCAGAGCACAGCTCCACTCAGGGAACAGAAACCTTCAAAAACAGTCAGGTTTAGTAAAAGGAAAAAAACCCAACAATTCTACCCCTGCCACGAAATCTGACAAAACAAAATAGCTGTCAGCTCTGTGATTCTGCAGTCAGTGATTTTCTCTTCCAGGTGTCTGCAGGGCTGGCAGGCAGCACAACAGCCTGGGGTGCTGCATTGTAGTGACAGGACAAAAGTAATGAGCTCCAACTGAGAAGGGGAAATTTAGGTTGAATATACAGAGGAATTCTTCCTGTGAGGGTGGGGAGGCCCTGGGAGAGAATTCCCAGAGAGCTGTGGCTGCCCCTGGATCCCTGGCAGTGTCCAAGGCCAGGCTGGACAGGGCTTGGAGCAACCTGGGACAGCAGAAGTCCCTGCCATGGCAGGGGTGGAACAAGATGAGCTTTAATGTCCTTTCCAACCTGAGCCATTCCATGACTCTGATGACCACAAGTCAGTGATTCCCCACCCAGGAGCACCAGACTCTTGGGAATTACCAAATCCATCTCACGTCACCCACCTGATCCCTGCTCTGCTTTCTTATGTTCCCCAAACCACTCAGTCTAACCCGAGGCACAGTAGTTAAGCCAGGCTGCTGCAGTCGTGTTTGAAAACATCCCCACAGCCCCTCTGCTCCTGGCAGAGCAAATCAAACAGCTTGTTACCATGAAAGATTTATCACTGCCTAATGCACGGAGGAAACCTGATGCTGCAAGAGCCAGGGGACATTCCCAGCCCTGACTCCATGTGGCTCAAACCAACCAAGCCCAGCAGGTTTTGTGCTGTTTGCTGCTGCTGACCATGGGAGGCATCAAGAGCTGTCACTAAAGCTTTGCTCTGATGCCCTGGAGCTGCAGGCTGAGCTCACCAAGTGGTGCTGTTTAGGAAAGGCAGGAGCAGAAATGACCAGAGTTTTGGGATTAACCCATCTCTGGAAGTGCCCAAGGCCAGGTTGGACAGGGATGGAGCAGAAATGACCATGGTTTTGGGATTAATCCATCCCTGGAAGTGCCCAAGGCCAGGCTGGACAGGGATGGAGCAATCTGGGATAGTGGGAGGTGTCCTGAGCATGGCAGGGGTGAAGAACAAGGTGGGTTTTAGGATCACTTTGAGCCCAAACCACTCTGGGGTTCTGTGCAACCTCCCTCAGTGCCCCAAGGGCACTGCTAGACTCAGCTTTTGGGAAGAAAGTGAAACTGCAACACCTCTGCTCTGTCTCAGCTCCAGGGAAAGGTTAGAAACCAGATCCTGTTGGGTTGCTGTTTTGTTAAATCATGGAAAAATGCACCAGGGACTGAGAGCACATATATGAGAGTACAAATGGTAAGTGTTCCTCTCAGCCTCAGTTTGAAGGTCAGAGATTTCCTTTAACATCTTATCAGAGGCTGAAATTGTCCCATAAATCACTTCATTCAGATCCAACACCCATCAGATTTGAACTCTGCTTCAAGGAGCACAGCTCTGCAGCAAACTTTCACCCAAGTCAGGGGGCACAGAGCAGATATTTTCTAAATATTATTTTATTTGTTTAAAAACTATATTCAAGCACCAGATGAAGGAATCCTATGTTGCACATTCCATGCTCTGTTTGCAAAATAAAATCTTTGCAAAAGGTGCCAGAGCAGATGAGATTCTGGGGATTTCACACTCTTTGACAAATATTCTGCTTAGGTAATAAGCAACTTCACCTCACATTCCCCTTGAGAGGAACTTGATCAAGAGCTAAACAGCAAATGTAGGGAAGGAAAGGCAAAAGCTTTGAGCCACAGGAGATTCATTTCCATAGAACTCCTAAGAATTTATCATGTCCTGAATTTTCTATGCATAGCCAAACCAAAGTCACATCCATTTGGGAAGAAGCCACCAGAATGGGATACAGAATTCACATACTGGATAATACACATGTAATGCAAAGATAATAGGGAAGAGATTCACTGCAAAATCCTAAAGTCTGGATGATTTTCAAATTACTTTCTTGTTCATTCTGGTCATGTCTTGAATTAAGTTCCTTATTTCATAACCAATGGAAAATTAACTGGCAAGATATAAAGAAAAAACATTGGGAGCCTAACAAATCAGCAGCATCTGAGAGCCAAGGAATTGATGGAAAATGAAAATTAATCTAATGGAGCAGTGAGTCAGAGAATAATGCATGGCAGTAAGTCCAGAAAACTGCATTATGCCAAACAAATTGCTTGGAATTTGCCCATGTTTAAAATAAATGGTTTCTCGACTAAGCCTAATTCTTCCAGAGAATGCTCAGCTCTCCTGGAGATCAGATCTCTCTCCATATATTCAATATTTCATGGGAGAGCAGGCTGGAAATACCCTTCAAATTCTTAGTCACCATCATTTTTAACTTTAGTTGTGACAATCATAAATATTTCAGACTTCTTTTTGGTTTTTTTCTTTCTAAAACGAACAACTAGAGCCTTTCATTTGTGTATTAGCAAAATTTATAGCACAAAGCTGTGCCAGATTCAAATCTGTGCTTCAAGCAAGATCCTCCAGCACTGCCTGGCAGGCAGGGATTTCTTCTGGGATCAGAAGATTTAGGATGGGGCTGTGAAGCCAAACTTTTTCCCAATTATTTCTTTTGGAAATCACCAGCATTGTAGTTGGGCTGGAAAAGGCAAAATCTCCCACCCTGCATGGCTTGCCAGTGAAACAGAAACTTTATTCCCCGAGTGATCCCAGCAGGAATTACAGCTCCCAGTGGGAATTACAGTCCCTCTAAGGTGGCAATGTCCCCAGGTGACACTGACAGATCTTCCATGCATCAGCCCAATTTAATGCCTGCAACAGCAAGGGTCTGCTGCCTCGGGAAATTGGAGTTTTGTCAGTGAACTCCTAGCTGGGAGCTCAGGCAGCTGCAGCCTCCTCATCCCCACTGCTCACTGTGCTCAGGGAGATAAACACCCAGGGGATCCCCAGGAACAAACCCCAGCAAACAGAATTATGGAGATGTAGCAAACTGGTGAGGTGAGGGGAAACAGCTGAATAAAATAGGAAAGGAGAAAAATAACTTATATCCCAGCAAACAGAATTTTGGAGATGCAAATTGGTGAGGTAAGGGGCAAGAGCTGAATAAAACAGGAAGGCAGAAAAATAACTTTCCAACTTCCATGAGCAAATGCTGCTGCAGAGGTTAAATGAAGAGCAAGGATTTGTGCAAAGGGCAGCTCTGGAGCAGAGCTCTGCTGTGCCAACACACTGATATGGTGATTATTGAAATCTCCATAAGTTATGCAGGAATAATCAGCCAGTCATGCAGAATCAGCTGCACAAACCCCCCAGCTTTTCAGTTGTTCCATCAGTGGGGATGAGGTGCAGCTGGCAGGGAAAAGTTGACTTCCAAACATTCAGTATTTGGTTTTCAGAGCAAGTTGCTGAAGAGCAGCAGGGGGAGAAGGGGGCAGGTTTGGAGAGGAGCATCACTTGCTGGTTTGAAATCGTGATGGTTTCTCCATCAAGAGCAGAAAACACCACACACAACCCAAGGCACACTTTGCAAGCAGAGCCCAAATCTTCTCACAGCTGCTTTGGAGGAGAAATGTCCTGACAGCAAAGGCAGGAGCTCTAAAACCACGAGGTGCTTGCAGGTGGCACATCAAAGTGTGCTGGCAGGTCTGTGATCTATCTGGAGCTCAGCAACTCTCCAGGCACTAAATCTGACATTTAATCAAGCCAGCACCTTTATCATCCAAGCACATGCCAGGGTTGGTAAGGATCCCAAATGTCACCAATGACTATGGAGTGGCACTGGGTGTTTACAAATCTTTCTGGGGAGGTTTGGACTGTTTGGGGCAGAACTTGGCTGCTCAGAGGTTGTTGTTGTGGGGAATCACAGGGCCAGGTGTGGTTTTGGGGTTTGTAAAGCATTTGCACAGCCCTAGTGGACATTGAGACCTTTTGTGGTTCTGTCCCAAAGGTCAGCTCAGTGGCACAGGACACAGGTGAGGAACCAGAGCTTGGTGTCCCAAATCTGTACCCATCCCTCTTCCTTAGAGCATCCTCCCTGCCCACACTCCCATCCCCAGACATTTCAGCTGAAATTCTGCTTTCAGAGGTGCTCAGTGTGTATTGTCATTGCTGTGAGGATAGAAAAATTCCTATAAACACACTTGATCCACTGAAATCCCTTTGGATGTCACTGACAGCCATGGCAGCCACCCTTACACTGCATCTCACCTTCTACCTGAGAAAACAGCTAGAAAATCCTCCCAGGATGATCCACCAGAGGGAGGAAAACCTCCTGGTTGAATCCCTAAGGTGGGATTTGAAAGCCCAGGAGCCCTAGGTTGCCTCTTGGGCATTTCCCTCTAAGAAAGTGAAAGGAAAACAAACCAAACTGAAATTACCACTCATGTTTTGGTCCTGCTAATCTGGGGAACAAACTGCTCACCCAGAAGCAGAGCTTTCTCCATCTTTTCTTTGAGTAAGATCTGACACAATGGGTGCACAGCCTTTGGACTGATCCCAGGACATGGAATTGGGAAGTTTACTACCAAACCCTCTTGAAAATCTGCCTGGCATTTTCTTGGAGGCAGCAGCATGATCTCAGCCTTGATGAACTGAGCAGCTGTCAGCTAATTAGTCCCCTAATGAGTCATCCTCTTAGCTCTACCTGTGAAAGGATGAGAGGCAGAGCAGAAGTCCCACAGACATCTGCAGGAAACTCTGATATGTAATATTTCTAATTTCACCACATAAGTAGAACCATACAACCCAAACATCATTAGTTACAGAATTGGCTAAGAGAAGAGAGAGAAAGGAGAAGGAAAAAGGATGGGATGCTTTGCAGGACAAATTTGCCAAATACCTGCATCAGAACAAACAGGAATAGGAAAATACCAGCAGATCTGGGTAAAAAAAGCCCTAAAAATTCAGAGCAAGTGTTGTTATGGCATCACTGCAGAATCCCAGGTTCCTCCACAGCTCTAAGTAAACAAACCCATCCTTCCTCAGAGCTACCTGTCAGCAAGGGTAGGAAAAGGGGAGTAAATCCTGTAAAATCCCTGACTGAATCTGTTAAACTGGGGATTCAGGTGTGGAGCAGAGTGAGAGCTCAGCTCTGGGGCACTCAGGGATTGCTGCTTCAGAGCACCTGGGAGGAGCAAGGGGCAAACATGGAAAATCAGGGGTTAATCATCTTACACACCACCTACTTGTCCTTCGATAAGGAATAACCAGGCCCAGCTGGAGAGAGTTAGAAATGTCAGAAAACACCTGGGAAAAGGAGCAGAACCTCCAGGTGATACAATAACACAAACAGCCAGGAAAAACCATGGAAAAAACCCACTTTGTCCTTCACAGAGCTGAATACCAAAGCAGAGCTCCACATGCTGCAGCAATCACCTTCCAAAACAGCAAATCAACCTCCACTTGGAATGCCATTGTTTGGAAATGCAAAAGTCCCCACACGTGTTGTTTTCCCACCCAAACTAACTTCCACCAGCAGGGAAAGAGCAGTTTATTCCAGTCCATGTCACCCCAAACCCACACAGTCACCCCAACTCTTCTCCTGTTTGTAAACAATTGGGCACAAAGCTTTTGGGTGCTTTCAGGGGTAGCTGAGTCAGGTGAGCAATGCAAAAGGAGTCAACCCAATTTTCACTTTGGAAAATACCAAATTTTAGGGAGGAACTTGGGAAATAGAATAAGGAAGGGACAGCGAGGACATTGGAAAGCAGGAGGGAAATAAACCTTGCAAACAATGTGATATTCCTCTCTTACCTGCTTCCATGAGCTGGCACTGCTGCCCAAAAACTTGGGAGAAGGTAACAGGCCCTGCAGCAGGGCTGGAGGTCACCGGAGAGGAGTCCATGGCTTCCCTGGAGTCCTGAGTGTTAGTCATGGAGCAGAGCCCGGAGCTCAGACACCTCCTGTCCCCTCAGAGAGCCCTGGGAGGGATGGTGGAGCTTCTTCCCGAGATCCCAGGGTGCTCCTTGCCCTCTTTTCAAGGGAGGGGAGCAACACACATGTTTTCAGTTGAGTCTCATCAGCGTTTTCATTGAGAAAAATCAAAGTGCTGTGCTTCTCCCAGGAGCTTCTTGTTCCTCCTGGGCAGGTCTGGTGGCTTCAGGCACAACTCAGCACCAGGCACTGAGCATTGGCCATCCTGGGGAACCTGCCATGGTCACAGCAAAGTCACCAGGCTCTTTTCTTCTCCCGAAATGCCCAAACCCGGCGGCTACCGTGTCGGTGAGCTCAGGCACATCTCCTCCGGGCTCACGGGAGTTTTCCCTGGCCGGGATGCGCAGCTGTGTCCTTCCAGCCCAGCCAGGGCACCGGGGATGCTGGAGAACCGGCAAGATCCTTCTCAGGAGGTCACCGGAGGCTCCAGCGCAGGCAGCCGCGGGCGGCACGGGCAGGCTGAGCTCGGGGGGCTCCCGGCATCCCCCCAGCCGCTGTCCCTTCCCTACAGCCCTGTCCCCCCTTCCCCCAGGCTCACCGGCGAGGGGAGGAGACTGGAGGCACGTTAGGTAACACGCTGTGCCCTGCTGCAGTGCTGCCCGGCCCTCCTCCCTCCTCCTCTGCCCGGCTGCAGCGGCTGCTCCCGGAGCGCCCGGCGGGGCTGGCTCGGGCAGGGAGCAGCGAGCAGCCAGCCTGGATCCTCTCCCGGCTGAGTAACCCCTTCCCGGCTGCCTTAACCCCCTCCTGGCTGATTAACCCTTTCCCGGCTGCCTTAACCCCCTCCCGGCTGGTTAACCCCCTCCCACCCGCCAGGATGCTCCAGGGAAAAGGGAAATTTCCTCTCGAGGATTTCCTCCCAAGCCTGCCCGCGGTTCTGCATCCCGCAGGGCTGCCTGGCTGCGATTCCTTCAGCGTTAGCACCAGCCAGGGCTGTTTCCAGGGAAAAGGGGCCAGGAGTTAACCGGCAGCAAAGTCTGACAGCGCTGATTCATCTTTATTTGAAAAACTCCCTCTGCCAAAGCAAAGGATGCTGACTCCGGGAGCTCGGCAGGAATTTGTCCTCCGTGAGTCATCAGAGGCTTTTTTGGGAAGTCTGCTAGGAAGAAACGTTAGCGCATGGCTGGGAAAACACAGTGTGACCCAGGTGGAGATTAGGAACTGTCAGATTACAGCAGCTGAGAGCCCAGGGCAGAGGATGAGAGGTACCTGCGGGTACAACCAAACCCGGGAGGGCAGGAGGATGATCTCAGCCCTTCCTGCAGCCAAAGGAGGCAGGGAGAGGCTGAGGAATACCTGGAAAATTCCGAGCAGTGGGAATTGAAGTCACATCTCGTGGTGTGTGCTGCAGCAGCTCCTGGGGCAGCATTGCTGAGCAGGGTGAGCACCGGGCTGGAGCTGAGCACAAAACCCCAGCTGGGCTGGTTTATTGTATCTGCTAGCTCAGATTTACACCAATTTAAGGAAGAAATGTTTTCCAGTGAGGGTGGTGAGGCCCTGGCACAGGAGGCCCAGAGAAGCTGTGGCTGCTCCATCCCTGCAAACATTCAAGGTCAGGCTGCATGGGGCTGTGAGCAATCTGATGAAGCTGGAGATATCTCTGCCCATGGCAGCAGGTTGGACTGGGTGCCCTTTAAAGCATCCTTTAACAGGTCAAGGATTCTATGATTTAGATGATTTTAGGCTCAGATTATCTATGGCAGAGTCCAAGCAAACCAGAGACTTCTTTGCCTGTTTATTTCACCAAAGACACAAAAGGAGCAATTTCTGCCCTCACAGGAATGAGGAATTCGACTTGACCTTCTTGTCTATCACATGGAGGAGAGCAAAAATTGGCCCATTTGGTCCATATGACTTCAACATTCAGATATTTATTCCCGTGGCTAGTTTCTTCCTCCCAAACTGTGCCCATTGCTCTCTCTGATCACATCCCAGGAAATCCTCCCAGAGCTGTTTGGTAACTTGTCTGCAAAATCCAGTGCAGAGCTTCATCCAGCTCTGAACTATTAAAGCATAATTTGGGGGAGGAAAAAGAAAAAAGAGAAAAAAACCCCAAACAACTATGCAAGAGGCTACCTGCAAGTCCTTTTTCTCTATTTCCTTGCAAAACTTTTCCAACTTCAAGGCTTTAGGGATTTTAGTGTTGTAGATGAACTCAGATGCATTTTTCCTTCTCCCCAAATCCATTGTGCATTAAGAGAGTGTGTTGGAAGTTCTTAACCAGCAAAACAACCCAATCATCTTAGAAAACCTGTCCTCTGCAGGTGCTAAGGACTCTGTGGCTGGAGGGAGGGGATAGGAAAGTTTAGGAGAGGGGATGAAGTGCCAAGGGCTGTTTGCCGTTTGATTTGCAGAGGATTTTCTGGGGGATTCCTGCAGGCTCTGAGCTCCCCGTGGGCTCTGTGTCCAGCCCAGCACAGCAGTTACAGCACCAGAGGCCACACTCCATTTCACACCACTGCTCACAGCCTCCTGCTGCTGCACCCACAGCCCTAAAAACCAGAAAGCAGAAAACAAACCCTCTGGTTTGGGGCTGGGAGTTGTGTCCCTGCTCAGCATCCACCACCACCATCCCAGTGACACTGGAGCAGAGCCAGAGCTCAGCAGTGCTCTCCCTTCACTCTGGACACACTCCAAGGGCTGCTCAGCTTAGCTCAGTACATTTTGCTCCTAAGAAATGATCCTCTCTGCAGTGCAGAAATGACATTTTCCACCTCACTGCAGCTCACCTGGATCTCCATCACAGCTGTCACCTGTGCTGCTGTGCTCAGTCCCACACATGAGCCAATGCCAGATTTTCTCCTCTAAGATTTCCACCCTAAGGTCTATTTGACATGCCCAGGGTTCTTTAATGTCCCCCCAGTTCTGCTGGAGTCCTTGTGAACTCCATCAGCTGCAGCAATTGACCCTGAACAGAAAACATCTACTAACAGAATACATAATGTGACCCAAAGCTTCTCTTTATAGGTGGAAAGGAATATATGAGTGTTAGGAATAATGTGGCCCTTGTTAAGCTGCTGGAGGTCAGTTTAGAGGTGCTGTGTTTGCACACAGTGAGGGAAATCTGTGCATTGCCTGCCCTGGAGTGCAGGAGGAAGGTGAAAGGAGAGGGAAGCCAACCCCTCCCCATCCCTGTGTGGGAGATTATTCTGCTAAGGAGTCCAGAGCTGGAGCTAGATTTGCTCATCAGGAGATTTTCCCAGGTGCAGCAACACCAGCATCTCAAAACCAGCCCAGCTGAGTTCCCATCAAACCACCAAGTGCCAGGAAAAGTCCATCTAATGCACCTTCCTTGGCCCCTGGCCTGGAGTGGCTGATGGGAGATCTCCCCAGGCCGTTTCAGGAGGATGCAGAGCTCATTTTCTGCCTGCTGATGCTCAGAGGTCCCAAAGTGCAAAGGGAGGGCTCTGTGCCCCTTCAGCCCGTGCTGGCAGCAGCACAGGAACAGTTCACATGGGGACAGAAGAGCCTCAGAAAATGCAGCTCAATGGAGATCTGCTGCTCTTCCCCATCCAATTATCCCACTGAACAGACAAAGTGCCACAGGAAAATGCATGAAAGGCAGAGCAGGAACTCAGCTAAACTCATTACATCACCACAACAGACGTTTCATTGCTGTGGTACTTCACAGCTCCAGAAATACCCTGTGAGAGAAATGGGGTTATTCACAACAATGCTCTTTGTAGCAAAGGATTCAGGAATGGGGGAGGGCTCAGGAAAGAGCGTTCAGAAATTATCCTTAATGAGATGTCATCAGCTTGGTGACAAGTGAGAGCTCATTTCTGGTGTGTCACAAGTCAGCATTTCACTGGTGCAAGGCAGAGACTCTGGCAGGAAAAACAGCAGGTGAAGATTTTTGTATTTTCTTCCAGCACAGAACTGTCTCAAGGAGGGTTGGAGGAGTTGCTGGCTGCATGCATGGGGATGTGTGGATGTGATCATTCCTCCTCGGACCACAGCAGTGACATCAGCTCTGCAAGGTTTCTGCAGCTCTGTGTCATGCAAGGCAAATGGAGTTCTGTAGAACTCACTTTGAAGCAAAGCACTTAAGGTTTGGCATCATAGGCAGCAATTAAACATATTTCTGCCTTCCTTCAGATTACATCTCCAACAGCTCTTGGCTGCGAGAGAATTTTGTTTGGTTGAGTTTTGTTCTTTCTCAAAAAATAAAACTTTGAAAGGCACAGAAGAAAATGACCTAAGTGGTGCAGAGAGAAATATTCCTCTTAGGACTTAGAGAATATTTTGGGTAGTTTATCAAAAGTAAGGCTTTAGTATGGCTCAGTTAATGTATAAATATCTTTGTAGAAAAGAAATGCCAACTCTGAAAGGACTCTAACTGGTTGGTGTTGGGCACAAAGAGAAGCTGAACTCAGATACAGAATCTACTAGGACAGAGTACTACAGGAAACAGTTCAGATATTTCACTTCTGAAGGTCAAATTAAGAAACATTCCTGGATCAATACCTCCCAGGTAAGCCTGAATCACTGCACATGATAGAGGAACCCAAGAAAGACATTCAGGGAACCTGTCAGTTCTATCAGTTGGACACTCCAGCTGTAGGAAAATTCAATATATAAGAGAGTAAATACATCATGCAGATGGCAAGATGTGAATTTAATAATGAGCAATATGTTTTATGGTACAGATTTTCTCGTGCAATGCCTGTTACCACACATCTATTCCCCAGAGCTTCAGCTGGAGGAGTGCAGAGGCCCAGAAGGGCTGACTTTGGGCAAGGAGATGAGCCTGGAGTTACCAGCTCCTCACCCAGCTCTTCACAGACACTGACAGCCACTGACAAGGACAAAAAATTAACAGAAAGGAAACCAACCCTGCAAAGTGCTCCTGAAGTCAAGGTGACCCAAAACTTAGCAGAGCAGTACAGAAAGGAGGGATTTGCTCTATCTGCATTAGCATCTCACATCTAAGATAACATTTCCAGAACTGCTCTTTAACAACTGCTCCTTCTTCTTCCAGATATGAACCAAATGCAGCACAGCCTGAAATTGTCCTCCACCCCCAGCACCTCCAGTGCCCCTCCTGTTCCTCACTGGGAACAAGTGATGATTGGCCATGCCCAGCAGGGCAGATGTGCTCTGCTGTCCCTTGCAGGAGAGCTCACCCCTGCACCACGGGAAATGTCCCTCTGTCCCTCACACCAGGGCTCAGCACTATTTCTGTCACTGCCCCTGGGGCTGGAGCATCCCTGGTGTGTCACAGCACTGCAGCAGCTCCTGAGCAGTGACCTTGGCTGGCTGTGAGCCCAGGGAGAGCTCACTGCTCACAGCCAGGGGCATGTTACTCAGCAGTGCAGCTCCATCTCTGCTGCTCTCCTGCAGCGTCTCAGATGAGCTCAGGCAGGATGGATTTGTGTCCCCAGTGTGGATTTGTGTCCCCAGTGTCCACTCTTGGGCACACACAGCTCTCTGAACATCCTGCAGCCTTGCAAGAGCATTTACAATCAGCACCAAAGGCTGGAATATCCCACTGGCTTTGCTAACTGGGATTTTGGGAGGAGCTCC
The DNA here is from genome assembly GCF_008360975.1 of Lichenostomus cassidix. Lineage (NCBI taxonomy): Eukaryota > Metazoa > Chordata > Aves > Passeriformes > Meliphagidae > Lichenostomus > Lichenostomus cassidix. The sequence continues at coordinate 4,396,422 of NC_139501.1, forward strand.
AGCCCCTGGCAGTGTTGTGTTGTCTGCATCCTCCTGCCAGCAGCTCCACACACAGAGCTGAGCAGCCTCCAGGCAGCAGCTTCACCATGAGAAAGTGATCCTCCTTATCTGTTTTTGGATGTAGTTTTCTCCCCAAAAAAGCCACAGCTCTTAGAAAAAGGAGTAATCAGTGCTGCTTCATGTGACAGCACAGACAGATGAATGGAGACACAGAGCTATTTAAAGAATATTTCTCAGGCAGGGACAGAATGACAGTTCAGCACAATCTGATCCCTTCAAACTTACCTGGAACTGGGTGGCATTTGCTGAAAGCCAGACAGGCTGTGACACTGCCAGAGCAGCCTGGCTGCTTGTTAGGCTGCTGCAGGCACTGTAGGGTGACAGTGACAACAGTGGCTTTTCTCTAACAGATCAGATTTATAATGCATGAGGAACCTTCAGATTTTCTGGGGTGAAAGAGCCATTTTTAGCCTCTGTGAAATGAATATTAATATATATAATTCAGCTGTTCCCAAGCCTGTTTATTGCATCTGCTGTTGTTTTTAAAGGAATGTGGCTCAGTTAATTCACTCTCCATTTAATTGAATCCATTTAAAACCCTGTAAAGACATAGCTGAGGGTTGATTTAGAGTAGATTTAAAGAAGGTTTTTACAATGAGGGTGGGGAGGCCCTGGGATGGAATTCCCAGAGAAGCTGTGGCTGCCCCTGGATCCCTGGAAGTGTTCCAGGCCAGGCTGGACAGGGCTTGGAGCAACCTGGGATAGTGGAAGGTGTCCCTGTCCATGGCAAGGGGTGGAATGAGATGAGTTTAAAGATCCCTTCAGCCCAAACCATTTTGGGATTCTATGAAATCACAATAAATATTTCCATCATGCTGTTTTCCACATTGATTTATTGTTGTTCTTGTTCTTTACAAGGCTGACAGACAATAGACCTCTCAGTCTTCCAGAGCAATGTTCAGAGCCCAAGCACCAAGCAGGTCCCACCACATCTCCACACAGTTCATTTTGAATAAACTTCTCAGCATCAGCACTGTCTTGGGAGCACTGCAGAGCTGCCAGGCTCATCCCCACAAATTCCTACATGCAAAACCTGAGTTTTTCCCCACCCTCTCCTCGAATTTTCACAAGAATTTGTGATATTAGTCAAGGGCAAAAGTTCACGTTTCATCAGCAGGCACGGGGGAGGTTCAAAATTTGCTGCAAAACTGTGAAATTCTGCCTTGGGAAAAAAAAATGGCATACTGTTCCTGAATTCCCTGTGAATGAAATCTCCTCACTGGTCCAGAGAAACGACACCATTTTGAACTGATGGTTTGTTTTTTTTTTCCTGCAAGAAAAATCAACCCTCCCACCCTCCCAGAAAAACTGCATTTGTTATCTGAGGAAAAATGATGAAGTCTGGTGCAGCCATGGGTTATTTTTGTCCATGGTGTGGATATTTTTCTGCCACAGCTTAGACTGCAATGGATCCTTCAAACAGCCCAGTACAATATAAAGCTGTGGGCTCTTGGCTGAGTCACCCACTATAAAACTTTAAAAACAGAGCATTTACAACCAGGGACAGAAAGACGTGCTTTGAAAATTGTAAATACATATTTACAGGCTCGTGTGAGAAACCAGAATTTCTCTGGGAAAAAAAATGTTCCTATAGCACAACAATGTACACACTTCTCTCCTTGAGTCTGTTGTAAGTTATTAGCGTTGATGCCACCCTAAAAAAGGCAGCAAAAAGAAATTGCACAGAAGTGACCTCTGGTAACCTCACTGGAATGCCTTCAAGGCACTAAACTGGGCAGCAGCTATGCCAGAGCTCTATTTAATTTAACTGACTGGAAGTTGAGGGTCTGAGGAGAATGGATTGTTCAAAGCAGTATTTGGGCTGCATGGCAAGAAAACTCTTCCTCAGCAACAATCCTCAAGTGGCTAATGATAATTTATACACTGTGATCTTTGTCAAGGTGTCCTACAAAACTGCACTGGGAAAATCAATTGTAATTGATCAATCACCAGTAATACTGACAAATCAGAGTATATTGGGTTTATTAGCACTGTATACTCATTTTTAAGTGATCTAGACACTCTCCAGACACACAGGAAGAACACTCCTGTTGGAAAGAACAGGGTTTACCATACTAATATTGCATGATGAGAGGAAGGAGAAAATGTGGAGAGAAAATAAAAAGATAATGTGCAAAACCAAAGTGAGGCAAACTGCTCCGAGAGCTGTGTGTGCACACCAGCTGCTTGGATATAGACATAAGGCCATGAAATGCAATTTTTTGTGCTATTTGACCAAAATTTACCAAGCTGCCTAGCAGATCTGGATACTCACTTCTGACTAGTTTGAATGACTAATGAGAATCTCAGTCCTCCGAGGCTGCTGTGAAAAATTCCAGCCTTTGTTTGGAGTTGGTACTTCTGTTTCAAGAGGAGATCATTGCTAGCAAAAAGCTGCAAAGGGGACAAACCCTAGAGAGTCTCCACACCAGGAATCAGACAGAGCAGCCAGCAAGCATCTCATGGTCTCACAGTCCTGGACTGGAAGCATTTTTATGGCTCATCCAATTCTCAGCATTTCAGCCTTTCCCCCAAACCACAATTGCACTTAGAAAGCCTCCAAAAGAGATTTATCAACAAAATCTGTAGTGAGATAATACAAGATCCTGAAAACCTCCTTCCAACTCAAACAACATGTACCTAAAACATTTCTATGGTGAACAATGTTTCTTCTTTAAAGCTTTTGTATACATTTTGAACAATTTGATTTTCATCAGACCTATACAAAATTAACTGTTTTCAGCAATTCCATACATATATATTAATATCTGTCATATATATAGAGCTATATATGAAGATATAAATATAAAATTGACTTTTTTTTACTTTTTCAGGGTGCTGGGAAGGAGTATCAACTGGGCACTTTTTTTTTTTTTTCTTAACTAACGTGTGCATACACAGATATGTGCTTATCTGTGTGGAGTGCAAAGTCAAGGACAGGAACAAATTGACTGAAACAAGAGGGAAATAGAACAATCAACCCTTCTGGCCTCCTGAAAAAATTCCAAATCTCAATGCTACGTTAGCAGGGATCCTGGAAAACCACATGTTGGCAGAAGAAACCTTTCACCTCACAGAGGAACTGGGCAGAAGTTCTGCCCACAAGTGGCAGATGATGCTCCTGGGTGGGATTGACCCCATCTGGGGGCAGGAAAGAGGTGAAAAACCTTTTTGCACTGCATTTGAGCAGCTGACCTGTGTGGTTCTGGAATTAGTTTTACTGGCTGCCCTCATGGATGGCCTCTGGACAGGAGCCAGAAACTGAGCCCTGGTGCTGTATTTAAGGAGAAATGTTGTATTTAAGGAGAAATGTTGTGTTTAAGGAGAAATGTTGTATTTAAGGAGAAATGTTGTGTTTAAGGACAAATCTTTCCTGATACTCCACAGCAACACCCAGCCATGTTTGATATTGTCCTCAAATAAATCAATCAATCAATAAATCCCAACTCTAAAGAGTACCAGACACAAGTTATGGCAGCTTTGGAGGAATGGATGTTTGTCCCTTCATGGAACTGGGCTGCCAGTGCATTCCCAGGGACCACACAACAGGTGGTATTCCCAAAAATCATGGCTCCTGATGCACCTCAAAAACAACAGCATCATGCCCCTTAAAGCTAATGGTACAAAGCCAAGAGACTGGGGTTCCCACAGACTTCCCATGTGGAAACCTCAGGAAAACCTCCCACTCCCTTCAGAGTTTTTTTTGTGGGATACCCAGTTCTTTACCCATTAGGATGTAAAGCAGAAACTAAAAGGATGTAACAGTCTTTTCAGAATTTAATTGCATAGAATGTTAAACCCTCTGTGTTCTCCCAGGCAGAGGAGACTCATCCAGAGCCATCCACCCTCTGGGCACAGGCAGATTGCCTGCAGATGCCCCTGAACACTTTGTTCTCCATGCTGCTCTCCATGCTCCACACACTGGGGAACCCCAAGATCACCCTGTCCCCAGCATGTCCCCAGCATGTCCCCAGCATGTCCCCAGCATCCCCAGCATCCCCAGCTCATCACTCCCTGGAGAAGGCAGGAATCTGCTCTGTGCTCCCTGCCTTGGAAGGAAGGGGGAGATGACAGAAGCTCATCATCACTTCCAGCAGAAGTCCCTGTTGTCTGCTGAGGAACACATCTCACCTTGTCTGAGCAAAGCAGGAGAGCACAATGCTCGAGGATTACTTCATCTCAGCTTTTCCAGTCAGAAGTTTCTGGTATCTGAAAATACACAGAGAGTTGAATTTAATCAGAGGCAGTTTAAGGAGTCACAGTAACTGTCCTGTTCCATGGAGCTGGAAGCAGGACAAGTCATTCAGTGATCACTGAGCAGGGAAGAGACTTAATTTTGTGATTTAATTTTGCTTGGGTTTTCCACAGCTAAACGCTCTGTGCCACAGCTAGGGATGTTAACATTTCTTTAGCAATCACCCCATTATTCAGGAGATAGCAAACTTCAGAATTTTACTAACTATTCCTTCAAATGTTATTTTTTTGAATGATTTTAAGAAAGAACAAACTTCAGGCTGCAGCATCTTGGTTTTGCTGGTACTCATTCTCACCTTTAGCTTTACACATGTTAAGTATCACATTCCTCAGCTGTTACATCACTATAAAGGAGATTATTATCTGCGAGTTAATGGTGGGAAATGAAGGGGCAGAAAACAGTGTCTTGTTTAAACAAACAGAAAATCAATTCAGCCAATTCAAACTCACCAATACTCAGGGCTGGGTCATTAATTTGCCCAAGCCCATAGAGCTCCATCTCACAGTTTATCTCACCACAACCCCAACTAAGGCTTTAGGATGTTATCACAGCACTGCAATTTGCATAATGAACATTCCCAGCTATACTTTTTTTTGGACAATTAGAATTTGTTCCGTTTTCATCCATTCAGCCTAAAACATCCCAAAGCACTGGGCCCACTATTACATTCAGACACAAATACCTCTCCTTCCAAGACAGGGATAAACCCCACCCTTACAAAAATCACCACCATCCTCAAGTTCCCCAGGATCCAGAGGAGCAACACCTCAGGTCTTAAAAATCACAAACAAAACTCTCCTTACACCTTCCACGAGGGCTGAAGGGCTGACTGCCCTGACACATCCTTTTGATCCACAGGATGTGTGGATCCACCCATGATTAAAGAAGACCTTTGGAATTAAATCCATTTGGAATTAGTACTTCTATTTCAAGAGGAGATTATTGCTAGCAAAAAGCTCCAAAGGGGACAAACCCTAGAGACTCTCCACGCCGGGAATCAGACAGAGCAGCCAGCAATGCCATGAGCATCTCATGGTCTCACAGTCCTGGACTGGAAGCATCACTTCCAGCGTGGAAGCAGATGTAGCTTTTTATGGCTCATCCAGCTCTCAGCATTCCAGCCTTTCCCCCAAACCACAACAAGAACAATGACACTGTGGGTTTCCTGAGGCTTGGATCAAATCTCCAAAACAGGACGGGTTTGGGAGCTCAGCAGAAGGGACCCTGCACATCCTCCCGGCTGGGTGGTGTACCTGCTCCGCTCAGACACGCCCAGGGTCTATTCCTTGAAGAGGTGGGATGAGGTGGAGCTCGATTTCTTGCCCTGCCTGGCGCTGGGGTGATGCGAGGAGGAGGAGGGACATCTAGAGGCCACGCGGAGCCTGTAGCTGTGCAAAGAGGCAGAAGAGCATCAGCGACCAGGCACAACCAGAGCCGTGCTTTAGTGAGCTGTGAGAAAAGAAAACGACATTCCACCCACACTGCAAGCACCAAGAGCACTTCTGAAGGGAAAAGGGGTTTTTTTGCCTTGTTCTGGACTTACCCTGTGAGTTTATTTAAGGAGGAAACAGACAATGTCAACTGGAAGCAGCGCCAGCCTCTCACCCCAGGTCTGAGACCCTTCAACAGGGACAACAAACCCACAGATATGCCAAAAACCACAAGAGTCATGGTCTGTTCTCTCAGGACAGTCCGGATCAGGTTTTAACATACATATTTACAGAAAAGGAATATTACTTTAGCAGCACATATACCACATCTGGTCATTTTTCCCCAGGTCAAAGTCGGCAGAACACTTCTGTCACTCTTGCCCAGTCAGACTTGACAAGGACACACAGAGGTTACAACAGTGCCTTCATGCACTTCAATTTTAAACTAACAATCCCAAAGTGGAGGTGAAAATCAGAGATTTTTACTGCAAAAGTTTTATTTGATGCCTCCGTTGACTGTGATTTCAAGAAGAAAGTCTGAAAAAGTGACTCGAAGCAAGGCAAGTCCAACTGCTTCTGCCCTGTTCTGAACACAATCTCAATTCAAATGTATGCCCAAGCTAAACTTCCCCACACTGAAAGATTTTTAAAAATCCCCTCTTTGTTTTTAAATTCAGCACCTTTTAAAAATTCAGCTATCATGCACAAACTTGCCTGCTTCCCCTCACACCTGTGCACCCCCACAGCTAATTACATACCTTCCTTCTCAAGGCAAATTCTTCCAAATGCTGACCAAACCCAACCACTTATGTTCTTCCAAGGGAACATCTTTTGAAATGTCATTTTCTTACACAGCAACACGTCTAAAAAAAGTTAAAAGCCAGGTTTCTCTCCAGATTATTTTTAGAGTTCAATACACACCCTTTAAAGGAGATTTCAGTTTGTCCTTACACACAATGTAACTGCAAGTTAGACATAAAGAAGTGCAAAACTTTCCATTGCAACAGAAAAGCAAAACCACAGAAATTTTGAAAAGTAGAAGCAATTCAATTATTTTCAAGCTCAAATTGGTGGTTAAAATCGTCTGCCAAAAGTTTTGTTATTGTTCTATGTAAATCATCCACTCCAGCCTTTGTGAAATCAATCCTGAAACCTTCAGCCAGTGTGGAAGAACAAGAAAGTGCTAATGGGGAGGTCAACAAAAGACAGATTTTTGTTATTCCATATAAGGATTTTTACCAAGGGAAACAGCAGAATATCCAAAATAAGTTTCGTTTGTTTGGCTTCAGATTTTTACTATAACTAGAAGAGAGAAATTTCAGTTTCTTTCTGTTTAGAATGTCTCCATGTAAGTAATGCTGTCAAAATGTTAATTATGGCTTGTAAAAGCTCTTCTATAATCAGTGACATATGTTTGCATCTGACATGCAGTGAGGCAGGGTGTAGATCCTATGGGAAACCTAAAGAAAAACAATGCTAAAAGGCTCAACTCCAAAGAGACAAAATATCAGGGAAAATCTGACCCAGATTTTCAAATGCACATCCTGATCAGACATCAGGAAGAAATTCTTCCCTGTGAGGGTGGGGAGGCCCTGGGATAGAATTCCCAGAGAAGCTGTGGCTGCCCCTGGATCCCTGCAAGTGTCCCAGGCCAGGCTGGACAGGGTTTGGAGCAGCCTGGGACACTGGAAATGTCTCTGCCCATGGCAGGAGGTGGAACAAAATGATCTTTAAGGTCCCTTCCAACCCAAACTACTTGAATTCTATGATCTTTCACCCCTGATTTCATCAAACTTTAAAGCTAATGGATCATGGCTTGTTATTTGGAAGCTGAGGATTAGAGGAACAAGATGAACAAGGATTGTTTTGCTAAATAGAAAGTGAAATTGAGCTCCTTACGGAGTTCTCACTGCTGCCTTTCCACAGTGCTCCCAATGAGCTGTGCTCTGAAACCACAGCCATGTCTGCTGTGCCAAAGCTGCCAGGAATCCTCCTGTGCCCCACCTTAACCTAAGTGGATGGAGAACTCCCACTGAAGAGCCTGTTTGAAGCAGCTCTGGGATGTCAGGATGATTTTGACAAACTCCTGGGTGTGCAAGGGGAGCTGCTCTCTGAAATCTCCCCCAAGCATTAGGAGCAGTGATTGAAATTGCTATTTTTAGCACTGTCATTTGCACCTGCTTTCACCAGCTCAGCGCTGGGTAACTGGAGACAGGCAGAGAAAAGGAATTCTGAGCCACCCTGGGCGATGCTGCTGAGGGATGATTGCAGTGGGAAGGGGAAAGGGTTGTTCCCAGTCCCTCACACCCTGTGCACAGCCCAAACCAACCACACAGCCAGAACCATTGCTAGGGAACAGCCCCAGCCAGAAAAAAAGAAAAAAAAATTATTTGAAAAAAAAAAGAATGACATTGGAAAACATACTCTGCTTGCAAGGAAAAAAAACCCAGAACCCAAATATTAGGTAGCAGGAACAACTTGTCTGCATGAAGTTTTCTCTGTCAACTAAGGACTTCTAAACCAGACAACACAGTTTGGTACATGAACCAGCTATTCCATAAATTAAAGTGAACCCAGAAGTGAAATGAAGCTATTTTTTACAGAGACACACCCTAAAGCTGTCTCTCACAACTGAGAGCATTCCCAAACTAAAAGAGATAAATCACCCGATTTGGTGAGATTCACTACAACAAAAATACACTAAATCCCAGCTCTTAGTTTCCCATCCTCATATCTGGAAGTGTTTTGTAGTGTCAGTCAGCACCATAATCCCAGTTTTTCAGATCCAGAACAGAGTCAGGTGCAAAGTGATTTGCCAAGGTCACCCAGAAATTCTGCAGCCTTGAAGCAGAGGAGTGAACAAAGAGAAAAGTTCCCCCACCACCTGCACTGCTGTTCCAGGTTAAACTGTCTCCTGAATACTTAAATATCTGTCCAAACCAAATTCCTACTTCCACATGCCTTCCCAGGCCCCTGAGTCTTGCCATGAGCAGCACACAGGAACTCAAAGGTCAGTAAAAATGCCAAATCCTGGCACACCCCCCTTCCCTCAAGACATTCCTGAAATACATTTGGTATTTTTTATTCAAATTAGCTTGTCTTCTAGCACACTTGTGCAATTAACATTCTCCCAGGTTGAGAGTTTAATTCTCTGGAAATGTCCCAGAAAAATATGCCATGGTATTTGTGGGGATGAAGGCTGGAGTGATCTGAGGTGGCTGCCAGTCCCACCAGGGAAATTCAGTGAACAAAGTCGTGGCAGTGAATGGTAACAATTCAGGTGATTTAGGTTCACATTTTTTACCTCAATTAAAGTGGTTTTTTTCCCCTACAAAGACTATTTCCCAACCTAAAACACCCCCAAGGATATGATCCAAAATTTCAGACACACATTTCACAAGCCATTTAACAATAAGCATGCCAGGAACATATTCCATCAAGTGTTTCCTACTCTTAAGTAGAAGAATAGCTAAGCTGACACAAATCACTGACTGCCAAGGAAAAAAAAAAAAGTAGAAATGTGGATGTTTAATCCGAAATTCTTCCTTTTGCAGAATTAGGCTGAGCAATTTCACAGGCCAGAAGGGAAGCAGGAGGGTTCAGGGGGTGGATAAATGCCATTTCTGGGTTTTCTGCTCTCAGTGAGATTAAACCACAGTGCTGCTACCCTGACTGAAATGCATTCTCTGGCAACAGTATATTTCTTAATGGGAAAGTAAATACCCAAAACAAGGACTTGGAAAAATATCAAAAACATCAACCACTGAGGAAAAGACCTTTGTTTGTCTGTTTTAGTGAAACAAAATATTTATCAAGACACAAAGGTTTGTGGATATAATTTTGTTGAGAGGGTTGTCTCTCTTTCTATGGAAAAGTCCTGCCTCACTGCAGAGAAAATGGGGAGGCAGCAGAAAGCAAAAAGAATCTTAATGTGCTGTGCTGTGGATATTTGGAGACTTACATGTGTTTATTCATGAAAGCAGAGAAAGAGCTGGAGCACGCCAGGATTTTATCTTTCCTTCCCATGGCCAGAACATGAATATTATGGTCAGGCCTTTCATGAATCTAAACTGGAAAAACCTGTTAGGGAGATCCTTTGCATTCTCCACTTCCAAGAAGACACCTAACAGCAATCTCCAGCCACGGTGCTTCAAAGAATTTCATCCTTTAAAGCAGCACTGCTGCCCCACAGGAACTCAAAAACTGCTGTTTCACACGTGCTCTGCAGTTCAAGTTTCTCCATTGCTGGTTTAGTTCCCCTCCCAGGGATCACAAGGAACTCTGGTGATGAACACCAAACCAACAGTGAAAACTGCTGGAAATAATCTCCCACCATGCCTGCAGCTCACCTGGGGGACTCTGAAATTGAGGTATCAATACCATTTCGTGTAAACATAACTACATTTTCAAAAGCAGTGAAATAAAGTAGCCACTTCAAAGGAATTCAGCACTGAGATGGCTTCTGAGCTCCTTCACTGAATCAGTTGCCTTGAAGGTACTTCAAGCTGAGCTCAGGGATTATCAGTCACTTAAGAAATCTTGGTCTAGACCTATAAATTTAGATGAACAGTATCATGTCAGCAATTTATCTTCCTGCCCTTTTAAAGCAGCACAGAGCATTGTGCAAGCTGAAAGCTGAACAATGTTGGATTAAAAATAGCAGTACTCAAAACCATCTTCTATACTGTCAGGTAATGTGATTTGACAAAAAGTTTGTATCTACTGAATCACATTCCTAACAGAATGAGAAAACTTTCATCACACATAGGGAACACTGCAGCTGATTTTATTTAGCTTTACACAGAAATGATGATACCAAAGGAGTTCAAAAGGATTGCTGGAGGGCAGCAGAATGAGGATGAGCCCGTGGTCCTGCACATCTCATCACATAGAAAAGAAACCACAGAACAAAATGGGCTTTAGATTTGAAAAGGCAGATGAGTGACATAATGAATTTTGCCATAATGAATGGTGAATACAACTGCAAACTCCAGTGACAGCCGAGTTTGAGTGTGAGACTCTTCAAAGCAGCTCAGCGATAGAAGAATTCAATATTTCTCATCTTCCCACCTCCTTCCACACTGCAATGTTTAGCAGAGATCTCAATACATAAACACTACATAAATTCCCCCATTGAGTCACAGCTGGAACATGACTGAGGGCTACTCACAGTCTGCACACAGGAATGAGCCTTCAGATGCCCTTGGCAGGAGGCACATCCTTTGCATTCCCAACAAAAGCATTCTCCTGAAAAACTCCTTGCATTCATTCTACCACAGGCATTTAACTGCTGAGCAGCACTGCCTGAAGTGCAGAAGGAGTCACAGACTCACTGAGGTTGGAAAAGGCCCTCCAAGGCCATTGAGTCCAACCTGTCCCCAGCCCAGAGCTCTGAGTGCCACAGCCACTCCTACCCTGGACACCTCCAGGGATGGGGACTGCAAACCTCTCTGGGCAGACTCTGGCACAGTTTGAGGCTATTTTCTCTCGTCCTGTCCCTGCTCCCTGGGACAGAGCTTGCCCTTCCCCTGCTGCACCCTCCTGTCAGGGGGCTGTAAAGTGAGAAGTTCCCCCTGAGCTCCTTTCCCAGCTCCCTCAGCTGCAATCAAGGCAGGCATTGCTGAACCAGGCCCAGAGATGAGATTATTACTCTTTTTGACTCACACAGGGCACTGAGTGGTGCAAGTCTCAGTTTTGCTGCTCACCTGCAGTGTGCCAGAACACCCTGAATGACTGAACACTGAGCCTGTACTTGAGAGCAATGAACATCACCCACTGAATAACCAAAGCCATTTCTCACAGCCCTCTGGCAGTTTCTGGGAGTACTGTCACAAAAACATGACTCAGAGACCCTGTTTCGCTCATGAAATATAAAAGTCTTAAAAAATTAAAGAGAGATATATACACAAAGTGCATGTTGCTGATTACATGTTTCACTAACCACTCAAGCTTTGAATAAATTAGGAAAATTAAGCAGCTACCTATCTCTTAAGAAAAAGCTTCCCTCCAACTTGCTGCCTGCTCAAGTCTCCCTTTGAGCTTGTTTTACTCCCTTGTATCTGAAAAAAACAGAAAGCAGTATTTCAGTGCTCTTTGCCCAATGGAAGCTCTACAAGTATGATCCACCAAAAGCATTTTTAAAGACTTACTAAGGGAAGTAAAGGTGCAGGGATCAGCAAAATGAGAATGGAAAGCAATGAAGTGTGTGTGGGAAGCAACAGAGGTGACTCAATGGCTTCCTCTCAACTAAAGTAACCCATGGCTTATTCGTTTCATTTGCATCTTGCCCTGAAATATTTATCTTCCTCACCATCCTGCTCTTGCAGAGTACTGGTAGGTACATCCTCTTTTCCATTAGAAAGCTGCTATATTGTACAGTTTAGTAAAATAGATGTGGAAGTTCAGCCCTCTCTCACCATTGACTTACCACAAAAGTGCAGCTCCAACCCAGCATGTACTTCTTGTTCAAAATCTATTGTTTAGCTCCTTTTCATCACTAGCAGAACTACAACATCATGTGACTCCCACAGATCACATCCAGTAAATAAAAGTCAGAATTAATATGTAAGGTCTTTTAAGTTCTTTTTAAGGTCATTCACAAGCTATTTGTCTGTCTCTAGCAATTCAGCTCCTTGGCTAAACCCAACTCCAGTGAAAAGCTGGAGCTGAGCCCATAATTTTGGGAATGAAGTCACAAACCACAGTAAATGATGTGACTGCTATTCCTGTTTGCATTCGATATTGAACATTTAGACATAAAACTCTATGTCATCTCCCTAAAGAAAATAATCAGGAATTAAACTAGAATTTTAAATAAGTCTTGCAATACAAAATGCTGACACACCAGAGAACCAGCAACACCTTAATCCCCTCGGGCAGCTCCCACCAGGGCTGAGGAGCTCACAGGGCAGGAGGGGTTTGGCTGCAACACCTAGGATTGAGCACAGATCAGTCACTGCCACAAGCTGCTTCCAATGCCTTCCAGCAAAGTGGAAAATGGAAAACAAAAAAAGGTAAACACAACCTGTCAGATCTCCAGTCTCCACAACTCCAGCATCGCTGTTTTTATTAAACCAACACTCATTTGATCTCGCCCAGCATGTCACTTGGTCTCTGTAAACAGGACAAGTTTAATTGTTTTCATTGGCTGTCTGGATGCATTTCAAGACATGTCAGCACTTTGTGGGCAACGTTACAGCTTTATTGTTGCTTCAGATCATACAGAGGCGGCTATAAAAGCCAGAGAAATTCAATTATGCAGATGAGATGCAATAGCAATGGTAACTATGAAAGCTGCACATTTCTCTTTGCAATGAGTCACCTATTTGGGACTGAAACTCCTTGATGATCTGCTCTCTTTTGGAGCAGAGATCTCTCTCCATCACCCAGCACTTCACTGATCAGCTGAACACAGGTGAACATCTTGGTGTGGCTCATCCTTGGGACACAACAGGATTTAGCATCACAGCAGAGAAACAGCAAAGACAACAGCAAGAGGATTTCTGCCATGGCATTAGGGAATGAGGCTGCTTTACTCATGATCAGTTCAGTGCTAGACATGGCTAATAAATCCTTACAAGGCGACTGAAACATCCAGACTGCAGCAAGAGCAAACACCAACTGATAATTCATTTGTCAGGAAAAGATGTGAAACAACAGACAAGTTTATGTCCCATCTTCAGCAATCTCAAAACTACAAGTTCTCACCTTTTTTTCATGTTTCCTTATTCTTATAAAATATAAAGACACAATTATGGATATGCAAACCAATGTTTTCCCTTGGGTAAATACAGAAAAACCTAATCAAGACTGAAAACCTTCACTGTGGCTTCCTCCCATGCCCTTGGAGTAACTGCTGCTGTAAGCAGACTAAGGATTCACCTCTTCCATCCTGGTGCAAATCCCAAACTGCAGTGAATGCAAAACCACTCCATGAACAATGCTGGAACCTCTGCAACATTCCACCAGATCTTCCTCCAGCAGTTAGAATTCATGGAAAACATTGCTATGGAGAGAACACGTTCAAGGAATGACATCCCACATGAAAAAATAAACCAGGAGTTCTTACCATAGAGTCTTACTCAGACAGAAGCATTAATTTGAATAGACAACTGCATAAAATAGTAACTTACTACTGGATTAGTAGAGCATGTGAAGGAACTGACAGCTGTAATGCTGTTCAGCCTTTTCAATGTTATATTATTCCACCCCACTGCCACACTAATATGGACAGAGATGCTTCCAGCCCCACTGCAAGAGGCAGAACACACATCTTGGTGGTGGAATACAACATTTCAAAATTCTCAAGAGCCAAAAAAACTTTACATGTATTTTTTTATTGAACTATTGAACAAGTTTAAAGCATATAAAAATAGAACACTATAATATCAGAAAACCAGAAAACTATAGTATGAGAATAAGTTGAAATGGTGTGTGTAATTTTCATTTAAATAGTTTAAATTTATTAGCTGTGTCCACAATTAAAACCCTTGAAAGTCTTGAAAGCTCTATGAACATGTGACCCCAGGCTAAGTCAGAAGTGGCAAATTAGTACAAATTCATGTCACTGAACCAGGGGGACACACCTGAAGGATGCAAAGACACTGAACTCTTCCTAGATGTGAATAATTTCATTTTCCCTGGTACATCTGCTTTCCACACAAAAGGCAAGTTTCCCCCAAGTTTTTAAAAAGTTTACTTTATTGGTTATAGAAAATGTGTCACGATAATTCCATCGAGTTGGTCATTAAGTGCTTCCAACACCAAGGACCAGAAACAACAACTGGAACTTACAGCACAGCATGGACGGCAAGAGGAGGAGGAAAATCCCTCTGGAGTTGCTTACCTGCATTTCCAGCCCTCCAGCAAGGCTACAGCGTTCAAAAGCAAGGACAACCCCACTTTTATGTCAAATTGCAATTTTTAATGTTTTCATTAGAATAGTCTTTATAGCACTCTCCGATAGAAGAAACAATATAACTAACAGCAAACTTTAATACAGGAACATGCTCCAAGATTAACAACCCAAAATGAAAACAAAATGAAATTAATGTAAAATGTAAATCACATATAGTACAATTGAAGTGTCCAAAACAATTTAAATAATTTTAAATATTTTATTTTTTTAAACTTGCTACAAATGCTTTATACAATATTTCAACATAAAGTCCCCATAACAGAAATGTAACAAAATGGGAATGATAGTGAAAGTGAGAGTTAAAGTGGCACAAATTCACCAAACAAGTATTAAACTACAAATTTTTAAGAGGTAGATTACTTTTTAAGAACAAAAAATAAAAGGGGTGTCTGTATAAAGAAACCAGTCACTTTCCATCCATTCTGTCATTAATCTTGAAAGCTCTATGAACATGTGACAAACAGTATTTTCCATAAAAAGTTGTTATGAACAATAGACCAATTTGTTCTCTTAAATTAGAGGTGTACAACCTTTTTAGAATAATTATATATTTCATTTTCAAAATATGCAGGTCTGCAGCCCTGCTCTAGCCTTCTTATCCATAAAAAGATACACTGCATCCGTTATATATCTGGTGTTTAGAAATTTATCACTGCTATATAAAGTTTTATTTGCATGTGTAAAGAAGAACTTGGAAAATCCATAAAACATCTAAATCAGGTTTCTCCTATTGTATGCCAGACATCTAAAAGACTCAGAAAGTGAGGAGAAGGTGGGAAGAAAAGGGAATTCTGCCGTGCTAGGTTGGCCTCTGCTGATCCATTTAGACAAAAGGCTTTAAGAGACCCAAAACATGACAAAAATACTTGGAGTGCAGCAATTGTTGGCCCTGAATGTACACTGAATTCTGGACAGGCTGGAGGAACCTGCTTTGCCAAGCAGAGAAACTGAACTGCCCAGTGCCACCCACGAAGGTAAGGACAAAATCAAGAGCAAAAGCCTTGGTTCAGTTAATCCCACTGTTTCTTTTGATGGTTTCCTGTGGAGTTTCATTTGTTTTTAACAGCACCCTTCACTTCAGTCTGAATCATCCTGCATGTGTCAAGCACAAAGTAAGGAAATCTAGACCTGACACTGAGCATGAGCAAGAAGCCTGCAGGCAATCTGATGGTTGTGACTCAGCCGCTGCGGGTTGCGCAAGCTTGGATTTCACACCCCTTGGCGTAGTGCTTACCCTAAGATGAGCATGCAACAGCTCTACCATGACATTAAGGGATTTTTTTTTTATTTTATTTTGTTTTTACAGGAGATTCCTAGAAAATAGAAATTAAAAAAAAAAAACCAACAAAAAAAAAACCAAAACAAAAACTGAAGATATATGACAAAACGATTTGTGAACAAGTACGCTTACACAGAAAAACTGAAAGGTGAAAAACAAATTGTCAGACAAATATTACATGAAGCAAGTCTTGAAAAAATATTAAGATTTCCTGGAAAAAAAAATCAAAACCCAACAGTGCCTACATAGAGTAGAATCAAAGTTAAACTGTGCTGATATTAGTGTATGAAGGCAAAAAATTTCTTCATACCATGTAACTGATATAAAAAGAAGTTGACTAGACAATCTAGATTTATGAAAGTTATTTCAGAAAGAGAAAGAATTTCCTAGTGTAACTATTTGTTAAACCGATAAAGACTCCAAGCTGCCAAAGTAAACCAAAGGTATTTGAGCCAGCCAAGGAAACCTCACCCCAGGTCAGCTGTTATTTCCCCAAATACTACTAAACAATTCCCATATGCACCCATTTCCAAGTACTTGGTTATTTTGCCTACGGTCAAATGATTCATTGAGATGGAAAGATGTGGTGTTTTGGCTTCTTATTCTACTGATCTGTTCTGGCATCATTTAAATACAGTTTCACACATAACTAAGAGAGCAGCTGATGAGAATTAACATGAAGATGTTTATGTCCCAAGGGAACAGGCCTGGTAGACATTTCTTGTTCCTAAAAGGCATTTTTACACCATTAGTCTCCAAATTCCTATAACATTTTTCTCCTAATTTGGGTATGGACTATTTTAAGTCAAATTCCCCTCTAGCACTTGGGAATAATTCTGCTGGATTGAACCTTTACTTTACCAAGTATTTCCTCACTATTTTCACCTCGGAGATCTTCACTGTAGGACACACAAGCTGTGCACAGTTTGGATTTTGACACTGAACAGATCCTGCTCTACTTGTTCTGATGGAGGCTGGCAGTTCCTCCCCCTCCTCCTCTACCAATGACTTCAATTCAAAAACCTACCCTCGGCCCTAAATCTGGTGTTGATCACAGCCAGGCGCTGCAATTACCAACCCCAAAAGCACTCTTAATTACCAGTGAGCTTTGTGAAAGTTCCTCAGCAAATCAGACACCTGTTTGCAAGAAGAACAGGGCAGAAGCAAGGTGACAGAGGTTATAAACACTGTGCAAAATACACTAGGATTGATTGGAGAGACTACATGAAGACGTAAGTCGGGACTCAGGCACGTAGATTAAGATTTTATTTATTTATTGAAGTATTACCCTTTCTTGTGATTAAAATGCTTCTTCTCAAAAAGAAATAGAACTTTAATTATAAAATTTTATAGCGAAACATAAAAGCATGATACTTCTAACAAATTTACATGTTCATGTAACTTTTCTTACATGTCTATTTCCCTTATATTAAGTATTTAATGATCTGACTCAGTCCGTATGCACATACATTTTTGAAGTATTTGGTCATGGTTTGTTTCTTTTATATATATATATTTATATATATGCAGAGAATGCTTTTTATTACAAACCAAAGCAAGTTATTTTAGTGAGTAAAGAATGCAGTCATGTTTTTTAACTTAGTGAACCACCATAAATAAATCTTGAATGATTCTGGGCTACCTCAGACGTCAGGTACCAAACACATGGTCAGTGTCTCCAAGAACATTGAGCTTAATGACATTAAGTTTATTTGCACTCAGGTATTGACATTTTTTTCCCCCCGGAGTTTTCAATTCAGTTTATAATTAAAGACATTCTCTATACAAACCGTGGATTATTTCATGACATGACAAAATGCATCAAGTATGTACATCATACCTCGGCATCAGTGAGCTGCTCATCCATGTTTTAGGAAATGCAACTTTTTCTTTTTTTTATTTAAGCATGAGAAACTCAAAAAAAAAAGGAAAAAAAAAATTGGCAAAATAGCAAGCAACGTGTTCCTGGGTTGTTTCAACTTCAAATGAAATGCTTACCTGAAATCTTTTAGCTCTTGCTTTGTACTGCTCTCATCTCTTTTGTTTTCTGCTGCCTCTGCGTTTGCTGCCTGCTGCAGGCTCCGTGTGATGGGTCCTCCAATCCTCTCTCTAGACTTTACACTGAACCTGTCTGCCTTTTTCTTACTCGCCACAGCAGATTTACTTGGCAAAACAGCTTTATTATTCCTTTGTATTCTGACGTGCAATTTCCGGGACGCTTTGCTGGAGATTCCAGAGGAATTGTTCTTAGAAACCACCTTAGTTTTTTTCCCATCAACGTGGGACATTTTAGACACTCTTACAGGACTAGAGTTCCTCAACGACGAAGACGAATTTGGCTTTTTAGACCGCATGGAAGGTACAAATTTAACGTTTTGTTTGGACTTGAAGGAGGCAGAGGGGAGCTGGAGCTGTGCAGGTCCTGAGGTTCGTGCTCTCGTCTTGCCCAGGTGAGGCTGAGTGCTCTGCATTTTGATTTCTGCATCTGCTGTTCGCCTGCGCTGGTTGCTGCCTTTGTCGCTGTTTGCAGGTGAAGAAGTTGCACTTTTTTTGGAAGAATTCTTTTTAGAGGAGGGAGAGATGGGTTTTTTGGGACAGCTGTACGACGCGTGTTTGTTCAAACTCCCGATGTAAGTGAACTCTCTGTTACAGTAGGGGCAGATATGAGAGTCTGTCTCCGATGGGTTATTTTTCAGTTCTGCCTTCTGCTGGGCAGATTTCTTTTTTTGCAGGATAGCTTTCTGGACAAGCTGGTTTTTCTTTTTCAGTGCACTTATTTTTAGTTTATTGGAGGACATTTTGCTAATTTCAACATTGAAATTGAGTCTTTTAGGCTGACCCATTCGTCTGAAGGCATTCTTCCCAGGCCCAGCAATAACCACCATGCCATTCTTAGGCTGCACTGTCTGTTTGAGGGGTACTGGATTTTTTTTAGGTGTGTATCTCTTTTTATCACTGGCAGATGCACAGGCCAGTATGTGTTTGTGTAACTCAGGCATGTTATCAACACTTTTCCCACATTTTGTGCATCGAATGGCAGTAGTAAAAGTCTGTGGGATATTGTGAGTTGTGAAGTTTGTTGCAGTAACTCCAATACCCATAGGATTACGATGGTGATACTGGAACGGAGGTGGTTTAAAGCTTGGGTAGTGTTGATTGAGGCCCATGCGAACATCTGGATCCTTAGATTTCACCCCAGAAGCCATGATTTTTATAGTAGTATAAAGCTCTTCAGAAGAATCATTTAGATCTTCATCTTCCTCCTCTTTTGAAGGTTCCAAAGAATCTTCTGGCAGGCTCTGCATGTGCTCTGCGTTTGCCTTACTGGGGTCAGTAAAGTTCTGGGGTCTCAAAGTCCCACTTTCAAACTCGTGATGTGTGCACTCTTTGTCTGGATGGAGATCCCGCTGATGCTGCTGCAAATTGCACAAAAAAGCAAACTCCTTTTTACACACTGAACAAACAAAGATATTCCCTACTCCGTGAAGCAGAAAGCGATGTTCTGACAAGTCTGTTTTATCCCTAAAAAGCTGTACACAGAATTCACATTTGAAGGGCCATTCTTCAGCATGAATGGATAAATGCTTCGTTAGGTCTTTAATGGAAAGAAAAGGTGATTCGCAGACATTGCACACAAAGCTCTTGTTGAATGTTTCCTGCACTACTCCTGATTCACTTGAAGTGTGAGGATCTTCTCTTGCTTTCTGCTGCTCGCTTTCAGCTTCTTCCTGTTTTATTATTGGGAGAGAACTTTCAAGGTTATCAGCAGAGGAAACAACAGAAGAAACTACAGAAAGAGGAGGGGGAGATGGAGATGATGAGGAGGAAGAGGAGGAGAAAGAAGAGGAAGAGGAGGAGGAAGACGAGGAGGAGAGTGTAGGGGGACCTGGTGAAGCAGCAGAAATATGAGGTTCAACAGAAGGGACAGGGGATGGAGAAGGAGACACCGTAGGTGAGAGAACTGGTAGTGGGGACTGGGTAGTAGTGTTGGAGAGTGGTGAGGGACAGGAGGACGTGTTAGTGGCACTGGCAGAGGCGTCTGGGATGGGTAAGGGCATGGTGGGGAGCAGGGGGGGAGGTGAGGTGGCCACTGTGAGCACAGGCGGGCAGGGCGGCGGCGATGGCGGGTTGGTGGGTGTTAACAAGGGAGGCAGCTGACACACAGCAGCTCCAGCAGACGCCTGGGGCACAGGGGAGGCCGAGGAGCTGAGGGGCTGAGTGTCAGTGGAAGACGATGCCGAGAGAGCAGGATCTGCATCGGGCTCTGGCTGAGGCTCCAGGGCCTTGCTGGGGCTGGCAGTGCTGTCCACGCCCAGCGCGCTGTCTGCGGCTGCATCTGTCCCGTTGTACTCGTTCAGCAGAACCTTCTGCAGCATGCACGTGGTGGGTTTCTTCTTCTTCACACCACTACACGTTGGCTGTGTGGAATTTTCTTTGTATTCCCTTATTTCAGCATCACTGCAAGGCTTCTTATGCACGCTTAAATCTAAAACGGATTCCCAGGGAACCTGAGTCTTGCTTTTGACATCAGACCTTTGTTTCACACCACTGGATAAATCCAGCGGCTGCTGGTTGCACACGTTGCCAAAAGTTGGAGCTGCTGTCCAGTCTTTTGATATTTTATATTCTTCAAAGCAAAGAGGGCTCAAAGTCTCTTTGTCCTCCCTTGCAGTCAAGCTCCAAGCAGGTGAGTTGCTGTGGCTTTCTAACTTTGGCATTTTTGAACTCCGAATATTGTCATTCCACACAGTTTTTCCCTCACCGGATTTGACAAAGTCTCGAAGCACTGGACTGTGCTGTGGAGAACTGGGAGGAGAACTGGTCCTTCTTTTAAATCTACTGGATACTGGAGGCAAAATAGGTGATGATGTAACAGAAGGTCCTAGTTTAGGGATTTCACTTGATGGAGTTATCTTCTTATTGTCCTGTGTCTGAAGAAGCTGCTTTAATTTTGATGACAAATAAACCCCTTTTTCTTTATGAAAAGGTAAGCTTTCTGTTGAAATGCTAAGAGGAAGATTTAAAGAACTAGTAGGAGTTATAGGTTCTGGGTCTATTTCAGTTTTTATTTTTGGTACAAGAGGAGGGCTGGCAGTTCTTCTTTTTTTGGATTCACTGCTCCCACTGCTAGAGGGTTCCTTAGGAGGTTCATTCATGTGTGTTTGTGTAACCTTTAAATTTGAGGAAATTTCCACTGTGACCGGACTGATTATACAGTTCAGTCCATACAAGTCTGCAGAGTTGGACTCCATCTGAATCACATCACAATTGCTAGTGCTGCTGTTGGACTGAATTTTCCCATCAATGTAATAATTTAAATTCTCAGAGATATTGCTGGAAATATCCATAAGATAGACATCATCTCCTTCCCCTTCTTCTTCTATTTCTGTGCTCGCTATGTACACATTCTGGACTGCTGGGGCTGGCTCTGTGGGGAGTGGTGGCTCTTCAGTAAAAAACCCTTTTCTTCTGACACCTTTGGGAATAAGATGACGCTCATGAACCCTCCGCTGATGCCTCCGCATGTTGGTGTGAGTTCCAAAAACCTTTTTGCAGTATTTGCACGGATGCAATTCTTTGGGCTCCTTATTTTCCTCAGCAAACGCAGAGTTTGACATTTCCTGGGGAACTTTCTCAGAATCCAAGACAACAGAGTCTTGCACAAGACTGGAAACGTTCAGGTCATCTTTAAGACCATCATCCACAATCACTTGGTTGTCAGCAACGTTATCCAAGTGTTGTGATGAGGTCAGAGTGAGGAATGGTTTCATTTTGGGCCCAGCCTCGTGGCGCCGCTCGTGCCGCCGCCTGTTGATCTGAGTGCCAAAGGCTTTCCCGCAGTATCGGCACTTGAACGCGTGGTTCAGAGTGGATATATGGATGTGCATGTGGCGCTCAAGTCCTTGTTTGGTGGTAAACTTCCTCTCACAGTGCTGGCAGGGAAACATGAATGTTTCCTGAACATCACCGTTGGATTCCCCCTGTGCTTTTGGAATTTTCACCACAAGTTTTTTCTTTGGAGAGCTTTCTGGAGATTCTTCTGATGTACTCTTCTGTTCTTCCATAGAGTCCAACTTTTCTTCACACATCAAAGGTGTTTCAGCATTTTCTTTAGGCATATTGGTATCTTCTATCTCCTCTTCATCTTCCTCTTCCTCATCCTCTTCTTCATCATCATCAAAATCTGATGCACAGTTTATTGCTTCTCCTTGTTTGTCTTCAGTTACCACTTGTGGTTCGTTGGTCGGACTGGGGATCATCAGCTTTGGAAGTACATCTTGATTTACCATTTCCTGAATCACAGCTGTTTGTTCCAGAGACAGCACAGCAGAAACAGAAGGTGTTTCATCTTCCTCTTTGTGACCTGAAACACAAGGGTGTAATGAAGAAAAGCATGAGATATTTTTACCAAACACTTCAGCATACACCAAACCTTTTTTCTCCTTTTTCATCTAGCAGAACATATCCAATATTCCTGACTCAACACATCCAACATTCCTGACCCAACACAACACCACCACTTCTCCTTCACTGGTGTGGATGGATGTTTCCACCCCTGCATGAAAGTCCTACCTATCTCTTGTCAGGTGTATCCATTGCTAAAGGAAATAAAGCAAGCTTGGATGGGGCTCTGAGCAACCTTGTCCAGTGGGAGGTGTACCTGTCCATAGCAGGGCTTTGGAACAAAATGAGCTTTAAGGTCCCTTCCAACCCAAAATGTGCCCTGATTCTGTGACAATTCTAGGAAAATACCTTGGTTGCCAATTCCCACAATGTTGCCTAAGTGGTTACATTACAGAGCAGGAAAACTCTCTCCATTCCTTAGCTGGGCCATGAGACACCTGAACAGTGGTGCATGCATGGTGCAAGCAGAAAGGACAACAGAGGAAAGGAATGGAAAAGTTATGGGTCAAACAAATTAATACTGTATTTTTTCCCCCTTGGTACTGACTTTGTTAATTAACAATAAATAATGACCACATAACTAAGCTCCAAAGACACTATTTCAGAATAAGGACTTTACTCTGCTCTTCAGTTTTAAGGAGTTTAGGTTTATGTCTAAGTTTTGCAGCACATTAGTTTTTCCTGTGGTCAGAACTGTATGTTTAATGACATGGTTCTAATAGCCAAGTTCCTAACTAGCAAAACAACTGAGGTAAACCATATAAACGTTCACTTTACTAAAGTAAGATAACCTGCTAATGCACTAAATATTACAAGCACCCTTTGATTCAAAAAGACAGAAGGAGAAAATAAGACACTTGAGAACTCACCCTCTTTAGAATCCCTCATATCTGCAGAAGTAGAATCCAAATCAGTCTTTTTCTGTTTTGTATCTGCTGCCTTCTTTCCCTTGTTTTTACCTTCCTGAGTCTTCTTCTTTCCTGGGGAGAAAAAACCATTTATTATTCCTGATCAACAATTTTTGTCATATATGAGTGGCAGAATTACCCCCTCAGTGCTGGAGTGTAACACACTCCTGGTAGAGACCCTGCTTTCCTGAGGAATACAAATGACCAATTAGGAGAACAGACAGGTGTTTTTTCAGGTAAAAACCTCAGACTCTGAAATATATTCCTCACTTTCAAAGCAAGAACAAACTAGCTGCCCAGGGTTAAGCAGCCCACATCATGCAGTTACCCAATGCCTTAGTAATGCCCTTAAATTCCTGTACCTCACAGAAGTATATGGAAAATAGGAAACCTTCATACACTATCAGTTCTTAGTGTTAATTGGAAGACCTTATGAAGTAGAAACCCATAAAGGTTTATTCTAGTTTTACAAACATTCTGAATAGTGAAAAGAGTTGTGATAAAAGCAATGAAGTACTAACATCATGAGGAGACTGAAAGCAGTATGAGCTTGACCAACATGGCAAAGGCAGTAAAACCAAATGAGATGGAATTGGGAAACAGCAAACACTGAAGGTATTTTGCTGTGTCCTGACACAACCACCACTTTCAGTTATCACTTTCTGTTAGCAAAATGAAGCAGCATGTATTAGTTGCAGAGGACTGTGAACCCAAAAAGGCATTATATGCAAAGAGCTGACAAGTACTGCAAGATGTAAACACACTGAAAACTTCATTTTCCACTGCACTACAAAGTACTGCTAATTTTTGCCATTAATCTTATAGATTCAGGTCTATAACATACAGAAATTATGATAAAGGGTGTGTAATAACAAATGAAAGTTTGTGGTTTTCCGATTCACTTCATTGCACAGGCTCTACTCTCCACACAGAATACAGAAAACACCACTGGAACTCCACAGTTCTGCACACAACTCTGGGGAAGAACTGTCCAGAAGCAGCAATCCAAATTCCTCCTTTTCCCCCTCTAACACACAAAATGCTACTTTATACCACACTGCCCCTTCCCCCTGAGCAGAAATGTCCATCACAATCCTAAATCTGTTTCCTAGCTAGAAGCACATTCTCCCACATCACAATCCTGTCAACAAATTCCTTTTTACCCCTCGAAATTATTTTTCACATTCTGAGCCAAGAAACTGAAATGTCTCTAAAAAAAACATTCCTCTGTTCAAACTGAGAAGTTCCAAGTACACACACACACCCAAGAGAACAGCTCAGACAGCTCAGCTTTAAAAGGAAACACTTGTTTTGATTTGAACATTCTATCTAAATAACTATCTGTACTTCCTCTCAAGGAGCTCAGATTTCATAGGACGTCCCCAAATTCCAATGTGTTTCAGTTTTATGTATGCGACAAACCTTTTTTTAATTTCTTATCAGCCTAACAGATTTTAGTCTCATAACCTGACAACAGTCTCTCAGACTAAACTTTTGTCACCTTTAGAAAAGACAAACACATCCTTCCCAAAGTGAAGTAGCAATTAGCTCTGAATATCCTCAAATATTGTAATGATCTCCACATCTAACCTGACACAAAGAACCAACAATGGATTGTTTGAACAATGCAATATTCAATTTTGATTTTATATCAAACACCTGCAACTGTCAGAAGATTTAGCACATATCTATATGGATGTTCACACATGCATAAGGAAGTTCAAGCACATCTTTACCTGACAGGTTTCTAAATATCCAATTCAAACACAATTTTTTTTATTATCAGCACCTCTAATGTTCGTAATTACAATCAACACTACCAAGATTGAAGTACGAAGGATATCAAAGAAGTTTCCAGAAGTATCTCCCAAGTCACTTGAAATCCCTCTGGGAATGCACAGTAACACAATCCAACAGTTCCATTTCTAGGGAAAAGGTGGAAATGTAAGATTTCAAAACATTCCTAGGAATCAAACATGCATCACAATACACCTTATGAGTGACACAACAAACGACACCTAATTCCTAGAACCCTAAGAGCTGTCAACCTTTTGCAGACCAGTATCAGAGTCTTGACCTAAAAAGAACAGAATTCTTGATCCATCTCTCTCTACAGGTGAAACTGGAAACAAGAAGGAAAAGGTTGGTACATAGGTCCCTCTCACCTGCCAAACCTGGCCATGCTCAGGTATGAATATCAGCATAACAACCAGTTACTGTCAAAGTCTTCAAACCAAGATCAAATTAATTCTTTTTTTCTAACAATATTGGAAATATACTGTGCTCTTTCAAGTGTGAGGTAAAGTATGAAAAGGCACCAACACAAATCCCAAGTGCTGAGGCATGTGGAAATGTTTCAAAATGTCATCCAATTAGAGAATATAAAATTCATAGCAGCTCAAATCCAATTATAATCTGAGAAATCACTACAATAGCAGGATTTTCACACAAAATCAAGGTACCTATGCCACATAACTTAACCTACTGATGGAAAGAAGATCATTTGCAAGTTCTCCTGCCACAGTCCTAAAAAGAGATTCAACCAGCTCTGTGATAGAGCAAGAAATGTTTCAAGTTCCTGGCCTTTAAGCATCAATGCATTTGAAGAGAGGATTCACCCAGCACTTGACTTGCCCTTACTCTGAACAGTGAACAAAACTGCTTGTGCATGGACAGCATTTCAGGTGTGTCAGATCAATTTCTGACACACATCAATGACAGACAACAACCCACTGCTGATGTTCTCCTTTACCAGCTCTAGTTTGTTCATTTTCTAGGTGACAGCTTTCTATGATAAGGCTCAAAGAATTCACTATACTCCAACATGACAATAACTGTCCCAGATGCACCATTTCATGGCCCTGAATGTTCAACAGCACATGCCCAAGAAGAGAATTTAATAACAGAGAAATAAGTGATACTTCACTGATATGCTCTCCCAGCTTTCATGTACTTGGAGTTCTGGAACTTTTAAAGACATTTAGCAGCTGTTGATAGACTTTCTCCCCTGAGTCCTCAAAGTGCTTTTAAAATCCATATAAAACTGAAAGATTTGCACAACTTTCTCCCTGCAGATTTCCAATAAAAACACAACCTACTATTCTGACATAAAGGGTGTCAATGAGTAGTCCAAGGTCTGTCCCTTAGTTTTCTAACTGTTTCAGAGGTCAGGAACAAGCAGAAGCCTGCAGGAGAGGGAAATGCCTCTGAACAGACCCTGGTGGAAGCCTGAGTATAAGTACACACGTGCACTTACCATCAGGTTCCTGAAGGGTCCTACATGGCTGCTACGGCCAGCTGGATCCTCCACTTGGTCTAAACAAGAAAGATACAGGAATGAAACACAGGGAAAGTGAAATGGAAACAATGACAAAAGAATAAATGAAGGGCAGAACTTAATATATGTGTATGTTCTTTAGAAGGATTGTAGAAGAAAGATGCAAAGGAAAATGAATGAAAGAAACAGATGGAAAGTAGGAACTTGGCTGTAGTGATGAAGATCAAAAGAGGAATTCATCACTTTGCAATTTGTCTGGCAACTTTCAGAAGAGCTCCTTTTTCTCTCCTCTCCTTCACTTCTGTTAAGATAGCTCTGCCTTTACACCTTTACAATCCCTTTATAACATTGCAACAGGCACAGGAGAGCTCATGATGCTGCCAATGTCCAGATCACCACTCCCACTAACTCTGGAGGAGTTCAGATGACTACAGAGTAACAGCCTAAGAGAGAAATATTCTTTATTTGCCCATACTTCATTTTAGCAAGAAAACCAAGACACCTCTAAAAAGCCTACAGTTAACTGTGCTCAGACCAAACTACTAATGGGACTGTTAAACCACTGACTTATTTCTGATGGGTGAGATGGGATAAGCATTCTCAGAAGCTGGGAGGGAAGATGTTTAACACAGTCTTTCCATACACTTGGAGCTGAACTCTATAATTAAATATTGCTCAACTGTACAAGATGCCATTGTCTTTAATAACCTTGAAGTGCAGCACCAAACATGTTCACAGTTAGTAAGAAGGACAGTCACAAATGAGCTCAAGCACTGCTTCAATCACTTACAGACATACAGAAGGTGGACACTTGCCTCCCCAAAATCTTGGGTTAATAAGGAAAAAGAATAACTGACATGAGATGAAATTACTGTTAATTCTTTGGGATCTGCAGCCAACAACTGCAGCCCAGCTGCACACCCAGCCCATACCCCATGTGTGCTGCTGCTGAAAAATACCACAGAAACCTGCCCAGATCTCAAGTCTCCTGGAAAACAGGGGTGAAGCTCCCCCAGAGACCCCTGAGAAGTATTCTTAGAGCACAGACAAGGGCAAGGCTGTGGCTGAAGGGGAAAAACAAACTGGCACATTACACTCTGACAACACCACACAGTTGCATGCTGCAAATTACAGTGTAATAATATAAACTCACTAGTTAAATCCCTTTGGAACTGGTTCAGATTAAAGTCAATCAATCCTATGCAATAGCTACTACTATTCTATAAAATAACTTCTAAGTATTTGCTCCTATTGAAGAAAAAAATCAGTACTTTGGCATCTGAAAGAATGAAATAAAGATTAAGTGAATATTCAATCTAAAACATTCCTTCGGAAAATTCAGCAGAAAATGACTGCACAATCATTTCCACATTCTTTTGATTAATGAATTCTAACATACTGATACAACTTCAATTTTAATTTGAGAAACAGCTTGCTGTGCACCAGAATTCATCTGTTCCTGTATCCAGAATGCTGGTTGATGTCATGTTTTTCAAAATAAATTCTTTAAGCTTTCAGGCATCAGTAAAAATCTGACTAGTTGTTTGTTCTGCAGACATATCAGAACACATGAATGCCTTTTTCACACAGAAAATGCTATATCCAAAAGAACAGCATAAATTGCTTCAAACAATTAAATCCAAGTTGTGTTGGCTGGAGGAGCACAACAAAATGCAGAAACATGTTGCTTCTTAGAATCTTGTCCAACAGTGAATGGCACAGCACATGGGTGTTAAAGACCTTACATATTTAATAAATTGAATTGATTAAACAGTAAGGTAACTAAGAACCAAAAAATGCTGTTTAATTCAAAATGCTCATTATTAAGATGTGAATACTAAGGCTGCTCTTTTAATATGTTCCTCTGTTTGCATTTAACTGTCTTCGTTTCGCTTTTTTGTTTGGTTTTTTCAGTTCT
Organism: Lichenostomus cassidix; assembly: GCF_008360975.1. Classification (NCBI taxonomy): domain Eukaryota; kingdom Metazoa; phylum Chordata; class Aves; order Passeriformes; family Meliphagidae; genus Lichenostomus; species Lichenostomus cassidix. The sequence goes on from NC_139501.1 coordinate 4,424,871, forward strand.
TCTATTGTTTACAAAACCTTTCATTGTTCTCTACCTGCACCTGCTCACACAGTAAAGCCAAATCAAAAACCACCTGGCTAAATAAAGGGCAACAAAGCTTTGTGTTAAGAGCTGCTCTGAGCCACTGAGAGAGCCAAGAACTCCCAGCAGTTAGGGAAAGCTGCTAGGCACGACATGCCTGATTCATATATATAAATAAATGTATATGAGGATTATTCATTTAATCAGGGGGATTACAGAAATTTCCCAAAAATATGACCTCAAACCCACAAGGTTATACAAATATTTTATTTCAGTATCTAAGCCAAGAGCCACATTTCAGAGGAGACACCACATTTCAGCCCATCCAGCACTGCAGCCTTACAGCTCCAGCACCTTCCTCAGTGTCTCACTCACAGCATCCACAGCTCACTGACTGTGCCAATTACACCTTTCTTAAATTGCTGCCCAAAGTTTTAAAGGATCTAGGATAGCTGAGGTTCAAAATGTTACACTGCAAATTATTGGAGAAAAAGAAAGCAAGAGTAAAAATAGTAAAAAACTAGAATTAGGCTAGGAATAAAAACATTAAAACCTTGAAAGAAAAAGGTTCAGTGATTCTGCCTTATTTAAACAAACATTGCTTAAAATGTTAAAACATCAACTTCCAATATTTCTTCCATAATATTACTGTTAATACAACACTATATCAAAGTTCCTTTCAAGCACTTATATTTAAGTACTGCTTTGAAAGGATTCCAGCAAGCTTAGCTCAGGAACTCAAGAGTACCTCTGAACAGACACACTCAGTGCCTGGGGAGGGAATGGTTTTGGAACCCTAAAGCACCCCAACTTAAAATGAAACAACACATGAAAGCAGTGTGCACCAAGGGCTCTGGAGAAAAACATCCTTACAAGGAAAAGGGCTACAAAACCCAAACAGAGCCTTCTCAAGAGCCCACAGCTCAGAAATTCCAGTGTTGCCGTAAAACACCTTTGGTGATAATTGGAGGTTTTTCCCCACAAGCCAGAAAAAGCTTTTATTTTTTTTTCTTTGTCAGTGTAGGACAGATATTCTGCCCTAGGAGCATTTCCCACTTTGGCTACAGATCATCCCATGCACTGGTGGGCATGTACACATGAAAAACTTTCTAACACAAAACTCCAGCCCAGGCAGGAAGATTTCCATCTTGACGATTCAAAAGTACATTCTAAGTATGACAACATGAACAGACTTCTCCATTTTCAATACTCTACCTGTCTAAAACTGAACATTATTAAAAAAAAAAGGGGAGGGAGGCAAAGTCAGCACATTTTTAATCACATTCCAGCAATTCTAAAGGTTAAATTCAAGCCCCAGATCAATTTTTGAAACAAACACCTCATTAAAAGGGATGTCAATTAAATGTGAATGGCTCCACACACAGTATCGTTAAGAAGCCTCTTTCAACAGTGCTGTCAAGTAGGTATGAAAACCTGCAGAAAAAGGCAAAATGTAAATGCTTTTATTACCCTTTTCTTCAATCTGTCATTATTGTAAGTAATTGGTGGAATACACTTCTTGCAACACCATTATAAAGTCATCAGATACAACTAGTTTGTGCATAACTTCAGGTATTGTCAGCAAATGAAACACTAAAATTGACACAACCTGTTTCACAGTGTACAAAAACCATCACAACAGAATTTTAACCTCCATCTCCTGAGAACCACAAAAATAATTCAGAGCTACAGAAGATCTTGGCTGTGTATCATCAATCTTTCCAAACCTAATGTATCAAATAATTTTAAAGCTGGAGAGGCATAATACATACAGCTATACAGGATGGAAAAAATGGAAAAGACTCATGAATTATCTACAGAATATGGGCAAATGCAGTGAGCAAAGGTTCTTCTGTAATTTTTTCCAGAAGACCTTGCATCTCGTCTTCCATAAAAAGCCACTTTCAAGCTTACACAGTAGGAGCAGGAGAAAGAGGAAGCCAAACTTCACAGCAATTCTATTAATACCAAACTGCCTGTTGTATAAGCCTACTGCTACCCATTAACCATCACTTCACTCACTGAGAGCAGCAGTAAAATCACTGCATTTTCCAACCACAACATAAAAGGTGCAATAAAAACGCCTTGGGAAGGTGCTTTAGGCCACCTGAAGACAGAAGCACATACACCAAGCTGTGCATGAAACTTTGTACTGAGCACTAAATATCCTCTTTGCAGAGAAGAAACAGAGCCATGCACTGACAGAGACTGTTAACGTGACATTTGCATAACAGATGAACTTGTTGCCATGGAAAGCATAAGAAAATTCTGAGCTGGGCTATTTAAAACACCAATTTCTGCAAATGTTTGGCAAAGTTTCCACTTTAATGATAGTGCTGAAGATCATATTACTGTGTCTCACCATAAACTTCTGAAATTATGATAGTCAGTAGAAAAAATGTTAGGATGGCACCACAGGTGTGCCATGCCAAGAGAAAGAAATGACCCAACAGTTTGCAAGAAGGAAAAGGAAATATATTAGCATCATATGGAGTTCAAGAGAGCAGAAAATTTGACACTATTCACAAAATTCAGATAAACAAGATGAAAAAAATGTCGTGAAAAATTGTGAGTGGGAAGCCTGTGTCAAATGTGTGGTGCAACACCAATCCCTACAAGCTGAACTTTGAGCTATCTCCAGTCTTTACTGAACAAGTTATGTTCTATAAATTAAATTATGTACCACAACTCTCGGCCAGACAAGAGACAAAAGCAGTTTACATTACCTGTCTGTCACAGTATGCCATCCACCCTGGCAGCATCTCATTCCAATCCCAGCACGTTGTGAATTCTGACTAACCTCGGTGCACATCCCAGGAAGTCTTGAGTTTATAGACTACAAGACTTACTCACCCATAATGACTTAAGTAGTACAGAATGTCACCCAACAATTACAAGGCATGGCAAACAAGGGTTTAATTCCATGCAATTTTAAGCCACACAAGAGCTGTGATGGAACAATTAAGTGTAAATAATTAAATGTAGAGCTTTTATCTTAGCAAGGTTTGAAAATGTTATTTCTGCCCTCATGCCAACATTTCTGAAACAATAGAAAGGGGATACAAACACATGACCAGACTTGCTCTAGACTTTCTCAAGCACTCCAGCTCCTGGTTTATTCCACTAAAAAATTCCTAGCAAGTTGCTCCATGGCTGCCACAGCTCCCACAGCCATCCCAGGACAGAAAACACGATGAACATTCTTCTGTGTACTTCTAGTCCATGAGCTTTTGTTTTGCTAAGTGTTAAGACAAAAGCAGCAGCAAAAGAAATGTCAGCTGGCACACACACTTTCCAGAAATAACTGTTCTCTATATTTAGCCAGTTTTTGTATAAAATTCAGTTAAAAATAGAGCACTCAAATTGTGTATTTAATACAGAGAATTCATCTAAACTTAAATATCTGCTTTAACCAATCAGAGCTTTTATCTACAGCCAGAAAATGTTGCTTTCACAGTCACTAGAGCTTCCCCCAAAAAGTCTGTGAAATGAAATTGCTCTCATGTAATTAGGAAATACCACCTATTTTGACAGCAGCATTTACAAGGTGATTGAAATGAAAGACCTCACACAACTACTTGTACCAGCAAGTTTCAAATCATCCCTATGAGATCAGTCTGCCTTTATCTGAATAAATAACCCAAATATTTGTCATGGCCCTATTTGGATCAGTGAACATTTGAGAGGATCAAAAATATCTGGGTTTTAGCTAAGCTATCTTTAAGAGTAACTACTTAAGCCTTTACCTGCCATTTTATCCTGCTGTTTGACAAATCAGGTATGTTCAAATTCAGCAATGATCACACCAATAAGTGACATTTTAAAAAAAGAATATAAAAAAAGGACTTTTGAGTCCACTGCAGACCCAAAAGCCCTTCACACACAGCTGATCAAGGTGGTGTTTGCTATCCAGAGCAAATTTGCCTCTCCATGCCAGAGAGAACTCACACCAAGTTAGTGAAAAGCTGTCCCTGCAAGGAAAACCAAACCCCAACCACTGATCCAAGTGCTTGCCCAGGCAGGGCAGTGGCTTTGCCTGCAGAACACAGCTGTACAAAGGCTACAATTCCCAGGAAACAGGGCTGCCTTTGTGTCCCACAGGAGCCCTGGGATTACTGTAACAGGAGTCCCAACCGCTGAGGAAACAAGAGCAAAGCCTCTCACAGACTCAGATCTGGACAGTGCTAGCACCATGTTAAACCTCCCAGGGAGAAAATCAAACCCCTCAGAACTGCTACAAGGTCAAACTCAACATCTTCAGTCACAGTCACTCAAATCTGTCCTGTTATTCATTTTTACACAAATGAATCCTTTTGTTTACCGTATCTACAACATGTCACTTCTCAGTTTTTCTCCAAGTATTCCCAGTAAAATCACCCCTCTGTGTTTTACAATGTATTTCACCCCTTCTTTGACATTCATTTCCAAATTTCTTTCCTTTAACCTTATTATATTTCTTCAGTACAACCAACTACATAGTACACTAAGTATGCAGTGTTTTTCCATCAGTCTCCATTAAAAATATTACAGCATCTTCTCAATTGGGTCTCCAACCTAGCAAGAAACATTAATTGTTAATAACCAGCTCCTGTCACAACATATTTGTAGCATGAAAACAGCTTCTCTTTATCTGTTAAATTTGGAAAGACTAATTTCCTTCCAGCTTCAGAGTGACAAATCCAAGGTCATATGGCAGAATATCACTGCAGGTCCTTTACAGAAGTAGACAAATGAGGATAAATATTACTAGGAAAACTCATCATTTTAATGCACAATACAATCACCAAATCATTTTTATCTGCTGGGAAATTGTGGAAGATTTGTTTCGCTTCCTCTGTGAAACAAAGTACTTCATTCATTTCAGCCACAGCCCACCGATATGTTCTTAGAGAAATGCTTGTCAGCCTTCTCTGATAACATGAGATACACTGAATTATATTTCCAAAGGAACTGTAATCCTCCAGTTGCCCAATCAGTGCATTTCTGAAAAGGACTGTGCTACAGGACAACAGCAACAGTTGGTGCTCATGTTAACAGGAGCGCCAACAGAAGTTCTAAATTTATAGTATGTCCCAAACCAGACAAGAGCAAACTGCTACCTGCTTAACTTGGGACACCAAGAAAGGTCACAGGCTCATAGAGTCACTACAGGGAACAGCAACTTCTCCCATTTTTCAAACAGTGAAAATAAATCTCAGAGCACAAATATATTTGTCTTCCGCTCAGTTAACTGTTACATGCAAGATGAAAGTCTAATTTGATCTAAATGGGTTTAAGTTCTAGAAGTTTTTTGCACACACCTGTTTAGAGCATAAAACATCAATTAAATCAGATTACAGAAATAAAATGTAACTGTAACAGAACTCAGACAATTTAACTTGCAGGTAAGGAAGCAGAAAGTAAAACCAGCTCTGGTATCTGAGTGGGGAGAGCAGAGGGTGACATGAAGCAGTTTGGGATTTGGGAGCTACGAGCTAAGTTTCAGCACAAAGTCCACTCTGCTTGTGCAATCCCTGAGCAGGGTCTGGAAGATCAGAAACACTGGACTCGCTGCTCTTTACCTGCAACTTGAAAGGGAGCATTTCACAGGAAAGTCCATTTTCTCCTCAACTCACTTGGTAAGACCTACTCCTTGGGAAAAGCCCAGGACAACTCCAAGACTTGGCTGAGGGTCCAGCTGTAGCAAAGGTGGGTGTTTGAATGTTGTGATGCCAATTTCCTGCTCGACAGGTCAGCTATCACTGCACTGAGCTGCTTTACCCCACAGCTCACTATCTCCTCTCCACAGGCTGCACTTTTACTGGCAGCAACACATGCAAGTTTGCATTGCCCTCAGCCCTGAATGAAGGTGATGCCTGAGAAAATCTCCCCCGATTTCTGTGAATCAAATCACTTTTACAAACACCAGGCCTTTCCCATTCAGCAGTCAGATTGTTTCTGATGGATTGCCAAACAAAACGAGATCCCTATCTGAGGAGACTCGAGTGAGGCATCTGGCTCTCAACACGAGTTAGAATAATGTATAGCTGACTACTCATTTCCATGGCATTTTGCAGCAATAATAATCAAGATGATGGATTTTCAGCTATTATAATACTCTCACTAGAATAACTTTATGTCAATCAGCACATTAATAACAGTGCCTCTCCGAAGTTCTGCAGCATTAATCATAGTCAATCAAAAGCTCTCACAGAACTCTGGTAACAAAGTGTGACAACAAAATTAACTCTTAACAGCTGGTAAACTCCTAGGTGCTCAAAAAGCTGCAACCTAAATACCTCTCAGGCACTGGTGATCCAAATAAATATTGTGATTTTCCAGGGGAAAAGTGAATGAAAGTAAGTATTTCAGGAAAATAGTCAGTCAGACATTGTCTAATTTCTTAGCTACAAATGTTGAAATACCACTGAGTCTTGTTTCAAGAACTGATAATAAACTCAAGCAGAAAGTCAGTCTGCTGTAACATTTTCTTGAGGAACTCAACACAGCAAGTGTAGGCCGGTGAGAATTCTTCAGAACAAAGTCATTCCTGTCAATCTGTGTAAGGCTCTTGGCAGGAATGACAAAATATACTGAAAGGTTTGACAGATTGAAAAAAATAAATACACTCTAGTCTTACAAATGGTTTTCCTTTTTGTTCTTTGAAAAATACACAAAACAGTTAATAAGTAAAATTAAAAATTTCTTTGCTATTTTGCAGGTTTGTCATGCAGTGACATGAGAATCTTTATAGAGACTCAACAAACACAAGTTAGCTCACAAAGGAGATCTCAATTAAAGAGCTCTCAGCCACACACTCAAATGGAGTCTGCATTTGAGCTATCAAGGTGTGCACACTCCTGAAATTAAGTTAAATGTGCTTGTTCACCACTGCATAATAAATTACACAGGGCATTTGCAGACAATCCCATTCCCTGTAAACAATTCAAGTAAAATAAATGGTCAATGCAAAATTATGGTAAATTGCAATAAATTGCAATTTAAAAGTTTAGTACAGTTAATGATACAACATTATTCTTCTTAATTCTGATCAAATGGTTTTGGAAAGATGAGGCACAAAAAGAAAACACCTAGAAAAAGGCAGTAGAAATGACTAAGAGTTACAGAAGATTCTTATTACAAGAATTTAGAGTGCTCCCTAAATAAAAAGATGGTTCAAGTAGGAGGTAAATAAAATGAGAATACACTGAAAACCAACAACTGACTTTACCTTGCCTCCACCATAAACCCCAAAGTCTCCAACTGGGAAACAAACACTGAAGTGGGAGAGGAAACAATAGAAAGAGCAACAGCATCTGGTAAAGCCTTGACTTAATGTGAGGGAAAACAATGGAATTCAGGAAAGGATTATGCATATGAGCAAAAATCACCCAGATTTAGTGAGATGGAAGGCAGTCAGTAGCTCACTGAGTTTGCTCTCTTATATTCTGTAAGCAACAGGACAACTCTAAATCACAAAATATTTGAAGGAATAAAAACCAAACGTCCTTGTTTCTCTCTGGAAAACAGTGTCTATTCTACTCTGCAGGAATGCATCCCCTTCCCATTTTGAAACAAATCCCCCAAATCTATCTCAAAGCTCTTCCCTAAAACAGTGATCACCAAATTCTCTCCACATCTTCCACAAAGAAGCAGTTAAACAATTCTGTAAGTCAGAAGAAAACAGTCTAAGAAAGTTTTGGAAAATCCCAATATAATGAAATATTTCTACAAGGAAACAGGTATTTCAATAGAAACTTAGTGACTTTTAACTTATTTTCAGGAAAAACAAAACAGTATTTTATTAAGAAAGGAGAAGAATAATTTCCAAACACACTGAATTAATTTAAAAAAATTAGCAGTGGAGTATCAAACTGCTTTTCTTCCAGGTCACTCCTTGTTTCAAAGCTAACCCTGATCAATTGAAAAAAAAAAATTGATTAATAATAGAAAGCTGCCTGGTGCCTTATTTCACTTCTCACTGTGGATTATGTAACCAAGGACAGCACTAGCAAATTTGCTGGGAAATGCCACAACTGTGGTCCAGATATATTTTTTTTTTTTAACCTGAGAAAAGCAGTCTAAGGAAGTGTAGCTAAAAGAACAGAAGTACGAAAAAAAAAATACAGAATGCTTAGAATCTGAGCTACCAAATAACACAAGAATTTTTATTCTCTTAGATAACTACATACATCTGCTCTAAGCAGAACTAAGTTAGTAGCTACAAATACAACTTGTAACAACCATGAAGGCCAGATTGTTATTTTAAGTTAAACACAAAAACCACACAGAGATAAAGTAACAGAGTGTGCAAGGTGCTTGTAGTACTTCCAAAAGTTTATACTTAGAAACACAGAGTTTAAGGGGCCAACACAGGCAATTCAGTGCTGAATTTTTTAGCTTTCTTAAATAGAGAGAATCAATTTTTTTATTCCCGAAATGAAGGCTTATTTTCTCCCATTCTTAACTCCACAGGCAGGAGCAAGGCTGGAACAAGTGCTAGCAATTTCACTTGGCTGTTCTGAAAGCTCAGAGCAGCTGTCCCAGGAACTGGGGGCACTGCTGGAGAGGTGAAGATGGGAATTGCAAGTAACACAAGTCTGCCATTCAAAGCAGCCCATATATGGGAGATAAAAGAAAACTTGCACTGCTTACAAGACTTTAAATGTATGAGATTTTCTCCAGACAGAAGCTGTTTTTGAACGGGAGTTGTATAAACCTCGCAAATCAATGTGATTTGGGGAAATCAAAGTCAATTCCATTTTAAGGCTTTGTTCCAGATGATCTTGATGACCTCTTCCTTCCTCCCTTGTCATTTCCCAGTCATTGGTTAGGAAATTTTGAAGCCTTGAGCTCCTATCTGGGTTTCTCATTTAATTTATTGGAAATAGAGCTTAGATAATAATAGCATTTCATTATATCCTTGCTACAAATGTACAACTTACACATCCCTCTATAAGCTACACTCACACACACAATCATTTTTCTCGCAAGTTCTTTTCTATTTAGAAACAAACTTTTAAACTTATTCCAAGTACAAGACTAACAAATTTGTGTAACTTAAAAATGAGGCAATCAGGGCATCATTTGGCCATGATTTCCATTTGGGATGACATCCAGATGGCAATCCAAGGCCTACCTTTTGTAAACAGGATGCATATTTATGGCACTCTCAAGTACAGCTAATTATTTGGAACTACATAAAAATGCCTAAGAAAGTATTAGCAAAAAAAAGAAAAACTGCAAGGATTTACACTATCACAGAATTAAAGCTGCTGATTTCACCCCTATATTTTCCTGTTCCCCAGCAGCAATTTGACACTGTTTCAGCACTAGTCACACTTACAGGCAAGAGAAAAAACAGTGTAACTTTTAGGATGACAGAGTTTATTCCGATCTGGGAAGGGGAAGCCTGAAGTTGCACTTTGCATTCAGCCTGATACAAACCAAGGCACAATGATTTTTAACAGCCAATAACTGATTCTTGATTCACCCACCTTCATCTCACACTGTCTCTGGGCCAGAATGAGTTACTACAAGTATCCCTACAGCTAATGTTCTCCCTGAAACCCAGTAAGAACTATGGGAAGCAGCAACATTAGCAGTAGAACCATTTAAGGTAAAGATTTATTAGCAATGACTTGGGCCTTTAAAGCCATACTGAACAATCACCAGGGGCTGCCCACGACACAGGTGACCCTGAAGCAGGTGCTTTGCCTGCACTACAATAGAGAAATATTTTAAGAGTTGACACAACTGTGGCTGAGAGGTCATTTGGTTTCACAACCCACTCCAGCTGCATTATGCAGCAAATGCTGTTGGAAGAATGAAATTACAGACTTTTTCCCCCTTGAGAGCTTGACAGGACCAGAGCAGCTCCCAGGGAGGCACCAGCAGCCCTTGCTGAGGAGCCCCAGGCCTGGCTGGTGTGAGGGAACAGTGAGGGCCAGAGCACCTCCAGAGACAGAAACAAAACACTGCCCTCTTCTCCCCCCAAAAAGGCTATTTCAGAGCTATTACTCCCAAGTATGTAGCAGGGCAAGCTTTCATCCTGGGGTAACTTCAGTATCCTTCTTCCTTCAAAACCAGAATTTTGATCTGACACATAATCTGTAACAGAAATGAGATTTTAGCCTTGTTTGATTACACTTTGGAGCTTATGCAGCACCTTAAAGCAGATTACAGCCTGATAAAAGCACTGGATATCTTTATGTATGACCATCTTTGGAATGCCCATCTTTGGAATGCCCATCCTCTCTTCAAAAAAAATTTCTTTCAGCTGCTGAAAAGTTACTTTTTTTTGAGAAAGACTGAGTCTGAAGCCAGAGGCTCCATGTGTTCTTTTTGAAGGAAACACTCTGTCCATGTCACTGCCCACTGCTACAAATTATTCCTGATCACTGCTACAAATTATTCCTGTCATATGTAAAGGAAGGAACACCCCATGAGACAAAAAAAAAAAAAAAAAAAAAAAAAAAAAAAAAAAAAAAAAAAAATCCACACTACTTCTCTAAAGGACACATGAACCCAACTGCAAAGTGAACCCAAGCTGTTCTCTTTTTATTTCCTTAGAAGGAGAATTAATGAAAGATCTTGTGCTAATGCATTTGATTGAGCAAATTTCCCTATAAGCACGGCAGGCAGAACAGAAGCACATTAACTAAAACCTGGGAGAAACAATTACAAATGTTTAACAAAGAAATGAAATCTCAGAAAATGTAAAAGCAACCAAAAAACCAATTTTCAGCTATTGCTGGCCATGCACTGGCAGCTGCTGGCTCTGAACTGTGTAGTTAAGGCAGAGATAACAGCTTGGCTCTGATAAAAATCTGTGATGGTATCCAAGGTCACCAAGTTTTCCTTGTTGGGATTGCATTCCCATCCCTCTTGATACCTTTTTATCCTACTAGATTTCTTTCTAAATCTCAAATGTGCTTTAGGAACAACACACAGTGTTTCAATGCATGAAAATATATTAGTAAGAACTGCATTTTCCCTCCAGGACTCCTGAGCTGCTGTGCACAGTAGAAGGAAGATGTAGAGGATTTATTCCAGCTATGAAAAGCTACAGCCAAGCCAGGCAGGAGCCATCAAACATGAGCACCTGGGGAATGTGAGGCAGTCTGAATGCAGAACAGAAACCCCAAAATATCCAGGAAGGAGATGGGGAGCTGGAGGAAATGCCAGCTGCCATCCTAGATTCCCTCTAAAGGAGCTTATGGACCTTGAGTCAGGGATCACTGGCAAACAGGGCAGCTCAAGGTCAGGGCGAGCAGCTCAGAGTGCACTTTGTGTCCCCAGGCCTGGCAGCTTCACCTACAGCTCACAACTGCAGCCTGTCCTGCCTCTGCAGGGAGCTCAGGGGGACAGCAGCACCAGAGGATTGCCATTCACTCACAGAGAGGATTCCTCCTGCAACATGAACATGGTAGAGAATGAAAGCCTTGAGCCACTGGGCAAAGCAGCTCAATTTTAATACCTGGGAAATGGTCACCTTTTCTGATCTGCCAGAGTTCATGAAATAATGGCAGGAACAAGGTTATTTGTCAAATGATAAATATCTTAACTGTTCAAGGACAAGGCCTAAGAGGTATTAAAAATTCAAAAGGATATTTGTTTCACTGAATACAGAATAATTAGGAGTTTTAAGTACTAACTACACAGTCTGAATCACTACATCATAATACACCTCTCAAATAATGTCTTGTCTAGTCATTCCTAAGGTATTAAACTGTCAGTTTACTCTTCTGGAAAACGTCTTCCTAAAAGACACACTCAGTCACAGTTGCTAGAATTTGGCAATTCTTACTGGTTCTATTTTCTTCTCAATGTGTGAAACAACAGCATGCAACATAGGCCAAAATAACAATTAAAAACAAATTATTCATCTGTTTAGGTCACTAATGAATTCACATTTCACAATCCTCTGGAATAGCTTCTCTCTAGCAAGTTTCTTAAATTGCTATTTAATTCAAATATTACCTTATACTGACTCTCAATTTTACACATGCATAGATTTAACTCACAAAAATCTTTCTCCTCCCCTTCCTTTGTATCATATGATTAGAATTATTTATTTTTAAATTAATTACTTTTCAATCATGTTCATCATAATGTCCTTTATTTCCCAAAACCTGTCAAGTCTAGGGTTAAGAAACTTCCATATTCAAGGACACAGCTGAATCTACAAAAGCAGGGATATGAGCAGAAACCATTCTGGAATTCTCACTGGAGCTACTGCTACCAAATCTGCAGGAAAAAAAGGGTATGTTTCTCATGAGAAAATTGCTGTGAATTGCAAATATTAGCAGATGTTACAACAAACACTAAAATAACTGAGAGTAAATGTAGAGCAAAAAAAAATTTCAATGAAACCTTTGAAAAATGAAATTATAAATTTTCAAAATATCCAATGAATTGCATTATCATTTTACAGCTGAAACTTTAATCTAACGGTTCAAATGAACTAAATACTAAGAATTTGTTTTTTCTGCTTCATGAGATGAGCCTAACTCCATAAATAGATTATTCTTGGTTATTCTCAAATGCTTCATCAATATTGTGCTTGGAGCTGATTTTTGCTGGGTTGCTTTTTATTCAATAATTGTGAGCCTCAGTAAGGAGCTTGTGTTTATAAAAAGGGGGAAAAGATTTACTGTTCCTAATCATGGAATCTGTAAAATCTATAACAGTTAAAACATGAAACCTACAGAACAGCACAAAATCAAAACCCAGAAACCAGATTAGTTAACTGATATTTTGATCTATAACTTCATGAATGCAAATCAAATTTCCATGCCATGAAAAATTACCTGAGAAATTATTCTGTCTGGCTTTTCTGATTTATCATATAATCAAATTCTTGCTGGTTGTTTTTCTAGCCTTTCAGGTAAATCACAGGCACACAAATTCCATGGGCTAAGATAATGCAGATTTAGGAAAAAAATGTAATACAGCCTGTAATTTACTAAGTGTTGCTTACATATGTGCTGAATATGCTTTTCATTATAAAATAAAACTCGGTGCTTGAATTTCACTTTGCATTTGCTTAACCTCTGAAATATTGTTCAAAATCACTGTGTTGCACTAGAGCCCCCTCCTCAATCTCAAATAAAAACTTACACAATAACTGTTCTCCTCAATGTCTGACCTTGTTTCCAATGTGAGTTCCACAGCTAACTGTACTACCTGTAAGATCAGGCCTTACATTTTAAGCCTAAAAAAATTATAATGATGCTACTTAGAATATTATCTTTCTTCGGTTCGTTTGTAACTTCCAGAGAGTTCCAAAATGCACATATTCCCCTGCAAGAGGAATTGACACATCTGTGCTACAACTGCCAATATTTCCTTTTTTATATCTGCGTCCTGTAACTAAAGGCTTTATTGTGATTTTGGCCTAAAACGTTAGTCAAAATGTCAGTTATATAAGGCCACGCGTGGAGGCACACGCACTCTAAAAAACCCTGCTGCCGAATTAGTCACGGAAAAAATCATGGATGTCTGGTGTGACACACATATTCACAGAGGGAATAATGCGTTTGTACCACCCGAAACTCCTGTCCCACCCGCCCTCGGCCCAAGTCAGCCAGCAGCAGCCATTCCCACCGCCTGCGAAATGCCACAACCAACAAATCGGCCTGAAAACAACAAGAAATTAAAAACCGCAGCGAGTAACCGGAGCGGAGTTCTTCATTCGGCTCGACTGGCCCCGGGCTCAGGCTGCCTTTCCCCAAGGATCCCGGCGGTCCGAGGCACACCTAGCCCTTCCCAAAGCGGGATCGCGGCGGGCCGGGCTGCGCTCTTCCCAAAGAGAGACTGACCGCCGCGGGATCAGCTCCCCTTCCCAAGCAGGGATCGGCTCGGCCCCGGGCTCAGCTCACCCCAACAACCCCCCCACCACCCCCCCACACACACCCCCACCACCCCCCCCACAACCCCCCCACCACCCCTCTCCCAAGCAGGGATCATTGCGGCCCCGGGCTCAGCTCCCTTCCCAAGCAGGGATCATTGCGGCCCCGGGCTCAGCTCCCTTCCCAAGGAGGGATCGTTGTGGCCCCGAGCTCAGCTCCCTTTCCCGAGCAGGGATCATTGCGGCCCCGAGCTCAGCTCCCTTTCCCGAGCAGGGATCATTGCGGCCCCGGGCTCAGCTCCCTTTCCCAAGCAGGGATCATCTCGGCCCCGAGCTCAGCTCCCTTTCCCAAGCAGGGATCGGCTCGGCCCCAGGCTCAGCTCCCTTTCCCAAGCAGGGATCGGCTCGGCCCCGGGCTCAGCTCCCCTTCCCAAGCAGGGATCGGCTCGGCCCCGAGCTCAGCTCCCTTTCCCGAGCAGGGATCATTGCGGCCCCGGGCTCAGCTCCCTTCCCGAGCAGGGATCGGCTCGGCCCCCGCCCCACGCAGGTCGCAGAGCTGCCGCGGCCCCGCTCGCCCCGCCGCCAGCCCGGGCCATTCCCCGTTCCCGCGCCGCTCCCGCCGCCTCTCCCAACTTTTCCAGCCGCAACTTCCACGTTCCGCCCGCGGCGCCGCCGGCCGGGCCGGGCCCTCCCCTCCCTCCTCCCCCGGCCCGCGGAAGGTCACCGGGGCCGCGGGCCGGGCTCCCCCGCGCTCTGGCGCTGGCGCGGCCGCTGCGCTCCGTACCTCTGCGGGCCTTCGGGGAGTGCCGGCGGCTGCGGGCGCTCGCTCGCTCCTCCTCGATCGCGGCCGCTATCGCCGGGTCGTCCTCGCCATTGTACCACACCAACAGCTCCTCGCCCGCCGCGATTGGCTGTCGGGACACAACACAGGGCGCGCGGCCAATCAGCGCGCGCGTTGTTGGCGGGGCGGGGAGCGGCCGAGGCGGCGCCCACGGCGCTGCCCAGCGGAGGCTCGAGGGCGCCGCGCCGAGCTCCCCCTGCCGGCCGGAGGGCGCAGTGCAGAGCCGCCCCGCCCCCGCTGGGCTGACAGAACAGAACCCGAAATGACTCAAAACAACCGGAATTTACAAAACATTTAAACAGTTTTTAAACACACACACACACAAAAATACCATGGAAAAACATGACCAAGAAACTCTCAAAAGTATTCACAAAAACACCTAAAATAACCCCACAAAATTGATAGCACCAAAAAAGGCTAGAAAAAGTTCAAAATAAAAGATAATGCCCCAAAATGAAAAAAAAAAGAACAGAAAAAAAATCATAAACAAGGACAAATAAAATAGGGAAAAGAGACAAACAAAATCACAAAACATCCTCACAAAAAAAAAAATCAGAAAAATCATGGAATGTTAAGGGGTTGGAAAGGACCCTAAAGCTCATCCAGTTCTACCCCCCTGCCATGGCAGGGACACCTTCCACTGTCCCATGTTGCTCCAAACCCTGTCCAGCCTGGCCTTGGACACTGCCAGGGATCCAGGGGCAGCACAGCTTCTGTGGGCACCCTGGGCCAGAGCATCACCACCCTCCCAGGGAAGAATCTCCTATGATTTAACCCTAATTTCCCCTCTTTCAATTTGTATCCATTGCTCCTTGGCCCATCACTACAGTTCCTGACAATACACAGATAATACAGTTATAGTTAACACAGTTATATAGTTAGTTATTAATATAGTCACTGTATTAATAATGAATACACAGTTGTTGTTATTATGATTTTTGACATGAACCTTCCCAGCTGCAAAGCCCCAAATTGAGGTTTGCCTCAAACAGTGACACAGATTTAAATCCCCAGTGCTCACTGTTATGGATATTCACAGCTAATTCTTTTCAGGGAGCAACCAGAATGGGACAAACACACCTACCTTACATCAATAAATAAATAACATTAATTAAGTATAATATAAAAATAAATAACTATTCAGGCAGCCACTACAGCTGAGATTTGGAACAAAATCTAAAGATCCAGGAAAAGACTGTCACAGTGGGTTAACAGAAATACAGATAATTACAGCATGTTTAACAAATCCACTTAATCACAGAAATCAAAGGTTTGCTTGCCATTCCAAATTGGTAATTTCTATTCTTTTTAATTAAATAAAAAAGAAATCACAGACTAAATTAGTTAAATGGGCATCACTGCAAATGCTACTCATACTCCCAGCACTGCCAATAAAAGAAACTCTATTGATCAGTTCATTTCACATGCTCCTTAAAATATCAAACTAGTAAGTCCCCAATTTGGCAGAGTAAAGATGTATTTGTACTTACTTTTTATATCTTGTTTCTTGCCTCTCCATTTCCTGAAGCATTTTACCCAAAACCAAGAAAAAATTAAATCCCCCTCTTTCAGGGTTTAATGAACATGGGGCTGATGGAGACCAGATCCTATTTTTAGTCATTAAATCAGAGTAAAGGGTATCCTCAGACTATTATTTCCAGGCTGAAGCCAAAGGGGAATTTTGTATCAAGAACAAAAGTGGGATTTCTTTCTTCTGCAGCCCGTTTTTCAGTGGGTCTCACACACAGCACATGATAAAGGGGATAATTATCATCATCCCCCCAGACACTGGAACAACAAGTGCTGCAAGATCCCAACAATTAAGGGAAGAATTTAAGTTATAACCTAAGCAAAGCCTATGGTTTGGATCCTTGAGCTCCAGAAGCCTGATAGGATAAACAGTGGCAAAGTTATTTGCATGGCCCCATTTTGCATCAGGGTGAGCAGCAAGGAATGCAGCAGAGCTGTCTGATGCAAAAAAACCCACCTTATCATCTCAAAAACATACAAACTCAGAGCAAAGATCTGGCTGAGGTTGCAGGCAATGCAAACACAGGGTGGTAAGCAGCATGTAATTTGTTGGCTGCATGGACCTAACGTTCAGCTTGATGACTTTAGCTCTGTTGTGACTGCTCTAGAATCTAAATTAAGCCCTCTAACCTTGCACTTCTGAAATGAGATGCAGCAGCAGCTTCAAAACCAGACAATTAAAGCTGCTCCTCGGTAGGAATAGGACAGAAGGGCTACACTGAGCAATGCCACTTGTACCACAACTCTTTCTCGTGACACCCTCTAGTAACAACTCCAAAACCCAAACTCCTCCAAACTATTCCCTACAGATCTTGCTGTAGCAGTGTCAGGCTGGGACAGCCTGGTTAAAAAAGTATGAATTTTGGGAAGGTTCATTAGGTTAATAACTCCCACACGATTTTTGGTGCTTTTTGTTTTAACTGCAACATTTAACAGTCCTTAATCTGAGTATTATCTGTTCAAAAGGTTTACAGTAAGCTCAAAATGTGTTATTTTCAAGAGTAATATCCTAACAAGTTATACCCTAAGAGGTTCTGGCACAGATTGCCTAAAAGTCAATTAATTGTGCACATTCAAGCATTGCAATGTGTCTTGTACAGACTGAGACAGACATTTGCCTGTCTGACCTTATCAGAGAACCTATTTTTCACCACAGACACTGCATTTTACTGTGACATTGTGCTTCTGCACCTGGGTGTGGCCTCATCTCACCAAACACAGCCAAAGTGGACAGTCTGACATTTACCTGTGTGAATCTTTGACACTGTCCAACCCAGCGTTATGTTGCTCTCTCCTGTGTAACAGGGAGGATCTTGAGTTATTACAAACCTGTTTGGCAAAACATTCTTCCATAGGCAAATCAATCTCCCTTTAATCAGGGACAGTTTCACAGCCAAGCTTCTTTAGAAGACTTTTTGAAACTGAGTTTTCACTGTATTTTACATTTTCTAGAATTCAAGCCCCATCCTGTGTGCAGAACAACACTACACAGTGAGCTCCTCTTGGAGCAGAGGCAGGAAGAGCTCCTGAAACCCCAATATTAAATTAATATTGAAGCTGTTCCCCTGCAATATCCCAGCTCTCACCCAGGCATCCTGGGGAAAGCAGATGCAAAGCAGCCTACAAATACCCTCAGCCCTTCAGTAAAGATGAAGAGAAGATGGAAGAGAAAAACATTTGCTTGTGCTTAGTCACAAGTTCTGTTCTATAACTATTCATTGACAGCAGAGAACAGGGAAGTTAAAGCTCTGCAGTTCTCATGTGGTTCTACACCAAGCAAATTTGGACTTTGTTATCTTAGCAATGAGGCTTAGAAAGCAGCCTGTTTAACTTACAAATTAAAAACCTACAAAAAGCTGAGGGAAACTCTGGGGAAAATAAGACCCCATGACTATACACTCAATGCTTCAAGGTAAAGCAGAACAAAATTACATACAAGCCACTTGAATTCTCCTTTGGGGGTAAATAAAACCTGTGCTGTTTATTTGTCAGCAAGTGGAATTCCCCTAAAATTATGAATTATGATAAAGATCGGGAAAGAACCATGTGTTCATAGCTGGGCTGGTAAATTCACAGCAGGTTTGAAATGGCAGTGTAGAGATCCTAACATCTTATGCAAAAGGTAAGGACATTTCAGATGTTCTTTATTACCGGCCTTCTTTTGTTTCAGTTAGGAGTAAGCTGTGACTGGGATAAAATTCATCAAGTTGCAAGAGACAAGAGTCAAAGGAACAAAAGGATATTCCAGTGCTGAGATAAGGTATTTGTTATTCTGTCAGTAGTGCTCAGCCTCCTTTAGCAATACAGTTATTTTCCAAAGTGCAATATCATCCATCAAATAAACAAATTTTAAATATGTGAATCCTTGTCTTTGTCAGGACTAAAACTTTTTTAAAAGTCAGAGTGACTCCAAAAGCACAATTATATTAATGAGCGAGTGGGAATGTGGGCAAAGGCAGAGGAAATCCAAGATAAAGTGTGCAGAGAAATCAAGGCTGAAATCAAGGCTGCCTTCTGGGAATAAACACTGCAGAGAAGTCAGTAGTCTGGCTGGCAATAGTGAACCTCTACTTGAATGCCATTAGAAGGCTCAGAAAAGTTTTAGAAGGTCTTTTTCAATCTAGCTTGAGTGACCTAAAAAATAACATTTACCTACTGCTGTACTACCCCATAAACCTCAAAACTGCATGGGATCAACTAAGTCTTTTGTTGAGCAAACACCAGTTACTTACAGATGTTGTTGGCCTCACAAGGAAATGGAAGGAATAGCATTAGTGCAAAAACAAGGCTGCATATACCCCAAACCCCAAAAAGCATTTTAAATAAAAACAAAGTCAAGCTACATACACTCACTGCTAGTAGGTCCTTGATCAGGGATTCAAGAAATACTTTAGAGCCACAATATTCTTAACCTAACATGCTCTACCATTATAGTTAAACCATTTCTTCCCTTGGTTTGGGAAATAAAATGCTCCAGGAATTACACCCTTTTCCCTGCCTCCCCCTCACTCCCTGAACAAAACTGAAATGGTATAAAACCATGAGAAATAGTTTCATGGAGCTACCCATGAAAGTGTCTTGACAACCAAACTTTGTCATACGATGCACACACCATAAGAATAACTGATTACTGCAAAAACATCCTCAGCAATAAGAGTCTTGGTATCTACAAAAGTAGAAAAACATTTTTTTAATACTCTGTACTTTTTCATTCTAGTATAATATTTGGTACTACAGCAAATCATTACCCAACAAGACAGACTTAGTGTTGAAACATCCTGTATTTAACAGTAAGTCTCAATGTCAACTGTATTGGCAGGTAAGAATTTATATGATGTGTAGCATTTGCAGTGCATTAAGTATATTTCATAAAACGTTTCAAAATCAGTTTCATATAAATAGTAAGAAAGAAATTTTTAAATAAAGGGCAATAAAAAGCATTAATGATAAAAGATAACAAAGCAGCAGTTCAGACAGTGATACCTTTAAACTCTTGTAGTAGATGGTCCTGTTGATCTCCAGAGGAAAGAGGTTCTGCTCCTTCCCTGAGCGAGCCCAGTTGATGTAGCGAAGCCAGTTGCCCTTCTCTGGGTCGGTGGCATCCACACACATCCAGCCCAGGTTTGGGTAATACACCTGGGAGAGAACAGCAGACACAGGACACTGCTCACTCCAGTGCAGGGACACTGCAACACTGCATTTACAGCAACACAGAGTGCTCAGGGTCACCCGAGGTCAGAGACAACCCAGAGGGCACAGCAGAGCCAGGGATGGACTCAGAACCAGGGGCAAAGCATTGCTGCTCTTCTGAAATCTTTCAGTGAAACTGCTACAACTGGGGAAAAGCCAGTTTGTGGCCTGCAATCTCTTCTCTGAAGGCTCTGGGCTCAAAAGCCAAAATCCTTAAAACATGTGACACTTTCTTTTCAGTTTGGCAAGCCTGGAAAGATACTCTAGATTTTGCATTTAGTAAAATGACTGGTTTTAAGACATGAAGGTCACAGAGCTTTTATTTTTACTATCTGATGAATTGGAAAAAGTAACTACATAGAATCTAGAAGCATGTGCTTTATTTGGAAAGATATGGGAACACAGAGTTCATAGTTAATCTTTCTTCAGGGTATAAAAGAATATTTAAACATTTCCGAAATCTTGCAATCACCTTAAAAACCTGACCATGTCAGTAAAATTCTGCACGTTCCAAGATGCTGTGGAAAGTCTTTGGTTTCTCCTCTTGGGGGAAAGGCTGACACCTACTCCTGGTTTACATTTCCAGACAACTTGCAATAAAGCAAGAAGGGGACTGACATCTTCACTATTTGCTGATGAAAGGCGACTCTGCTTCCCGTTCAAGACATTACACATCTCCCACTCTTCTTATAATCCAGGTTAGATGCCTATAAGAAGAGCTATCAGTGGGTATTTATCCTTCTCTGTTTTTCTGAAAGTCAAAAAATCTATGATGTGGTAGCTTTTTATTGCTTCTGATACTTTACAAGTAATTCCAAGGCTTTTCACACTGTTCTCCATTTTCAATCTTATGTACACTTCTGCAACAGCTTAGAAAAACACCTATCAATAAATTCAATTTTTTTGTGCTGATAAGACTGTTGATTTAATGGAATAGAATTTTATCAACAAAAGTAAAGTTTTAATAAATATAATACAACCATCTTAGTTTCTTTCCAAGCAAACAGAAAACATCTCCCTTACTTAAACTATTCCAGCATGGATTTCATCAGCTGACTTTTGAAAGAATGTTCACCAGCACACCCAGCCCTTGCAATAGGAAAGCACAAACAGCATCCCAGATGAGACCACAAAAGCAATTCTTTTAGTTAAAATGGAAGAGAAGAGCTAAAGAATGCTGTGGGAGAGCTAAATATATATGGAATATACGTCTAAATGTAATTACTTATTAGTTTTTCGTATATTTTATATATATGTATATATATATAACCTTACTATGTTTTTATGTTACTTTATTATGGGTTTTGCACAAACCAAAATACTCTATTCCTTTTCTAATTTACAGAACATTACAGTCTAATATACAGAATATTGTTTAAAGGCCTTGTGCACTGCGAGAAAGAAAGTAGCTGCAACTCCTCTCTGTAACATTGTGACTTGAAGTGATTCCTGCAGCCACAATAAAACCCACTCAGCACAGCTGTGCCACTCATTCCAAACCAGCATTTCCCTTCCTTTTCAGACACTTGCTCTCATCTTCCCAACTGTGCCTTTTCTCCAGCAGAAAAGGAAAATATGTTCTCTCCTCAGACACCTCAAGCAAACACTGACACACACAACTCATCTTTTTCACAATAAGCCTCTGCTATGTCAGTTCAAAATCATTAAAATTGACTGGAGATGTAAAATTAAATTAAAGGTAAAATTGACTTACCTTTTATTCAGACTAATTTGACTAAAGAAGCAAATAGAATGCTCGTGGGAAAGGTTGTTCCCCAAGTTGAATGCCCATACACTGAACTGCTCCCACACACCACCATCCTTCCACAAACCACATTTTCTAACAGTTGAGATTCTGGACTGATTTCAGCATATGGAGCCAACTGTCACAGTCTCATTTTAGCTGCTTTTTTCCTAACTCCAAAATCTTTATTAAAGCAACACACAATTACTCTGGAATCTAACAAGGGTTCCCATTATCACCTGCACTGCACACTAGGAAACTCTGAAACAGTTGGCTTGCAACTATCATCTCTCAAACCAACTAAAAAACATCCACCATGAACATTCAGCATCCAGCACTGAGAAACAACTGGAAGGTCAATCATTTACTTGACTGATTCAATCTCACCAACTGTTCCTGTACCAGATCAAAACTGGAGATACCTTATGCAGTGGAGTTTGTGATAGCATGAGCTCAATGCAACAAAGATTTTACTTGAAAACTTTATTGCTTTTCTAAATGGGAATTTGCATTTATGGGAATGTCCTAGATTAATTCCTCTGATAGAGGTTAACACTATGTTCTGTGCCTGCATTTGGTGTTTTAGGGAGTTCCATTCTTGCAGACAAGGGGACAGAAGGATGAATGACCATTATCAGTATCTTTAGCCCAAAAAGCCATGTTCCAGAACATGCTATGCCAACCCTCCTTCCTTGACTCGTCACTTTGCTTAAACCATATCTGCCTTCAGAAAGACTGAGGAAGTCTTTGGAAGTGACAAAGACACTGTAGATGGGATTCAGCTGCAATTTATGACATTTACCTTTTGAAATCTACATCATATGCAAGGTCTCATGATTACCAGTGGAGCTTCCAGAGCTGTTCAGCTGCCCAGACAGCACTTGCTTCAAGGCAAACCCAGCACAAGAAATACTGAAACCCTTGAGAAGTCTTACAAAAACTCCAAAAGCTGGTTCTCAAAGAGCTAAACGAGGAGGAGTGATGTGGCTTCCTTAAGGGATTCCATATCCTCCTAACTTCCCTAATTTTCTAAGCAGTTGACAGCACTCAGTTGCACTCAGCATTCAAGCCAACAAAGCAAAGATCTATCAGCAATAGACTGCTGAGGGGAGGTGTGATCCACACACAGCATACAAACAAGCAAAACAGCAATTTCAAACCATGCCAATCGTTTATAAAGCTTTATAATTCAGAATGGCTGCTCCATCCAAGTGTCTATAAATAACTGTTAGCAATGGCAGTAATAGATGGCAATTACCTTACATCAGGTCTATTTCTATAATCTCTGAAAATACAAGATATTGACCTGGTGACAGGCACATTTGTCCATTTACAGGCCATTTCTTACCTCCCACATATACACATTGCTCTTAACTTGAGATCTTTTCTTCTTGTCACCAACAAACGGTCCAAACTTCTTGCCTTTTAAAATTGACTTTGTTGCCCAGACACCTGAGGAGACACATATCAGGAATTAAAACTAATCTAAGTTATTTCAAGAAAATCTTCTACTTTCAATTCATATTTCTTAAGATCTTTACATGTGTCTGTCTCAGACTGGGGAGCTCTTCACTCTTCAAATGGGAATTATTTCAGACAAATACACCAGGTATCATCTCTACCCAGCACAGAGGGCACCATGCTTTCACAGCAACTCAATTTATGTGAGCTGCTGTCAAAATCTTCATTCTCTGTTCACAGCTGTAGCACTCACCAAGACGAGTCTTGTCAACAGCAGATGGGAAGAGCCTCACATCCTCAGGAAGGCCCCTAAGCACATGCTCAGGAACATCATCCAAGGTCTCCACAGCAACAGGAGAGTCAGTTGTGTTCTACAAGTCAAAAAGCCAACCACCATTAACGGGCAAAACCAACTGCACAACAGGTGATCAACCCACATGAGCTTCCAAACCTCCTGACTGGCAATTAAAGTACAATTTCCAAACTCACCACACTGAGGCTTATTTTACATATATTAGCAATTGTTTATTTCCCTTTTTTCAAAGGATGACTTCCAGGCACGGTCAATCAGTCCCCCAAACCCAATCTAAAACAGTTTCTGATCTTGCCTTATGTAACAAAGTATCCCCCATAAGAAAGACTAAAAAGTAACTGTAGGAGAAAACCAAACTCAAAGTTACAAGAAGTGCATACAGTTAAAAAACCCAAAAAGGTATTTGCACTGCAGATTGAAGCGAGGGTGTTTCAGTAAATTTATTTTCCAATGCAGTCACTAGAACTTGCACTTGGCATACACCATCTACTCTGCCATAGTGTAGCAGGATCTCCACCTGGAATGGGTAAGACATTAGCTATTTGCAGAGCTATGAATGGAGAGAGGGATCACACTGCTTTTGGTGCTGAATAATGCTGAAAGCAGGCAGACTCATCAACCCCCCAGTTAAACATCCTGAGGGTGAGGAGATGTGGCAGAGCTGATAAAGGACCTGATAAAGGAACAAACCTGCCTGAAGCTGCAGAGCTGGCACAGCTGCCTGGGGACACCTGACTGACAGTCCAGCAGTTCAGCTTGGAGAAGCAAAGACTTTTTAACAAGGTGTTCTGACACATCCCTTCTAGAGTGTGGGGAGATCACTCCCTGGAGTGGGGACACCCCTCAAGGACATCTTAAAGCCTATCCAGTGCCACCCCAGCCATGGGCAGGGACACCTTCCACTATCCCAGGTTGCTCCAAGCCCTGTCCAGCCTGGCTTTGAACACTTGCAGGGATCCAGGGGCAGCCAGAGCTTCTCTGGGCACCCTGAGAGGGTGATTCCTCCCCAGTTTCTTCCCAACAGCCAATCTAAACCTACTACCTGTCAGTGTGAAGCCATTTCCCCTTTGTCCTGACACTACAGTTCTTGGTGATTAAAATATGTGCATGTCAAGTTTACTGCTCTGCAACAAAGAGAATAAGCTAAAGGCAGTTTTTAAAGAGAATAAAAGGGTTTAAATAGTTATTATTTCAGTGTCATAAATGTTACTCATAATTCCTACATCAAGCAACAGCTCAGAACTTTAGCCAGCAGCTTATAATAAATACAAGAAGTTTTAAGATATTTTTATATTGAAGTTTGATAGGCAATATAAAGCTAATAAATTATTTACTGTCCAGAAAGTGATTACTTCTACTTTAAGGAGCCTTGAAGGTTTAATACTATGCTTATATTATTCATACTATTACTACTCACACTTGTCATAAAACAACCTGCTCCTTATTACCTACTTATAATTAACAAAATACTATTTCTGATAGAAATCACCAGAATTTCAAAGTTACAAGAATGCAAAGTTTTCTATAAAATGTCCACATTCTGAAAGAACTGTGCTTGGTGAGAACTAAGCCTTTATTGAACCACATGCCCTAAAAAAACTCCCTGCCCTGTGACATGGAGCTCTAATCATTCTGTTCAGCAACAAACACTGATGGTAATGGCAGGAACAATTCTAATACTAAGGATGCTATACCTAAGCTCTGAACCCATTTTTAGGAAAGGTAAAACGGAGAAATTTGTCCAAATAAACTCCAATTTTTTGGAAATTATTCTGGCTTTTACCTATAACCACAAAGCAGAAACACAATAGTAGTTTTCCATATACTGAGCCTTTGCTCCTCAGCACCCCATCTTTGCCAGGGTGCTGCTGTGGCAATGATTCACTGTGTTTGAAATCCTGACTTGCTGAGTGGAGTTACAAGAGCAAATCTTCTGCCAGTCTTAACTGCAACATTGAGGAAAATGATAAAACTGGAGTCAGAGCAAGGTTATTCTAGTGCTGCCTTCATAAGCCTTAACAGCTGCACAGAGAGCTCCCAGACAGCTATTTGTAGGGGAGAAAGACCCCAAATTGGAAACCATGGAAGGGAGAGAATGCCAAAAATCTCTTCCCATCCAAGAGTGAAGACACCAGAGAGAGGGAGAAATACTTATTCATTAGTTAGAATAGCTGAAGTCTATTCAAAGCAGAGCAAAGCTTTATTTTGCTTTTCCAACAACCCAAAAGCAAAAATACTGATGAAAGCAGCCTGATTTTAAGACATCTGTTAGCCTTGAACTGATATGCAAGAAGCCATGTCTGAGATAAAAAAGAAATATGCTCTTCTCAGCATATTTAAACATCTTTACAGTACATTACCCCAGGATTTCATCAGGGGAGAACCAAGCCTATTTTTCACAGTGATTTCTAACAAGTTACACACAGAGATAGAAGAGGGTGGCTGACAGCTCTCAGAATGCTGCACTTCCAGTTTCAAGTTAAAAGTGGGATGGTTTTCTGGCTGGCTTTCATCTGGGGGTTTGGTTTTCTTGGAGTCTGTTGCTCTTGGTTTGGGGTTTTGATGAGCAGTTAAAAACCTCAGCTGCTGATGAACAGTTAAAAATCTCAAGCCTGCAAATCAACTTTAACCTATTAAAACTTAAAACTGAGATTCAACTGATTCAGACAGAAGTGTACAGCACTGTGATACATCTTTGATTTTCCTGGTATATTCCTTAAGTCACACCTTCTTATAGCTGTAAATATCCCCAAACTGCTCTAATATTTAAGAAGTGTATTTGTATGGAGTAATATATAATCAGAACTTTATTGTGCATCTACTTAATAAATCAGAGATTAGCAGGATATTCAGAGAACACAACACTCAGACTCATCCAACACTTGTCATATTAATGGATTTCACAAGTACTAGAAAACTGGATTTAGCCTTGTACACAACAATAAATTTCACACCTCAAACGAATGGTAATAAGTAATCAAATTCAAAACAGTAAAACAAACAGTTTAGCTCAGTCAAATCAGTGCAATCTCTTTTTATTTGCAATTTAGATGTAGCTACTTGAAACTTATTCCAGATCACGACTTGTCCCCAAGCAATGTCTGTCTACAGTATTTCAAAAAGAAATACTGTATTTCAATCACTTTTCTACCAAGACTTAACAATCACATTTAAATTTACGTTTCTGTTTACAAAATTTACCTCTGGATAAGGATAGTGCACTTGTGCATGTCCTACAACCAACTTTTGCATTTATCTGAAGCCTTAACACAGTATTTTTCAATCCTTCCAAGGCCGCAGTTTTGAATACAAAAACACCTGAAGCTTATTTCACTTTTAAGCTTCTTACTCTGAAGTTCATCAGAAAATTACATTCTAGCATTCAAATTAGCCAGTATGAAGTGACTTTAGAACAACTCCAAAGGATCATTTGAGGGCTGAAGTGGTGCCTCAACTGAAACTATCCTTTCCTGTTTGCATCAAATCCAGAATCCACTCTGTACCCTTTAACACATTAAACAACTTTTCACACCACTTTCAATATAATTGTACTTATGGGCCAAGCACAGATTAGTCTGTAATGTTACAAACAGTATTTAAGCACAGTAGAAAAGGCACCTGTAACAAGATGCTTGCAGATGATCAGAGATTAGAGTGA
The DNA here is from genome assembly GCF_008360975.1 of Lichenostomus cassidix. Lineage (NCBI taxonomy): Eukaryota > Metazoa > Chordata > Aves > Passeriformes > Meliphagidae > Lichenostomus > Lichenostomus cassidix. The sequence continues at coordinate 4,451,960 of NC_139501.1, forward strand.
AAAGTGCATCCTGACCAGTGCAATGAATGACAGATCCTCAGTTAGTGTCACGTTAGGGTGGAAACAGGATTAGGATAAATGAAAAGATACAGGAATGGATGCCACTGAAGGGGGAGGGAGATGGCAGAGAAGTTAAGAGGTAGTTGAGAAAGGGGAGCTGTTCCAGCTAGCACAGGGAAGCAGAAAGGTCTCTCCTTCTCCAGGCACCTTACCTGCCTACTCCTCTTTGCCACACTTTCACATAACTTGTGTGCTTGAAAATTAAAGATGTATTGGAAATATTTGCAATAATCATTGAAAAATTCAGAAGGAATTGGGGGAGGGAGTTTCAGTACAAGTGCAGGAGTCACTTGTTCCCATATTCCTCAGCACTTTTTAAATAACTGCCCATGCTGTTTTCCAGGTTCCCAAATTCCTCCTACTCTGTCTTACTGCAGTCTGAGATGTAGTAAATGCTACCAATCAAACCACATGTTTGCATGGAGTTTTTAAAATAAATTATTCAGCTATTCTGATGAACTAGTTTGCATATTACAGGAAAATCTCCTTTTAAAAGAAGACACATACTGCCTATCCTGAGACAGGAATCTTCCAAGAACCCCAAAAACATGAATTCCAACAACAGATGGGTTTTTTTAATCCTTCTCCTTACAACAAGAAGGCCATATCAAAGTATTTATGAAAAGGTTTTCCTCCACTACTTCAAGATTTCTGTGGGATAAACCACAAAACTAACAGACTTTTCACATAAACCAAATCAACACCAGCCCAGTTAGTTTCAGGGTCACCGAAGTCACACCAAAAGCAGAGACAAGCAGAATGAAAGAAATATGAGAACAGACCACTTGAAAGATGTTTGGCATCAGGCAAAAACATTTCTTATACAGACCTGGCACTACAACTTGTCAACAGTGAATGAAATGACAAGGGCACTGCAAGAAAAAAACACCACAGGGTTGATGCTAAATACACAATATGAATGGTCAGCGAATAACTAGAAGCCATATGGGATCCATGTGCTTTGGAAACCAAAGGTGAAAACCAGAAACACCAAGGAGGACCCTAAGGTGTTGTAAGAACTCCCAGAGGAAGTGTCACCTCACTCTTTAATTGTAAGGTGACACACAGCACAGCACAGCATTCAGGAGATCAGCAGTCCCCATAAGAAAGATGAGGACTTTTGACACAGCACAGAAATCTGATTTAATTCTCGAAACAGATCGGGGTGGAGGAACACAACAACAGACAGGACATGAGGGGACATGGACACAAATGGGACAGGAAACAGTCAATAATAACAATTACAGATTAGGATCTACAGTTTTCAGAGTTTTAGCAGAATGCAAAGCTTACTGGAATGACTAATAAAGCAGGATTATTCCTCAAGCAGACAGAGCAATAGGCTGCTGGCTTCATGCCACTAAGTGCATCCAAACAAATCTTACAGGTGAAAAAAATTCAAGTCTCAATAGAAATTGTGAAGCAACAGTTAACCCTGCTACCCCAAAACAGACTATTAATGCTTAAAAGTGTGCTAATGGAAATGTAATTTCCCTTACATATATATTTGTCATATATGTTATATTTGTCTACAGATATAATACAAGTATGTATTCTTACAATACATACTTCAGTGCTCTGATAGAGACTATATTTTACTTTTTACCTTTTTAATATGTGCATATATATTGAAGACTTTTTACTTTAAATGAGAGGAAAAAAAGCAACAGGAAGCATCCCACCAACCCATTCCATGCTGAAATTACTTATGCATTTCAGAGAAAATACACTTCAGCAAATGCTAACTGCACTCAGGGCTGCTGCTGATGAAATAAAAATGATAAAAGCACACATTAGCTACAGGCACTGAAGTATACAAAGCATTTTATACAACTGTGTGCTGTGGTTGTTTCTGACTCATAAAGCTTCTGTTCATGGCTGACTTTTTCAGCAAAGGAAAAATGCCTTTCCTGCACTGGGATATTCTATGGTCACATTCCCAGGCCAAAAGGCCTCTGCAAGATCAGCCAGAGAGAGAAGGACTTGTGAGAAATATTTGAGGCAACATGCACTTTTTCTATATCTCTAAGTAACACAACTGTGTGTGACAGACAGACGGGCAATTCCTACTTGAATAAACAAATGCAGAATCAAATGCTGTACAGTTGGTGCTGATTAAAACAACACCCTGCAGTCAGGATTCTCGTCACTCCATACAGCAAAGTGCTGCTCCACGAGGGAAATGTGCTTTGCCAGTGTTTCCACTTGGTTCCAGGAGAAATGCTTCAGATTCCACAAAAGTGTGAAGTTTCCCAATCAATCAATTTGTGGCAGATTGTTTACTGTACATTTGAAAAAGGAAAGTGACTAGAAGAAGATTTTAAAAAATGGAAGCCTTCAATTTTCAAGCCACTTTTCTAAGGAACTGAATTATTACATACAACTTTAGGAGGAAATAGAATTTTCTGGAGAAGCGTTCTTCGAAGAGGTGCCAGGAGTAATAACTTACACACTGCTAAAGGGAATTTAAAAAAACCCTCAAATCCATAAAATAACAGACATCTCACAAGCACACACACTGTAGAATGGATGATTATGAAATTTAATGAGACTGAAAATTTTAAAGAACATTTTTTTAGTGGATGATTTACTTTTCTTATTAATAATTAACTGTTCTAAGTATTTTGATAAAGTCTTGCATTTCTACTCACCTGATTCATTTTGAATTCCTGTTGTGTTCTGAAAAGATACACACAACAAAGAAACTCCTTTGATTACATGAGCCCTAAAAAGAAAAACAGACAATTGTAACAAGTACCTTTGTACAAATTTACATTGAACTGAAAGTACACACAGAGCTGCAGTTTCTCTTCCTAAATCATCTGTGGAAAAGGAGTGTTTTGCTTTAGAGAAAATCTGCTCCAAGTTACAGATTTGTTATTAGAGCTCAAATGTGTCTGAATAATCTCAAGATGGGTATCTAGCATGAACCTTTCTCCCACTTTAAATGGTGATGAAACAGATGTGCTCAGGTAGGATTATTCCATTTGTTTTTTAAAGTAAGGTATTTTGCTCAAGATCAAGTACTTTTAAGAACTTTACAAGTCAAATCTCTTTAGAATTTTACATTAAGGCATTATGGAAGGCCTTATGTGGTTTTCAAATTTAAAAAATGCATGTATTGAGTCTCTACTCTTCCATATTAGAAACAGGAAAATATGCCTTAAAATTGACCTTTATTGAGGTATTTTATTACACTAATGCATTATACATTCCTTTTTAATAAAAGCCTGAGATTTCAAAAGGTGTATGACAGACATTCCTAGTTCAAGTAGGGATCAAATTTGGGAACTCACAACAAGGTAAAGCTAATCAGAATGCCTTATCTAAGGGTCGAGGACATCACCTCACTTCCTTGCTTTGTCAATGCATACAAAAAAACTTCTTTGCAAATTAGGCCGGAAACACTTTCAGTCCCATTGCCATACAGAATTTCCAATAGATTAACATCCTCCATTTTTGGAAGTTAACTGGTCCCTCTTCACTTTTTTCAAGTACTGCTATTTCTTCCCTGTCTTCACTTTTCCTACAACGATGTCCAACTGAATTTTTTTGCTAAGTACTCTGCATAGGCACTAACATTAAATTTAAAATAAGTTCAAGCAGAATCTTCTCCAAATAAATTTCACATAATCCCTCACATCTTTGAACTGAAAGAATTCCTAACACTGTGCAACACTGACATCACTGCCAAGCATCATTCAAATGTTACACTGCTTAGGAAATCCATAAGAAAAGGAAAAAATGTCCTTGGAAAGGATATTTCTGTTGTATACAGATCTTCCAGGATTAACTCCTTTCATCCTGGTGTTTCCATACCATGTGAGCATTAAGACAAAGAGCTGAAACATCTGCATTTCAGTTCCCGTTTTGCAACTGATTCTGTGGGATTTAAAGTTTGCCAGCAAAGAGCAGTTCTGGGCTAAGGAGCTCCATGTGAACAGCTTGTTCACATCCAAAGGAAAACAGTCCTTTTGGAATGCATTAGTACTAACTTCCCAACTTATTTCAGTGTTTCAGTCAGGATAAATTGCTGTACTTTGGCTGAGGCCTGAACATCAGGGAAAAACTCAGCACTCCTATTCATTGTTCATTGGGACAAAACCCACACAACAGCAACTTATAAATGAAGTATTTTGCACAGCAAGAGAGGCATCAAATAATTTCCTAGTATAAAACCCAACTTATTTTTAGTATCAAATGTCTCATTTTTCCATCCTTTTACAATATTTTTGTACAATTACTCACATAAAGCCAAAGAAAGCCAGAACCTTTGATGGACACAGGAGCACAGCCTGAGGAGCACCAGTAACATGTCGTTACTGTCTCCAGTAATAAATTACTCAAAAAATTTGAAAAGCATACAAAATAATTTTGCTTTCTTTCACTTGAGCAGTAAAAATACACTTTTCTTCTTTTTCGTATACTAATTCAAAGTTATTTTGCTTTGAATTAATAGTTGACAAAGACTTTTCAAAACAAAAATAATATTTTTACAAAAATTTGTAAATATTTTTTTCAACTTGTATACAACTGGTTGTATCCAAACCTCTTAATGGTATTTCTTTGGAGATGACAACAAATCTCAATATGCTGATGTAGTTAAACATCCACACAACACAGTTTAGGCAGACTCCTAACAGACTGAACTACTCTATATTCTTTCAACTACCAATTATGAGGGAAACCACTTGAGATTAAAACACAATTAGGTGAGAAATTAAATTTGCAGAAAACCAAAAGCTTCAGCAAGTATTTTTAAAGCTATTAATTTAAAACACACACTTCATATTAAAATTTTATACCTGCAATTCTGCAATTTTTTCTGTCTTCCACATTACTTATTTTGTCAACAGTGAACTCAACAATGTGGAAAGCAAGATTAATTGCATTGGAAAATAAATAAAATTAATACTGTACACAATCTTGGGTACAGCCACCAGTTTTCTTTCCACCTAAATAAAATATCATAAGAACAGAAGTATCTGTAACAGTAAACTTGGGGTTTAACTTTTGGTACACAAAGTCCAACAATTCAAGAAAATCTCAAACCAATTCCACAACTGCTGCCCAAATCTGAGTTCTCAGCACAAGCACTGAGCAGCAGCAAGGTCTCTACTCTCCTCCTGCAAGCAGCAACATGCTGTGCCTCCAAACCCCAAGGAACTCCCCAGCACACACAGACAGAGCCATGCAGGATTTCCCAGGAAAGCCCCAAAGAAAACCACACTGCTCTGGGGTGTCAGCGGGGGAATTTGTCATTTGTTAAGTTTAAAGACACAATGATGACCCTGTGAAAGCAGCTTTAAAGTTAGCAATTGTCCACAACTGCACAGCTTGGAAAAAGTCAGTCAGCAGCTCTGTTAAATACAGGTAACAACTATTTTCACCCAACCTGCCCTCCAAACTCAACAGCAACATAAACTATCAAAGAGCTGAATATTGTTGATAACATCTACCACAGTGAACTTTAGCCACTCACTGAAATCCTTAAGAAAAGAATAATAAAGGTTCTATGCCAAAAGTGAAGCACACACACCAGCAACCTGAATTTTCAAAATTAATTCTCAGAAAACGGTGCCAAGTCATACTGATTTTAAACTACTACTTACTGCTGTATCTCATGAGTACAAAAATACTACACACTTACTCAAGATGTTAAAGCATCTGGGAAACAAAGAAGAGATAGAAGACCTACTTCACAGTCTTAAGAGTCTCGGGAAAATTAATTTTTCAGAAAGGCTCAGTTTTAGGCAAAAAATTATATTTAGTCAGAGAAGAATATAGAAGGCATTTGTATTTAAGGAAATACTGTGGTCTCTAAAACAAAATGCTGGAAGCAAAAATTATTTTGACCTTATTTTTGAATGAATCTATGCTTCAGAGTTTTAAATATTCCCTTAGAAAACCTATATCTTGTTAGGAATAAGGTCTGCAAACAAAAACAAGTAATTTTATTCAAAACCAGCACTGAAGATCATCTGTTTCTAACTCAATCAGACTGAAACAGACTAGTAAGTACTCCTAGGTTTTATTAAGTAGTCTGTATTCCGATTTTATAAGCCATATTTCTGATTTGTACATGTGGGGTTTTTTAAAATCCCAGAATCAAGACGCATTTTCAAAGAGAATGTCGCTTCTGATTCAGAGAAAGGAAAATCCAGGCATGAGAGTATCAATCCTATTTTGGAAGCTGAAAATGGGACATGCATTACGTCACTGCTCCAGTAAAAACATGTTCATTAGAGAACCAGGAACAACTTGAAAGTCTCCACAGCCTGTTTTCCTAATGACCAGCCTGGGACACTGCACAGCTCTTGGCTTTGTTTTACTTTCTAGCTGCAGCACATGACCATTTTTTAAACATCAGGACATTTACATTTTCTCAGTTCAATACTGAAATACGCTCAGCCACGGATTTTCCGTGCATTAGGCGAAACAAAGCTCGCCAATTTAGAAAAATAAAGTTTGTGTTAACTCCAAAAGATTAAAATATGTATCTGATAAGGCAGCCTGTTTCTACTCACAGGCACTTAAATGCAAAGACACTTCCAGTTACTCAAGGCTGCCTGAGTAAGAACAGAGAAAAAATGGGCAAACAATGATTTTCTGAACACTAAAATCTATTACCTATTGTCCAGTAAGAAAAAAGCCTTTGCTTACTGCCACGTAACCAAATGAACTGTTATACCTCAGGAAGGTTTATTCAGGTAACCAAGAAAATAAGCCAAGAAATCACCAACACAACACAAACCCCAACTTTATTAATTAAACAGCAACTAGTCAAGAAGTCAACAGAAAATAACAAGTCTATAACAAGTGCAAATATGCAGAAACACCATTCCAGTCTTCAGATATGAGTGCACTTTAATTTGACTTGCAAATGCAGTAAAACCCCATGAAAATTTTCTCAGATAAGTACATTGTTGATTTACTACTACGTGAAAAAGTCCACTTCAGTAATTTCTTTTTACAACACAGGACTCATCCTCCCACTTTTGACTACAGCATGTTTCATACAGAGGGAGAGAAGAAACCTTTTTCAGCTCTTTTTTCAGCTTATTCTCAGTGGAGAAAAAAACACATTGGCAAAAGAAATTTTGCCATTTGGTGGGTTCAGTATCAGGAGCATATCAGCCTTTCCATGCTAACAAGTTCAACAGCAAAGGTACTGCAGTACTTCAAATAGGTTTGCCAAGGCAGGAATACATTCCTGGTCATCTCTAAACCTCTCTGAACTTCTGCTTTCAACAAAGAGACATCCAGAAGCAGCATCTCCCTTTTATACACTTCATACTTCTTGTTTACCCCTAAGGAGCAAGGCTTTTGTGTGTAACAGTGAAATGGGAATATCACTGCACTGCAGGATGGACTTCCACAGCCATTTCTGTTGTTAAAGAAAAAGACTTTCTGCTTTACTTCCCTTCCAGTCTCAAGCAAATGTTCAATAGTAAAAAACGGATGTGTTACACAAATGTACATTTCTTGCCCACCTTCCATGCTGTGCTGGTAGAAAGCTGCTCTTTGGATTCCCATAAAACAGGCACCAACTCAGCAATCTCCAAACACCATACTTATCATGGCATTTCTAGCAAAAATACTGTATCCAAAGTGATGATTTGCCCTTTAATTAACATAACTAGGGTTTCACTAAGTGCCACTTATTTTTATGGTCGATGCCATGGACTGTGGAGACACTGCTGTCCCAGCAAATCCTGGGAGCCACATCCTTGAAAACCAACAGGTACCTCCACATGGTTCTCACTGCTGTCTCTGCAAGTCCAAAGGTTCTTTTGTTTCTTAAAAAGTCACAGCCTCATCTATCAGTGATGCAGATCTCCGTCTGAAAAGTTCCAGTGCTCTCACTGATTCACCACTATGCTTTCCCACAGGTGGAAAAGCTGGAAATCTCTCTCTACATCAAAGAAAGCAGCCCCAAATTCTTACCATGCCCATCATTTTTATTGAAATGTGGTGTCAGAAGACAAGAAAATAGAACCATGGAATGGCTTGGGCTGGAAGAGACATCAGAAGCACAAGCAGCCCTGCTATTTCTAGAGCTGTCCACTGCTGCTCACTCAAATGTGAAATAAGAAAAATAGTTTTCTTGCCACTGAATGATCATTTAGCAGGTGCAGCCACACCACCTTCTCTTCCTTCCTCAACAGGTGAAAACAATTTTAAGTATTCTTTACTACTTTAGAATGGAAATTTTGCAGCATCATATGAATTTGAAACCACTGGAAACTTCACTTCAGGTACCTGCCTGTGAGACAGATGGTTATCAGCAATGCTCCACAGGCTGCTCTGGCTTCAAATAAAAAATGCACTTAAGATACATCTCTTGAGCTGTTCTAAATGTTTTACATGAATATTTTTCAGCTCACCCCAAACATTTTCCCCCCGCGGTACCACTGCACCATCGTGAGTTATTCCCCGACTTAGAAGAATAATTCATGGATGGACATTTCAAATGAGAGAACCAATTGGGGAGTTAATTTCTCCAAGCTCTGCTCGCCCAGCCTGGCAGAACGTGACCTGCAGGAGCCTCAGGGCCTGCGAAGTATTAGAACTTCTGCAGACACTTTCAAAGAGCAGAGTTCTCCCAGCATCGGGCTGGCAGCGGCCGGAGCCAGCCGGCACTTCCGAGGCGGCATTTCCAAGACAAAAAAAATTGAAAAAGCCGCCCAGGGGATGGAGCATCTTCTCCCACGCGGCCTCTCCCGCCATCCTCCGCCCTCGCCTCCCCTCCCCGCGGCGCTCCCGCGTCCCGCCGGGCACAGCTCCGCACCTGCCAGCGCTGCCCTCACGCCCCCGCCCGCCGCCTCCCCGCGCACCCCGCGCCGGCTCCGCACCCGCGGCAGCCTCCGCGGGCTCCTTCCCTGCGCCGCCGGCCCTGCCCGCCGCCCTCCCGGCCCGTCCCGGCCGCTCCCGGCGGGTCCCGCCGCTCCCCGCTCACCCGGGCCCCGCTGGCGGCGGAGCGCCTCAGCGCCGGCACCGTCCGGGCGCCATCTTGTCTCCGGCCTCGGAAGTGACGTTGGGGGGAGGCCGCGGGCAGAGCGCTCGGCGGGACCCCCGGAGCCCCTGTGTGCCCCTCAGCGCCTTCGTGGCCTTCAGCGCTCTCGTCCCAAACTGCCCCTTCCTGCCCTTCATCGCCTTCATCGTCCTCATCCCCAACAGCCCCTTCCCGCCCTTCATTGCTTTCATCCCTCTCATCGCCCTCATCCCCAACTGCCCCTTCCTGCCCTTCATCGTCCTCATCCCCCTCATCGTCCTCATTGCCCTCATGCCCCTCATCGCCCTCGTCTTCCTCATCTCCCTCGTCCCCAACAGCCTCTTCCTGCTCTTCGTCGCCTTCATCATCCTCATCCCTCACACCACCTTCCTGCCCTTCATCGCCCTCATCCCGAACAGCCCCTTCCCGCCCTTCATTACTTTCATCCCCCTCATCATCGTCCTCCTCATCGCCCTCATCCCCAATACCCCCTTCCTGCGCTTCATCGTCCTCATCACCCTCACCGCCCTCATCCCCACCTTCCCACCCTTCATCGCCTTCATCCTTCTCATTCCCAACATCCTCTTCATCCCCAAAAGCCCCTTCATGCTCTTCATCGCCCTCATCTCCAGCACTCCCTTCATCCCCAGCACTCCCTTCTGCCCTTCATTGCCTTATTCCCACTCATCCCCAAAATCCCCTGCCAGTCCTTCATGATCTTCATCCCCAACAGCCCCTTTTGCCTTCAACCCCTGTATTGCCCTCACCCCCAGCAGCCCCTTCATCACCTTCATTCCCTTCTCCCTTCTCCATTCTGTTGGTTCTCTTCACTGTGGGCACTGACCTCACAGCCCAGGCTGGCTCTGGGTTGGGACCCATTTGTGCTGCACATAAATTTACTGTTCCATCTAAACCAAGTTTTTCTCGTTGCAATTTCTGAGCAAGTACCTGAGAGGAAAAAAAACAAAACATAATCACCTCCTGGGAGATGTCTGTATTTGTACTGCAGGACATAACAGTGTCACTGCTCTTAATTTCTCTCCCCTGAATGTTCTATTCATAATGCAGCCGAAGGTGGATTCCTCCCAGACTAGGACTGTATTTCACCTGGAATTGTTAAGAACATGCCGTTTTCCCAGAGGAAAATCCCTGACTTAAACCTGTAGGAATGAAAGACATGAATACAGTTACAGATAAAAGTAAGTTCAGAAATATTTTACATTTATTTGATTATTTACATCAATGAGTAACATTAAAACTGTCAGTAAGGCTGGACACACAAAGTATAGCACCAGCAGAGAGGAACCCCATTTCACTCCATGAAGCAAGTAGCCAAGCAAATCACCTGTCTGCCCAATCTTATCAAAACAAAATTTTTTTAAAACAATCCACCATATTTCCAAGAAACATAGCTATGAAGACAACCTTTCAGACATTTGGAAGACACACACTACCAGAGAATTTGAACACCTCTGCAGTGATGCTTAGCTTTGGCAAGCAATAGCAGACTGAAAAATAACAGGACACAGTGAACTTTCTACCTGGAGTACTCAGGATGCATTTATATTACACCGTGTTTAGGTACACCATAATCAGTTAGAAACCTCTAATTTTAGTAGTAAGAAAACCTCAAATATGTTTAAACTACTTTGACTTATTAGACTAAATTAGTTCTAATTTATCTGTATTAGCATTTAATTTTATAATTAAGCTAAGCTCGTTACACCTGTGTAAGTTTGGGGGTTATTTGAAGAAAAATCAAGGCTCCCATTTAACATGTGAGAACAATCAGAACAAATTAAATCTCAGAACAAATTACCCAACTAGCTAAAATATGAACCTTTCTACATTTGAGATTAAGTATAAGGTTTCCCATAAGTATCATGAAAAACAGAAATGATAACTTTTCTCCACACACATGTGTGTACAAGTCATCTTTATTTTCCCTGCATTTACACCGAGAGTATCTACCATCTGGTGGTGTTCCAGGGGACCTGCACTTTCGATTTACAATTTTGGGTGGTCAGACAAGCCTACAAATCTTTACTTGATTAAAGTTATGGACCTTTATTTTTTTTTTATTTTGTAAACATCAAAATCCCTGCTGTTGTGCTCTCTAAAATGATGAATTAGCTCTTCTGGTTACCTAGAGGTGTGTAAGCACACAGGAGAGACAAATACAAGCAAAAACATTTTTTGTAAATCTTGGATGTCTGACTGAATATATTTCAGGGTGAGTGAAAAGGTGACTCATGGTTAGAGAAAATGAACTTCTTGTGTGTGAAAATCTTAGTGAGCCATGGCAAGAAAAAATATTTCGAGAAAACTTTTTTTTTATCAGAGAGTTTAAAGTAGCCTTGAAAGTAGGTGGAGTCCAGTGACACCAGTAAGGCCAGTTCTTCTCTTGTTAAGTGGGACAAGGTCTCTTTTATCATAACTTTCTGTGCTGTTCTGGTTTGTCCTTATAAACATAGAAGACAATATGCTGCATGTTATGGCTCTGGGAAAGACTGAAATGATCAGCTTGCTGGTTATTAATAGCTCTGAATTTAAGCAATATTGCCATCTTCTTCTAGAAGTGTATTTTTGGCAAATAAAGAATCGACTGAACTGCTGAGATATTTTGGGAAGTTGTGCTCAAAATGTCCTAGGGAATGGGACTCTGAAAACTCCAGCTTCTTTCATTTCCTACTGGTTTAGGTGAGCCCTTCTAACCTCAAGGTCCTTCACAGTCCTCATTTCTGCTTTCTACGGCCTCCACCAGTAGCGGGTTTTGTTATAAAAATCTAATTTTTCACCGCTTAAAGCAACGTCCAAGCTTTCACACAGTGGTTCATGGTTTGGTTGTCACTCTTGGCTGTGTTGTCACTCGCTGGTTACATTGTACAAAAGTTCCTCCTCTGCTGAGCCACGAGTGCTGCTTTTCCTACAGTTATGGAGTAGTGCCTTTTCAGGACCATTTTATGGAATTGGTCATGGGTTATACCTCGTTAGCCTTAGATATTTGGGTTCCATGTCCTCCTCCAAGGAGCTTCCCCACAATTCCCACTCGACTGATTTTATCAAAAGGGTAACCAGGATGTCTGATGGGGCAGGGGAGGGCTGTTAACCCAGTTATGTTGATTCATTCCCTGTGATCACTCCCTCACAGGTTGTGATCCCAAGACTTTCTCCCTGTTTTACACCAGAGATGACTCCTGTCCCAGACTGATCATTGCCCTCTCCAAGCTTTTGAGGTCTTCAGCAGGTAAGGACTTGATAGAAGGGGTTGGGTTGGATTGGACCTTAAGGGTTATCCAGTTGTATCCCCCTGCCATGGACAGGGACACCTTCCACTGTCCCAGGCTGCTCCAAGCCCTGTCCAGCCTGGCCTTGGACACTTCCAGGGGTGGGGCAGTTGTGCTAAGATGGACAATGTAGCCATTTCCTGACTCCTACTCACACTGACTGGCTAAAATTCATCTGTATCAATTACAGTAACAGCTGTACAACAGTAAAGATAAAGTTCACTAAAATGTAGATTTATCAATGAGATTGGACAATCTCCATTGCAAACTAGGACAGATATTTTAGAACTGTCTCTATAAACTGATTTGAACACTACCAGATTTGGTCCAGAAAATTGATGACCATGAGTTTTTTAGCTGAATTAATCACCTAAACTTACTAAATCAATAAATATTTATGTTGAGAGAATATGTTGGCAATACTTCATGGAAGAAAAAGCAGGTAAGAATCATTTCCAATTCTTGATTTTTCTACCTACTACTGGTGTAGTGACATGCTGGCTTAGGGGATGAAACAGCACTGAGAATGGAGAAAGCACCTCATTGTCTGTATTCCTGCTTCTTCCAACTTCCAGCTGCTGGTCAGGCAGAACCTCTGAAGTGCTGTATGGATGTTGTAGGCAAACCATGAGTAACCGATATGTAACTTTTTCTTTGTTGGAAGCATTTTAAAAATAAAACCAGACTTGATGACTAGGAGGCAATGCATAATAATCTGAAGCTTTTCTGATATGAACATGTTCATTTTTTCCTGTAAAAATGCCATCAGTATTCCCACCACTAGCTGGGGCTCAGGTACAGCTTACCGAGAATGCAGTTATCATGCATCTACATCAGCCTGCAATGAGGAGTCTTTAATTTTAATATTCTGCCTGTACATTTCTTCACCCATTTCTTTTTGTCAGGTATATGGAATCTTAAGTCTTTCTTGTGGCTCTTGCTCACTTTTCTGCATGAAATGCAAGCATGGTTTACCTTCTCAATAATTCTATTGCTACTTTCCCCTCAATCAAGCATGTTTATTGTGTTAGTAAGTTAAGTATTAATCATGGCAAAATGAGCTAGAAGAATTCATTGGGAAAATTGTTTTCAAGGAGAAACTTCATAATTATGAGTTAAACATTTCTTAGCTTCAGCCCTACCAGGTTTAAATGAACAGGTGGCAGGGTTTGCCTCCCTGTGAGAGGTGATTAATAGTAATGTGTGCTTTCATGAGCTCACTAATATTTTGTCTATCACAAAGACACAGATCTTAGTGCCACGAGTAGTTTCCTCAGGCTAAATCCAGGTCTGGATCACAGAGGGAACTTTAAACAGCAATTTATACCAAGTAAATTCTTTCATTACTTAATATCAGGCAGCCTTTGCTGTACTGTAAAAGTGAGCTGTGGTTTTTATGTACAACTTGCCTTTAAGGACTGGCTTTTAGGTGAAACTCTCTTGTACCACCAATATCTAAAGCTTTGTCTAAGTGGTGAGAATTGGATTTTTCTCATTTCTCTTTGTCTAAATGGTTCATGGGGGTGTAGGCAGGAAATCAGACAGCTCTGGCTGTCCCTTATTTCTCAGCAAATTGCCTCAGTGCCTGATGTACAGGAGAGGACATTCCTTTAAGAAGGAAGCTGGAATGCATTACACTGTGCTCAGTTATTGCTGCTTATTCAACTCCTGTGGGGATTATTCCTGGGGTGGATAGGAAATGAGGAAGAGCTGACATTCCTATCTCTTTTCCCTTGAGCACACCTGCTGAACCTGCTAATTCCTTCCCTGTTTCCTGCATAGGCTGAATCAAATGTCATGAGGCAAAATATCCACAGGACTCAAAGGAATGTGTTATTTGAGGATAACATGGTTCATAAAGGCAGGAAATGGAGTTGCTTCCCAGCTCAAATGAAATACTCAGTACTAATTTACTAAGAAAAACATCAGTACATTTCAAATTGCCTTGTTAGAAAATGTTTAGTCATTCTGGAGGGGAAAAGGGAGTGTTTTAATAAGGATTTAGGTTCATCCACTTCTAGTCAATGACTTAACTCATGCTGCTGGTCAGTATTGCCTTCAAGTTCTAACCAGTAATTGTTGGAAAAATTAGTTAAAGGGCTTGTGTAGTACAATGAAATCCATATTCTTAGAATATCAATAGCTTCCAGTTCTTCTGCAGGAGAAAGAAGCACCAGGGTTCTCTAAAGAACAGGACTGATTCTTTCCACAGTTATCCCCCTCAAAACCCAGCTTTCTTACCTGGCTGTTACTGGACATGTTGCTGTGTTGCATCAGTATCACTCTAGCTGCCTTTCCTATCCAAAGATAAGGTTGTAACATTTTTAAGATTTTTTTCCCCTGATGCAAGTGTATCTAAATACTGATGTGGGTTAACGTCTGAAGTAACCCCCCAGGCTGGCAAGCCCATTGTTCAATTTTAGCTCAAGCTGGAATTGTGAATGGAAGTTAAATTTTAGTGAAGACAATGTGTTGCAGTTCTCTACTTTCCCTTCTCCTTCTGTTTGCCTCTTTTTTTGTGGATGTCACTGTTTGGTTTTGGTCCTGAACTCTCAAGAATCACTCATCCTTGCCAGCTGCCTCCTGGAGACAGAACACAGCTTGGAAAATGCATGGAATGTGCAGCACTCCTTGCCTGCTAAGACATTTGCAAGTTTAGCATTTACCAGAGTCTAGAAATCTGACTTCTTCAGCCTGGAAGGGCCGAATAAGCTCCACGATTGAATGGGGATCTTTGTGTTGCAGCCCAACTGTTTGTTGCAGAGCAGGGGGAGCTGTGGGTTTGGTCTGATGCCTAAATCCACAAGGCCTGGACAAAGACACATGGCCAGTGTGATGCTCAGTTTATTTATCCATAAATGCTTCCACACTGCAGCTGTGAAAAGTGTACAAAGCCTTAATTCAGCCTTCTCCTGATGGCACCTGGTGTCAAGTTACAGATCCCCTTACCTTCAGCATCCATGAGGAGCTGTCAAACAAAACAAAATGCTGGGAATTTCAGTATGTTTAATCCTTCAGCTGAAAAAAGCTGTCTGCAGAAGCATGGGTATGACCAGTGTGATACTTCAGAGGTGTAACAGTGTCTTCAAGCACAGTGAAGGCCACATAAGACTTAAACTTCAGAGTGGTTCAGTAGCATCTACACTGCAAAACTGCAGCTGGAGGCAGAGAAATTAATTTTAGATTGTTTTTCATCAAAAGAAACCTGAGCACACTTCTGACCTGAGTGGTTTTGGAGATTCAGTAAGTTGCTTTTTTGCTTGATATCCTTTGTTCCTATCTTATATTAAAGAATATTAAGGATGATGTTACCATAAAATATAATGGAACATCACTTCATTGGAACTAATATGAATCTGTGACAGGACTAATGTTTTAATGTTTAAAGATTCCTGGGTTTGTGGCTTTTCTCTTGCCTGTGTTATAACCTTTGGCAAGTCACTTCACCTGGCAGTACTTGCTATCCTCCTGTGAATGATGCATCAGTGCTTTTGAGCTTGGACACTTTACAGAGGTGTTAATGTGCAGGGTGTCCTTACTTTTTAACAAAATAAGACGTGGTTTAGATAATTGCAATGGCATACTGCAGTGCTCTTAAAATAATAAGCAATTGCTGCATGTTTTAATTGGTATTTAACTATAAATGAAATTTATAGGAGTAAATCAGTCTCCATAATTCATCTGGTGCACACTTCATTACTGCTGGTTTTGTTGAATTCATTCTTCTGACATTTTCTGCTCTTTCAGGAAAAACATGCCTTAAATGAACTCATGTAAGAATTGCCCTATTGATGTCCAGAACTATTATAAATATTGATGCATCAAGTCACTGCTTTCATAGCTCCTACTGCTGTGTATCTTCCCCACAGACACAAATGCAAAGGGACAACTATGTTTATGATATTTTTTAGTGACATCTGGCATTCTCACAGGAAGCCTGGTGCCTGCTTGTCTGTTCGGGAGAGCCACATTCATGACTCAAAGCCAAGCTGCAAAAGGGAACATTATTGTTACTAACTCTAAAGGAATGAATGTGAGCAGGAGTGAGGAGTTTAAGTTAAAAGCAAGTGTTGATTTATTGAGTGTTGTTCCCTGTGAATAAAAGTCAGGCCTGGCCAGCTGGTGAAAGTATGGAGCTGTTGTTTCCTCGTGTGTTTTCATGCATAGGAAGTCTCCTGACCTTGGGCCTTGGTTGTACAAGCTTGTAGCAATCATTTCGGCTCACAGAAGGGTTTGCCCTGGGACAATGTGCTGTTTGACTTCTCACAAAGCAGAAAAGGTCTCATCTTCTACAGAAATTGTACCAAACACCCTCACACCTTCTGTTCAACCCACCTTTGAGCTCCTCAGCTAGTGATGGGAAGCTAGATAATGCAAGGCAATGGCAGCTCAGTCACAGAACACCGAAATACATGTGAAAGTCAAACCTCTGTGTGGATCTTTAGTCAGCATTTCCAGAATGTTTGTAGCGTGAAATTACAGATTAATTAAATTAAGGATTCAGTAACACATAGATACATATCAAATGTACAAGTTTTTCATGAACAAGCCGTTGTTTCTTTATGTTTGCTTGAAGCTGACCAGAATGTTCTGCACTTGAGATTTATAGGCAGCAAGGTGTATGAATCACCAGAATATTGAATATATCAGTGCAGCAGCCACTGCTGGATTTGATACATCAAAGTAATAGATGTCTTCTGGCTCTTCAGAGTGCTTGCTTTCTTTAGCCATGTACTGAGTATCCTGGACTCCAACTGATAATCACAAGGAAATTGTCTTCATGGTTTTGCAGGTTCGGATTTAGCACAGCACAATATTTAGTACTGAGTCTCCAGTGCTGGAAGCCCCCTAAATGTTTCAGTGGATCATGGGCCATTTGGTCAAGGGTTGATTTTTCACCTAAGACTAAAAAACTTGCCTTAAATAAGAGGCTGGACAATAAAGGCACAATTAAGACCAGAAAAATTAAGTAGTTGTTATATGAAGTTAAAATGGCTTCTGGAGTAGAACCAAAGCAGTGTCCTTGAGCAGAATGCTGCCTGTTCAACTGCTCTGTCCTGATCCACAAAAACTCAGAACTGCTCAGAAAGGTTCTCTGCTATACATTTTTCAAATGGGGGGCTTGTTACTACTGGTGGCATAAGAAAGGATTCCACATTTTGGTATTTGCAAATTAGCAGTGACTGAGCTGATGCAGAAGAAAACTGGTGACATCTGTGCTATTCCCTCCAACGGGTGAATAATTCATAATTCCATATGCCATGCATTTGAGCAGGCAGCAGAGCACCTTATGGGGTAGTTCCCAGCACAGACAAGAAATTGTTAAATTGAGGCTAACAGAAATTAATATTCTTTTGCAGCAAGAAGAAAAAAAAGTAATTTTCCTGCTTTCATATGAGTTTACACAAAGATAAAGCTTAAGCTTCCTTGTTGGTCACAGACTGAGCATTTCATCACATCAGCTCCAGAACTAACTAAAGCCTTCTGAATAAGTTTTCTCTCATAGATTTTGTTTTCAATTATAGTTTCATTTATCAGTGTCAAATGAGTTGGTTGTAGACATTGCATCGATAAGACAAGCAGCAAAAAAAGTCAGGAAAATTGAAGGAAGTTTAAGACATTTTAATTTTTTTTAAAGAAAACAAAGAACAATTATTGTAAAACAATACAGTTTACGTTATGATTTTTATTTCCAAAGCTTGTATTGATATGATAGTTCAAGGCACATGAAAGAAACAGAAAAGCAAATACAGATAAGCTGACACGTTTACCAATTGATAACCACATTGATTATCATGATTTTTACACCAAACACTGAAGTGCCATAAAATTTAGGAAACCTGATGCACTGCAGCCACTTGCCATGCAAAGCCCTTGCTCTGAGCTCTGCTCATTCAGGTCGTGCTGCACTAAATATGCCCCAAAAAGCTGCAGACTCCAAAGCTGCATTACACCTCAGCGACGTGTTCTGACCTGGTGCAGCACATGTTGTCAAACAAATCCACTGTACAGCTAGAAAACGGCACAGGTATAAACAAAAATACTGTGCACACTAATTCAAAAGCTTCTACACGTCAGCTCTAAAGTGACCCATCAAAACTGGGTATTTTCCAAGCACCCCTTAATTCAGGATGTGTATTTCAGTTCCTGCATGTCTCTGCAACCAGAGGAGGCAGGAAATTCCTGATGCCATAGCCAGACGAGCAAGCTTTGGGTTGGTAGGTCAGTTCCAGCCAGACCTACCATGTTTTGCCACAAAATAACATAAGTATCAAGAGCAGAAAATCTGTATCAGTAGTGGAAAGATTTTAGCTTCTAATACCCAGTATTTTCCTAATTTGTAAATAACTGGTTCTCTCTGAAGCTAATTCCTCCTTTTTGATACATCATGTGGTAGATAAACATGCCAGAAGCACTTAACCAGCCAAAACCATGTTTTTTGTTGTCTTAAAAGAATACATACAATGTAATGTGAAATAATCTTTGGTAGCATATAAAACCCGAGCATATATTACCTGCAAATCACATTTCATATGTATATCTCTTTGCTGCAGGGTTTTTTTCTTACTGCAAAATCTTTTTCTTCTAGTAGAATTCTGATTGGTAAAAAATCCTATGAAATGTTCCATACTCTGTAATCAGGGGGGATGTCAGAGGGTGGTCCTTAGCATTGTGTGGTATCCCCATAGATCTGAAATTCTTTGGCTATATTTTCCATGGATCATCTTCTCACACAAATACAGGAACAGTCTTTCATTTGTATAAAATAAGAAGCACTTGTATTTTCTGGCATAGAATGGCATGGTTGCTTGTTTCAACTGTGTTTAGGGCCTGGAAAACAAAAAGTAGACGTTTTATTGTTCATCATTACCCAAATGCTAGTTACATGATCTTTTTTCCTCCATCTCTTTGTCTTTGTCTTTCCTATCACCCCTTTATTTCTCTTCCCAGTTCCTATTTTGCTTTCTCCTAGTGCACAGTATCTCTTCAATGTCCTAGGGTTTTCTTACTCCTTCAGGGTTTGTAAAACTCTTTTAGATTTGCGTGGCACCAAAATATAGGGTAGAGATCACTTCCCAATGTTCACATGTTGTTCACTACTTCTGGAACCTGGTCCTGTAGTACTTCCTAATGAATTCTCCCTCTCTACCCCAGAGTAATCCCAGCCCCAAGCATCTGATATGATAACAGCATGTGCACACTGTCTGGGAAATTCTGAAGCACATGAGCATGCAGACCCCACATCATTTTGGGAGCTCTTGCAGAGTCTGTCTGAGGCACTGTATAACAGGAAAATTGTTGTTTTGTCAAAAAAAAAACCTTAGAAATTTCCTAAACTTTTCCTGTGACCCAGCCCAGGGGAAGATGCTTGTCAGAAAACCCTGAAGAGCAATTTACTTACGAGTACCTGCCTGACATCTTCCTTACAACAGCAATTATTATTCCTGCAAGGATTCCAACTGCAACTATGATTCCAATAATTATTCCAACCAGTGCAATTGTTCCCAGACCACCTGAAAGAAGAAATTGGGAAAGTTAGCATTTAACTCATGGATACCATTGATGAGAGGCTACTGATAGAGCTGATGCTGTTCTGCTGCACCCCACTCCTTGGGGAAATTGCTTATTATCTTGTGAATTCTGAAGAAGGTGTGGATGTTCAGCAGGCTGCAAATGTGCCTTTGGGCTGAAGGGCTCCCTAGGGATGGGGATATGGAGACAGTGATCAGGTGAACCAGGGAAGGCAGTTCAGGGAGCAGCTTGTGCCTCCTGAAACTTTTACTTAATGGCTTGGGCACAGCCAGTGGGTGCTGGAAGGGCAACTCCCTGGCAGTTATGTTCCCCCTTGTCTTTTAAAGCAAATATTCTGTTTAATACCTTCATCAGTTATCTCTGGCTCCACTCTCCGTTCACCTGTAAAGCCAGAAAGACAATCATTACTCACTCTGCTTTGTACAGAGTTTTGCATTCCAATTTGTAATGCTACATCCAAGGAAAACTCTTATTGACTTTTTCACAATGCTTTGAGGTTATCCTTTTGCTAGGAAGTGAATGAAATCATTTTGCTAGGTTGCAAATGAAAAGTCTGAGAGACTATTTGTGATTTCCAGGTATTGTTCTTCCAAACAGTAGAACCTCAACATATAAAAATAGAAATTAGAAGGCTTTTACCATCAACACTTTCTGTGTTAACTTGATAAACAGTAGCATTTTCAATTTCTCCAACCGGCACAAAGGGATTTTCTGTGGTCTTCAGTTCTCCAATCTGCAAGACATTTGTTACATTGTGTAGTCTTGTGGGCAATTAAAAAAACTAGGGGGAAAGAGGGAAAAGAAAACCTCAGAATATTCAGTCTGTGTATAAAGTAGCATTTAAATTTCTTGGTCTGCCAGGTGTAGATGCCTTTTTAACTGTCACCTCTCATGTTTGACATGTATAGTGATGAAAATAAACCAAAATAAGCTGATCTGTCTTCCCATCTAGGGGCTTTCTGCATCAGATCCCTTGGTAGGACTGCAAAAGATGTAGGAGGCTGCAGAATACTGCAGAGCTGCCTTTTTTCAGTGGTTTTTTTTTAAAGTGGTTTGTGAGTTTGGTTTCACTGAAACTGCTTGAGAGATACTGAGTTGGAAGAGGTGGGAGGTGACAGTGAATATGCAGGGAGCATAAAAGATCTTTTATTTAGCATTAGATACTCACCACTGTTGATAATTCTTCAAATTCTGTGTCATTTCTGTCTCTGAAATCAATTGTTGCACTTTCTTCTCCTTCTAGAACTGAGCTTGCTGAATAAAATTTTAGAAAATGAGTCAGGATTTTACTTGGTAGTCACATGTTCTGCCTCCTCTGACACCAAAACTTTGTCAAGTATGAGCTCTGGGTAGTGTTCTGTCTCTCTGCTCACTTGGGAATGGGAAATTATTTGGAATAAATTTGAATTCTGTTATACTCTTGTCCAAAGCAATAGGCAAAAAGCTTCAATACCCCTCACTTCACTCTGGCACAGCCTTGAAACTCACTGGTTACTAACATTTTGTCCAAGAAAAGATTCCCCAAAGTGGATATGATGGCTCCAGATTTCAAGCTAAGCATTAGCTCATGTGTTGGGATAGATTATTTCAAGCATCTTCCATTTTCTAAAATAGTCAAAGCTTTCTCCCATCTTTCAGCTCAGTCCCAGCTGCAACCTTTATTTTTAGAGCTGCTGTCAATGCTTATGGGTGCAACTACAGTTTGGAAATATTCCTACACAAATCAGTCCTGAGGCTTTCCTAAAGTTGCAAACCTTACTTGCCATAATTTGAATTTTCAGATAACAATGTAAGGTTGGGTTTTTTAGTTTTTGTTGTTTTTTTTTTTTTATTATTCTAGATCCCTTCTTCATCTGTGCTCTTTGATAAAATGGGCATTTGGATTTTGGTCCACACAGTGCTGTTTATTTACAAATATACAAAAAATGCAGCCAGAATTCATCAGTAGGAAAATGAGCTGGAACAAGGCAGAGTGGAAAGACATGGCTGTGAGGAGATAACAGGCAGTACCACAAACATGCTGAAAACATAAGTATCATTTAATTCCATTCCTTGCTGCTCCCTAAACCTGTGGCAGGCAGAGTGTGATGTTAATGTGGTGTGAGATCTCTTGGGAGTTTGTGATTCCTGGTGATCACAAAGCCAGGTGAGGCTGCTGCTCCTGCTGCTGCCTGGGGCATAAAGGTCCTGCTAATTCCAGATACCAGTGCTGAAATGGAAGCAAACAGCTAATTGTAGATGTTGTCTTGAGCAAGTATTTGAGGCAAAAAAGGCACCAAAAACTTCTGAAAAATTCTTTCCTGGATTCAAGTTTTACATCCAACTGCTTTTTATCTCAGCAATCAGATCAGAAGAAGGACAGCTATTCACAGGAGTTCTTTTAAAAAATGAAAATTACTGAACCATTTGATTAGCATATGTATGAGAAATATTAACAACCTCTTAATTTTATTAAATTGTAACACTGTTTCTACTAATTACACTTTTTATTTAGTGACCTAAAACCATTCTCATCTCCTCTGCATATGAATTTAGATGATTCCTTAATTGTTAGATTGGTTCCAAATACTTTCCCAAACACTTGGGAAACTTTACTACTCCTGAATGCACCCTACTTGTTTTATGTATGATATAGAGGCAAGTAAATGGCTTTTATTCTGTGACTGGAATTAGAAAGTCTTTTTACTTGATATTAGTCAAAATTGAAAAAAAAGGATAGAATCTCTTTGGATCAGTTGTACAGACATCACTCAGACATTGTTTTTCTTTAATTGTGAATTCCATTTAACTTTTGTTCATTTTTACCCTCTCCTTTTAAAATGAAAATGTTATTTCAAATTAATAAAGCCAATATTTAATTTTAAAATCAGTAAAAAAATGTACTGGCAGATTAAAGGAAGTTTTTCATGCCGAGGATGAACGATTTGTCATTGAGAAAAAAACCCCTGTTTTTGCTTGAAACTCTCATTTGAATTCTACTGGAAACTTGCAAATATTTTTCCTTTGCTCCCAAAACTGTTTGCTGAACCAAACCAGAAAATTTTTATCCATCTCTACCAATATAAGACTGAGAGCTTTGTCCCATTGCCAAGAGACCAAACACTGAACTAAACTTAGATTTCTAATTCCATGTTTACTGAAGTAAATAATTTTTTTTTATTTCTGTACCTTTTTAAGCCTGAACACAGATACACTTTCTATTTAGGAGCCAGAAGGGTGTGCAGGTAGTACTTTGGGCAGTAGGAGATGAAGAAAGTTTATTCATGTTATGCCAACGTGAGGCCAAATATAGTGGCTAATTAAGCCAGTCAGTCTCCCAGAAATCACCTTATAATCCACAGAAAGACTAGAACAGGGTTAATCAGAGTTCCAAGTTAGATGGTAAAAATTATGGTTTGGTCATTTTTGATTGAAATACCTCAGATATTTTTGAAGTAGCATAAAGGGGGCTGACTTTTAGTTGTGTATTTAAACACTTTCTAAATATCGGTGTGATTTAGGATATAGCACTACTTTATAATCCTTTTTTTTTTTTTTTTTGCTTATAAAATAATATCCTTAAAATACAATATTGGTGTGTACAATCCTGGCCATGTAAATGTTAAGTGTGAACAAAGAAATAGCAATAGAACTCAGCAACACAAATATGTATGGATCAGTTTACCTTGTAATCCCAGTCAGAACTGAAGAAACATCCTTTATTCACTAGTTAAAAATAACCACAGATGGAAAAAACCAATTACTAGAGGAAAATCCCCCAGTAGAAGGTGAAATAAATTTTGTAAGTTACCAACAAGCAGCTTACTGAGAGAAACTGCTTATACTCCTGGCATGGCAGTAGCTTCCAGCCCTGAAAAGCTGCCTGACAGAGAAGGCAGGAAAGGAAAGAATGTCACCCAGCAAAGGTGCAGAGAATTAGCGAATGTCCCACAGAACCATAATTATTCTTTTTGTGATACTTGTTGCAGATTCTTGGCCATGAGTGACATACAGCAAACCTATTTCAGTGCCTTTGCCCTCTCAGTACCGTGATTGACAAAAGGAGGTGGCCCAGATTAATCTTGCCTAATTTTAGGTACTTAATAAAGGCGCCTAAATAAAGTGTCTGCTTGCCCTTATCTTCTTTCATGGTCTGTAGGGAAAAATAAATACCTCTAGAAGATAATTCATCTCACCTGAGATTTGGGTCATCTTTGCTAGCACTGCAAAGGGAAACTGGAATATGGCTTCACTATGATCTGCCCAAAGCTCAGACTGATCTGATTGCTGTCACTCTGAAGGTCTTGCTCTAGCCCTGTTCAAGCTGAGGTTCTGTATTTGATGCAGAATAGTCTCTGGACTTCATTTCCAGGTTCATTTTGGGCAGACAGTGGAGGTGGCTGGGGGGTGGTTAAACAGACACTACCAAACTATCACCCACAGGCAGACTGGGAGGCAATTTATTATGTTTTAATTTGCACGAAGGAATATTCAACACTAGACAGCTCTTTGTCAGAGAAAGTCATAATGAAGTTAAATATTGAAACGAAATTGGGAGACATGATTGGACTTTGTGCTTCTTTCCCTGTAGTCAGTACAAGGCTCTGCAGCACTGCCATCAAAGGGAATGTAGATGGGATTTAAGGGGTGTGTGCTTGTGTCATTGCTTGGTTCCATCTGATGTGGGCCAAATGTAGCAAGAGTCAGGGTTAAGTGGTGCTTCTGCATGTGTTCTTAATATTATCTTAGAGGAGGTTGTAAATAAAAACATTGCCTCACAGCTCTGGGGTTGTCTCCAAGGAGCCTCCTCTGTTTGCAGCTATACATTGCTGCAGATGTGAATTAATCATTGCATCCCTTCCTGCCAAAGTTCCAGCTGGGAGCCTTTCAGTTCAAAGTCCCAGCTGCTCTCAGGCTGCAGCATCTCACACCAGGAGAAAATGTGATGTCTTTAAAAGTTTAATACTACTTTGAAAACCTCCAATGCTTGAGCATCCCATGACCCACTTAGGGGAAGCTGAGCTCTCTATTTCCATGCATGGAGTGACAATTTACTAGAGAAACCTCTCAGGGCTGCTTTCAAAGCACGGTGGTTGTGTTGGAAAGGAG
Source organism: Lichenostomus cassidix (assembly GCF_008360975.1). Taxonomy (NCBI): domain Eukaryota; kingdom Metazoa; phylum Chordata; class Aves; order Passeriformes; family Meliphagidae; genus Lichenostomus; species Lichenostomus cassidix. Next base: position 4,476,923 of record NC_139501.1, read on the forward strand.
AGGGAGTTGTAAAACTGTTGTTCATTAGCATTTCTTTCAGGTATCTCCAAAACCAACAAAGATACTTCTGAAGATGAAAAATGTTGTAGGATCTTGTTTCTTTCCTTGCATGAACCTGAATAAACCCAAACACTAGTGGGTAAAGGCAGTTGTAAGCTTGTATTTTAGCTTAGTCCTTGAAACAGGAAGACGTCAAAATAGAATGTTTCCATTTCTGATAAGAGAGCAGGAGATAAAAATGGCAAACCTTAAAGGATTCCTTCTAGCAAGAGCTGCAATAATCCTTTGCTCATTGCCCTCTGCTTCTGTTTGAATAAAAAGAAAAAACATACCAAAAAAAGAAAAAAAAAAGAAAACCAGCTTCAGCTATTTATAACAGCTAAAAATATTAGCTAGCAGAGAGTTCAGCAGGATGGCTCACTTGGGACAGATCTCTTTTCTGGTGGAGATGTAACTGAGCAAACATCTGGACCTGACTGGTGGTTTGCAGTATCTGCTTCCGGAATTGTTCCAGACCAAGTGGTGTTGTTTGAAGGACTGTGTATGGATGTGTGTGTTGGCCATCCTGTTTTGGTTACATTTCATTCAGTGTTTATGTCCTGATACAGGAATTCCCTGTCTGAGGAAGCATTCTTCACTCAGAGACCTTAATTTGATTGTGAGCAAACTGAGTCTTAGTCGGTATCTCATTATTGGAATTAGTTTGGTTGTAGTTCAGTGAAAACTTCTATTCATGGTGGTGGAGGTTTAACAAAAATATGTGATTTGCAGAGGATCTTCCTTTGAAATACAGCAGCTCTGTAATTTTCAAAAGCAGTTTTTTTCTGTTATTTGGCTTTATCCTCAATTTAAGTGTATTCCAGAATCATGTACAAAACCTACATTAGCTTAATTTTGTCTGCAAACAGTTTTCCATTACTTCTTTGCTTTTGGATTTTTTTAAAAAAGTATACAGGTGTTTCTTTTGTTGTGAAATTGTTCAACACTGCCAAATCCAAGCCACAATATTTTTTTTTTTACATTGAAAATGCAAGGGTTTGAAGAATACAATATAGTGGGTTCTGGAGTTTGAATTTTGCAATTTTAATCTTGGACAGTTAAAATTTTCAGAGAAGTTTAGAAAAGCAGGGAAGTTTGTTAATGAGAACTGAAATTCTCATTCACACTTGGGGCTCCTGTGAGATCATATCTGCAGTATCCTGAGCTCTGTGTCCTTAGCCTGTTTGGGGCCACAGCACTGGCATTTTCTTTCTCTCTTAATTCTTTCTGGAAGTTGGAATAATCTGTCATGCCGTTAGAAATCCCCTGGCGTGTATTTAAGTGTCTAGACTGTTGTTCAGGAGAAAGTATGTACTGTCTAAATCCTGAAGTGTTTTCTGCAGTTTCCTTCGACAAAGACTGACAGCTTTGCTTTACACAACGAAGGAAGCTGGATGACAGAGTAACAGAAACCCTGGGAAGTATCTGCCAGTTGGAAAATGGTCACGAAGCAAAAGGAAGGATTTAGCTCAGCCTTATTTAGAGTATGACTGACTTTGTTCAGGTATTCCGTGTAGCTCGTGATGACAATGCTTTGCTGAATTGTCAGAAACATTTCCTTTGGTCACCACACCCTGCTGCAGATGGGTTTTATTGCTGGGCTGACTTCGCCAAAGGAACAAAGCCAGAGCTTAAATCGACAGTGCCAAGTGGCAAAAAACCGCTCGGCTGCTCCTCAAGTAAATCACATGTCTTCTGAATGTCACAATATTCTACTGACAGAAAAGCAACACAAAATGTACTTTAACCAGGCAGATACAGAGAAGCATCTGCTCCTCAGGTGCTTGGTGTGTGTAACGACCCCAAACCAGAGCCATGAAATAAAGCCAGGGGAGGAAAAGCTGGAAACTTCCTAAGCTTTGTCTTACACATGGTAAAATCAGCCACAAAGCTGTGGGCATTAGGAAGGAAATTACTAACTCCATTACAGGATATATTTTTAAAATATTTCTTGCAGGACTAGAGACGGTTATTCCAAATTTATACTTTTAATAATGTTGATGTGTCAACTTCTGCTTTTTTGTCTGCTAAGTACACTGACCTCAGACTTGCTATCCCATGAATGTTAAAATAACATTATAAAATTACTTTCTTATTAAGATTTGCTGCCCCATGACCCTGTTTCCCTGTTTGCTGTTTTACTAAAAGTTTCATTGTTTCCTCTGAGCAGTGGTGGGCTGAACAACACGGTTGGACTTGTGATCAAGGTGTAAATGTCTCTAGTATTTTGCTGTAAGCGGCAGAATCACAGAACTCTCACTGCATGACTGACTAGGAAGGAGAGTTGCAGCCAAGAAAAGGAGAAAAGTACAAAACTTGATGTAAGGGGTCAGCAAATTGGACAGATGTGCAGCAGAAAGCAGACATCTGTGTACAAATACTGGGATATGTAAATGCAAATGAAAGGAATTAAGAAATTACCTCTAATACAATAATAAACTAATCTTTTCCCTGAATTGCTTCCTTCCCTGAACTCGGAGGCTACAGCTATGTTCCTAGTCACAGTGCCTTGTTGTAGGTTACTAACCCCTTGTATCTGCCAGCAGAACCCTTTGCAGGTTCCTCAACTCATTTGTTTGAAATACTCATACCAGACACTGAACTGGAAACTCTTAGGTGTTAATTCTGTTCACACAGTGATTTTTGGCTACCTACTTTATAGTGCCATGCAGCAGGCAAGATGGATTCAAATGTGTTTTGTCTGACTTTCATACTGCATTAACAATAGCCTGGCTAATGTTTGGATGGGTTTCAGAGTCATAAACCCATTTTAATATGGGTTTGGAGTTAAGGGTGTCCCCTTTACAGATTTAGCAGTGTCTCAAGCTCTCCTAACAGAGCACATGTTTGCCTGAAAATGGTGATGGTGTAACAGTTGAATTCTGCCCTCACAAAGGATTGTTCTGCTGCAGTTTGTGCTGGATGTTGTAGTGTTTGTAATCAACAAATACGAAGATGGAAAAACATGAGGAAATCATAAAGCAACATGAGAATGTGCTCAGCATCAGCTTCTATGTCCTCTGAGACTCTTTGGCCAAGCTTCTGAGACGGAGAGTTGGAAATCAATAGTACATTTGTCTCTTATTTTTCCTCATTTGTTTCTCTTTAGCACATCCCAGCATACCTATACTCCCAATCCCACATCTTGCTCTGAAATGCTGTGTAACAAACTGTGCACTGCAGAGCTCTGAGCTTTGCTGTGGGATTAATCCCCATGGAGGGGATGGGCAGAAAAATCAGAAATCAGAGAGGCCCTTTGAGAGGATCTGGGAGGCAGCGAGTGGTAGGACCTGGCAGCATTTGGGTTCCATCCTGTAGTCTCTGACCACATCCAGACAAAAAGCAAACAAACCAACAAAACAAACGTGCCACTCAGGCAGCCCATGTGCCCAGGCTGGGCCAGCAGCAGCAGCAGTGGGCATTTCTGTGGTCCACATGTGGCTCACCTCAAGTGACACCCAGAGAGACACCACATACTCCTGTCAGAGCCTCACAGCCTGCAAACCTTCCTGCACTGCCTCAGTATCTACAAAAATGTTCTCCAGGTTCTTTGCTGCTTTTTTTTGCTTTTTTTTTTTTCCCTGGATGATTTACAAGTCTTCGATTTGAGGTAAATGCACAGATTCAGTGGAAACTGCTGAATTACAGGAACTGAGAATCTGGCCTCTCTGTTTCCAGTTTTAGTGTGCAGCCTGAGTTAATGAAAGGTCCACTTGTAAGCCCTTAAATATGACTATTTTCTTTGTTTGTGCAGTTACAGATTCAAAAACTAACTGTTGGGATACAGATGTGCAAACCTCTCTGCTTGCCCAGCTGAAGAGAAAGCGAATTTTATCTGTTCTCTGTTGGTCTTCCACTGAGACACTGCAAAATACAGATACACTAATTTACAGACCTACAAACTGAGATCCAGCAAGATGATTTTCTCCTGTCTGTGATAATAATTTTTGGGTATTGGACATGTAGAGTTAGATTCACATCACAAAGAGGCACATATGGGATGTGTAAGAGTACTCATCATTCTTCATGCTGGATGAAAGGTTCTGTGGTGTTTATTTAGTAGAAAATTGGTTCCCTTTTGAGTCAAGTGTGACTGTTCCATTTGCTTGTACATTTTGTTTACAACCAGCAGTTACAGAATTTGATTTTCAAAATACTTTAGAGTTGCCTGATTTTATTGCTCAGTTTTGCCACCGAAATAGTGGCAGAATTTGGGTAAATCAGAACACTTTTGAAACAACCTTTTCTTGTGAATTTGTCAATCCTCTTTTATATGATTTTGAAAAACAGAAAACATTTTAGTCTTTCATAGCTGACAATAAACTTCCTTTCTTATAATATAAACACTTTTAATCTGAATTATCCTGTCCATGTTCTTACTTTCAGTCCAAACCAAACATAACATGACTTGGTGTAAACCTAACTTGCATAAGGAGATATAATCTGATATTTGCCTCTAGGTGAGATCAGGCACATGGACAATTGATACAGCCCAAGTGACATGTGGTATCCTGTTAAACAATCATGTTAATTTTTGCACATGTTATGTGACAGCCAACAGAGTAATCTCCTTCCCTGCAATGATACTGCACCATGGGACAGGTTTGGAATCAGGAAATGCATTGCCTCTGCAAAGCACTGGTTTGGATGTTTGCTCAGGCCAACTTCCACCTCAACTCCTTTGGGCTGATTCTGTGTGTGAAGGTTTGCCTGAGTTTAAACATACTGAACAAGATCACAGCAGGGCAAAAACGTATCTGCTGATCATTCCATAATGATAGTAATCATCCTTTTGGAAATTGGAAATACCCTTCCTGATAGAAACAAAGCTGCTCTGATTGATTTGGTCTCAGTCCATAACCTGAAGTGTCCAACAGTAAGAAAAGGGTAGCTGCAGGTTTATTTATGACCTTTTCTGGGTTAAGAGATATCAGAAGGAGACCTTTTCCCTCTAAAACCCTCAGGCTCTGTGCTCCCCAGAGGTTCAGGTATCTGGATCAACTCACTCCACCAAGTACTGAGCAAATCAAACCTTCTCCCAGCTCCCTGTCAGCCAGCACAGATTGCTGAAGGTGGCATTGTCATTCCATGTCTGCTCTAACTTGTAATTGCTGATAGTTATCAGTAAACAGCAGTGATACACACTAAATACTCCAGACTTGCTTATTTTATATCTGGAGTCCATTTTCCTGGAGTATCCTTTGAAAGTTATCCTAAATGACTGGTTCCATGTGAAAAAGAAGTCATAAACCCTAAACAGAGACAGAAAGCCTTCTGTACTGAAAACCACATTCTTGTCCAGCTCTGGAGTTCAATGCAAACTATACAGCTGATAAAGCAGAGGTAGAATCTTGCAAGCAGAAAATATTCTTATATTTTTTATGACTAGTACGGTTTCGGTCTGATCATTGCTGGACTCCTCACGGAGTTGAGAGAAGATATGCTTAAAAACTTCCCAAAAGCCTGAAGATGAAACACCTTTTTACCTGTAATTCTGGTGTCTTAGATTGTTTAAGGTAATTCTATAAAATAGTGGTGGTTTTTCCCCATTTCTAAAGGCTTTAAACTTTGTTTCATTTAATACTGATGCTTTTTATTAAGGTGGCTGGGTGAGCCTAGAAAGCAACTTTTGTGACTTGCTTGATACCTGTTGATTTTAGTTTTTCTGTGAAATTTGGAAGCATAACTCCAAACTTTCAGCCTCATGTTCTGACATACAGAACCCCATTAGAAGTTTCAAGTCAACATACACACACAGTGTATATAAATACAGCTCCATTCTTTCCAGCAGGATGATACTGATTGTTATCTGACCTAAAGCAAGTAATTTTTTTCCAGTTTGGGTCCCCAAATCTAAGCTTGATGAGTCGATCTATGCTTTGGAAGACCAGGGGGCTGAGTTTCAACTTCCTGTATTCAGAGCACTGCTTCACTGGTACTTGGAATGTTTCATGGCAATGGCAGCTGTAAACCACGTTGCCTCATGGCCAATTCATTCATCATGAGTCAAAACTACTCAGAAACACTGAGTTTCAAAAGGACATTCCTGGAATCAAGTACTGGTCAGGGTAATTCTGATTTACTGTTAACAAATCAGACTCTTCTTTAGCTGTAAAAAGACTAAAATGTCTATTTTACCTAAAAGCGTATATTGTCTCTTTCTCATAAAATTCAAAATAAATAACTTTCCAAATGGATCTCTTTGGTACATAACACTTTTCAAATCTGTCTTTGGCAATAATTCCCCCAGGTTTAGTTTCCTTCACTTGCATATATTGCTTATGGCTAAGTTAGGCTTAGCAAAGCCAAGTATTAAGGCTCAAACTGTGAGCGTCTGCAATGTCTCTAAGCACAGAAGTTAAACTCCTGAATGAAAACACTTCCAAGTTACTTTCACAGAGTTATACCCCTAAATGTCAGTTAAACTAAATTACTGCTTGCAGAGCCTGCTGTGTGTGTTCCAGTGAGACTGAAGCCATTTCCCAGGGCTGTGCAGGGAATGCTTTCCCTCCCTGCCTGTACCTCTCTGCCTCCCTTACAGACACACAGAAAATTCTTTCCTAACAGAGCCCAACTCAGCCCATCGAAAACCTTTGCTGTGTTTCTCTCCAGATCCCAGCTGTAGTAGATGCCCAGTAGTAGCTTAAGAATTCCAAAGAAAGTTTTACAAAGAGGACAGAATAACTATGTAACCTATGAGTGAGCACAGAAACTGTTAAATTACAGGAAATGACTGGAAATAATTTTAACCAAACTTTCTCCTTACCTTCTTGAGCAAGTGCTAGGAAAGGCACACTCCCGAGGATGAAGATGAAGAGTGGAACTTTAATAAACATCTTTGATCTGCTTCGAGAGTCGCTTTCCAATCCTGAGCCCAGCCCGATCCAAATTCGGATTAATTTTCTTAGAGGCAGTGGAGAATTGAGATGATACAAAGAAATCACTGCAAGAAAAGTACTTTGGTATTCCAAATATGCCTGTAGCTGCTGTAGTGTAAAGGGAGGAGGCTTTCTCAGATGATAACTGAGCAGTTAAAGAAAACTGAGTGGAGTCAGGATTATTTTCTTTAGCCAAGGGGTGGGAGCAGCCTAAGGTGGTCCTCAACGAGCAGCCAGGCCCGCCCTCCCCTCGCTGTTTGGTCAGCACCAAAATTATGATCTCAGCTCAGGTTTAAAGTTACAGGAGCTCTTGTGGCTTTCAGAAGACTTTTATTTAGCAAAGGGGGAAAAGGAATTTAGGCAAAGCGAGGTGTTCCCTCCCTTCTTCAAACTGTCTAAAAAATACTTAAGAAACAACACTAAGGACGCTTTTCTTGTTATTTCCAGCAGTGAACTGATAGTTTTTTCATTTCAAAGTGAGCCCCCATGTTTATCTAAGCAAGTGTGGTACTGAATGTGCATTTAGGGATACTGAAATAGTTTTCAGGACAGGCTATTTCATTCTGCAGTAAATACTGTCTGAATTTTCCTGTGTGTCTGTGTCTCCCAGCTTGTGTCCTCAAGTGACATCCTGGCTGTGCTGGACGGTTTCTCTCTGCCCACAGGCTCGCTGGCCTCAGAGCGCTGCTATCACCCTTCAGAGAGAGGATTTTTCCTTTTCATGTGCAGTATTAGGAGTGCAGACACTCCAAGAGTCTGTGTGAGACTCGTTACTTTTTCCTTGTCAGTGTTTCTGGGCTTTGCAGGGCAGGAGGTTGAGGCTGGATGTCACCACCATGTGTAAGAGACTTTTGCTCACCAAGAATGGTCATGAGGCACAAACTGGGGCTGAACAGGACCTGGAGAGCAACTTATATTAATCTTTTCCTGAATCTCGCCTTGTCTTAGGCAAGTGCTGATCTACTGATTTATATCTATTTAAGAGTGTAGTGACTTTTAACCAGGGCTTGGGTGTGAACTGAGTGTCCCAGTGGCAGAGCTGAGTGAGGAAATGTGGGATTTTCTCCCTCAGTTTCTGCAGTGCCAGGACATCAGGCTCCAGCTCAGCAGCAGCGTGGATTTACTTCCTTTCTGCTCACAGTTGTACAATAACCCCTGCCAGGGAAGTGGGGCACCCTTGTGGCAGAGGTTTTGTCTTTTTCTAAATACACACACACACACAAAACCCCCCAAAGAAACAAAAGAACAAAAAAACCCCCAACCCCATCTCCCCCAAAAACCCACAACCAACCAAAAAAACCCCTAAAAACCCAAAACAAACCAAAACAAACAAACAAACAACCCCCAAAACCAAATAAAAACCAACCAAAAAACAGAGAAACAAACAAAAAGAAGCCCCCAAACCAGGGCTGGATTGGTTTGAGTCAGAGCTGTCATTCAAGACCCCACAACACTTGGTGCTATAAAGGCCCAAAGCAAGTCTCAGCAGAAGCAGTGATGTAAAAAGGGCTGCAGATGGGGAATGCAACACCTTCCACAGGGATTTTCTTTCCTTCTGTAAGTGATAAGTGTTAAAGGAATTTGTTAGCTATCAGTTATGATGCTATAATTGTGTTCTTTGTGCTGAAAAGGAATGTAGGATGAGAACAGTTGGTGCCAATGCAAAGAAACAACAAGCAATATTGGCTGATTGTCTTCAGGACAACAGCAAAATAAATATTGCCATGTAGTAACTTCCAGCATCTTCAAATCTGGGATTAATTATTTCTTGATAACTCTGCTTCAAATTTATTTAAAAGAATGTTTGCTTGTAGGGGAAATGCTCCTCATAGGAAACTTAAGCTTGCTAGGGGAGTATGTCAGTTTTACTGGAACTTGTTTTGAAAGATCGAAACAAATACTTTTTTACCTTATCAGAATGGAATGTTTGGAATTCTGTACGTATCTTCAGAACGAAAAATTAATGCAGTACACTATGAAAGACAAACCAGAACAAACAGTGACTTTTTAAATGTTAACAAATTCTCAGCAGGAGCGAAAAGAAGGGATTTTTAGAATTTCATTAGATTTTTAAAAGTATTCACAAGATCTTTTACTTTTATGGTTATTCATATAAACAAATTGGTCTCATGTTTAGGAATAATCCTTTCTAAAGGAGAAGCTTTTTGCTGAATTAAATAAACTCTCACTTTAAACTCTGCTGTATTCTGGGCAAAGAGTTGAGGCACTTGAGCTTTCAGGAACTGGAGATGTCCAAGTTCCATTGGCTGCTCCAACATTTTTAAATACATTTATGATTCTTCCCAATAAGGAATAGTTTCTCCTACACCAGCCTATTTCTCCTGCTCCAGCCTGTTCCTGAAAGGAAAACTCCTTAGAAAAATTTATTGAACTATGAAGAATTTAAAATAATCAGCTTCTATCACAGTATCATAGTGCAACAAAGGGCAAGAAACATGCCCACAGATGCAAAATATGTTAGTGCAAAAGCTAAAAATGTCTTACTAATTGTCATCTTGGGATGGAATTTTTCCTGAAGGACAGCAGTGACAGGAACTTGCCTTGGTGGTGGCAGCATGTTGCTGTGTAAGGAGATTAAGGCCAGGAGACACTGCTGAGCCCTCTGAAAACATCAACAAAATTCTTTCAGAGGAGCAAATATACCCTTGGGAGAGGGGATGGAGCCAGGGAGATGAGGAGCAGTTTTCCTCTGAACTGTACAGAATTAAGGGGATTTAATGAAACTGCAGTTTACTGGTTTGTAATTCTGTTAAGGTTCTGTGACAATAAAGGAGTTATTCACAATTAATCTGCATTTAAAGCAGCACTTCGTCCTGTGCCTGTGTGAGACCAGCAGTGAGTTCATACCCAGGTGTGTCTGTCTGCCTGGCACTGCATCTGCACATCTCCAATGCTGTCATGAAATAAATGTGGGTTAGGTCTACTCAAGGATGTTGTAATTTGGCCTGGATGTGTAATGACAATTCCCACAAATTGCCAGGATATGAGTGCATGGGTCACTTTTTTTTTTTTTTCTTTTTTTTTTGCCAGGCAGGTCTGTGTTTTTAATCCCAGTGGTTTAGGGCAGGAGGTGGAAAGGGTCTCAAGCAGCACTTCTGTTTTCATTTCATAATCCATTCTTTCCGTCTCATTGTATCACTGGTTTGCAGAGTCTTTGAGAGGCTTAGACTGTCTCTGGTTCAATGAGAGCAAGGAATGAACCCGAGCTGGGGGAGTAGAGCAGCAATGAGTGTGTCCTGCAATGCGTTCTGCCTCACGGGCAAAGCTGTGTGGGAGGAGGTTTTCCCAACTCAGTCAGTGTCACTGTCTGAACCCAGGGGCTGAACTCAATCAGAGATTCCCCTGTCACAGAAAGGCTTTGATTTCATGTAAATAACCCATTAGATGGGAACATGATCATCCACACTGGGTTTGATGCCCACCATGTAGACCAAAGTCACACACAAGGATGAAGTCTCTCCAAACACACACTAAGAAAGTCACACAAATGTCTTTTCTCCACAGAGGAATATCCCACTTACCCCTCTACAGTCCTACAAAGGCTCACAAGTGGGCAGAGGCTGTAGCATGGGGACACATTTGAATGTCCTGGCTTCTGCCTGACTTATTACAGAATTTTTCATCGATGTGCAGCTGCATGTGATACTAAAATTTCTCTTTGAATGGAACCATCTCATCCTTCATCACCAGACAAGTGAAATCCCAGTTTACAACATCTCCAGGCCATAGAAAGTAAACCTGTATTTTCCCTTCCTACTCTTTCACTAAAAGCACTGAAAAAGTGTAAATTAAGCATTCCATTTGATGACATCCTTTACAAATCCGCCCTGTAACTCAAAAAAATACTGTCTCTTTCTGCTGCCAAATTTCCTGTTTCTGTACCCCGGGGGCAGCTGTGGGCCCTGCAATATTTGGTCAGAAGCATAAAAGCTGTTTTCTGCAAGCTTTATTAATTTTCAAGCCATTTCCTGTTTTCCCTTTGCAGCCAAACCCACCCCTTTTGGCAGGTATTGAAATACAGAAACACCCGATTCAGTCTGAAGAAAAGTTCAATTACTTGACAGAGGAGGAGTCCCCAGATGAGAGCCCCAATTTTTGTTATCTGCTTTCCATGAGGCAGCTTTCCTGTGAGGAGATCTTCCTGCAGATCATGCTGTGTGGGATTGCAGAAGGATTTTGCAGAACTACAGCTCCTTGCCTTCAGGAATGGCTTTTCCCTTGCCTTATTCCCAGATTGTCAGAGTTCAAGTCCATCATGTCTTGTCCCTGATTTGCACAGTCCTTAAAGATGTGTCACTTGGTCGTATCTTTTGGGTTTGAGCCTCTGTGGGTTTAGTTTCTGACTTCTGGAATGCAGAGATGAGGGCACCTAGTAGCCTCCAGCTGCTAAAATGGCAATCCTGAAGTTTTCCATTGGGCAGCTGTCAGGGAATGGGAGAAGTGGAAAGTTCTGCTTTCACCCTGTCTGTGTTTCAGGCAGCCTTTCCTGACTGACAGGGAGATCACTTGTGAAGTCAGACTTGTCCATAAAAGAATAAAAAGTAAAAAGTGTCCTATAGGAAGGGATTGGTCTCAGTATTGACAAACTCAAATATGCATATTGTGCAGCTTTTTTAAGAAAAGCAGCTATAAATCAAACCCTGTTCCTTGACCATCTGTGCTCCTGACAGGATAATAAATGCACAGAGCTGTGAGCAGCCCAAGCTGTCAGATGTGGAGAAGAGAGACTGTGAATGAGAAAATTGCAACAATGCTCGAGGTTGGAGTCTTTGAGCTACAATAGTAGATTTTGTCAGTCAGTTTTAGAGATGGGGCTGCATTTTCAGCTGATATAAATCAGTTTCACCAAAACCAGTGTTCACAAACTGGCCCTCCAATCTATGGGGCATAGAGACAACTAAAACCACTTCAGGATCTGAGAAATGGAACACACTGAGTCAGTGTGATGGAGAGAGAGAAACTCTGAGGCAGCCAGGTGCCATCCTAGCCAGGAAATATAGATGTGTTGAATTGACTCTCAAAATAATTGCATTGAAAGAGAAAGAAGCAGGTCTCTACACTTGGAGTAGTTTCATTTGAGATTTATGGACAGATGTTTGTACAAGTTGCTTTTCTCCATGATGGTATTTTAGTCAGTCCCAAAAAGAGCAGATTAAGATGTGCTGGGAGAGGGAAAGGGCACAGAGGGCTGCACTGCAGTTTTATGTAGGGCAAGTTGGTCTATGTAAAATGTCAAGATTTCTCCATGATATTTCAAAGTCTGTCATTCGATGTTGAAGTTTCAAAGCTTAACCTGGATTTTGTTCATACGTTAAGGCTCTTCATTAGAAGCAGATAAATTTGGGCTGTTTAACACAAAAGCCTGAATTATATTTTTTTATTTAAGATAACACAATTGCCCACCTGAAGCAAAGCACAGGTGTGAAGGCAGTAGGAGACATTTGGCAGATGGTCTGCAGTGCCTTTCTCGAGAGGTTATGTATGTTGGCTGTTTGTGAGGACTCTGGAGCTTTCAGAACTTTCAGCTGCTCCCTCAATGAGGCTTTCTCCAGAGGCAGTGAAATTCTCAGGGAATACAGTCCTGAAAACATAACTTTCATGGAATTCACAGGTATAGAGCTGCTTGTAGGGAGTGGACATACTCCTCAGGACACCCTGGAGGTGGGGTTTTTTCTCATTGAGCACTTCATCCTGAAAAAGTCTTCTCAAAGTCTGCCAGCAGCTGTCTCTACGTGACAGACAATGGAGTGACTCAGAGTTAAATATGGAATGCCCACTCTTTACTACTTTTAAACCTGTCACTGACCACCATGTATTTAACAAAAAATTATAAGGTTGACGTAGGTTTTCTTAGGTCAGGAGTGTTGTTTAACTGGAACAGTTATATAAGGAAAGCAACAGAGCAATGGAGTCAGAAGGGGGAAAACACACAGACTGTGTACTCAGTCTCATTTATCACAGGATGGTCCTGTGAGTTTGTTAATACTTTCAGAAGCTTTCAGAGCTCTGATAGTGAGCTTATACAGATAAAGCAAATGCCTGTCAGGAGGAATTTACATGCCCTAATTTTTTTAAATACACATTGTGTTGGTGTGCTGGAAATTCAGCAAGAGATGTTGTAATCCTGACAAGGTGACTGAGATCACACCTGCTGGGAATTTCAGCAGAACGTGGGACAATCCCTGGACTATTTGGAGCCTTGCTGTGTCCTAACAGCCAGCCAGGAGCTGTCTGGGCACCTTCAAGGTGGGGTAGGACTTGCCTGGCTTTACAGGGAGGGGGACCAAGGCACACATTGCATAAGGGCACAGCCAGTTCTTCACTCAATGACTAATTGTCTCTTCGAATGAATTCATGAGTCTTTGAGAAGAAATGAAATGCACATGGATGAATAAATGACAAAAGCTACCCCTATGAAGTTCAGTGGAAAAACCCCCATCTCAACTCTGATTTTTAGGGAGGAATCATGTATGAAATGATGTGGTTTCTTTCCCTTTCTGCTCTCAAATCATGTTCCCAAGAACAAGCAGCCCTGTGGAGGAAGTGCACAAATGACAAAGCGTGGTGGAAAGAAGAGTTGTGTTTCCAATGGGGGAGGGCAGGGAGGGACAGAAAAGTAGGAGGCTCAGGAATGTGGGGAAGGAGTGAGTGCAGAGTGGTTTTCCAGAGGCCCTTCCTGACTGTAACTGGGATTCATCTGCAAACAATGTCAGTGAATAAACAAAAAGAGCCAATTTCCACAGTACCTGCAGCCACGAGAGGGAGTGAGATGTTCACAGGTCCTGGTTGGGATGAAATTCCCTCAGTGCAGGGCTGGATTCCACTGCTTCCCTAATCCCAGCGAGGAATCTGAGCTGAGAAATATGCTCCAGACGAGTAAGGCTTGAGCTGCAATTTTTTTGGCCATATTTTCAAGCAGAAGCATGGCTTTCCACTCTGGCTAGGTGTCCAGATGGGGATGGAAATGCATGGTTTGGTGAGAGAAACAAGGCAGAGTGATTTCAGCAGAGAGACCAGGGCTTGTCTCGAGTGAGAGTCGTGGTGACCTCAACTCACCTTCTGACTGCAACCACATCAACAGGGAGCAGCAATCTGGGGAATTTCATTAAGGAGCAAAGCACACCTCGACTCAAAATGAGCCCAAGCATTGAAATCAGGGCAGAGATCATGGATGTTTTAAAGTATTTAGCAAAATCTGGATTCATTCACATATTATTGCACTGACGTGTTGCTGAATCACATACTGCGATCTCTTAAAATGAAATTCTCTACCACTGAGTTGAACAAAGGGTCTCAACTGCCACTGCAAATGCTTTGTCTAGGAGAAATACTAGACTAAGAGCATGGCTTTACAAACATTTCTGCCAAATGTTTATCATATTGCACTGTTTTCTGGCAAAATAAAGTGAATAAGTCTCATAACAAGGGGAACATGAGAAACAGAGGACACCAAAAAATCTAATGAATCTTCATCATAGTTAAGTCAGGGTTTGATTTTCCTCTGGACTACACTATAAATCATTTATTTCTGGATAAGATGAAATGATGACTTGAGAGTGGGCAGTAGCAGTCTGTGAGGAGAAGATGGACCTCGAGGAATAGGATTAAAAGGAGTTCACAAAGATAAACCTTATCTTTGCATTACTCAAACCACTGCCTGGGATCACTTTGTGTGACAGCAGCTTGTCAGTCCAGGGAGACAAGGGAAGGCAGTTAAAATGCAGGATTTTCCTATCGAAGGGGTAAGTTAATTCATGCTTTAAATTAGGGAATGAATGTTTTATGCTCTGCTCTGGATTTGCAAGACCTGTCTTGCATAAACTAATCCTGGGACACAAAGAAGGAGGAGATAGCTGCTCTCTTGGAGGGCTGCTCAGCACTTTAATAGCCCCAAGCCATCTACACACATCTTCAGATCGAGGCACTATTGTGTTGTTAAAAAAATAAATATTTAAAAGCCAGGGCCTTTTAACATGGAAATGCTGAAAGCTTTTGCAGTGAATATGATTTAACTTTAAAGCTCCATCTTGTTGCTGCTTCGAGTTATTTCCATATGAAATGGCGGGGAAGCTGAGGTGCTGAGCACTCTGGTGATTTTCCTAAGGTTATATAGTAGATCAGGAGTGGAAATAAATATTGCAAGTTCTCTCTCCAGTGCCAACACTGTCTCTATTCTATAAATCAATTCATTAAATATAAGCACCAAATTAAGAGGGTTTTTCTTTATTGGAATGTTAATAATATCTTGCTTTCACTACAGGAAACTGAATTAGAGGACCATGATTCACGGGTTTGTAGGCGTAGGCAGCTGTACACCAAGTACGAAGAATATTAACAATTTTAATTGCCTTCAAGCACTACTGATAATCCAGTATCTTTCAGAGAAAACAAGATTACTCCCAAAATGAGTGACTTAGACCTAAATATCTCATATTATAGCTCATAAGTCTGAGAGCAGTTTTACTGTTTAAAAAAGGGGAAACTGAGGCCCAGAAGTATCACTCTGGAAGTGTAAGTTAAGGTAGAACTCGGGCTTTGAGGTGGATTTTTTTTTTATCTCAGAGTGTTTATCCAGGGAGTTTGACTTCTACTTCATTAACATTTACTTTACATTTTTTACTTTTACTTAATTAACTTTACATTTTGCTTTACATGTTACATTTACATTTACATTTACATTTTACTTTACATCACAGGTACTTCATAGAACATTTATGTTGCATAAAGCTGTGTGCACAGAAATCTCTCCAAAAGCTCCCCAGGAATTCTTGCCTCAGTGGTGCCCCTGCTTCCTCCTGCTTTGGCCTCTGTCCTGCAGGGAATAATGATGTGCCACAGCACCAGACAGGGCTTGGAAAAGGAACAAAAAGGTGTCTGCTCTGAGTGAAAGCTGGTGCCACCTTATCTGTGACAATACTGCAGTAAACTGGATTTTCTGAAAAGTGACACATCTGAAAAAACCTACAGATCATTAGGGCTTTCTTGAATATTTGCATTAACTAGTCCTTTATTGGATGATTTTTTTTTAGCATCAGATGTACTGATTTGCCTTACTCAAAAACTAGGTATTAAACAGTTCTCAGTGGTAAAATATTTAACTCAATTCCTTTGGCTGGCCCATGGAATAGCATGTAATAGCTGACTAGGATAGAACCCAGAGGAGAGTTGCTTGTCTGGATAATGTATGACTTCTTATGTCATTTTGGTGAAAGGAAAGGCCTCACCTTTAGGGACCTGAGAGCAACAATACAACAAAAAGTAATTTTCAAATTTATTTTTTTATTGAATGTGTTTTGCTAGACATTTTTGGTTTCTCTATTTTTAGTCTGCAGCTATTCCACAATCCCTAAAAATGCCTTTTTGCTTGTAGCACTGCCTGAGAAAATGGAGAGTGCATTCCACATCTTACCACGTGGACAATATTTTTACCATATTCATTTTTTATGCCATTAACTTCCTGAAAAATTTACAAGAGCCTGAAGCAAACTTATTTTGTCTTCTGTGCTCTCTTCAAATTTGAGATTTAAGAGACTTCACTTACTCCTTTCTTGTGAGATGGATTTATTTTTGATGCTACTAAAGAAAAAAAGAAAAATATATAAAACCATCTCAGGTTGTGATTCCTGAGAGCAACACTGCATGGTGCCCATTAACTTCACTAACATTCCCCAAGGAGGAAATTCTGTGTTTTACGATTTTTTTGTGATGTTACTCAGCTTTAAAATCTTTCAAATGAAGCAGACCCCAGCATTGTAGAAGACAATCTCAGCAGATGTGTGAAGGAGTTTATCCAGACATTAATTACAGCCAGAAAAGGGCACTGAGTTATCCCTCCCTGCACAGTAAATATCCTCCCTGGGATAGCAGCCAGGGAGAGCTGCTTGTCTGGATAATATGTCACTTCTGATGTCATTTTGGTGACAGGAAAAGCCTCACCTTTAGGGACCCAGCAGTAACAACACAACAAAAAGTAATTTTCAATTTTTCAATTTCTCACAGCTTAGTGTGGGACAAATCCTGTGTGCTAAGGCAGCTCCACCTCCCCACACCGAGGGTCCTGCTGAAGTTCCAGGGTTTAAACTACCATGTAGTGAAAAATACCATTTTTTACACCACCAGAGAAGAGCCTCCAGTTTGTGAGTGGTTTGTGAGGCAATTATGAAAGCCACTCATTGTAATAATTAGCGTTGGTTATCAACATGTTTGAGGAAAGCAGCTCCAGAGGCAGCACTGCTCCTCACGCCTCCTTGGGGCATTGCTGCCCTGCTGATGAGATTCCACCTGACATCTCACCAGCTTATGAACAGGGCGAGGGAGATGTCAGGAGGCATCAAGTCAAAGCCTGCTGCCTTCCCTGAGGGACACTCAACTTCTGCACAGGAAACTTTTAAGAGGATGGAAAGATCACTTTAGAGGGAAGACAAGTGAACAACTAGGATCATCTGCTATGAACAGGACTGGGGATGCCTCAGTTATATATGTGGTTACTATAGTGGGTTTTTGTCATCTTGAAGACTTTTTTTTTCCCATAAAGTGCAGGGGGCCTTTTCAATATTTACTTTATAATTCAAAGGTAGAAAAAAGTCCTTTGCACCAGGGGATTTCATCCCTTTGGTTCAAGGATCTCTGTCACCATTTGTTTGGGTTTATTCTTCATGTGGTACAAAAGAACCTGGGAATTCTTGACTTTAGAGTGGGAATCTGCTTCATTTAATATAGGATTAAAAAGGATGGCAGACCTGTCCACAGAAAGAGCTCTGAAGTTCAAATGTTAGCTCCCTTGGCCACAAACACAAACACATTTGCACATCCTCATCCTGGCCCTTCCATTTCAACACGGTGCAAAATCTCACATTCCTTGTCTTGCCTCAAGTCCTAATTTACTGTTGGTTGTCCCTTTGTATTCCTGAGTGCTCTCTATGGTTCCAGTGCAGAGAGGGATCATTTTTGTGCAGTAATTATGTTGCAGAAATCGAGTTGTCCAGAATCAACCTGTAAAATACGGAATTGTGCACTTCTGGGAATGGTGCACATCATTTAATGAGTGTGAGATGCACTTTAAAGAGCAGTTTACAAGTCCTATACTGAAAGTAGTCTGATCTTTTAAGAACTTAATTATATTTTTCATAAAGTATTTTTATGGTAAAGAGCAACAGAGAAGGGTGTAATAATTATTTCCATTATTTCTGCCTCTCAGCTGATGCTTGGAATTCCCACTGACACTAACATGCTTTCTGCATGTTTAAATCGTGGAGTGTAGGCAGCAACAATCAATAAGGGAGAAGGGAAGGAACTACTAATGCCTGTTTTCTCTGCATTACAAAAAGGATCTAGAAGCTCCAGCCTGTTTTTAACTCCTGTTGTGAATAGCTTGTACCACATATAAGTTAAATAAATACAGCCACAGAAGACATTTTGCAGAATGCCTTTGTGAGATTCCCTTATCAAAGCAGCCTGAGGAGTCACTAAAAGACCTTGACCTCCAATTAAATCAGTGCCTTTGTAAGTGAAAATTTTCTTGCCAGTGTATGTTTGGTGTTAATTTGCATAAAATCCTCTCAAGTGCACCATCCTCTTTGATCTAAAAGAAATTTAGCTCACCAATGTTACAGTGTTAATAGAAAAATGAACTCAAGTTATTTTGGTTTGTTTTGGGGCTCTTTTAGTTGCTGAGGGGTTTGTTTGGGTTTTTTTGGGGTTGGGTTTTTTTAAAGTCTCTGGTGTATCATGCAGACCTAATGATCTGGAGGGGCTTCAGACTCAGACAATGTTCTGTGGCATTTTTATAAACATTAACTGTCAACTGTTTGAATTGATGTAAATCCATTTGCTGTTCCTTAGAACAGAGTGAGCTCCCCAAAAGGGGAGTGGCACAGAGTGGCACTCATGGGTTAAAAAAATCCAGTCTATTGAGCTTTACATCAGAGCTGGGTTCAGTTTTGTGGTGTCTTGAGGCATTGAGAATTTGCTCAAACTTCCTTCTCCAGCTTCACTGCTTGACACTTGCAGGTTGAAACAAGTCTCAGATATGAATGTTGTGTTCAGCTCCAGCTGCTGCTTTAAAGCCACTGACTTTCATAAATTTTCCTCAACAAATCCTGTGTTGGATTTCTTACATAATTTTTATTATAGAAACTCTTGAGCTTCTGGAAAATCTTGGATCTCTGATCTCCATGAGATTTTCAGATCTCGACAGACCCACTGGTAAATCTGACCAAATAAATATGATCTCAAAGGTCTTTTCCAACCTAGATGATTCTGTGATTTGAGAGGAATCCTTATACCACCTTTCCTATCATTACATACAATAGTAGCAGTGGATAAACATGAGCATATCTCTGTCAGCATCTTAGGAGGATTTTTAGTTGCCTTTAATTTGCTTAAACCTCTGGTAATTCTGGACCAGAGCATAAGCCATATAGAGGACAAGCAGACTACACTGCAGCAGCTGGATACAAACTCATTCCTGAGGGGAAAAGGAAATATAACTCACACTCTTCCACTTCTCGTGACTCTATTTAGTGACTGCAAATGCTTTGCAGTCAGGGAGTGACCACATGTCTGTTCAAACCACGCTGTCTGGGGCAGATGATGGAAGTCTTTTGATGGGTTTAGGCTGCTCTCGTTTGGCTGCTGAACTGCACTGTCTGAAGTTTTCAAATTCAATCATTGCTGCTGCCACGTTGATTAATTTTGATGCAATTTCCCTCCCAGTGGCACAGCAGCAGCAGCAGCAGCAGAGAAGGACTGGGCAGGTATAACACAAAGCTTCAGCTCACAGTTTCCATCATCTCATACATTTTAAGACTTTTTCAGTCCTTTTTAGATGTAAGATCAGAGGGAAAACTGCCCAGAGGTGCCCCTTGGCTGCATTCATAAACTGCCCAGTCACAGCAGAAGAAAATTTTTCTCAAAAGACAAAAAACACCAAAGTCAAAATGGTAAAGACCGGAATAAAAATGGGGTTTCTGTTCAAACCCCATTTGTTGGTTTCAGTGCTTGCTGAATTGATTAACACCCTGTTGGTCACTCAGGCTGGAGCAGAGGTGTCCAGGACACCTTGGGATGTCTGACAAGGAGCAGGAAAACCCTTTGCCATCATTCTGTGCACCTGCAGGAGCAGCCTGGCCTGACATGTGCCTGAACTCAATGAAGCATAAGCCTGGAATAATAACTTCCTTCATGGAAAAATATGCTCAATTAGCTGCTCAAAAATGTGCATGAGGATGGACAGTTATCAGTCTGAGTTTCTTGTAAGGAAGGATTTACTGGCTGAGATCCAAATCCTTCACGTGTGTCTGCACAGTGATTGCTCTTTCTGTTTAACTCCTTTACTCAAATTATTTGGGGAGGTTTTGAGCACTTTTAAAGGGAGCACTGGATGTTCCCAAGGGAAAGCTGGAAACTCTTCAGAAGTGAGTGTTTTTTCTCTTACTGTTTGACAAGATATAGTCCTGCAAGCACACGAAGGATCCAGGAGCAGTGTGGCTTGTCATTGATTTCATTTTCAAGGTTTCCCCTCAGTAGTATCCTGAAGAGAAAATTAAAGAATGGAAATCCATAACATTGTTTTTAGTCCAAAGCCTGCCTACTGTTGTGCTTATCCAGCTCCTACTGCTGGGAGATGTGAAGACCAATTGGTTTTCTTTCTTTGTTCTCTGCAGAAGGATTTGAAACAAATTCCTCTACAGGTAGAACTGGAATTATTACCCTGATTTACAACCACGTTTTTCAAACCCATCTTGTCCCTTTAGGGGAGCCTGGAAGGCAAGATCACAGATAAATCAGCAGACAGTCAAAATTTGGTCAATGTGGGATCCCACCCGTGTGGAGAGAAGAATATTTGGGGATTTTTGGGCATGAATTTCTAATTGGGAAATTAGTGCTTTTTCAAACCTGTATGAACTAAAATGTAGCACTGGAAGTATGAAAAAAGGCGGAAAAGCTGTGGAGCTTTGCTTGGGAGCACTGAAGAAGCATAGATTATAAACCCCTTTATTTCTGAGAGTATTCATTGGAGCAATTTTTTGTTTTACCATTGTCAGCTGAAGCACATAAGAACACCACCTGATTTATGTCTTTCATTATCTTATACAGAGTGACTGGGGTTTCTTTCATAGGAGTAGGAATAACGGAATCTGAAAGACAGAAAAACTGCAGGAATATGGTAAAACTTGCTAACAGCTCACTAGAAGGAGAGCTGCCCAGTGTCCAAGGGCACAAGAGGGTGCTGTGCACTCAGCTCATCACAGCCAAACCCCCAGCTTTGTCACTGGCTGATGCAACTAAATTATTTTAAAAAGTAAAGCTTTGGTATTTTTTAGATTGAAAGCTTTGCCTTCCTCCTGCTAGTCAAAACTGCACTAAATGTTTGGCAAGTGAATGAAGCTTCAAAAAGATTCAAGAGAATTTCTGTGCTGGGAGGGAAACAGCTGAGGAACAGAAATAAGCAGAAGCTAAAAAAGACAAAATGAAACAGGAAATGTTACACAGAGATAGATGGGTCAGGAAGAAAGTCTCTGGAATCTGATAGCATAAAAAGGCATCAGGCCATGGCAGGCACTGCAGCTGGGCTTGTGCAGCAGAAAATCAGAGCTGTCACACATTGGCAGAGAAATTCTGCTTCCCTGGGTGCTGTGGGAGCAGAGCTGATACTTCACAAACCTGTGGGATACCTATCCCAAAATACCCAGAGCCTGATAGTAATCCCTCCTCTCCTGCCAAGCCCTTCCCAAAGCTCTCAGCCTGGAGAGCTGCACAGGCTCTGCAGACATTGCATCAGGAGTGTGCAGAATGTGCTGTGAGATGGGTTGGGCACAGGGGTAACAGGGGAGGGATACAGGTGAGCAGCTGAGCAAAAGGAAAGTCTGCTCTGTGCAGAAAGGAGTTTTAGCAAGGGCTGGTGGAATTTTTAGGCAAGCTGAGTCCTCTTCCTACCCCTGCCACTAGCATGTTCTTGGAACTTTCACAAATTATGCCTTATTGTCTGTAGTCTCCCATCTGTGAAGGCTGAGGCATCTTGGAAATGAAAATGTCACATCCTGATTCTGTGCACTTGATAGAAAAGGGGGTGTCTGCAGCCACAAGGACCCTTAAATCCTGTGAATAAATACCTGCTCTTCATAGAGAGCTGAATCTCTCCATTTAAAGTTACATTGCTAAAGATATCAAACCACTTCTGCTTTCTGTGTTAGAAACATCTTTATCTCTGACCTAAAGCTTTAGCTGAATTAGGGGCAGAAAACCAGTAGTTTGCAGTAGGAGCAATTATTTGCAAGATACAACCCTAAGAGTTTAAAAAGCATCAGTTCTGCATGAGAAATACCAGTTGCAGTTACTTGTTGATGCCAATTCAATGAATCCTGACCACAAGAGTTATTTTGCATATTTGGGTTTTTCTAATCGGAGGTAGCCTGTCAAACTGCTACTTCCTCTGTAATTTAAAGGTAAATATTTTAAATAATCACCTCAGGAATTTTTGGGGGCTTTGCCTGGTGATTTATAGAGGTAGCTATGCCCATTTCTTTCTGGGTGGTGTTTTCAATGTAATTTGAGACATGATAGATACCTGGAGCAGGATGTGTCTTTATGGGAGGGATTTGGATGTTGTCTCAAGGTGGTTTATCTAAAAGACCTCTTAATTAGAAACAAAGGGTATTGCAAAATGTGAGAGAGGTGCTCAAAGGTATAAACCTTTCCCAAGAGCAGCACAGAGAAATGCTGAGGTTGGAAGGAACTCTGGAAATCAGCTTGTCCAGCCCCCTGCTCAAGCAGTCAGAGCAAGTTTGCCCAGCGCTGTCCCCAGTGGGGTTTTGTGGTGATATTCCACCTTTCTGGGAAGCCTGGCCACCCTCACAGCAAGAGAAGTGTTTCCTTGTGTTCAGCTGGTTTTCAGTCTGCCCATCTCATCTTTTTCTGTCAGTGGTGCTTTTGAGAGCAGTGTGGCTCCCTCTTTGTTCCCTCCCAGCAGCTCAGTGTTTCTAGGTACACACTGAGGGAGAGGTGAGGGATGCTGCTTTCATTGTTTGAGTTCAGGCACAGCTATCTTGGAAGAAACGCTGTCTTAGAAGGAAATATTTGTCCCCTGTCTTGAGTGAAAGATACTCTGAATTTAGTTATGAAATATGACCTTAAATCAAGATTTCTGGCCTTTCTCAGACCTAAGATTGAGCTTGCCAAAGGTGTTTGACTTTGTTCTCTTCTCCAGGATCATGCACCCAAATACCATCTGCCTCTAGAAAAACCTTCCACCACAGCACCCAAATACCATCTGTCCCTAGCAAAACCTTCCATCACAGCACATAGGTGATACCCCAGCTCTCCAGTCCCATTGTCTGCTTACACACCCTGCATCATGAGGGAGGGATAGAGTTAAAAGTGTGTAGCTGGCTGAGGGTGGGCTGTTTGTGGGTGTGGGTTTGGGGATGTCAGGAAAACACAGATGCCTTGTTGCCAGATCATCTCTGCTGTCCCACAGGAGACAGGCAGATTGACTGTCAAATATTTCAACCCCCTGAAAAAGAAGAAAAACCAATCCAGTTTTAACAAGCTAAAGATTTGATCCACATTTTGCACTTTTATGTGGTCCAACAGACATTATTGGTGCTATAATACAAAGTAGCTTCCTGGGTCATTAAAACAGGAAGGAAAAGCCCCTCACTTTGCACCCCACACTCCTTGTTGCTGCTGTAGGTTATTCTTCTTGGTGAAAAGATACTGAGTCATATTGAGATAATGTGAACAGCCTTGCTCTAACAGCTGAGGGATCCAGAAACAGCACAAAGCAGTGCTCTTTGTCTTTGGGCTCCCTGCTTCTGCTCCCTGTTTTACAAATAAAAGGGAAAACTGTCCTTAGCAGGCATCCAGGACACTGCCTGACCCTCACTGGATTTCTGCAGGTTTTGGTCACCTTGTTGAGGCTCCTGCTAAGGAACACAGTAAGTGATCTCATGAGGGATTTTTACCTGAAGGGCTTTTTAAGCAGAAGCTGTTGCTGTCAGAGTCACAGGATCAGGTGTGATTTCCCCTTTGCTGGAATATACAGCAAATATTCAAACAGGCTCTGGGCTTTTTTTAGCTCACAAAAGCAAGGGAGTCCTTTGAAAGATCCTCCGTGTACCCAATCATCGCTTTCCTCACCCTGTGCAGCATCATAATATTCTGACAGTGTAAATCCTCACATTTGCCTCCCTCCCTCTCTCCTCCCTCCCCCTCCAGCCTGCTGCTATCGGATCTGTGATGATATGTGATCTCCTGGATACAATCACACACACACACAAGTACCAGGCACTCCTGCTCAGCCCAGCAAAATGTCTTTCTCCTAGAAGTGGTGCTCATCACAGCCTTCCGATCCTTGACGATGTTGCCATGCTTTCCTTCCTGCCTCCTGCCTTTTGCTGGCTTTGCCTGCCTGCTTTTCCTGCCCGGGGGTCATCTCTGCCCTGCTGTCTGTAGCTGTATGGACTACCACACCATAGACTGCCGGGATCAAGGACTCCCAAGTGTTCCTAATCCCTTTCCGTTGGATGTACGGAAACTTCTTATAGCTGATAACAACATTCAGGCGATACCAGCTGACTTCTTTATATTTTATGGAGACCTAGTCTATTTGGACTTCAGGAATAACTCCCTCACCTCTTTAGAAGAGGGCACTTTTAGCAGTTCTACCAAACTGGTGTATTTAGACTTAAGCTACAATAATTTAACACAGCTCGATGCTGGGATATTCAAATCAGCAGAGAAACTGATAAAACTGAGCCTTGGAAACAATAACCTGGTGGATGTGGACGAGGCTGCTTTTGAGAACCTGGACCAGCTCCAAGTGTTAGAATTGAATGACAATAACTTGCAGAGCCTAAACGTGGCAGCCCTGGAAGCTCTGCCCTCCCTGCGGACCATCCGCCTGGAGGGCAACCCTTGGGTGTGTGACTGTGACTTTGCCAATCTTTTCAGCTGGATACAGGACAATGCATCCAAGCTCCAGAAAGGTAAAGCTCTCAGCGCAGTCTGTGTCTGTGTGTGGCTGGGAGGGCAGGAGGCTTCCTGCTCCCATTGTCTGTGTGCTGCCTGCAGTTTGCTCAGGCTCTAATTGCATGCTTTCAGCAAATGAGCCCATTAAATTCGTGTTGGCTTCTCTTAGCAGCAGGTCCTCCTCCCAGTTAAGAAACAAAATTTAAAAATTAAGCCCTAATAATTTTGATTTATAGACTAAACTTACACAGGCAGTGAAAGAGCCTTTTCAAATTCATTCAGCCCAGTGCTGGTTTTCTTCCAGACTTAATTTTCTCTCTGGTAAATATATTTTCTACAATAAGCCCTTTGAGCAGCTAAATATTCTGTGCCAGCTCCTGAGGAGAACTGAGTTTGCTCTCATTTTACTCATCAGCTGTAAAGCTGCTACAAAAGAGTTAAATCCCCATTTTATGCAACTGTGATTGTCAGCCCTTTCCTGGAAGTATTTTGTTGTGATACTCTGTGTTTGAAACATTTCAGCATCTAGGGTTTGGCTCTTTTCATTAAAATAGCACTGCTTCCCATATGGGAAATAAATTGAAGTGGCTTTGGAAGCCCCCAAAATGCAGGATATACAATCCTGGTATTTGAGCCAGTGATTTTTAGAAAGCCATAGGGGGGGAAATAAAAGTGTTAAGACTGCCATGTCTAGGGAGTCCAGAGTCTTGCTCCACATGTCCCACCAGACCCCAAAGCCTCACTTAATCCAGCTTTAGCAGGAGATCATCCCACAGCTCATGTCTCCCGACAAGCACCAGGGCATAAACTGCTGCCATGAGGAGCACCAGCTGCTCCCAAAGACAGATTGCTGGGAGCAGGGAAGCTTTGGGAGAACCCCAGAGGGGACACTTTCCACCATCCCAGGCTGCTCCAAGCCCTGTCCAGCCTGGCCTGGAACACTTCCAGGGATGGAGCAGCCACAGCTTCTCTGGGCAACCTGTCCAGGGCCTCCCCACCCTCACAGGGAAGGATTTTTCCTCATATCCCATCTAAACCTACTCCCTGTCACTCCAGGCTCAGACTCTCTAGTCAGTTATTCAGGTTTTTCCCATGCTCGTGACCTTGGGTTGCATCTTTCTAATGCACTGATCTAGGTTGCCCTGAATATTCTGAGCTGTAGGGCAGCTGTTTTAAAGAAGAAGTCGTTTGAGGAAAAAGTATTGGGTTTTTTCCTCTCTGTCTCAGTGAAACGTTGATCTTGATTCTTTTTAAACCAAACCTGGGCCTATTTTCCCACTTTCCCTGATGCTTTAGCTGAAGACAGCTCAGTTTGAATCAAGTATTTGCCTGTCTCTAATGCTAAACATCAGTTCACACATCAGCTCACTTTCCCCAGGCTTTTACTGAACTTCCAGGTTGTTCCCCTTGATGCTGAGTAAGTCTGTGCAGTTGGAGTCTCTCCTACCTCTTTCTCTGCTGCCCCCTCAGTGTTTTAAAGTTTATCTGAACTTATGTCTGGAAATCTCAAACAACTGAACTTTCCCATAGCACTGACTGTGTTTCCCAGTGTCTTCCAAGCTCAGAGATATTTTCCCACAGCATTTTCTCTCATCCATGGTTGTGTTTTGGCCAAATAGCTGAAAAATTGCTAGCTTACCCAGATCTTCCAAACTTTAACTGAGACTTGATTTGGGAGGACAAAGAGGGAAGGAGCAGATATTGAAGGGGTTGGTTTGATCAGAGCTGTCCTGCAAGGATTTGGGTTTGTTCCCTGGAGTGAGTCTCCTGCTCTCTTTGCACCCAGCCATGGCAGTGAGAGATGTGCATGGATGCAG
The DNA here is from genome assembly GCF_008360975.1 of Lichenostomus cassidix. NCBI lineage: Eukaryota > Metazoa > Chordata > Aves > Passeriformes > Meliphagidae > Lichenostomus > Lichenostomus cassidix. Next base: position 4,503,648 of record NC_139501.1, read on the forward strand.
AAAATCATCAGGGCTTCTTGTGAGCTGCTGCCACAAAAACACTCACTGTCTCCTTTAGCAAAGCACCAAAACATTCTTCACAAAGGTGAGTGCAAAACTAACCCCAAAAAAGAAAGACTTCCTTAATGACTTTTTGAAATTCATGGCCACAGTTGCGTGCCTTGCAAAACAACTTTTGGGAAGTCAGAGTTAAATTATAAGAATTATGATTTGATCATATTTTACACCCCGTTTCAAGTTTTTAATGATGTCACAACGTGACACCCATTAGGAACTGATTAAATTAGTGTTACTTGTCTGGTTATACTAATCCAAAGCCATGCTTGCCTAGCCTTTCCTGGGAGCAGTGGGAAGGACAACTCACTGAACACTGAGCATTCAGACTCCCTGTCTCCTTCTCGTAGTGCTGTCAGGCTGGAGATGAAGGATTCTTGCAGCAAACACACCAGGAGAAGTAGGACAGCAAGATTTCTCTCTGGAAATACAGGAGGAAAAGACAGGGATGCATTTCCAGGGCCCTGGAAAAGATCTTGGCTGCTTCTGCTTGGGAATTCTGCAGCAGCTCAAGGGTTTGCATTGCATGGCCTGCAGGCATGGCTGTGAGAAGGACATTTGCAGACAGATTTAGGGTCTGAGCATTCATTTGGGTTCCTCACTTTGAATGGCATTTGACCTTGTTTGCTAATGATAAATGCATTTTTAACCTTAATTTTAATTAAAGTAGTTGAAGGTGCCAGTCTGAGGGAAGTCCCTGAGTAACTGAAGTATTCACTAAGCCTCTCACTGCAGCACTGCAGGGAACTCATCTGCCCTTGGTTTCTGCAAAAGAAACACCAAGTTGATTTTAAAAGGGGAGTTTTGTCACTGTGAACTGAAATCTCGATAATTGATCCTGAAGCTCTGTCCCTCTGTAATTAAGGTCTCTGGAGGACTCAGTGATCTGAACAAAAGCTGTACTTCAACTCATTAGTTTTGCAGGAGCCAGGTCCATTTTCCTCTTGGCACAGCACCAGAAATAGCTTGTAAAGTTCTAACTCCTGCTGACCTGCCTGCCCAGCTGGCTGGAAAGGCTCTGCCCAGCTGAGCTGCCTCTGCTCATCCAACTTGTCGCTTCACACAAACAGGGATTGCAACCATTTTACAGATTTCAGCATTTATTCATCTAACCTAAATTTTAAATAAAAGCTTAATTGGTATTAGGTGAATACCTTCACCAGATGATACCCTCATGCTGGCAAATTTGCAGGCAGACTTATAAAAAGCTGCACTAAAAGTTTTATGATCAAACCAAGCACTTCAAACAGCAAACGTATTTTTTATTATAAAGAGATATTAAAACCAGCATTTCCATCAGACTGAAAAACAAATCTTCAGTTTCTCCCTCTGGTTTGGTTAGTAATAGATTAAAAACAAATTAGTGAGCATAGTGCAAAGTAGGCAAAGGAACTGTGAAGATCAGTGGGATGGTGATAAGTGGAGAATATAGGAGAGTTCTTTTTCCTGGAGAAGACAAAGTGTTTGCTGTGGGTCACAGTGGTTAAGTACAACACTTAAAAAGATTTTCTGTGGAAGGATGGTTCATCATGAAGGCATTTGTTACACCTGAATGGCACGTGGTGGCAAATGATACATATTAGAGCCTTCCCATCAGGGAGAGTGTGGATATTAAGAACATGGGATTGCTTTTTTGGAAATAGAAAAGTTGCTGTAAGATCTTTATCCCTCCAAAGACACTTCTGAAAACTTTCATGGAAGGTTTTACTCCCTGGGGCCATGAAAACTCACAGAACAAAAAATACCTTGAAAAAACCATTGCCTAAGTTGGTTTACAAAGTGCACTCAGTGATTTCTCCTATTTGACCAGGCTTTCTTCTGCTTTCAGAGCTTATTGTTCATCACATTTCTCTTGGCTAAAAATGAACTTTTTTTTGCCTCATCTCTTAACCTAATTCTTTTAGTAATACTGTTTGAAACTCAGAGATTGTCATTGGTGCAAATGACCTCCAGAGCTGAGGGTTATGAATCTTCCATTTCAGTGTTTAAACACAAAGGGCTTTGATGGAATAAATTTTTGCTCAAGTATCTTGTTTAAAATTAGTGCAAAAGGCATTTCTTGAACCTCTCTGAGATGAAGGGACTGGATTCAGATAAATGCCTGTAACAAAGCAATACAAGTAATCTGCAGTGGCCACATTGAGGGACTTTGTTGACATCCCTGTTGTTGATTTTTATTTTCTGTGAACATGCTTTGGGCAGCTGGGCCTGTGACCTTGTTTGCTAATGACTAATGCATTTTTAACATTACTTTTAATTAGAGCTTAAGTACTCCTTGGAGTGTGACTGTAGTGTCTCCTTTCTGTCATCTTGCCCTCATTTTGCTTTTTACTTCTTTTCTTCTTATTATCTTTGGGAAGTTGTATACAGTTTCTGGGATTATTTGAATTATTTATTTGGTTATTTAAGTTCCCCACTACCCATTGCAAGAATTAAAATTTTGCTGTCCTCAATAAAAACAGTATTAGAAAGACTTTTAGCAAAGGTTTAGACTGAGCATTTCTATGGGGAGCCTGTGTACACTTGTATTTCCAGGGAGATTTGAAAAACTCATTTAGAAGTGGCCAGAGACAGAATTCCAAATAGATCTGTGCTGTGATAAATAAAATAAATATTCTGAATGTCTGAAATTAAAGTAGCCAAAGCTGAGATGAGGATTTTGCTCAGGGCTCATTTGGTCAACTGTTGCTCCACTTTAGAAAATTGTGGGAAGTGGCAATACATTTTTAAGGCACTCCAAGAGGGTTTTAGTGTCAGTTCTGACACAGATGCTGTTTAGCCACTTGAAGGGCTTCTGTAGCTTTCCAGACCTCTTCAGTACGGCTGGACAGGTAAATTTGGGAAAGGTGGCATATTTGCAGGTAAGGGCAGTCTGTACAAAAGAACTGGGGAGAAGGATGGAGTGAGAGGAGGTAGGGAAAAACCAAGAGCAGGTGACAGGGAGGTTGTAAGCAGGAAACTCAGACTGAATTCAGTCTTAAAAAAGATTCAGAAGTGAATCAGTGTACTGAGAATCATAAAATATAATCCCAGAATCATTTAGGCTGGAAAAGCCCTCCAAGGCCATGGAGCCCAAGCTGTGCCCACTGCCCACCTTGTGCCCAGCCCAGAGCTCAGCCAGGAATTCCTTGGGCACCTGCAGGGATGGGGACTGCAAACCTCCCTGGGCAGCTCCTGCCAATGGCTGACCATCTTTTCCATGGAGAAATTCCTGCTGCTGGCCAAGCTGAGCCTCCCCTGCCCAGCCTGAGGCTGTTCCCTCTCCTCCTGTCCCTGTTCCCTGGAGCACAGCCTGACCCCCTGGCTGTCCCCTCCTGGCAGCAGCTGTGCAGAGCCACAAGGTCCCCCTGAGCCTCCTTTGCTCCAGGCTGAGCTCCCCAATTCCCTCAGCTGCTCCTCACAGCTACCCTCTAGACACTTCTAGACCCAGAAGAATGGAATGATTTTTCTAAGCCTGTTTAGGCATTCAACGACATGATGTGACCATTACTTGCTTCTTGGCCCTTTCTATTAATTCCATTTCAATCTAAGATCTATTGCTAAACTTATTCTATAATTAATCTCTCATTCCACTAGTCCAGGCCTTTCCTGGGTTTACAGAAAATATTAAATACTGTCTTCAAAACAAACATCATAATGACACCAGAGGATGGTTTTATTTAACATTTAAACTAGCAGCCAGCGAAGAAACTGAGCATTTCACAAGTCCTCTTGACTTATCAGTCTTTATTAGCACTTATTTGTTCATCTGCTATGGAGAGAAGGCTCCTTAACTCCATGTACCAATATAGAACCTGAGCAGACTCAGCTGGGAAGGACAGGCTGTTCTGTCCATTGCAGCCATCAGCTCTCCCCCAGTATCATGCATCCCACATCACCAGGACAGAACACAAGATCTGTGTTGCTGGAAAGGAATTCAAAGCCCTAAGACATTTCACACATTCAGCAGCTTTTATCCTGCTCAAGCAGAAACTCCTCACAGAAATTATATTCCTTAACAAGCGCATCAAATCTGTTTCTATATATATAGATATATAAATATATAATTTGATCTCCCAGACATTTTCAGTAAAATGATCTGACTGCCACTGGCTTTTCACTCTGTTTCTCCCATCCTAAGGTTCTTTGGAGTTCTTCTCTCTTTCACGGATTTGAAGAAGTGAGGACAGCATTTGCAGATGTGAACACCTGATGTTGAACTTTATATTTAGGCATTGAGACAAACTGCTAAGTATCCGCTGATGTTGTTCTGCGAATCTTTAGGGCACTTGGCCATGAAAGTTTTATTTAGGAACCTAAATCTAGGCTTCAAGTTTTTTCAGCCTTACTGTTCTGGTTGCTCCAGGCTATTTTCAATGAAATCTCATCTCACTTCAGAGGCAAAGCCTCTCTCACTGCTTATTAATACATGTAATACATTAGTGACAGTGCTTAAGGAGACTAAGGCAAACCATAGCTGGGAGCAAAATACCACACAAGAAACAACATGCCACATTTAAACATTTCAAATCTGTGTCAGCTACATTCAGCAACATGAGGGAGCAGCTAAATTCCACCCAAAAGGGCAAACACCAATTTTACTCTAAAAGGAAAAACCCTGTTGTAGTGCTCTCACATTTACTGTGTGCATAGCAGTGAACACATGTGGATGCAACTAATTTAAACATTTATGGTTTCAGATGTTTCTCTGGATTTATTTCCCATACATCCCAGTGTGCATTTGCATTATCTCATCCTGCTGCCCATTGCTGAATGGCAGAAAACTCTTTCTCCTGGTAACTGCTTTTTGTGAACTCCAAAAGAACCCCAACAGAATTGAGGCTTTTTTCCTTTCCCTTTTTTTTTTCAGCATCCAAAATTATAGCTGGGAAATCTCTGTCTGCTAACAGACAGACCATAACATTGAAGTGATAATGAATTCCAGAAGTTCTCCAATAAAAGATGTATTTAGCATAGCAATTAGAAATAAGCAGAGACACAAAACCACAATGAGTCCCTCAAAACAGAGGCAAGTGGACCTGGAGAAAGTGATACCACTTTAGCTGGAGGAATATCAACCAAAACTCACAGTGCAGCAGGGCACCAGTGAATTATCCAGGGAAAAGCCCTGGCACAGCCAGGAGCAGCAATGCCAGTCACAGGATGGTTTAAAAATTCCTGATCACACAGAACCTGTGAAGAACGTGGTTGGATTATGGCTACAAAGTCCCTGCAAGGTTCAGATGAAATGGGACCTTTGGGCTTCTGTGCAGTTTGTGAGATGGTGAGATCAGTCCAGTTATAACTTTGGGCCATTCCAGCATTGTTGGAATGTTTTCAGTAATTTACAAGGAAATTATTCATTATTTGCATCCAGGCTGGTTTTGGGCTGCCTCCATTTTCTAGGAGCTTCGGTTTTACAGGGAAGGATTTCACCCTGAGCATAGTCCTGTACAGAAACCAACTCAAAGTGGTTTTTAGGGTCTAGCAGCAGCCTAACTGCCTGTGGGTTATTAGCAGGACTATGCTGGACTTGGTGGAGTTACACTCCTCTAACTCAGAGTCATATAGTTCTGAAACCTATAAGAGAATTTTGTTGAAATAACTCCACCTGAAACCCTGCTGCAGGTTTGGTTTTTTTTTTTTTTTTCTTTTCAAAAACACACCTCTCAACATTGTGGTTCTGGAATTCCAGCATTTTCCCATGTTACAGCATTTTCCCATGTTATTTTCCCATGTTACTTGGACAATCTATTCCTTAGGGTACAGACCTGCATTTTCACCCTTATTTTTCCAGAGCTGAGACAAGCCTGTGTACAATCCAGCACCTGCCCTTTGCCTGGCACTTGAAAGCAATCAGTAGCAGTGCAATCCATCTGCTCCTTGAGATGACATAGCAGAAGGATACAGGGTATGTGACATTGTCCTTGGGACAGCTGGAGTCATTACAGATAATGGGATGGCCCTGACCAAAATAACCCAACTGGGTATTTATAGCACACCCACACTTGTTATTTCATTTACAGTTTTGTTTGGTATGAAGAAGCAACTCCTTGAATTTGTTGTGGGAGCAATGAGGTAGATAAATATAACTGTCATCAAAGACTCTCTTGCTGCAGCCAAACACCAAATACCAAAGTGCTTTGAGGTGCCCTTTACGAGAATCCTGGCTGGTCTTTTAAAAGAATAAATTCTACAGAATAAATAAATAACTAATACAGAAAAAAACCCCAAACAAACTATAAAAATTATTACCACTAATTTAAAGTGTGTGAAAGCAGAGCTCTGGGGTTGAATGGCATCTCCTGTCCTCCAGAGGTTGTATGTAAGGACAGGGATTTGATTGAGCCAGGAAAGGTGCAAGAGAATCACACAGGGGAAAAAACCTACACCCTCTAATTAATACAAATCACCTTCCAGGAGGCATTCTTTTGTTCATTGTTCGTATGATGTCCTGGAATTACCTCCTGCCCAAGGAAAGAGCAAAGCTGGATCTGTTGCTGGGCAGCAGTGCAACAGGACAGCTGGGGGACAGACCAGCAGCTCTCCGGTGCCCTAAGAACAACCTGCCTGCAAATAATGTAAAGCCAAGGCCTTGTTGCTGTGGAAGGAGGGGTTTGTCATCTTTAGCAGATGTGTGTGACCTGCAGGTGAGGATATTGAACAGCTGGAAGCTCTGGTGCAACAACCATCAGCTTTGGGAGAAGAAATCCCTTGTGCCACCAGAGATTGAGCTTTTTCCAAATGAACAGCCTGTTCCAAATTCCCTCTGGAGCCCAAAGCAAAGCTTCTGTTTAGCTGTGTTGGGTTTTCCAATAGTGTCACAACTCAACAAAGAGAAACACAGGACAGCCTGATCAATGCTCCCTTCTCCCAGTCACTGCCATGTGCTTCCACTGAGGCCTGCAGTCCTGCCAGGCTGCATCCAGCACAGCTTTAGGACTCTGCCTGGTGTGGATAGGAGAGCTCAGCTCATTCCTGTCCTTTGGAAAAGGTGGTGAATGCATACGGTGGTGAAACTGCAGCTGGGAGCAGCGAGGCTCCTGCACTGCCCCCGCTCTGTGCTGCTGTATTTCATCTACTGGCATCTGTTATTCCCACTGACTAACAATTCTCTAAAAACTTGAGGCCACACAAGCCTGCTGGGCTGTGACAGAATAAAGCAAGTAGCAAATTCCCATCTAACCTATTTGGTTTGAGAACATGACCTAGATTCCAGTACCCATGGCTACGTGGAGAGGAGCATCTTTATTTCTCCTTAGTGTATAATGAGTTTCAAAATCCTTACAGTACACTGCTTCTCATAACAAGAAATAGCCTCTAAGTGCCTTGGTATGTTGCAGATCCTTTTCTGTTTGCATTCTGAGTGTTGTGATGTAAAGTGAAAGCATCAGGGAAATGGGAACAGAGCTCTCAGTGCACAGGCTCAGCTTTGATCCATGGCAGAACTACTCTTGGGAATGAAGGAGGGAGATCCTTTCCATGTCTGGGATGCTGGGAAAACACTGCATGGTAACTTAGCTCTAAAGGGCTGCAGTAGGCAGAACTGCTCAGGATGAGAAAGGGTTTTTTGAGTCTTCTTCCCTCTCTTTCTTTTCAATATATTCTTTTTCTGCTTCCTTCCCTGTGGATCTGATATTCCATCCCATCACTCCATCACAGAGGTGTTTTAAATGCTGGCAGTTGAAAATTTCTTTTGCAGTTGGACAGAAATTTTAAACAGTAGAGTTGCTTATGGTCAACCTATGTCATTGCTATGGTCATTACGGTCACCTATGCTCTCATTCTTTTGAGGAGCTTGGCTCAGCTGCTCTGAAAACAGCAGTTCTCAACCTCTGTTAGAAAGGTTTCTTTTACAGAAACACAGTTGTACAGAAACTTGGTGTGTTTCTTGTGCTTGCTACCAGAGAAATGGAATTTGTGTAGGTGCCATGTTCACTTGGTGCAGGTTTTCCTGCCAAAATGCTGCAGTGATCTTTCCCTATTAGCAAGGAACTTCCTCTTCAAATTAATTTGCAATATGTTACACTCATGCAACTGCTTTGATTACTGTCAGGATTACTTTTGTTAACTGAAAAAATGTTTGCTCTTAAAATTCTGATTAGGAAGACATGGGGCTTGAAGTTCCAGCCTGTGGCCTTTCACTCCCCCCTCATTTCTCATGGTTTCAAATAGGGAAGGATTTCCATTTGTCCCCCAGTTTGCTTACTGTGGTTAACCCCTAGACAGCTACTTGCAAGTCTAACTGAAAGGAAAACATGATTTGGTGGCAGGTCTCAGTTCTTCCAGCAGCAGCTCAGCCAGAGGCTGGAGAGGGCAGGTTTGTATCTCCTCAGGCTCTGTGTGCTCAGGTGCTCCAGGGCATCAATTGTGCACAAGACATGATAGGAACATTGCAGGTTCACATTTCCCCAAATCTCAGAGGATGTTTAAAACCGTGTAGCTGCTTTCCCTCCCAGGTCAGTTCTGACAACAGGAGGTTTCACAGCTCTCCAGAGCAAGTTGTGCTTGTTCACCATCTGCTGTGCTCGGCCAGTGCACTCTGGGCTTGGGAAAAGCAGAGTGGATTTGGGCAGCAGGAACCACAGAGCCTTGGGCAGGCTGAGCTCTGACACTGCTGTGGTAACTCTCAGGATGTTCTCAGGCAGAGGAGAATGAAAAAAGAGGGAAAGCAACAGAACTTTGGGCAAATACGAGAGATACAGGATGGCTTTTAGGGATGAAAATTTAATACAATCGTCATTACAAGGTCAAGTAGGTCAGGGTGACAATTGGTTCCACTGTGGAATTAACTAAACTCCTTCTCAAATCAACACAACAGCTGGGCTGGGCTGGATCCAGAGAATCAGACACAGCAGCACCATTAACCCCAGGAGCCTGGGTTTAACAGTTCCACATCACATGCCACAGCTATCCAGCCACAGGGAAAACGGGATTCACAAATGCAGAGGGAATCTTATTGTCACCATTCCTTGTTTAAAGTGACACCGTGGTTCTGTGGCAGAGCTGTGGGATGGAAATGCCATGTACTCTGTGAGCACACAGCAAGGCAGAGCCTAAACCAGGGAGAACATCCTGGGATCATCAATAGAGAGGATAGAGTTATTCAGCAGCAGTTCTCGTGTCATTGCCACACAATTCTTACATTTCCCCTTTACTTTCATGTCCTAATGGTGAGACAAAAGCTGCCTTGCCAGCAGCTCTACAGACTTAATTCACTTCAGTATTTGTTCCATTCTGGCCCTGGTAAAAAGCTCTCCTGGTGTTTCCCCGTGGAGAATGAAGAGGGAGCTGGGGATGTGCAGTGAGCTGTGTGCTTTTACTGCCCAGCATCCAACTGTATTCTCACCAGTTCTTACATCTGGGGCTTTTTGCTTTCCCTACAAAGAACCCAGCTCTAGGCATTCTCTAGTAATGCAGGGAGGAACAATATCTTCCACTCTGCATGGCCTCAGGACAGCCAGAGAGAAAAGGTGGAAGCAACTCACAGGCAAACAAGCATCCATTAAACCCAAACTGTTGTTTGACCAGAAAAAATAAACAACTGTAGTTTTGGAACAACATGGTAAAAAGTAATGCAGAAGGGTGTGGAAGGAACTTCAGTGTCCCTGTTACCCTGTTTTGGAGCAGAGTTTGTTCTCAGAGGGAGGGAGCAGCTGGGAATTGCTTTCAGGTCTGCAGCTTTAGATGCATCCAGGGTTCAACATTCACTCCTTTAAATCTTCCAAGTCATGAGCCTAGATCACACCTGATCACCGGAAGGCTGAAGGTGAAATAACTTAATTTCCAGGAGGTGCTCAAAGGCATTATGTAATGGCTTTTGGATAGAGACAGATTTTGTTCCATTTTCCCCTCAATATTGTACAATTTTTTAAACCTGGAATTAACCCTAAAACTTTTCTTCTGCCATTCAATCTCTCACAACAACAGAAGGATTCACCAATATTCTGCTGATTTATTTCCCTTTCCTCTTCCTTGCAGGTCTCCATGAAATCCAGTGCTCCCTGCCTGTGGAGAACAGAAGGATCTTTCTCAATGAGCTGTCTGAGGTCAGCTTTAGTGAGTGCAAATTCAGCTTGTCACTGACAGACCTTTTCATCATCATCTTCTCCGGAGTCGCTGTGTCCATCGCTGCAATTCTCTCCAGCTTCTTCCTGGCCACCCTGGTGCACTGCTTCCAAAGGTGTGCTCCCAGCAAGGATGATGATGATGATGAAGATGACAGTGAGGACTGAAATCTGTCGATATCCTTAAGTTTCCTTGGTTTGTCAGCTTACCAGATCATCAGCCAAAGTCTATGAGGAAAGCAAGTAGAGGAAAAGCTTTAAATATGACTTAACTCAGAGTGTGTAAGGATCCCTTCTAGCCACTGATGGTCACAGGCAGGACAGTGAGTGACAGAGGGACAATGTCACCTCTGCTTGCACACCTACCCTGGTGCAACCAGAGCGGGTTGATTTCCATGGTCCTTAATCAAACACTGCATTTAAACTTGAAGATTGAAGGAAAAAGGGGGGAAAAGCCAAAAAAAGAAAGTTCCAGTGTTTTTAAAATATGAGTTCCAGATTGTCTTGATGAGACCCAGATTGTTCTTGAAGTTTGTTCTAAATACATTTTGAAAAGGATTGGATGAGTGGAGATGTTTCAGCTGGAAAATACAGAAGCAATTTTAAATAGTGTCCTTCCAAGATCTAAGCACTGGGAGATTCTATTAAAACTCACACAACTTTGTAAGTAGCAAAATGCAATTACAATGATTCCTAGAATTGTAGAAAGCATTGTAGAGAGGAAGGTTGGCATTTTCTCCCTACAAAAGTTCTCCAGAGACATTCATCCTCCATTTAATGACAGCAATTGCAGGCACCATTCAGCAAAAAGAAAAAATTTCTGTAAGTGAATATGATTCTGAGTCTGAGTCATCCACTGCAGATGCCTGGCACTTCTTTGGTCATGGCACAAATACTAAATATAACATCCTTTTGCATTTTTAGATGCAGTGAAGTGAAGGATTTCCCTCCCTGTAATGCTCAGCACCAGTAACTGTTGCAGTATCCAGTCCATTTAGCTATTTTAAAGCACTAAGGGCTATATTCTGCTCCTGGTTATACTGGAAAAACCCAGCTGAGATGAACACCACAATCCAAATTGGCAACTGTATAAACAAGAGTGAAATCTGGCCCAACATATTTCTGACTGTATTATAGATTTGTCAAAACTTGAGCTCTTCTATATGATGGTAGATATTTTTGTTAAAATTTAAAAAAAGACATTTATTACAAGAGATTTTTGGAATAGTGCTGGACAGCTTTTTAGGATAAGTATATTTTTAAAATATTTGTAATGGAAATATTTTTTTAAAGCTCTATGTATTTAAATTATTCTCTAGAGTAGCTGTGAGGGCTTAAAGTAATGAACAACATAGTAACAAGCAAGCTAAGGACTGTATGCTATTATAAAGTAATTAGAGCTGATAAAAAGTAGCATTTGTTTAACTACTGTAAATGCTATTATTTCTTTAAAAAAGCACTCTTTGGTTCAAACACTGCCTTGCTCAGTAGGAGGAATCCCCCTGTGTGGTCAGAGGAGGACAGAGTCCAGCAGCTCCTTCCATCAGCACTGCTGGTGATTCCCACCCAGCAGGGATCACTGGAGACCTTCAGCAAAGCTCTGTGTGCCTCAATTCCAACACTGAGTGACCACAGCACAGCTGTTCAACCCTTTCAAGTGCTCTGAGGCCACAGGGGGACCCTGGGAGTGTCCCTGGGGTCAGCCCTGCCTGGTCAGGGGGGCTGCACCAGCAGCTCTGGGGTTACTGCCTGGCTGGCAGGGCTGGCACTGGGTTGGCACCACGCTGAGGTCACAGCCAGGAGAAGAGTGTTTATTTCTGTTTGCTCGACAGCTTATTCAATGCACTTACTGCTTCCATTGTTAGGATTATTACTTCTGAAAACACAGAGGCAGAATTAAGTAGGACAGTGAGAGGCTCTTCTGTATCAATACTGTCTTATTCTATTCTGATCCCTTCAAGAAAAATGACATGATTTTCACTGTGTAGTGCCATGATTATAAACAACACAAATATATTTATAATTTCAACCTGGGCTTTGATGTTTATTTGTATGAAACCTGTGCCTGATTCACCTTTTCTAAAAGAGGTTTCCTGGGGTGGCTGGAAGCACAATGTGCTGCCCAGTGCAGTTCCTGCAGCACCTCCCTTCCCCACAAATCCGGATCTGTTATCAACAGTTTTATATTTAGAGCTGTGCAAATTGTTCAGTCTTGGAATAGGAAACTGGGTCACACTTATTATGGACTCAAAACTTGCAACCCCTTAGCAAAACGATTTGTCCTACCAGACTTCCCAGGGAGTCACCAGTGGATGTTTCAGAAAACATCTGCCTTGTCCTTGGTGATGAATTCTTGGCTTTGTCTCATTATCCTGGGAGTCTCAGTAACTCTGCAGAGGTCACCTATCCAACTCAACTCTTTTGACTGAGCTCTGCCCTCACTTGCAGCTTCACCTCGCTCAGAAGGAAGATGTGGATTTGTTTAGTTTGTGGCTTTTTGTTCAGCCCAACACAAAGCCCTGCAGGCTGGGGTTTTATTTGGAGCGTAGCACCCTCAGAGCAGCGAGGAGCACACCGAGCTGACACCCACACAGCACTGCACAAGGCTTGGGAAAGCTTTTTTTGGGAAGCTGCTATTCTGGATACTCCATCACACCAAAGGGATTTTGCAGTGTAGGGCTTTTTCTGGATCAGAAACTTCAACGATATTTTTAAATTCTATTTTTCCCTACAAGTAATGTAAATTTCAGAACTATTGAACTCCTCCAGTTAGTAATATCGATTCCTTGTAAGCACCAGCAGTTGCCAAATATTAATATTGATTTTGCATAATTCTAATTGCTAGTAAGTGAGACAGAACTTGGGTTTAGTTCTGACTTGGATATTTCCAATTTTATGGAATCTTGAGAGCAAAACACTCTCCAGTTGAAACATTGCCAGAACTAGTGATCACCATAATGATCCCCTGAAAACTTTGAAAACCAATTTCACCACGAATAGAGAGTGGTCTGAGAGCTGCAACACTACTGCAGTTTTACCTCCACAGAACACAGAGCTAATCCCCTCCAAGTCCCAGGATTTTGGACATGGGAATGTTCCTGTGCCAGGATGTTCCCATGGTGTGATGCTGTGAGCCTCCACTCCCTGCTCAGGCTGCAGTGACCCACATTGGGATCACAGGAGTTACAGTGGTGCCAAGTGAGAGCTGAATTTAGCTTCCCTCCTCTCCAGCAGCACTGCCTGTAGGTGATTAGAAATGTTCTGTGCAAAGTTCTTCATTTACAACTTCCCTGCTAAAATAGCTGCACTTTTATGGTGCTCTGCCTCACTGTCAGAATGGAGCAGACATTTTACCTGCTTCAAGGGGAAGGAAAGATGCTCTGTGTGACCCAAATAAAGCATTGCAGGCTCCAGGAGCCAGGCAGCAGCTGCCACATTGCCTGCAGATATGTCTCCTTGATGAAATGCTGGAGCCTGCTATGTGTGAGGATCCAAAAACTGTGCAGAAAAGCAGATCTGCATGATGTCATTGAGACTGTCTGACTTTTAGAAGTGTGTGCACTTAAAAAAAAAACCCTAATCCACAAAATATTGAAACAAAGATCACCTGAAGCAACTGTCCAAAGCCAGCATTTCATCCCCAGTGAGCCACCATGGTTCTGAGGCAGCTCCAGCCCTGCTGTGGCTCCTGCTCAGACATGAACATTAATGGCTCAGGTTTTGCAGCAGCACAGAAATGCACTGGGATACCTCAAAGGGCTGTTCTGCAAGCTCCTGCAGAGCACCACACTGCTTACCTGCCTCAGATAAGGAGTAGAGAGAGACCCACTGTGCACTGACAGCCAAAATTCAGCCTGGGGTGCTTAGAAATGACAACAACTGGACTTGGGAAGAGCTGTGTGTGGACAGTTTCAGATCAGTGTGGGCAGAGAAGGTGTGTGACCACCCTGGAGCTGGCTGTGACTGTCCCCAGAGCCCCAGAGAAGGGCTGGGGGGACCTGAGCCCTGTCCTTCTGCCCCCCTGAGCTCCCTCTGTGCTGGGGCAGACCGAGAGCAGCAGCTCTCTGCAGGACCTGCCACTGACCCAGCTCATCCTCCATGAATAAATCACTTTATTTCCAGGGCTGGCAAGTCTAAGTTCAGCTAACATCTCCCAAAATAAAGGAGCAGGGCTCTGGCAGTGTCCAAACCCAACCACTCCTCTCAGAGAACAATCACCTGTGGTTTTACTGTTTTGCTGACCTCCCATGGCACTGGGATGCTTGGCTGTGGGGGAAAATCCTTGTGATTCACCGTGCTGAAGGTGATGTTGGGATGATGAATCCTTGTGTACTCTTCCCAGGAAGAAATCAGAAATATACATCAGGAAATGACATTTCTTGGAGAGTAAGATCTGCCAAGGATTCCGAGTGCCAGGCAGCCTGTGACACACGTGAGCCACCAGAAATATTTAATATTTAATTATTAAATATTATTTTATCCCTGTTACCACTGGGGCAATACAGTCTTGTCATAGAATTGTAGAAAATTATGGAAGAATCACAAACACATTATTAGTGATACCTGATGGTTTGTCGCAAAAATATATAGAATATTTAGAATATTTAGAACATTTAGAACCTATAGAAGGTTTTCTATCCACATTCTTACTCTCATCTTGACGTCATGTTCTTCTTCATGTCTTGGTTTCTGTATCCTCATACCTTTGTATCTAAACAAACAGAATCCCAGTTTGGTGCTTCCTCTAACTGGTGCAGACACAAACCACCACAGAATAACCAAACCAGGAAAAACCAAAGGTCCAACTATCTATCCAACCACCCAACTACTATTGCAAAGAGTCTGTAGGGAAAAAAAACTGCATTTTGAGCTGCCAGAGAGAGAGAGAGCAACAGCAGCCCCTCTGCTGCAAAGCAGGAATTGAATTATTCTGTGTCTCTCCAGCTCCCAGCAGCTCTCACACCCCACCCAGAGCTCCCTGAAGCCATGTGGAATTGTGTAACTCTGGGTTAGCAGCACAAAATGTGCTTTTTTGGGCTTTGTCACTAGTAAACAGTAAACACTCTGGATCAGGCTTTTGCTGCTGGTTTTTGGGATGTGAAAAGCTTGCAGGAGGTGGGCAGCAAGGGAGGAGTGAACCAGCTTGGGGCAGAGCTGCTCAGCAGAGCCAGGTTTGCTTGGAAGCAGCTTTGTTTTCATCTCAGAGCTGCTTTTCCCCTGTTTCTGTGAGCAGTGGTGAGCTCTGAAGATCTGCCAGTTCCCACCCAGGTATGTGCCATTGTCTGTTTCCAGCAGGAACTCACATCAGGTGAATTTTCAAAGTTCAGTTCTCCCAACCAAGGCACCCTCTGCCTGCTCAAAGCTTTCCTTTGAATGTGAGGTGGGAGATGTCACTGCAAAGGTTGTACAAAAATCTCCTATCAGCTCAGAAATGAGAAAGTCAAAATAGTCCATCCAGACAGTGGTGCTGGCAAGTTTTGCTTCAACCCTTCCAGAGTGTGGGGAAACTCTTCCAAGGTGAGTTATCATCACTGCAATATCAGGGATTGGATGTGAACTCTTCCTTTTTCTTCTCCTGGTCGTGATTCTCACCAACTGGCATCACTCTTTGGCCTTTGAAGAGTTGCAAATGTGAATTTGGATCAAGGGAGGAAATGCCCAGGATATGAGCTCAGTTTTGGTCAGTTGGGCAAATGCATCAAGATGCCCTTTTTGTCTCTATGAATTGTGCAAATGAAGATGGGAAAACACTTCTCTGAGCTCCAAAAGATTCCATACAGCTTGTGATGGGTTAAAAACACAGGGGCAACCAGAGGGGTGAGAGAGATTTATTGTAAATATAACTAAAAAGCAAACTGTGGCTTAATTAGATTGACTTGTATTTTCATAGGAGAACATTATTTTGGGGTTGCTTTGTGGAGAACTGATCTGAATTTTCACGTGGTGATGATAAAACCTACAGACTGGCAGGGAAATGTGGAATATTGGCTATAAATTAACTCAGGCTGTGGGCTTAAAGCTGCAGTGTCCTGACCAATAACTTGCAACACCAGCCTGTCCAAAATAATTCCGTTCTTTTATGATTGTATTATTTAAAAATGAAACAAAATCCCATCAAAATAAACAAACAAACAAACAAAAAAACCTAAACCAAAACCCCTTTTTTTTTGCATCTTTAACAGACAAATAAATGTTGTGGAAGTAGTTTCACTGGTTTTTTCCCCATGGCACTTCCTAAATGTCATTGCATTTAGTGACCTCAGGAGTTTGGTAAAAGGTGACAGGGGAGCATTTAGAAATACATTATCAGGTATTTCTTTCCAGCTTGAGGTTGGAAATTCTCAAAATCCAATTCTAATTTATGTTCCTGAGAGTGGTATCATGTTGTGAGTGAAAATTGTTCCCATCTTAAAAAAACAAATCCTCTTTAAAACAAAAATTGGGAGAAAAAGTTGCTTTTGGGAATTTTCAGTCCAGAATAGCTTTTTCTTTAACAATCAAATTAAAACAAATCCCACAATGTAGGGTTTTAAATGAAAGCATAAAGTGTTTGAATCATAAATTCTTGAATATCACACTGTATGGTAGGGAAGTGACTATACACTTAATATTTAATTTATTTTATTCCTTGAGGGAACAGGAGTCTTAGGCTGAGGAGCTGCTATTGTTTCTGGGGAAAGCATTCCATGCAGGCTGATTCCTTCAGGTTTGGGGTTATGGGATGGAAATTCTCCCCCACAGAGCAGTGTGGGGTGTGTGGGACTGGGAGTGCATCAAAGCAGGCTATTGCTTTCTGTCTGACCTGAGTGTGTTGTGACAAAAGGAATTGCAGTTGGCTTCAGCCCTGATTTCACTGTTAGAGGATTTTGGATCCCAGCTGGTGAGGAGTGGTGCAGCTCCATCCCCTTCAGTGCTGTCCTGCTTTACCTGATGAGGAAACTGCCTGGGCAGGGGGAACTCTGCAGTGCTGGGATGGGGAGGTTTGTTCTCTAAATTCTCATACAGAAAGGAGGGAAAGAACTCTGTGTGGCTCTTTGTCCTGTTGATCTGTGAGCAGTTTGTGGTGTCTGCTCTGGGGGTGAAACCTGATTTATTCAGGGTGATAAGTGGCATTATTTGGAAATTGCAGAGGCCATGCAGCTTTTCCAGCCGTGCTCTGGATCCAGGGCTCTCTGCTCTGGGACAGAGTCTGAACCAAAACTCCCCAGAACTGGGCTGTGTGGCTCAGGCAGTGGCACTGAAGGTGTCATTGTCTGGCAATCACTGCCCATCGCTGGCCTAGTTAGATGATGGATTTATAATGAACATCTTTAACCTCAGCCTAGCCCAGCCATCTGCTCTGGGGAGCAAGCTGCCACTCCAAAGCCATTTGCTGCTTCAAGGTGTCTCCTTGTAGTCTTGCAGAACAAACAGTGAGTCATCTCCTCCCACCAGGATCCAGCAGGAGTGAAGCCCAGCTCGGTGAGTGGAGTCCCTGGCTGCAGAGCTGTGTGACTGAGCACAGCACAACTTCAGCTTTTCTGAATCACAGAGGGATGACACACTGATCTCTGGGAGGATGTGACTGGGGGCAAGTCTGACCCACATCTACAGGCGACAGGGAAAACCCAGCACTGCCCAACCTCCCCAAATTTCCTTTGCAGCTCCAGGTGAAATTCTCTCCCTGCCTGTTCTGTGTCTCCATCATCACAAATTCCTGAGCCTTTATTCTTAAACTTCCATGGCAACTGTCTGTTTTTCTGTTTAGCAGGATGGCTCAGAAAGGGAAAGTGTCAGTGAGGGCACTCACTTCATTAATGGAAATCATTTTTGGGTTATGAAATTCCTCTCTACCTGCTGTCTGTTAGCAAAAACGAGCCTTTGTCAAGTCTCCACGACTTTGGTCTGCCTTCCATTGCAGCACTAGAAAATTAGGGACATCCAATCTTAAATGGAAAACTATAAGAAGCTTTGTCTCATAAAGTGACGTCCAGGTCTTGTCTGTCTTTTATTCCATGTTCTTTACTAGATGATCCCCCCTGCTGCCACCTTCCAACGAAGCGATTTAAAGCAGATCGGATATTAAAGCTTTAAGATCGGGTTTTAAAATAAATGAAATGCTATCAGGACTGTAATAGCAACAGCTGCTGTGTCTGCCAGCTGGACTGCAGACTTAATCACTCTGTCAAATCCCACTTCCCACAGTCCTGTGCTTGTTTTCTCTGCCTTCTGCCCTCTCCCCAAATCCCCAGCACTGAGCACAGCCAGGGATGCTGCTGGAGCCACACAGGGAGGGATGAGGGATGAGGTGATGCCTAAATCAGCTACCTGAAAACAGAGGTGAAAACAATTAGGTGTATAAAAAGCAGACAAATTTATTCAAGGCCTCAAGGTACATTCAGGCAAGCAAAGTTCCCCTCATGGAAAACACCCAAAATGGACATTGGGTCATGAGCTCTTCACCTTTTATAAGTTTTGTCTTATTAGCATGTTGGTTCCTAATTCTCCAATCACACCTTCAGGTGATTATATTGATCACCCCACACCCTGCTCCCCCCTTTCCACTGTTGTTTACATATTTTTGGCCCTGGGGTAACGAATGTGTCCTTGAATCTCCATCCAGAGAGCTTTGTTTTGTTAAACGTGTTGGGAACAGAGGTTTTCAACATTCTGTAAGGGCACAGAACTGCACCAAGTTACAGATACAGGAAGGAAAAAAAAACCCCAAAATTATTAGGCATCAGAGGGATGAGGGATGAGGGATGAGGGGTGAGGGATGAGGGATGAGGGATGAGGGATCTCCCCTCTGGGCTGCCAGCACAGCACAGACCCTGCACCTCTGCCTCGCCCAGAATGCTCTCCCTGAAAGCCCAAAATCTCAGGTTTAAAGCCCCATGGAAGATTTTGCCTCCTGCCTGCAGCCCCAGAGGATAACTCTGCCCTTCCCAGTCCCCAGCAGGGCTGTGGAATTTAGGTTTGCAGGTGTTGGGGAAAGACTGCAGGCAGAGCTCCTTCTGCTGAGCTGCTTGTGTTGAGAAAAAAGGAACTTCTGTGCCCCCATGGGCTGGATGTGAGCTGAGCCAATGCAGCTCATGACTGCTGTCACCTTGAGGAGAACTCCTCCTGCTCACCCTCAGCTCAGCTCTGTGGCTCACAGCACTGCCAGGGGAAACAAATGATTTCCAACTGAGTCGTCTCAGGAAACAACTTGTGGTTTCAAAAGGTCACATTTCTCTCTGATCCCAGCTTTACATAAAGTTTACCAGCATTATTTCCTTCTGCATGGAATTGAATTTTTTGGCTGAACAAAGTTCATGTGTCTCTCATTTGGTTAAAAGAGCCACTAGGTGAAAGTTGTTTGTAGTGAAACTGAAAAGAGCATTTCTCTGATTTGTGCCTCAGCTGCCCAAGGAAGAATTGGTGATTTATTCAGGTCTGGGCTCTCCCTGGCAGCAGTGCAGGTAACACAGTGAGCAGACAGGCATGGCAGTTAACCTCTCCATTGTGTGTTTAACCACCTGTAAAATGGATATGATACTTACCTGCCTGGCACAGCTGGACAGAGGCTTAATTTTTAATCAACCTCTGTTAAAACTCTTTGAGCTCATTGTATAAAAGATGCACCAAGAAGCAAAATAGCTTTATTAGGGTATTAATGCTTTTATAGCTTACATTATGCTCCAAGAGTGATACACAGGAAACTATACCAATGCTCTAGAAATAACATAAAAAAGGAAAGAAAATATCAAGAAGCAAAAGAGAGGTACTGGATGGAGAGCAGACTTTGTGACAGTCTAGGGTTCCTTCATTCCTATTAATTATACATGTGGAGCAACTTGTTACTGCATTTCCAAAGCCATGCTGACACAGGCTCAGCCCTCTCTGTGGCCACAGGCTTTGGAATTAATTTAACCCCAGGAGCAGAACTGGACAATGGGGCTGAAGGCATTTCTATAACAACCAGAGTGGACCAGTGGCAGCACAACAGATTTCCTGGGTCTGAGAGAGGCAGTAATGATACACCTGGTGGGTATGAATAATTTCTGCCCAGGGCCCTGGCATTGCATTTCAGGCTGATTGTCCATGGAATATGACCAGCTATTATTCTCCATCTTATTTCCCTACACCCCATGCCCTCCAAAACTTCCAAAAACAGTGATATAAATACTAAATTTTACTAATAAAGTCCTCAAGTCCTTCGGAAATTCTGTTCATTGTAAAACATAACTGCTTATATTCAACAGCCAACAGAAATGGAAACCAACAAGTAATTACATTTCAGCAGATTGCCTAATACATGCTACAGTATTCAAATCTTACCTAATATTTTAAAGCAAATTTGATGCTCTGTGTGCTTTGCAGGCACCACTCCCCCCCTCCCCAAAATCCCCCAAATTACCTGTAATTACTGTGCACCTCTACAGCAGTGGAGGGGAAGTGTCTGATGGGCAGTTCTGCTCTGGGAAGTGGCAGCAGTTGCAGTTTGGGGAGGTTTCCTCATCACAGAGTCATGGAATGATTTGGGCTGGGAGGGACCTTGAAGCTAATCTCACCCAACCCTGCCCTGGGCAGGGAGATTTCCATCATCCCAGCTTCTCCAAGCCCCATCCAGCCTGGCCTTGCACACTGCCAGGGATGGAGAAATGGGATGGTTTTTTCCCTGTGCCATCTCAGAACCTCAAACCACACCTGTGCTCTTTCCAAAACAGCCTGGGACTTCCAGGGACCAAACTGGGATGCTTTTTCAGTCTGTAGATAAATCAGGTACTAAAAACCACACACTTCAATGGGATGTGAAGCTATTCCAGTAAATGCAATCATTAGCTCACAAGATCTTTATTGTCTCTTTTTCAGAGTCACTCAGGAAATTAAAACTTTCCAGATAAAAGCCTGGAGAGGTTTAAATTAAACAAAAAGTTTTGCTCATTACTGGACAAGACATCCACAATGAGTGTCAAAGCCATGGCATTAATTTGACCATTTTTAATTGCTGATTCATTCCCAGGGAAGTCTCCCCAAAGCATTAGGTTCTCAGACAATTTAAAAAAAAATCAATTCTTAAAACAACCAAAGGACTTCAGCAAACACTTTGTGAAGCAATGACAATTCTGTGCAGCTGGAGATGCCCTGAGGAGTGAGACCTGAATGTGCTGAGCACCTGCTGCCTGGAAAATGCTAAAAACTGGAGGCACTCAAACACCTTTCCATGTTTAAAGTGCCTAAATCTGAAGTTTAGCATTTCCTCTTGACCAGAAAGCCACAACTTGTGTGCAATATGAGTTCCTGTGGAGAAAAGAGTTTAAAAACATAACCTGAGCCATTACAGCCATTGCAGCAGAATGGCTTTGGGTTGTGTTGGTTTAGTGACTCCTTTTTCCTCTTCCTTTCCCTCCCCATGCTGTGCAGAAATACCTTGAACTGCTATGGGGATCAAAGCTTTATCCACCAAGATATTTCCTCTTCAGGCCCAATGCATCTAACCCAGGGGCCAAGCAATCCTGCTCTGTTAAACTGGGAGTTTGTGACCAGACTGATATTTTTTTTCTCTTTAATCAATAAAAATGGGTTTCTGGACAATCTTTGAGAGCAACCACCTCAGTCAGGGACACCTCTCATTAAAACTTCACTCGTGTTTCTATTTTTCAAGTTGCTTTGGTCAATCTAAGCTTTAATATATTTCTTTTTTTTTTCCCTGGTTCACTGGCACAGCCATGAAGGGTTTGCTGAGTGTGTGATTTACAGCAGAAAGTTTTGACAAAAGCACAATTTCAGGTGTGTAAATAAAGGTGAGAACCCCTTTTAAAGGATATTACCTATTGCTTCTTGAAATAAACCACTGTTTGGGAATTCCAAACCTCTAACACTTTCAACAGGAAAAGTTCAGGAAACTATTTACAAAAACATTGGTGAAACAGCAAGAAAGGGATGGAAATATATTTTCAAAACCTGAATAACCAGCCAGGATCTGCTAACAGCCTGTGGGCATTGGGGGAAAAGTCTTTTTAGTGGTGCTGGAAATCAGTAATTGCCACATTCTGCAGAATGAGAGCCAACAGAAGCAGATTTTCAGAGATTTCAGGCAAACTGGGGAAAAAAAATCCAATTCCTTACCCAGCCAACACTACTGATGTTTGAGGTCTGTCTGCTCAGTCAGAAGCTCTCTGCTCCCTCCTCAGCCAGAGGCTGCGCTGAACTTTAAGGAGTTAATGTTCTCTTCCTCTTCCCTTTTTTTTCCTCTTCCTCTCTCCCTCCTGGCTGCAGCTCTGCTCATCTGAAGGGCACAGAACTCAGGGAGGTTCACATGACACCACTGACAGCAGCATGATAAGCCTATTTCTGACAGTGTGGCAAATTACTATTATGAAATCCCAGGACGTTTGATTGCAGAGTGACTTTCAGAGAGGATCACACTCAGCAAGGTTATGGAGAGCTCAGTGTTCACTGCAGTCATGCTGACTTGCTGGAAAAGAATATCCAGAGCTCTTTAAATAAAAAGGCTTGGGAGATTCCCAATTCAGAGAACGTTTGGCTGAGTGTATCCAAGCAGGCTTTCTGCCTGTCTGAAAGGAAAGGGGGAAATGATCAGCAGCAATCCTTAGGTTGGTTTTGTTTCCCCTTTGATGACTCAGTGAAATGTGTTTGCTAGATTCACTCGAAAGGATCATCAGCTTGAGGTTGTCCTTCCTTCCCAGGTGCTCTGTCTGTCCCAAGCTGCCTCCCCATCCCAGCCAAAGGTCAGGATCTCCCAGCCCTGTCAAACCCCAAAGGAGAACAAGATTCAAACAAAAAAAAATGAAGAAAAAAGGAAAAGTGGGAGGAGAAAGAGGCAGTCTCTGGGCTCAGAAAGTGTGGAATTTGCCCATAAAAGGAGCATGTGTGCAGAACAAAAAATAGCAGTGACCCACCTGAATTACCATCACAGCACAGGGATAAACTCTCCCTGCCCCAGACATCTTGTTTTTCAACTTATTTATGGGGTGACCCAAGCAGCAAAGTCAAAAAGAGGCATAAAGGGCTCAGGTTTACAGCAGGAATTTTATTACATCAGCAAGGTATTTTCACAGTGATGTAAGTCCTTATTCCATTATCTACTAAATAAATATGATTATTGCTTTATTTTTTTCTAGACTCTGATAATAAAATTTTTAGTTATGATAACCCTGGTAAAGCTCTAATTGGTTTTCTTGTTTTTATTAATTATAATACCAGCAGCTGCCTTTCCTCAGGTAAACAATGTTGCCCTGGCAGGTAAAATAAGGTAAAATAATTCAGATTTAACTCTTTCTCTTCCTCCCTTCCTCCTCCCTAACTGAGGCACTACTTCAGTATTGGCTGAAGTACCTCTGCTTGCTGTGAGTACAAAATTCAAAACCCCTGAAGTTGAGGCAGAAACCCTTGGTTTGTCTGAGGTTTTTGAACAGCAAAGAAGTAAAAAAGCAAAGCCCCCAAACACCTGGGAATTCCTCATCTTAGCACATTTTAGTTAGGGCAGAATACATCAATCAATAGATTAATATAAAAGAGATTCCCTTTCCTAATGATCTCCATTTTCTTGGCCAAGCAGAGCATTCTCAGGATCTTTATTTTGGGATACACACACAATACAATCTCCTCTGCAGCAGGACTGTTCCAATCTCCTCTGGGTGCTTTTCCCAGATCAATCAGGGAATTGATCCCTCAGTTCAGTGAGGTTTTCCTGCAGGTTTGTCTGTATTCTGCCTCAACACAGAATATATTTGTAAACATCTTTGGGTGATGATGAATTGGCTGCCACCAGTAGGTGGGCAGAGGCTGTCCCAGTTTGAGCTGCCTGCCCAAATCTCTGGGGGTGGATGTGGAGCTGCCACAGCTGCCTTTCCAGAAAGGCTATTTTTCCAAGGCAATGCTCCTGGAATTGCTTTCCCAGGTGGCACAAGTGCTCAAATAACCTCTGCCAGCATGGATGTTGCACTTTGCTGTAAGGCCTGACTGTCTCTGAAATCAAACTCCTGATGGCAAAAGCTTTGGTGCAAAATGTTTTGGTGTCAGAATGGACAATTACTGCCTTTATCTGTGACAGAGGAAGAAATGACAGCTGGGGGCTCTTTTTGCATGTCTAGCAGATTTGGATAAATGAGATTTTTGGATAAATGAGATTTTTGCTGCACTGGGGTGAGGGTGTCACCTGGGAGCTTTGGAGGGAGAAGTGGTGATGCTGCAGTGGGAAATGCAGGCTGGGAGCTGCCAGGGTTCCTATTTACTGTCCCTATTTACTGTTCCTATTTGTTGTTCCTATTTACTGTTCCTATTTACTGTTCCTATTTACTGTGCCCAGACAGGAGGCTGTGGGAGCTGTGAGCCAGCCTGGGGGCACAGAAACCCCAAAATTGCAGCTGCCCAGCCTGTGGCCAACACTGCAAAACCCACCAAAGGGGAGAGGTCTGTGCTCTGCAGCAGGGAATTGGTTTGGTAAGTGGACACTTGCAGGGTTTGGTGTAAAAACTCTAAAATCACTGTGTTGCTAATGCTGAGCTCATGTCAGCAATTTGTCTGAAGAGCCACTGATGCCTTTTTGGCTGGTGGGAAATATGAAGCAGACACAGCAGTAAAGGGAAAAGAGAATATTACTTTGGTTTAATAGGATCCTAAGTGCTCAACTTGTCAAAGTTAGAAATATACTGAGAGGCACACGTGTACAGCATGTATACAATTTTATGGACCTCACAAATTAGCCAAGTAAAGTACTTAACACATGAAGCAATTGTCCCCCTATTCTAATTACCTCTCCCTAAATGAGATTACAGCCTAGTTTACAAAAACATGTTCCAGAGAGGAGGCTCTGCCCAAGGTTGGAGCCTCTAGTTCTGAGATCATATGAATGTTTCATCTTTTTACTTTGCAGGACCCCAAGCTAAGCTAAACATCAAACTACACAAGTTATAAACATGTGGGGCTAAAGTACAAGGAGTGTGAGGAGAGATAAAGGGTATAAAAATGTATTAAAAGGGTATAAAAATGTATTCAAAGGGTATAAAAATGTATTAAAAGGATATAAAAAGAAAAGACAAAAAACTCATCAGGCATCACCCCCCAAGTCTCCCTCACTGCCAGCACACAATTCTGGGGTATTTTCTGCTAAAACACCTGGTGGTTATTTACAGAAAGGAGGAGAAGAGCACAGGGAGCATCCAGATTCCAACCAGGGGCTCTGAAACCAAAGGAAAAGCTTTGGGTGGTGCTGCACAGAGATCTGCCAGCAAAATCTGCTGATGACAGCTCTTGGTTTTGAGGCTGAGAACTGGGCAGGGTGTGATTGAATCTGCATAGAAAAAGTGGGGTGATGGAGAGGCTGCCCCCCCAAAAAACTTTGAAGCACAAGTGGACAACTGAATCCAAGAAACAAGGGAATCTTGGGAATCATCATGGTCTAAAAATAGAATTCTTTTTATCCCCAAGAGTTCCAGTTCTAAGAACTGTGTGTCAACAGCTTGACCATAAAGTCTTCCACAGCCAGTTGAAGGATTTCCACTGTTTTCAAATTACTTTGGACCACATTATATGGAATTCATCTCATGATGTGGAATTCCTAATGTTCCCCTGGGAATACAGCCCAGGTCCCTGCTGTGTTATATATATATTATGATGCCATTTCCAGCAGAGGATAAAGACAATGACAAATGCTGGTTTCAGAGGAAATCTTTGCTCAGGTATTTCAGCTTAGTCATAGCCTGGCTGATCCCCCAGTAAATCTGCATGTCAATATTTATCTTCCATAGGCCATCTGCTGTGCTCCTGACACAGGAATTCCAAAGGATGTGGGAAAAGAAAGAAATCATTTCTGCAGAATTCTAAAAAAAAAAAAAAAAAAAGACAATAATTATCAACAGTGGATCTCCTTAAAATAGGCCTGGAAGTTTGCTATGACTCAATGTATTTTAAGGAAAGAAAAATGTTATTTTAACGATGAAGCCAGCAAGGCTCTACCCTTCAGATTCCACAGCAGTAATCTCTGTAAACCCCATGATTTAAAGGCTGCTATTTCTCGCCATCTGAAGCTAAATACACTTTTTTTATTCTACCAAATCTGAATAAAATTAGAGCATTCTGCATAAATTCTCCCTGCCTCTGCTGCCTTAGCTGGAGGCAGAAGCAGATGCCTGTGATTTCCAAGACTGTCAAACCAGCACCATCAGCCAAAGTTACATTCACCTTAAAAAACCACGGATTTTATTCCAGCCTGGTAACAAGCTGGTCCATTATTTCAGGGTTTTGGTGCCAGTGTTCTGCTTTTTAAAGGCCATCTGAAACCTCACAGGCATTTTTGACATTTTCCCACTAACAGGGTTGATATTTGGGGGATTGAGAGTGCTCTGTGTTCAGATTTCAACTTTTAACACCTTAGATCTGTCACTGGTTCACTGGAAGATGCTGTTTGGATTTTCCTCATTATCAGTTATGAAAAAAAAGGGAAAGAAAAATAACACATTGCTCATTTAATATTAATTGGAACATATTTTTTTCCCCGTAGCATTTTGCTGATTATGAATTTCAATGCCAAAGAGGTGGTGCTGCAAACAGTGCCTATAAATAGACAATCAGCATTTTCTGTGAAATGCCCAGCCAGAGCAAAGGCTCATTAATCAGGGAACAGGTAGAGCCCAAGAGGCCAGGCTGGCTCTGCTCATGGAAACTCAGGCTGACAGAGCTGTCTGAACGATCAGCCACTGCACTTCGCCCTGTGCACACAGAGAAAGTTTAGTCAAGTGTTTAAAATATGGAAATAAGAGTGAAAATGTTGTTTCTCCTGCTGGCTGGCTGCAGGCACATCCCCTCTCTGATTTAATCACAGACAAAAGGCCACCTTCCACCTGAAAATTTGGGACAGCATCACTCAGATAGAGCAAAACCAGTGAGAAATTGCATTGTGGAGTGTGAAGGGTGGAAGAGGTCAGTGTGTAAATCCCAGGGATTTGTGTGGCAGTGAAACAGTTCCTGGTAAAACCTGGCAGGTTTGGGGCTGGCTGCATCCAGGGATTGTTTGCCATGTGTCCTGCAGGGAGGGCATTGAGTTTAGCCAGAAAGAAATGATCCATGGAGGAGAGAGAGTCCTCCTGCTCCCTGTCTGCCAGCTGTGGAGCACTGAGCACTGGGTGCTGCTTCACCCCATCTGCCACCACAGTGTCACCAAACCAGCTCTTGGTTTCCAGGCTGGGATGGCTAACTGGGCAGGGTGTGATCTGAGCTATCAAGGAAAGGGCTGCTTTTGTGCTGCTTGCATGAAATCAACCACAGTTTACCTTCCACCCTGCTTTGACCTCATCTCTACTCTTAAAAGAAATAAGAATAGTTAGCAGTGGCACCTTTCATCCCCAGGGATTTCAAAACTTTGGGAAAGCTGCATCCCCTGAGCAGAGATGTGGCAGGGTTTGAAGGAACATGGAGATATTCCTCCTCCAGAAGAGAAGAAGGATAGATAGAAGATAAGAAGAACTCATTTCCCTGATATCAGAGGGGGCTCTGCTCCACTGGGAGCTTTGCAGACCTTGAGCTGAGCCTCAGTGCCCAGTGATGGCCAGGGGACAGGGACAGGGGACAGGGACAGGGACAGGGACAGGGACAGGGCCACCTCCCCATCAGCCCTGTCAGACTCCAGGATCCCGAGGAGCTCAGTGCAGCTGTCAGGAGCACCAAACCAGATCCAACTCTGCCACCTGCTGCTCCCCTCCAGCCTGCAGCACCCAAAAGGTCACTCAGAGCCAGCCCTGCTCTGCTCTAACCCGGCTGGCATTTTACTGAGGTTGTATTACCAGTGAGATCGTTGTATTTAAGCCTAAAAACCCATCCTAGAGGATCAGTTGAGTCCTTTGCTTCCAATACGTTTATTAACAGCAGGAATGCAGGCTGTCCCTGCAGCATGGAGTGATAAAGGTGGAGAAGAACATCCACACCTCACAAAAACAAACCCTGGGATTGTGCTAAGGACATATTTTAGAGGAAAATTACTGGTAATAGGAAGGAGGGAGACTGGGCTGTTCAGTGAGAGCACTGATGTAACTAAAGGTTATGAGTGCCATAACTAAAGGTGCTTTCAAAGCTCAAGCATTTGAGGGAACAGAAGAAAAATGCAGGTTTGTCTGTACAGACCAGTGGGGGTTCCCAGCATCCCTCTGAATATCTCCAAGTGAGGAGTTTAAATTAGCAAGCTGACTCCGTGGACAGTTATCAGCAACCAGCATGTGCCAAGCCACGGCTCCTGTACCACTGTGGGGACCCAAAATTGCTTTATTTTTAACTCTGAAAATCCAAGATATTCTCCTCCTGTGCTGCCAGGCTGAGGCACTCAGGCAGCTGAGGTCCTTAGGGTTCTTCTCCATGAGCATTTTCCTGTCAGGTGTGAGAATTGCCCACCTTGAGGTGAGCTGGGAGGACAAAACTCACCTCCCATGGCAGCAGTGCTGATATTGAGGATGTTCAGGTTGCCACAGGAGATTGTTTGAGACTTAAGGGACACTGCAGCTCGTTCCTCCATGGACCCTTAACTCCCTCTCAGGCCACCCACTGTCAAGGCTAAGGACTCCCATTAGGTCAATGATCACTTTATATTTAGTGCTAACTAAATTTGCTGTTAAATCTGCTGTGAACATTTACAGCTTGTAATATTTACCTGACAGGAGTCCAGAGCCTCCTGTCCAAATCCACAGCTCCTTAAATTAGACACAAAATGTGTCATGAGACAGCAGCCTAAATTACATATTTACAGCCCTGGAGCAGGTAAGTACATATTTACACAGCCAGCCCTGAGTTCTTATTTTAAAGCAGTGGACTGGCTTGTTCAGGGTGTTTTTTAAAATGCTGTTGGAATATTGAAGCACTGGGAGGTTTGGGAGTTCTCTGGGCCAGAGGCTCTCTGTGTGGTTCCAGCAAGTTCTCAGCAAGCTCAGCTTCCACCTGAAAATTGGGAGAAACCTTTCTGGGATCTGTTTCTTGGATTCAGTCCCCAGGTTGCTGCAATTGAAAGAATAAGAGTGTGACAATAAAGAGCAGCTCCCTATAAAATGACTGTGCCCAGAGATTTTTCCCTTCTTGACAAATATTATTGCTCCCAAATTACTTTTGTATTTATGTAGCACTCTCCTTATGGGTCATTGTTGAATAGATCTTGGGTCCTTCTCTACCCAGAGCAAATGTCCTCATCACTGCAACTACAAAATTATGTCCTTTATATCCTGTCAGGGCAGTTCTTCTCTACACCCACAAGCTGAAGAGTTCCCTCACAGTTACATAAAAAAAAAATGTAATTCCATTCTGTAGCACGTCTTCAATATTCCAAACTTATTCCTTTCTGAAGTAAATATCCCCCAAAAAGCCTTTTGAACTTGTGCAGGGTTTAAATCATGAGAAAGCAAGAAAAAGGAAAGACCAGGAAATGTCTCCATCAGTCAGCTCACAGACCAGTCCAGGCTCAGGATGTGCTGGCACAGTTTTGCTGCTTTCAGCTGCTCTTGGAGGTTAAGTGGCTCCTTTGAAGTGTGACTATGAAGTGTAAATTAGTAAAATGTTTCTGCAAGAATGTTTCATAGCTGAAGTTTATACAGCCTTTGTTTAGGTGAATAACCAGGGCCTTTACCCTGTTAAATGGTTAATTTGGTCTTAGTGGGATCAGTAATTGTGGCTGCTCTGTGCTCCTGTCCAGAGCTGGGTGATGCAGCTCTTGCTTCAGGTATTTGCTGTTTGATGAAATTCCTCATGGGAGCTGCAGCTCCTGCTGATGGGTGATGGTGCTCCTAGGAGGAATACCATACACCCTCTAGAACTGAAGGACCAAATAGGAATTACTTTGAAAAGCTATTAATTTTTTCCCTGAAGTGTCCCAGCCCCACATAGCAGTGAGATTGTCATTATCTCACTGCAAGTGATGTCTGCTTGGCTTTTTGGGGAAAGAAAAAAAAAAAGAGTATCAATGGCATGGTTTTAAAATGGTGCCTTTGAAGAGCTGATCAGCCCAGTGCAACAAACAGTCCAAAAATTAAAAATGGCCTAGCTACTAATGACAATTTGCTGTTTTGTCACCAATATGAGAAATAAATATTTAACTACCCAACAAGCTCTGTGAGGAATGTGTGTCTCGTGTCAGTGCCACCAGAGAAAGCTTTTCCCTCTTGCTGTGGAAGGAGGATGAGTGTGAGTCCCAAGGGCTCAGTGCAGTGGGATGGGCAGGGCTGGAGGAAGCATTTGGCAGCCTTTGTCCTGCTGAGCAGTGCTCAGGCTCAGTGAGGCTGTTCCACCACTTCACTGACCTGGAGAGCCCTTTGGAGACCTTCCAAGGGGTGTTTGTGACTCTGGCAGAGTTCTCCTGACAATGGGAACAACCTCTTGTCACCAAACCCTTTCTCTTCTCCCCAAAATGCTGTCATTCAGTCCCTGTGGTCACCCTCACCCCATGGGCACCCACAGCTCCCAACCACAGCCCTTGCCAGCCACAATCAGTGTTCCTGATGGATTTCCAGCCCTGAATGAGGAGCTCAGTCCAAAAAATCTGTTGTCTTATTCAGGCAGCTCATCCAGGCTGACACTGTGCTCCTTCCAGGCAGGAAATCTGCTGGCTTTGAGAGATGTGCATCAATCCCAGCCACCACCCTGCCTCTGTAATGTCATGGCAGCTCAAACACAAGGCTGATTTCATGCAGCCAAGGCTGTCTGGAATGTTTTCATATCAGAGAGTTGTATCCAAACATCTATTTGCTCCATGAAAAATTGAAGAGCTTGGTGAACTCTCACTTTTTGAGTGGCCACAAGGCCCTGAGACTAACAAAACTTTCTCAAAAAAAAGCTTGGAGAAATCTGGCACATCCTCGAAATGTCACCCTTTGCATATTATAATGATTCCCAGGAGTATGAAAATGCTTGTTGTACATTAACAAATTAATTACAATGTCAGAGTGGGTCAGAATCAGCATGAACCATTTACCTGTCTGACAGAAACATAGTTAAGTTCCAAACTCAATCCATATTTCAGAATCTCCAAGTTCAAGGGGTTTTATCACCAGGTCTCTTTTCTTTACAAGGTTTTGCTATTTTCATCATTAATATCCCCTCCTCCTGAAAAGTGAACACATTACAGTGCAGCCCAGCATTTCTGTTGTACATTTTCATGACTTGGCTGCATTTTCTATTTACTAATAAAAGGATGTCTGAGTTATTGCAGACTTGCAATGATGAAATTTCAGATTTTCTCACCTCTTCTCTGTGGTAGCTGTGAACATCTTAATTCCTTCAGTCTTTATGTGCTCTTGAAGCACAGGCAAAACAACCTCTGTCTCAGTGGGTTTATCTTGAATAAAACTCCCTGTAATTTCTGAAGATCAGAAAGAGCTGGGAAATGTTATGTTAGACACAAGAAGAGTATTTATTATTTAGAGAACCTCTAGCACAGGAATATTGTCACTGATTAAACAGCACTGTTTTTCTCAGCAAGAATTAGTATCTCTAAACTATGGGGTTGGAATCTTTCTGTTTTATCTGCTATTCCTGCTTCAACTGACTTCTGCCAAATGCAGAGCAGACCTTGGGAATAATCCTGTCTGTGCTTCCCTCTGCCTGTGAGCACAAACCAGATGTGCAGGCCCAGAACCTGGCACTGTGACTCATTTACGATGGTTGGAAAGCAAATAGAAATGAGAAAAAGGAAATATAAATACAGCTCGGTGTAGCTGTGGGTTTGCAGCATTGCTTTCACCTCCAGCTCAGTGGGTTTGGGGGGTTTTGTCTGGAATAATCCAGGTCAGCTGCATTTTGTAGGAAAAAAATAAGGGGGAAACTTTAGTTATCAGAACTATTCTGTCTGAACTGTTGCCATGTGGAATATTCGAGATAAAGATACATTCAGGTTTTGTTTCAGGCTGGTTGGTGTTTTCCACCATCTATGAGCTCAGTGAGCTCAGCACAAATCTGGGCACCTGTGAGGAAGCTCTGAGTTGCAGAGGTGAGAACAGCTGACAGCCAAACAGCTCCAGGGAGATATTTTGCTGCTGGGTCCCACAAATGCCATCTGAGCAGCCTGGTGGAGCTGTGCATCCTCCTGTGTAAGAAGCTCTCCACCAGAACACATTTCCCCAGGTTGCCTTGGGCTCCCCTGGCTGTTGTGGTTGTATATTTAATGGCAAATGGCTCCATAAAAACAGATCAGACTTGTGGCTGGGGATTGGAATTTGGAATCAGATTTTGGAATTAATGTTTTCATACAAATTTCATAGGTGGTTCTTGTGCATCTCAGTAATTCCCTGTACATCAAGTTAGTAATTTCTTTCCATGTATGAGCTTTGCTTTTAGGAGCACAGTAGATGACAAACATAAATGTTTCATTTACCATAAATATTTAATAATTACGAATAATTGATGAGCAGATTTTTAAGCAAATTGATTAGAGTTGTGTGAAATTAAAGCTACCTTTGTATAATTTTCCAAGCTGTATTCTAGGTATTATCCCCAGATATATCCTCTGTTGTGCTATAGAGATGCATGCCTGATTGGTACTGTCATAAAAAATATTAGCAGATGGGAACAAGCAGAAAAATACACTTTTAACAGTTATACTAGCAATAAAATTAATATGGAGGACTTCCTTGTGCACACAAGAATTTCTGTACCCACCAGTTTTCCTTCCATTGTAATCCATTCTTTATGGATTATTTTAGAGATGTTTTTTCAGGAGAATATGTTTAATAGCGCAGCACTAATAGCTGACTGTGATTCAGTGACTTTCACCTATTTTGCTTTCAATTTTTCCTAATTGCCTTTGATCTCCCTGGGGCTTTGAAGCCTCAAAAAAACCAAAAAACCATATAATGCTTATCTAATTACCAGGGCTGTTGCATCTCTGAAAGATTTCATTAAGGATGCTGCTCTGTGGCTCCTGCAGGCAGCTGAGGAGCTTTGTCCCCAGATGGTTTTGGGTGTCTCACAGAGCCACAGTCCCTTTGCCAATAGGTGCCACTGTTGCTCTGCACGTCTGACTCCTCAATGCCCTTCACTTGAAAACCCAACCTTGAAAAAGGAAATCTAAATCCCAGTGACTAAAATGGTGCAGAGGTAAAATGCCATCCAGACCATGGCCAGGGGATTGTCCATGCCAAGACTAAGGTATATGCTTTATCTTGTTCCTATAAATAATTCTAATATTGCTAATCTTGAGCACAACTGATGAATTGCATTGAATTAGTTCCAGATATATTGAATGTAAGCCTTTAACTTGCTGCAGGTTTGTTGTTGAGCCTCAGACTAAGAGCAGCTGAGCTTTGCAGATCTCTGCTCTGGGCCAAATGCGATTTCAGTGCAGAAGCTGCACATTGGAGCAATAAGAATTTGGATTTGTGCCAGCATTTCTCACATAGGAGCAAAGTCTCCTATCCAGCAGTGGAAAGGCCACCCAGAGCTAGTTTGCTCTCTGCTGATGCAAGGTCAGCTAACGTAGTTTGCTTTGCAGCTTATCTGCCTTTAAGTGCTTCTCCTGTGTAAAGCCAAGGGGAATCAAGGTCTGCCTGCTTCCTGCATGGGGAGGACCTTGCTTCACCTTGTACTGGATCTGCAGCTGCTTCCTGTGTTTGCTTTATTCTTGGATGTTTCAGGCATATTACAGAATAAAACCAGGTTCTTTCCTGCTCTTTCTTCAAAGAAACGCCTAGCAAGCTGTGTAAAAATGAAAAAAAAAAACAAAGGGCAAAGCAATTAAGAGATTTATGTCCTTTCAAGTTCCATCCCATCCCACTTCTTTCGTGTTTTGGCTTGGTTTGCTTTCATTTTACCACAGTTATTTATCGACTAAAAACCCAGAGATGAAAAAATTTGTTTTGACTGATTTAATATCTTCCGAGATCCTGCTGGCCACCTGCAGGTCAGTTTGTAACCCAGCCACTTGCTGTAGCTGGTGTGAAGCCCTGTGCCTGTATAACCTAATTCTCATTCCTCCTGCAGCTCCCACAAGCAATAAGCTATATTAAGCAGTGCTTAAGATCACCCTAAGCAGCTCACACAGGGTGTCCCTGGCTTCTCTGGCTCTCACCAGTTGCCTGATGGTTTGCAGATATTCTGCCCCACTTCAGAGTCCAGGATTCTACCAACATTTTGGGGAAGAGATCCCTGGGTGGGAGGTCACCAGTTGTAGGTGGTTGTGTCAGCTGACAAGCAGCAAAAGCAGAAATTGTTGGGCTTTCAGAGGAAGTGGGGAAGACACTGGGCATCACTCAGCTTCTTTCTGGTGAAGTTTTTCATCAGGTGTTCGAGATGGCCACAGAGATTGGGCTATTCAGAGAGAAGATTAAATGTTAGAAATCATAGAATTAAATTTTTGGTCCTGGTGGTTTTACTCCACAGTTGTCATAGGGAATGTTTGTACTATTTTGAAAGCAGATTAAGGACAAGAGGGATCTTTTTATTCTCAGGACTTGTGTGTCTACCCTCTGGCTGGAAGAGAAAATCATTGCTAGACATTGACAGAGGCAGTAATGTTATCAATCAGGAGTCCTGATTCTTCAGAGCCTCTCTGGTAGATATTTGAAAAGTTAGCACAACTGTACCTTTTACTTTAAAATTCAGAAAGACAGCAATGCTCCATGAATTCTCCTGCTAGTTCTATCCCACAGCTCTCCTTGTTTTCAGCTGGTGTTGGATAGGGCAGAGAATTCTGTTCATTGACATTCTCCTTCACTGCTTCCTCTGGTGAATAAAGATTGTTGTATGAACAACATTTGCACTTTATTAATCCAAAAAATAGGTTACTGACTGGGTAAGAAAGTAGCCAAAAGTCACCACAAGATCCATTTCCAGAATTTAAACAGAAGGTGGTTCCTGGCTCTAAATCTATATATTGACCACTGCACCATGCTCCATCTGATTGAATTAACAATGCCAAGAGCTACCAAGAATGGGGAAATCTGATTTCTGAGGAGCCCAGGCCAACTTGCATCCACTCCAGCTGCAGAGAGGAAGCAGCACAGGTTGTAGCCACGTCCATTGCAGTCCTCAGCATAATCTGACACTAAATTTTGGCTTATTGCTTCCCCGTGATGGATGAAAAGTGCTGCAGTGGCACCTGAAATGAGATGCACATGATGCTGTTGTGCACAGCATTCAGATGGCTCAGTGTGCTTTTGAGTCAGACTGTATTGCCACTGACACCACACAACTTTGTCAGTCTTTGTATTACTTATCATTAAATCCCTGAATATCAGGGCATTTGCATTTCAAGTAAATTTCCACTCAACTTAAGCAACTGCATCTGTATGTCAGGAGATCTGATCAGTCTGATTTCAACACTTGCATCATGGATTTGCAGACACATTTAAGAAGGTTGGAAATGAAAAGCTGATTGCCTTGTGCTGCTTAAGGGTTTCGTGCAGCAGCATTGCATATCCAACTCCCAGCTGCCTGTCTAGAGAGGATGGTGACAATACTTGGGGGTGGAGAGGCACCTTGGTGGAAGGGATGTTCTAGCAGATTATGCTTGTGGGAAAAGTATTGTAAAAGATCTGGGCCTTATTTCAGTGCAGTTTGTTTATATGAATTGGAGGTGTGTTGATTAAAATAATCCTATTTTACCAGCAAGCTTGTATTAGAGCCCAGGGAATGTCCTGAAGACACAATACTGTCCTAGCTGGTAATAACACACTGATTTTTTCATGTGCCCTGGTCACCCCTGAGGCACAGAGTGGGAAACATCCAGGGAGTCCCTAGTGGTTGCCTGCCTTGGGAAGGATTCCCACTGGAATCCAAGCTACAGGGGAGCTCTGAATGGCCAGAAAGCTGCAGTGCCTTCCTTTACACAGAGTTGTTTAAGGATATATAAAATAGGATTTAGGTATTAGTCACAGATCATCATTGCCTGGAATGTCACACACAGCCTCACATTGGAATTTTCTGCTCCTAACCTCACATTTCCCCAGCGTGGTTCTCCTCAGTTTGGGCTGTGAGCTGGGAAGCAGATGAGGCTGTTCTGCTGAGTTTTATAAATGTGAGAGATACACAACACTCAGCATTGCTGAGGCAGCCCAGTATTCACAGCAGCTCTGTCCCAGTGCTCCTTTCTTCATCTACACAAGCGCTTCTTTTGGGAAGAAGTCTGCTCTGTGTTCTTTGCCTCAGCTGGTAAAGTCAGCTGGTGAAATCAGCCAGCATAAAATTTTGGATTGGTTCCTTAGTGTAAATAAAAGATACTGTACAGCACTTGAAAAATAACCTGTGGTTTGGTTAATTTGGTTAAATACCAGCACCTGCCATGGGAACCAGCATCTGAAAAGGATGAATGAAGCATTTTCCCCCCTTTGTTCTACTTCTGCTGCAGCAGACTGCAATACAGTCTGGCATTTGGTTCCAGGAAAAAAAATCTGAAGGAAGCAATTTTAGCAGAGTCAGGAGGATTTGCCTGAACAGCTCTAATATTGAACCTAACTGGCATGTTTTGACAAAGTTAAAAGTCTAATGACAAAATTTTGCTGAGCTCTTAAGCAGGGCATGAAATCTACCAAGCAGCTCTGCTTGCAAAGATGCTCATGTTTCTACAAGCAAATGAGACTGATATCCAGATTATTGAAGATCCTCTGATATAAGTATTAAATTCTGACATCTCTTGCATGATGTTGGTACATGTTATTGTCTATATAGTTGTGTGTAAGTGGCACGGCCTCGGGTGACTGCCAAAAATGACATTTTTAATTGGCTGATGTTATATGCAGTATGAACCACTCAATGCAACTTGTGCTTGGGCATTGCTTCTGCCCTGGCTTAGGGAGAGGAAGGGCAGGTCATAAACAGAATGAATTAATACACGCCAAGAAGATGCTTACCCTTCTCCATTTTATTACTTATTATTTTATTTATCCTTCTCCTGTGAGCTGAGGCTGTTCTCCAGCTGACAGCTACAGCCCTCTACTACCCCCACAGCACAGCTTCTCACCTTCCAGCCAGTTTCCAATGAGAGCTGTAGTAGAAATTTGGGTGCAGTTTTACACCAATTCTGCCCATCTTCTTGTGATGCAATTGTATTTGTTTGTCCCACCAGCACTCCCCTCCCTCGCTGATGGAACTGTCCTTCAAGTTATGTGGGTGAAACACTACCCAGTAGTCCAGTGCTACAACTGGGGCAGAAAGGGGCTCCAGTCCTGCCTGTGTGCTGACAAACACAGGTGATGTTGGACCTGCTTGGCCACGGAACCATTTGCTTGTTGTGCCCACAGTGACACTGATCACACTCGAGGCTGCGCTGTATTTATTTATTGTTGACCAAAACAGTGGCTCACAACCCACTAAAGCCAGCTGTGTTTTATTCTCACACCACACACACACCTGCCAACACACAGCTTCTCTTCACACAGATACATTTTATTTTAAACAGCTGGAACTGAATGTCCATTCAACTGCAATGTCCATTCAGAGAACTGTTATTTACTGACAGAGCTAAAGATAAGGGCTTGCAGCATGGTACAAGCTTGGATAGGGTTTGCATATTCCATGTTCCAACTAACAGCTGGAATGAGATTCTGATAAGCCTTGTTTATCATTGTTAATGGCTGCCCTTCACTGACTACCCATCACCTGATATTAAATATCCTAAAAAGATATTTTCCTAGGTTGAGGCATGAACAGACTCATGGAATCTAAGATGTTTACTATAAGCTTTTTATAAAGGTAACAATGCTGTCCAATCCCCTCTTCCCAGATGGAAATGAGAAGCCACAGTAATCAAATAGGCTTATGATTCCATGGAATCCATCCTCGAGGTGGTACCAGGTCACTTGAACCCCGTTGTCCTCCAGCCTCTTCTTGTACAACAAGCCATCATCTCGTAGCACATCATACTCACAGGTCAGGATGTAAGATTCAGGCAGCTGGTGAACAACAGAGTCTTCAGCCAGCAGTGGGCACAGGTTGGGCTCACAGACTCTCTTCACCGTCTCATAAACTTCAGCTACAAAATCAGTGGGGTTAAGTGGCTTCACACCTCTGACCTTAAATTCCTCAGGGATGTTATCTGGACTCACCCACTTCCTGTACTTCAGCCTCATGTCTGGAGGAATATGAGCACCCTCCAAGACCTCTTTCATGTACAGTGCATTCCCCTTGAGGTACAGCAAAGCAAAGAAAGCAGCACGTTCTCGGAATAACAGAGGGACTCCCCGATTTTGATGATAGGACGGCAAATTGAAGTCCAGTGCCTGAAGGCCTGGGTAAATGAGGATCTGAGCACGGAGTTTGGGCAGCTCTGAGCTGCC
This sequence comes from Lichenostomus cassidix, assembly GCF_008360975.1. Taxonomy (NCBI): domain Eukaryota; kingdom Metazoa; phylum Chordata; class Aves; order Passeriformes; family Meliphagidae; genus Lichenostomus; species Lichenostomus cassidix. The sequence continues at coordinate 4,541,968 of NC_139501.1, forward strand.
TGCCAGGGTCTGGCTCACAGCAGCTGCCAGGTTGCCCCCAGCACTGTCCCCACAGACAGTGACCCGGGCAGGATCCACGCCGTAGTGCTCCAGGTGCTGCAGGAAGTGCTGGGTGGCGTTCAGACAATCTTCATATGCAGCTGGGTATTTGTGTTCAGGGGCCAAACGGTACCTGGGACACAGAGAGACAAGTGGAAGAGACAGAAACATCAGTAGTAGTATTCAGGAAATGGTCTTGTATGCTGTTTGGGATTGCAGGTAAGCTGTAAATGGTGTGTTCATCACAAGGACTCACTCAAGCAGGACTGTCTCTGATTAATGGTCTGAGCAAGGAATTGTACAGTTCCTAGTGACGCTGAAAACTCCCTCTGTACTCCTGACAAGATTATTTAATAATTTTGTGCCTCTGCTTCCTATGTGTAAAATGGGAGTATTTCAGTGTGATTATTCTCTTTTCCCATGGTTCCCAATTGCTTGGCGCATCTTATTACATGTCCTTATGTTCAGCACAAGGAAGACATTTTTCACCCAAGTTTTTAATTGGCTTTTATAGACTTCCTTAGTGTGCCAAATATTTCCATTTGTATCTTTTCTGAGTCTCTCTGGGAATGAACAGCTAAGGGCTGTGAAATCTCCGTTATCACTGTTTGTCTCTTTATGGACTTCACTGAATTCCAGAGAAATTCCTCTGCCAAAAAAGAACATCCCCAAAACCAGCACCACAGCAACAATAATCTTCCAACAACAGAACTGGGTAGGGTTCACTTACTGTACAGACACAACTACAGAGTCACTCTCCCTGGAAAGGTAGCGACACACCTTTTCATAGGTATCTGCAAAAGAAATATTGTCATTAGTGCTTTGCTATTGCCCTCAGCTTTGAGACAGCCTAAGGAATGTCCACTCCAGAAAGGCTTCAGACTTCCTCCCAAATCACATGCTGAAACCTCAACTTATTTCTGTTTTCTAAATAGATGAGGAAGTTCTTTCTATACTACTACAGTTCCTCCAGGACGTATCTTACCAAGGTTTCCGAAAACCCAGCCTCCTCCATGGAAGAACAGGATGCCTGTCCTTGGCCCATCAGAGGTAGCTTTAGGCTGATAAACCCTCACAGGTACTTCATTAAACTGCAGATCCTGGATAAAGAGCTTTGGATCCAGCCCTAGTTTCCGTCCCTGTCGCACGTATCGACCAAAAGCGATATGACTGCAAAGCCCAGTCTTCTCCAAAATCCTTCCCTGTTAAAGGTAAAAGAAATTAAGGCATCTTTAGAAGTCTGGAGTTAGCCAGGGTATAAAAACTCTGCATTATACTTATATCAAACTGTATTTGGGGGAAAATTTAAAGAAACACAGAGCTCTGACTCAAAACCAAAACATTTTTCCCAAGTTTTCACATCCTACAGTATGTAAAAAAATGTACTTGCGCTACTCAAATCCAATGTCATTGTAACCACATCAGAAATTTCATAAAGCTCAGCCAAATTGGTTGTCTTGGATACATATTTTAACCATCAGCATTGTCCTGCACATATTTGTGGTCATCCTTGTTTCATTTATACTTGAAAACAACAATGAAATACCATACGTAGAGACAGTTCTTCATTGTGAAAGCAAATATTCATGAATTAGACCATAAAACTCAGTAAATTTGCAAATCTAAAGTGCTGAGCTGTGTTGTGCAAGTTAGTTAGTTACTGCTTCTTATTTGCACAACAGATCTACTGAGCAAAATGAAGTCGCTTCTTTTCCCAATGCTCTTGCAATGCTCTTGCAAGCTAGACTATGAATCTGATGTAATAAGTGAACAAACAAGAAGCTGGGAATCAAACAGTTCACTGGCTAAACAAGATCCCTTTTTTTTAATGCCCAGCAAGTCTGTCTTGTCACCTGCTAGTGGGGTTCAGGATTGCTGGGCAGCTCAGTCAGTAAATTTAATTTAAAGAGGATATAAATGGTTTAAGAATCTGTGTGAAGGAAAAGAAGGTCTGTGTGACAGCAGGGTGACGTTGTGGCTAAAGGAGTGACAAAGCCGAAGATTTTGAGAAATTCAAAGACAGCAAGTAACAGAGGCAGAGTTGAGGAGGGCTCTAATGCCGTTTATGCAACGCTGCCAAAGGGAGTCCAGGGATTAAGTAAAGCAGCCCTAACCGGATTCTGTGCCATAAATGTCAGCCGCGGCAGGAGCCGCTGAAGGGCTGCAGCTTTCCTTGTGCAAGGTGATTCCGCCCGAAGGTGCGGGCAGTTACCAGGCAGAACAGCAGCCCAGCCCTGAATCCGGGGCTGCCATCAGCCGCTCGCAATCTCCGCTAACACGCCCCAGCACGTTCCTGAACCGGGAATGAGGTTTGCCCGAGACATGGGCAGTGCTCCCCGCAGCAGCCCAGCCGGGGGTGCCCGGGGCAGTGTCCGGGACAGCATCCTCGACAGGGAGGTGCTCGGGGCAGCGCTTGGACCGGGGGCGCCCGGGGCAGCATCCTCGACCGGGGGATATCGGGAGCAGTGTCCGGGACAGCATCCTCGACCGGGGGATATCGGGGGCAGTGTCCGGACCGGCGGTGCCCCGGGCGGTGTCCAGACCGGGGGGTATCCCGGGGCAGAAGTGGGGGTGCTCCCCGCATGCCATCCCGTGCGGCGGCACCGCCAGCATGCCGTGGGTTCGGCGGGACGCGCGCACCTCCGGCTCCCCTGTTTGTGCAACCGCCGCCCCCCTGCCCAGCCGCGCGGCCCCCGAACGCCCCTCGCCCCCCGCACCGCCACTCACCAGCGTGGCGGTGCCGAGCAGCACGGTCAGCACCAGGCGCAGCTTGGCCGGCTGGTTCACCCCCGGCGGGATGTCGTAGCCGGGCAGGCCGAGCAGCACCGCGGCCGCCGCCAGCGCCGCCAGGGGCAGGAGCAGCAGCAGCAGCGCGGGCAGCAGCGCCATGGCCCGGCCGCGGCCCCGCGGGGCTCCCCCGGCAGCGCTCGGCAGAGCCGCGGCCCCGTCACGGGCCGAGTGCGGCCGCTCCGCAAAGCCGGCGCAGGGGTCATGGTGCGGGCGGCCGGGGGGAGCCGCGCGGAGCGGCCGGAGGCGCCGGCCGGGTAATCTCGGTTCAAGGAGGCCCGGCGTGACCTGCGCGCGGTACCGGGGAACGGCCGGGCCCGGCGCCGCCTCCCGCCGCCCCGGGGCTGCCACGGCCGCCTCGCCGCGCTGCCTCTGCCCGCAGTGCCCGATTCTCTGCGGGAGCGGAAGGGAACGGTTCGGTGAAGGGCTGTCCTGGCGCAGGGAAATCTAAAGGCAGTCAGCATTTCTTTTTGTAAAAAGTTCCGATTTCCTCAGTCCTCTGTGATTTTGTTGCTGTTTTTCTGAGGATTTCCTTTGGACGAGGAGCAATAGGCATGAACTAAAGCATAAGTTTCACCTCAACACGCGGAAGAACTTCTGTACATTGAGGGTGGCAGAGGACTGGGACAGGTGCCCAGGGAGGGTGTGGAGTTTCCCTCTCTGGAGACATTCCAAGCACACCTGGATGTGTTCCTGCATCACCTGCTCCAGGTGACCCTACCGTGGCGGTGGATTGGACTGGATGATCTCCAGAGGTCACTCCCAACCCTCACAATTCTGTGATTTCCTTGTCCCCAGTATGGGTGTTCTGAGTGTGCTCACTGCTGTTCTTCCTTGCTTTCATCAGCAGGGTGTAATGAAGCATCCTGTCAGGGAATACACTGCCTCATGCTGTAAATGAAACTCAAGCCATGGAGGAAGCACAAATTGACAGATTCCAGCACACAATCACAGCAGAGATTCTGAAAAAGTACGGGGGGACATCCTTTGGAAGGACATGAAAACATTTTGCTTCATGTTCTCTCTCTATTTAAGCTGTCCCTTTCAGTACTAAGAGCCCAGTTCACTGATCCTTCCTGTTTTTCTAAAACCTGATGTCAGCATTTCCTCTCAACAGAATCTCCTGCCCTAAGCGGGCAAAGTGGAGACTGTCCAAAATTAAACAGGATATTGCAGAGCTACAATTATTTCAAAATCAGAGCAGCCCTTACTTGCCTCTAGCAAGGTGTCCCCCATCAACTTTGGCCTTGCACTGCTACTTTTGCAGCCATGGAACATTTGTTCAGTCTCTTCACTGAGATCTTGATCTCTGCTTGTTTCTCCAGAGTTTTCCTCTATCTCTTCCCTCCAGCTCACAATGTGCCTAGCTTGTACTTTTTAGTTAAATAAAGTCGTGCTTTGTAGCTTATCAAATGGACATCACGAAGATTCTGGCTCTAGTGAACAGCATTTAATCCAAATCATTCCACATAGATTATTTTTACAGAAGTCAATAATTTAGTAATTAAAGACAAGGAATCAATCAGATGCCAATTTGAAAAAAACACAGAATGTAGAAAAACTGCAAAGATTGTACTGTCAGGAGTCTCATGAGGAAAAGATCTGTGTTAATTTGAAGTTCAACGGATATCAGAATTAGTACTTTACACATCAAAGGGTGCCACATTCCTGCTGACCAGCATTACCTGAGGTCTGGGAGCCTAAGCAGAGACATTAGTGGGAGAAGCATGAAGAGGGAGAATTCTTTTTACAGATCTTTTATGAATGCAACAACACTGTCCAATCCCCTCCTCCCAGATGGAAATGACAAACCATGATAGTCAAATAGGTTTACGATTCCATGGAATCCATCCTCGAGGTGGCACCAGGTCACTTGAACTCCGTTGTCCTCCAGCCTCTTCTTGTACAACAAGCCATCATCTCGCAGCACATCATACTCACAGGTCAGGATGAAAGTTTCTGGCAGCTGCTGAATAATTGTGTCTTCAGCAAACAGTGGGCACAGGGTGGGCTCACAGAATCTTTTCACTTTCTCATAAACTTCAGGATTGAATTCACAGGGCTTGTGTGGTTTGTAGCCTCTGACCTTAAATTCCTCAGGAATGTTATCTGGACTCACCCACTTCCTGTACTTCAGCCTCATGTCTGGAGGAATATGAGCGCCCTCCATGACCTCTTCCAGATTTGCTGTGTCCCCTTGTACGTAGTGCAAAGAATAGAAAACAGCACGTTCTCGGAATAACAGAGGGACTCCCCGATTTTGTTGATAGGATGGCAAATTGAAGTCCAGTGCCTGAAGGCCTGGGTAGATGAGGATCTGAGCACGGAGTTTGGGCAGCTCTGAGCTGCCTGCCAGGGTCTGGCTCACAGCAGCTGCCAGGTTGCCCCCAGCACTGTCCCCACAGACAGTGACCCGGGCAGGATCCACGCCATAGTGCTCCAGGTGCTGCAGGAAGTGCTGGGTGGCATTCAGACAATCTTCATATGCAGCAGGGTATTTGTGTTCAGGGGCTAAACGGTACCTGGGACACAGAGAGACAACATGAGCAGCCCTCATCACAAATTAAGTGATGTAACTTCATTTTTGTCTTCTGGTGTAGTCTGCATCTGGCTTGTGGACTAAGTAATTTAATCAACTTGCACCTCTCTTTACTTATGATATTTCATTTTGAGAATTATTTTTTCTTTACTTAGACAACTAGGACAGTTATATTTTTCAGTATTATTAGTATTAAACTTACTAGCATTTGATTCTTACTTTTAGAAAGCTCCTTGAAATTTACAAGGTAATTGTGCCTATTTAAACGGATTACTGAATCACCACCTTCCAGGTTGGTTTAGTAGTCATTTCTCAACACATTGGAAAGCTCTTCTGGAAAGCATTCCTTGGTTTTGTGTGGTGCCAGCATAGCTCTGTATTGGGAGACACATGCACCTTACTGTAGGCTGTGTCTGCAGTTAGCTGATGGAGCAGAGGGAGAAATTAAAACAGCCCCCTTGAAATTCTGTCTGGACACCCAGGATCCTGGGAAAGCCACAGAAAATGCTGAGTTGGAAGGGACCAGCTCCTGAGGAGGAGCATTCCCACCAGCTGCACATCCCTGCAGTGCTGAGAAGCGACAAGAGGCAAAAAGGCTTCCCTGGGGCAGCCTGGCTGTAACTCACCCCACAGACACCACCAGAGCACCGCTTTCCTCGGCAATGTACTGGCAGATCCTTTCGTGGGAATCTGAAACACATGGAAGGATGTTTTTCTGCCCACAAATCCTCCAGCTCCCCTCATCCCTCTCCCCCTGCCCACCGCCTCCCTTTGCAGCCCTGGATGGGAAAGCCCAGCTGGATTTCAGCCTTCCAGCTGTTGGAAATTATATAGCCTTTCTAATTAATTTTTAATCAATTGTTTTAATTATTCATAACCAGTATATTAACTATAAGCCATGTGCTAGTCTTAAATCACTCTTAAGATGCTAAGTTTCTTTTCAAAGCCTGTTGTTGGCTTGATTGGGAAAATCCACTGAAACTTTGAAGTTTTGGTGAACTAACGCTGAAATGCTCCAATGAACACGGCTGGGAGAGGGTGTGTATTGTTGAAATTGGATACAAGAGGGACAGAATTTATGGACTACAAGGACGTTTTGCAGAAACTGAAAGATAAAGAAGCAGCTAACAAAAGAATCAGTGTATGTGTTGGAAAGTCCCTACCAGCGGAAAAATATACTAGAAAGACTCAAGAGGATAGAACACCAACTTATGAAAGACAAGTAACTTAGAACCAATGGACATTAATTTCTTTGTTCGATAAAAATGTATGAACAAGAAGTTTTGAAGAAGTTCTGTGTGGAGGCCGGAGTTCCTCTCACACACACACAAACACACACACGGTGGCCAGGAATAAAACAACTCCTGACTCTCTCACACTACAAAAGCAATGCCAGGGGGTTCCGTGCCGGCGGGGTTGGTGTCACAGCAGCTCCGGGGCCTTACCGAGGCTGCAGCAGATCCAGCCGCCGCCGTGGAAGAGCAGCACGGCGGGGCGCAGGCCGGCGGGCGGGGAGCAGGGCCGGTAGAGCCGCACTGGAACCCGGCCGAGCCGCCCGTCCTCCTGCCGAACCCCCGGTACCGGCTCCGGCCGCCGGCCCGAGAACACCAGCCGCTTGATGGCCAGGCTGCTGCACAGCTCCAGCTGCTCGAAAATCCTGCCCTGTGGGGAGAGGGAGGACAGGCGGGTGAGCTGAGGGGAGGCTGCGCGCCTACAGTCCTGAGGGGTGGCCGGTGAGGGGAGCGGGGTGAGGGAGAACCGCGTGAGGGGCACTGGTGAGGGGCACTGGTGATGGGGCAGCTGGAGAAGGGCAATTGGTATGGGACAGCTGGTGAGGGACAGCTGGAGAAGGACAATTGGTGAGGGGCAGCTGGTGATGAGGCACCTGGAGAAGGGCAGTTGGTGAGGGGGCTCCTGGTGAGTGAAGGGCAATTGGTGAGGGACACCCAGTGAAGGGCAGCTGGTGAGAGGCAGCTAGTGATGGGGCACCTGGAGAAGGGCAATTACTGAGCAGCACCCAGTGAAGGGCACCTGGAGAAGGGCAATTGGTGAAGGGCAATTGGTGAGGGACACCCAGTGAAGGGCACCTAGTGAGGGGCACCTAGTGATGGGGCACCTGCAAAAGGGCAATTGCTGAGCAGCAGCCAGTGAAGGGCACCTGGAGAAGGGCAGCTGGTGAGGGACACCCAGTGAAGGGCACCTGGTGAGGGTCAATTGATGAGGGAGCTCCTGGCAAGTGAAGGGCCGTTGAAGGGTCACCGGTGGGGAGCACCTGGTGAGGTGGACTTGCCAGTGCTCCCAAGTGCTCTCTTCCCTCTAAGGTTTCTGGAGTTTCTATCTTAAAAAGCACCCAGCTTTCCATTAGTGGTATTTCCATTACCGAGCCTTCCATGTTCCTGGAAAGCCCCAAGAATGGCCTAAAAACATCATGTGTGCTTAGCTAAAGTGGAAATCTAAGCGATCTCACTTTTTATAAATATTTAATTTTAAATTTAATTAGAGGAGGTCAGCTGATAAAGCTTGGGCTCTTATGGGTTGACCTAATCCCTGTGTAATAGGGAAAATCTGACTGAAACTCTACCTGAGGTCTAACAGAAATGATTTTCCAAAAACCATCCTCTCAAGTCAGCCCCGAGAAAAGAAAAGCCATCATTTAAGCCTTGATGCAGCCAGCAGGATTCTGGTATTTACACATACAACAAAAACAACATCTAACAGCATTTCTGGCAGAAGTCATGGCAGAGTTACTCACCACAGTAGATGTGATGATCAAAAGAGCAACAATAAGTCGAAGTTTCCCAGGATTGCTCACTCCAGGAGGGATGCTACAATTGGCATACTCAGTTTGAATTGTTTTCCGGATTGCTAATATGAATGAAGCAACCAAAATCACCAGCAGTATCACTGGCAGTAGATAAAAAAATGCCATTTCACGTATCCAGAGGTGATGTATCTTCACACCTATCTGTGATTTGGCTTTCTCTGGTACGCCCTAGAGCAGTCCCTGTTGCAAGAGATCTCTCAGGTGTCGCTCACTTTAAAGTCCTTGAAAGTGTTGTGCCACTAGTTATGACATTGGGGAAGAGTCAGCATGTTTAATTTCCTGTTTGTGTTTATGGTAATTGCGGGACTGATAAAGGGTCTGGTATTGATTACGGAATTCTTGGCTTGTGGATGATAACAGTGAGTGCTCAGAGACAGCAGCTGAGTCTGAATGAAGTTCTAGTCTATGACGGAGAGCCAGCAAGCTGGAGATTAATTTGTCCCTTGCACCTGATCTGCAGCCACGGCATTCGTTTCCTGCATTGTGGGCATGCTGTACGTAGTTTGGAATACATGCTTGCAACAAGGACATTGAGAAAAGAAAACGGGAACTAACAAGGGAGATGTAGGGGGAAAAGAGAAGTAACGTGGTCTTCTAAAGTGAATACATCAGTCTTATTTTGTTGTTAGATTATTTGGGGATAGAAGCAATCTGGGCTAGGCCAGGTGTCCCTGCCCATGGCAGGGGTTTGGAACGAGATGAGCTTTAATGTTCCTTCCAACCCAAACCATTTTGTGATTCTAGGATTCTATTCAAGCACAAGAACGAGGTTTTCAGTGTACCCATATGTTTGATAAACATAAGAAAACACTTAAACTGTTTTCCCCATTCTAATTTAAACAAAGCTATCAATAGAGTATTTCTGTTGGGGACAGTTGCAGTTTTAGCTGTCAAGTTAACTAATGTGATTTCATTTTTTTGAGTCTAAAATACCAGTTTCTCCAGCCTACAGACATCTTCAAATTGGTGACTGGGAATCTTAAACTCAGGTTTTACACGTAGCAGAGAGCACAGGCTGTGCATTATGGCACTGGAGTGTCAGTGTCTTTCTCCTTTCCAAAACACAACTTCTAGGAAGAATGAAACCATCGATTATAATTGAATAAAATAGGTCAGACCAGATGTTAGCTTAAAATTTTACTGCATCTTTTATATGTACTGAGAGAGTAACAAGTGTCTAGTCCAAACTGATGATTAAAACAGGCAGACTGTGCATGGACTACTTCAAACAGGAGTAAAAGAAACTTTCATAGTATTTTTGAAATATCTTTATAGTGATCACACTGGCATAATTTCTTATTAACAAATTGTCCTATCTGAACATTCTATATGGAATTTAGAAGCATAAAAGGCCACAGAAATTTGTCAATTCTTACAGAAACTCAGAAAAATGCTGCTATAAGCTTTTTAGAAAATTCACAGTATTATCAAGACCCCTTTTTCCAGCTGGAAATGACAACCAGTCACTATTAAATGAGTTTAGGATTCCATGGAATCCATCCTCGAGGTGGCACCAGGTCACTCGAACCCCGTTGTCCTCCAGCCTCTTCTTGTACAACAAGCCATCATCTCGCAGCACGTCGTACTCACAGGTCAGGATGAAAGTTTCTGGCAGCTGCTGAATAATTGTGTCTTCAGCAAACAGTGGGCACAGCGTGGGCTCACAGAACCTTTTCATTTTCTCAAAAACTTCAGTTGTACAGTCAAGTAGCACATGTGGTTTGTAGCCTCTGACCTTAAATTCCTCAGGGATGATGTCTGGACTCACCCACTTCCTATAATTTAATTTAATATCTACAGGAATATGGGAACCTTCCAAGACCTCTTCCAGATTTGTTGCATTTCCATTTAGATACTGCAACACGTAGAAAGCAGCACGTTCTCGGAATAACAGAGGGACTCCCCGATTTTGTTGATAGGATGGCAAATTGAAGTCCAGTGCCTGAAGGCCTGGGTAGATGAGGATCTGAGCACGGAGTTTGGGCAGCTCTGAGCTGCCTGCCAGGGTCTGGCTCACAGCAGCTGCCAGGTTGCCCCCAGCACTGTCCCCACAGACAGTGACCCGGGCAGGATCCACACCATAGTGCTCCAGGTGCTGCAGGAAGTGCTGGGTGGCATTCAGACAATCTTCGTATGCAGCTGGGTATTTGTGCTCAGGGGCTAAACGGTACCTGGGACACAGAGAGTCACGTGGAAGAGAAGGAAATACTAGTTTTAAATGTATTGCAACCAGGAATCCCCTGATCTCTGCAGAATTTTTACTGTCTCCACAGGATTATCATCCATAAGCTATGAGTAGGTGGTGAAGATTAGTTTGTTATGATATCATCCATTAGTGATGTCTCTTAGGTCTTTAACAGCACAGGAGTACTTAGCAGCCAACTGTATGTAGGTTTTATTGACAATTATTTAGTTACTTTCTGCTTCAGCTTTTCATGGGTTGGACACAAATGACAATACTTCTGGTTTATGTGTTTGTTACATAGAGTTATGTTGTATATTCTCATCATTCGAATCATTATGCCAGTATATGAAAATGTATTAGCTTGTCATTCACACTCTGCTTCTCTAAGTATCAAGCAGGCTTTCCTTGAGTAAGTGTTAAGATCATAAAGCTTACTATCTGTTTACAATCAGTTTTGAGTTTGGAATTTGAAAACATTGATTCAAAACTTCATTTTCCATCTAGATATCCCAAAGTATAATTTGTTATGTAATCAGACAGCGAAAACAGCCCAAGTGAGTCTTCAGTGGTTCCAAACAGCAGCAGAATCGAGACAAGCACACACTTTAGAAGTCCCACAGAGACATTTCTCTGAGAAAGGTTGTTGCTATGATTGGGGGACAGGAGGTGATATTTACACTATAGGAAGTAATCTCTCAAAACTAGCATGAGCAAAGACTCACCCCACAGATACAACCACAGATTCACTTTCTCTGGCGATAAAGCGGCACAGCTTTTCGTGGGTCTCTGAAAGAGATTTGGTGGGATTTGGGTTTGGGTTTGGGTTGGGATGCATTTTCTCTCCAGAGATGTTGGCTATTGGAGAAGTCAAAGAATTGCAAGAAGAAAATGCTCTCTACTTTTCTCTGCTGCTTCCTACAGAGCTCCTCAGTTCTTTTGTACTCCCTCATCCTCCTGTTTCAGTATTTTTTCCCCTTATATCATTGTCCTGTAAGAAAAATCGTGTGATCCACAGGAGATACTTTCTTCTGGCAACAAGAATTACGAGACTGAACCTGTGGTTATATTCAAAGTTTGCAGCTGCTACAGATCAAGAAAAAACAACATTACTATTTATGAAGTATATATTTCTTAAACTAAATGATAGTATTTTTTTCTGTTAGATATCTTACCAAGACTTCCAAATACCCATCCTCCTCCATGAAAAAACACAACTCCTCTCCTCTGGCTGGCAGATGGAGCCTTAGGCTGGTAAATCCTTACAGGCACTTTGTCAAACCACAGATCCTCGATGAAGAGCTCTGGGTCTTTCCCCAGAGTCTTTCTGCCTTGCATGTACCGGACAAAGCCCACCTGAGTGCAGATGCCAATGTTTTCCAAAATCTTTCCCTGTTCAAAGGCAAAGAGAACAGAGAGCTCACTCAAGAGATCCTGTATTTCCCAAAGAAAAGGGACTGTGTGGACAGTTAACTCACAGTGCCTAAGTTGTGAATTTTAGGGCAGTAATAAACTAAGAGAGTACTTGTGCAGGTGTAGGACAGCTGAACAAGTAACAGCAGCATCAGGAGAGGTGATGAGAGAGTCACATGAACCAAAGAACAGAATCCCAAACAATGCAGCAGTGATAGACTGGGGAAACAGATCACTCTGCTTCCTCAACGGGTCCTTTACCTAACATTGAAAGCAAGTTGGGTTTTCACTGGTTATTCTACCTTTGCTCCCTAGCAGATGTGAAAACATAACAAAAGATGATTGTTCTGGTGCTGATTTTCATGGCAGAGACACTTGCCCAGTAGAGTTGACTAAGTTAAGAATATATTTGATAATTGCTTTTGGATCCATCTCCTAGGTCTCACTAATGTGTGCCATGCACTGACGAGAATATCCTGAGATATTTAGTAGGAATGAACTTCTGTTCATTCTCTGTGCCATAGGGATATTCATGCCAGGCAGAAATGAATACAAATCAGAGCTAGTGCTCCAACATAATTTTGCATAAATTAAAAAAAAGGCATAGCCTCTGTTTTGAAATGCTTTGTTCAGCCATCCCAACCAGTACTTGGGTCCTTAAGAACATATTTGGATCAAGTTAATAATATTCAGGATTCTGTTATGAATATTTCTGATTAGACAGCCACATTTACATAGATTGTCAATAGTGTCATGACTCTCAATATATTTGTCTATGAAAAGCCTTTTCTTCAGCGATTTCAACTATTTATAATAGTCTTTGTGATAATCTTGAGGAAAGATTTCTTGAAAAAACCAAGACATTTTGCACTACACTGATTTTAATTTCTTACAGAAACTAGTCTTAGTGTCTCCAATTGTATACAAACATGATAAAACTATTTATTTTGCTTTTGCTATTTTCCAAACAGGAATGGAACAATACAAAGAATATTTTAACTTTTACATTCAGCTTGTTTGGTTTTTTTCACCCTGTGTTGTTTACATTGCAGCATACAATGTTAGTTTATGGTGATAGTGGGCAGTGATTGATGATAAAAAGAGAACTGGCTTTTCCAGCTGCTTAAGTGATGTAATCTCTTTCTAATTACCACCTCTGTGCAGCCAAAGCATGAGAGTACATATATCTAGAATTCTTTACTATGGTCAGCTATAATCTAGAATATTTCTGACAGAGAAATTTTTTCTCTTTGTTTTTCTTTTTAAATTTTAAATAGTTTGTCTCTCTTTGCAGGTTAAAATTAAATGAAATTAAATTATTAAATATATGCATAACCTCTGTTAGCTCCTATCTAATGCCATGTCTCATCTCTACACCTGTCATTACATAGAAATACCAGTGATTCAGTGAGCTCCTCTGTCAGCAGAGCTCCCCAGATGTTGGGTGCTGCTCTTGGAGGTTGATTACCTTCCCACACTTTTACAGGCTGGTTCACCTGCAGAAGCTGGGCTGTCCAGGGCCCCTCATTCCCATCAGACAATCCTGCTTAGCTGCTGCAGGACTTACATAAATGTGCTTTGGGCAGAGGAATTCCTTCAGCTCCTCTTGGGTAACATTACCTAATTTTGTCACTGGTGTGACAGAAACTCTCCCTTCCCAAAGCCAGTTCTCAAATGGTCACTTTCTCATTTTCTATTCAGAATAAATACAGAACTCATCCCAAAGCACAAGAAAAGCTTGAAAGCACGGCCCAAAGACATCTGGTAGAGTCTGAACCCAGAATGGAAATATAAATGATCCAACATGGATAACCATAATTAATCAAATCATTGCTAGGTCAGCTGGAGGCAGGGCAGAAGCACAGTCAGACTTTCACACACCATTGCTAAGGCAGCATTTAGGTACTGCCTCAGATAGAGCTGGGCAGGACTGGATTAGAGCAGTGCACTGCCAAAGGTATGGCAAAGGTTTCTTTAGCAACACTCAGCTAAATAAAACATGCAGCATGTCAGCAATGCCCTGCTCTCCTCTCTGGAACATCATTCCATGCAGCCTTCTAGCATTGTAGAAAGTTTAACATCTACAGGTTGACTGCTCTTCCCCCAGAAACCACACCAGGTTCACTTACCACCACAGCTGTGCATATTAAAAATATATGAATGATTCGGAGCTTTGCAGGCTGGCTCACTCCAGGAGGAATTTCTGAGTTGGAAAAATCAAAATTAATTGCCCCCATGACCAACAATACAAATCCAGCAAGAAAACCACCTAAGAATAACACCAGCACTGTGAGTACAACTGCCATTTTGCTGAACTGCAGTGATCTGTCTTTTGATTTGACTTTCCAAGGTATATTTGGCTTGTTACTTCCTGATTCTTTCTTCATCTTCCTGTTCTTTGTTTGCTCCAGTAAAAACCTCTCTCCTCCCTTTTACAAATACATTAGCAGGTATCTTTCCCTCTCCCGCTTTCTTTCCCCCTCACTTCCATTATTTCACAAAAGATAAGTTGGTCAAAGTCCTTGATTTGTTAACAGATCTATATCAGCAGCATTTTGGAATTTTTGCAACAAACCAGTGCTTAGCTGGGAGAAGAGTGTAATGAATGAACTGCATTAGTAATAAATTAGCTGGAGGTGGAAAATGGACAGAGGGCATTTGTGTGCTTTGAGTTTGTGGCACTAGAAAACACCCATCTGCAGGATTTCCTCAGGAGTGGGAACCTGCACGTGATGATTGTCACTCAGAAGGACCAAAGAGATTGTCACCAGCGCTCTTTGGAAAGGTGCACTTAGAAAATTCTGTCATTACCCAAACCTCAGTTCTCTTTAGTATTTGTGTTTCTTCTAACAGCAGAACATGCTTTAAAAAAGCCACAGGAGGCTGACTTAGGTTCATTACCAGGTGACCTTGTTGCAGGTAACCTTCAGTAACTTTGCACACAGCAAGTACAGCATAAAATGACTTAAGATAAGCAGTGATTAAAGAGTTTCAAATCAAACTGCTCTATCTTGTTCTTGCTGAAGAGTAGGATTCTGCTAATGTAGGGAAGGTGTACTTTAAATGATGCAAATGAATTAATTGTGAATCTAAGCCTGCAACTCTTCAAACAACTAGGATGTCAGAACAATGAAATTTCAAATTCACAGGGAAAGGAAAGAGGAAAAAATCTAACCTTATTAGGTAGCAGTGTGGGGGGTTAGCATTGGAATTTTTTCATTTACTGGTTGTTGTTGTTGTTGTAAAGTCAAATTATAAGTGATGGGGGGGAAGTACCACATCATTTTAGTTACAAAATTTTATTTAAAAATTAACTTCATATTGTTTTTCTGGCGAGAAGTTGAATGTTTTTAATTGGGCACATGTTTGTCATAAAATATTCTGAAGTAGAAGGAAATCTTGTTTTTAAAATCAGCAAAAGCCCAGATTTGAAAAAAAAAATCCAGTCCATCCAGAAGTGTTTGTAGACTTTCAGTTTGAATTGTGTTTTCACAGTTACATTCCCCCTGCCACAGGTGGTTGTATCCAGTTGTTTGGTAAGTTAATTGCTGTGCACAGCACAGTTGTGACCAGGTGGAAGTAGCAAGATTGTGGTCTCTGCATGCCTGTGTTTTGTCATTCCTTTCACCATGGGGCTTCAGTCAGGTTTACCAGACAGTATGTGTTTAGCAAATGTAACTCTCACTCTTATAACAGAAATATTTGCAGTGCTAGTTGTTTATTTTTTGTTGTTGAAAGCATCACAGAATCACCACAGCATTACAGTGATAATATAAAATTGTGCTTCTCTGCCTTCTTTACATGATTTTCAGAATATTTTCAACACAGCAGAACAGGTAGCCTTGAGCATAATATAATCTTGAAAGAAAACAAGGGCTATGGAAAAATCTCACCTCTGAACTTCCCTAACATACACGCTAAAGTTCAGGGATTCCAGTTTGAGAATGAAGTTCCAAAATGAAACATTATTTCTCAGATCCCAAACCAAATCAAACCCACGCTAGTTCTAGATTAGGATTTCTGCTCCAGACAGGAGCCTTCCTTTTGACTTCCCTGTTTCTGGAGCAGAGTAGTCTTTGTACAGACTAACCCTAGAAATTAAATTCATGGCTGCAATTTCAGTGTCTGCTGTAAGACTTCATAGAAGCTGAGTTCTCCATCTGACACCATCAACACTTCCTGTCTGTCACAAGGACCAAAGCAGACCTCAGTGGTTGTACTCAGCTTTTCTAGACAGGTGAAGAATCTTCAGGAAAATTCACACCTTCAGTGTGTGTCAGCCATGCAAAGATACTGGAATTGCTGTAGTTTTAGTGAAACTAAAACCAGGATGTGCTAGGTGCCTTGCCTTTGCATCTCAGTCTTATTGGTGTGTTATTACAAGAATGTTTTCTAGAATAGTGACACTTTAAATAATCTTAACATTTGTTTGAGAGTCACTACAAAAGCAGGAATCAGAAACTACAAAATGCAGTCAAAATCCAAACCATAAATCAAAACTGTTTACACTCCTTGCCAAGTATAAATTCATCAAAGATACAGCATGACTTGCATCTTTCTTCTGCAAAATACTTCTATAAACTGTTTATATAATTCACAATACTATCCATTATCTTATTTGCAGATAAAAAGGAAAAAATCCCATAGCCAAAAAAGGCTAGAATTCCATGGAAGCCATTCTCGCAGTGATACCAGGTCACTTGAACACCATTGTCCTCTAGTCTCTTCTTGTACAACAGACCATCATCCCTCAACACATCAAACTCACAGGTTGCAATGTAGGATTCAGGGAGCTGGCAAATAATAGAATCTTCAGCTAAAAGTGGGGAAAACGTTATTGCTAAAATGTCTTTGATAGCTTCATGGACTTCGGGTTTATATGATGAGGGTTTCGGTGGTACGTAGCCTCTAATCTTAAATTCATCAGGAATAAGGTCAGCACTTACCCATTTTTTATACTTGTGTCTCATACTCTCAGGAACATGGCAGTTTTGCAGAACATCTTTCCAAACTGTGGGTTTTCTGTTCAGGTAACGAAAACAGAAGTAGATCACCATCTTCCGGGGCAGCATGGGGACAAAAGCATTCTGCTGGTAGGAGGGCAGCTGCAGATCCAGCCCCTGGAGTCCTGGGTAAAGTAGGACCTGAGCACGTACTTTTGGCAGATCTCTGTCATTCAGCAGTATTTGGCAAATAACTGTAGCAAAATTAGCTCCACAGCTGTCCCCACTAATGATGATGAGACCAGGATCCACGTGATACTCTTCTAAATTCCTCATGAAGTATAAGGTGGCATTGAGGCAGTCAAAATATTGTCCTGGGTAGGGGTGTTCAGGAGCCAGACGGTACCTGAAATGTCAAAGACTCTGGTTATTGTCAGCAGTATTATAAATTATATATATATTACTATAAATTTTATATATTTATAATTTATAGATACATAGATATATGTGATATTTTAGATATATATCATATATATTATATATATTATATTATGGGTATATATTATATACTATATAAAATATATAAATATATTAAAATAATAAATAATATATAATATACATAAACATTCAGTTTGTGTTTGCAGCTGCCACTGGTCACGGTAGTGGTAGACTGCATTTGCTATGTAGACTTTTTTTTCTTAATTTTAAAGATTGTATTTGGGTTTAGCTAGTGTAGATTGGAAAGCCAAACTAATGATGTTACAGCTATTCTAGAATACTTTGCCTATAAGCACATTTCTAAATCAAATGAAAGGTTTAAGTGAAAAAATAGGGAAATGGTCTAAAACAGTAAATATTTTCAGCATATTTTTCAGAAGAGTTTCAACGGAGAGCTGCATTCCCAAAAATACTTCTGTGGAGAAATAGCACTTACCCAACAGACACAACCACTGAGTTGCATTTTTTGGCCATATAGCGGCATATTCTTTCAAAGGCTCCTAAAGAGAAAGTTTATCAGAAATGATGATTTGAAAATCAAATATTCTTTTGAAATGAAAATATTTTTCCCTGAACATGTGCTGTGTGGAACATATGCCCTGTGACATGGGACCTATGAGAAGCTTGTACTATGGAATGTGATCTTTACATGTTGACAAGTTTTCTGTTGGTCAGCAGCTCTCAGGGCATCACCCAAGAATGTAAGGATGGTGATAGTGGGCAAACCCAGAAATCTGTCTGGGCTGATCTCACAGCTCACCTGGTGATCAACAAAAGGTGTCTGAGGAGAGCATGAGCTGAGGACAAACATACAGGAATATGGAGCATACAGGAGTTTGAGGCTGAGGGTGCTCCTTTGAGACAGAAGCTGACTTTATACCTAATGCCCTTGATTAATATTTCTTCTCTGAATTACCCAAACCACTTCTTAAACCCACGATTTTAACCTAAATAGTAACAGTTTTGTGCAGAGAGGAATTCCCTTGCTTGCTGACAAAGGTGTGAAGAGCCATTTCTATCTGCTCCTTTTGTACCTGGCATTCAGTGCTTCCACTGGGTGACATTAACTCTTGTACTGTAAGAAATGCTGGATAAATCCTTCCCCAGTTAACTTCTCTTGCTTCTCATGATTTTGTAGTCACTTTGTGTCTTGTCTTTATGCGTCTTTTGCAGCCTGAAGAGTCATAGTCCATTCACTTACTCTGCACAGAAGCACTTTTCTCACCTAGACAGCCTCTCCAGGTCTTTCCAGTACTGCTCTATCCTTTTTGAGGAGTGGGAACCAGAACTGTAAGTACAGTATTTTAATACACCATGGATTTATTACAGTGGCATAAAGATACCCTGTTGTGTCTTCCTTTCCTACTAATAATTCCTTGAATTTTATTTGCTTTTTGAATGCTACTGTGCACTATGTCAACATTTGCAGGCAATTTCCTACCATAATCCCAAGATCTCCATCCTGCAAGATCTTCTTCCTGCAAGATCTTCCTGCTCCTGCTTGGAGTCCACTGCTTGGAGTCCACTGCTTCATTTATATAGTCAGGATGATCTGTTCATCTGTTTGACTTCTTTACAAGCCATTTCACCTGTCACTTTATTGTCTGATCTTCTGTTGCCATAAAGACATTCTGCAGTTTTTCAGCCATCCATTTACAACCCTCAAAGGACTTAGTACCACACCAGCTTGCACCATCTTTTCTGTGTTTGGGTAAATTGATTAGCACTGGTCCCAGCACAGATATCCTTATGGGAGCCTCACAGGAGCTTCCCATAACCCATCTTTTTTCTGTCTTTTAATGAGCTTTTATCCAAATGGAAGAGCTTCCCTCTTGTGTCATGGGTGTGTAGCCTCTTTAAGAGACTCTTCTGGAAATCAGAGTGGGTTTTATCAACTCAGTCTCCTTCATTCATGTATTTGCTGACTTAAAAAACTTAAACTGATAAAGAGTAGGTTTAGATTAGATATTAGGAAGAAATCCTACCCAGTGAGAAATCCTACCCTGGCACAGATTGCCCAAAGAAGCTGTGGCTGCCCCATCCCTGGAAGTATCCTAGGGCTTGGAGCAGCCTGGAATAGCAGAAGGTGTCCCTGCCAATCGTGGGGGCTTGGACTGAGATGAGACTTAAGGTCCCTTCCTGCCCAAACCATTCAATGATTCTGGGATTTGTGAAGCATGATATCCATTTGAGGAATAAATCACATTTATCTGTCCACTGATTCTCTTCTTCATTATAGCTTCTGCTAATTTGCTGGTTGCAGACTTCAGGCTGCCAAGGCTGGAGATACCCCAAGTCCTTTTGAACATTGTCATCATGTTGGTTGCTTTCCTGTTATCAAATACCAGCAGGAATTGAAGCCAAAGGTCAGGTGCCACTCTCAGTGTACAGGTATGGCTGTTACATTAAGCTGTACCATGTGAACAAGGACTCATTGTGTAACTTGTGCTGTGGGTTTGTTTCTTCCAGTGAAAGAAATTCACCTGTCACTTAGATCACAGAGTCTCATCTCCAGAGTCCTCACTGCCACCCAGAATAGCTGTAGATGTGAGGCTGACACTCCACCCACAATCCCATGCTCTGAGTACAGCAGGGTAGGTTATTTGTGCCCCAGTGCAGAGGTGGCCCTGCAGCACTGGGAGTTACATTGTGGCTCCTGCATGGGGCTGAAGGATGCCAGGAAACTCCAGTCTACCCAGTATAGTGCAGATATCTACCCTTTGAAACAGTAAAGGATTCAAACCCCTCAAATTGCTCTCTCTGGCCCCTGGAATTAAGTTCAGATTTCCATGTTAGGGGCCTTGGCTTGCAGAGGAAACACTCAAAGCCTTGGCTGCTCAGAAGGAGATCCAGAGCAATCAGGAGGCTGAACTCCCAGCTACTGAGACAAGGGTTGTCTCCCTTTCTGGAAAAGAAATCAAGTGTCCTGTACCATGTGACCATAGAAATCAAACTTCTCCAAATTGCTCATTTGGTATTTATATTTTCTGTCATTTGGATTCCTTGTTTGCATGAATGGGAATTTACTCACAGAATTTTTTTAAATGTATTCTTTAAATTCTTGCTTGGACCCATATTATATCTTTTATATAAGATAGAGTAGTCTTAGCAGAGCAGAGTCCCTCACTGAGAGCAGAGAACAGGCTGAGGGATTTCTGGATCACAGGTCTCTAGCCTGAAGGAAGCAGAGCTGTGACTCCCCTTAACATGAAACTATTCATTCCACAAATACCTTCCAGTTAGCACTGAGATTGCAAAGACTGGTGACATTGGGAAGGACAGGGCAGACATTGACTGACACAGCTCTGAAGGCAAAAATGTGAAGGTTTGGATTTGACTTGAAAAATAAAACTTGCCCCTTTCTTACTAATGCTCCCAAATGTGCCAGCGCCTCCATGAAAATACAGAATTCCTCTTCTTTTGCCAGTGGGTGGGCTTTTGGGCTGATAAATCCTCAGTGGTACCTCATCTACTGTGAGATCTTTGATAAGCAGTTTGGAATCTCTCCGTGGGGGTATCCCATCGAGCACCACTCGCAGTATGGTTAAATCATTGCAGATCCCCAGCTTCTCCAAAATCTTTCCCTGTTGAAAAGAAAGAATTTGGAAGGAGAGGAGTGACGTTGGCTTGCTCCTGAACAGACAGCATTATTCCATGTACATGCAGTTCAATATGTACAGGATACATCTAGATATTTGTTTTAAATTTTCATGTGAAACATTATCCCGGCATAAAGTGGCTGCAGTTCGACTGAAAAAATCTAAAGAAGCTTTTAGGACTAGTCATACCAATTTTGTGAGTTAATTTAACATGTTTTGGGTTCATATATCAGTGTTTACAGGCTTCAGGAGCATGAATTGCTTCTTTCTTTTTTTTTTTCCCCTTAAGACATTATCCTCCAGCTCCCAAATACCCAAGCAAAATTGAAATCCCCAGGTTAAGAAATTTAACTTACCGCGACCATGGTTGTAATCATCAGGGAGTAGAAAAAACGAAGCTTTAGAGGTTGCTCAATTCCAGGTGGCAGTTCTGAATTGAAAAAATCATACAATACACACCCCAAAAACAGTGCTGGCATTAAAACAGGAGAAATAAAAAACATTACTATAATTGCTAAAATTTTATAAACAGATGCCATTTCACTTCACTGGGAGTGAATGCTAAAAATGTACGTTGTGTTAAGCCTTGTTTTCAAGTGCATCTGAGGTGTCTTCACAGGAGACTGAGTGCTCAATTCATATGCAGAAATTAAATGTTTATTAATGTTGCAATGCAATGTAATGCAATTTTCTCCACCCTTCTTTTGCTAATGATACTATTGGCAAAGTCTCTTTACTCTTTCTTTGTACCCTTTACAAAAGGTGGGATTCAAAGAATGTGCAATTGATTAATACTATGAGCTTGTCACTGGAAAGGAGGAATTACTATTCAGAGGGGCCCTGATTTGAAGGTTGTCTTCTTGGTTTGTTGTGGCTTCATTTTGGATGGACATTCCTGTTGCAGTGTTAAATGTTAGTGACTTGTGGCTACTTGCAGTTGCCATCAAGGTGTAGTTCTCTGAGAGCAAAATACTCAAATCCACATTTTTTTTTATAAACTCTGTTTAATAGGGGAATGCACTGACACATTGGTTTGAATACGAATACATTTTCTTGGTGTTTAAAATCAGTGCAAGCCTTAACATACAGAAAGGTCTCTCCAGACACATGGTGGTGTGTTTGTAGATTCAAGCCACTGTTGCTTCTGGTAAAAGCTTTTTACTAATTAACCCTCAGAGTTTCATATTCACTGTAATTCTTGTTTGCAGTTCAATGTAGAGGCAAATGGTAGCAGTTGTTTGGTGAAATAATTTTTCTGATTTGTGTTCTTCTTACTAGAACTATGTTTTCTACACGATTTTAAATTTACAAAACTTTTTTTGTGTCTTGGCTTTTTCTTTCTTTCAGTCTGAAAACTGAATTAGTCCTTAGCTTCATTAGCACAGTATTTAAAACAATGCTGACAGCTGGTTTGCACAACGTTGGCTTGTCAAGGTAAGAATGTGTGGGATGAAGCAATGTCGTAAATTTGCGCCAAGGTTTGTGAAATAGGCAGGTGTTCAGGGCCTTTTCTGTGCTGAGATTGGCTGACTTGGGGCCTTTCCCTTCCACAGAGCACAGACTTAGGATATGGGTAGTTAAAATGACACACTGTTGAGTGTTGTAGCCAAACCCAGATGCCCATGGCCAGTGCTCAGCCTGTCCTCAGCTCATCAGGTGCTCTCCACAGGGCTCTGCAGCACACCTGGGGCAGCCCAGTGGTGCTTGTGGTTATTGTTCTAGAAATTTTATCTCTGTAGGGTGATATTGTAGCACAGCATGCAGGGGTTTGTCATTTGTTTTGCCATATATTTCTGTAAGGACAGCACAGTTCTTACCAAGTGCTTCTTTCTGATGTCTATCAGTTCAGATATTCTGAAATAAGTTCCCAGCTTTGAATATTGTGTATCAGCATTCTTGATGATTTCTTATATTTGAATCCTCAGAGGATGCAATTTCTGTACTTTCAAAAGAACTATTAATCAGTAACAATAAATTCCTAAAGCTACTTCAGTGGCAGAAAACGAAACTTTTAAAGGCGACCAAAGGCAATTAAACATCTGTTATTTGTGTGATCAGTTCAGATTATGAAAGCCTCATACCAAAGAGCACATGTCTGTCTGCTGTTAGCTCTATGAGCTCTTGCTGACACTGTGTTACCACAAGACTTTTCTTCTCCTATTCAGTGAGTCAATAATTAATCACCTTTAATCAAAACCTAAACACCTCACACATGCCGCCTCCGTTTTGAAACCGTGATGGATCTGATAGAGTGGAAGGCGTATTGCTTCACTGTCTTTTTATTTTAAAATTAACTTACAATGGGCCAGTTTTGGGGTTTTGTTTTTTGATGCTATGCCCTGGCCATTGTCTTCAGTAAGAATGTGTTGTACAGTCATCAATCTGAACAAAAATCTTTCAGTTCTGCATTGATGTTTTAAATAAATGTTGGTGTTAAAGAAACGTTGGTGCTAAAGAAATGTTGGTGAAGTAATGTTTCAAAACAATATCTTAATGTTTTACATGTAATCTCTCAATATGTTACTCCTAGAGCACACTCAGCATGTGCACTTAGAGCATCTTCTACCTCTGTGCTGCTTGGACCTTAGTCCTCCCTGTCCTGTTAACACAATGTCCATGTTTTGCCAGAATCAAGCAAATCCCCTGGTCTGAGAGCTGCTTGGTCCTTCTGGGGGTGATTATTTTAACAACTGTGTGATGATGCCTGGTGCCTCATATTCCATACATTTCAGCTATTTCCAGTCTGGCCAGCCATTCCTGTACTCACAGATGGATGGCTAGGAGTATCTATGGTCTCTGTCAGATTCTCAGGTTGTTACAAAACAGTCAGTAAGGTTTCCAGTGTTTTTTTTTTTCCCCCAGTTGTTTTTGAGGTGGTAAGTGGTCAAAATAATGTTTTATTCCCTTTTAATCCACTGCATTAAGTGAGTACCTTGTGTCTTTGCAAACAAAAAGGCTGCTTCTCCTTCTGGCAGTAGAGAGGTAATTCTTTAAACGGTGAGTGTTTGATGTGTTTTGCTACAGCCATATTTTTATTCTCTCAGCAAACTCATCCCCAAACCCCAACTTCCACAAAGTCTTTACCTATTTGGAGATGAGAACAGCCTTGCACTAACTAAAGGTTCATGAGATTCACCAAACTGAAGAAGATGAACACAGTCTGGAGTTTGACATTGTAATGAGCATTATGGATCTCATGTGGTTCCTTATTGTTATAAAACAGCTGCTTAGAGCTCACAAATTGATTCTTTATTCATTGAACTTGGTGTTGCTGGAGTTTAATGTTGTTTAATGTACCAGTTGGTGAGTACAGAATCAACAATATTTGGGTAAATTCTTTTCATTTTCTCATCAGCAAGCCTCCATTTATGCATTCTAAAATTCATTGTCTTCTTAATTTTTCAGCATATTTCTAATAGTTATAGTAATGATAGGAGGGGGAAGTACAATGATGATACCTATCCAAAGAAATGGGATATTTGCAGATTTTCTCCAGACTCAGCCTGTGGGTTTTCTAAGGCTTCTGTAGCTGTGGAATCCCACATAGCTTTGTAGGCTGAGAATGTGTAAAACTCATCAAGTTCCACTCAATTATTAGCAGAAGAGGCAGGAGCTGACAAACCCAACGCTGTGCAAGGCAGGAGGGTCAGGGGAGTTGGTGCTAATGAATTCTGTGACTGTCATGAGTTATTGGTTCTCTTGTGAAGCCTTTCTCTAAAACATTGCAACACATTTCACTTGTGATTGCAGGCTATTTCCACCAGTTAACCTGCAGTCAGTTGACTTGCAGGGCTACTCAGTGTAGCTCTGTGTACTCTGAGTACCACCGGAAATCCTACGATGAGTAACTAGAGCATGGTGAAGTAGTCAGCTGTGATGACTGAGGTTTCGATTCCAGCAGGTATAGCCTATAGGAAACAGAAAACAGGAAAAAAAAAATAATGCATTCCAAAGAAAAATAAAAGCCCAAAATAATAGCTTCTGATACAGTTCTTTATTTATTTTGTTAAATGTTCATTTCAAAATGAAGCATTCTGGTAAATATAATTTGCCTTGTTTTTTAAAATTATTCCTATTTTCTCTAGGTAATTTTGCAGAACAATTAGAATCTGTAGAGTAATTTAACTGATTTTGTTTTTACCAAGTAGAGCATGGGAAGAATTTGCCATCCTTCAGCTCCTATGTCTTTGTTTTGTGTAAACAACTGACTGAAAGCATCTCAGAGCTCTTCATACCTGTAAGCCTGAGTGTTCTGATCTGTGAGATGGATTTAATATGCCCTTCACAGTGACAGTAAGAAGCTTTAAGAAATTACAGCTTAGTACATGCTCTGCCATACTGGTTTTTAAAGGTGCTGTGTATTTGCTTCATCTACCTGTGCATTTAGGCTGCCTCCTACCTACCGTTCAGTGTCCTCCCTCTTCATTATCTCCAGCTCCCCACCCAAATAAGTAGCTGCTTCCTGTATGTTTTGCTCTTACTCATGACTGGAAGCCACCTTCCACTTAGTCTGCCATAAATCTTTATTTTAGCCTTTCCTTTCTTCCTCTGAGCTGTTCTTTGAAGTCTGTCCCTTCCAAATGACTCCTAGGCTAAGCAGCTGCTAACAAATCTGGAGTAAAAAGCTGTATTAAAAAAAAATATGACTAATGTTACAAATTAGCATTCAGCGATGGAAATTTAGATCTTGTGCAGTTCAGAGCATTTAACTTTTAAAACGCTGATTGAACTAGAGGGTTTTGTTAGGTAGCATTTGGAAATGTGGATGGACTGTTGGGTGTCTGCATCTCTATTGCTGTGCAGTTCTGTTCCTCAGAGTGAATGAATTCTGCTCCACACAAATGGATTCCAAATAAGCTGCTCTGGAAGATCCACTTGGGCTTTCATGGCAGGTCATCACACCAAAATGAACCTCAATAAGTCAGAAGTTGTTTGAATGTAAATACAACAACTGCAACTGCTCTTATTTTGCCATGGCAAGGTTCTTCTTAGTCTCAGTACTCCAAATGTTCAGGGTAGCAGTGTCTTCACTCTCACAGGAGTCAGCAAACACAGTGAATCACTGAGAGAAGGAAGACAGCAATAAAAACTGCCATAGTTTGCAAGATTATGCCTGACAATGGGCATCGTAGGCAGAGAATAGTGTTAAGTGTTGTTAAGTAAACAATATTTTTATAAATAATAGAACTAGTAAATTTGGAATTTTTTCTAATTGCCTGTTTATTTTAAAAACACTGTGGTATGTGACTTGTAACTAGAGTGGTACAAAGAGGTGATGTGAAGTCAGCAAAGCAGATGATAATTGAAGCTGTAGACTTCTGTAATAAGGCACTCCAAACTTGATTGGTTAGAACAGGTAATCTAAACTTGTTGTGGCTTAAAATGTGCTCTGTTATTAAACAGACAGCTTCAGGCTATGAAGGCATAAGAACAGGTTCAGTAAAATATTTAAACCAAACCACAGTTTGACCTTTGGGGATGTGTTTCAGGTACTCACATTTTGTGCCCAGAGCACAGGGAGGTTTGCCAGGTTGTTACAGACTTCATCTGGTGCTGACATCTGGTGATGGAATGATGCAGGGCAGTTTCCTTTCCCTTCCTTCATTTCCTTCATCATCTTCCTGTCACACAGAGCTGCTCAAAGAGTGTCAACCCCTAGCAGCTGTGCTGACCTTCCCAGCATCTCACTAGTTTTCAGGTTTTGACAGTGTTCTGATCTGCTCCTGGATGCTTTTATTTGTGCTGTAGTGCCCTTGGGCCAAACCCTAGAGACCAGCTAAGGAAATGTGGCTCATGCCCCACGTTCTCAGGGGTTAACACCTCTGGATGGACCAGCCTTGTCCATACCCTGTTCTGCCTGGAAAGCAGCATGTCTCTTCACTCAGGGAGGAAACTCTAGAGGGAATTCTCACCTCAGGCACCTCACCTTCCCTTGGATGAACTAGTTTTTGTTGAAGTGGGAAGGAGCTTCCCCAGCTAAGGAAACTTTACTTGTCAACATCGTATTTTCCTAAGTTCTTCCTAGGCAGCGACTCATCTATAACCCAGGAGTTCTCTGGGTTAAAAGAAATAAATCTGTAGTATTTTCATCATGTTGTCTTTAGGTTGTTATACCCATGAGAGATTTGACAGCTGTCAGCCTTTGTGTTAGTCTGACTTGCTCTGTATTTTAGTGTCAGGAATGTACAGTTGTGGTGGTGCATTCCCCCCCTTCCCCTCCTTTCCAGGATTTTTTGGCAATCTCAGTCACGCTCATTTGGGGCAATTGCTCTATCACTTTATGGACAAACTGCCACTGCTGTCACCTCAGCATTCATGGCACAGGTGCCCACATGGAAAACAGGCAGCACTCAACAGTGTCAATGTAAGTGTGTACCTAGAAATCAGGAAAACACTGGAGAAGATTTTCTGGGTGTTTTGCTTATTCACATTGTATTCAGAGATGCCATATGGAAGATCCCTGTAAAATTCCCCCTTTTTCCTGACTGTACTACATGAGTGTAACTAAATGGCATTCATGTTGTTCTGGCAGGCTTTATTTGCTCAGATGCTGACTAGAAATCAGAGCCATGCAGAGCATTGCAGCAAAGTGCTTCCCTTGGTTGCAGGGTGTCTTCTGTTGGAACATTGGTCTTACATAACTGTCTGCAGCTCCCTTGCTTTTGGTTATAGTCTAAATGAGCCAGTGGGGGGCAGAAAACACATACAATAATATCAGATACAGAGAGTATTGCTTGTAAATGATAGAGCTAGAACTTTCCCTGACAAGAATGGTGGTAATTTAATGTGGGTAGTGTTCCAGGTGTTAATTTAAGCAAAGACAGTCAGAAGTTCTGACTGGCAGTAAAACTGCATACTCGCCCTGCTTTTGTTTCTGCATGGAAATGCATCCTGCCTCCATGTGTAACTTACTGAAGAATTTAAGACAGTACAGTCTAGTGACATGATAAATTATTTTAATTCAGGATATAATATTGTAATAAAAACAAAAACAATTACACTGTTCTGCAGTTACACATTCACCTCAGAATGGTTTCATTAAAACATTTACTGACATTTCTGGCAATACTTGAGTACATTTCTAAGAAAATAGCTTTACACTTTTGTTACACCATTTTATTTTGTATTTATTTTGAATGATTACTTGATCATTCATCTCTTGTTGTAAACAGTTTAACATTGAGTGAACTTTGATTTTTTTTTCTCCGTTATTCTCCTTTCTCTGCAATGGCACTTGACACTGTCCCTGAAAGGGAAAGTCCTTCTTGCATCAGGCAGTGGAGGCCTACACTTTGTAAAGGAACTGATATCACTTTATATGCCCATATATCTTTTATCTATATATAAAATGTATATGCATGATTTTTTAAACAGATGTTGTTTTCCTTGAACAATACTTGTTATAATATTTGTAGTTCCAGGCCTACCCTTTTCCTCTCTTCCTCTGCTTCTCTTCCCCTTCTTTCCTTTCTGTCTATGTTCACATTTTCCGTGCTACATTCAGTTCTCTTGAAGCATGTCTCAAATTCAGTTCTCACCAGATACAGGCTTTCCTCAATCATTGACCATACTCTTTATATATTGATCCTGTACATTCACACCCTGTTACCTGCCCCAGGTTGTTTTCAAATATCGTTTGAGTCCTAATAATATCAGAACTTTACTGAACCAGACTGCATTGCTAACCCCTTGCTATAGGGACAAAGTGTTTAACAGCTGCAAGAGAAAACTGAAGAGTGATAGAGGAAAGAAATGTAAATTCACCTGATTTTGCCTCTCCTGAAAGAAAAGTAAGCAAAGGCCATCATGAAATCAACCAACTGGGTAAAAAGAAGACAGATGCAATGCAGAAATTTAAGGTGATGATTTAAGAAAAGGAAAACGGAGGATTTTTTAAAAGAACTTTGTAAGCAACAAGAGATAGGAATCAGAAAAACAAAGCAAGAAATGGAATTTTACATCAATCTTAGAAAATTTACTATCTTTTCCAGGCCTTTAGCTCCAGAGCGGAATCCTACCAACCTACCAAACAGCGCAATGAACACTGTTCCATGGAAACCTTCTTGCAGATGGCACCAGGTCACTTTTATACCATGGTCCTCTAAGCGTTTCTTGTACAGCAGTCCATCATCTCTAAGCACGTCAAATTCACAGGTCAAAATGAACGTCTCAGGGAGCTGAGCAATAACACTGTCCTCCGCCAACAGTGGGGAAAAAACAGGGTCAAACATGGGCGCCGACAGTTCACAGATTTCTTTCGAGGGTGGATATGTTGGACTTGGTTTGTAACCTCTTGTTTTAAACTCCTGAGGGATGTAGTCAGAACTCACCCATTTCTGATATTTCAGTCTCTGATCTTCTGAAACATGGCAGCCTTTAAGTATTTCTTTGATGTAGCACAAATCTCCCTTAAGATACTTCAAGCCAAGAACAAGGGTTCGTTCCCTTAGCAAAATAGGGATTCTCTCATTCTGCTGGTAAGAAGGCAAATTGAAATCCACACACTGGAGAAAAGGATATATTAGGATTTGTGCTCTCGGCTTTGGGAGATCTCTTCTGTTCACCAGAGCTTGGGCAACAGCAGCAGTGAGTGTCCCTCCACTGCTGTCTCCACAGATGACAATGCGGGAAGGGTCGACTCCATAGTCCTGTGCAGTCCTCAGAAAGTGGATGGCAGCAGTGAGACAATCCTCAAACTGGGCTGGGAATGGGTGCTCAGGTGCTAAACGATACCTAAATAGGAGTGAAAGTGTTTTAGCATAGTCATTTCTAGTGAATGGGCCCGATGGAGTCTTGTCATTCATTTATTTTCCCAAAAGACAGGAAAATGCTCTGATATTACAATTGCAGCAATGGATTTGATCTGAATTAGTGCTTTTGATTTATTATTTGCTAATGTTTGTGTTTGGGAGAGTCAGTAAACTTCTCCCCTTTGCAAAATACTTGTTTACATATCTTGTAGGTGGCTGAAGGCACATGAGAGTTGTTTTGGAATTAGCTGGCAAGGAAGGTATGTCGATCAGTTATCAGCAATTCCAGTTAGAAAATGAAATGAACATTTAACAACAAGTTGTTAGAGAACATGAGCGTAGGAAATTGATAATAAAAAACTGGAAGATTTTCAGTGTTCTGTAAGCTGAATTCTTTGAACAGAACCAATGAGTGATTGGTTCTTCAAGTCTTTCAGGGTAAATAGCAATTAGTGCAATTGCAATCAATTCCCAAGACATCAACTCTTCCTAAACTTTTATACATTGTTTCTTTTAAAAATGCATTGCATCTCATCAGAGAAATATTTTTAATGGTCATCTCAGGTTGACTGCAACTTAAATGTGGATTTCCTGCTTCCATTTCTTCATGGAAATGCATCATCCTTCCAGGTATAGCTTACTGAAGAATTTAAGACCATAGGGTCAAGTGTATAGATTTCTTTTGAGGGTGGATATGTTGAACTTGGTTTATAACCTCTTGTTTTAAACTCATGAAGTTCTTACATTTTTCAGAACTTCTAAAATGAGTATTTGGTGGTCTGGGCAACTGTGCTTTCAATGGAAACAGTTACACTTCAGGCTTTCAGCCTAAGGTGGTTTGGACATGACTCTAGAAAACAAAAACATCCTCACCTCTTAGTGGTAGCTACAAATGATAAAATTACTGTAATGGATTTCACTTGCAAATAAAGAAGTGGGGATTAGTTGACTAATTCGTCCCTAGAGGAATTAGTGCTGGTGAAAGGCATGGGATCATTAAATATAGGCACTGAATGTGCTTTACAAGGAACTTGGCTGCAGTAAAGGTGTTCAAACCCAGGGTCAGAGTGTCTGGGTTGGCTCCACTTACTCAACACACACCACCACTGAATTGGTCTTCCTGCAGAAATATCTGCATGTTCTTTCGTAGGCCCCTGTCAAACAAAATAGTTCAATGGAGTTATAATTTGCCTTAAGAATAAATGGAATGCAAATGTTCTGAAATTCTTATCTCTGTTGTGTGGCTAATGCTACACATCATGTGTAGCATGTGGCATGGTCTGATCTGGGCTTTGCTCACCATTTCCTTACATCGGTGAGAATCTTGTGGCCAGTAAGAAACCCAGAATTTAAACCAATGCATTGCTTCAGTCCCCTCTTTGAAAAGTTGTAGACAGCACCACTGCTGCCACTTCTAAAGGGTTTTGAAGGGGAGAAGTTGTTTAAAAAAAAAAAAAAAACCAACAAAAAACCTACTAAATCCAGTGCAAGAATTTTTCTTGTGCATGAGGCACCATCTCACCTATTTCCAGTTGCAGTTGCAAAATAGGTTTTGTCATTGTTTTTCCCCTATAAAGACACACAGCACAATACACACATACAAGCTTGCACACACGTTTGAACAAAAAATGGGTGCTTTAAAATAAGAGATAAAATTCGAATGAGATTTTCAACTTTCCTCATAAGCATGAAGAGGAAAGATGAAAACAGGTATTAAAAATAATCAGAGAATATTCTAGATGCACAACCTGCATAAAGGCAATTTAACATGATGCCTGCTGCATGTAAAGAAATTGATTCTGCTGTCCTGAAATTAATTTTGTTATTTATAATGCTTAACCTACCAGCTCTTCTTGTCATTTAAGATACACCACATCAGATCAGTAACTCTGAGGTGTGTGGTTGTGGAGTCTCCCTCACTGGGGATATTCCAGAGCTGTCTGGACACAATCCTGTGCCCTGGGATGGCCCTGCTGGAGCAGGAAGGTGTCACCAGATGAGCCACTGTGGTCCTTTCCAGCCTGACCCAGTCTGGATGCTGTGTGTAGTTAGAGCTCACATTATTGATATTACTTACGGATACTTCCAAACCGGCCAACCCCTCCATGGAAATAAAGGATTCCCCTTCTTTGGCTATTGTTTGATGTTTTTAGTTGGTAAATTCTCACTTTAACCTTTTCAAACCTTGAGTCCGTGATAAGAAGACGGTTATCTTTAGGTGGTGGTATTGTCTCCATTATAACCCTGAGTACATGGACCTCTGAGATGATACCGGCTTTGTCCAAAAATGCTGCCTGGTGATAAAAGAAACCACAAATTAGTGCAAATTTCTACCTAACCTGGAGATTAATCGTGAAAAATTTAAAACTCCATGGTCAACTCAGTAGGAAAACAATCAAACTATTAATAGATAAAAGGTGTCAAATACTTCACCTTGTCAGGTGTTTCAGTAGCTATGCGCCTGAACAAAATCAGGAGAGAGTAGTTAGAGTATTTTAAACTTTAGCTTTGGATGAAGAAATGTAGCCAATACTTTTGTTTCCCAAACTCACGCTGCTTTTAAACTTGTAGAAAAAATATCCATAGCATCCACCACAGCTGTCCTCCTGCCCAAGAATAGCTTTGAACCCAGGCCTGATCTTCTCACAGCTCACTGATTCTTACTTAAACACTCAGGCTAAGGTTCTTAGCCTGGGCTTGTCTGCTCCATCACATCCACATGGCTTTAAGCTGTTTCACTTGTAGCCTGCTCTAGTCTATTCCTGCTCAAGATGAAAAATATGAGGGAGTATTTCCACTATATTGGATTCAATTTTGCACTACTTCAGCAGCAGACTTCTCTTATGAGTAATTTAATTTATTGTTCTTCCCTTATTCATGCATGTGCATTTCAAAAATTGTACATACAAAGAGACCTTGCATGGATGGATCTTAAAAACCTGCCCTCATGGCTTTCACCTCATATTTCACAGACCTCATACAGCTCAGTAGCATGGTCCTGTTAAATGTGGTGTAGTTATCATATTTTAGGACATCTGAAGAGCAGATCCCATACACAGGAAGGATTGTCTTGTGGCAAAGTTTGAGTCTCATACTGATTCCTTCTACAGACCTCTTGGTTTATGTCTGTGGGAAAATAACTTCTTTATTCTTCAGTTTCCCTCTGGTACTTTCTTTCCTCACACTAACACTTTTGTAACAGTAAAGGTTAAACCCGCAATTAGCTCTATCTCTATGGAATATGGAGATCATCTTTGTCTTGGAAATACTAAAAGAATAGGAGTCCTAGGAGACTTTAGTAACCACTGTGTTTGGTGTTGCCTTTTGTCCCAGCTGAAGACTGGATGTACTAGTAAACTTTATTTTTCCGTGCAGTTTTGACAACATGGATTGTCAGCCCTTGAAAGGATCTGGCATAAGTAATTTGCCCGACAGCAATAGCAGAGTTGCTACATGACTTGAACTTCACTTGCATTTAAACTGGTTTAACCATCCATTCATGTCCTTATCTCTCTGCTCCTTTCAGACTGTGTGGGATGGTGCTTGTGCTTGGCCTCTCACTGGCCAGCAGAAAGGATACAAAATTACAAGATCAGAAGTTAAAAACTACATCAACCACCGGTAAATGTCTAAATTCTGCAGTTTCGCTTTTAACAAATTATTTACACAAAGGTAAAGCTTGGATAAAGAGTAATCACACAGGGTTTAGAAAATGTGGATGTTTACACACTGTATAATACTTGTAAGAAGATTTACTTCTATTACTATCCTGTTTTATTGGTTTGCTATCGAAGCAGTGCTGAGGCCTGGGTGTGGCACCAGAGATGTGGTGAGTCACCTTCTTGGGAGTTCACTGCCTTCAAACAAAACTTACTAAGCAATGGGGCAGGGAAAGAAAGGAAGAATTGGAACATTAGAACATATAATTGAAGTGAAATGTAATGCACAAGCCAAAGAGACTGAACAAGTTTGTTTTTCACAATTTAAACAACTAAAAGAAGCTTCATTTAGGTATCACAGAAGGTTTTTTTAAATGATGGGCAACAATTAATTCAGGACAGGATGATTGATAAAACAGAAAGACAAGTGCAAGTCACGTTTTAGTTTTGAAGAGAAACAAGGATGAAAAGCGAGGGAGGATCAAAAATGTGCCAAAAACAATGACACAGAAAGTCACTTTAGATATTATGTGTACTGTCTCAAAAAAGAAAGTCGTTTAGGCATATTGAAAGGCAAATGATGATGGATGTGGCAGCTCTCTTCAGAAGGCTCAGGAGAGTGACAGGGTTGTAGGAGAGAGCTGAGATCACAGACATCATTTAGCTGCTCACTCTGTAAGCAAGTACACTGTTATACAGAGCAGAAATTCCACATACACAGGGCAAGTTACCCTCTAAGCCTTCCAGCACTGCCTTGAGGCAGCAGGAATGAAAAGCTAAGACACAGGCTGTCAGAAAAAAAACTGGGAATTGCACAGTCTGCAGAATCTTATTTTTCAAAAATACTCGCTTTGGTGCTGGGTAGCAAACAGTGGAGTCTGTTATAATCAGCTCAGCTGAAGGAATCTGCTTACATCACCTACTCAGTCCAGTTGCATGTTTGCAATGTATTTGAAAATTGATTCTAAAAACCATCACCAAACCATTATCCCTCTAACAGAAATAGAATTAAAAACTCAAGCTTTAATCAAGTTTTACTTACCAGACCAAACCCAAAATTCATGACGTAATGAAGAGCATGAAACTTCTGGCGCTCATTGATTCCTTGAGGAATTTCTGCTTTGGGATGTTCATAATAGAATGCCATTGCCACAATACCAGTCAAAACAGCGAGAAAAATGCCCAGGAGAAGTTCCATCTTGCTGTACTGGTAGAAGCCCGAGAATGAACCAGCTGTAGCCTCCTCCTCCCTTTTCAGACTTTTGGATTTCTGAAGGTAAAGGCACAGGATTAACTGTTCTCCTCCTAGCTCATAATCCAGCTGTTAAAAATGCCAATAGGAATTCGAAAACGTGTGGTAACACAACCGTAAAATTCAACAGTAGCAATTAGTCGTGGGAGAGGCTTGCATAAGCATTTTCACATTTGCAGGGAACAAGGCCATGCCCATCACGGCAGAACCAAGACTTGATGGATCGTTGTCGTGTCAGTTTATAAGACAAAATCTTGTTCTGTCTCTCCCTGGTTTTTGATTAAAGCAAGTCTTCATGATTTGTGAGTTCCTGCACAGCATTTCCTGGTAATCATCTTCAGAGCCACTTCATTGTGCCTCCCTGCCTTACTTTTTCAGCCTTTTATTGAAATTAAGGCTCAGTGTCACAATCACATTTCATCACCTGTGATGGCAGATTTTGGATGCACCTGTGAGTCTGGTGGAGCCAGAGGTGTCTGCAGCCTAGTCTGAAAGCTGTTCTTGCCTCATCCTCCTCAATGGCTCTTCTCCTGCACCAGCTGCTGTGTTTGGTTGGGTTTTGTTAGGTTTTTGATCTGCCTCTTGGCTGAGCCTGGCAGTGCTGCAGTCTCTGTCTTCCCAGGAAGATATTATGTACAGATGTCACTCCAGGTAGAAACAGGATTCCAGCTGATGAAAACTAGACTTGGCCTTCATGGTATCAGGGCCAGTAGCACTGACTAGACACCAGCAGCTCACTCTTTTCTGTGGTGAGCTTTAGGATCTTCCTCTGGAACCAACATATTTTTCCATACACATAAATCATTAATGATAAGATTTGAAACAAAGTAAAATCTGTAAAGCACAGCTCATGTGATGTCACCTTTGGGAACAGTGTGTTTTTAGCAGTCTGCTCAAATTGTGAAGGCAGCAGATTCTCATTCTGAAAAATAGCAGTGTGGGTAAAATAAACGTGTAAATTTTTTTCTTAATAATATAAGGGATGAGCTGACCTTGAATT
The DNA here is from genome assembly GCF_008360975.1 of Lichenostomus cassidix. Classification (NCBI taxonomy): domain Eukaryota; kingdom Metazoa; phylum Chordata; class Aves; order Passeriformes; family Meliphagidae; genus Lichenostomus; species Lichenostomus cassidix. Next base: position 4,577,453 of record NC_139501.1, read on the forward strand.
GTATAATAAAATGAAACTGAAGACAGAGAACCCAAGGGCTTTAGCATGCATCATCCATGACCTGCATATAGGAAGTGCCTCAGGCTTGATACCTGACTTCAGAAACTGTTTAGAATAAACAGAATGGAACTTCATTTTTGAGTCTGGTGATACACTTTCTGAGAAGCAGTTGATTCCATGTTCTGCTCTCTGTCCAAACTATTTCTTCATTTTATCCAACAACTATTTGTGGATTTTCATTTCCCAATGTCCCAGTGCCTCTCCCTCCCTTGCCAGAAGGTTATTCACATGCTAAGTATAAAATCAAGTTGTTTTTTGTTTATGCTTCTTTGTGGCATTTGATGCCCAGCTCGATAAGGGATGTTGGTGAAAGACACATTCCCTGGGGATTGGGACACTCTTGGGAAATGGCAGTGGTGAGTTCAAACCCATGAGGATGGAGATGCACAGACCGTTCAGCTTTCTTATAGGTCAGAGTAGAGCATTGGGAAATACTGTTACACAGAACACCACTGAGGCTCCCTTCTTCAGCGTTTGATAATGAAAGTAATTCATTGGCATAATGCTAAACTGTTCTCTCCCCGTGGGTGAGGTGTGGTCTAAGTACACTTATCAGATTTGGCCCCTCTGGGGATCTAAGAAGACTCTGACACCTCTGACAGATCCTTTGTACTTCTGGACTTACCACCTATTGTTCTTCTGTATTCTAAATCTTTTTGGTGCCAACTCTCCAACAGCTGGTAGGTCTTGGACTCCTGGGCACATTGACAAGGTCTGGATATCACAGCACCCCAGAGGCTCCACACAAAGACTGGGTGTGATGGAAGCTGTCAAACAAACTAGCTGATTTCTGAAGCAATAATGTGGTTTTTTCCTTTGGGTGTTGCAGGTACAGAGTAGTACTTAATGCTTTATAAGCTTAGTCTCAGCAATTTACAAGCTTGAGGCCCAGGATGGAGAAAACCATTCCCTAAAAAATCTTTCAAATAAATGCTCTCTCTAGCTTCTGATAATTTTATAACCTTGTCTCTGCTCCTGTGAGATAGACCAGAGGATAGACCAGACCAAAGGTCCATCTTCTACACCAGGAGAAAATCTCCTACACCATTTCTTTTTAAGCTCCAGTGAAAAGCTCAAATCAGGGCCTGAAACCTTGTCATTCTCAAGTTTTCTGTTGTGTGGCTGGACATGCAAGGGGAGAGACTGAGCCAGGTGCAACAGATGTCAAACATTCCCTGCCTCTGGATCATGGTGCTGATGAGCTGGCAACATGAACTCCCTGTGAATGGAAGCCCGGACTGGGATCCTGGGAAATATTCCAGAGAAAGGCTGCCTGACCCAAGAAGCTCCTTTTGGGTTCTGCAGAGCATGAGAGCCATCTGGTGCTGGAAGCCTGAACTTGAACCAGAGCTGGGTTTGTCAGTCCTCACCAGTACACTCTGGCTCCAAAATTCCACATGGAATGACATAAGTGTCCATAATTCTGTAGGTGTCATTGTTTGTCATTGTGTTTTGTACTTGAATTTTTTTAAATTTGTACTGAAAATTCCACGCTTTGGAAACTATAAAAATGTCTTCAAACATTCTCTCTTAGCAATGCAAGACACATAGCAGACCTGCAATTAATTAAAATAAATAAAATAAATTTAAATAAATTAAAGGACAGTTAGATCTTGTGACTTTGTAAAGTTTAGAAAACCTGGAAGTCATGAGTAAACAAGGAATATATTATTTCAGCACTTGCTGTTCTCTGTTTACCCATCTGCACTCCGTGGTTAAAACCCATTATTAAAATGTGTGTTTTCAAGGAAACTAATAATGAATGCTGCTGACATATTATAAAGCTAAATTTGTCATTGTTTGTAGTAAATTAAAGATGACAGATAAAGGGCCATGGAAAAATCTCAGGTGTAGTTCAGTGTCGAGTTTGGACATTGGCTCACAAACAAGGCATAACTCCGGAGATAATAAAGGTGAGAAAACAACTATTGGGTTGCTGAACTGACAGGGAATATAATGCTGCACTAAACTGTGTAAAATAGCATGAGATTGTCTGTGACCATCAAATAACTTACCAAATACAAGGTGGAATTGTACAGACCTTAGTTCTGGCACTTCCCAACCCGCTCCAAGTGCTCCAATATAATTCAGCTTTTTGCATTAGCTTTTGTAGCAGATACAGACTCTGCTGGCCCAGCTTCAGCTGCCAACGTGTGAGCTGCTAACCCAGCCTTTGTCTTTGAAACCAAGGCAAATCCTGAAGTCCTCAAAGAGTGGAACTTTTTGAAGTATCACATTATTTGCCCCTGGAAGGATTTCTTTACGTCAAGAACAAATTGTTCTGCCTGCAATAGGAAAAATGAAACAAATAAACTCTGTGTGGTGTCAACAGAGCATGAAGAAATGTAATTTCATTTTGCTGAGAAGGACTGTAGAACGAGAACCCTCAAGTAGTGACTTGCTGCAGAGATGTGAAGCAGTTCACCTGTCACCAGAGTTCATTAACATGGTGACAACATGGAGCATTCACCCCACTGCCTTCTTCCTACTCACAGCTTGCCTGGCAGACGTAGACATGTAGTAACCTCTCTCCACAGCTATGTGTGCACGGATATTACAAAGGCAAGGTGCTTGCACAACAATCATTTTACAATTCCTAGGCATTGCATGCCCAGCTATTTTGCCATGCGATGGCAATTATCTTGGCATCTGTGTTTAGCAAAGGTGGATCTCTCCTAACAAGCAATGTAACAATTACAGCAATGTAACAATTGAGCTAAGATTTTCCTTTGGTTTTGGATATTCAAAGAAATTATTTGGGCAGGTTCCATGCTGTTTACATCCTTTCTCCCCAAAAGCCAGGTAAGCAAGTTGATTATTTGTCTGATTACAGCAGGGCAAAAATGCCTATGTCTCTGTCTTCCTGAAGACAACCAAATGCTGCTCAGAAAGGAACTGTATAGAATATCATTTAGAGGACTCTCAGTTACTTTTGAGCAGTTCTCCCTCACTGCATCTCTGCTGCAGTCTCAGGTACCTCCAGGCACCCACCTCGTGCAGTGTGTGAGCTGCACCAACCTACCCATCCCCATTTCCTTTTAAAATCAGGTTCATAAATACACCCAATTCCTTCTTCCACATTTTACACTCAAATACAAAGCTATTGGTTTACTTCACATGCACTCTGATGGTGATTACTACTCAGGAAGGAATCTTCACTCTCCAGAGGTGTTGCCATACTGATTTTTGGGGGTACTAGGTGTGCATGTTGCTGATTATTCACACATTGCATGGGTTTTTTTACACACACATTTAAGAATGTTTTTTTGTTATGCTGAGTTTTTATTCCTTTACATATGAAGAGAACAAAACTTGTTACAGTGCAAGAAGAGAACAGCAAAGCAAGCTTACAAAAAATCCCTAAACATCATGCTCTTATGAAAGTGCGAGTCAAAATCAGAATTCAGCAGACCATGCTAATGTCATAAGTTCTTGCCTTGATTTTAATGGACAAATAGCTAGTAAATAGTTAATTGAATCACACTCACTCTATACATCTATGCACTGTATGCAAGAAAATGATTTAATAGCCTTTTATAAAGTCTACAGTGTGGTTCACAATTGTACTTGACGATGGGAAAGAGAAGATGCCATATCCAAAAAAGCTCACTGCACAGTGGAAGCCTTTGGCCACGTGGTGCCAGGTCACCCGTATGTTGTTGTCCTCTAAACGTTTCTTGTACAACAGCCCATCATCCCTGAGCACATCGTGCTCACAGGTGACAATACAGGTGTCAGGGAGGCCACAGACAACAGCATCCTCTGCCAGCAGTGGGGAGACCCAAGGCTCAAACAGTTCTTGCACTTCTGCATGGACTTGAGGTGAAAACAAAGCAGGGAGTGGTGGTTTATAACCCACTTTAAGCACCTCTGGGATAAGATCTGGATTTATCCATTTCCTGTATTTCAAATTCACACTCTCAGGAACATGAGAACCAGCCAAAAGTGGTTGCTTCAGGGAGCAATCCTTACCCAGATACTTGAGAATAAAATGAACCACATGCTCCCGGGACAGGAGGGCAATGGCAGCATTCTTCTGGTGAGATGGCAGATTGAAGTTCAGTGCTTGGAGAAATGGATAGATGAGCACCTGGGCACGGATCTTTGGGATATCTGTCCTCTGCCCCAGCTCTTGGCAAACACTGGCAGTGTATGTTCCCCCTACACTGTCCCCACAAGCAATAACCCGAGCAGGATCCACACCGTAGGTCTCTGCAGCCTTCAGGAAGTGCACAGTAGCAGTGAGACAATCCAGAGTTTGGGCTGGATACTTGTGCTCAGGTGCTAAATGATACCTGAGAGGTAGAAAAAGCACATTTTCAACGGTGTCACACATTGCTGAGTGTCTCATCTGAAATACAAGCCATGCAATTGCAAAAACTCCCCCAAACCAATACTAACTATATCATTAATATGCCCAGGTTAAAGTTTTACATGCTGAAGCAAACCAGAACAACCTTCCTTCCCTACTCAAAACCAATTCCTCCCAATTTCATAAAATCCCTTAATAATAAACTTCTTCATGGGAGAATTTGTTGAAAATTAGTTTCTTTATACCACCAGCTATTTTCCATAATCAAAGCATCTTTAAAAGGAAGCAGTGGTCCATGCTGGTTTTAAAAAATATTAAATTTTAGACTCATTATTTACTCTTTAAAATCATCCCAGATGATTTGAAATATTCCTCTAAAATATTCAAACCTGACATTGGGTTTATAATCTCTTACCATGAAACAAAGGCAATGATTTCTGTGGTGATAATGATGTGAAATGAACAAATCTGTAACTCTAACCATGGATCCAGTATTTCCATTGCCATTCCATGGTACATAATTGCTCCCACATAGCAGCAGCATGGAGAAGATGGCACTAGAGCTCAGTTTCTTTTCAAATATTCAAAGAAATGTAAGTTCAGGGAAGTGTGGGAAGCAAGGGGAGAGCAGCAGATTTCTCTAATTCTGAGATGAACACTGGTTGGATCTCACTTACCCAACAGACACAACCACTGAATCAGATTTTCTGGCTATGTAGCGGCAGAATCTTTCATAACTTCCTGAAGAACAAATGTTGATGTAATTAACATCTTAGAAAACTTCAGTCAATATTGTCCCTTATATTTTTATGACTTATGACCATGATTGTTAGTGGGCCCCTTGCCTATTTAGGGAATACACAAATTTTCTTTAGGATAGAAATAATCTAGACTTTTGGTCATCAGGACTTACTGTGAAGTTCATACATTTAGGGAGATTGTTTATCTGTGTGAAAAATAAGATGATAATTATTATGATGATTATTACTATTAGAGAATGGGCAGTGGTTTTAAACTGATAGAGAGTAGAATTCGTTTGCATGTAAGGAACACATTTTTGTTATGAGGGTAGTGAGGCCCTGGCACAGAGTGCACAGAGAAGCTGTGGCTGCTCCAGGATCCCTGGAAGTGTCCAAGGCCAGGTTGGATGAAGCTTGGAGCAACTTGGGACAGTGGAAAGTGTCCCTACCCATGGCAAGGGGTGGAACAAGATTATATTTCAGGTCTTTTCCAACCCAAACCATTTTATGATCCTAATGGTTCTACGATAAAGCATGCCATATCCTATAAAAAATAACTTAAATACTAAATAAGTGCAGATTAGAGAGTTTGAAAAGTAAAAATAGCCATTAAGTGCCTTCTATTTCCAGTCTCTCAAACTAAGCTTCAGTCATTCTTAGGTTCAGGAATTTTTAAAAATAGGCAGTTAACAATGCTAAACAGTCCTATTTTCTCTTTCAGTTCCTTACTGATGCTTCCAAAAACGCCACATCCTCCATGGAAGAAGATGACTCCTCTCCGTTTGCCTGCAGATGGTTGTCTTGGCAGGTAAATCCTCACGGGCACTCCATCAAAATGCAGATCCTTAATGAAGAGCTGGGAGTCCCAGCATGCTGGGAGTCCCTCTGTGATCAGCCTGATCAGTGTGAGCTCCTCAACAATACCCAGGCGGTTTAAGTTCTTTGCCTAGATAGATATAACAGGGAAAATGAGAAATTACTATAGGGAATACAAGTCTTCCCACTTAATAAAGGCCACAAGCTACTTTTTCCCATACTACATTTAGGCTCATTGGGTTGGTTATTTGCTAGTTTTTTGGTTTCCCACAAATACCTGTCTTTGGGATTTCAGTTAAGAAAATGAAAATTTACATCTTCGTGATTGCTGGAAGAATGTTGTAATACTTGTTCCATTAAATGTCTTATGTAAATACCTTTTAATTCCTGTGATCTGGATTTACCACAAGTAACAACAGGCATTTGCTCACCTGTGGAAGTTGGGAGGCCTGAGGCTCCTTTCCTAATGAGTAAATAGAAAGAGGCATTTCTTGAGGATGGATCCAACTCCAGGTGTGTTAAATCATGCTCTGGAGGCATCTGGTCATCTCCCCGGATTACAAACTGTACTTTGGATGCCTCAGTTAAAGTATTTAAAGTCAGGTGAGATGAAAATGTCCCTCTCATGGCAGGACTGTCATAGTGGAGCTAAAGACTCAGGCCAGTCTGTGGCCAAGATGAGTTACTGGTGTTGGGTGATGTCCCTGCCACAGGGTCAGTGAGAACAAACTAACAAAATCATTGTGTCTCTAATCATTGCTGAGGGGCTGCTGGCCCAAATGAGGAACTGATGAAAATGGTTCTCAATGTTATCTCCTCCTCCATCAGTGAAACCACTGCCTTTGTCAAGATCTCGCAGCTCTTCATAAATGACTCTGCAGTCAGTTCTTTATGTCTAATCAGCAAAAAACCCAAATATTCTGAAGACAGGGAAGGTTTGTTAAATGTATCAAAACGTTTCCTTATCCAAGGCTGGTCAGCTGCTGATAATTAGGGTGGTCTAAAGATCACACTGAAATCCTCCCTTACTTTCAACACATGTTGTAATGGATGTATTTCCTGCAAGAACATTTCCCTTCCCATTACATGGTGACCTAAATGCCCATCTGGACTACTGCAATTCATTCTTCTGGAATGATGATAATCATCATAAGCCATTTGCAAATTGTATGTTCTTTTCTAAGCCACAGAAGTCTCTGTATCAATTCCTTACAAACTGAAAGCCAGCTCTGCTTGTGTAAATTGTCCTTTCTAGCCTGTGTAACAAAGATTCTTTCTTCCTAATAATCTACACCAGCCTGCAATAAACAAGCTGGGTGAGAAGTAATAAAAGTAACCACCATGAGCCACGGAAGAGAGAGAAAATCAGTTGGAAACAAAGATGGGAGTCCAGAGATAATCTGGAGTTTTTTCATAACTCTGTGCCACAAATGCCAGCAGTGCTTGAGGGTGGTTTAAGAGACAAATGGATGGCCACAATTCTTGCCTTATATTTGAGAAAGCACATTTTTAGGTATCATGGCAAAGGGGAAAACTATTATAAGACCCAAGGCAATGGTGGCAGAAACCACAGGATGAATCTAGTCTTCTCCAAACAGCAATTTCCAAAACATTCATGACTTTTCAGTCAGTCCTTTTGTCATAGTTACAGTTTTGGAATTGTTGAAGCTTGCAGAATTGCCATTTAATCTCATTTTGATTTTTTAACATCCTTGAGTTTTCACAGAGTTTTCAGATGACAGTAATGTATGTGATAAACTTGGTGTCAGAACATCCTATCTAAATATCCTCTTTCCTTGCCTTTTCTTAGGAGCTCCTGACGTCACAGAGGCATCTCCAAATTCAGGGAAAACACTGTCATGAAGGAGAACAGGGAGTTTGGTATGTAGTCTGTTGAAAAACGTTTTGATCAATAATTAGGAAGTACTTCAGAACCTATAGAAATACACTCAAAACCTGAAAGGTTTGACTATTTCTAGACAGATGTGATCAGTGTTAGTAGGTGAAATACATTACATAAACCAGGTCCTAGAATGTGAACATGTGTATGAAAAAGAGCATGCCAGCTTTTCTTGTGAAACAGGGTCTTTGAAAAACTATTTGCTGGAACACCTAAATTCTGGCACAAACTGGCTTTTTATGTAGATCATATGGGGACCAGATTTTTACTTTAAAATAATTATGAAATCACATACCAAAAGCAGCAAAACCCACTCAATTAGAGCTTCATGGACTTTAGGACTACATCAGTCTTTCTGTCAGTCACTCTGAAGTGTGCATTTCCAACCACAGTCATTACCATCAAAGCTTCATAATCACATTGCAACATGCACAGTTAGTCTGAATGTAGATCTGTCTGAGCAGTTTAAAACAAAAGCCAGGAGGCTTCCTCTCATCTCTTCCATTTGAGATGATCATTGATGTCCTTATCTCAGGGGATGTGGACAGATGCAGCAGGAGCATCATTTGTGTGCCTTCTGGTTGAAGCTACACCTCTATGTGGTGCTCCAGCTTTTCTAAGATACATTGCAAGTCAAGTGGAAGAGGAAAAGACTGTCCTGTATTGTAGAAAAAGAGTTTTTTAGAGGAGCACACAGTGCAGACACATCACGGGCACAGTGATGGCACAGGATGATGGCACAGGAAGAGCAGTACATCAAGATAAGCAGGATAAGTTAATTGCACATGTGTCATACACAAAACATGATGCACTTCATAAAAAAACTGTGAAGTCCTGACTGTGAGAGCTGCTCCTCTGAGCAAAAACATAAACCAGAAATTCACCCGAAGTACCAGCAGGTGCCGAAAGGCTTTTGAAAGAATAATAGGTATTGAGTGGATTCAATGCATAGCAAGTGGTGAAATGCATCTTTAAAACTATTAAGAAAAAGGAAGCTGAAGCTTAGGGAATGTATTATCAATGAAGAGAGGATATGTATTTATTGCATAACAGTTAAAAGCTGTGAAAATGGGTTTAAAGTATCATCTGAAAGAATCTTTTCACCCACCAAGTAGGGAAATGAGAGAATTTAATAACATTTTCATATTATAATATTACTGTCTTCTTATTATATTGTTTATATATAACCTAACACAAAGAGCAGTATGAGATGGGCAAGGACAACAGCCTCTTCTTTGATGGCAGACAAGGCAGAAAGGTTCCACTGCAGAACCAGGGACAACCTGGATTTGGTGAATGCTGCTGTGCAAGTTCAAGCAACCCACCTAAGTCTTTAATAGATGATAATGGCCCAAAGCACCTCTCAGCCCAACTCCTGCATTCTTTCTGTAAAACTGGGGATTAGAGAATTGAGGTGAGCTTCATACAAACATCAAAGAAACTTCTCTGTGATTTTCCTCCAGGCTTTCTTTTGACATCTTACATGCCAGATGTGAGAGGGTTTGGCTGCTCCTACATGCTCCTGACGCCTAATTTTGAAAGCTTTTTGGACTAAAGCTGTTTCTTTCTGTGATGGCAAAGCCCACAGCACAGTGAGTCTGGCTTACAGGTACTTAATAATAAGTGGTAACAGGTCTGAACCACATTTGGCAGGAGGTTCAGTTAGATAACTTCTGGAGAGGTCTTCCAACCTAACTGATTCTATGGTATCTAACTGAGACTCAGTAATTCAGTCACTGCAGAATAAGAACAGAATCAAGGGTAAGAAAATTACTGCAGATAGCTCAGAATTTAGGAAATTGCCTTACATATATCAGAGTGCATTGGGATGTAGAAATTTGGGTTGTTACTATTATGCATGTAAATGATATTCACAGCCCTCCTGTCATCCACAGGATCCATTTCATTATGGAAATATACAATTGCAGCATAAGAGTGGATATCTCAGTATTTAAAAGAACTCACCTCATCCTGGCTGCTTTATATATGGCAATAGAAACCAAATCCACCTTTGGCCTTTAAATCTGTGTTACTGTGTGCTTCCCATTACATGTAGTTGCATATCTTCCTTTCCTGAAAATCCCAGTATCCCAGAGCATGATCAACTCACCAGAATTTCCACCAGAGTGTACAAACAGTGATAAAAGTAGAGCTTTGCTGGCTGGTCAACATCAGGAGGAATCCGTGCCTTGAAGAAATTACTATCAGTTGCAATTAAAACCAGCAATACAAAAGCAACTAAAATTCCTGCTATTAAAACCAGAGTATAATAGGACTCCATTGTTCTTTGGAGGGAATAACTGGACACCGTTTGATACGATTCTGTCAGTATTTATATCCTCCAGACTCAGAGAAGTCATTTGCATACCAAATTCCCCCTGCCCTCCTCCAGGCAGGGCTGACAGGTGCTGCAAACATCCGGCTGTGACAACTGCACTTGGCATGACCCAAGCTCACATGTAGCAGTCACTTCCAGGAAGCACTCTGCTTTGGTATATTCCAAAACTGCAAATGGGCTTTATTTTTTTAACGTGTTTTATGGGCCTGCAAAGCTCTCTGGGAGGTTTTGCAAATGTACCAGTGAGGGTAATGATACCACCCCTGCCTGAGAGCCTATGGAAGAGTGGCTGTGCTGGATTCCAGTCTCCACAGGCAGGAATTGTGGTGGTTCTGCTCTTGGAATAGGTCTGAAGGATGATTCCAAGGCTCTTTACTTAGTGCTGATCTTTGGCCGTGCTTGCTTGCTGAGGCAGACAGCTGGCCAGAATAGTTAGAACAGGCATTCTGAACTCCATCTCAAGGAATTTTGATTTTGGAGATCCACACAGACCTGTCAGTTCTTTGGCAGCTCCCACCCTGAGTGTGCTGAAGAGGGCTGTGAGCTCACCAGTGGTGCAGTGCTAGCACAGTTCTCCAAGTCAACTTCTTTTTGACTTTGAGAACTTTGGCCTTTAACCCTTTGTGCTTATTCTTTCTAAAGAAAGGATATCGATATCTTCACAACTCCATACTTTGTTGTGTTTTCCGAGACAACTCTGCGTTATCCATGGCTGTAATTCAGGTGTGATCAGAGCATATGGTATCCAAATGCTTGTACCAAAGGAGGTGATGCAAGTGAAGGAATGAGTTACCAGGTGCAATGCCATGTATTTCTGTCCACCATGTGACTGGACAAAACTTCTAATGTTTGGGTAACATTAGAAAGCAAACAAGCATTAGCTCAGTTTGGCATAAGCAATACAACCTGTGCTTATCCCCTGAACACTGAAACATTTCTTTATCCCCACTAATCTCCCCAATACTCCATTTTAAAGGACTAATAAAAGCTTGCAACCATGGTCATAGAAGAGAAATACTCCTTTTTGTGAGCCATAGGATTATGCATTTGGCTAACCAACCTGTAGTGTGTTCCTTCAGAAAGTGAGATCTTCACTGAACCAAGGAGAGTCCTTTCTACTTCTACTTACACTTAAAAAAAACAGACAAAATACATCTGCTTAGACAAATCCCATTTACACAAAACATGCATTACAGCAAAGAGCAAGAAACATCAGTGTGAATTAGTCAGTGGGGTAAAAAAAATATTTACCTGTGTGGAATGAGTAAACAAGATGAGTCATAAGAGATAAAATACCAGATGATAAGAGTGACCAGACTGGATTCTTAAGAGGATATGTCTAATCCTTAACTGCAGTGGAGGTCAGCAAGTACAAATGATTGAATCCTGTGGTTTAAAATTAAGATAGATAAGATAGATAGATGATTGATAGACAGATAGATAGATAGATAGATGATAGATAGATAGATAGATAGATAGATAATAGATAGATAATAGATAGAAAAGGTGATGAGGACAAGAAGATCATGGAATCCATGTAAGTCATAACACGGAACTTGGAGCTTAACTCAGCAGGCCTGGGCCTTGTAATCACAGTAATCTTTCCAATTCTGACACAAATCACCTGACTAAGCTGGGGAATAATTGATCTCTTCCACTGATGAGGTGCAGGACACTGCACTGAGCCCCTCCCAACCCGACTCCATCCAGAGCTCTGGGGGTACAGTAACTTGAATGATTTTTGAAAAACAAAACAACATCAACTAAAGCAAAAATTAAGGCTACTTTTATATTCTGAGAAGCAATATCTAGGTGGGTTTTTTTTTTTATTTTAGTGTGACCTTATTTCCCCCCATCAATTGATACACATGATCCATCCCAGCCTGCCAACCAAAATCATTTGCCTTTGACACCACCATTCTCTTCCTAACATTCGTTTTCTTTTTGACTTCCTTTGTAAAACTGTCAAGTTTGAAGAAACCTTGGACAGTCAGAGGCCCTGAATTATTTCATCTCAGTATGATTAGTGAACCACTCACTCTGAAAAGTTACAGCTTCATGTAAGGAACTCTTTCAAAAAGACATTGTTAGGAATTCAGGGAACATTTTATCCTGAGGTTTATTTCCTAAGCTAGTTTACAAGTTTCCAGTGCAAACTTGTCACAGGCATTAACTTGCAACAGCAAGTTTTTGTCAAAATCAAAGTCACATTGGTTTAGTAGGATTTCAGGACTTTTCTGTAATTTTGAGAGCCTTAAGAACATAATTCTTCTATTTCCCCAGTTCCTTGTATGTCTTAGAAGTTTTGTCAGGACTGCAGAGTTAGTCAGAAGGAATGGGTAAATATTGACTGACTAAAAGTGAATAAAGACATCAAAGAGAAGGTGAGTCAATCAAGTTAACAAACATGCTCACTCCATTCCTGTTCACATGTGGTATTTTTGCACTGTTCTCTCTTCCAATAGGAAGCAGCAGCCTAAGAGATTGAGAGATCAGGCTTGTAATCAGAGACAGGCAAGGAAAACCAAGGGCACTTACCACAAGTGACAAACTCTAACATGTACCAGAGCAACTCAGCAAGTGGAACAAGCACCACATTGATGATGTTGCATCCCTTTGAATCCCAGACAGCCCCTATGTGCCCTGGGAAAACTTCTGCTTATAAAGGCAATTATTTTTACACGTCTTGAATCTGGAAAGGGATACCTAGAATTTAGAATTACTCAGTAAGATATTTTTATATCTTTACTCGTGACCCTGCTTTGTTGTGAGACCCTGGGAAAGCCCTGAGACATCCAAATGCAGCTTTTTGTAAAAGGCCTGACACAGTCTTTGCTGTCAGGGCTGGAAGTTAACCAGAGACCCAGTTCTTTTGAGCTTAGTCCATGGCAAAATTCCACTTAGAAGGCAACAGCATCAGACTCTTAATACTTAATAGCATATAGAAGGACAGTATGAAATCACAGAGCCACTGGGACACATTTCAAATGGAAAATGTGAACACAAGGGGGGAATGAAATCAAGAAGCACAAAAACTGAGCTCTTGATTTATCCAAATCTGACAGCAGTACTTCATCTAACAAAAACCAGATCAGCTTGGCAAAAGGTTTTTCTTTTTAAAAGAGGTTTAAGTTTTTTCTGTGATCATGATAGATTGTCTATGATCAAGAACCTTGCACTGATGTAAAAAACTGGAATTACTTGACACCGTAGTCACACAGACTTTCCATTGTGTAACTGCTGCTCTGTGTTCTCAGGTTTGTACTGTATATATCTGACTGGAAGTTTTTAAGTGAAAACACAGAATTGTTAGCCCAAATGGCTTTCAGACATACCTTGAGCATGGTTTTAATTTCCAGCTCATTTTCCTTTCAAAAGTTCTTGCAGTTTAGCAACCTCATTTGCACAAACAGACTTCCAAGGCTGGTTGGGAACTTGGCTGCCAAGGCTCTGTGAACACAGTTCTGCTCATAAATACAGGTGCAACATGAATTGTGAGCATTCAGACACTGCCTGAGCATCTTCACAGATCCAGGTTATGTCATTCTGCAAAAATGGAGCTTTGTCATCCAAGGTGATGTGTAGAGAGAGTGTATCAACTTGTTTTGGAGGTAAATGTGCTTTTCACTGCTGTTCTTTCCTTCAAGCCACGGCAAGTCAGGAAAAATCTGTTTCTGTGGCTCTCACTGAGAATATGAGTAAATCTGCACTAAGTGCAGTCCAAAAGCTGCACAAGTACAAATCCAGAAATCTAAATTGACAAATAGAAGCCAAAACTAGCTTGAGTTACCACTGAAATACACTGCATAGGGTCATAGAATATCCCAAGTTGGAAGATGATGATCCATAAGGACCATCAAAGTCCAGCTCCTGGCCCTGCACAGGACCACCCTAAAAATCCCACAGTGTGCTGGACAGCCTGACTACCTTCTTGCTCTTGTAAACTGGAATAAAACATAGTCAAAATGCCATGAAAAATGGCTTTTAAAAAATGATTCACTACTGTGCAACTGCCGGAAATGCAATATTAATTCTGAAGTTGATGCAATTTTACAGAATTAACAGGCCTGCTTATGGAATGTTTCAGGGCACTTGTTTAGGACTTCTGAGTGGAAACATGGACTGGATTCACTTTGGGACAACTTTGAACTGATCTTTAGGGAGAACTGCTGTGATGTGACAGATCCTTGTTACCCTCACAGAGGTATGTGCTGAGCGTCCTTTTGCACATGGAATATTGAATATATTTTATATATTGTACTTTGGATAATCAGCCCTACATGAAGGGTAGGTTAGGGAGTCTCCCTAACAGAGTGGACTTTGTGAACAGAAGTTCATGTTGGTTGTGTAAAGGTGACAGTATGGAAAAGACCTCTTGCCAAAAAAGAGTGCAGTGGTTACTGAACAACAATCATATGAAATCCCAGAATATTCCCTTTTCTCTACTTTTCAGAATGGAATTGCAATTTAAAGGGACAAACCTCTAAAGTTCTCACATTCTCACATACAGTATGGGTAGTATTTAAAGCTATTTGACTTTTTGGTTGAATTAGGTGAATTTTAAAATAACCTGCATATAGTTTTCATTTATTACGTGCAAGATGCACTAATTTCAGTTTTATTATAAATCTGCTTTTGCTTCTTGCTTTTGTATGTTTGTACAATGTAGCACCGCCTAGTTTCCACCCCTTCAAGGTATATCTAAATAAAGTAAATCTGGTAAAAATCTAGTAAAGAAGTAAAAGAGTTCATACTGTAATGAAATTTGAAGAGCAGGTTAGGAAAATGTTAAATATCTAGAACTGTCTTTTAACCTTCAATCCACATTTGGTAGCAACTTTGTACATAGGTCAAAGTCATAAAGAATAAAAAAAATCACTTAAAACATATATTTAGATTGTCATGCAAGATAGAAATAGATACATGAAATAAATATTCACAAGATTATTCCATTCCCATTGGCGTTTCATTCACTGGCAAATGTTTTAGATTAATAATGAATTTCCTTTAAAAACAAGTAAGTTAACTATGCAGTATTGCTGAGTTTTCTATTTTAAATGCGTCTGTGGTGCTTTAAGCATAAAGAGACTGAACTCAGGAATCAAAAAACCAAATACACTTTGATGGAGTTCATATCCTTTCATTTTCAACACTGCTCCTTATTTCCGCACCAGAAAGTTGTTATATTTGTTCACAGTCCAGACACTGAGTCATTCCTGTTTAAACCAGACACTGAGCTCTCTGGGTAATTTCTCTCTCCCCTCCAGAGTTGTTGGACTGAGAGGAAAATTGTAATGCCAGGTGCCTCCCCAAGCTCCATTTCTAGAGGTATTACTTTAAAAACACACCAAGGTGCTAAACGCTGCCAAGAGGCCATGGAAATTCTCTGCTTGTTTCAGATGCAGCTGAGTTAGGGAACAGTCACTGATTCTGACAGTTTGTACAGACAGTTTCCAGTTAGGATGCTTCATCTTCTCTTCAAAACCCTCTCTCCTGACACTTTGGGATGAGGCAGTGTCATATGGCTTATTTCATATGAGGTAATCTGGCAGTTAAAGGTAAAAATTCTGCAAGTTTCTCTCCTCAATTTTATTTCCTTTTTTCTTACCCTTAAAACTTTTGTGGAACTTTTAACAGAGCTGAAATTCAGGGATTTAGGTATCTTTCATAACAGGTGTTAAAAAACCAATGTGTGATATAGCTGTTTAACGTGGGGGGCACCAGAAACTTGGCTGCCCTTCCTTTTGCAAACAAAAAACCCCTGAACACTCTGTTCCCACGTGGCCACTTTAAATGCCTGTTCTCAAAAATACCTATTTGATTCCAAAGAAGAAAACTGAGTTTATTTTTTAGTGGATTCAGCTTCCCAACTGGCTGCTCTCTCTCTCACAGATGCTTACATTCAAACTTCCACTGAGGTGGTGCTTTAGCAGCTATAGATGTGAAGAAGTTTGAGAATGTCTTGAAATGTAATTTTCCCTTAATTCCAGTGTTTACCTCTAGATGGCTTCCCAGGATAGTGCATCTGGCTCCAGACCTGACTGAACGTGAGCACTGGATTCATTTTGAATCCTAATGATACTTGCAGATATAAACCCGAATTTCTTTCCAGCCCAGCTGTGAAGACAACACTGTGAGGTTTGATATCCTCGAGATCTTTTGACATTCTCAGAGCTTTGCATTTTAGGTTGTTTCTGACTGCTGCCACAGTTCCTGGCTGGGCATGAACGTGCAGTTAGAGCCTCCTCAGGAAAGCTTAACCTGTACAACTGAAATCATACCTTACCTGTCTAATGTTTGACAGTGCAGACAGCTAGGCTGGGGGATCTGCTGTAATACCTTTTGCCCTTTCTCCTGTTAAAACAGTTTGAGGTGCTCTGGAGACCTTCTGGGGTTCAGATATACCCTTATCACCAGACAAAAAAGTCTTGGAAGAAACCACCCTTTGGTAAAGGGTGAGTCTCCCTCTGTCATTTACAGCCAGCCTTTTTCACTGCCCACTGCTAAATCCCCAGTTGCCAGCAATTCAACCATCTTCCAGTATAGAAAATCCACGAGGTGTCATGGTGACCAGAAAAACACCAGTCCAGTGCTACTAGATGATGATTATCAGCCTAGGCTGGGTTCAGCTGGCAATCCAGGGCTGAAAGCAGCTTTGCCCTCCATACCAGCTGATCCTGGGCAAACAGCTCCCTGCCAGAGCTCTGTGTGGCAGAAACTGCTCCCTTGAACTCAGCCTTAGCCCTGACTCTTCCTGGACCTGCATTTCCCTGTGCTCAGGTCGGACCAGGGCACCTTTCTGGTGTGTGTAGGTGACACAGGAGGCAGGGGCTGCCTGGCTTGGTGACAGAGCACTTTGGGTCCTGCAGAGAGCCCAGTGTGGCACAAGCCCAGCATGGCATGCAGAGAGCCCAAGGCAGCCTTAAGAGAGAGTAGGGCAACATGGAGCAAGCCCAATGGGGCATGCAGCGAGCCCAGTGTGGCATGAGCCCAGTGTGGCATGAGCCCAGTGTGGCACACAGCTAGCCCAGCATAGCACACAGCTAGCCTAGCGTGGCACGAGCCCAGCATGCCCAAAACAAGCCCAGTGCACCCGCAGTTTGCCCCCATGCCTGCAGCTGGCCCAGGGTACCTGCAGCATGCCCAGCATGCCCGCAAGCAAGCCCAGCGTGCTCACAGCATGTCCAGGGTACCCTCAGCTCGCCCAGGGTATCCACAGCAAGCCCAGCGTGCTCACAGCTGTCCAGGGGTGCCTGCAGGTGACCCAGCGTGCCTGCAGGTGGCCCAGGGTCACCACAGCTGGCCCGAGATGTCCCCAGCTGGCTCAGAGTCCCCACAGCTCGACCAGGGTGCCCGCAGCTCGCCCAGGGTCCCCCCAGCTGGCCCAGCGTGCCCGCAGGTGGCCCAGAGATGCCCCTAGTTCGCCCAAGATACCCCCAGCTCGCCCAGGATGCCCGCAGCTCGCCCAGCGTGCCCGCAGGTGACCCAGAGTCCCCCCAGCTGGCCCCGGGTGCCCGCAGCTCGCCCAGGGTGCCCGCAGGTGGCCCTGCTGGCCGCTGGCAGCACCCGGCGAGCCGCAGCGGGTTGGTGGCGCGGCACGGCCGGCGGGGGAGGGCAGAGCAGCAGCCACTCCCAGGAACAGTAGTGAAATCGCCCCGACACTTTAACTGTCAATCAGGATTAATGGGGTATAAAACCTCCCCAGCGCCGCGGCCCTGAGCGGCAGAGACGGCAATAGGCAGAAATGAGTAAGAGCCAGAGCTGAACTAGTGCACGGCGTAATTCCTGCTCTGTGATCAGACACTCCAAGTGAAAAAACCGGGAGAGGGGGCAGAGAGAGGCGGTGATCAGCTCAACCTTTGCAACCGGCTCGGGACAGAACGTCTGTAGATATTTATAGATATTAAAACAAAAACAACAACCTCACCCTGAATAGAGCCTTTCTTAAAAAGAAGGTCCTGGAAATTCTGTCTTATTTAAGCAATTTCCTGAGTCTAAGAATAGAAATGAGCTGCCTGGAAGGCACTGCAGGCTGAAATTTGGAGACATAGGCTGCTTTATTTTATTTTTCCAAACATAAAACCTTTCATTTGGATACTGGATTTTTATGTGGGTCTTTGCAGCGGAGGGATGTATGGTTACTTTTAATTTTACTTTTTTTTCCGCCCTCTTTTAATTAAAGAAAAAGCTTTCCAGTTAAAAAGCAAGGAAACCGTTTTACCTGCGTGTGACAATCCCAGAGGACACCGATCAAGAAACGGGGGAGTGATTTGGTCTTCTGCACTACTTTACTCCTAACTCCATTTTTTTAGGGGGAGACAAGGATTTTTCCAGTCCAAGAACCTCTTGCCCCCAAGTTTTGGAAGGGGGTTGAAGACCTGTCACCCATTCGGGGGTGCATGAAGGGTATTGCTTTTCTTCCTCTGTCAACTTGGTTTTGTGGAGGTTTGGAAGAGAACTTTGCCTGGGAGAAGAGGATGATCTGGAAGTGGCTGGGCGCGCTGCTGCTGTTCCCGGTGCAGATGGTGTATCTGGTGGTGAAAGCTGCCGTGTGCCTGGTGCTGCCGCCCAAGCTGCGGGACCTGTCCCGGGAGAACGTGCTGGTCACCGGCGGGGGCCGAGGAATCGGCCGGCACCTGGCCCGGGAATTCGCCAGGAGAGGAGCCAGGAAGGTGAGCAGGGAGGGGAGGGGGAGCACCCACCTGCTGCTGTGCCAGGCAGCCCTGGTCCCTCACCTCCAGGTGGGATTGGTGGGGTCACTTGGGAAAGGTGAGAGAGGCTCTCACTTTGCAGAACTGAGTCATTACCTTGACTACCTGTCAGAAGTTGCCCACTCCTCCATCCCCGCATCCTGCCTTCCCTCGTGAATCCCCCCTCGTGAATCCCCCCTCGTGAATCCTCCTCTGCTGACAAAGGAAAGGTTTTCCCCTCAGCCCAGGTTTCCTGTGGCAGGGGAAGGAGATCTGAGCAATTCCCATGCATGGAGCCAGCGCTCACTTCCATTGCTGTTTCCCGGGTTGCTTCCTGGCACTGCTGGTCGTGGGGATCCTGAACAGAGAGCTCTCGTATCCATCAGGATCACATCCAGCCGTGTCACCCCAGAGGAGAGGGGCAGGTGGCTCTGGGACAGTGGGGAAAGGAGTTCCTTTTCACCATGATGGGTTTCCATTCGCAAAATTAATTTCTAGTGCGTCCTGAAGTCCCTCTTATGTCACTTCTGGGCAGCCCAGAGCTGTTCAAAGGGAAGATGAATGAGAACCCAGCAAGAAAAGCGCAGCTTGAGTGGGAGCTGTGGGATTGTTTACACGTTTCCTTTGGGAGAGAGGCTGAGACTGCTCTGTCTGCACAGCAGCCCAGAAGTGCCAGTGCAGCTGGTGGGTTTGTTCTCTTGCTCAGGAACTGCTGGTTTACCTTGAAATGTTGTGGTTTGTGAAACAGGTATGTCCCTGTGTGTGAATCAGTGAGGGATCCAGAAACACACCTCCCTGGAATGAGGCTTGGCATGGAAAGTTTCATCTCCCCCTTTATGGGTAATAAAGGGGAGGAATGGTGAAATTAGACAGCTGCACAAATACTTCTCTGTGTGAGAGGATGAATGAGAGTAAATAGAGAAGAAAGAGAGGAAAAATACAGAATGAGAGGCTATTTAAAGAAAAAAATTTGCATCTAGTTCAGGATAGTGTTCTGCCACTTCCTTACACATGCATTACAGTTTTCTGTGTGGTACAGAGCTATTCTGGCATGTAACTCCGAGGTGTAAAATATGTCAGCATTGAACTTTGATGTTTGTCTATGTTTGTGTTTAAACATCATGTTGAGATTTACACATTCTGGGAGTCAGAGCAAACAAGTTGACTGACCTTTGGACCCAAGCAATTTGCTGAAAGTGTATTTATATTATCTGTTGGAATACCACGCTTCATTATTTATTTATTTAGGGCGGCTGGTTGCTATGCTGAGCTCTGGCATTAAAGTGCCACCATTTCGACAGCACATTTAAGAGCTGTTTTGCTGCAGTCGAGCTGGGAGCTGAACAATGGCCCTGAGGAACCAGGGAACAGGGGCCAAAAGGAGACAGGGCTTTTTGAGAGAGAGCTGAGGATGGAATTACTGTAAACAGACACAGACTGGAGGCTATCTGTATGTCTTATCTACAAAATCTCTACGTATTGTGCAAGGAAAGAATAAATGAAAATAATTACTGGGAACCTTTGTACTTGTTTCATACAATGTTCTGAAATGCTCTGTGTTGCTAGTTAATGGTTAGACCATTGGGGGGTTTTGCCTTTTGGGATGTTTTCATGTGTGTCATCAAGGTGTTTAAGTTCTTGCATTGACTCAATCTGAATTAGATTTTCTTTTCAGTTCTGTCATGGTGTCCAGTTAGTCAAATATGGCACTCAGCAGGGTCATCCCCTTGGCAGCAGCACTGCCTGTCAGCCTGTGGTGTGAACACCAAAGCTGGCTTATTCTCCTTAGCAGTTTTAATGCCAGTTTTACCTACATGTGGTAGTTTCCATTCCCTTTGCTCTGGGATTTCATTTCTTTCTTGTTCCTGTGCTCAGCCCTAAATGTGTGGATTTTATGCCGTCTCCATGTACCATGCACAACCTTCTGCTTGGCACTTCTCTTCAGTTCTACACTTTGCCTTTGACAATCAAAAAGAAATGAAAAAGGCTTGCAGCGTCTAGCAAGTCATCTTTTGAGAAAGCTTGTGAAAAGTCACTGGTTTTCTCTTTTCACACTGCTAACTGTCTTACAGTGGTACGCAAGGCTTGTATTATTGATCATAATAAATAACTTAGAACAGATTCTGGTTATCAGACGGTGTCGTCACCATGTGCCAAGTTTAGAAAAAGACTTCCAGCAGAGGCATGGAGTCCTGGGCCAAGCCCAGTGTGCCATGGAGGTGGCTGGCAGCAGCAGCACGGGTTCAGGTTCTGCTGGAGGGTGTGCAGCGTGTCCTGACCAAGTGCTCCGGCGCCTGCGCACACAGACATAGTGGCGGGCTTTTGGAGGTAGGCGGCGATATATAACCATATTTTTGAGATTAGAATCTTCAGAAAGATAGGTTAGTTGGGACTGTGAGCACATGAAGCTTCTCTGGTAATTAGACGGGATGGGATTTCATCTTACACTCGCTTTCAGAGGCTGGTTTCGCTGCTCACCAGTGAGATGTATCGGAGCCGTTTTCACACAAGGTGGCAAATGTTGTATCCCAACAAGATTATGAATTGCCACACCTGCAACTCTTCTACTGTAAAATTTGGTGCTGCATTTAAAGCTATGAAGATGACAAGAAATAAATCCCAAAAGGGTTTATGCAAATGGAAATACAGTGTGTTCTCCTTGATTGATGAGCATGGAGACTAAAATTCTCAGTCTGACAGACTCTTGGGCACAATCTTGTAAATCCACCCTGATTCCCATTCTTTACCCCCATTGCTCTGCCATTGTGCCTCAACTGTGCCTTGGATAGATCAGTGTCTAAGAGACATTTCCTTCTCAAGTGGTGTTTCTTTTCTCACAGCTGTACGTTGGCCTCTCCAAAGACATGGCCAATAAGGGCACAAAACAGTGCCAGTTCTATCTGCAGCTTCAGAAGTGTATGTTCTGCTTTTTTCCATTAAAACTGCCAGCAATTTTTAGGCAATGAGAGACTTCAGTCACCAACTCCTCCCTGTTCAGGTATACACCGAGAGATCAGAGGATCCATACTCCATTTGTAATTTCAAGTAGTTGTCAAGAACTACTTGGTCCTGGGAGGCTCTGTGTATTGAAATGCTTCCTGGAGCACTTCTGGGAAAAGCCAAGAGCTGTATGCAGAGATGGAGTGGTTACAGATGATCCAGGACATGTTAGTGTTATTATGAGGGATGAACAGCACTGACTTTTCTCCGGAAATGCTCAAGTGTTGTAATCCAACTTCCCAGAGCTGTGTCCAGATTCATAAGTGCCGGCTGAGGAGCTACTTTGCTCTGGCTGAACTGCTGCAGAAATTAACTTTCTGCTTTCAGTTCCTTCTTGGTTGCTTGCAAAATTCAAAATCCTCCCTGCTGCTTGCTTTAACTCTTGAGAATTTTGACTGTACCTTAAAAGTATTTGGTCAGTGAAGCATCACCTCTGCCTCACACACTGATAGCTCTGTCAAGGCTTGGAGCTGTTGATACTCTGGTGAGCCAAAATGGCAGAGAATGTCTGTGTTAATGAAATGGGAGAAGGAGAGACTTTTATGAGTTTATGATTTAATGCCTATGAAATAAAAATCCACTTCCAAAGCCTAACAGTGTTTTTCAAAGACTGTACTGTATAATCTGGTTAATATTGGGAAGACTGGCCCCTTTGAACAGTATTTCTTGTGTTGGAGAACAGCCCTCTGCAGATGTGAGCAGTCAGGGGGTGCAGGGGCTGAATGGGTTCATTCAGTGCTCAGTAGACTGGGAAACTGCTCCTGGTTTCCTCAAAATCATTTGATTTTCCTACAGAGGTTTCATTATAGTGCCTTTGCCAGGGAGTTTTCAGCCCTGGTTTTGATGGGCTCCAGTGAAGAAGTTTTGATTCCTATGTCTTGCTCTTTGTTAGGTTTTCTTTTAGAAACACCTTGATATCTAAACATTTTCTTTGTTCTTTTAATTTACTTTGTTCACAGATTATCTAATCTGAGGTGTGACTGAACAGGAAAGGAATGCTTGGTTCTTAGGCATTCTGGATTGTTAAATGTCAACAAAACCTAATAAAAGTAACTGAAAAAGATGTTAATGATAGGACAGAAACAGATTCCCCAACTCTAGTATGTAATTCAGTATTCTTGGTTATCTGACAGTGACTTTGGAAGAGTTTCTTGGGCCTTTCAAAAAAAACCCAACAACCCTGAAATCTCAACTGCTCTTTCCATCAGTATTTTCACAACATTTTTCAAAGTCAGACCTCAATGTCTGCATTTTGGAAGATTCCTCATCATTTGGTTGTGCTGTCCTCTTTCAGTTGAGTGACAGTTGGGATAGGAAGAAGTTGAGAGAGGAAGGAGCACCAAGGAAGGGATGGATGAGAGCTCAGTGTTCCACTTTCTCCAGCAGAACTGAAAACCTCAGAGGAATTGCAAGTGTTTGAAAGCCTTGCATAATTGGAGGAGTTTAGCTGTGTGAGATTGGAGGCTATTTTGTGTTTAGGCTGAGAGTATTGGAGAGAGGTTATGTAAAAAATGGTATCAGGTCTCAGAATTTAGCCTTGTATTCCCAGTAATGGAAAATCTGGCAAGTTTTGAGATGAGCTTATCAATGGCACTCTCCTCCCACACAAGCTGCATCTGTAGGTCTATGAATATTTCACCTTGGTCTTTATGAATCACGTTGACATGCTATTTCACAGATTTCACAGCAGATTCTGAGTTGGAAGGGACCCCACGAGGATCATGGAGTCCAACTCTTAAATGAATGGCCTGTGTATTACTGTCCTGATTTGTATGAACTGATATATACCTTCTAAAAGCTCCTCTGTAACACATACCAGTGCAGCATGATCTAGGATTAACTGCCCTGTGCCTGGAGCTGGGTATTAAATTAATACTGATCTCCTGAATTGAGGGCAGAATACAGCACTGCTGCTGTTTCAGAGCTGTGACCTTTTTTTGAGGCGCAGGACAAAAGCTATGAGTGTCTCCCATGGATTCAGTAAGCGTTCTCATTCCAAAATGTCTTCATATATTGGTCCCTCTCAAGCATTCATCTCTGGTTGCACTTTCAGAGCCTGTAGAAGACTCTTAGTGAACTGCACTGGAAATTATCTCTTTCCTGAAGAAGAGTCTGGCATCAAATTCCTATCACACAGGGATGGGAATGTTCATCTGGATGGGCTGTAGTGTTTCAAACCTGGAAACCTTGCTTTTGTTGTGTACAAAGTGTGTAATTCCTGACCATGTGCTGGGGCAGTGGGGAAGGGATGAGATCCCTGCAGGAGCCCCAGCAAGCCCTTCTGCTTCTGTCAGCTTCAAAATCCACTGTGCTGGGCCAGTTGTCAAGGAGACACTTTTGTTCTGGAAGTAATAACTGATTTCTGACACGTTCATTCCTTCTCAGCTCACAACATGACTAGACCTGATCTGGCCACCCCAGAGAAGATTAGTCCTGATAGAAGGAAAAGAGCTGGTTTAACATGACATGCTTTCAGAGCTGAGAGGACCTGATTTTCCTCAAAATCTCATTAATCATCATGTACTTTTTTTTTAACAGGCATCATGACCTAAAATAATGAAATCAGGAATCCTTTAAAATTATGTTTATTTAAAAAATGGACACAGTTCTAATGTACATTACCCAGTGCAATATGCCAGTGTGCTGCACTACATTAAGGAGGCCTGGTGGATAATAATTTTTAAAAGACTCAGTGTAAAATTTTTATAAAATTAGATTGCAGTGCTAAGACAACTGTTGCCAAGTGAGCATCTGTCCCCATTCTGATTGCTTTTCCTGCCCTGTGCTGGTACCACAATGACTACACCCCATGTGTCTAATGGATTTCTCTGTAGTCATTTTGAAATGCAAAAAAGTAACCATTTGGAAAAGGCAGTCTGACATGTCTCAAAGTGAAAAGGATCATGTAATCTAAACGGAAAGTTCACGTTTTCTATGCTGTAGATATTTCAGTGTAATGAGAATATTTACCTGCAGTGCAAATATCAGGTTGTAGGTGATTAATCTCTCCTGTTGTGTGTGTGGTTGGAAAGAAACCACCATAGGAATGCAGCAGCTTCAGGGATATGTTAAATGATGGTTACTTTAATCTTTCTTAAATTTAAGCACTTAATCTTACAGTGAGCTATTAGAGCATGTCACAACTTATCAGCAACCAGAAGTACGTGAGAAGAACTGGGGAGTGAATGTTTTTCCATGTCATGCAAAATAATACATTAATTTGAAACTTCTGGTAAACCATGAGAGCCCAGATCTGATTGGGTAGCTTCATGGTCTCCAGAAAGGCTTTATTTCTCCAAAGATTATATCCTGACGGCAGCTTTATTTAATGGCTTCCTGTTGGCAGCTCCCTACTTTGTTGATTGGATTTAAGGATGGGCAGAAGAGCCCTTGTTTGGAGTCCCAGGCTGCGATGGCATGGAGCCTGTGCTGGGTGCTGGTGCCAAGGCCAGCAGTTGGAATAACATGCTGAATAAGTGTCTCTGCCTGGCAGGCACCGCCAGGATTTATCAGCTCTCACATCTTCGGTGTCTGTGAAGCAGCTTGGGCTGGAGCTGTTTTAACTTATAGTTTGGAACATACCTGTCTTTTGTTGCTGGGTATGTTGTAAGGAGAATAAATAATGTTAACAAGTAGTGGAACTTGCAGAGTTGCAGGCTTGTCATCTCCCATCGAGACACGGTGATGTCATGAGAAAATATTGTCCCAGTGAGACCATGCTGTGTTGGCACACCAAGATCCAGCACTTTTTAACATGCTGAAGGTCCAGCATCAAGGCAGTTAAATGAAGCTTCCCACTAAAGACAAGGACTGTGCCAATGCTGTAAAAAATCTTGAAGTTTTAAAGATGAGGTTATATATTAATGTCATTGCAGTGCCTCAAAAACTGACTGCACACACCAGAAACTGTTTAGCAGAAAGATGCTAAATGTGCTCTAGAAGAACAACAGCAAAAGATGATGCTGGCCTCAGGGTTGGCAGGGATAAAATAAATAAATGTGACAGTGGAGATAAAAACCAAAAGGCCACAATGAGTACCAACACAGATCTCTCTGCTGATTAAAGCCAGAAACTGCAGCACCACTCGTTGAGCCACTTGAAAGTTTTGGGGGAGGCTTGACAACAATGGAAATTCCAAGGTGGGGTTTGAAAAGCAGCAGTAAAAAGTTTTGAAGAACGTTTACAGAGGTGCAGGAAGTGTGGCAGAAAACAGATAGAGTGTTTTAGAAATCAATGCTGGGAGGTAAAGGCTGCAGTAGAAGACCTGATGCTAAATGAAAGGTGTTGGGAACATGGGTATAGTGAAGGTGAATCCCTTGAAAGTGAAAACAGAGGCTCAGCTTTGGCAAGCTGGAGCAGGAGGCAGTGAAATTCAAAATGAGCTGACCTGGGCAAAGCAGTAGATGAGGTGTTTGTTCTTGAGCAGGGGGTTGGAGCAGAGGACATCCAGAGCCTCAACCATACTCTGATTCCATGATTCTCAGTCTTATTTGTACCACAGAAAGGAAAAAGGCAAATTTTCTGAACTTCAGGGTTGACAGGAAGGTTTTGGTCTGTGGCGTTTCACGTTACTTATCTGAAGTGATTCATCCCTATTTTATTTGCGTCGTTTCATCACCTACAGTGACTTGTAAAAGTGCTGCTGTGTATTTATGTTGCATTTATGTCATGGCTCTGGCACAGGCTAGGAAAAAGTCTCAGATTTGTAGAACTATTTCCATCTGAAGCACTGTAGGTAGTTTTTACTGCATTATAAAAGAATCAAACACGCTGTTGAGCTAATGTCTAATTTAATTAGCCAGGCACAGCAATTTGCTTTAAGAGTGACCATAATCCCTGCACACAGTCCTAACCATTTGACTAAAACATTTTAAAGGAATCAAAGATTTTATTATTTTTAAGCCTGCTGTGGAAACCTGCCTTATTAGGGTGATACTGTGCAGTGGATAGTTAAAGTAGGAGGAACTTAGAAAACGCTGAATACTGAATGCCATTTCACAAAGAGATCAGCAACATTCAAAGTTGGCACATCAAGAACTATCTGGTTTTACATCAAACTGCCAGAGCCAAGACCAGGAACTCGGCCTGACAGTAACCTGAGAGGGATAAAAGTATTAAAGGAATTAAAAAAAAAATAGGAAAAATAGATGATGATGAAATTCACAGAAGTAGCCAGTTAATTAATTCTACAGGAGTGATGGGGAAGAGAAAAAAAGGCAACAGTTCTCTTGATTTCCTTCCCATAAAGTTGGACAAGGATCTAGAAATTCTGTATCTTTCCTTCTGGGCAGTTTGAAAATGTCAGCTAATGATTACTGTGTTTGAGTGGGTTTTTTTAAAATCCACTAACAAATGCCAGTTAGTGTTTAATGTTCGCTTTCCCTTTGATCCCTGGCCTGAATTGAAGACACAAATCTAACACAATTGCTGCTTCAAGGATTTCTGCTGGAAAGGGAGACTGAAAAGAAAAACTGTCCAAGACAGAGAACAACAGCCTCAGAGCTGACCACCGAGAGAGAACAAGCTCTGGCATTTTTAAACCTGTGCTTATCAGGAATATAAGGCAGAAATTATTAGAGAGATCTTTTTAGCTGGGCCCAGAGTCTGTTCTTCAAAGCATCCTGTCAACATCCTGAAGAGTCGAACAAGTCAGACCCAGGCACTGCCAGATCCATTGGCTGATAACACTGACGCCAGGAGAAAAGGGTCAAATACATGTTTTTTGACCTTTATCCCAGTGGGGATTAAATTGATTCTAATTAATAGACTTGGGAATAGATGGGTACCTTGGCAGAGTTTGTAATTAATTTAAATTGTTCATCCCATTAGCTTAGCCATAAACTATGCATAATTACAATGGGATTTTGTGGACAGCCACCCTTATGTTGCCACCTTCTTAATTGCAGTTTATTGACTGCAGTGCTGCAGAGCTTATTTGTTTTGGTTAACACAGGGATTTCTGTTGTCTTACACTGCCTGAGCAAATGTGTCAGCACTCCACTTCTGGCAATAAAATCATGTTTGAAAGCACAAATGCAGCTCTGCTGAATCAGTTGTGCTTTAGGTGTGTGCCTGTGAGGTAAACCTGGCTCTTGGTGTGTAATCAGGGACAGTTGTACCTCTGAGTACACTTAAACAACATCAAATTATACATAATTTTGAGGTGGTATAAAAATGATGCCTGGAAATATTCTGGCTGTGATGATCCTGTAGAATGGCATAGTTTTAGCCACAGTTAGAAAGAGTCTGTGTAAAGGTGGGGTGGCAGTTGGTGTAACCTGTCTAATAATATATTTCTTCCCTTATCTCAGTGAAAGAGTCATTTAATATAGGTGCAAATGGAGTTCAAACTGGACTTCTCATCCACTCATTGTCCCTTCCCTTGGGCAGCACAGGTGTATCCATAGGTATTGTTTGTCTTTTTGGTTGGTCCTCTTTCCCAGTAAGTCCTGGACTTGAATCCTGCAGTCAGAATTCTGTGACTGCTGGCCTGCATCAGAAAGATCTGCAGGCACTGAAGAAGATCTTACTTTAGTGTTTCTTAGAGGCTTTGCTGAGGAGCAAATGTCTCTTTTATATTAAGAAGTCAGGAGTCACCAAACAACCATGATCTTTTATGTGCTTCTAATTAGGGGTTTGTTCTCTTTGCCCTTTGAATCACCAGGTACACCCAAGTTACATTTTCAAGGTTTTCTTTGTGTCTGAGGAGCTGACAGACTTGCACCACTTCACCTGAAAGCAGAAATACTTAGGTAATCCTTTTACTGGATCTCAAAAAAACCCCTCAAATACACTGAGCAGTCCATCTTTCCATGCCCTTCAACAGAATGGATCAGCAAGAACAGTGGGCAGTCAGATGTTTTCTACATGAACATTAAATTAGTGTTTGTCTTCCATCTGTCATTTCAGTCTGCTTGCTGGCAGTAAACACAGACAGTTTGTCTCTGATCAGCACTTCCCTGGGCGAAGCTTGGTGGAGAGGGAACAGAAAATCCTGACATCCCCTTTCAGCAGCTTGGTTTGATGTTCACTGCAGCCTCAAATTCCCTGTACTCAACTCAAAAAACCTTTGCAGTGAGGACAAACTCAGCTTACTGCCTTAAGGAGCTGAGGTCACGTTTCCAAGTGGGATATTAAAGACATCCAGCTGGTACAAGTGCTTCTTTCCCAAATGGTAACAGCTCAGGGCTGGCTCTGGCCACAGTGAGCTGTCAGGAATTATGTCAGAACATTTCCAAGGCCCTTGGGAAACACAGGAGTCCTGCTTCGCTGAACCGAGCTGTTGGATTTTGGGTTTGGGATGTGCTGGTTGTGCAATGCTGGAGCTTTTTACTGCTTGTTCTTGGATTGTAATCCATGCCCCTCGGACACCCCTGTGCTGTGTTTATATTTGATGTGCTCATGGAAGTAGGTTTGCCTCTTCAAAAGCAAAATCTTTACCCATCAAAAGGGACTGCAGTGTTTATTTCCCTGGATGATGATGTGCAAGTGTGGCAGACTGCTCTGTGACACCTTTCCTGCTGAAAGGAGGGGAGGTGTGTGTGTGCACACGTGTGGGAAGGAGATCTGGAAGGAGACCTTGTGTGTCCTGCAGAGCCCAGAGTTCAGCAGTTGGTCAGCCAGCTCCTCCTGACATCCCTGCACTTGTGTTCAGCTCTCACTGAGCTCTCCTGATGCCTTTGACCACAGACACTGTCTGATCTTAGGCCAGCATTTGTGCAAAATCAGAAATACAGAAGGAAATCCTACACCTCTAAAGGGGTTTTGGTTTCTCTTCCTCACTGACTTAAAAGGGACAAGAGATAAAGAATTCTAAATTATAAAATTTCACGTTGTTGTTGAAATTGTCAGTGTGGTGAATAATCAGAATGCTGGTTATAGACTGAAGGAAGATCCATTTCAGAGGGAGTTGATATGTTTGGGATGAAGTTAGAATGGCTCCTTTAGCCACTGGAATCAGTAAAAACAGTTCAAACCCTTTGGGTTTGCATTTGAGTCCCAGATTTAGGCCAAGTGGTGTCATTTGTTTCAGGATCCAGGCTTCTGAGCACAATTCCAACATGGACAATCCATCCCAGATCTCCCACTGCTGCACGTGGGGATTGCTGTCCCTTCAGGCCATGACTCCAGTTGAGTTTGTCACTTACATTTCAATGGAAGCAAAGACTGTTCCACAGTGCATGTGAATCAACCAAAAATAGGCCTGTTTTTTAGGGCTACATTTCACACACTTTTTTGAAGCAGTTTCCAGATCCATAGATGATCTGAAGCTGCTGGTGGGGAGAGAACCCTTCAGGCAAAGAGCAGCCTTTGAACAGGGAATTATTCTGCCTCAATATTCTATTTCTACCCCTCAGTTACTGACCAGGTTACTTTACATGGTTTATTCTATTGGAAAATCAGCTTTGTCTCATGGTCTGTGATAGCTCAATTGGTTTTATGTTCGCATTGAAGTGGCTTAACTTGGTTTTGCATTGCAGTGGCCTGAAAAGCACTCAGTCACATCCAAGGGATGGTAACTTCCAGGCAGCTGTAAGTTAGGAATGTGCTAAAGCTGGATTTGTGGCTGCCTGACCAGCCCCTCTTGTTTAAATAAGTATCATTGTGGCAGAATCTGCTTAGAATGGCTTTGATCGTTTCTGGATAAAAGTAATGAACATATAACTTTCGTTTCTACTTTTAGATATTTTATTTAACCAGGGCTGTGCTGTTTCCCACATTTTTTGTAAGCAGGGTAGCTACTTTATCTTAACAGTGGACTGAAAAAAAAAGGTAAAATCAGTGAAAGACCCTTTTTAAGCCCTGCTGCACCCCTGGGGCTGTGTGTGCTCTGAGAGCTTCCAGTGCTCTGATTCCCATCCTCCTTTGACTTAATAGACTGAGAGAGTTAAATATGTCCTGAAAACTGCCATTTGTACAACACATGAATAGATTTTAGAGATTCTGCCCTGTTGCATAGCAACAGCCACCATTAAAAAATAACATTTTGAAAAGCACATGAAAAGATAGGCAACCAGTTAAGCATTTCAATATTGAGGCTTTCTTCTAAGCAGTGCCCTTAATTTCTTCAACTAAAATTCTTATAAGAAAGGCACCTTTTGACAGCTTTTATACGGTTTGAAAATGGTAGCAGTTCTTTTTCTGGAGGCAAAGAAAGGCTTGTAGGGGAGCTTGTCTGGAGCAGTTGCTGGTGTTCAGTTTATACACAAATTTAAGGCAGGCTATTTTAACGCCAATACTTCTCCAGTAGTCTCACGGGAGAAATTTTGGGGTTTTTTTCAGTCAAGAGCTGCATCCTATTATGCACATGGATGATCTGGAGCATATTTTAGCCCTTTCTGGAGGGCAGTTTATAATGGCAGCACTGGGAGCATTATTCACCGTTAGATTTCCATGGCTGTTTTTGTTGCAAACCTTCTCCCAGCTCAACAAATTTAAACCCTTCCCTAGTTTTTCTTGTCAGAGATGTTTAGAGTGTAACATCTAATCGATAAATTTGTATTTTTTATTTTTACAGAGCTTGTAGAGGACTTTTTATATATCCCCCAAAATAAGCGAAGTGCTGGTGAATTGCTCATCATGATTTAGCCTAGAGCAAAGCTGAAGGTGTTCAGAATTCAAGCTGACAATTCTTTAAACTGGCAGTGCAGCATAACTGATGCTTTTGTAAGCTGTGCAGGGTCTAGCCTAGGAATCAGAGCTGTCCTAGGTGGATGCAGTGCCCAGCCCTCCCCGGGAACTTAAAACCACCCAAACATTTCAAGGTTAGGCTGCTGTGCTACAGAATTCATCTCAGAAACAGAAAGGCAAAGTCCAAAGCAGAATCCACTTCGATTGGCACCTGGTTTGTAGCTCTTTAATTCTTCTTTTCCATGCATTTATATTGTCAGGTTTTTCCACTTCGTTAGTTAAGAAGCAGCAGACCTTTCAGTTAATTGTTGGGTGAAGAGGCAATTGTGGGCAGTTTTGCCCAGTCAGGTGAAATAACACTATATTTGAACCACTTTTTAATTCCGTATGTCCCTTCCTCCTAACGTTACCCTGTAATCTAAACTTTTGGATTTTTTTAGCTTTCCAAAAACAAACAGTGTTACTGTTCAGCCTCGACATAACTTTTTGTTGTAGTAAATGTTTAACTCTGTTACATGAACATTTAACCTGTCACATGTTAAGAATTCTTCACCTGGAGAGTTATATGCAATCAGGAAAAATAATAATGCAGCATTTTGGGAGGAAAACGTGCACACAGCAAACCCTCAGTGATGCTGCAATGTCCTGTTGGACTATGGCAGTCATTTCTTTTTCCCCTTTGAAATGTTATTCACTGACTTTCTATCCCTTCATCCTGTCTGCTGTGCTTCCAGGACAAAAGGGCTTTCTGCACCTGCATATTTACCCTCCCCACAATTTCCTGAGAGCTCCGTGGACATTTTTATAAGAAGCTGGATTATAGGGATGCCATGCCAAGCAAACGGAGGCGGCAGCAGCACACTAGTTATTTTTGCAGGGTGGAGTATTATATTTCTATTGGTGGATGTCTCCAGAGCCTTACCTCAAATACACAACTTTTCTAACATTACCCCTCTCCTCTCCCCACCCCCAGATTCGCCACTTCTTCCTGCTCTGCAGCCAGAGAATTTGACTGCGGGATATTTCTTTGTGTGCTTTGGATCCCTGGAGCAGCGGCCGCTTCTCACACATGGTGTGGCAGGACATTCACCATTAAAAATCTGTCCTTTCTTCCCCCACAGATGCTCGCAGGGACCTTTGTAGGGTGACAGCTTGTGGCCACTTGGTGCTTTTCGTTGGAACGTGCACTCGGTTTGACCCTGTCGCAGCGTTAATGGGATTGTAAAGGCTGACTCCTGCCTGACCTCTCCTTGCAAACAACCCTCACCCTTCCCCTTCCTCCCTGCTCCGAGCTGAGCTGGGAAGAGTCGCTCCCAAGGCAGTCTGGAGTGGCAGTTCGTGCTGCAGACGAAAGCAATTGGAAAAAAACACTGAAAAAAAAAAAATCAGCATGGGGCCACCTGTCCTTAAATAGTCCTGACTGTGAGAACAGTGGGCATCTGTTCCCTTCCTTAGGGGGAGCTGGTCTTAAATGCCTGTGTGCAGACAGAAAATCACACGTTTTCTTTCCAAGAAGGCCTCTGTTGAATAGCAGGCAGGTGTTGACATGCTCCTCTGTGATTTTTTTTAGGTGCTGTTTGGTTTCTTTCAGAGGAGAAAAGGGGTGACTTGGGGTACAACTGGAACTGACTGTTGTTTAGGTGAATAATGTTAATCCCATTGAGTGCTAAGTCAACATATAAAGTAATAAAAATTCTGACTCTAGACTAAAAGGATTGGAATGCACTCTTTTAGTACATCTAGACTCCTTCTGAAGTCTCTTTAGCCCTAACTTTTAATCTCATTGCTGTATGGTACTCCTGGAACCAGTTTATTACAAAGTCTGTGGTTTGTGTTTACCAGGGTGGCAGGATTAAATTTAAATTCAATTCTTACAGGCTTTACAACTTCCAAATAGTAATCTAGAAAAGCTTGTGTGTAAAATAGATAATAGGCTTACTGTCTTGATTCTCCATGCTAACGTGCAGCCTTTCTCATACCTGTCCCTTGCAGCTTTGATATTCACTGTGGGAACTGAGAAAAATTCGCCACTGGCCTGCTTTGTTTGCTTACCTTTACAGAAGTGTCACTAAGGGGCCGGGTTAAGTATTTTGACCTACTTCAGGCATCACAAGGTTCTTTTTTTTTCCTTTCTAAAGCAAA
The DNA here is from genome assembly GCF_008360975.1 of Lichenostomus cassidix. NCBI lineage: Eukaryota > Metazoa > Chordata > Aves > Passeriformes > Meliphagidae > Lichenostomus > Lichenostomus cassidix. The sequence goes on from NC_139501.1 coordinate 4,611,081, forward strand.
GATTGGCTTTTCACACTGCAGGGCCACACCTTTCCCTCTTCCAGTAATCTGCCTTTAGCTGCCTCTCCCATGGAGAACTCCTGAAAGAACTTGTCTGCCTTTGCCTGGGGCCAAGAGAGGGGAAGGGGTGGAGGAGAAAACCCTTCTGCCATTGACAGGCAAAAGACATGGAGCTTTTGAGGCTGTGGGATTTAGCCTGCCGTTCTCACGATATGCAAAACTCTGCCAGGATTATGGGACACACTGGAATGCATTTTTTTCGGAGGGCAGACTGTGAGTTTAGTACTACCAGGCTTTGTAAATATAGGGGGATAAGGCTGGCATACTTCAGTGGATTATCTACACTTTGTACTTCCTAAAAGTATGCAGGAACTCTTGAGTGTTGGGTGCAGAAAGGCCTTCTGTGTTTGAACAAAGGTCTGTGCAATTACAGATACCAACTCACACAGAGCAACTTTTGTTCCTCTGCACTAGGAAGGAGGTTGAAAGGGGGAATGAAATGTGTTGACCTACCAACTACTTCCTATCTCTGCTGATCTGGGGCTGGGAGTTGTGGTTGATTTGTGGAGGCAGCAATAATGAGATCAGGCAGGAAGGGCATTCGTGTCTCTCTGCAACACTTTAATCTTTCAGTGTCTTCAGATTATATCAGGGAATTGCTTCATGAATCGTAAAATGGCGAAACCTTTGGAATGGAAGTTATATCTGCTAATCACAGCTCACCTTGTGTTGTAAAAGACCAAGAGTAAACAGTTCTTTACTCAAATACTGCCCAGATAACCCACGGGGAGTGTCTAGAAATGGCACATGTTGGGTCTCAGAAGCGTGTTTGTGGTGGGACACCTTTCCAGTACAGCTCCAGCTCACTGGAGGCAGAAATTCTAGCACAGCAGGTTTGCTGAAGATACAGTGCCAAAAGAACTGATGATGTAAAAGGGCAGCATTCCTTTGCTGCTGCTCTTGAATTGTGCTAGCCATAAAATGGGACCAAACAAGTTAACGAGCCTTGTAAATGATGTACAATTAGCTCTAACCCTGTGTCCTGCACCAGTAATGTCCTTCAGTCTCGGGAGGCATTGATCATGTGTTTATATTGTGGTTGATAACAGCTTCCATCTAGACCAGTTTATGTAAATTAGTGGCTTTATCTGATTTTGTGGTGGTCAGAAGTGTAACTCTTCTAGTGTTCTGGTGAAAGTCAGGCTTTGGCTCAGCAGTCAGGATTGGGGCTTTTGGCACGAAGTCACTGCAGGTCTGTGTTAGACAGCCTTGCCTTAGTCCAACAGCAGCAAAAGCCTTCCCTCTGACTCCCCTCCGACCTCGGGGCACGTCTCATTAGCAGATTAAATCCAGAGTTAAACGAGTCCTCTGGGAGCAGAGGATGCAGTGCCTGCCCCTCCAGCTGAAGGGATTTTCCTAAGGTCAGATAAGGAGTTCTGTGACTCCAGATCGACAGATAAGGTTTGTTTTGCAAAAATCCATTAATAAATCCTGGGAAAATCTGCAGCAAGTGTGATGTCACAGCCCTTGCCTACTTTGAAGTTCATCAAGGGGAGGAGGGCACAGAGTTCCTCTGTCATCATAAATCTGTTCTTTGCTGTGTCCAGCGGCAGGATGCTGCCCTGCAGTGTCAGGGATGGCTTTCCCATTCCACCTGCCTCCCTGGCCGCTGCCAGCCCGGGGTCAGCCCGAGGTAAGCGCGGGCAGGAAGCCTTGCAGCAGGATTATCCACCTCCCTGGGCTCCTGCCCTCGCAATTTTCTGGTCAGTAACTCTGTGAAAGGAGAGCGTGTCTGCTGCGGCAGGGACAGGCAGGCAGGGGAGGATGGCGAGAGATGAAGGGGGGAAAGAAATAAGGGCTGGATTCTTTCCAGGAGGGAAAACTGTCTGTCCAAGAATTTATCCAAAACACAAATTAAATATTCCGCTGTCCACCCCTAAGTTATGGTGAATGGGTGTCTGTGCAGCATCCTGATGGGCTGGGAAATCAGGAACACCATGTCTCTCTTCTCCTTTGTTCCTCTGCATTCTCCTCTGTCCAGACAGGAACTTCTGTGTCTGCTGGAGTCATTCTCAGCCTCCAGTTGGGACACACTTACTGCCAATTTAGACTTAAACTTAGCAAGGAAAGAGGAGACAGACCAGACTCTCAGCCCCATCCCTACATTTGGAAAACCGCGCTTCCTAATAAAATGGACCATTTCCTAAACCACAGGTCTGGACTCCTCATGAATGCAAAGTCCTTGAATCCCACCTGGGGCAGGATGAAGTGAAATGACACCTTTCTTGATGTTGACTAAGCAAAGAATAATATTGCTGTATCTCAAGGGTTGCGTCTCAAGGGAAGTGAGGAGCCAAGTGTTTGGGTAGCTGGAGCTCATGGGGCAGCAGCCAAACAGCCCCAGGCAGGCCCACAGTGGCTCAGCAGGTCAGGAGGAAACAGGAGGGTTTGTTCAGGAGCATTGAGAGCATGGATGATCATCCCTAATTGCAGGTTTTGCAGAAGGGAATGAATGCAGAAGAGCAGAGAGCTGAGGAGTTTGTAGAAAATCCCGAGACAATAGGAGAGTTAAGGACCTAGAAAACACCAGAAACATCAGAAAACTGCCCTATTGCCTGTGCAGAAAGAGTAAACCAAGCCCTCTGTAAAGATGTTCAGGAGCAACAGAAGCCTCAACTGTGAGACAAATGCAGCAACTCCAGTCTTGTCTCGCTGTAAGATCTGCTGTCCTGGGAGGCTGGAGGGAAACCTGTGCCAATTCAGTCTGGCCAGATGTAAGAGAGAAATTGAAAGGCTCATGATCTTGTAGGAGCAGTCAAGCTTGAATTTGGACCAAAAGCACATTGTATTGAGTTCTGAGTTCTATCCATCTGTAAAAAGTAGCAGAAACGACAGCAGGAGCCCTCACTTCCCACTGGGTCATCAGGGACCTCTCACAAAAGAATGGGCTTTTATTTACTGCCTTTCTCTTACACAGGCTGAAGCCTTCACCTGAGTGTGGACAGTATCAAAGCCACGAAAACTTCCCATGGAAAAAAGTCAGTGCTGAAATTAATGTTGTCAGCAGGATAAGCAGCAAATTCTGCCTTCCCCAGATGGCCCAGATTTTAACGGGGTCACCTTGCAAGACTTGCCTGTAGGATATTAAAGGTCCCAATGAAACTGTTGGGGCATAAAAAAAATATTATATCCAAGAGTTGCATCACAGACAGATGTTCCTTTGACAGGTTGTCCTTTGCTTAACTACTCTTCCATGTATGTTTCCTGACATTCAATGCATCAGTGGCAGCTCCTGGGAATAGGAGGCTGTGTGGATGTTTGAAACAGATTGAAGTGAAGAGTGAGGGATCTACTTTTTATTTAGCAATAGCAGTGTGAAGCCCTGGGGTGTTAGATATGTGAGGGCAGTTTCTTGCCTTACACTCTCCTTGTCTGACACCTTATTTCTCTTTCTCTCCTCTTCCTTTCCTACCTTCCATTGCTCTTCACCGAGTCACTTCATTTTTTAGTGTCTGCATTGACTAATCCAACCCTGCAAAGAGGGTGAAGTTCACCCTGATGCAAAAACTCTGTGGGCATCAGACTTGATGTTTGCAGTTGACATTCTGTAGTGGTTTTTTTCCCTTCTCTTTCCACAGAGATGTGGGTTGGGAAAGGGAGAGCAAGTGTGCATGTGCTTACAGCTGAACAGTATTTTGAAAATATTTCCTGAGAGCTTGTGAAATTTCTCACATGTTCCTGATTTCCCTTCAAGTCTGCAGTGTACACATGAAAAATATCCCTCGGTCTAGCCCTGGGATCAGAAGTGAGTAAATAGCCATCAGTTTTACAAGCTTTGAGGAGATGCCAAAGCCCTGATGGCCAAGGGTGATATGCTGAGGCTTTGGAAGCCAGGCCAGTGCACAAGCTGCAATTTCAGCCATATGCTTCTTACGGTTTTTCAGTCTGATCACAGCTTTTTCCTTGAAAATTACTTCCCCTGAGATAAGATTTCCCATGAAATGGCTCTGGCATATTTATACATGCTCTGAACTTTCTGGTCAACCAGATTCGTGTCCTTTGGAGAATTTGAGGATATAAATCTTATCAGTCTGAGTGTGTTTGTGTTCACAGATGTGCCAGTGACTTGGAAATGGGATTAATTGTAATTGTAACTCGTTTGGGAAATGGCTGAGGACTTGGGTGCTTCTGCCTTTCAGCCTTGCTTGGGCACAGAAGAGCTCTTTGACCCTGCCAGAGATTAGTTTTAGTACCAGTTATGAGATAAGCTTAACTAGTCCTTAAAAATAAGCATGTTAAAGCTCCCTGCAAGGCCTTTGTTGTGGGGAAGGAATACTGCATACATAATATATATTTTTTTATGTTTATCTTGCAGCTAGTAAGTTAATTGCAGGGGTTGAGCTATAAGCAGTTACGCAATTTAGACTTTTTCTTCCTGTTCTTTCAAGTTTTGGAAAACTCAATGATTCTTTAATCTTTGAAGTTTAAGTGTGCTTATTTTTAACTGTTAAAAAATCAATATACTGGTCAGATTCATATGCAATACACAGTGCTGTGGGAAGGAACCATAATCCTGTGTCACATGGAAATAGCACCATAATTTTGAATTTTCAATGTAGCAACCATTTCTGCTTTCTCTTTTGGATCTTGCTCCTGGAGTCACAGAGTAGTCACCTGATTGCAGTAACATGCTCCATTCAGTAATTTATTTTTTGCAGAACGACAATGACTCACCATTTATAACATGATGAGTGCTGAGAAGACTTAGTTGAAGAGCAAAAAGGATAGATCAATTCATTCAGAGATGTCTTAGGTAACAGAGATGAAATTATATTCCTTCTAGTAGCCTGAAAAGAAATAGAAAATAAGGTTGTGTACTCCCTGTGTCTCATTGTAAATCAAGTCCATGCTCCATTAGAGTGTTTGTTCCGTGAATATTCAGAATTTTCTGCGTACAAGAAGCAGTGTATCACTTTTACTGTGCTAAGAGGGAGTGGCAAGTGAAATCCTACATATATGAGCTGCAAAATAAATCCATGCTTGAAATTTCCTTCTTTAAAAGGTGTGTAGTAGGGTGAATGCTTGTTTGAAATGCACCTGGGACAGCACCAGCCTGCAATCAGCATTGCAAGTAATTACAGAGACTAGGTTGAAAATATACATTTTACTGCAGAGCAGATTTTATCTCCAAATGTAAAACATGAAGTAGAAAACACACCAGATATTCAGGAAGGTCTGTGGTTTTAGGATAAATTTATCATTCTGTACATGTGTATAGCAAAACCAGGAGAGATTTGAAATGACATGATACAGAAAATTTTCCAAGTGTTCCATATCCTGGTCATGTTAGGCTAAAAATCTGATTTTTTTGTTCTAGCTTGTGTTGCTTGTAAAGAATCTGTAAACAGAGGGTCAGCAGTGGGACACAGCTCCCACTTGATACTCCCCATGTAACAGAAAATCACTGCTTGTCTTAAATGAAGCAAAACACCAGCGCTGGCAGTGAGCACACATCAAAGATTCCCATCGACCCGTTGAAGTCAGGAGCATGTTTTAATTATTTCAGATACGAAACAGAAGCAGTTTGACTCTAACCAAAGCTTCTCGCTGCAGATCATCCTGTGGGGTCGGACTGAGAAGTGCCTGAAGGAGACCACGGAGGAGATCAGGATGATGGGGACAGAGTGCCACTACTTCATCTGCGATGTGGGGAACCGCGAGGAGGTCTATCGGCAAGCCAAGGCTGTGCGGGAAAAGGTCTGGGGGAGCACTGGTTATGGAGGGGCTGGGGGAGCTGGGAAAGGAGCTCAGCCTGGAGAAAAGGAGGTTCAGGGGGACCTTCTGGGTCTCCACAGCTCCCTGACAGGAGGGGACAGCCAGGGTGGGTCAGGCTCTGCTCCCAGGGAACAGGGACAGGAGGAGAGGAAACAGCCTCCAGTTGCACCAAGGGAGGTTTAAGCTGAATAATAATGAAAATATTTTCATGGAAAGGCTTGTGCAGCATCAGAACAGGCTGCCCAGGGCAGTAGTGGAGGCACCATCCCTGGAATTGTTCAGAAACAATGTGGATGTGGCACCTGAGGACATGGGTTAGTGGTGAACATGGTGGAGGTGCCAGGTTGATGGTTGGGCTTGATGATCTCAAAGATCTTTTCCAATCTTAACAATTCTGGGATTCTCTTATTCAGTATTGGATGAGACAAAAAATATATTCGGGAAAGAAGAAGGTTGACCATGCAGATAACATTGTACAAAGCCCAGCTACCTGTGTGAGGTGATGGAAAGGATTACAAGGCCCACGGGCAAAAATGTCAAAAACTATGAAAATAACAATGTATTTGGTCAATAATGGCTATTCAGCTCTAATGGTAACTGCTGATTTGTGAGGAGAGATATCATTTGTCACAAGTAATTTTCTTTTGTTGCAGGTGGGTGACATCACCATCCTGGTGAACAATGCTGCTGTGGTCCATGGGAAGAGCCTGATGGACAGCGATGATGATGCACTACTCAAATCCCAGCACATAAACACCCTGGGACAGTTCTGGGTGAGATGAGCTCTTGTGTCCCATGTAGTCTGAGTTGGGAACTAGAGAGGCAGATTACAGCCAGTAGGTCTTTCATGCTTGGTTAAAGCCAGTCTGTCTTGAAAACAGCAGAAAAAAAACAATGTGAGGAGCAAAGGCCACAGGAAAGAGGTCAAAAATAAATACCATTTTTTCGGGAGTAACTCAGTATTTGATGGTCTTTATTCCCATTCTGTGATTTCCAGTAAAACATTTGATGTAATTTGATTTGATTTCCAGTAAAACATGTGAAAGCCTGAGCTCACAGAGCAGTTTCCTGTGTGGTGATGTGTAGGGAACATCAGACAAGTGTGGGACTGCATTGCTCAGGGAGGGGAGATGTGAAACTAGGTCCATTTTGAATCACAAGACAGAAATAAAAAAGCTTCTTGTGATTTCATCACTTTGTTGAACAAGTTCTTAAGCACAGAAGGCACTCTGTTCATGACCTTTTTCTGGGGGTACTGCTTATATATATGCTAGGAAAGACTTTTCTTGTGTTTCTACACAAACTTTGCCTATTTAGAATCTCAGAAAATGACAAAGCCACAAGGTCCTCTTGCCACTCCTTTCCTGACATATGAACAGGACACTTGGGCTGCTTGTGTCTGTGTCACCTTACTTTTTTCAGTCACTGCTGTTTTCGTTGTATCGCTGCTGAACAAATTTCTTTTTCTCTTCTTTTAACTCTGTTCTTCAGACCACCAAGGCATTCCTGCCAAGGATGCTGGAGCTGCAGAATGGGCACATTGTTTGCCTGAACTCTGTCCTGGCCTTGTCAGCCATCCCTGGTGCCATTGACTATTGCACCTCCAAAGCCTCATCCTTTGCCTTCATGGAGAGCCTGACGCTGGGGCTGCTGGACTGTCCTGGAGTTAATGCCACCACAGTGCTGCCCTTCCACACCAGCACAGAGATGTTCCAGGGCATGAGAATCAGGTCAGTCCAGGGGAGCTAGAAGAAAGCATCTCATTTTAAATGAATCATCAGAATACACTCCTAATTAATGCTTCATTTAGTTAAGAGAATTCGATGTCTCATTTGGCTGCCTGGGAACAGAGGGTCACTCTAGGCCACCTGGGACTCATCAGACTGGTTCCCTCAGTGTGCTGGGATACTCCTGCAGCCTCTTCTGGGGAGACATTGGCTGCTGCAGAGAGCTGGAAGCTGTTTTTCCTTGCGTGTATTCCAGAGAGGGAGGGGAGGCAATCTGCAATCGAGGTCGTGCAAAAGGACCAAGTCTGCAAATTGCATGAGAATTAACAGCACAAGTTCCTTCTTTATTTACTGGAATACTTAATTCTTTCTCACTGAAAGGAATGACAGCCACTTATTGAAGTGAGACTATCAGTACTTCCTTTTTACCCCTGTCCAAGAGGACAAGTAATGGCTGTCCAAATTAATATTTTATAATGAGTAAAATAACCTGTTCATACAGACTGTGTTCTCTTAGTCAAGAAAATCTGCAAGTATTGCAGGAGCTGGGAAAAGCCTTATCTTCCTCCATTACTTTTAATACAGGGAGGAAAATATTTGTCTTTTCACCTGTCGAGGATTTGAATCAAGCAAAGAGGAGCAGAGAATAAAAGTAAAAACAGCAGCACTGAAAAGACAGCATTTGCTATTGGTTTGCATTCAAATTAAGAAAAACCCTGAATCAGAGCTCTGATTACATTCTGGTACTTCTCTGTGAAAGCACCAGCATGTACATTGCTAACTGTTTAGCTAGCTCAGTAGTACTGGTTGGAGCTGGGCTTTCTGCTTTTGGGCTTTTTAGCTGGAACTGGAGTTTTCTGCCTCTTGGAAGCACAGCCTGTCCTGGGCATGTCTGAAGGCCAGTGAGCAGTGATAAATTAGAGTAACAGGACTTGGACAGTGATACCTTAAAGAGGGAGCTTGCTTCCCATGTAATTGTTTTATTTTCTACTTTCTTCATTCAGGTTCCCTAGTCTTTTTCCTCCTCTCAAGCCAGAGACAGTGGCAAGGAGGACGGTAGAAGCTGTTCAGATGAATCAAGCCTTCCTGCTCCTGCCATGGACAATGCATGTTCTTGTCATCCTAAAGAGGTGAGGATTTCCTTTGCCCAGCAATAGCCTGGCCAGGTGGGGAAGGCTGACTTTGTTTTTGTGCCCCAAGGCAAAGCTCAGGCTGACAGGAGCTGCTCTCTCATCTCTTCCCTTGAAAAACATTCATGGAAGCAAAAGGGAGACACTTACTGAGATTCCCTTTGGAGATGTTTTCCCTGTGTATAACCCCTTTATGAAACCAGTTTCATGCCCAAAATTTTGATTCCTGAGGTCTGAACTGGATTTTTGTCTAGAGAAATTCTTAACAATTATCTTCTGCGGGTAGTTGATTGGGTTTTATGAAGTCAGTTGTTGGATTCCAGGCTTTTTATTGTGAAGGATTTCTGAACCATACAGCCTCTACATCCCAGCTGCATTTAGAGAGCATTGCCTATGTTACAGCAGGGAAACGATTGAATCAATATTTTTGTGAATGATCAGGACAGGAATTTTAAGGTCCGTAAGGAAAAAAAGTCATAACTTCCTATCCTGAGACAACCAAAGAGAAAGGACATTCACTGTTGTGTTTCCAGGACAGTTTGCAGTAAAGACTTTGGAAAAGCTGCTGCAGTCAGGAACTGAAACAAGGCCATGAGACCTCTGTGGAAAATAATTTCAGTAATGCATTTCAAACAAGAAAAAATAATTCACAGTAAATGCTTTGCTCCGAATATAAAATTTGAGGTAAAAGTTCCCAGAAATTCTACTGACAAGAAAAAGGGCTGTTCCACTTCTTGGTAAGAATTAATAAGTTATTTTCCATTCCAGTAGCTGTCAGGAAATCAGGTCTCTATCCATACCTTAGGGTAAGGAGGCCACATGCCTTGCATAAACAGATGGTAGGTTAACCAGGAAACTCAGATTAAATTTGTGTATATCAGAATACAGTATTTGGAAGGAATAAAACATGATGGTACCTTCCAAGTTACAGCTTTTACAGACTTTTTTGGATAAATACTTCTGAAGAGAAAGAGTGACTGGATGGCAATTTCTCCCTTTAGGCCTCCTCACAGCAGGAAACTACTGCCAGTTTTGTCTGTATCTCTCACTAGCTGATTTTTGAGCATTTGTATATTTATGTATGTAAATGCACATTTGCACATCTCTCATTAGAACAGACTGAGGGGTTTGTCTGATCTGCTCATTTTCTTTCTGCTTCTACCCCAGCATTCTCCCCCAGGCAGCACTGGAAGAAATCCACAAGTTTTCTGGGAGCTACACCTGCATGAACACTTTTAAAGGACGAACATAGAGCTGATGGCACAAGGACTGTTCTGCAGTGAACCCAACACAAGCATGAAAATCCTACAGGACTGTGAATCAGCAAGTCTTGGCTTTCAGCCTGTTCATGTGACTTGTGCTGCTCTGAGGCAACACATTTCTTGCAGGTCATATCCATAGTAACATGACCTTTGCACAGGATTGAGTGAGTGGACTGTGGACCCTTGGAAAGAACAACAGAAAGTGTGAAATGTTTCTATGATGTTTAATTCTTTAGAGTTCAGTTGTTCAATCTACTCATAGTTTTAAGATGTGATTTTTGTTTCTGAAGTGTCTGTGGGCTGTCTCAGTGGAGAGGCAGCACATCCCATCCCAAACACACTCTGTCCCCTCTCTCCACAGGAGCTGCCACTGGTCCCATTTCAGCTTTTTGAATGGGGAACTTCAAAATTACTTCGAAAAACTAAAAGTTATGGACATTCAGTGGACGCTTCCTTCCCTTTCTTCACTTTCCATCCCATGATGAAGCTGTTCCCAGCACACATTGGGGAAGGAGCAAACCATGAAGCAATGTTTTCTTTGCTAAAGGCCACCCAGGACTTCTGTTTCTGGGCCCAAAAAAGCTGTTGTACTTCCCCTGTGGAGGCTGGACAGGAGGGCTCAGGCAGCAGAGCTGAGAGTTTCAATAGTGGAAGATTCTGTCTCTGAACTCATATGTGAAATTGTTGTTCTGATTTTTTTTTTTGTTCATTTATGATAAAATATAAAGATATTTTTAGTGTTACTCCCAGATTGCCACACATGTAGGCAGCAGCACATTAGGGATGAACTGAACCTAGAACTAAAACTAGAGCCTGCTTGTACAAACATACATTCACTGACATAATCCATGCAGAGGAAAATCCATTGTATCAACCTGCACAGTGGAGTGGGATAATGCTCTAAAAATAGAAGAGACAGTATTGTGCTCATGGGATGTGAAGTTTGGGAGCACAGTTAGCAAAGACCTGATTAAATGCATGCTGAATTCATCTGGGAATAAACCCATTGTGCTTTAGGGACATTGAATCAGGCACTGATCAGCCAAAAGTGATAAATCCCCTTGGACTGAAGTGCCAGAAGCAGATAGACATTATTTATTTTTGTAATGAAATATTCTCTTTGACGTCCTAGGAAGGGCAAAACTCCATTCCAGTGTGAGAGACAGTGAGCAGCACATTGGAGCACTGCTAGCAGAGGAATTAATCCCATTGCAATCCAGGAAAGTAGCAAGTCTGACTGGAGACACCTGAATGGAGTGCCTCAAGGAAGGATGTGTGATTAAAGGAATGAATTTAGGGCTCCTGACTCAAATTTCAAGCTTTTCCATAGATGTCCTGCTTTCAAGCTTTTCCATAGATTTCCATAGATGGGTGGCCTGAGGCAAAATGCATCATCTGAAGGAGCACCCTGACCTGCAAAGCAGATATTTCTAGTGTTTTCCTGCCTCAGAAGCTGCAAGTCTGACTACCTAAATGTGTGTCAAAAGCTCAGCAAATTCAAATGCAACACGTTATAGAAAGGAAAAGCAGCATTTGTTCTTAGAGCAAGAGGTTCTGTATAAAAATTTAGATGAGGACAAAACCCATATGCCAAAATACACAATCTAAAAGACATCTGAGGTACAGCAGAACAGCTGTGAGCTGTGGTGGATATATCCTTTGGTTCTGCCATGTAGAATGGAGATCTGCTGCTGAGGTGCAAAGGTGTGAGTGGTAAAATCAGGTCTGACTCACTGCAGACCACTGGATTTGTCTCTCCTGGAGCTCTCCAAGAGGAAGATGCTGCCAGAAGTGGCACTGGTGAAATCTCTCTGCCTGAGTGAATGTTTGGAGGAGCTCTCCTGCTTGGATCAGTGCAGAACTATAACCTGGAGCACTGTGACACCTCTGACCATGTTTCTTAAAATGCAGTTTTCCTTTTTAATTCCTGGATGTCTGAGGCTTTCTGGAGAGGATGAAAAGAAACTTCAGTGCTGTGGTTTTGAGGCCCACCCTAATAGATGCTTTCAGCTTTATTTTTGAGCTTTATTTTCAGGTTTTTTGAGAAGCCCAATTAATTGAAAAGTCAAGTGCCATGAGGGGAGAACCCTTCCAGGATCTGCCTGGAATCCTGAAGGTACCAGGTTTATCAGGAGGGGTTTGGGAAAGGAAGGGATGATGATACCAACTTGCCCTTGTGCTCTCTGATCCATTCCAGTTCCTCATTAATCCCAGCTGGCTGTGCCAGGCTGCAAGAGCAAACAGCCATGGTGAAAGGGCAGTGTCCTCTGAAATTCAACCTTTGTGCTGAGATTCTGTTTATTGGTAACTTCCTAATGCAAAAGTGAGGTAAAAACACTGAAATCCCCATTCATCCCCAAATCCCATCCCTTAGATGGATCTGCTCTTTCCCTGCACCACACTAAAGATGTCCAGAGCTGTCTTACACACTCAGTGCTGTTGATTTCTTTCTGATGAATATAAACAAGTCAGAACGTAGCTGAGACTCATCATCTCACTCCTCTCACACACACAGAATTGCCTCTCTCTTCCCCCAGGGTCCCACAGCGGACAGCAGGTCAAATAGCAGTCACAGTGGGGGAGAGGGCTGCAGCAAACAGAAAATGAGGAAAACATTGGCTTTGCTTTCAGATAGCCAGGAAGAGTTGGGGAAGAGAGTTCCTTCCCTTGTGAGTGTTGTCTGACAGGACAGTCTCAGTCCAGCGAGTGACTGCAAACGTGGATGGAGGCACTGAAGACTTTTTTTAATAGAAAGGCTCCTCTGGAATGCCTGCTGAGCTCTGCTGTCCCTTCCCACATAAGGGTAGTGTTGGGTAATCTTGAAGTGCTGCAAATGTGGACAAGTTTTGTTGAAGCCTAAGGCCTTCTCTGAGGAATTTCCGCCCTTTGACTTATTTTAATTTTGGTTTTCCCTGCTCTCTCTGCTGCCTCCTGCTCTCCGCTGCAAAGTTATTTTTTTTTCCCTTCTGTTTTCCTATGTCATTGCTGCACTTTTCTGTGCCACCATCTTGAAGCCAGATGTCATGTGAGAGTCTGGAGTAAATGCAGATTGGGATATCCATTTATTATCCTGCTGGAGGAATCCAGGTGAAGCTGCAGGAGCAGATCACGGGAATTTCTTAGGAAATTAGTTTTATTTGCTCCAACTCTGAAGAAGTAAAAGAGTCCTTGCTATCACTTTTATACAGGAGATTGCTGCTGGTTTGAAATTTGAGTGACAGAGAAACATGAGCTGATCTGGGACATTTTCCCCTGACAAAAAAAGGCCCAATTTAAATGGGAGGATTTTTCATTTCCAGGTGGTTTCAGAGGCTGGTGTTTATACAAAATGATTTTCAGAGCTAGCAAGGCAGGGCAGGGAGAGGAGGAGTCCTTTGTACAGGAATCTGGTCCCTCGTGTTCAGTATTTCATTTTGTGGTTTTTGATGAGAAAAAAATGCACCCTCGTGTACCCTTGGTGAACTTTTAAAAGGTCCTTCCTGCCATGTCCCTGCCAGTGGTATTTTTTTAACAGCATGACAAAAAGGAGTGAGCCCTGAAAATGGGAACTGAACCCTCCCCACTCACCCATTGTTCTGGGAGGTTAAAAAGCGACAGAGTTCGTCCCTCTAGTTCTTCTAGAACTGCACAGAAAGTGCCTGGGCAAGTGATTCTGATGTTTGCAAAGAGAAACTTGTTGTACTTTTATGTAATGTGTTAATTAGTGTGGGTGGGTATGATCAGATCTAGTCTTGCAAGCCTTTCCGACAACTCCCTGAACACTCCCACCTTCAGATATTAACAGATAGCACTTGCCAAAGCTCCTAAAAACCCAGTAACAGACTTAATGCAGGCAGAGCATAAGTGGGTGCATGGATTTCAAAGAGAACACATCTGCTTGGAGCAGACATTGATGTGGCCTAGTGCCTTCCTCGAGCCAAAATGCAACTGTTGAGAAAAGAATACAGAGTGACCCTTGGATCATCTCTTTTGTTTTTATTCCTTCACGTGGCTTTAATAAACTTCATCTGGGTGACAGCCACTTTTTTTGACAGCACTGGTTCCTAAGTTTGGGGTAAAGCAAGATTATGTCAAATGCAGTATTTTGCATTTTTACCAACCGCCAGCCCTGAGAACGAGAATATTCTGCACTGTTGGGAGCTCTCACCTCCCCGGCACTAAGATCCTGGTATGTTTGGAGTCTGAGCAAACCTGTCAGTCACCAGCAGCAGTTGCATTCTCTGGGGAACAGAATCCTCTTTGTCCCAGTGCTTTTCTGAAGGAGATGATGTTGAGCTGTGAGTAGTGGCAGCCACAGATGGAGGGACGTGGAGAAAGACAAGAGAAAAAACACAACTTCACCTGCTCCCTGCAGCTCGTCCCTTTTATCCCATGTTTCCTGTGGGAAGAAGGCAATTCAGACACTTCTTTCCCACCTCTGTTCTGCTGAGGTCACCTCAGCATCTTCCTTCAGCACCTTCAGGGAGCTGCAGGAGTTGGATCAGCAGGTAAGGAGTGGGAGAGCAGGCAGAGCTGTTCTGGGGGCTGAGCTGCCCCAGCCTGCAAAGCACAGCTGGAGGACAATGACACACCCTGAGTGTCCCTGTGTCACTGAAGGCAGGGAGTCCCTCCAGTCCCTGTCATCTTGGCTTTCAACATCACACCTTTTGTTCTGTAACAGATCCTGTGAGCAGAAACACACTCTGCCTGCACTGGACTAAAGGCACAACCCCCTGAGGAGACAATTTATATCTTCACACCTTCCCAAAGAGTCCAAACTTACAGTTCCGTATGCTTCCCCTTGCTACGGGCATTGTGACACATTAAGGCAGAAAAAAAACTGAGGCAAAATATGTGCTGATTTTTATGCATTATATAATCTTTTTTTTCTGCATAAAACTAGAAAATAACAATTCCTCTTTAAACGAGGGAAGAAAGCACTGTAATTGGAGCTGGAGAGTGCCTGAAAAGTATATGAGAACACAAAATAGAAGATAAGATGCAATCTTAGGGGGAGTGTGATGGCCCTAAACAGACAGAGGCAAGATGCCACCTTACATCCCTGAAGTTATATAATAACAGAGGCGTGTGATTTCCATCCAATTAGGAAGTCTATAAAAGAAGCCTGTTGTTGCTGCTGCTCATTCCAATGGGTCACCATGCCCTAAAAAGCAGTCCATTTGTAGCTTGCTGGCTCAGAAATCCCAATGGGCTGGTTACTGATGGCTGACTCTTGTTTCTTGCAGGGAGGGAGAGCAGCTCAAACATCTAAAACCAACGAAGGGTCAGTTTGACTCCCTGCTCACTATTTCCAGCTGCAAGGGTCATCCATCCTGCCTATGTGGTTCTTGGCTTGTGTCACTAATCATCCTGACTTGGTGCTACTAGGTGGATGTGGTTCCATTTCCTATTTTTTTCTTAAGCAAAAGCAGTTTTTAAATTTGATTTTTCTTCATCTGAGTGAGTTGCCTCTGTATGGTACAGGCTTTTCACAGACAGGCATCCTAGACATGAAGTTTCCCTATCCATGTTAACCAAATGATAATGAAAAGAACACAGAACTGAAGAGTTCCTGTTGAATCTCTTCCTTCCCCAAGCAGTGTGGAGCTAATGGAGAGGAACTGTTGGAATATCAATACCTTAAAAAACCTGCTGGCTTCCCTCTGAAAATGCCCTTGCCTTCCAAAATTGCCTTCCTGCAGCTCCCTGGGGCATTTGGCACTGAGCTTGGTGTCCTGAGCAGCTCACTGTCACAGTGAGTACAGCAAAGGCTGCACGTACAAACTGAACAGATGGATTTAAACTTCTGGTCCCACAGGACACTCTGGAAAGGTGAGGATTAAAGGAGGAGGTGACATCAGGTGAGCAGAGCAAACCCAAGCTGTCCATAGGTGTTGGAGAGCTCTGAGCACAACTCCCACCTCCTGCCCCAGCTCTGAGCCCTGGCTGGACCCTTGACCACACCACATGTAAACCCTGAGCATTGGAAGTACAGAACTGAGATCTTCCTCCACTTTTTTAGCTCAGACACTTTGGGGTGTGACAGCAGCTGCCCTCAGGCATCGCTGCTGATCTGATCAGTGCTCCCAGACACTGGGCTGGCACATGGCAGCATTCACTTCAGCTGCAAGATAAGGAGACAAATCCTTGCTATCTCCTCCAGGGAAGTCAATTATTAGTGCCTTTATGCTGAGAGGACTGAAGTAAGTGCAGACACAGTTTCTGGAGTGGTTGGCTACTGCTGTCGTGTGGAATAAGAAAAAAAGGGTTCATGTCAGAAGAATATCAACAGAAGATAGAAATGGCCATCATGGAAAACAAGTGATACCTAAACACAGAATTCCTGTTCTCAGAGCCTGCTAGGAATGCTGATTCCCTGCAGACATGGCACAGTGAAGTCAGTTCTCCATGGTCTTACACTCCCTTCAACTCTGCCGACCACAAGTAGCAGCAGAGGTGGAAAGCTCATGATCTCTGCTCTCTCAGCTGTTAAATGTGGCAAATTAGGTGCTTTTAAAAAAAAATCCATCAGAGAACGAAGCAATTCTTTGGGTCAGTGTCAGCCTTAGAGAGTGGAGGAGTCTCTCAGGTACCAGAAAGAAGAGCCACAGCAGCTCCCACTTCCTACCTGATCTCCCCTTGTTAATGGTAATAAATGGGGAGGAATGTGTTTGACTCAATTCAGCCACAGGATTAAACAGAATCATAGATCAGTCTGTGAGCTTTTGCTTGGCTCTCTCCTTCCCAGCAATAAAATACCTTGTGTTCTTTTCTAAATTCCCATCAGAGCTGCAAATTCATGGAGAAGCCTTGTGGAGCCAGGCAATATTTTATTTCTGTTCCATAGACTGTACAAAAGACAGAGAGAGACATGAGCAAACACTACCACGTGTGCTTTGGTGGCTGAACAGCCTGTAAACTTTCAATATTTTGATATCCTTGACTATTCAGTAGAAGCAAGCTGACATGTTTCTCAACTGTCTGCTGTAGCCAAAACTTCTTCACCCACATCAACTGTTGCAGTATTTTTGAGCCCTAAACCGTATTCAGTTCCTCTGTTGTCCTGTTGTTTTAGCTGAGGTTTAACTAGCATGCTAATCAAGTGATCAAAATAGCCTTGAATTTCTTTAGAAGGGACCTGATGCTGATGCAGAAAAATAATTTTGAAAAGCCACAGTGTTTATGTCCTGATGGAAAAGTTCCTACATACATTTAAAAGCACATAAATAATTTACAAACAGCTTAGTTTCATTGGGAAATAAAATTTTCTGCTTCCATCATCCCAGGGATACAGCATTGAGCATCCTGACCTTGTTCTGTTTTACACATGCAGAGTCAAAGCATCTTCATTCCAGTTTTCAAAATAAATTACAGAATTGTAAGTTTTCTCATGCAAAACCATCCCTTGGCTTTGATTTAAGGCAAGTACACACAGCTCTGACCCCACATCAATTATGAAAATAATCTTAATTCTTTCAGACTCTGAAGCCCAGGATTTAGGAGCAGTGTCACTTTCTGGCTGGAGATGTCACATTTCCTGTGATGCAATGCAGGAGGTAGAGTTGCAATCTTCAGTATTTCCCTTTAAAAACCTCATTCCATTGCTACTCAGAATTGCCAGAGGCTCCTAAAGGCACAGAGCAGAGGAAGTTCTGTTCCATCTTTCCCCTGACCTGAGTTCATTGGAGAAGAGCTGCTTTTGAATGAGCCACAGGAGCCATGCTGAGTTTATTTTAGTTGGGTTTATATTAGGTTTGATTTCTGCTGATCCCTTCATTTTTCATCATTTCATCTGTCTCTTCCAATTGTTCCCCGTTGGACAGGGCTGTGTTTGGAGAGTTTCTGAGCCAGAATGCTGTGCCTGCAGATTATTCATCTCTGCACCCTCAGGCAGTCCCTCCCTGCCTCACCTGTGCCTTGTGCTCACCTTCGACATTAACTCTGCAAACTGCCCTAAATAGCTGCAGATTTGTGCCTTTGAAGCATGAAGTGCAGCTCAACCCCAGAGAGAGCTGCTGCTTCTGTTCAGAGCTGCACATTCTGTTTGACACCTACACGATCCGAATTTGAACTGGGAAGGACTGGGAGGGAGTGGGTGGCCAGAGCCTCACTTTGTGGTTAGAGGGGGAATCATGAGGTAAAAGTTGTCTGTTGAAAAATAGAGTGCAAGCCCCAATACCCAGCACTGATTTTTTCTGGTAGTTTACCAGTCAAAAATAGTAAAATAGATTATTTTCAGGATACTTCAGAGTGTCCTGTTGCAGTCTGAGGTGCACATACATCCTCTAAGGCTGGATGAGCAACTCAGATTCCAGCAATCTGTATTACAGCCAGCAGCACTGATGGCCATGGGCAATTCTTGCTGTAAAATCAACCTATTTTCTTTCAATGGATCATTTTTACATAGCCTTCTCTCAGATTTTCATTTCTCAAATACTTTATGCCCATGAGGGTTCTTGGCCAGTGATTTCCATGCAAGCTCCTCACTGTAACTCCTGCTTTGAGCTCTTGCCATTCATTAATGCACACTTTTCCTGTGCAAATGGCCATCCCAATCACATGGTGGCTTTTCTTTCTCCTGCCTGGATGCCTTCCAATCCCACAGAAAGCTTTCTAGGGGCTCCAGGATGTCTGGTGATGACTGTGAGATGGCTTCTGGCAGCAGTGTTAATGCACACACATATTTGAGTGTGTTCTCATGCCATATTTCCAATCCTCTGATCAAAAACGTGCCTATAGACATTTTCAAGGGGAAAAAACCCTAACTTGGGATGCTGTCAAAAGTGCATTTGACTTTACTTACAGCAGAAAATTTTCAGTTTGGTTTTGTTTCTTTCACTGGATTCGCCTCTCAGCCTCAGATCATCAGAGGAAAAATAATCCCACTGGAAATCCTGAAAAGAGTTCATTAAAATGAGAGTGACCTCCTGACACCAGGGCATGGTGTATTTCCACAGGAGGGGAATGGCATGGTGATTTTTTGGGATTGGTGTAGCTGCATACTCACCCTTGGTTCATTTAGGAAAATAAAGTGGACTAGAACTGTGCTGCAGCTGAATCTTGGGAAGGAAGGAGATGAAGGAAAAGCACTGCCAGTGCATTGTTTGACTTCCACCTGTGCCAGCCTGGTGCTGCCAGAGCAGCTCTGTTTGTTACAGACAAGAAAGGTGACACAGAAAATGGTGCAGCCTCGCCTGTGTCACACAATGAGGTAATTTATGATTGTGCTGCTGGCACAACCCTTAGGGTCACCCAAAAACCTTTGGTGGCAGCCAACATCAGGGGCTTTTGGCCTGGCTGGTGCTGCCAAAATCCGGGTCAGAAATCCCAACAAAATATGGCATTTGTTCATCATCTGTTGACAATCATTTCACTCTGTATAGGCAAACCCCAGTGGCAAATCTCTAATCAGATTTTCACACTTGCCCTTGACCTGTTGGATTAGATTGCTGCTTCCTCTTAATGCCATAATTACAACATTTCCACGCCTTAAACCAAAACAAGGGCTGGAAACTCAGCCCTGTGGCTGCTGCAGCCCAGGGATGTTCTGGGAGAAGGGGAAAGGTACCTGCTGTGCTGAATGAGCCTCAGAATCACACAGAGCCTCTGAGGGTTTCATCACAGAGATGTTTGCTCAGGGCACTCACGATGGGCTCTTGGAGCAAACGTAGCCTTCGTTTGCATTTTTCTGTGGGATTTGTTTACTGTTCATTTGTGCTGCACATGCTGTGAGAAATTAAGCCTTTATGTCTGTATTTTTTTTTCTTTTCTCCTGCTTTCATTCCTTCCTCCTCCCCGCTCCAAAATCCTTACAATTCCTTTCATTACTTGATGTTAACAGGACAAAAGAAATAAATACTTGAAAGAAGATACAAGCTGTGTTTCTGTTTGACTTTGGAGCTGCTGCGGTAACCGAATACCAGTCTGCAAGGTCAGGAAAAGAAAGGGAGAATAAGAAAACTGCCCAAAAGCTCAGACCATGGGGCTGGTTGGCTTTTGCCCAGCGATTTCCAGCCACATGCCCCAAGAGCTGAGCAGTCGCTCTGTAAATCTCCGAGTGTTTCATATAGTTTCCCTGTCATGTGGCCATTAAGTTTTATAACCTTTATAATTCAAGGGAAACAATGAATGTGAATTCCTTAGAAATGCCCTAATAGATCCCACATGTGAGCCATTTTTCATATTTTGGTTGCTCTGTAGGTATTGAATCCTCCCGTGCACAGTTGGTGTTGGCCATGGAGCTCGATGTGACTGGCCAAGGGACTGAGTGCTGCTGTCCAGTGCCATCCTCCTGCTGGGGCCACTGTCCAGCCTCACTGGGACCACTGTCCAGCCATACTGGGACCAGTGTCCAGCCATACTGAGACCAGTGTCCAGCACCTGGGGTTGTAAATGGTCATGGGGAGCGAGGGAGGGAGGAAGGGAGGAAAAAGAGAGAGAAAGAGAAGGAAAAGAGAGAAAGAAAAAGAGAGCAAGAGAGCAAGAAAGAGAAAAAAAAAGAGAGCAAGAGAGAGAGAGAAAGAGAGAGACAGAGAGAAGAAAGAGAGACGACAGAGAGACAGACAGAGAGAAAGAGAGAAAGAGTCAGTCAACAATCAACAACAGTCCCTGTTTGTTATCAACAACAATCTGTGTCTGTTATTACCAGCAGCCCTTGGTTGGCCCCACAGCCACCCTGCTCTCAGTGTTTGAGACATACAAATTTATCTCCTGGGATTCTCCATCCCAGGGCTGGGTTGGGCTCCAGTGGAACCTTCCAGAGCCGTGGGAAGGAGCCTTTTGGGTGAGCCCAGAGGGGTTGAGAAACCCCAGAACGCCAAGCAGCCACTCATCAAAGGCTGTCAGAGTCATGGGTTTCCCTTCCTTGACTTTAATTTAGAATCCCAGACAATTCTGGATTGTAAGGCATCCCCAAGGACCATCGAGTCCAACTCTTGAATGTCCTGCACAGGACTGAAGGCACAACTTTGGTGTTATCAGCACCATGCTGCAACCAGCTGGGCTGATCTCCCTTAATTGCTTTGCTTTAAGCAGCATCACCTGGAGTGGTGAGTGTGACCCTGGAGAACAGAGGTTGTGTCCCAGCTGAGCTCTTCTGACAGCAGCAGCCTCTGGAGTTGTGCCCCAAGTGCCTGCAGGGGTTGTGTCTGTGAGGCTCTGCCTGCAGTCCTGGGGGACAAAAATCTTCCTCAGGAGCCAGAAAGAGCAGAAGAATCTGCTTGAGAGGCTGAGAGGCTGAATTTCCATTTGCTGCCCTCTTACGTTTTCATCATGTAGGATGCTTTTTTGGGAGCAGGGGATGGAGGTGTTGGGGTTTGTTTGTTTGTTGCAGTTTTTTCTTGGTTTTTGGGGGTTTTTTTCCCCCCACAGAAGCCTCAAAGTTGGATACATGGAGAAGAGGACACAGATTTACTTTGAAGCTTGACCTGTTAATTGCCCTCCTGTGTTACTGAAGTGAAAGTTGTTTCTCTCAGGGTTTTCACAAGCTCTTTACTGTTGTGAACAAACTCTGGGGTTTCAGGCTGAATTATTAAAATGGCTAAGTTAGGTGATTTTTAAGCTGCACCTGTAAACAATTTGAGCTGAATTGCAGTTCAGCTTGCCTTTAATTATGCAGGCATGGGACCTTTTGAAGTATTTCTGCTTTTCTGTGTGGTGGCTGGAAGGAGCAAACTGGGATCTGTGGCACTGAGCTGGGTGATTGACTTTCTCTCTCACCTGCAGTTTTGAAGAGGCGTTAAAATCTACAACCAAGTTTGCACAAAGGATTCCTGGTATGGAAATTATATGTTGTTTGTTATTTAATAGATTAATTATGTTGAGGCAGTGGTGAGTGGCTGTGCTGAGCAATGCAGGTAGCAGGTGAGTTATGCCATGTGGGCTGAGGGGTTTTTTGGGTGTCTTCGTTTACTTGGGCAGCAGTTTGAAGTTTCATGTCTTCCTAACGACCTTACTTGGCTCTTCTCAGCAACTTTGATGCCTTGAAAACACGGAGAATTAGAAGGGGGTGGTGGCACTGGATCATGTGCTTTGGTGAGGGCCTGGGGGGGTTTTCTCAAAGTCCTCTTTGTGAAATGGTATTTTGCTCCTTTGGAGTGGGAGTGGTGAAGTTTGGGATGGATGGTGTCACTGAATTAGTGACCACATCAGAACCAGGCCAGTCTGCAGTGCTGCCAGAGAAACGAGCTGTGTGTCAAGGCGAGGTCATCTGCTGACCCTGAGAAACAAGTTTAATATTATTCTTAGACCACAAGGAATTTCCACTTATTGTAAAGCTGTCAGGCTGTTTCTGCCCTCCCAGTCAGCCAGGCAGGAACTTTACGTGTGCAGACACACTGTAATGGAGTTTTGGGCTCTCTGATGACACAGATTATAAAAATAATAATCTGTCTGTGAGAGTTTCTCCTGGAGCTGAGGCAGCTCAGGTGTATCAAAGCCATGGCACAGCTGCAAGGGTTTTTATCAGGTCAGAAATGATAAAAGTTTGCAGGAAACATTTGTTCTGCTCCGTGAGCAGAGTCTGAGGCACATCCAAAATCACCCTCTCACTGGGCAGGGAGTGCCAGCAGGTGGGAATGAAGGGTGGATTTTGGGGAGTCTGAGGTGAAGCACCCAAGGGAGCAGCAGCATCACAGCTCAGCAGGTGAGGCTCCTGCCCTGCTGCTGAAGCTGTGCCCAGTCATTGAGAAGCCATCAAACACACTCTGTGCTGCCCTGGAGAGTGTTGGGAACAGTCCTGAGCACAGCAGGAAAACAAAGAGAGCTGCCAGAAGCTCGTGTTCTGGGCAGATCTTGCTGCAGTTTGCATCACCAGCGCAGAGCTCTGACGTGGGGAAGCAGGAGGTGCTGGGAGGGAGCTCACTGAGCAGTGCCCTGCACAGCAGGGAATGTCAGGGGGTTTGTCACCCAGTTTTTGGGCACAGGGACAGCATGGGAAGCTGGAGATGATCAGGTGAAGGGAAACTGCTCAGCAGCTTCTGAGCAGCACCTTGGCTGGATTCTGCAGGATGAGTTGCTTATGGATGCATAAAGATGTATAAATCCTCCAAAGAGCAGCAGCAGCACATCTTGATACCCTCCAGCCTTTCTTCCACTGACTTTATGGGATTTGAGCTGAGAAAAGCCCTTTGGGGTGTTCCTGTTTGTGCTCTGTGGCACTGCAGCTACTGCTCTGTGCTTTGCAAAATTTAAATTCATCAATCAGGTTCCTTCTGAGGATCTTGAGCTGCAGAAATGGGGCGATGGACACTCTGGGTTAGCTGGGATCCCCGAGGCTGTGGGAGTGGGAATTGTGAGGAAACCCAGGGGGATCAGGAATCCACTGAAAGCTCCTTTAGGAAGTGTTGCATCCTTGGAGGAGCGAGAGGGAGCAGAGGAGGAGGTGGTGCAGGGGTTGCCCTCCAGCCCTGGGGAGGCTGATAAGCTGGAGCACCGTGTCAGGCAATGCTGCTGACTGCAGGGCTTTTGTGTTTGCTCCCGTTGAAGTTTGGAGCATAAATAACGATTATCTGTGCCGCTCGGGCTCTGCTCGGTGCTTGGCCCTGTGTCCCACCCCCTCTCCCCTCGGCAGGGTCAGAAGAAGGGAATTAGAGGCGGTGTCTTTGGCTGACACGAACCCGCTGGGGAGGGATGAGAGGAAGGGGGTCTTGGGGGCTGGGTTCAGAGCAAGGTTAGCCAAATATCGGATAAATTAAGCAAGAGAAACAGACAGCTCAGCTTGCAGTGAACTTTTCACCCAGCTAACCTGTTCCTCACCCTGCCTTGCACAGGTGGAGCACAACCCTTGCTCTGCCTGCCTCCCTTCTTGCTGGGGAAGGCATGGCCAAGGGGAGAGCAGAGCTGCTTTGGATCCAAGAAATATCAGA
The DNA here is from genome assembly GCF_008360975.1 of Lichenostomus cassidix. Lineage (NCBI taxonomy): Eukaryota > Metazoa > Chordata > Aves > Passeriformes > Meliphagidae > Lichenostomus > Lichenostomus cassidix. Next base: position 4,634,819 of record NC_139501.1, read on the forward strand.
GCTCTGATTTCTGTCTGCAGAACCCTGAAGTTAACACCACTAATTGCAGAGGGGTTAGTCTGTATTGGCTGCAGGGTAAACGAGGACTGATAATTACTGGTCATGGAATATTGGGAAGAAATTCCATGCTGGAGAGGGCAAGGAACAAATCAGAGTGTCTAAACAAGGATGATTAGAGATTCTTTGTGGGAAAACACAAGACTGGTGGGAATTCTGCTGTTTATTTCTCTGACTTTTCTTCTGCATTTGCACTGCAAGTAAATACAAATAATTGCTGACAGATGTTGTAAAAACATTGCATTATGCTAACAATTAAGGTTAATTTTTGGGGTTAATAATAGATACAGATAACTCGACATGGTGTACTTGGCTCAGACTCACACCACCTTGCTGAAATGGGCTCTGCTCCAGAGGCACGAGTGAACCAAGTGCTGGACTTGTTCTGTCCACCTTTCCCTAAATCCCCACTGTCTCCACTGCCTCCTCCCCAGAAAGCTCCAAGCAAATTAAAGTTCTTAGGTTGGGTTCTCTTAGGTTTTAAGCAGTTCCTCCATCACAATCAGTGCACAGTGGTGAGGCCTGAAGGTTTTGATTTTCTTTCTTTGACCATATTTCTGGTTTGTGGTGGGACAGGTTTGTTGGAGAGCAATACCTTGTTCTCCCCAGGTATCTTCAATCTTGGGCTGAAAATCACTGTGCTGGAATTGGGACTCTTGAGTTCTCTAATTATCTTTTTCCCTTTTCTCCCACTGTAGGTAAGAAAGATCTGAAACCAATAGCAGCTTTCTAATGCACAATACTTCCAGGAACCAAGTCCTGTGTTTTTCTCTGTGCCTGAATTCCATAAAACTCCACAAAATAAAAATCTGTTGTAGACCCTCTTAAGAAACTCTTACTGGAGTGCACTTCTGGATGGGAAATGCTGGGAGCTGTGTGTCTGAAAAGGGAAGAGCTCTGTATAAACCTGGAGATAATCCCTGTGAGCCTTCTTGGAGCAGTGAATAATGTGAGTTTTGCCCAGTTCTGCACCACACACAGGGATGGTTTCCACCCCTATTCTGGATCTGGGAAGTTCTTAGAACTGCCTGTAAATATCTGTTCACACCCAGCTCCTCACCACTGCCACGTTTAGGTGACTGTGGCGGCAAAGAACACTGACAGCAGCCAGGATTTTGCCCACTAAGGTGAGCAGCAAACATGGATTGGGTGCAGAAGGTGTTTTATGGTGGCAGAAAAGGCTCTGGTTCTGCAGTTTGGGAAGAGGGGCTGTGTTTAGTGGAAGGTGTGGAGAAAAGGGTAGGAACTGTGATGTGGTTACTGTTGGGTTCCTGAGACTGCTGATGCTACTTGTTGATCAAACAGTTGTTCTTCTGCCGCAGTTGTTTAAGAAGATAAAAGGAGATGATGTTTGCACAAAGCAGCACCACCTCTGCTGCCCCTTCCCCTGCAGGATCCCAGCTCCTGGGTGGCTTTGGTGAGCCCAAAGAATGGGTTCTGCTCAAACTCCCTCTGTGGTGTGCCTGCTTTGGGCTGTTGTGGTGTTCTGGTTTGGATTTGCTCCCTCGGGATGGTTCTGACTGGCTGACTTTACAACCTGCTGATTCCACCCCTGGGGAGGTGAGGGGGCAAGGACAAGGTCAGTGGTCATCAGATAAGTGAGGCTACTCCTTCTCCAGCCCTTCAGGCAGCTCCATCAGAGCTCTAAGTAACATCATAATCTTGCCAGAGACAAATTTGCCTGTCTGATCTGTCAGAGTGTATATTCTCCACAAAGCTTGCTCCCTTCTCAATGCGCTGCTGAAGTTTCCCAGACCTGCCTGGCCAATCCCACTGTGACTCCAAACCCTTGTCATGGCAGCCTGGCGGCTCCTACTGTAATTTTTACTGCCCCTTGAGTGACATCATTTAAATGATGAGTCTCTGAGATGATTCATACCAAAAAAGATCTAATAATTGTTACCAGTTATTCAGATCAGTGTTACTGATTTCCCGCATCCTCCCACTGGTCCCTTGAGCTCCCCCACCCACTCGTTTTTCCTAATATTTCCCAGGCTTTCTGGCTGTAGGCTCAGTATGCCCTCTTCTGTGTTAAGGTGTAAGTGTCTGGCTCTCCCCAGAGGAACATTTAGGGTTTGGCTGCAGCAGCTAGCGTGGGCAGAGCTGGAGTGGAGCTGGGAGGTAGAGAGACCTCTGGCAGCTCCAGGGGAGCTTCACAGGGTGTTTGCAGCACATCCTGCTCCCTGTGCAGTGCTGGAAGGCTCTGGGTGGGCAGTTCAAAGCTGGCTGAGTGCTCTGTCTGCAGGGCTGGACATCAGCAGCATCACAGCACCCAGCTGGGAGCTCTGGTTTGCACACAACCAGCTCTGCACTCTGCACTGCCAGGGTTCCCACCAGGAGCAGCCTCATGTGCTGCTGTTGGGGGCTCTGCTTGTCTCTTCTCTCACAAGTAAAGTTCCTCAGCTCATGAGGCTCATTTCTCCAGCCCTGGGAGTTGAAATTGGCTTTGTGCAGTGGTTTGTGGGGTCCAGGCAAACAGCTGCCATGGAGAGCAGAGGGTTTTTTCAAGCAGCTCCTCAGTCTGGCTCTTCTTCCTCATTGTGTTCTCTTTGCAGATCCCAGTGCATTTTCCTTGATCTTTGAGTCCCTTCAACACCTGTATTCTCATTTTCTTACCTTCTTAACTCAGTCTCCCTCCAGTGATTTCTTCTGTTGGCAGAAACACACTTGGTTTGAGAGTGAGAGAGATCCAGAGCCCAGTGATGGAAAAGGATTCTAGGTGCCCATGATGAAATATTGAGGACACTCTGACATTACAGCAGCTGAAGCTCTAAAGTTGATTTTGGAGCTATTTTTGGCTGTGTTACTGTCTTGTGCAAGGCCTTAAAGAAACTGTAGGTGTACAGATCTGCAGAGCTGTCCCAAGCAAGGGAAACAGATTCACCCTTCCTATTTATTAGCCCCAGGATGGGTTGCTGGTCTGACTGGTGGTTGTTGGGGAGTGGAAGAGGCATAAGTTTGAAATTTGTGCTGTCAAAAGATCTTATAACAGGAAGTGAGGAACCCCTTTTGTTGTGGAGCTCCTTTGTTCACTCTTGTTTGGAGAGGCTGGGATGGCAAGAACCAAAAATCAGAGTGTTCTCCCCAGTATTTGTGGAGAGTTCTGTACTTTGCAGGCAGTGGTGAGGAGAATGAAGGGATATTGAGGGAACACAACACAAACACAAGGTCTGTTAGTAGAGGACCTCGTTGGATGACTAAACAAATTCAGTTTGTTTCCTGGGACTCCAGTTTTTTAAAGAAAAAAACCCCTTTTGTTTGAGGTTTTCCTACAGAGGAGATGCAAGAATATTGAATGTTTAGAATATTAAAGAAAGGTATCTGAAGAAAGATAGATATATAATCCAGGCCTCACACAGGATTCCTGGATATTCTAGTGAGTTTATGGGCTATTTTGGTGCAAAGAAGTGAGATGACCACAAGGCCTGTGGCTCGTTGGTCCTGACTCTGTGCAGTTCAGCCTTTGGGGAGTTTTCTGGAGAGAGCTTTGTGCAGCAACCCTGGGCTGAGCTGTGCCTACTGCTCCCTTCAGGGTGAGGAGCACAATGAGCTCCCCCAAAACAGCAGCAGAGCTTCCCCTTCCCTCCTTCCTGCCCGAAATCCCAGTGGATTTATGGCTCTCCTTGTGCTGGGAGTGCAGTTGGCATCGCAGCCTCTCCTCCATCAGCAGCAGGGCAGCCGAGAGGGGAAGGAAAGCTTGGCGTAACCTTTGCTTTGTTATTTATCATCACTTCGCAGCCCCCTGGAAAATGAACTTTAGGAGCTGGTGGGCTGCTGGCAAGGGCGAGCAGTGGGAAAAGCCCGGGAATCAGCAAATCCATTGTGTTGCGCTGACAGAAAGATAGTGTTACAACACACTTCAGCTGCCAACTTGCTGCAGTCACTCAATCCATCACGGTGGGCCGCGGGATCACAAGCCAGTGAAACTCAGCCTGGCGTGTTATTTTAGTCTTACATGGACTGTGAGATAAACGGGGCATGAACTGCCCCCCTGGCAGGGGGTCGACCCCCGGCGCCCTCATTAAAGTGCCAATCAAAAAGAGTAATGGAAGGGGGAATGGAAAACTGGCTGCTCCGGCATCAGCCCGGCAACTTGCACAAGCCAAGGGAAACATTAGTGCTCTGAACGGCAGCCAGGCCTCCAGAAATGCCTCCTCCCTGCTCGTCTCAGTGCTGAGGTTGCTCTGGTGTGGTGCAGAGCTGTCCCCATGGCTGGCTGGGAGCTCAGCGAGGCTCCTTGCTGGCTGTGCCTGGAGAAGGTGGGATGTGCTGCTGGGGATGCTGTGCTCGGTCAGGGGTGTTGGCTGTCAGCAGTGGCTCCTGGTTCAGTGTTTGTGTGTGAAAGGTGCCCTGAAATCTGCTCTGTGCAGTGAAATCTGCTCTCTGCAGTGAAGTCTGCTCTCTGCCAGAGCACTGCCATCCCCCAGGAGCCTCCCAGGTTGGTGTGTCCGAGGTGTGGATGTGGATCCTGTGCTCTGAGTGAGGTTATTCCCACAGGAATCCACAGCAAATCCACGCTGGATAACCTTGGGGTGAATACAGACATAAGGCTGAGGTGCACAGGCAGTGCTGAGCTGTCACTGATGCTCAAACCCTGAGCTCTGCTTTGGCAATGCTGCTTGTCCTTGAGACTGGGAGAGCTCCCAGCACTGCTGTGGGAATTCCTGACAGCATGGGATGTGTTCTGGGTGATGTATAAATTCGTTCTTCTGCATGGTGATGTCCCTCTGGCGTGTGCTTGAAGGAGAGGAGAAAAAGGTGTTTGTGGAAAGAGAGAAAGAAAGGTGAAGCTGTATGTGTAATGTGGATTTTTAGTGTTTGAAATCAGGAAGCTGAAAGTGGGGGAGTTGGCTCTTAAACTGGCTTATAAATGTCAGCTCTGGTATGATCTCAGTGTGGTTATGACCTTGGCAGCTGTTTATTCTTGCTCACTAGGTTTTATCAGCAGCACAGAATTTCGCCAGGTATATACTGGTCCAGTTTAAAATATCAGGATCAGCAGTTGGGATTAGAGTTAGTGAAGCAGAATGGATGAGTAGTAACACCAAAGAGTGTTTTCAGCAGAGCCTGTAGCTATAGGAGAAGGAGAAATGGTTTTAAAGTAAAGGAGACTCAGACCAGATACAAGAAAGAAAATTTGACAGTGAAGGTGAGGCACAGGTTATCCAGAGCAGTGGGAGATTCCCCATCCATGGAAGCATCCAACCCAAACAATCCTGTGACTGTAAATGAAATGGTTGGAGTCAGCTTTGTACTGAGCCAGGTCAGAAATAATAATAATTGTATCCATTTATACACAAATTTCTAGGACATTTGCCTGTCTGAGCTGGAGGCCTGAGGATGCTGCCTCTGGATAACCCTTTGGAGGATTGTGCAAGTGCTGTTACACCACAGATAAAGATGTGTTCTGGCATAGAGGGTAGTGCTGAATAGAATCTTCACATTTCTGGGTGTTTACCTCAAATCCTGTTTACTCTACACTTTGAGACTCAAAGAAATCCTGAAAAAGGAGGAAGGGGCTGGAATTGCCCATTGGCAGAGGGGAGACTTCAGTGGCGATGCTGCTGGAGCTGCTGAAGGGACTCAGCTTTGCCAAAAGGAGGCTGGGAGACAATCTGGTCCTGCAAATAGTGGGTCACTTGTAAAAATTATTTTCTTTCTTTCCTGCCATGAAAGCTACATGCAGGCACAGGTTTTTTGCTCCATCATTATTTTGATACCCGGTGGTTTGCAGGGCTGGATGGCTGTTGCTTGCCAAAGGCCTTGGAGCAACAGTCCTCAGGAATGGTGAGTCACCCTCCCAGGGCAGAGCAAATGTTTGCTTTTGCGGTGTCTGGAGGGCTGAGGGATAGCTGGTATGATGGATTTCTCCTTTATTTGTTAGGATTCCTCTACAGCTGCAGCATGCAGGGGACTTTTTGTTTGCTGGCATTTTCAGAACCCATTGTTCTGCAGCTCCCGTCTCCAGCCCTTGTCCTCTGGGTGACCCAGCCGTTTATCCAAAATGGAAATGCACATGGAAGTTGTTTACTTGGCCCGTGGCCTTTCAGCGCTTTGGAGTCAGCCCAGAGCAGGCCTGAGGCACAGGATTGTTCTAATCCACACTCTGGGATGGGTACAGAGTGCAGTGGGGTGGCAGCTACAGGGAAAAAACCCCAAATCCCAAACCCACACCAGCCAACCCCTGTGACACTGTGTTAGGGGTAAGTTACGTGTTGCTGGCACAGGGTGAGGCACACAGGGTGCCCACAGAAGCTGTGGCTGCCCCTGGCAGTGTCCAGGGCCAGGCTGGACAGGGCTTGGAGCAACCTGGGACAGTGGAAAGTGTCCCTGACCATGGCAAGGGGTGGGACAGGATGAGCTTTAAGGTCCTTTCAGCCCAAAGCAGTCTGGGGTTCTGATTCTCTGTTCATCTAAGTGTCCCCAGGCCCTGAGCAGAGCTGACCCCTCTGCTGGAACTGCAGTTTGCACCCACAGCATTTGTATTTCTGCCCAGAAATGTGCTGTGGTTCTACTGAGCAAAACAATGTGACTGGTTTTTCCCCAGTGTTTGTCAGTGGTTAATGAGTAACCTTTCCTTTGTGGCAGGAATCCTGGCTGGATTCTGCCCCCTCCTGCACCTGAGCAGGGCTGCTCAGACCCAGCTGGGGCTGCATTTGCCTCACTTTCTCAAACTCCAGAAAATCTGCTGCTGGAGAACCACAAAAACTCCATGGTTCAGTAAAACTGCTCCAAGTCCTGTTAACAAAACTTTTTCTCAGCCAGGGATGGTTCTGGCAGGGGGAGGCAGGTGGGTTTGTGCTGCCCTGAGCCTCTGTCAGAGCTCTCAGAACATTTGGGAGACCAACAGCTGTAAGAAATGGGCTGCAAGAAAGTCAGACCTGTAACACAAGGGGGGAGTCAGAAGTGGTTTATCCCAGTCCTGCACTTGATAAAATTAAGCATCATAATGTGGAGTGAGTGAGATTGCTGAGCTGGAATGCTGCAGCAATCCAGACTGGAGTCTGAAGCTCTGAGCATATTTTGTTTATTTATTTTATTGCTTTATAATTTTTTTAAATTCTATTTTATATATTTTACTTCATTGAACTTATTTTCAGAAAAATAAGATTGTTCTTTCTTTGGAACAACCCTGCTATTAGAAAGGTGGAATAGAGGAGTTTGGAACACAGCCTTTACTTTTCAAGAGAATTTTGAAGTTTATGTCCATTTGGGGATGGGTGTATATATTTAAAGAAGTAGTGCAGAAGCACAGGCATACAGAGTGTTATTCTTTGTCAGAAGAAAACTTGTGTAAGTGGATTTTGAGCAGCCTTTAATTAAAATGTGTTTTGATTTTGCTTTGCTGTTTTTTTTTTTTAAATATCTGTGCAGCAACCTGTAATCTAAAGAGAGTGTATTCACTGAAACTGCTTTTGCAGTGTGAGGTGCCAGAGGTGAAATCATTGTGAGCAGCAAATCAAGGCAGAGTTCCTCTGAGGAGAAAAGCAGAGCAAGGGCTGAATTGTCAGCCCAGTGTGTTGTGCACTGGGGGAAGCAGGTTCATCCTAAAATGTGCTTTAGAGAGAAAAAGAAGTTAATATATATATATAGCTGGGCTAAGACCTTACAAAGTATTTTACTGAAAATAGATAAATGTTGAAAAGCATCATGCAGTCTAGGAAATGAGATAGCAAAGAGATCAAAAGGTCCCTGTCACTGGGAAATGTCTGATTATTGCTCTGGTTTGAGATGGGGCCCATTTAGCCACTTAGCTTCTCCCCACAAAAATGTAAACAGTGCAGTGCTTTGGAAAACAGCCCTTGGGAGTGGAGCTGCTCGAGGGATCATCACACTGAGCTGCTGGGAGTGTCAGGAGCACAGGGAGGGAAGGGTGCTTCTGCAACTCCTGCAGAAACGAGTCAGAAACAGGCCTTGAGATGCACACTGAATGTAAAACTGAATCCTCCCTGTACTGTTTACCAAAATGCAAGTTTTTGTTCAAAGAGAGGCTGACATTTCAGTGGAAGACCAAGTTTCCTGTATTTACCTGTATTAGTGAGTTAAGAAAAAACAACAAAAAGCCCACTAAAAATGCCCCCTAATCACAGTGTTAATTAATCACCCTAATCATGGTGTTCAAGCTCCAAACCACAGCACACCTGTGCTCCAACAGCTCAAATTAATTCCTAATTTTATTTTTTAAAGGTTTATCTACATTCCTGCACTGTGAAAATCAGTTTTCTCTAGGAAAAAAAAGAAAAGACACAGAGAGAAGGGTTGGTGTCAGGTAGTGCAGTACGACTCAGTAGAGCTCCTTTAATTTCTTTACACAGTAAACAGACTCATATTTATACCAACACCCTCTGCCCGTCGTATTTACATGGACACTTGTACATATATACATGTTAGCAAAATACAGGGCTTCTCCCAGACCCAAAGCTGTGTCAGCTACACCTCTGGTATACAACTAGTGCTTAAAAAAGAAAAGCCACCTCTTTTGTTTTCTCTAAATACTAAAATTATATTTTTTTCCTTCTCTAGTCACACAATTGTGGCTCCAGCCTGGTGCTTGCAGCTCTCTCTGGCAGTGAGGAAGTGGATTTTCAAGAGTCCAGCTCGAGTTGTTCTTGATTTTCACTGAGTCTCAGCATCAGCTGCTGCTCATAGTAAAGGCTCTTTGCATAGTTGATTTCTTGGGACAGCTTTACTGCCAGAGCTTCTGATTTCACTTTCACCTGAAGAAAGAAAGGGAATTTTTCTTAATGTGCTCCTGCTGTCAGCTAAAGCACAATAGATTTTAGGTTTGAGGTAAGGGACAGGAAGGTTTCAGTGGAGTTTCCCTCTCAGCAGTGAGGCTGGAGCAAGGAGAAGCATGAAGGAGCACCAGGTGCACACAGAGATACTCAAGGGTGAGAGGAAGAACACTGTGCCATATCTGAGGTTACTTTGCCTCCCCTCCCACCTTTTCTCTGGCTGCTCTGTTTGGAATGTGGACTGACTTGGGTCAGGGGTGAGCTTGTAACTGGGCCTGCAGAGCAGCAACTACTGCCATGGCACAGAACATCAACAGTGCTTCCAGTGTTACAGACCTCACAGTCAAAAATACTCCTTGTAGGAGAAGATTAAACACACAGCAAAGTACCCAAGTTCCATTTATGTGGTCAAGTTAAAAGCCTTTCACAGGTAAACACATTTCTTCCTGTTACTTCCCTGCCCACAGGAATATTTTAGGGTTTTCCTTTCTTCAGGTTTCTCAGGAGTTGAGGGAGCAACATCTACACTCACTGAAAGCTGGGCAGAGGTGTTTTTAGAGCTGACAGAACAAAGCCTGTGACTAGAACACTTTGGTTTTGATGGAGCACAAGGGGAAAGGGGTGCCAAGTCTCACCATGGGCCGCTGCTGGGAAGGGCCTGGCATGGCCACACCACTGCTCGTGTTCACAGCCTTCTTGGTGAGCTGGATGTACACATTCCCGTGGTCCTTGGACACCAGGCAGTGGTACAGGTCATCATACCTGACCTCCAGGAATATGGAATCCCTGTCTGTGCAGTCCCCACTCTTCAGGAAATACACAGCCTTGGAGGAGATGAGCACACAGTAGCTGTCGATGTTCTCCACTGCGATGAAGCTGCAACAGAGGTGGAAACATTATTAGCCTAAAGCTAAAAGTAGCAGATTAACCACTGTCTTCACCTGTTGTGTGACCTTCAGAAGTCTGTCAGAAAATGCAGTAGCACAACATCTACAGTTCATCTGTATTTAATTTAAACAGTTTAGAAATGGAGCTGATGAAGGACCCTTTCACCTAGTTATAAAAAGATCATGCTGTAAATCAAATATTAGTGCTGCCTGCCTGGCCACCAGCTTTGGGCATGACAGGGACACATAAAAACGTCCTCTGACAAGGCTTAAGAACAGCAATTTCCTTGCTCTGCAGCACTGCAAGTCCTAATGCTGAAGCTGAATTGCAACTAACTTGATTTTCAGAGTTGGTAAATGAGAGGTTTGCAGACATTTCTGACAAGAGCATTGTCCTGTAACCCTCCTGTGCTGCCCTGCTCCCCACACCTCCCTGCCTTCACAACCAAAAACAAGTTGAACCTGCTGCTGGGATCAGTAGCAGAAAAGAGAAATTAGCTGTTTAACACAGGGTGAGAGGTTAAGCAGCAAGCAGGTTTCCCCAGGGAGATTAGGCTGAGTGATGAATAGGAAGAGGGAGAGAAGAGTGAGTTAGGAATATTGAGAGTTATGATGGCTGAAAAGGCTGGTGTGTAAAAGAGTAACTGTAAGGTGCAAAAGTGAAATGGATGTTGAACACACAAATGCTTCTCCCCCACTTCTGATTTACTACTGAAATGAACCTCATTAATGGGGCTTTTTAAATGCTGAAAAATTCAGCAACTTGCATGTGAAATCATAGCTGCCTAGAGTAATAGAGCAGTGCTAAATAGAGTAATAAAGCTCTGCCAAGAGCCCCCATGGCTGACGTGCATCTGGACAAGGAGGATTCTCCTGCTGCCAGGCAGTTGCCAGTTGCTGCCCTGTGAGCCACAAAAAAAGCTCATTAAACCTGCCTGCTGTCCTCACACACAGCAGAATCCTCCACTGCCTTAGAAATCAGTGACCTTTGTCACTACTCAGTGTCTGGTAGACAGGGAAGTTCTCCATCTCCAAACCCACCCCTGGCTCTACCAGTTCAATAACACTGTGCACAGACTACTCTGAGCTGCAGCCAAATAACCCCAGAGCTATAAAAGGGATGTTAATAGTCCATAATATGGCAAGAGGTCAGGCCATGGTTTCTTTCTGTGGTATAAAAGGACAACTGCAGAAATTCTGCATTCCCAGTCCTTTCAAAGGCACTGCTGTGCACTCAACTTGCCTTTCCCTCCCTGCAGTGTCCTTGCCCTGCTCCCCTCACACTGCACACAGCAATCCACCCCACTCTGTCCTGTCAGAGCTGAGAGGAGCACAACCAGCCTCATTAAAAAGGACCTGCAATGCACTTTGCCCAGCTCTAACCCTGGATGAAGCTCCAGCACGGGATAAATGAACTGTGTTCCTTTAAGTGAAACAACTGGAAGAAAAGTGAATTTCAGCCTACAGGAACCCAGGTGAAAGACAACATTAACAGAGATCCGGAAAGCAGCAGCTGCCCTGCAGTTTTCCATCAGAGTTCAAACACTTCAGGGTAAGGCTGTGCCTTTGAAATTAGTTAAATAGGATGCAGAGTGACGTTTTTTATGGAGTGTCACAGAAAACTTAATTTAAACCCGGAGCAGCAGTACAGCTGCAGGAGAACAGCCTGGTGCCCTGGACAGCACATCAAACAGGAGGGTTTGAGGGAGGCCCTGGGTCTGCTGGGGTCACAATGCCACCAGGGACACCAGGACATCCCCAGGGAGCAGCAGGGCACTGCCAGCTCTCTCAGGTCCAGGGACAGCACTGGGCACTGACCATGGCTTGGATTTGCTCTGTGAGAACAACACATGATGCATCTACTTCTCCTTACCAGGACTTTTACTGGTGGCATGTATATATTGAGAGGAATGGAAACAGAGGTCAGCGAGTTAATGGAGAAGCCCAGAAACATTAGCTAATTTGTAGTTCAGGCTCTACATTTTGTTCTAAGTTTGAGTCATGCATCATTACCTTTGCTCTTGCCAACTGTTACTTTCCTCTCGGTGTCTAGTTCTTAAAATGGGTATTTTTAACCTTTTCAGACACTATTGCAAGATATAACTTTTTTTTTTTTTAAACCCACACATCTACACTATTAAAAATATCTCAAATTAATAAAACGAAAAATTAAATGAAACATGATCCAGTAGAACAAAGTAGAAGCAACCAGATCTCTGGAGAATTTGTGGGTTTTTTAACAACATCAGGAAGTAATTACACAATATTTTCCAGAAGTGAAACAGAGAGCCTAACTGGAAAAAAATGTGGAAACATTTAGTTAGAACAGTAGAGCAAGGTATTAAACCCCCTTTTATGGATTTAACTCTGAAGGAAAATATGCAAATAATCAGGTCTTTAAATGTGTTTCTGATTATGATACTAGGATAAAAGTCAGAGGCATAATTTTGTACTTATTTTCCATGACAAGAAACACTGTGTTCCTGTTGAATGATGTTCCTAATGGTGAGAGTCACAGTGAATGAACAGTGTGACTTGATGACAAAGGCCACTGCTCTGCTATGGGCTACACTGCTGGCTTTTTTTGGTCACAAATTGCTCTTTCCAGTCTCCCTGCTCAAGAGCCAGGCTGAATAGGGACAAAGATCCTGAGAGGAGAGGGAAACAGGATACACTGAGTGTGACCTCACAGGGCCACAAACTCTTCCTCAGGCAGAACCTGGAGTGGCACAGAGAGCCTGCCCAGTGACCCCGTTGAACCTGAACCTCCCTCTGCCAGCTCCAGCAGCAGCAATTCCCACCCTGTGCCTTGGCAGATGCCCTGATGGGTGACAGACACAGCATGTGACACTATGGACTGACACAGCTGATCAGCAGCTGTGCTGGAGATTGGGCAAGTGATGAATTCTGCCTTTAGACCCCAACCAACACACTGACATCCCCTGTAGAATCACAGAGTATTTGGGGTTGGAAAAGCCCTCTGAGGCCATCAAATCCAAGTGTTCTCCCAGCACTGCCCAGGCCACCACTGACACATGTCCCCAGGTGCCACATCCACATGGCTTTTAAATCCCTCCAGGCATGGGGACTCCACCACTGCCCCAGGCAGCTGTGCCAGGGCTTTGTGACTCTCCAGGAATAAATTTATCCCAACATCCAACCTAAACCTCCCCTGGTGCAACTTGAGGCCATTTCCTCTCCTCCTGTCCCTGTTCCCCGGGAGAAGAGCCCAACCCACCCTGGCTGCACCCTCCTGTCAGGAGATGTGCAGAGCCACAAGGTCCCCCTGAGCCTCCTTTGCTCCAGGCTGAGTCCCCCAGCTCCCTCAGCCCCTCCTGGTGCTCCAGACCCCTCCCCAGCTCTATTTCCTTTCCTGGACTTCCTCCCTCCATGTCCTTGTTGTGAGGAGCCCAGGAGACCATGTGCCTGTGTGTGAAGCAGTTTGAGACACGAAGACACGACAGCAGCAAACAGAACAACTCAAGAGTAGCTATGTAAGTGGCTGTGTACTCACAACTCGTCCTGGATGTTGTCTGTGAGTTTAAAGAGCTGCTCCTGGCCCTCTGCCTGGCTCTCCACGTAGCGGGGAAGGAGCCCCTGGGGTCCCCTGCAGCACCGGGGTTTTCGCACTCGCTCCGCCTGGGTCCTGCAAGAGACACACAGAGGTCAGCTGGTGCAGCCCTTCCTTCCCCTGACACCTGCAGCACACAGTTCTGGTCATTTTGGGATAGGAGATGTGACAAAGCCTTCAGGAATCCCAGGTCTTCACAAACATGGCATGTAGATCCTGTAAGCCTTGGCTCTGGAAGGCGTGGTGTCTACTCATATATTTGTATGAGACACAGAACCATACAGTAATAAAAACAGAATAATTTTGTCAGCAATGAAGGGGCAAGTAGCTAAAGTAGTAGGAATAACTGACCTAAGCAGAGTATACTCTCTGAAGATCTGGGAATGTATTTATCAGCAGTTTTACTGCTTTGACTGATTCTTCTCAGTGCTCTATAGAAAATAAGAGTGCAAAAACCTAGAGAGAGCTCTCACTGATGGACAGTGCAGGAGATTGCAAACTCTATAGTTATAGAAACAGCAACATGCAGTTAAATTAAGACAAGAGAAAATGCTCATTAATTAGGGTCCCTGTAGCAGGGTTTAACATACTTTACCCTTCTGTGTGTCTATTGAAATGCCAATAACAAAGACACACACGTGTGGGCTGACAGCCATCAGAGGTTGATTCTGGCCACAGCTCTGCAGAACTGCAGGCTCGGTTCCTCCCTTAGCAGAATTTTGTTAAAAAATAATACTCTGAATTCCTTCAAGCTCCTGGAACGCCCTGCCCCTGAAGAATTGTGTTCCAGGCTGCCGAGCCCTGCTTCATTCCCTGTCCCTTCCCAGCAGCATCACTCTGGGGCTGCTCCATGCTATTTCACAGCTCTTCCAGGCTACTGCTGTTACAAATTTCCCAGCCAAGTCACCATTTTGGATTAGTGCTCTCCCTTCCCATCCTGACTGTAAAAACCCTGCACAAGGAACTCCAGCCTTTCTGATCCAGACACAGGAGGAAGGTCCCACGGAGCATCACCTCTGCTTCTGAAGCTGTCCAGCACCAGCACAGAGCACTCACCTTCTGGGCTCTGCGTTCTGCAGATGTTTTCTCTATAGCCTCATTTCCTTGACACCTTTCCCCCTCACCTGAAGCCTGGGCACCCTTTTAAAATGTGTTTTCCTTCAAGTTTTTGATGACCCTGAATGCAATGGCTAGAGCTGTGCTATTAAGTACTGTGGCTCTGGAGCAAGTCACCTCTCCTGCCCCTTAAATTCCTTAGATATAAGCAGAATTCACCTGCACCAGGTACAGCATTTTTGTCTTTCTAAACCTGTGTAATGGGTGAACAAACATGTGCCTTTTTTTACCTACTAGACTCTTAAAAAGTAGTAAACAAAAGTGTTTGTCTCCATGAATGCAAAATGTTGAGACAAAGTTCCAAAGAAATTTAAGAATTCCAACCAGTGTAATTCACATCTTGCTGCTTGTCCTACTTCCTAACTTCCAAAAGCAGGAAAATGGCAAAAGATCTCTAATCCAAGAAGCTGGCTATTAAACCTCTCTATGGCACCTGTTGACAAGTTCAAAAGGTGACTGTCTGCAGCCTGAAGGTGAGTTTTAATTAACAGTGGCCAATCAATAATGTTTTGCTGAGACACTTTCCATCCTGCATTCAGGAAGGTTGGATAACTGGGACAGAGCAGCTGCACCCTGCAGTGGGTTTGACATGACCCATCCTTCAAACATTCCCCTCTGCCAGCCTCTCCAATGTTCTGTAGTACCTTCAGGGATCTGAAGCACTGCAAGCAAGACTGCCCTAAAAATGGGGATAGAACAGGGCCTTGAAATCCCATATACACTCTACCTCCAGGGAACTATAGTTATACCTACTGGTTTCTAATGTCTGGCTCAAAGCAGGTCAGAGAAAAAGCACCAGTACCACAAAGGCACTAGGCACCACAACCTGGATTTCTGAAGGTTTGGCAATTTCTGAACTAAGGTTTTGTGTTTCAGTTTTGTTTTTAAATGGAATAAGCATTTCAGAGTACAAGTTCAGTGCTCACTCTGCCCTCCACACTCAGACACTGGCCCTGGTGATAACAGATCATTCCCAGCTTGGTGACAAGGCCAGCAGCTCTCCAACCCAGTGCCACTTGTGCTGGACCTAAACTGCATTGATTTAGTCTGTCACCCCCTTGGCAAACTGCTCTGTTTGGTCTGCACAGCTAAAAACATTCCACACCGCTTGAATTTTTTTTAATCTAAAAATTTGTTCTACTGTCTCAAGTTACGTCCTGTAAATAATAAGCAAGCCTGGTGAAATCCCAAAAGCTGCAGATTTGTCAAGCAGAGCAGGCAGCAGTGCCCACATCTGGGTTCCATTAGCCAGGCACTCAGCAGATCTGCTGATTCCTTTTTAATAAGCACACAAAGGCAATACAAGGCAGGAATGCCCTCACGTCTGCCCAGCACAGCAGGGAATGGTGCTGCTGCATGGAGCACAAAGGGAGCTGGAGACAAACCCTGCAGCCCTGCTCTGCTCTGAGCTGAGCTCTGGAGCTCTCACTGCAGCTACTGCACACTGGAATTGTGTGGGGTTAACTGGTTTGGGTTTGCTGAGCAGCTCAGAGTCCAGCTGGCCAGTTTTAAACCAGGAGTTTTGTAATCAAACATATCACCAACCCGAAGAAGGAAGCAGTCAGGTATTAGTGGGGATAATTATTGACTTAGGTTGAGAAAACGCTCCAAGAGAGAGAATTCTCCAGAATCACCTGTCCTTGTCCCTTCACTCCATGTTCACCCCATCAGGTACACCCACCCATCAGGTCTGTAGATGTGAATCCTGCAGAGGTGCATAAATACACAGAGGTTTTGAGAACAACAATTGTTACTCATCTTTGAGGGTCTCTTGGACCTAAAAAAATCCCCTGAAATGTCCCCTGAGTTCCTTGACAAAAACATTAAAAAATAAAATTCCCAAGGCCTCAAAGTTTGTATATCAACAGACGTTGGTCTGTTAAAACAAACCATCCCTCTTCAAAAATGATTTAGAAATTATTTACAAATTTACATCTTTCAGTTTCCTCAGTATCACACCCAGAAAAATTATTCATACTAATACAACCTTAGGAAATGTAGCAACTTCTGAGAAAAACCAACATGGACAAACCCCATGACCAGCACAGTAATCACTGGATTTCATTCAAAATATGTATCAGGGGAATTTCTCATCTGGGTAAGAGAACAGCACTGGCGACCACAGATCTGTTCAAAAACACAACCTGAGCATGGACACCCCAAATTCTGCACAAAAAGGGAAAGATGGAATTCTGGCACCTGGAAGCAGTATTAAATGGAGCAGGCTCCTCTCAGACCTGACCTGCTGCAGTACCTGCCTGACCCATGGCCACACCCCAGGGTGCTCCTGGCTTTGGCTTCCCTCCCAAGAGATCCTTCAGCCCCAGAGCTCCCCCAAAACTCTCTAGGAATCATTTCCTTCAGCCAGACCCAGTTCCTGCTGCCAAAACTTCAGCAACTGTCACCAGCAAAGGTGTGTTCCAGACTCAGCACCTCGTTATCCCAGCCCAGTTAAGCAGTAACTTGCTGGTTCTGGTACAGCTCAAATTCAGTGTTTCCATTGTAAGCTCGTTTTTTTTTCAAGTTTGCATAAAATTTATTGACAAAAGCCTGCTCTGGACTGTAGCTTGGCATACTGACTTTCAGCCTGGGAACCATTTTTATCCCCTTGAAATAATTATAAAACAACCTTAATTCAAACAAAGGAAAATGGCAGGTAATGTAAGACACAATTGAAAAGCTGCTGGTATTTTCAAGAAATAATAAAATCAAACTGTTACTGGCTCTGGAAAAAGTCTGCTTCCTAAATACAGGGAGTGCTTTGCCTGAGGAGCCTTCAGTGCATTTCAGACATTAAAAGTGACATAATCTGATAAGCTAAGGGAGGAATAACCTTTATCTTCTACCATAAAATACCCAACTAAAATACCTGATGCACTTACTCGAGTTCCAGACTGACTTGCACCTGCAGCTTTTCATGAGGATCACCATCCCATGCACAATTTCCATGGACTGCAGAAGGAGGATGATGGGAGTACACTGACACTGTGCAAAGCACACTATGGAGTGCCAGAACCAATCAAATGCTGAACAATGTACACCTTAAAAAGTGAGCTGAGAACTCAGCCATTCACAGCAACAAACTCTGGATGCTGCAGCTTGGGAACAGGAGGATAACAAATGAAAATAAATGTATGCCACTTGTCATGGGGTCTGTAGTGCACATCACACCTCTGCACAGCACTAAAAATCAGCTATTTCCATGTCTCTTTCTTCACTGATGCACTTAACTTTGTTTCATGTGCTGAGCCCATGTGATGAGCAGGAATATTCCCTGAATTGACTGAGCAGAAGGGGAGAGACAGCAGGATTTTGATGTGCCAGTTCTCGGCGTCTGAGAACATTTACTGCCTTGGGCCTAATTTCAGGAAAACATGTGGCAATCTAGATTCCCTGCTCCCTGGAGATTCTACTGGTGCTCTGTTTCAAGGGGTCAGTGCAGTTGCCTCCCTCCCTGGACTTTGGGGTGCAGTTCCCAGCAGGCAGATCCTGATCCCAGAGCTGCAGCACAGCTCTCCACGGGATTCACTCACTGCTTCCAACACAGATGCTGCTAAGGTGTGTTAAAATGCACACACAGTGCAGTCAGTTGAGTGCTGGATTTGGCATCAGAATGTCTCAGTTAGATGCAAGAATGTGTAAAATCACGAGCCAGACAGCTCCCTGCTGACTGCAGATCTGAGGAAGCTCATATGTGCCGTTTATTCCAGCAAACACAAGGAATATATTGTGCTTGTTAAACGTGTTCCCAAAATGCTAGTTTCAGGCAGAAACATGCAAATAAATGGTGCCTAGGGTTAAAACCTCCCACTTACAGTCAAATCCCTCCTCTTTGGAGGGATCTCCCAGCTCAGATGCTGCAGACCTTTAGCTGACCCAACATGCCTTTAGGAGAGAACAGCATGCTCAAGCAGCAACTGTTTAACATGGAGGTTGTTCCTGCCAGTTTCTTGGAGATAGAGCTTTTCTCCCCCTTCCCTTTTCTTCTGTTCACCAGATCAAAACAAAATTGAGACTTACTCCCCGGGTTCATGATTGTACACAACCTCATCAGGCTCCAAGTGCAAAAGGAAGTGAGAAGAGATTAATTAAGACACAACCTAATTATGAGATCCACATTAAAAATCCAACATCTGGGTAAAGTGTGTGAGGCTGCACTGCAGACAAAGCACTGACACCACTGCACTCTGGGCATCAACCTCTGGCACTCACCTGCCACCTCTGCAGCAAACCCCACACTTTCTCCAGCACTTTGGTAACATCAAGCTGAAGAATTTGACAAAACATAACACTGACATCCCAGGTTCCAACCTCCCCCAGACTCCTCCTGTACTGATTACAACGACTGCAGTTGTCACCTTAAAAAGTTTCTTGTTTAACCAATGTGTTGAAAATGCTCCCAACTCACCTTCTGACTTGATATAAAGGTGGTTCTTATCAGGGATTTCCTGCAAACACCTGTCTGAGAACAGGAGCTGAACATGCCTTAGTGAAACCAGAGTGCTCAGGGCCACAGCACTGCTCAGCCTCAGGGCACTGTGAAAGGGTTTAAAATATTATATGCAGCCTGCTGCCAGTTGGATGGAGTATTGCTCTTATGTCTGTGCCCATGGAATCCCAGATTGGCTTGTGTTGGAAGGCACCTTAAAGCTGTTCCACCCCTGCCGTGGGAAGGGACACCTCCCACTATCCCAGGCTGCTCCAAGTCCAGTCCAAACTGGCCTTGGACACTGTCAGGGATGGGGAGTCGTTTATAATGGTGCTATCAGTGCTGGTCAAGCAACACCCAGCTGGACTAAATGCAAATACAGTCACTTTATTTCAAATGTAAAATACTTCAATCTAACAGGAATTCTTCCATGTTGTATTCCTGCCTTTCTGGGAAAGCAAATCTACTTTGGGAAAAAGAAAAAGCAGGGGCTCTGCCCAGCATCAGGACAGTGACTCTGGCTGTGCATGAGGGACTGTGTCAATCAGCTCTAATGACTGGATGTTTCTTCTCTTTCAGACCCTCCTTTCATACTTCTCAGTGACTACAACTGGGGCTGCAACAGGCACAGCAAAGTGCTCTTGCACAAACCTCACCCAACAAAAAGCTACTCACGAGGTTTGTTTTGATTTTTAAAGTTCACAGTTGCAAGAACAATTCAGATCAACTGGCTGTACTTACAGAACTGATAAAGAGCATTCCACATGTTAACAGCAACATTAGGTGAAAAAATTATCTATAAAAATACCAGCCACATGCTAAATGAGGTGACATCAAGGCAATAAATAGCTCCATCTGTATGAAAGAGTTTGCAGAACAACCCAGAAGACATCTCTGAACAAAAAAGTAACTATGGATGAAGTAGCGCTGAAAAAAAAGTAGGTTGGATTTTTTTTTTCTTTTGGTTAAAAAAAATAGATCCATTTTCCATATTTTTCCACGATCACTTTATAAATCTGCTGCACGTTAGAAATCAGACACACATGTACGTTTTTCCAAGCGCGGAAAGTCGAAGGTTTACATTTTACCAGCAAAGCGCCTATTTGTGAATGGCAGCAGTGTATATTACAGGCAGTGTGAGAGGGTTAAACAGGACAGCCTCGACTCTTTATAAACTTTTGCCCTCTGGATATGTACTCATTGGCTGCTGTACAAGACTCGAGCTGTATTACACGCCTTAACGATATGGTTCAACTGTCGGTCAGGCTCGGGGCTGGCGCTGCGCCAGACCGCAATCAATGGGACACAAACCTCCCCCTTTCAGATCATCACGAAGGCTCATATTATCTCCTTTTTGTCGTGCTGGTTAAATTTATGGAGCAGAACCCCGAAGCTGCATTCCTTGGCCTGGGCCGGCCCACGCGGGCCTCCCTTTGTTTGGTACTGTAAGGAGCGTGCTTTGGAGGATTGCGGGGTTGTTAGTTCAGGCACTGACTGTTTGCTCATGACTGAAATGAAAAGAGTTCAGGGGAAGGGCAAAAGGACAGCACAAGTGTAAAACCCCATCCCAGCAGGCCCTGGGCTCCCATCTACCGCTCCAGCCTGGGACTGAACACAAAACCTCAGTTAATGACAAAGGGGAAAGGCTGTCTAGTGACAGGTAAACAGCCTGGCAGCACCTGAGCAGCACCTCCAGCTCTGCTGCTTTCAAGCAAACCTGTAATTGCTACATTAATATGAACCTCGATTAAGCTGGCTTAAAACACTGCTTAGAAGTGATATTAGTTTTAAAGCAATGCCGTATCTTTTTGTTTGAAAATAAAACCCATCAGTGGCAAATGACCACACAGTTTATTATTTCTCCTGCTTTGAACACGTGGAGTAACCTCAGAGAACCCAGTAGTTATTATTTAGCAAGGAAATAAGACACAAAAGGACTGGAAATACAGTATGGAGAGAAGATTTTCAAGGTAAAATGAAAATACCCATTTTTGTCTAAAATGGGCATTTCCTACATTGTTATACTTGGTCTGAGGATGAAAAAAATCCACCCCTGGGTATGTTCAGACAGTCTCTACTCGAAGTTTTATTACTGTGGTAAATAAACTGCACTTCTTGATCCCAGTACTGACACCATTTGCATCCCAAATCCAAACCACCGCACTGTAACAGCTACTGAGAAGAAATCAGTTTTATCCAGGCTGAAACCAGGGTAAAATCACAAACTAAGGATGCAAGAAACCCCTAATGTGATCTCAAGGCAAAAGAACCAGGAGTGAATGGAAAGACTCTATTCCAAATCCACACAGCAGAAGCAAATACATCCATGGAAAAACCCCAAGGACTCTCAGTGGTTGTGCAGGAAATACAAGGTGCCTGTGGACTCATTCTTCAGCACACTAAATACCCATGCTTGCCTTCATCACTGTTAAGACTGAAGCCACCCCAGACTTGCTGTACCAGACTTCACCCCTGTGCCACCAGCTGTCTCAGGCCAGGAGGTCACACAGTCACTGCTATTTGTGTATTACAAATAAGTACATAAACAATCCCTATGCAGCTATTGCACTGCACCACTTCCATCCTTCCCGCTCTTTTTATGAACTGAAAATCCTAGAAAAAGGGCCAGAAGAGATGATGAAAGCCCACAGGACATGGATGCCTGACGGGCTGTCCTGGTACATTCCAGCAGACACGGCTGGTTGAATAAAGCTTTTGTTCCTTCCTGCTGGGCAGACGTTCCCAACTTAGCCCACCTCGTTCTGAGCAGGCAGATTTGTGAATGGGAACTGCAAATACTTGCTGGCCCAGTCTTCAATGACTTTTTAGTTGGTTCTGTGGATGGTCATGCATGAATATGTATTTTTTCTTTACCAAAGACTCTCCAATTCTGTTCTAGGAGGCACCAAAGCAGACTAATTAAGTCTGCAGCTCTCTGGCATTGTTTCCACCCAAGGCAAGTGTTACGTAGAATACACCAAGACAGCAGCATCCTTTAGCAGAGATGCTGGGATCTAAAATTACATGCATGCCAGAAAACAGGAAACACGCAAAACAGTAAGAAGTGTTCCTTTTCCTTTTCGGCCTTTGAGTCCTAAAGCTTTGGCTGAAATAGAAGATAATTAGACAGAACATGCAGGCTCTAGAAATACAAGTATTTCCAGAGGACATAAAACTTTCTCCCTGTCTAGCTGCATTCCTTTGAGTTAACAGCTAAATACTGTGAAGCAGCCACAGAACAAGAATTCCACTTTGTGAAGCAAATACTTCACGTCACGCAAAGTTTAAGTAGTAGAATAAATCTGTGGTAAATCCAACAAAGAATTTATCAGCTCTTTCAGAAGGAAGTTCACAATTGCTTCTATTTCTGATGGACTATGCCAGGCCAACATTACAGTGTCTTGGATTTAACTGAACTGGAAAACATTAGTCACCTACTGCTAATGTCTGTCTGTCCCAAGAAACTTCCCATGGCCTCCAGAAGTGTTGCACTGGGAAGAGAGCAAGTTCTGGACCCATGATGTCCATTTTCAGCCAGCTCTCCTTTCATACCTGACCAGACTAATACAACACAATGCATTTCCCCTGCTAACTCACACCTTTTCCAGAGCAGTTACTGCACACAGTGACATCAAGCTGAATCTGGACCCAGATTTCTGCACTGAACCAGCCCAGGCAGCAGTTAGAGTCGAACAGGAGCTGGGCATGGCTCACTGGATGCAGCACCTTTCAGCACAGATGGAAACACAGCTGCCCTTATATCATGGCACTGGTAAATAGCTGGGGGGTGTGGAGGCCACCACAGTAACAACTCTGCATTCATTCATCCTTTTGAAATTATTTATTGCTGTTAATGAATGGGCATCTAAAGAAAAAGACAATTTCGCATTTAGGCTTGGTTAACCCCTGAGCACTGCTCACTTCAGTGTTTTCCATTTTCACCATCTGTCCTCCCATGCCTCTGTCCCTTGATCACAGTGTGAAAGCACCCAGGGTACCTTTCTGCCCTCAAATATCAAGTTAAACACTAATGTTTTAGCAGGAAATCCTTCCTACTCACAGAATAGCTGCTGGGATTTAGAATGACAGCCAGTCCCTCACAAAGGCTCCCTGTTTAATGCCAACAGACATGTCACCACTGGAGAGCCCAGTGCCTGTAGAGTTTTCTTAAGCCAGGTTTTTGTTCAGTTTAATACATTCTGTCATGGCAAAGCAAAAAGGCTTAAACACAAAAAGTTACACAAGTCTTAACTAAAGGTCTAGCCCTCCCTATTGGAATTTAAATCATCTACAGCTTCTTTCTTAAATGTAGGGTGCATAAAATCCCAGAGGGACAATGTGAAGGAGCTGCACTGAACAGCCTCAGCAACTTAAACCCTTGGGCTTGGAAAAGTGCCTTTGTACAAACAGGCAAGGGGCTGGTTTGGGGTTTTGTCTCAGACCCTGCCACTCCAAGTCTAGCTCATGAGCCCCAGAGACTAATCAAGGTAACATATGTAAAATCTGAGATTTGTGTGATTAAACATTGCCCAATGCAAACCCATAACTGCTTAATTATTTCAAAACCCTCCTATTACATAAAAATATTCCTATAAGCAGATGTGAAAGGAGCCACATCTATGTAATATTTATGTAGGATTATGTTGCTTCTCTAGGCCCAAACACTGGGTTTTATTTCCATTCTTCCAAATAGTCAAGTTCAAAAAAGGGACAATGACAACCAACTGCAGACACCTGAATATTCCAAACACAAATGGTATTTAGTGGAGCTGATATCTAGGAACAGCCTCCTGGAAATATTAGTCAAACATACAATGGGTATTTGCAGTAATGCACAAAAGTGTGTTAAGAATTTGGGTACCAAACCCACTCAACCCTCTAAAAAGGAAAGGGAGAGGGATGTGTCAGTGCAGTTTGGATTCTCCAAATCATCTGGACTTTTGCTGAGCACAAATGTATTGTTCTGGAAACTGTGACATTTTTGTACATGAGGCTCTAGGATTATAGATTCAGCAATAAAATATGATTAAGCAAAGTCAATGTTTTAAAGGTTCATCTTTGTTTTACTGTATCCTGTGGGTTACAAAAGAAACCCATGAAAACTAACTACATGCATCATTTCTTCAGTCATGCATAGCAAATCCTGCTTTATTGTGAAGAACAGAGCCTGTAGTCCCAAGGAATTGTCCTTCAGCTCTTTGTTCCAGGGGGGAGGGCAAAGGGAACAAACTGTGAGATGCCCAGCCTGTCACTGCTGGAGGAAGGCACAAAAAAAGGTAGAAAAGCTGCCCCCTGTATTTCGTTCTCACACAGAGGTACTCAGGCTTGACTTCCCCTCCCTTTATTTCTAAAGTTGTATCACTTTGAAAATTTTCATTTTATTTCTTGAAATACTAAGTTAGCCACTTTAGGAGTGAGCAAGTGGAGCTTCAGAAATGCAGTGAGATGTGGGGTAGCATTGCACTCCATCCTCAGTTCTGACTTTGGGCACTCCAGAACATTCACCACCAAACCTCAGCTGCTTGAATTCCTTCCAGAGGGCTTTAAGGGGAAGTTGACTTTCCCCTTAGGAAGAGCGAGCATGCAAAGCAATCTTGACAGATTCCACTCCCAGGCAAGCATAATCACTACCTGACTGACAAAAAACTCTACTAGTTTTTTGATGCCCAGGAAGAGACATGTGCAAAATAGAATCTGAGTAGAAACAAGAAAAAAATCATCGTGTCAAACTTTGCAACCTCACTGCACAACTCCAAGTGATGAACAAAGGAACAACTAGCACAGGCTGCTGCTTTCCACGTGAAGGACAGTTAAAAGAATCAAATATTTACATGACAATTTTCTGTGACCATTAATGGCTTTCCAATCTCAAACTACTCTTTACTAGTAACAGTCTAGTTCATGGACAGAATTCATCAGAACTGGGGAGGTTACAGAGTTATCTCCTTACTTCTAATTTTCACATTGTGACTCAGAAAAGAACACAAACTGTTGCAGAGACAGTCCAAGAATAATCTTAAACTTGCACTGACCTGGCAGAAGCCTGAGAGAAAGCCATAAAGGCAGTTTCCTGCACTACTTGTTAGGTTAGACACACATCTAAATATAAATGTTCTTTACTTGTGCTGCACCAGGACGTAAAACACGTTTCTAGGCGAGAGCTCTCCAAGCATATCCAGAGACATAACAGCTTTCCTGTTTTGAACTGGGCTTTAAGACTTTTGGCAGTATATGACAAATATGGAAATAATCAGAACTGTTGTATGTGACACTGGAGTACTTGGAACACATAAAACCCACTCAATAAAGGTATCAAATCACAGGCATTAACTGTTTATAAATTAGATGTATGCTGCACTGTCACCAACTACTTTATGCTCTCTTCTGCATTAAATTTAGAAGTAGTAAGGCAGCTTTATGATTAGATAATAGGTTTATAAGATTAGCCTTGAAAAAGTCCAGCCTAAAGTCAGATTTTAAAAGTATTTTCTTGCCCTTTAAACCAATCACCTTTGGAACCACCCCCTTAAGGTCTAAAGCCATCCCCTGCACCTCAGCCCTGCTGGTCTGGCTCCTCGTTCCCAACACGTGGCATGAGCCAACTGCAGGAGTTCCAACACAAATCAACACATTGGAAGACAAAAAGGACTCATGTCCATGTAGCCTGATCACAGGAACACAAGCTGCAGACTGTTCCATTCCATTCAGGAACTTTGCTGGAATTAGACTATGTCTTTCAGGAAAGCCAACAGCCTCAATTAAAATTCTTCATCCCACTCAAGCCTGATCAAATGGGGAAAGTCAAGCAGCTGAAATTCTGAGCTTTTTCTAAAATTCAACCATGTAATTAGAGAATTGCAAGGGGCCTATAATTTACAGTTACATATCCTGCTATTTAAATGCAACTGCAATTAACTGGCTGAGTCAGCCTTGCAGCAGCACCAGGAAAATATGGACAGGGTAAGGTCAAACAGCTCATGAATTTAATCTTCAGGTGTTCAAAACTACACTGGAGATCAGCTCCTGCCTTGCATACCCAGCCACATCCAGCAGGGCAGGCTGCTCTTGTGTGCTGAGCTGGAAGAGCCTGGAGAGCCCAGCAGGCTCCAAGCAGAGCCAGCAGCTCAGCCTTGGAACGTTGTTCTCCTACCATTCCAAACCACACATACTTGAGCAGTTACACATGCAGCAGGGGGGATAGTGGTACACAGCAGCCCAGAAAACAGACAAACCCTTTGTCATGTGGGGCTTTTCAAACCCCCAAAAGAGCAATTTGGCTCCTTCATTATGTAAGCATGTGAAACCCACACACCAAACAAAACATGAATGCAAGGTTGCTTACAGATGGAGGTGGGATTTTGGGGGTTCCCCCCCAACCCCTTACACTATCTACATATTCTCAAGTACATTTGTTTAGCTAAAAAAAAGGTTTGATCAGACTTTTGTAGATTGGAGAACTGTAGTAACTAAGTAGCCATGAGAAAGGTTGGGGCTTTTTTCCTTTTTTTTTTCCTTTCCCCTTGTGGAAGGTTGTTGGGTCAGAAACTTGACAGTGTGTGGAGACACTAAAATAATTTCACAGTGCTCAGCCATGACAACAGCATTTCAGAATCTAGTGAATATGTGAGATATCTAGAATCTAAGAATATGTGTATCTTGAAACAAATTGCAATAAACACACAGCTCAACCAGAAATCCAGCTAACAGCACAGCCAAGTGTGCTTCTCCCCACCTTTGCATAAACCAGTCAACCCGTACAGTCACAAAATTAAGACAAGTGAAACACTAGATGTGTTTTCTCAGGGATGCACTTAGAGTTCTCATTTAATTTCGTGCATGCAAATATACTTACCAAATTGCAATCCTTGACCTCCTGGTTTTACAAATCAGGGTAAGTCCCAAATATGTAAGACACACATGCACACACTTGATTTTCAGAACAAAGCCCACCTAGGGTCATTCTTCAGGCTTCCTGCACCTCACTCACACTTCATCAAGCTTATTGTTCACTGAAACCCTGATGCAGACCCTTCAGAATTCCAAGAGTGGCATAATAAAACACAGGAAATGGAAAAGCCAAATGGAAAGACAAAACAAGCAGGAAACCCAACATTTTGCAAACATTTCTCTCCAAGCTTTCTGACAATAAAACCTATTTAGGGTTTTCTTTCACTTCTTCAGCACACAGGTCTCACATAGCTACAACAGGACTTCTTGGCAAAGTAGTACAAAGCAAACTCTTGGCAACAAAGAGCACAAAGGCTCTTCTCTCAGAGCAGCTCTTGCAGAGCCTGGTCCTTTCCCTCTGCCACACTCCCAGTCAGTGCTAATGAACACTTATTTATTTTAAGCAAAACCACCATTACTTTGCTGAGCCCATGTTACAGCAGTAACTGACCACAGGAAGAAGCCAAAGCATGTCCTTGCTGTGCTGACACCTCACACCCACAGCAGGATGGGCACAAAGCACAAGGGTACATATGGGCACCCAACCACCCCCTTTCCTAACTGAGAACTTAGCACAAAATGAAAACTAGAAGATAGTGACACTGTATTGATGACAGAACTCTTCAAACCTTTCCAGAGCTGCTTTTCTCCAGTGAAATCGAAGCTGGAGGTAGAGCAGGGAGAACTTCATTTCAACTCTGTGTGAGGATTCAGGGCTAGAAGTATAATCTCACTACACATAGCCTTTCTAAAAACTTTGTTTCATCTAATGCTGTAGCTTAATAATTCCTATTTTATGTTGCAGCTTTGAATTTTGAGAAAATTTCACTCTTGTTAGAGTATCAACAAATGCCATCTATTAAGCAAAAGGCAAAAGGAATTAAATGGGCTGACAACAGCTCATGTTAAGGAAATGCCTAAGGAAAGAGCATCAGTTTCAGAAGTTGCAGCAGACATGAGCACACAGTTTGACAGAGTTACTGATCAGAAATACCAAGAGGTGGCTGACCTGGGGCTGCTCAGGGTTGCAGTGTCCCTCACTGCCTGCGCAGTCTCCGAGGCGAAATCCAGCGCTCCTGCCACAGGTTTGGTGACAGTGCCAACCAGCCCCTTGCCCAGGCCAGATATGAACCCACTGACCCCTCCTTCTGTCTTCACACCTTCCACTGTCGAAGTGATAACGCTTGTCAATCCTCCAATGATGCCTGCCAAAGACAAGAGCAGCAGAACAGTCCAGAATTATTTGCTCTAAAACTTACAGAACCTCAATCACCTGATGCTCTCTTAACCAATAACTTTATACTCTGTATATGCAGTGCACACATGCATATCTACAGACCATAATATCCCACAGAAAAAGATTTAATTCATCACTAAATATGTGCATTTAAAAATATTTCTACACTGGTTCATTTCCAGCTGCACTTACACCAGGAGTCCTCATCTATTGCACAGGTGAAGTAGTTCCTTAGGATGTGACAAAATTCTGTAACCACAAAAGCTGGTACAACTTGAGACAGAAAACAGCAGAGTGCATTTCTCCACTGGACAAAGTCAATTATTTTAAACCAGCACTTTAAGTGTCTTTAAAGTCAGTTTAAGTGACTTTAACTGTGATGCTGTTGACAGACATTTTTGTGCACACTTCCCTTCCTGAGAACTTCAATGCTCTGAGAAACCAAGCAGCAGGATTTCAAAAGAAGACCTGGAAGAATTCACATGTCTGAGAACACACTTTAGAGACTTCACATCTCCATGATTAAAATATCAGTTTTTAGTGCCCTGGCTCAAGGACTCACCTGCCCATCTTCAGCAGCCAAGGGCTCCTCTGAGGTCAATAACTCAAGAACAGACCAGGCAGCATCTCAACAGCCAAACTCAAGAAGCACAAAGTATTTAAATCCCTCCTCTTGAGTAACTATAGTTTATGATTAAATCCTGTCTGTTGAAATGTAGTAATTAGCAGTTCTTTTCTTTTTTTCAAAAAACTGAATGGGAAGCATTTAAAAATGCCACAGACTTAGGACTAGAACAGTCACACTAATTACTGGATAATACAACACAGTGAAGTGCTTTTATAACAGACTTTTCAGCAAAGACTCACATATTTTGGATTTCCCGTGTTTCTACCAATTTATGTGAGACTGTACAGCACATTGGTGTGAGAGAAGCCTCTCATTTCATACCTACAGTGCCTCTGTATGACCAAAGCAAAAAGACTTTTCTCAGCAGAGAAATGATCCTCTTTTAGAAAAGCCAAATCAGCTTTTCAGAGGCTGCGACAGTTACACTGTGAGAATAACATTTAAACAAACTGAGTCAAGACGATGCAAAATATAAATATTTGATTTAAACTTGGCTTGTATTGATTTAACCTTCTTCAACAGATAAATCATGAGCTAAATTGATGCGATGTTCTGGCCAAATTAAAACTAGTCCACTGCCTTTTACACAAATCCATGTCTCTAGCTCTCAGTGCACTGACAAAACTCACAAAATAACCCAACTGGTGAAATGTTACTTTATGATTCCAAGGAAACTCAGGTTTCTAGAACCAAAAGCAAACATAAGAAAGCTACAACCAGGCCATACTAATTTTTTATTTTAATGTCTGGCCCTCAAAAAAAACGTTTTTTGGGGGTATTTCCTGCCTCTACAAAGAAATTGATGTTTTGGATGAACTTTCTTTGCAATTTGATTTTAATTTGCAAAAAAAAGCTTTTACTTCCAGTCACATGTGAAAAGCCCTGACTATTAAATGTAGTTTCTGATGATCTGAAAGCCAAGCAATGCTCCCACCCCAACCTGCCAGCACTGAAATTCAACATAAAGCCTCTGACAGCTCCACTTCCCAGGCTTCCAGTAACCACCCAGCAGTGACACCCACTGTTCTCTGCAATCTGATCATCCCTTTAAGGAGAGAAATGAGTTAAAATGACAGCTAAGGGTTACCATGTGCAAGTCCATGGATTCCAGCTACGAGGTGCTCTCCACTGGTGGCAGCATGGTATCGAATGTATTCCCGCTCTGTCTGGTGTCTGTTATCCATGGTCTTTTCCAAACCATCTGACAAGGTCCCAGCAAACTGCAAGAGAAGAACCTTTTCTGTTAAAGAACGAAGGTGTTTCTCCTAAGTAGATTCACTGCAGAAAAATCCTAGATCCTACTTGAGAAATGCAAATTTATACAATATTTTGATACATAATGGAATCTGAATTGATCATAGTGATCAAGTCCTTTTGCCATGGAGAAAGCCTAGAACTCCATCAGAACACATTTTCATACTTAACAGAATCTGTCCAGTCCTTTTGCCATGGAGAAAGCCTAGAACTCCATCAGCCTGTGCAACTGGAATCCTGAGGTGCCCAACTACTGTGGCCGAGCCAAAACAAACCAAGTCTGTGAAAGATGTACCAAAAGCAATGCCAATGACCCAAGTGCAACCCCTCAAAACCTCACAGGAATGTTATTTAGATACAAAGCATTTCCTCTGCAAAGATATGTGAAAAGCTTCCAGGCAAATATGCCTGTCATGAAACGAAAACATTTGTAAGAGTTAATGAAATTCTTTTCAGTAACTCAGGGTAGAAGTGGCTGTGCTGTGAAAGGAGTGGCAGCCAAGCCACACTCATGGAATGATGTGGAGAGATCCCTGACAGGACTGCCAGCTGTGCTGAGAAGTGTCCACAGGTACCAAACCAAAACCCCAGGGGGAACCCTGAGTGTGTGTGGAGCTTTTTGACTCCTCACACTTACCTTGAACATCGTGGGGGAGGACTTGAGACATGCTCATGGGTAAAAGGGAATGTTACATCCCAAGAGGATTTGTTCTGAGAACTCTGACTATTGCTGTGTGCAAGTCAATGAAAAAGCACCAAATAAAAATGATCTGTTGTGATCTGCTGACCTTCAGTCTGATGTAATCAGGCAGAAATCAGGAGCTTGGTGGAAGGAGGCAAGAAAAGGAGACAGAAGACCTGAAACCTTGCATTGTATTCAGGATATTGCAATAGAGAATAGCTCCTAGCAGGAATTTTCCTGTAGTACCCTCCAGAAACTGTCTGGTTTTTGATTATGGGTAGTTGGACACCTCCTGTGCCACTCTCAACTACTATCAGCATTCTTATCTCCTTTCAGTAAACAAATAAACTTCATCCTATCCACCCTCATGGAAGGAAAGAGCATTTAAAGCTTTGTTGTGTCTTCAGCTGGGGCTGGGGGATGTACCAGGTGCCACAGGGATGTCAAAGATACTCAGAGTGTTCAAGTCCCCAGTGCCCTGCATGACCACAGCTCCTCCAGGACAAGGACTTCTCTGTGTAAAGACCTGCCCTGGTCTCATGGAGCATCTCCTCTGCAACCTCAGCAGTGACAGTAAAACCCCTCTGTGGCTCAGGTGTGCACTGAGACTGGGTGTGAAACCCTGATACACTGAAAATTAAAAAAGAACTGGACAAACAGTTGATTTATGGGCCCAATGCCAAAATGAAGTTCCCCTCCTTTCACTGCTATTTCTTCCAAGGCTGTTTCTTTTTCACTAATGACACAATATCCCAGTTTGAAACACTCCTTTCCAGCTGAAAGACAAACCACTCCAGTGGCTCCAACTATCTAAACAAGTAGACTTTAACAACAAGGACAAAAATGAAGTCCCATGACCTTTCTTGTGACTTGATCATATGGACACTAAACAGAACATAGTGATCAAGGACTGAGTTACTTCTGACCTTGTTGTGAACTTCATGTAGATGTTATTAAAAAAAAAATAGCCTAGAAATACAAGCAGACCTGAAGCTATCTATGAACTGTGTTTAAGGTTAGGTTTTTTCCTGGAAAAATACTTTGCTTATGAGGATTAGAGTGGTTGCTATAGAAATTGAAAGGCTCAATAGGTCTTCAAA
The DNA here is from genome assembly GCF_008360975.1 of Lichenostomus cassidix. Taxonomy (NCBI): domain Eukaryota; kingdom Metazoa; phylum Chordata; class Aves; order Passeriformes; family Meliphagidae; genus Lichenostomus; species Lichenostomus cassidix. The sequence continues at coordinate 4,666,462 of NC_139501.1, forward strand.
ATTCAAACCTCATTACAGTATCTCTCAAGACCTGAAAATGATTTTTCAGGAACCCATTTTGGAAGTCACAGTAGTGAGTGACTAGACAATCAGCCAGCAGTAATAAACCAATTTATTGATGAGAATTAGTAATGTCTCTTTACAGCTTTCCCCGCTGTGCCCACACTGTCAAGCTCCACTACCCCAGCTCTTCCTGAGAACACAATGCAGTCTTTCCTCAAACCTCCCTTCCTCTGTGAAGCAGAATCTGACACCTACTTGTCAACAGCAATCCTGTTTGTGTGTAGACAGAATTTTAATGTCACAGTGCATTTTTCTTAGTAAGGAGGAAAAAGGAAAACATCCAATGCACATAGTTTAAAAGTCAAACTCCATTAGCTGTAAACCCAAAGTTAAACAGGGATATTTTTGTTTGCATTATTCAGAAAATAGCACTGAATTACAACTGTAAGCAAAACAATTTAAGAATTTTAATGTACCAAATATACAATGAAATGCTTCCATTTTACCCTGATTCAGGTGACAAAATCTGAACCACATTAGTTACAAAACATGAACTTCATGTTGAATTACTTTTTTCCACAGCTCCCCCTCCCCCCAGTGCCTGTTTGTTTTCTGGGCTCACTGAACAAAGACTGAAGCCAAACTTTTGTCACCATCTGCACCATTTGTACCAAACCAAGGGGTTCCTCAGTGAGCACAGGGAGTGCATCCCTCCTGAGCCATTTCCAGCTGGGAGCAGCCCTTTCCTGCTCTGCAGGGCAGAGTTTGCCAATTAGAGGTGAAATGCCAGGGAAGATAAAACAAAGGGATGTTCCACAGCATTAGCAAGTGATGGGATGGGCAAGGGGACACCTCACCCTTTCTGTATAAGGTTTAGACTCATATTTGAATAAAGATTCAGACTGTGGAATAAAGATTCTCCTAATTCCTCATCTGAACCACACCTACCTCCATCCAGATCACCCACTGCAGGTAATACCACCAGAGTGAAATACCTGCTGGGGATCACAGCTTGACACTTCTTATTAACTTTCCTGTGCACCTCAGAAATACTTTCCCTGAAATGGCTTCTGAAGTCTATTTCAGCAAATAGGATTGTATTTACCTATACAATAAGGAAAATTCAAGATTTCTAACATAAAAAACCTACAACCAACCAAACACCTCCAGCCCAGTCTGTGCAGGTTGTAATCACTTTATTGAGAATAAGTCCCTTAGCAGTTACTTCATGATCAAAAACCTAAGCAAGCATTAGAAATTTAAGCAATTTAAGTCCAGCTTAAACTCTGGAGGGAGTTTTGAACAAGCTGAAGCACAAAAGCAGACTTGCCTTTTCCCCACCACGTATCTTGATTTTGGATGCCTCCTTTGGGGAGTGCAACATCAGCTGCTGAGGTGGAGGTTTTAAGAGTCGTGAAAGAGCAGAGATGGTGCCTTATTGAGCTGTTAACCCGGTCACACAGCAAATAGGCTCCAGATAAACAAAGGTGACACCAAAAGCTCGACCCACCCTTGTCTTCCTCAGCTTTTGTTAATAAGGTGTGATCTGATAACTTCAAAGCCTACTCAAGACCATGTAAATGCCAACATAACTAAACACAACAGTCTGTGGAACAAACATGAAACTAATCAAGGGACTTGTAAAAAACAGCTCCCCTCTTCTCTACCCTAATTTTCATAATGAGCTCTTTGTCTATTTGCTGATGAAAGAAAGAAATTAGTCACTTGGTCTTTTATCTCTGCATTTTCCCCATTTCAGACAGCCTTTGCCTTGAAACAGAACTGCAACACAATTCATTAGTTTCAGCTAAGGGAAGTTACCTGCTTCCAGACCAAAAGGCTCCTAGTGTTTCTGGATGAAGCCAGTTTGCACAAGGCACATGCAGAAGTGGGTGTTTTACTTGTCAACTTGGCCTCTCTGAACAGAGGGAAATAGGAGCCTTCCAGACTACTGATTAAAAGCTCTGTCATTTCAGGTACTTAAAATATTTCAGCTTATCATCAGTATGTATTGTTTAATGCTTTGCCTTGTCCATTTTGCCTGGACAAAAGGAGAATCCCTCCAAAAAGCTCCAGACAGCTGAGTATTCATCCACCTTCATTCACAGACACCCTCTGCCTCCTCTCACCCTTTCTGTCCCCAAAGCAGATGGTACTCCCTGCATTTTCCTTCTGGAGGGACACTGATCTTTTCTTCCAGGTCTATCCTTGAATCCCAGGTTTCCATCCCACTCTGGTTCAAGCATGATGTGAAGCTACTGACTTGTAACAAACTGCAAGCAGAAAACTTCCCCCACATTTCAGCCTACATGGAGTAACATAAACTGATCCTCTTGAGGAGAGTGAAACAGGACATTTTCCTCCAAATCCCAGGACATGATGCTACTGTGCACACTGTCTTTGGATGAGCATGCTAACCACTCTCAGCACTGAACAATCATTGAAGATGTTACTGCACTTCTGCAAGCCTGGGGCATGCTGGGCTCAGCCTCCTCTGCTGGCTCAAGTAAATCAATGATTTATAATTTCTTGTTTTACATTTAGTGTCACCAATCAATACTAACTACCCACCAAGATCTGCAAAAGCAGATTAAATACTATCTGGACAAGAAACGAATCTATTCACGTTTTATTTGGTGTATTTGTTTTTCTTTTTAAAGGCACAATAATTGAGAAAGTTTTGCCACTAAATCCTTTTACCACTGACTACATATCCCTTGCTGTTTCAAGCAATAGAAGAAAAACAAAAACACCCATATACAGTGTTTGTGAACCAAAGCTGGTGCCAAACAATAAGGCTTATGGGGCACAAAAAGAATTCAAAGCAAATGAAAACTCGACTTTGGACTGCTTGTTCCCTCTAAGCCAGATGCATGAAGCACACAGCATGGAAATAAGGTTTAAGTAATCTTTTAAAGTCTTTTTAAGCTCTTGGCACTGCCTGGTTCTCTAAGGACATCCCGAAAGGATAAATACACAATTATGACTTGAGTCCAAACATTCCATTGTAATTCTAGCATCAGAGAATGGTACATTTACAAATATTATTGACTGAGCAAAGCAGAACATTCCAAGATGGAATGTTAAGGGAGAAAGTGATGAAATTAAATATAGATCAGTTACAACTTCTGTGCAAACCTCACAATGAACTGTTTAAATCAGAAATCACAGGGTTTATTCAGTTTATTCTCATCTTTGCTTTGCAGAACTCAGTTAGGAAGGAGTTCAATCCCTTGAGGTCACTTGCCATGCAGCAATACCATTAAAAATCACCTTTATTTCCTACAACTCCACAACCTGTTAAAGGTATTTTAGAGGAAGCCAATTTTTCTGCTGATGTCTATCAGTAAATTACAACAGTTTAAAATTAAGCACTTGCATATGGAGGCAAAAAAATCTTCACACTGTACATGTTCTAGGCTAAGGATGTATGTATGTACTGTAAGGATTTGTGGTTAAAAAGGAAGTCATCCACAAATCTTGCTGCTATTCTTTGGGAAGTGCAAAAATCAAAAAACCATGCAGGATTCTTGGATATGCACAAGGACTGGTGCAGTGGGACAGATAAAGTTGTCCCGTAAATTCTGCAGCCTAAGTTTCCCTGCTTTTACTGCAGTGTCTCAGGACTAACATGCAATATATTTCTGTGCCTTACCATAAAAATAACATTTAGAGCAGCTTCTTTGCTCATCAGTACACACATTGTTATAGAGTGGAAGCAGAACATATGGAATTTTACATACTGGACACCAGTAGGCACAGACAACAAACACATCTTCCTCCTTTTCTATCACTGTGGTCAATGGTGTGTTATACTGGGACTACAAAGTGAAATGCTTTTATCTGAAAACATAGCAAGGTGGTTATTTGTCAGCTTTCAAAGGCCTACTCGTCTGAAACTGATCCCCAAAAAACTTTTGCCATGGCTTTGGTTAGTCTCTTAAGAATTACTTGGGGCATTTAAGCAGCAAAGTTTGTGAATTCAGTTAAATTTATGTGCTCTACACTTTTACACTTTCCTTTATACATCGAGACAGACCCAAGTCAACTCTTCAACCCAGTCCTAACCAGAAAGGACAGTTCAGGCTGAGCCCCCAAGGCATTTCTAACCCAGCCAAGCTGTGCAGAGTGAAGTCCTGGCACTCTGAACAGCACCAGCACACTCTTAATTTAGAAAATACTAAATCAGCAAAAAGCGATAATCAGCTTCTCATTTTCAGAGCAACATAAACTTTGACCCTCTCCAAATTACCGACAACCACACGAGGAGCCAAAGGCTTTTCCCACTGAACAAACATGTTCCTTGAGATTCCCCACAGCATTCCCCACCCCTCTCTCTGTCATATGCCCAAAGCAAAGGAGCTTTAATTAGCTCACATCCCATCGTTAACCGAGCTTCCTAATGCATCCTGACAAGGGCTGCTGGCGGCCAAGGGAAGCCCTGCAGGGCTGGCTGGGAGGAGAATGATTAGCTGGGTATCCCAGGGGAGCCCTGCTGCTCCCAACCCACCAAACCCCAGGAACTGGGGAGCTTCTCTGCGGGACCTCCTGGGAAGCAGCAGCAGCAGGTGCCCGCTGGCCGGAGTTTAGTGTTTCAGGGCTGAATGAGTGATCCCTGCAGGAACCGCCGGCTGTTTGCACAGACACACAAGGCAGTCAAAAGTCCACAGCGTGAACTTGGAATGACCCCAATTGCGGAGTCACTGGCGGGTTCATCTGGAGGACAACTGTGCTTTATTAAACAACTAATACTCTTAACAGATAATTCCCATCCCCCCCAGGCTTAACTCTTACCGAGCCTGAAGGTCTTTGTGTTTGTTTGTTTTTTGGGAACGGAATTATTTGCCCTCCTTCACCCCCTTCCTTAAACCCCTCAATATACTGAAAAAAGGAGAAAAAGCCAAAAGAGACCCAGAGCCTTGAGTTAATAGGAAACAACAAAGTATTCAGAGGGGCACATTAGGTTTGGTTTTAACATCATCTTTACCAGCTCTGCAGATTTTGATTTCCAAGGGCATTTCCATCTGACTAACTGCAGCACCCAGGCTCTTTTCCATTTTTTTTCTGCCATGATCACCTGTGACCATGCTTAAGATCTGAAAGAACCTCCTGTTTAAAAACTAACAGGTTTTTTTTTAATGTTCTACTAGATATTTTGAAGGAAACCGTGTGCAAGCACATTAATTGGACCTGCCATTGCGTGTGTGTAAATGAACAACTTTGGATCTCCTGGTACAACTTGGTCTTCTCCCCTGGTCACAGAAACACTATTTTCACTCCTCGGGGATACACAGCTAAGGAAATTCAACTTTAAGTCTGCTTAACATCTTCTACACAACTCTACAACGTTAAATACCTAGGAGGAAGGTGCAGTCAGCCATTTGTCAAGACTGAAATGATGAATTTCAAACCCACATCCTATTTTTTCTCCTTCAGATGCTAATGGTGATATATGGGATAGATGTGCCTGTCTGCCTGACAAGTAACCACTCAAAAACTGCAGGTTAAAACTAAATTTCATTTCATCTATGATAAATGCTTATTTCCAGTGTCACAGTTTATGACTTGGCAACTCCTTGCATACCTCATTTTGAATTCTCCTTTGCTCACTGAATTCTCCAATGAGTCAGCAAAACAGCAACAGTGCATTTTATTTTCCATGAAAATCAGCTGGTAAACCCCTTTGAAATGAAGCTCTAGAGCAGGTGTAAAACTTCAAGCTCTCTAATCCCTCTTTTTCAGTTGTCAAATGGTCACCTGTACATTCCTCTGTCCAGCTGTGCATCTCCACATGTGCAGTTGCTGTATTGCTGCAGGAATCTCATTATCAACTGAGCAATTTCTCCTGGATAAGGTTCACTCCAAGCTGCCACCAATGTGTCAGTTTGATTCTCAGTGGGCACATTTAGGACATCAAGTCCACATCAAACCAGTTCTTCCCACAGAATATATCACCATTTCTGTTTGATCTACCCATGCCCATTTCTCCACATAAAAACCCACTGGAGTAAAACGTGTTCACTTTGTGCAAGAAGCTCTGTAAAAGAAAAGCTGTATTTTTTACAGCCTTTAATTTCATTTAACCCAAATTGTGAAGAAAACTTTCAACCTTGATGCTGGCCACACACATTTTATCCCACGGTACAAATGAAAAGCAGGAAGAACAAAATAATATTTCAGACTTCTCAAAGATGATCCTGTATACCAAAATCTCTTTCAAAGATACTGATTATAAATACCAGATGTTCTGCACATTAGAACTGACACTTTCCATGGCTTTTGATTGTCACTAATTGGCCATAAAACTTGCTGTCTTTTCAAACTGGCAGGAAATGGGGAAATGGCCTCATCTGTAATGTTCCTCCAGTACTCAACATTTCTGCCTCGGAATTTCAATTACTTTCCATCTCATAATCTGCACATTTTGATACAGATTCTCACTGCTCACTCAAACCTGCACATGAGCTGCTTATCTGTGGATGAAATGCAAGTTAAACAGAAGATGATCTGCAGTGCAGTGGAAAGGCTGCAGGAGCCCCTGCTGCACTGGGCAACATAAAGGTTACTCTGAAGAAAACACAGAAAATGCTACATTTGACCCTAACTGTATAAATCAGTCAGAGAATACAAAAAACTGTGGTAATTGCTGCTAAATCCCACAACTTCAATACCTCAACTACCCTTTGTAAGGGATGGCTGTCAGCTTTTCTGAAGGAAAACCCAAATTCTGATCTGTAAATTTGCCCAGAAAGATGACATGTATTCCAGCCTTTCTCACTTTTATCCAGTGACACTGCCAGTAACCTCACACATTCTGCTCGTAGGAGTTAAGGAGAAGAGCAGGAAATCAAACAAAACTCAGGAAAATATAGAACAGCAGGAAACTCAGAAAACTCAGAACCCAAACACCACCATGACCTTTCTACAGTATCAGCTGATGATTCTGTTTAAGACTCTTCTGAGGAAAACACCACCATGTGTTTCTGTTTCTTTCTCAGGCTTCATAAACAAAGGCTTTTGTTGGAAGTTCCCTAACACCAAGATATGATTTTATTTTCAGCTACTTCCTTGGCATTTTGAGCTAATGTTGCTAGAACAGAGCCACAGTGACTCCAAAGATGGGAGAATGGCAGTTGTTCTTCTTTCTGAGTGGAATCAAAGAGGAGTGGCTGGTTATTTGAACTAAGAAACTTTAAACAACAGGGAACCATCAGCTTTGACTGTTCTAGAAACCTTTCTGTCTGTTTTTGGGTAGAGCCTGCTCGAAATTCCCTCTGCTACAGCCACTTCTCATCTTATTTACTGCCAGCTTTGTTAAACTCAACATTCATGCAAGTCAAGCACTCGCTCAAGATTTGTTTTTAAATAATCCCTTTATTACTTCCTCTTCGTTTTCCATCCAGTTATCTTTATTTTCCTGTCACTGCCAACCACTTGAGATTCTGCTATGATTTATCTTCCAAGGAGGGTTAAAACTCCCATTTCCCTTCATGTTTCATGTTCCTCTTCTACAAATGCCTCCAAGTCAAACACTCACCTGGAGCAGTATTTTCATCCTTACTAGTTTTAAAATTTTCTTACCTGGCTCTAATACCTCACCTTTTTTTCTGTCTCTGTTAAGCACCTAAACACCTCTGCCATCATTCTGAACTCGGTTGAAATAAATAGGTGGAATGAAAATCCAGGGCAGAAAAGTTCATCAATCATAAAAGAAAACAAACACTCAAATGCAATTTGTTGCAACTCTGTTCTAGGGAAGTTTTGGCATCTCAGCTGCCTGCTCCTGGAAGGAAGCTTTTCTCCCAGAACCCTGCATGCTTCCCAAAAACCTACCAGGGAATGCAGCTGGGGCTGATGGTTTACCTTTCCTTAAGAAGCCTAATGAAACTGGAAACTTCAAAGTTCAATATGAAAATTAAGCTCTCTCATGAAGTTCATTAAATTCTTTTTCTCAAGAGGAAGGGAGGGACACACCAATTATTTCCATCCTATATCCCAACCTCAGAGTCATAACAGCCACACTACTATGTGCTCATAATTCCTAAAAGATAAGGAAATTCCTTGCAGGGGTAGAAAGAATTTAGACAAATGAAGTACAGTATTGACAAGCTGTGAATCTTTTCAATCCTTTACCATCAGGAATTTCACCATGTCAGCACAACACCTATTTGCCAGGAATAGATACAACCACACTTTTCCATTTGGAAAACACAAGCTACAGAAGAGTTTTGTTCAGCTGCTAATTCAGTGTTCAATATTCATTTCTAATTGAAACACATCTGAAAGAGGAACAATTTAGGATTTAGTTCTATCCTGCCTAACGGGGGAAATAAAAAAAAGTGTGGATGCCAAGAATGTGAGACATTTCTACACATATGGCAACTATAGAAGGCTCCATTCAGAGGGAATGAAATTCCCTCAGGTGTCTATATTTAGGATCAAAGAACTTTTTAAAATACAGAACTTGGAGTCTCCAAGGGATAAAAACTACAAAACTGTCTGTAGTGAACTTTATTTAACCTAAGGTTTTGTGCCAATTCAAATACACTGCAGCTCTCCACTTGAAAGAAGGCATTACCCACTGCATGCTCTGAAATGCATGGAAAAGCCATTACAGGGATAATCAGCACAACTATAAAATAGAAAAGCAATAAAATGACAAAACCAGATACAACTCCAATAGCTTACTCCTCGATTCAGTCAAGCAGTGTTACTTTTAAAGCCATGATTACAGCATTACTCTGTTTTTATCTATCTACTCACACCTTAATAGCTAACTCATCTTAAAATCTAGGATAGATTTTTATTTTAGACACTTCATAAGTCAGGTACCCAAACCACCAGAATGGAGATTTTTCCCAGCCCTCAGTGCAGGACACAGACTCCCCTAGTTTTGGCTGCTTTAGTTACCAGATCCATAGAATAAGCTGCAAAGACAAGAGCCCTCTGTGGCACAGCTGAATTAGGAGAACATTTATGCAGTGAAAATATACTTTAAAATAGCTTCCCAAAGCACCACCAGCAAGATGAAAATGACCTAATTGTTTCGGTCTTGTTTCTCTTGACTAACTCAAATTGCTTTTTCTCTCCACATGATTTTCTTCACCAAAACTTTACATATCCTAGACACACTCATAAGGCACATACAAGGTAGAACAGAAAGTAGAAGGCAAAGTTCTGTGCTGTACCACTTACATAACACATCACAAACTGTACTTGAAATGTCATTTTTATATCATATGCACATTCCTGGCTTAGTTTTAGGGCAGATTTAAATGCCTGAAAGCAGTGCAACAGATGAGGAAGAATTCAACCTATTAGAGCCTTTTTTACCATTCTGTTCTATGCAGCAGAATTAAGATTCAACCTTTGGAATAAGGATTCATCAAGGAGCTCCATAATGTACTAAGCCTTCTTAAATTGTGGAGTTCTCTACTGTTCCAAAAGGACAAACACATAAACCATACAAAAAGCTTTGAAAAGGGAACTGTGTGAGACTTGTATCACAGAGACATTTCTGATATATCAAGGAGAAAGACAAAAACACCTTGGAAGACAGCTAAATAGTACATGGGGTGATTTTCAAAGGTATAAATGGGAAGCAGGCACTCAGCTCCCGTTGAATTTTGAAAGGAGTTCAGCATCCAACTGCCCTTCTGCCTTTGAAAATCTTCCTTCACAAACCCCTTGGTTACAAATGACTCCAAAGTTCAAAGAATGACCTTGCCCTTGTGGGAAAGAGAGGAAGGCTCGTGCCTTTTAAAGGAAGATTTATGAGACTGTTGCTGCAGATGTGACTGCGATGAGGAAACAACACTTTATAGGAAGGAAACTCTAAAGAAACACACTCTATTGGGTGGGGTGGATGGGTCACCAGAGAGTACAACCACGAGGAGAAAGCATGGACAGAAGTACTCATTTGCACACAGACACAGCTGCCTTGCAGGAGTTCAGCAAGTCTTCTGTGAGACTGCCTGGATCAGCTTGTATTTGCAGTGCTAAGGACTACAGAACCACCTGCCAGGGGATAAATACAGGAATATCAACATGGTACTTCAGGTGACTTTCTTGAAATTGTCCAAAATAGGCTAATGCTGCAAAGAAGAGAATGATGACAGAGAATGTGTATGTCATCTTTGCTCATGGTTCAGCTCTCTGGGTCAGACACAGCTCTGCACTTGGAGATGGACTAGGTTTGGTAACATTAGTCTGGAGCTCTCTGTAATTATACAGATTCTGCATTTCACATCTGAATTACCTTTTTCCACTAAAGAAGGGAAAAAGCTTATTTCCTTGAGTACAAAGAAGTGGGAAAGGTTGTTGAAAGATGAACCATGACAATACACATGTACAAAGTCACCAGTTTGGAAAATGAAAATAGAAAGTAGAGAAATGTCACAAAACCAAACTTAACCAACAGGTCCTTGTGTCAAAAAGCATTACTCCAGTTCCATGAAGGGGCTCATGCTGACACACCATGCATCTAATAAAACATTTCAGGAACGTATGTTTGCTCAGGATCAAGTACAGTATGATCCCAACTGCTTCCTATGTCTAACTCCTGCCTCAGATCGTCCCTCTCTCAGGCACTAAATACACCTATTTTCACTGATATAATGGAATTCTCTCACTCGTTATCAGGACCAACGAAAGAATGTTCACCATGCAGAGACTTTGGAATTGAACCTCAGATAAATACAAAGCAATCTAGAAACTCCTTAGTTTGTTGCTATGTGGCACAAAAAACTCTAAACCTCAAGTGTCAGCATAATAATTGCTATTCACATCAGCTTAATCACTTCTCAAAAATTAACAACTCCTGTTATACTAAATAACCCCTTCAATACTCCACCTTTCTCTAGTGCTCTCTTTCTATGTAAATTATATACATAATATAACACAGCTTTGTTCATTTGCACATAGGAGCAAATTATTGCTCATTTTGGTTAACTGTTGATTCCACCTGCAAGTATCTTTACAGCAATAATAGGGCTTGGAGTGCTCCACTGACTCCTGTTTCTGGCATCCCTGGGATGTATAAAAAGCACTTAAGAAAAACAAAATCTTCAAACAAAATTTTTACAAAACAAACAGGACATAAAGCAGTTCAAACATGATCAGCAGTTCTATTTGACTTCTTGCCTATTTTTTGCTTATTGTAGCAAACTTTATTATCACCATGATTACCTTTGCAGCAGAGTTTGATACTCCATGAGTGACATTTCTGATGAGACCACCCACGTTGCCATACTTTATAAGTCCAGAAACACCTTTTGAAACATCACTCAATAGACCCATAGGGTTGCCAAGGAAATCCACAGAACCTAGAATCCTTGCTGCCTGACTCAGCAGCTCCTGTAAAATCAAGAGGAAGAATTAAGTATTTCTTATGGATCACATTAACACCTGCAAGATTGATGAAAATTAAAAAAACATTCCACCCATAACAGAAGCTTATACCAACCCAGGTAGGTTTACTGGAGAAATCAACACACAAATACCAGTAAAATTAACAATAGTTTCATATTCAAATGCAGTGTACTCTTAGAATTCTTCTGGGATACTACTTCTCCATATCCCAAAGAGCAACACAGCACTAACACTTAATAGTGAGGGAGAAGTTCCCACATCTTCCTCAGCCAGGAGAAGTTCAGCATTAGCCACAACATCATCTCCACCACACTGACCTCCTGGAAGTGTTTCAGAATGTCATTAATGATGAACTCCTGAGTTTCATAGGGATGGACCCGAGTGAAAGGATCCAGATTAATCACAGCATCTTCAAACCGGATCAGACGGACTCCCAGGGTGCTTTTCAATGCCTAAGGAAATAAAAGATACTGCCATGGTAATTCTTCTCTCTGCTTCTCATTCACAGCAACCAAGTGAATTTACCTTTACATGGGTAACAAACCAAGATTCTCTGAAGCTGCTGGAGTTCTCTACCTCTGCAGTGTGGACACTTTGATACAGAGAGCAATGACCCACAAACCTTTTAACTGGGAGCACTGATCACTTCTTAGCACTGCATTTCTTCAATAACTGGAAAGTCACTGAGCTTCCCAATGCAATCTGCTTCCCACAATTGTTCGGAATATTTTGAACCAAAATGTGTCTAAGATTCCATATATAATTTTGCTACATTGTTCTAATGCTCAATTAAACCAACCCTAAATGAATTGCCTTAACAAAACATGCTGTTTTCCACCCTGCTGAACTTCTGTGAAGGGATTAAGTGCCAGGATGAGCTGGAATGACATCCATAATTTCCTGTAAGCCTGAGGCTCATTTTTTAACATTATGTGGTGTACAGAAATTCATTAAACTAGTTTTTCCCATTATTTTTCAAGGAAGAAAACTAAGACTATAATTAGCTCACAGGCCTCATACAATTTATACATAAACCCCCACACATAGGGTGGACAAGCTATACATCTAAATATACACACACCGAGAAATAAAATAATTTTGGAAAAAAAATTACAAGAAAACTGATTTTTTAAGGCAGAAGGAATCCCCTTCTTCTTCAGGTCTTGATAATGGCATCTGCACAGTCACCAACATCAGACACTGAAGAAGGCAAGAAGCCTCACACTGCTGTTGTATCTTTACACATTAATCACCAGAGCTGCCTGGTATAAGGAACACGAGGTTTTGTGCCATCTGCAGGCAATTAAGGCAAGTTACAGATCTTGAGTTAAGTTTGCAAGTAAGAAAAGAGCTATTTATTTTTTCAGTAAATGGATGACCAACCAGAGTAGTCTTCATTATTCACTGGGGTAGGAAGTAATTTCCTGTTTAACTATCAGATATTATATAAGGCAACTTTGTTAATACTGGTACCTAATAAAAATAATCTGTCTACACCAAATTACCAGACAGCCATGTCCAAGGCAGAAACATTAGAGGCAGTTAGAAAAACTTCCACAAAGGCTCTACTGTGATTATTCTCTCCCTCCTACCCTGAACTCTCCTGTGCTACAGAACTGAATGGAACTCTTTCTGTGAAAGTCAATATACAGAATATGCAGGGACTATTAACATGAAGGGGAAAAATGTATATGCCAAGTTTTCTCTTGGGAATGCTGCTGGAGGCTGCCAAGATGGATCCATGTGCAATCCTACACCTAGGGTGGTAGGAAATCCAAACAGAACAGTGCACAGTGCTGGGTTCTTAAAGCACTCCCCACTAATTCTGCTTCCTCCCTCTGCATTTCAGCTAATGGAATTAGGAGGGTTTTCCTGTTGAAGCTGAAGTGCAAACACACATTCAGGATGCTGCTGCTGTTATTGAGTGGTAAGAAATATCCCAGCTAAGGGATATTATAGCTAGGAATGTCCCAGCTAAGGACTATCACAGCTAGGGAATATCCCAGCTAGCTACTGAACTGTCCTTTGCACAAGGATTTGGTAAAAGCAACACAAGAATGCAGGACTGGTCATCCTCTGGATCATCTTGGTAAGACTGCATGATAAACATTACACAAAACTAAACTTCATTAAGAGCTTGCACATCCTGATGTCCTTAATATCAAGGACAAAAAAGCCCAGTTGGTGTCTCAGATTTGATTTTTTGAAAAGGCAGCAGCTCAGTTCCTCCCCACTGGGGAGGGCTTTTTGTGGTTTCGTTGGTTGATTTTGTTTCAACTTACCCATCCTGGAGGAAAGTAGTTGTATTAACTCAAAGGGAACTGACATATTTTGGACTTACATATTAAATTTATCATTTCTGAAGTGGCAACTGACCAGGAAGGTCCTAACACACAGTTTGTAACACTGGATGAGATTATATTTTTGCTATAATCTGAAATCCCTGGTCCACTTACCAACTGTGCCAGTTTTATTACTGTATGAAAAAGACCAGATTTCCCATCTCTTTGAAGTTCATACTCAATCTCAACTCACTTTAATTTTAGACCATATTGAACAGTACTCATGCAAATCCTCCAATTCAAATGAAACATTTTTGGACGAAAACACTCTGAGTTTCCCTGTATTTCTGCTAAATTGAGTAACTTTGTATTTTGTGGTAGTTATTCTCTTCAGGATCTTTACACTTCCATTATTGTAACTAAGACCCTTTGTAAAGCAGTGAGTCATTAGGCCCAGCTGGCTGTACTTCAACTGAAATTACAAAAACTAAGGACTATTACAGAACAGACTGGAAATTAAGCAAATTAAACGTCAGAAATTGCTGGAACTTCTATTATTTGTAACTCATATAATGCAAGAGTAAATAGAAACTAATAGTATTGAGGCAAAGCTTCTATTCTCTTTTCCCCCCTCTATCTGAAGCTCACTCTGGGAATGCATTGGTGTACCTTGAGATCCAAAGGGAGCTTGCTGGAAGTGAAGACACTCAACCTGATTTGAGGCACACTGATTTTCAGATTTTCAAAGTAGTATCGTTTCTGTCCCCCGCCTTGTTCAACAACCTTCTCATGGAGGTTTTCATCATACTTTTCAACCTCTGTATCCAGACAAAACACAGGAATCAGAACCAATTAAAGATAAATAAATATGAGGTTAGGAATGCACACTCTGTTAAGAGTTAACAATTCTCTGTACAAATAAAAAGTATGTGTGACTGCTGGTGTAGCCAGCAAAATTACTCATGCCTTGTGACACGAAGTTGACCTCTGAAGCTCAAGAATTTTTGTCAGATCCTCTGCATCTCTAAAACCTGTTATATGAACTTTTAATCTCACTTCTAATTTATCTTTATCAGCACACAGAAACAAGGAGATAACACATAACCAGGCAATGTTCCCTACTGTGCAGCCACAGTCTGTTTTCCTCTCTCTGCTTTCTCTGTAATTCCTTACACACTCAACTAGGAATACAATGTACAAAGCAAGTTTTCAATTATCACTGCACAATGGACAAAATGCCTACACAGATGACATTCAATAAATCAATTTAACATAGAGAGTGAGTCTAATGTGGTCAACATGAACAGGCTGATGTTATTTGTAAGAGCACCTGGGTGGTGTGAGGAGGCAGGGGAAAAATGAAACATCACCAGGTCTTATGAACTCAGACTTATGAACAATTAAACATGCTGACTGTAAATGAGAAAATGATTTTTGTCTGAATCTTGGATGACATCACCAGCATTAGTGGATAAGTAAGGAAACAAAAAACCAGCAAAAGGGTAAACCAGAACAAAGGGCAGATTAGTTAAAAGGCTAAGGGTAAAACTCTCAAAATTTTGACTTCTTCCTCATCACTAGAGATCTAAATTTGCAAGTCTTCCGTGAAATGAAATATTGTTATTTTTCCAGAGACAATTCAGAGGATACTGTGGATTAGCAAGACAGAACTCTGGAGCATCATTTGTAGGCTTGGCCCCATTTGGAATCATCCCAAAAATAGTTCTTTTCCTGTGACAGTTATTATGTAACAGTACACAGGCTACTGCATAATAGAAGTGACTTTTTCAATTGCCACTCCAAAACAAACATTTCAGAAAGTTTCCAAAGCACAGATAAACATTAAAATAGGAGGATTAGAACACCATCTATGAGATCAGAAGATTGAAAAGGTCTGTCTTGCCTCACTGAATGAAAGAAAACTCACATTACAATTAAAGCCAGGGGTATGGATGCCACAACAAAGGTCAGACAGACAAAATTTCCCTGCAGTGAAGCAAGAGGAACTGCCAAAGGAACAAATTAACACAGATCCCACTTCTAGCCCTGGGTTAAATAAACAAACTCAACAAATCACTAAACAAAGTGGCTTGCTAAATTAATAACACAATTTCTTTTATCCCAATTCAGATGAATCCAAATCCAGGAAGTGAAAATGAATACTGAACTCCTTCCAGAGACAGCCTGTTCCTGGGTCACCACCTGAGCTCTGCAACAGGCACAACAGCCATGAACAGCTTCCCAGGGGCAACTGAGGCATTTCCAGCTCTGTTCAAGAGTGGCACATCCCAAATAGCCAAGAGGGTGCTGCTGTTTTCTATTTATTTGATATGCAAAGGTCATCAGACTTCTGTACACTGTAAAACTGGGCTGTGCAATTTTATACCACACCTGATTCTGACTGGTCGTAGCCAAAGAAACTCAATAGCTTCAGAAGTAGTTTCTCCTCAATTTGAACTGTGAACTTTCGGGCAGTGATCATCAGATGCTACAGAGATAAACAAGTCTCAGTTTACAGCATTAACACCAGAAACATAATCCATGTAAGCTATTAAAAAGGACAATGTGCTCTATTTCAGTGGAATATTTTCACTTTAATGGATTTGTAGCAAGACTCCCACATTCAAAATGTCTTTGGTAGCTTCCTTCACTTCAAGTTATCTACAACTAGTAATGATTATTTCAATTTTCTGGAAGGTGTTGTGCTTTATTACCTAATCCTAACACTTCAAAATCTTAGCTGCATTTTCAACACTGAAATCAGTTGTTTGTCAAAACAGAGTCACAATACATGTGTGAAGATTCCAAGTGAGAAAGAAAGTCTTGACAACCAACTCAGTTTTGCCCTCACAATACATATTACAGTTAGTGGATAAGTTTCCAGCCAACATTTCCAAACAGCTGCAGTGCACAGAACAGGGTTTACACTGCAAGATAACAGCTTATCAGAGAGAATTTATGACCTTATATTCAACTCCTGAAGAGCAAAACAGAGATATTCTGGTTCATTATGCTACCATTCTCAGGAGAGAATAACTGCCTTGAAAAGTAAGGTCACTGACATGGACAGACAGGAGTCTGGACTGATTTGTTACATTTTTAAACATATTTATTACCCTGTTCATCACTGTACCGCTGCTTTAAACATGAAAAGGTGGACACTGTGTCCTTTAAGCTTCAGAATTGATTCAACTAAGTGTGTTTCACAAACCACTGAATTCAGATTACAAGTAAAAATTAAGAACAGGAAAGGTCACTTAAGCAAAGTAATACCTATGGTGCCACAAACAAAATATTGTGGTTTACCTTGTATGTATCAGTCAGTGCATTTTTACTAGGAGATTTCATGGTATTGATTTGCACAGCAGGCCCAGCGTCCAGGGGCTCATTCTCACTCATCCTGGGTGTCAGAAAGAGCACAAAAGGCCGTGTGGTGCCAATAAGTTGGTTGTCCACCTGCAGAGGGGACAGAAAACAGAATTCAAACTCCAGTTATACTTAGGAATTAAAATCTCCATCACAGCTCTAAACATTTTTCAAACTCATTATGACTCAAAAAACTGAAGAAGACCCATGAATAAATAACTGGATTTGTTCCAAAATGGCAAATACCTGTATGTCATGCACACTGAGCTCCAGCACCTGACTGGTTGAGAGCTGAGTGTAGTGGACATTAATTCTGGTGAAGCATGCAAACACAAGCTCTTCAGGGACTTTGTTGACCAAAGACAATCCTATTCCACCTTCCAGTTTCACAAGCACCTGGGAAAAGAAGGGAAAAAAACCACCACTAGCAAACCAGCACTGAAAAAACCTGTGATATTAAATACACTTTTCTGCAAAGAAGTTTCTTTTTTATCTCCAGAGAGACTGAACAGCTCATTAACAATCAGCTTTAGAATCAAGAGGGTTAAGGCATATTAATCCAAATTATAAGAATGAGAAGCTGCAGCAGGAAAATCTACAATTTCATAACACAAGGTCATCATCAGAAGTTACTGACCAACATCCCCCTCCCAAAATCTAGAAAGGAAAATGAAATAAAAAAAGACAAGAACTAGTTGTCATATCTTACTTCTAATTCCTGCTCTGTATCTGGACTTTTGAACTTGCGCAGATCCTGTTCTGTAACTGGAAGTTCTTCTCCTTCACTGCATGAACGATCATTTCTACGTTGTTTAAAATCAGTTATCTGAAAACAAATAAATTACTACAATGGTCACTTTCCTATATATAAATAACAGCTACATGGTCCTACCATAGAAAATAAACTCTTTTTTAAAAAAAGGACAAGGAAAACTTTTGTAGTAACTATTTCTGGCTTATGGTATTCCCTTCCCCTTAATATCACTATAAAGGCAGTTTTTTGTAAGGATTTAATGATGCAATACACAGAAAGAGTATTTCCAGTATAAATAAATAATGGAAGTAGATTCCAGTTAAGGAAGCACTGTCACCTGCAGAACTCTAGTTGGCCCATCTGGGATGACTGTCACAGCCAATACTCCTGAGCCAGGCCTCATCTTCTGGTTTGTGAACTGCTGTTCAGGTGGAACTGGCCCCAAAAGTTCAAGTGAGGTGTCAGGACCTAGAACAGCTTCAGCTCCATCATGAAGACCCTGTATTCCTCCCTTTGCCTGGAGAAATAAAACAGAGTAAGGAAAAAAATTAAGTAATTTAGTGATGGTTAAATACTTCAGATAACTATGTACATAGATTAATTTAAAATTGTATTGTACGGAATGAAAAGAAGAGAAATCCTGCAGCATTTTACTTGATATTACTAAAGTTTCTGGTAACTCATGTTTAATCAGTTTGGCAACCAAAAAAGAAACAGCCAAGATTGATAATTGAGTAATTGATAATTAGGCAGGTAATACACAGTTAAGTGGGAATTAAGTATTCCCACAGCACATTTAAAACTGAAGTTATCACATCATCAAGTCCTTCCTGAGAAGTTTTCCAAAATGATAGAAAGCTTTTTAAAAGATGAATGCTGGACCTCCAGATGAGAATATAAATCCTTACTGAGTCAACAACTAAAGAGAGCAGCACAGAGCTTTTCTGGTTGCTTCAAGCAGGAACTTGACCACAAAATGATCAATGTACTATCAGTACTAACTAAAGCAACTTTCTAATTTCTAATTAATAGTGCAAGATCTTTTACTATTTGAAATTAATAAGAACATTCAAGGATAAACTTAAAACTTCAGTTGTTTGCCCAAGTTTGCTTTGCTCTGTATTCTGAACTTGCCTCAAAGCTTTCAGTTCACTTCAATACTAAACCCAAATGACTCTGCTATCTCCACCAGCAACAACCAAAACTAATTCAACACACAATCAGTACTGACCTGGACAACAAGCCCATGGATACCACAGGTCAGCTTCCCATCCCGAAAGCTCCACGTCTGGGTGGTGCTGCGGCGCCGATCTGGCCTCCTCAGCATCAGGGGCTCATACCTGCAGGGGAAGCCTCAGAGCTCAGAGGAAGCACCTCAGCACCTTTATTCTGCACTCATGTTAAGGCTGAACATTTATTTTGCTCCAGCTCATTTACCTAATCTCTTTTCTGAAGTGCTCTTTCAACAGACACCTCCTGAAAATGCATCAGCTGAGCTTTTACGAGGATTTCCAATTCACATAGGGGTTGTTTATAAAACCAGATAAAATCCAGCTCTTTCACATGGCTTCAGAACAGTCTCTTTCCATATTCAGAGGATATCATACTGTTTTCAAGGACATGGTTAGAAGCCCCAGCAGGCTCCTGAGGAGCTGTATTTCAGTACCTGTTATCTGTGACAGCTGCCAGGCCTGCGATATCCAAAATCATGCTGGAGTCCTCGGAGCGAGGAGAAGGTTTGTGGGGGTTGTGAGGAACTGAAGAACCTTCATGGCAAAGCATTCCCGTGTCTGTCATCCTCCAGAGCTGTGATCGCTTTCCTGGCTCCTGGTGCAGAAAAATTCAACATTTAAATACAATACAGAGCAAATATTTTTGTTCTGTTTTGCTGTCGGATGCTTTGAATTATAATTCTTGGAATGACTTGTATATATTTAACTTCAGAGCCCTGAATTAGAATTAGGAACTAGTTTGGATAAAGACTTCTGTCTGAACTCTGATAATTCAATGAATACACAACAACAGCTAAATGCTGAGCTGCATTTACAAGCTGTTTTTCAATCTCAGCAATATTTAAACAAAGCTTCTATTTCTTAAGAGCTCCAGAAATAGATGACTTGGCTTACAATGCTCCCAGAAAGGAAGCTTGTCCCACCTTGTGACTTCATGAGAATATCCAACACACAACTACCACATTCTGTTGTCTTGGAGGCATTTACAACCTTCCTTTTTACTTTATTCCAATTCTGTTTTCTGTCACCTTTATCCCTATAAAAGTCTTATACAGAAGCACCACCACAATTCAAAATAAGCCATCACTTTGGAGTGTCTTTCCACCCTTTAAAAGTTAGAACTTTTTTTTTATCTTCTCCTACTCTCAGCATTTGATTTTACTTCAGCACATAACAACAGTATTATAAGAAAAAAATCAAATGTGCCCTAGTACCTTCTTTTTGAGCAAAACTCTTTGAGTCTTTGGAGAAACATCAAGGACAAGCTCTGCATTTGCAGCATCTTTATTTGAAGTGACTGGTCTTGCACTGGGCTCCTGTAACCTGGAACACCAAGAAAACAGCATCATGTTTGTTCCAAATAGCAGCTTCTTTTGTAGCATGAATTAGCTCTGTACCAAAATTCAAATTGGAAGTTTACACTCCCAATTCAGCCTGTCAGACTAATGTTTATATTGGGTTTTTTCCCCCTCTTGTCAGGAATTACCAGGGCAAGCTGTCAATTTGAGTACATTCTTAAAAAGGGCTTTGACTTCTCACTGGAACTAGGAACTTCACAGGCAAAACAGATGAATTACAAAGACAATTTTTCTACCTTATATTGAAAAAAGTAACAAAGCCCTCTGTCAATCTCCCAGAGCTGATTTCAGTAGCATATAAACTAGTGCAAGTTTAAACCTCACAGGCACGCTGGAAATCAATGTGACTTGTGATAAAGTGTCTTTTATATAAAAGAACAAAAAGAAATTAAGACCCCAGAGAGGACCCCAAACATCCTGACTCTTCTGAGACCACACAGTAGGGTCACAGCAGATGCCAGAGGCTAAATCTTCTCACTGTGTGACACAATAAACGGTGACAAGCTGCACCTCTAAAGCAAAGGTACTATGTCCAAATGAGGTAAAATACACTAATCACTCACTGCCAGACAACTTCTGGATTTGGCATTTCTTCTGCTACTACAAGGTAGACAGAAGTTTAGCTCCATGTGAAAAACTTCTGAATGGCAACCATTAAGAGAATATTAATTATTAATAAATAAATAATAATAATTAAAGCTTAATGTGAACATTAAAAATATTTCCATCTAAGATACAAATAATTACCCTGAGAAAGTGTATGTAGCAGCAATATAGATGAAGTTTTCATAGTAAAGCTGTTTGCTGTCCTTGAAGTCATTCATGCAGCAGACAACTTCTGAGGAGCCTGCTCCTTTCACAGTCAGGGTGATGAAGGGAGGCAGCACTGGCTCATCCCATGCATAATCCAGAGTAGCCATGGGCTTCACCTCGGTGGACAGCCTGGGCTCCACCACCCCGTGCTGCTTGAACACAACTGGGACCTGGAAGTGAGGAAGAAGGAGTCTGTTCATACAGGATTTGCTCAGAAGATATACTTTTTGCTATCATTTGCTCATTTGCCAGGAGTTGATCAGTGAAATCAACTCCTGAAAGATGTTCAGATCACTTCCTTTTTTCCCCCCCAAGTCATTTCATATGCATATTGTTCCGTTCAGCTCTCAATTAAAGAGAGTCTTAAAGGGATGAGAAACGTCAACTTTGCTCTTATCTGCTTTCTATGGTTCAAAATACCTTCAGCCCCATGGCAGCATCTCAAACCCTGCTAATCTAAATTACAAGACTTAAACAGATTAAAAAACATGACTCTCATTGATAATACTTCTCTTCCCTTTAAGATTTTTAAAGCACCCATGAAAGCCACAATGTTACCACTATTATTTGAAAAAGATGAAGTAGCTGTGTAGTACCAATTTTTACTAGAACTTCAGAAAACTACAATTATTACAGACAAATACACAGAGTTTCATTTTCTTTCATTACACAAGTCAGCTCCCACTTCTAATAAATACAGAAGAACTACTTTTTTTACTAAAACTAGTAAAGTTAAAAATATGGGGTTTGGTTCTTTTACCTTGGAGAAATTGTCGATGCGGAAAGGCGACGGTAACTGGTCAGTGTCACTGAAGGCAACGCGGTATGTGGCTCTTTGCAGGGTAATTTCTACTCTTAAGAAGTAACATTTTCCCAGGGTGTCCCTGAACAAGAACACAGCACAAGACAGGTAAACTTCTGATAGGTATTATCTGCAGTGTTAAACAGCTGCTTCTATCGAAACACAGCAGCTGCAGAAGATTTATAGGTCACAGCTACCTCATATTAATGTGGAATGAGTTGTTCTTGTTGACCTCAAAGCCCCCAGACCAAATGCAGTTTGGCACATCCAGCAGCCTCACACACAACAGCTGATCATAATCATTCCGTGGCCAGTGGAACACAACACTGGAGCCAGGGAGGGTGGAGATGTAGCCATCAGGATTGGATGCTCCCTAGGAACAGAAATTGATAAATAATTGGTAAATAAAATAATCACACCACTGAAAAAGCCACTATTAACCTATACACCTCTCAAATGCAAACACAGCCATTCTTCTGGCAGATGGAATAGCATTCCATACATATATTCCAATAGCATTCTTCTGCCACTGGAATAACGAGGAAGATCCTCCTAACCAGCCAACAGTACTTTCAAGAACAATGTTTGCTCTTCTTGGTGAGCAGATGCTGTGACTAACTTCAGCATTGTAGTAAAAAGTCACCAGCAGGAAGCTCCTTACCTGACCTCTGGCAAATTCCCTCTGCACAAAGGCCAGTTGGTGGCTTGATCTGTTGTCCAGCAGGTAGCGGGGAGCAAAGGTGACCATGCAGGTGTCAATGTAACGCCCTCTGCCTTTTTTAACATCAATGCCTAGGAAGAAAAACAAGGTGGAAATAAAGCTATTATTCACAAAAGGCAGCTGACATAATGTATTTTGGACAACACAAGTTCTTAGATTCCTGAGATGCACTCTTTGTGCCCTATCACTGCCTTGCTTATTTTAAACAGTAAATGTAACTTTATGCCATCTGTTACCCTCAATTTCTCAAGTCCAACTTAGATACTGAAGATAAGAACTGAAGATAAAAAAACCCTAAAACAATCCCCAATTCCAAGTACATCAATGCACGTAATTATTTCACTTTCAGACAAATGAAAAATTCCTCGAAAATCACTGTGGAGGAACTTCTAGTCTCTCATTTAATTCAAAACTAAAACCTGCTTGTACTTTATGCACACCAGGAGAACAAGGAATCCAGAAGCTGCACTCCTGCACATCAGCCTATGCAGGCACCAGCAAGAAAAACCCATAGAAGCACCACATGGCTGAACAGTTACAGTACACAGACACCCAAAATAATCAGAGTAACATCATGGGATTTAAAATGTACTTGAAATTAACATGCAGGGGGAATAAAGACAGAAGGAGACAGAACAGTTTGACAATGCAGTTATTAACACACCATGAAATGTAAAATTAAAAATAACTGAAAACTAATTTTTAAGCTAATAAAATTTGAAACAAAAATATAAAAATACTTAGAATACTATCTTTCGTTTAATTTTTTTTCTGGACCCTCAAAAGCCGTTAAGAAGATTTGTTTCTCTGCTGCAATTGTTCTGTTCCCGGTGTCACTGACACTGTATCTCCACAGGATTTTCCAATGTTCCCATCACATATATATAAATGTCACCAGGTTTTATATATATATATAACCTACCAATGTTATAGATGAGGCCTGGTCTGTTTCCATGCTGGATCACCTTGAGGGCTCTGACACCACTGCCACCATCCAGGGAGAAACCCTGGCACCAGCCAGGCAGCCCTTCAGGATGGATTCCTTTGCCAACCCGCATTGTGCAACTAAGGGGAAGAAGGAAACACAAAGATTTACTCATTTAAAGGAAGGATCAGGTAACAACATGATGCTGGAGATCAAACACATGCCCAGGTAGAAAAAGAACATCTGTGTCTGGATATAAAAGCATTTGAAGCTAGGATAAATCCCTTATTGAGTGACTCATGCTGCATTTCTGCCATAAACCCTTTCAACACATTGGTCAGCAGTCAGTGGTCATGTCCTGTAAAAAGCTTGGCTATTTTCAGACTGATTAATCACAAGAGCATTTGTGTGTCTTTTATTTTTGAAAGAAACAAAACTTACAATTTAGAATAAATTCAGACACAATGGAATTAGCCAACTAAGGAGCGTTCAGTAGGAAATGTCCAAAAATCCAATATGCTCAATACAATATTAAAAAACTTAATAATTTAACAGGTCATCTTAAGACTTTCATCTTTGCAAAGTTCCTCTTAAACTCTTCTTACTTACAAGTTTGGCTGTTCTTTATCAGCATAACAGAACAGCAGTGGGCTGAGGCTTCTAGCAAGCTCATGCTCTTCAAACTGACCAGCAGCATCTGTTTTTGCATTATCTTGTCTGAAGATAAGTGGCAATCCTTTAAGTAAACAAAGAAGAGTGTTAAACTACATGTCACCTTTGCACAAATCAAAACTTCAAATTAAGGAACAACCTAAAATATTTTGGCTGTAGTATAGCCATTATTGTGCATGAATTCTTCATCTAATTCTTCATCTAACCTGCTTAAGACTGCTGTTCACAGCTCCAGGTCATGAGACTACTCCATGCAGACCTGAAAGTGCCAGTGGGAGTTCACACAGACTCACTGCAATTCTGACCTCTTGCTTTCTCAAGGCATTTCAGTCTTTGAAAGTAACAAATCTGAACAGTGATCTGATCTTTACTGATTTATTTAGAGGTACAATAACTCATGTTTGAAAATCTGTAATGTAGCAGCTCAAATATCTAAGTCATCTGCTGTAACATGCATCAAACAGCAGCTGCTGGCACTATTAAAAATATAAATTCCTGCAATCTTTATTCCTCTTAAGTAGTGTTTAAAAGCTTTATTTGGCTAGAAAGCAAATCAAAATACCACAGGAAATCCTTATCATCATACAGGAAATCACTTCATGATTACAACAAAACTCGCCTGTTTTGTTGATTAACCAATATGGAGCTGAAATTAGGATTTTCAGAGAGCCTTCAGCACGACACACAATCCTTATGGTCAGATTTAGCAGCCGTTTGTTGATATCGTACAGTCGCATCCGCACCATGTAGTTTTGTGTCCCAGGAGGAATCAACAGCTCTTTGCAGACTGGGAAGTTCTCGAGCAGAACTCCTATGAAACAAAACAAAGCAGAGAAAAAGAAAAAAATCACCCACACAAACATGAGTTTTTGATAAGCACTGAAGTTGGTGTTGTATAAGTTGATCCTCCTGAATATTTCTTAGAGCTCACCCTGATTAACTTTTAAATCTGCCCAGGGTAGTAAACTCTGAGCTCATGAAGAAATGCCTCAATTTAAGTCACAAAAAGCAAAACAAGTTCTGTAAGGGACCCTGCTTAGGGCTGATTATTGCTTTAGGCATCACAGGTCCAGCCAGTGTTGAAGAATTCCATACATACTTTCAACACCAATTATTTCTGTCAGAAAGAGAAGAGCAAAACCACCCAAAACATTAGGAACTTATTTATTTCCCTCTTTACCAGTGTTCTCTGAATTTTCCACTCTCAGGAAAATGAGAGCTGAACAAGGAACATCCTAAGTGACAGCTGACAGACTTGGGGGAATGATGGCAATACTGGGTTGGTTTTTTCCCCAGTGTGTTCACCCGCAACCCAACCAAATCATCATATAAATGCTTTCTATTTTCCCATGTTTCCATTCTGTGCCGTAGTTCCTTGCAGAAACAAGTTCCCTGGAGGCACAGGGGATCAGAAATGGTACCTGAGCAGAAGTCTTACCAAGTTCAATGTTCTGGGCTGTGTCAGCAGTGTGCAATGCAGCCTCTTTGCCAGGCTTCAGTGTCCCACTGATGGGCAAACCCTTCACGTAGAACTCCAGCTCACAAGGCAGCAGGTTGCAGATCACCACCGTTGGCAGGAGGTAAATGGTGTGCCCAGGCTGCCTGAAAATCTGCTTAGCACTGTCAGAGAAGATGCTGGAAGGCATGTAATCTGGGTAGTTTTCCTTCTTTATAGCTACACAAAACCTGGGAATGCCAACACACGTGAGAAGTTCATGAATTTGACAGAACAATTGAACCTGCCTTTCTGTATTGTACTAAGTCCTCAAATGACCTCTAACTTCAGGATCAATAAGAAAAACAGTGTTTAGAGTTGTTCTCCACATAATCACTCTGTAGCTTATTAGAAGGTATTTTGTATTTATGTCTGACATTAAGACAACAGGAGTTTTCTGATTTTATTCAAATATTTAATTTAGTTCCCCAAAAACTAGTCTATTCAGCGACCTAACAGAAAATGGCTATTAGAGATTATCAATTTACCAACTTTCCTAAATTTGTAAAAGCATGTTCTCAACTACTGCTACTAAAAAGAGATTTTAACTATTAAAGTAAACTATAATCATGTCCTTAAACATAAATGCTGAATGTGTCCTTCTTCCCAGTAGACATATCCTTGCTCTGACCACTTGACACTTGAGTTTTTCACTAGTTAAGGTTAAAAATTGAGAGTAGTTAACTTAATGTAAGTTCATATTCTATTTTCTAACTTTTTCTTTTTTTTTACAAGAAATATTTGTTGTGTGGTTTGTATCCTCAGAAGTTTAACAGACACTGTCAGAGGGCCTTCAAGGAGCCCTGCAGAAACAGAGCAGCTACACCTCACTGCTTTCTCACCATTCAACAGACCCAATAAAACATCCCACTAAACTGCAGCAGCTTTCATCTCTAAGCATATTTTTTCCTGTTACTTTCCCAGGATTTCATTTATCAGAGCTTACAGAACAAGAGCCAGGCTTTAATTACCTGAAAAACCGGCTGTTTTCTGACTCCATGGCGTGACACTCCCTCTTGCTGCTGCACACCTCTGCTGCTTTCTGGACATTAGTCCAGTGAATTGGAGCCTTGCAGAAGAAAACTCCCATTCCTTTGGGCCTGGCTTGCAAACGCCAGGATGTGAGATGTAATGGAATAGCAAAGGAATCTCCTGGCATAACTGCTGGAAGAACTACAGGCTCTGCAACCAGAGAACAAAAGACACATCAAAACATGCCCCTTTACTGAAAACCATACAGTGTTGAAGTCTCAAATTTTCGAAGCAACACATTTAATTTTAATATAAATCACTTCCTGTTTTTCGCATGTTTCAATCACCAACCTGTTATTTTCAGCTCTATTAACAATCTGGCAGCAGACCAATTTTGCTGTGTAAATCTGAAACAGCCTAAAAACTTGCTAGTATTCAAATTCTTTAGTGAAAATGCTTGTTTCAAAAAAAACCTCATTCTTTAAACATTTTGGGTACATTATCAGCATATCATTACATTTCTACACTAAACCTTTGTGTGGTAACACCAAAACCTTCTAGACTGCTGCGACACAGACAACTTTGCTACATATAGAAATAAGATTCAGTCTTTACAGAGTCTGTTTATCTGAGCAACAACCAAAACATCCTACTGGGCTCTCCAGTTCACCTTGCTGACTATTTTCTTCTTAACATGACCCTTTTCCTCTCCAGGGAGGTTTATCCTGGTGTGAATCATTACAGACAGTGGTGAACCTTCTCGGGGAGAAAGCTGAACTCCCCACAGTATATAGGGAATTCTGTAGGAATATGGGACAGAGGAGTTCCCAGCACTTACTGTCAGGGGCAGAAGGACTGTCCAGCCGCAGCTCCATGGGAATTTCCAGCTTGTTCTTCACCATCAAGGCTGAGCGCACTGTTATCACCTTCCTGGCGCCGCCCTCCATGGTGACTTCAAACACCACACGAACTGGAGGCAATGAAGAAAACTGGAAGATATTTAAAAGCATTAAGAAGCTCAGGTAATGAGTGTGTCTAGAAGAGGGACACCTCCAGTATGAAGCACTAACTGCTGGAGAGAAACTTGCCAACTGAGTCCAACCATGTGCAACTCCTAAGGTGTATAAATAGTTTCACAATGGTGGTTTATAATCCTTTATCTCCTCCTCAAAGCACAGTAAAACTATGAAAAAGCAATTCCACACACCACTAACTCCATTATCTTCTGCAAAATGATCCAAGTTCAAATAAGAGCAATACAGATCCTAAGAGAAGAACCTTATCCATCATCTCACTATTACATTATTTAACAAATCCATGGAGTTTGAAGTCGCATGTAATTACCAGTCACTCATCATTCCCAACTGAAAAATTAGGTGGAGCTTTCTAAAAATATTCCTACTTTCTTCACTCATAGCTGCCCTTCTGCAGTGGTGTTTTACCTTCTACATTACATGAAGTCATTGCCACTTTGATCCTGAAAACATCAGTTAGTATGTGCTTACATGCTAGAATTCACATATTGCAATTTAAAACCCATTTTTCAAACGTTTATACTGGTGAGGAATGGCAAGTCATGGATATTTGTTCTGATTTGAAAGTGCATTTCGTTTGCTTAGATTTTGTTTCCTTTCTATTGAAAAGGTTGTGGAAGGATAGAAAAGCCAGGTCACTTGTAGAATTACCCTACTTTGATTTAAATAACTCTCAAAAAATGAAAATATATACTCACATAGACTTGTGGATGAATTATATTTGTTCTATTTATTGGGCTTCCAAGCTGTGAGGAAAGTAAACAAAAAAGTTAAAGTTGTTCAGTTTTTAAGATACTGCTCTCAGCTTAATACAGAACTTTACTACAGAAAAATAAACTTTCATCACTTTGTGTTTCTGACCTTCAGCACAGTTTGGAATCGTGTCAGAACTAGATTAGCAAAGCCTGTTTGTAATACTGCTTTAAAAATAAATGAAGCTTAAGGAGGGTTTGTTGTCAAGAAAACTTCTACAGGAGATGTTCCTGGACAGCAATTCTCATAAATTTGCATCCTTCTCCTTCAATATTCAAGTTACAGAGAGATTATAATTTTTATGCTTCAATATAAAAACATCAGAAACAATTCAAGAGACCACTGGCTCTTGTCAGCAGTATCATGAAATCAAATTGAACTCTGTTTTATACCAAAAAGATCTCTACCTCCTATTGTCCTGTGCTCAAAAACTTCCAGTAGCTAATCTTAAAATTTAGCTAGTTTTGAAATCCACATGATCATTTTTATCACTGAGACTCCACCAAATGCCAGTCTGCTGATTATTACAACTGCATTTCCCTTCATGACAAGTATATTTTGTCTACAGAGCCACATACTTCAAAAACAATCTCTAGGCTTACAGGAAATTACCAGTGTTGTTTATTTTAAGCAAATTAAACACATGAAAAGCATTCCTGCAATAAAAGAAACAAAAATAGCTGCTGAAATGTTGGGCTGATTTAAAGCTCAGTCTCCACGAGTGCATGGCCTGTCACTAATACATTTGTTCTGTCACTGGGAGTTCTGCCTGCCAAGCACAGATTAACTGCTGACTGCTCTGGCTGTGGTTTGGTTACAGTATTGCCATTTAAGAACTCAGCAGCTCCAAGCTCTCCCAATCCAGGCTAACTGGAAAGAGGAAAATCTCATAAGCAGCTGCTTTTAGATCAAAACCATGCAGAGACATCATTACTCTTAAATTGCATATTCTTTTAAAACATTCAAAATCAGAACTTACAGTAGAAGAGGAGGAGTTCTTATCTGGTGCAGCATATCTGAAAAATGTTCCAACTTTGTCTACAGACACTGGACTGACTTCTTCCCAGCCATTTACTCTCACTTGCAACTGATGAATCCTCAGATCATGTGTGTGCCTACCAGGTCAGATCAAGTTAAATTACTATTAAGCATTATTATAACAGAGTAAACATCAAACAGTTTCAAACCACAAACATCCTCTGGATTCTGATAAAAGAATCTCACTGAAGTGTTAAAAAGTCTCAAGAGTTTTTCCATTTCATGGATAGATGGACCTGATTTTATGTCTTATTAGTCCACCTTCCCTAAGGAACACACAGACACACAACTATGTCACAAAAACAAAAGCATGCTACATACTTGTTAACAGGCTCTAGTTCTTACATCTGGTAAGAACCAACACTGCCCCAGTAGTCCTTTAAAATAAAGGACACTAAAATAAAAAGGATTTGTAAAATAAAGGATTTGTAACTGAGGCCCCCAAGTACTTCTAAAAGCTTCTAAAGATCTAATTCACATCTAGGAATAGCTGCCACCAACACCAATAGTTGCTGCTTTACTAGAGAAATGGAAATTTCACTCTGTGCAAGAGAGTATTAAAAACAGAAACAAAACATTAACAGATTTTAAAGAAATCCACTTTGAGTGTGACACCTGCCAGTGCCTCACAACTATGACCTGTGTGCTCCACATACAGAAGTGTCAGAACATCTCCCAGCCTGCTCCCCTCACCTGTGTCTGAGCTTCCCTCTGGCTTCAAACTCAAACGGAACCTCTTCCCCAGTGATAACCTCTTGCCATTCACTGACATTGTGGGCATCATCCAGCAACGTCTCATTCTCCTCAGGAACAACACCTGGACTCCCACTGTGAGACAGAGCAGCCCTGTGAAGAGAATCACAGCACTTTACAAACTCACCACTTCAAGTAACAAGTGCTTTTTTAGTCTGCCTCAGGCCTCCAGTGAACACATTCACACCATGAATGTACTTGACTGCTTTCCACATTCTGCTAGGTCTGTTGCAAAAAACAGTCTTTTTTGTTTAATAATAAATTGTACTTGACTGGTCTCCACATTCTGCTAGGTCACCTGAAAAAAACAATCTTTTTTGTTTAATAATAAAACTATCTCAGTGTCAAAGAAGAGGCTTTTAACTGAGTAAAATTGGGAGTTGCCTCCATGTCTCTGCAAAACAAAGCACTGAAAACAACAGGGTTTGGCTGACAGGGAAGAGAAGTCAGACAAATCTGTTGGAGGTGATCCCCCAAGAGCTCCTTACCGGGTTGGGGTTGTAGTCAGGGTGGCAAACCAGAGAGTGCAGCCAGTGTGATTCCTCAGAGCAAAGGGGACAAAGGGCTGCCTGCGCTTTGGGGTCTTCATTTCAGCTACAAAACAGAACACAGACTTGTCTGAATGCCCATGAGAGACATTCATCACATGTTCATGTGGGATGAGCTACAATGGCTGGAGAACAACCTGCACTAACTACAGAAAAACACATTGAAGAAAACAGGATATCAGATTACTTAGAAAGTTTTTGCAATTAATAACTACTGCAGAAATGGTAAAAAACAAACAGAAAGCCTTCCCCTACATCAATCCCCCTTAGAAGTGAGTTTAATCTACATGTTCTTTTGTTTCTTTCTATCAAGTCTTATAAAATACTATGCCTCCAGTTACACTTAACATGTAGCAAATCTACCTAAAAACCCAAGCATAATCAGTAAGTTTTTATGCAGGTCCAAGTGCTCATGAAATACTAAACACACATCCACTTTTAATTATCATTTATGTTGTATTTATTGTGACAAATACAGGGTTAGCCAGCACCCCATTTAAAGGGACTTTTAACCTCAAAGCCTGAGCAAGTAGAAATATTTTCCTATACAGGACAGAGCCTATTAAACTATGGAAAATAATTTGAGAGTAACCAAAGGCAATCTGGTTTTGTTAAACTGCTGGGACTGCAAAACACCAGAAGAAGATACTTCACCTCCCATGCTAGAAATTTGTGCTTGGAAAAATTCTAACAGGCACACAAGTGTTACTCTCATCTTCCACACTGCAGAGCATCAAATCTGTGAAAATACTTACCATGTTTGGATAGAGGAAAAAACCCTGTCAAAGTCCAGTAATTTACTTTAAAAGGAAGATAAATGGCTGCTACCTACATCCACACATCTTTTGGTATGAGAGAAGTGGAAAGAAGGCACACACAATAAATCAGCTGCTTAAAGAGAGGGGAAGACAGAAATCTCTTCCCCAGACCTGATCTGAAGTCACTCCAAAAGGTTTCCAGAGGCAAGCAGGGGGGACATGGGGAGGGCAGGAAAGTTTTTGAAGGAGTTACTGATGATAACAGACAACTTTCCTCCAAATCAACAAACCCCTATGTATTGGCCATGGACACTTAAATCTGATCTAAAGCTTAGAGAGAAAGTTCTTTCCAATTAAATGGCAAGAAGATGAAAATCCTTGAAACTCAAAACTCTGATTTTTGCCAAAAGCAAATACATGTTTTTAGTGTTGAGTTTCACTTTATATAATTTTTTGGCTAGCCCAGGTTCTACAAAATTAGACCAGAAGCCAAATGAACTTTTACTCTGGTGTTTAATCGATTGCCAATTTATCTTTGGAGACATTTAAAAAAGAATTTTTGGGACTATGGCCTGATTTTCAAAAGAAATGTAAAAGTTGCATTTCAAGATTACTGCCTGAAAGAAAAAGACTATCATTACCAGGAGGACATTTTCATAATTAATTTAGTAACTCAGCTGCAACCTCTATTAAAAGCCAAGCAATAAATATTAGATGTTTTGCTGCTTGATTTTTAGTGGGAAAAAACCCAGAAAAATATTTCAGAAAAATAAATCCAAAATCTTCCTTTTTAATTTTTTTTTTTTTTTATTTTCTAAACTCAGAGAAAATATTTCTAAGGGGCACTCAAACTTTCTAGATTTCTAGAAAGCTTTCTATCCTCCTATCCAGTAACTTTTCTACAGGGCTACATATTTATCAAGTGTGTTATTTGTCTTCCATAATGTCAAAAAATGAAAAATCTTACTTTATACTGCATGGTTTTGCCCAAAACCTGCCAAATAGAACCCAAACAAATTAACAAATTACTTATTAGGAATGTTTTACTTCCTAAGGCTTACTGAAAACAGCCTGCTCTTCTGAAGGCATCTGAAAGTTCTAAGTACCTAAATATGCTAAATTAGGCATAAATATGTATATTGAACATAATGGGGGATATTTTTAGAATATAAATAAAATACTGTGAATGAACTTCCTCACAGTTTTCCTACATAGGGTTATATTTCTCCATTCTTTACTGAAGGATCCAGAGAATGACAGGACAAAAAACTAAATTTAGCAGCCTAGGAAAAAAGTAACTGTTATGTTATTTGGCTTGAGGGTTTTTTTGGGTTTTGATTATTTTGAAATAGAGATGCCAATCTACCAGCAAGTCCCACATACAGCACAGTATTTATTGTGCAAGAGCCTTCTAAAGATAAAAAACCACCTTTTGGTGTCTGGGTGCTTACAGTACCTCTAGCATAGATCTGATGCTCTAGGTTAGTCAAACTGGCTGTACTCCTAGTTCTAAGGTAGACAAGAGGAAGGCCTGGCAGACAGGAAAGACAAAGTTAGCAAAAGGTGAGAAAAACCACACAAATACAGGTACATCTTCCCCTGCATGCATCAGGGAAGATATACATCATGCAATTACGAGTCTCTAAATTGGTTTACACTAAGGTGGCATTTGAATTGACAGAATTCCTTCCAGAAGGAACTCTGGCAGAAAAGAAGCTGAACATATCTGCCATATATCAAGATCTATTACTTAGGTGATTATTTCACAAAAAAATAGCATTTTTTTCCAGAACCTCAGTTATTTAGGTCTTTGGGGTACAGAAAGAAAAAGATCCTCTCTGCACTGCACACAGCCTAAACTCAACACTGATTTAATCCTTGACATGAGAGTCACTCATTAACTGAGAGTGGCACACAGAAAGGAAGCAGAACTAGCAGTGCAAAGCTCTTAGTCAAAGCTAAGCAGCCAGAAAGCTTTTTGTTTTCAAAGAATTGAACACAACAGAACAGAAATCAGCTTTTTTGTCTTTTTTTGTTTTTTTTTTGCCACACATCTCTAACAATCACTGTATGCTGTGAAGCCCAGATACTTCTGTTTGTAATACATTAGACAGATGACCATGTGTGTCAGGAGTGTTTCAAATAAAGTGTGATTAATGAGCAACATACTCTGCCCAAAACATGGGGGATCCACCGAAGAACCCATCCAGCCTTCTGAGCTGATTACATTCACTTCTTTGTCCTGTTTACAGTAATCCTCCATCCAGGACTGCTTGGTACATTTGTATTGCTCTAGAGGAATGGAAGCACAGACAGCCAATGTCTCCGAGGTGGCAGTAAACAAAGTCATTGAAAAGTGTGTTAAATTCATCACACTCAAGTTACTTCACTTTAATGGCAGAAGTTTTACTTGACTGCTTTTTCTGTGAGTCACTTACATAAGTTAAAGACAAACAACAGCTCATAAAATCACAGCAGCGTCTTAAAAAACAAATATATCCCTAAGATTTTATTTTTTAAGAAAACTTTCAGTGGAATTTGATGTTCTTAAGATACTCCTATGTCAGTCTAAGAGCTCTCCCTGCTGAGGCAGTTAACCTAAAATATTTTCATGTTAGAAGCACTTCCTAGGGTTTTGGGGTTTTCTTCTTTTTGAGAAGCAGATGAACATTCCTGCATAAATATCAAGACACCAATTGAGTCCTCTGGCACAGTATTAATCACAAACCAGCCTCACCACTTGTTATCCCTGGTTTTAAAAAGCATCATCTTAGGAATCATTGATTTGCTTTTTCTCCTGCCACCTTGGCTCCCCTCTTTCTGCCAAACCGCCCAGTTTGGTCTTCTCTTGGGGGAGAGAAGACCAAGGAAGGCTACTCAGTTACATCTGTAAGCTCAGCTGTTGACATTTTTTTTATTCTGCCCACCAAATAATTCAGAATGAGCAATAATACTCCTGGGAGATGCACAGCAGCAGAGCTCCACAACACAGAAGCTCACATGAAATTGGAGTCAATGATGAACAAAATACTTTGATTTCCAGAGGTGGGAATTGACAGCTCAGGTGCTCAGAGACTGCAGAACTGAAATGAGTAGCTCCCCACTGCACCTGTCAGTGTACTGGAAAACGATGAGCTTATCAAAATATTTTTAAGCACTGTGAAGTATTAGATGAAAGCCTGTTTCTGATTAAAAATAAATTTCAAATAACATATGAATTTGATAGAATTCATATGACCAGAGAAAGAATCCCTCCTAACCTCTAAAATATGCAGCTCATGTCTTTACACTTTCACAACATCTGATAGAACACAGGCTGTCTAAACACACACCTGCTACAGCATCCTGGGAAGCCTGGAGGGACTTGGGCCAATGGCACTCCCTCCAGGGGACACCAGCAGCACTTTAACTAGACATGCCTGTCATTTTCAGCAGTGAAAACCAGACAGTGGAGTGCTGCTCTCAGGGAATATCCCCACCTACCCATGAGGACAGAGGTGATGTTGATATCCAGGCGTGGTTTGGCCTTCACTTCCAGCTTCAGGCGGGAAGGGTGGAGGCGACTGGAAGCTTGTTGTTGCCAAGACACTGAGCAAGGCCATGGCTCAATGAAGGGTTCCCAGCCTGAGAGAAACACAGATCAGCACATCACCTCTGCTACACCTCTGTGGAGGCCACACTGGAATGCCCTTTACATATTTAATAATGAAACTTTAATAATCAGATCTTTTAATCTGTGGTCAAGATGAACTTGTAAGCCCATGGATTTAATTTAATACCTAATACAAATTTGTATTAAATGTTATTCTTATCCTCCATTTAGACAATGTATACTATGTGTAGGGTCTTGCAGAAATATCTTAATTCCAATTGAAGCACTAGAAGGCAATTACAGCTCTATATTTAAGCTAGCTGGAATTAAGCTCTCTCAAACAGTTTTGACAGTGGTTTTCACACAATTATATGTAAGTTGGCTATTATTCAGTATCTCAAAAGATAAAGGCCTAGAAGCTACTAAAGAAAAGACCCTACATACTTTTAAAAACAAAGTAATTTTTAAAACCAAAAACATTACCTTGTTATTGACAGATAATTTTTGAGTGCTTGTCACTAGTTATATAACAGAAGATTGAGTTTCTCAATTAAAAAACCCCACACAACTAGATTACTTATTTTGTCAGTATCTGGCCTGTGTTGAGGCCTAACTTTTTTTTTAATATCTAAAATATAAATTGTGATGGTCTTCTTATGTTAACCCTTTGTCTTCAGCCTCATTACCTGTCCTCATATGTTTTTCCTTCCTGAAATACATCATAAACCAATTAAAGAGAAGGGAGAAGAGAATGCAGAGACAGCTTGCTATAAAACTGTCATTTTGTTGGATAACCTTTTCATGCAATTCCATTTGAAAACTTGAGTGCCAATTTCATATGAGCAAAATCTCTACTTTCCACATCCCTCCAACTGACCTCAAGTCAGGCTATCTTGTCTAGGATCACATTTGCTCTCACATACAGAGTCCCAAAAGTCAACCTTTCCCAATCCCTTAGAGGCATTTGAAGGTGGGCAAACTTCAGGCTCCTGTAGTAGGAAAGGCTGTTTGCTAAACTGAAATAAGAAAACAACAAACCCCCAGGTATTTCACCTGAAAGCTCACGGTTGTAATAATCTCCAGAGAGGGTAAAATGAGCAAAGCCTTCAGGGCTGGTTCTCAAACGCTGGAGGAAATTCAGACCTGGGAGGGGAAAAAAAAAAGTGAAATTTAAACTAATCCAAAACAATCAAGCTCCCTGATTTTGTGAACTGTCAAGTAAGAATGGAAGGTTTTGTCTTGTCTTTTAAATTGAAATGGTACGAAAAGCCTATCATAATACTCTTCAAATAACATTTGGAGACAGCCACACCTTACAATACAGAGCCTCCCTTGGGTTCTGCTCAGGACATATTCCATTTGTTATGTGATGTAAAAAGGGCAAACCAGAATCTTAACCCTACAAAGACTGAAATCTTCTTAAAACCAAAACTTAAACAATAAAGAAACGAACAACAACAAAAAAAAAACAACCCCCCAACCCCCCCACAACCACCACCAAGCCACTGTCAGCTGAAATTTGACAAGTTCTGACAAACCAGAGCATGGTGCTGAACAAACCCAGAACTGACACTCATTTAATGCAAAGCAGAACCAAATACTCACGTGAAAAGGTTAATTCAGCCAGGGGAACATCACAGTCCATGCAGTCATCGATAAAGCAGATGCAGACACTTCCTGCCTTTACTTCCACTCCAGAGATGAACTGGAAAGGCACACTTCCCTGGCTATCTCGACCAGAAGAGGTCTGGGAAGCTGATTTCAGAGGTTCAGCATTCTTAAACAACCAACTTGCTGCTTTTTTCAAGTCGCCTTAGATAAAAGCAAACAACCAACAAATCATCTTCTACTTTCTCAAGGAAATGTACTTAGTAAAAAACATAGAAGCAAACTAATTCCCTCTCTCTTAAGAAAATGTTCTCAACAGTACCTTGAATATGCTCTATTTTGTAACATAAATATGAGAAGATTATAAAGATATTGGTATTTCCTAAGAGTAAGAAAAGTGGTTGGAAGTTTGCAAACATAATAAAAATCTGTACCATTACTCATGCCTATAGATAAGGTGGGAAACATGATAGCACTAAAGGAAAAGAATCACTTGTGCTAAAGGTTTGTCTTCTTTTCATGTACTGCATGTAGAAATATGATTTTAAAAGGGAGAGGTGAAAACACAATCTCTCCAGAGGAAGAGATGGATAATGGTAATAAACCAGTATACCATAAAACATTAGCAACCTGAACACAACTAAAACTCCCAAACAAAAATACACTCAAGCACCCCACACATGACATCCCAAAGGGCAGAAGGAATCCTTGGGGGGTGAGTTTTACACAGCAGCAGAACAGGAAGAAGAATGTTTCAATTACAGGCCAACACAGAGCCAAAGATGTTCTAAAGAAGGAAACAGTGCCTGTGCATCACCACCTGACAGTCTAAAGGCTTTACCTAATTGCAATTAAGGTAATGTGAATAATGTGCAAAGCCCTGCTGAGAATATCTGCTGTTACCTTGGCAGATGAGCAGAGCTTTACGACAATCCTCCATGCTGAATCCCAGCTCCTGGAGGCGAGCCAGCTGGACCTCTGCAAGGAACAGTCAACCAAACATAAATCCTTGACAGTTATCTACTTGTTTTCATTTCTAAAATCAAGATACATCTCTATGAACAATGGGGGTTTGCTTGTTTAAGGTTGCAACTGAAGAAAAAACAAATGATTCAGTACTTTTTTATAGTATCATCAGGACAATGGCATCATTAGATGGTTCTAACCAAAAAAGGGTCTTACACCATGAAGATATCAACATTTTTTGTATTAAGTATATAGATTAGCTACACCTTGTAAAAACCTCCTTTAGATATCAAAAATGGCTTCACTCCAACAGTGAAAAACCTACCAAGAACAGGATCCAGCACACGTTTGGATCCATCTTTGCCTTCATGCACTGAGGAGGTCTCACTGCCCAGGGCTGAACTGGAGGGATCAGCAGCATTTCCAGCACCTGAGGCAGCTGAGTCAGGCAGAGCTGCACTTGTCTGCTGGGGAATGGACTTTGCAATGGCCAGGAAGAGCTGAACATCATTGTAGGACAGTCTGATATCCAGTGCTTGCAACTGAATCTAAATGAAAAATTAAAATATAAGATTCACTCGCCTTTTTCTACACATTTTTCTTATATACTTTAAATATCAATAAAGCTTTTCCCAAAGGAAGGCAAAATTTAGTGTTAAAATCTGATCACCATGCTGTTTTAAAGATCCAATAATAAAATCATCGAAGTTGTTATTATTTGCCAACAACCAAAAGCATTACATTTCAGGGAAAAGAAGTCTTACATTGATATAATGGTAAAAGGAGTCTCTAAATATAATTCCCCTCTCATATGTCCTAACAATCAGAAACAGAAAACACACAAAAATATATTTTTCTTTCAGGTATTAGTAACTAACATACCTACATAATCAGCCCACTTCTTTCCCCCACTATTAATCTCCGTAACATATCCCACAAATCACTCTTTCATTACCACTGAAAGCATTTTCTGCATGCTTGTTTCTTTGCCACTTCAGGAAAAAATTATCTTATCCCTTTCTTATGCATTTGAAACCCTTCTACTGAATCTTTGGGCATAAAAATACCTCTGCTAGTATTCTCTACTGCATACAGTTTTATTCAGGCCTTTAATATTACCTCTAGAATAGGGGGAAAATCTTCACTGTTGAAAGCATCCAGCAGTCCAGAGCCACTGGGGTAGGAAGAATTCCCAATCAGTTCCATATGAATCTGTACTGGATC
The DNA here is from genome assembly GCF_008360975.1 of Lichenostomus cassidix. Classification (NCBI taxonomy): domain Eukaryota; kingdom Metazoa; phylum Chordata; class Aves; order Passeriformes; family Meliphagidae; genus Lichenostomus; species Lichenostomus cassidix. The sequence continues at coordinate 4,705,501 of NC_139501.1, forward strand.
AATAATTGACAGTGCAGTCTCTTGCTCATTTCCTAACCGGCATGAAAACACCTAAAAAATAGCAAATTATTTTTAAAAAAATCTGAACTGAGAGAACAGGCCTGGCAAGAATTACTAATATTTGGAGATTACAGTCAAGTCTTACAATGTTTTAACAGAAACAATATAAAACTATTCTTAAAACTGCTGTAAAATGAGAGCTTTTGATGAGAAACTAACTTCATAAAGCATTGTGGACTATTCCTTCTGTATCCACATTTATAATAAAGTATCTTCCCAAACTCCTCTAGTCTCAGATCTTTTACAGGAGCAAATTTCTTTGTTCTTACCTCAATGCCAAACAAACTACCAGAGAAAGGACGATCTAACAACTTGGGCTTGTAAGTGAGAACAGTTGTCCCCTTCAGAATGATTGCACTGGTGTCAAAGCAGGACATGTCTTCAACAACCACAAATTCAGTGCCTTAATCAAACAAAATGACAAATAATGAGCAGGGCAGTTGGCAGTATCATTAAGGTACTTTAAGCATTTGCAGCAGGTTTCTTGATTTCCTTTAACAGACATAGTTTTCCACCAGCACATGGTTTTTAATGAGAAAAGCTCCTAGGAAAGCACCAGAAAAGAGCACATTTACCTGTCACATTAACCTTGACTTCCAGCAGCTTTTCTGCAGTCACAGGGAGGGAGGAACGTTTGGTAACTACTCCACTTTTCACAGTTTTGGGAACTATAGTGGTGTCACTGATGCAGCTTCTCTGGCGGGACAAATGGGGATTTTCCCGCTTTTTGGTGTCCCCAGGAGTATATAAAAAGTCATGAACCAGCAATAACCAGTCAAATATCAGGAATACACGAAGGTTGTTCAGGACAACTGTGAAACTGGAGGAATCCTTGGTAGACCTTTTAAGAGGAGAGAAGCATACAGGTGAACTTTACAACCTGCAGATATTTAAATTCATGCTGAAAACTATCAGTATCTAGTAAGAATTATATGGCATTTTGTAAGGATACACTTAATTTACAGAGTGTCTGGCCCTTAAAATACTTATATATGTGTATGTATATATAAATATATTTCAACAAATTGAAATTCAACGAGTTGCTGGAGCTACTGTACCCACAGACCCTCAATAGATCTTAATGGCACAAGTACAGTACAAGGGATTAATTGAAAAACTACAACAGAACAGGAAATTTATAAAAACTCCTTTAACACACATTATCATTATTAACTTTCAAAATCTCTAATTTTAAAACTAATCTTTTTATTATCATTTTACATCTGCTGGGTATCAAACCTAGCATTCTGCATGTGAAATTCAGACCTGGCTCCGAGATAAGACGTACAATGTGAATTTCTCTCACACCCTGACAGCATTTTGCAGCACAGGAAGCTGCTTTGTCATTCAGAAAAAATGTCAGCCTGCCTCAGCTCCCAGCATCCCATTCTGAAGGTCTGGCTAGGAGGGATAGAGTGTTTGGCTTCATGATCTGGAATACCAGTTACATTTGGTCATGCTAACTGGAAAATCATCTAAGTGCTTAAATACCATGAAACTATTTTCAATCCAGCACACCATGAGCTATAAAATCTCCAAAGGACTGTGATGTCTTAGTGGGGAGCAGCCTCTGCCTGTGCTGCTTCCAACAGCCAAAGCCTTTAACCCTCGCTGCCTCTCCAGGCACCAGCAAGTACAACACTAGCACTGAGCTCTGCCAGGCCTCACATCTACTGCCAAGGATGCTCTCAGCACTAAAAACAGACCACATGCTGCTGTGGTTGAAATTTAAAAGCATAACAGTTGGGAAGAAGATTCCTGAAACACTCAAAAACCAGATTAGGCTGTACTGTGCAAACTCACTAACTGTATCTAATCTAGGCAGCTACTGACTCAACAGTTCTGTGAAAACCATCTGGGGTTTTTTCAGAGGTTATTTTTTAGTAAATCCCATTTTAGTTTTATTCAAATTGAAATGTTGGTTTTGTTCTGAACACATTTGTTAGGTACCTAAAACCCTAATGCAGCATCCACATCTTCAAAACAGGTTTCTTTCAATTGCCAAGTTTCTTTGATTAGTTTTTATTAACAAATGTCTTCAAAACTTTTTACTAGACTAAAATGATCCACAATTGCTTTTCCACATTACTCCTGCAACCACTTCATAAGGCATCATACTTATATAAGAGTGAGAAAGCTGAGTTTGGTCAGCAAATCTGATCAAAAGTGAAAGCAACATCTCTAGTCATCTCACTTCAGACTCTTTTTTGTTAGTTAACATTTCTCCACCATGCTGATACAGGTAAATACTGACATTATACTTTATATTCCCAATTTCAATACTAAATTAGATCAAAACAGATAAGAAAAAACAAACTGGGTAGGATAAAACACAGAAGAGAATACAGAGATTGTTTTTGAAAGAGGTGCCATTTCTGTCTGTATTTGATGCTCTCAGAAAACCACGTGTGACACCTGCTGGGAAACAGCTTTTGTGCAACTCATATTAAAAATTCTACAAACTGATTTAATGCACACATACAAGTGATAGGCCAGATTTATCAAGCTTTAAGCACTACTGATGGTGGTAGATCAGATGAAGATCTGATTACACATTACACATTCAAACCTAAATTTTATTGCCACAAGTAAAAAAAAAAATCCAACAACTTCTAGTGAATTAATAACTGCAGAATATATCAAGTGTCATTGATCACCCCAAAAATGTCATCCGATTGAAATACAATCCCAGCAAATAATAATAACAGGTGTATTAAAACTAGGACAATACTGGTTATGTCATTATTAAAAACAAACAAATCCCAGAATTACCAACCTGAAATGCAATTCAATCTGGATTGCTCCTGGGCTACTGGTGTTCTTTGATGACTGAAAGATGCAACTGAAGACATTTGGGGGGCCTGTGGCATATTTCTGTCCAGCATAACGAGTGTCAAAGGCCATCATGGAATGGGAGACCAGATTTACAGACTTGGTTCCATTTGAGGAGCTTTCAAAAAGCAACTTGGATTTCTTAAAATCAAACCTGGGAGAATAAAAAGCAAAACAACACACCAGAGATTTATAGTTTCTTTATGCCTTGGAGTCACTTATTTTACAAGTATGGTACACTGCTGAAATCTTTCATGTAGGAATTTTCTAAAACAACTACAATCATGTCCCATGGCACAGAGACAGAAAATCAATCTACACTGAATGTAATAATACTTTCCACTGACAAGAAACCTTCTGGATTTAAAAAAACCTAACAAGCCAACATAGCAGAAAATCTTCTTTTTTAACCTTCCTTCACATCATTTTCTGAATTAAAATACCATTAATCTTGGGTAAGTCAACTGATTACTGGACTGTTATTTCAAGGACAACTGGGAAGATAGATGGTTATCTTCTGAACAGTGCCATTCCCTTTCATCTTTCAGAGCAGCTCAAACTCTCAAGGTGCACTCTAATTAAAAAATTCCATTTCACTGCATTATTAAACTGTAATGCCACATATCATTTCAATTCTTGTCCTGTATCTTTCACATGAGCATAGTATTTAGGTTAAGGTGTTCAGTAAGAAAAGAACATTCATACCTGGCTAAAGAGCTGCATCCATCTCTTCCCTTTGGATCCATCAGCTCCAGGCTCACGTTAACCATGTCAATGAGGAATGACATGGAAGTATAAACTTCTCCACTCAAAACTGTCTGAAAGTGGAAAACACCAACATTGGTTTTCAGAGCATCTGTTTAACTTGCATCTCTGAATCAAACTGTATTTCAGACAAATGCAAACAGCTTTTGTGTGGTATTCTTCTTCTTCAAAGAGTTTCATTAACCATTTCTGGGGAAACATTACATTTCACAATACTGTGGTCTTTAACTTGAAAATGACCATTAATCCATTTTCACACTACTGATCTTTCACACTGGATTGTTCTTAAAACATTGCTGCCATCAGCAAAACCAGCAAACCCCCCAGACATTTCAAGAGCATTTCAGCTGCACACAGATCCTCTTACAAGAATTCTTGGATCCTGCAAGTCATAAGGGCGCATGAACTCCTCGATGGGCTCCCCCAGGTTGTTCTCCAGCAGCCCACGGATCAGTTTGTATTTGTTCAGGTCCAGAGAGCAGTGCACTGAGGACAGATTGCCGTGGATTGAAATGTCAGCGACGGCGTGACTCAGCTCCCTGCAAGAAAGGAGAAACCTCAGCCTTTCCAGGAGCTCCAACACAGCAGGCAAGGCCTTCAGGATAGAACAAAATGCATCTAAAACACTGCTTTAGTGTGTTTTAGCATCACTGCATGAAGTGATGCTGTTTAAACTCACTTGTCCAAGTTTCTCTCTACTTTTAACTTCAGTCTGAAGGGTTCTGTCAGCAGGCTGCCTCCTGTCTGCCTCACCAGGTAGGATGGAAAGCTCAGATCTGCACTGCTGTCCTCCACAGCCTTGGAATACTCTCTCTGATATCTTTCTGCAGCAAAGATGTTCATGTCCTGCAGATCAACCACAATGCAGTCTAAGAGGCAGATGTGATCCTCTGCAAGTACACAGGAGATAACACAGTAAGAAAGAAAAATAGAATCTGTACAAAACTTATTTCTAAATTACTTCTTAAGGCAACTTACTCCTAAAAAGAAATTTAACTTTGTCTTGATTTTATTCCATTTTAAAAATTTTTTTATTCATGCTCATCAGTACCTGTAACTACCAGATACCAAGCTCACTCACAGGTAAAAGTGAACTCTGCAACATGCATCTCAAAACACAGCCAATTTGCAGGACTGTCCTTTCAAAAACTGAACTATAACTCCCTAATCCTTAAACTGCAAAAATCAGCCTCAAAACTCAGAAGTAATTTCTTCTCCAATCCACAATCTTCAGACCCAGAGCCTTAAACTTTTTCAGTGGCACATAAGATATAAGCAAAATGTCACTGTAATATTTCACAAGGGTTTGTACTGCTCTCACCTACCTGGGCTCTCAGGGTTTGGGACAACAGGCAGCTTTGATGGCTGCCCTTGCTGCTTACTCGCTGTAGCCTCACTCTTCAGCCTAGAAATGTTTGTTCCTGAGGATTTTTTCATGACCAATCCTTCCACTGCTGCTTTGGACTCATCAGCAGTTGTTTTCTTCACGCCGTGTTTTGGGGTTCCAGAAGGGGAGGAAAATTGAACTGAATCCTGCTAATGAAAGAAATTTTGTAATTAACATCAGGTTTTTAATTTAAATTCTAAGGAACCAACGCGCCAATGTTCAAGCTGCAACAAATTCCTGTCAAAATTAAACATTTTATTGCAATGCCAGTATTCTTTACTGTAAAAAGATGGCCAAACTTTATTCCTTTAACCTTAACAGCACATGAGAATGTTTTCTTTGTAAAAAAGTTTATTTCAGCAACATTACCCAAAAAGCTGTGGAATCTTTTCAATCAGAAACTAATTCAATAGCAGAGGGTTTTGCATAAAACAGAAAAACTCACCCGTAAATTAAATTAATACCAAAATGAAGGAGTAAGACTCTCAAGATATTAAACATTTCTGCAGAATAAAGACTGGTAAACATTTAAAGCTGTTTTTCTGTTTTTCAGGTGATGAAAATAATATATGCTATTATTTCTGCAGGATCATGTCAGTAACCATGTCAGCAGATCAATCCCTACCATAAACTTCCCTTTCTGGTTTTAATTGTTAATATTTTCTTGCCTTACATGGTTTTTAAGTATTAGGAAAAAAAATTGAAAAATTAATTGCAATCACGCTCAAGGATTTTAAGAAAAAAGATTTGAGGACATTAACATTTAACTTCATACTGTAAAGACAAAACTGAAAAGTACATGCAAAGGAAAAATCATCACATCATCTATAAATCTAGGAATTTATGCAATTAAATCCAAATTAGCAGCTCCTCAGACATGCATAAAGAGCACACCACATCAAATTTAAATCAAATTCTTCTAGAATTCAGCAAAATTTTAGAATAGAAATGTAATTTTTAATAAATGAAGTAACTTTTTAAAGTGCTAAATTCCAGAAGAATATTTTCTTTTAAAATGCATGAGGAGCACCTGAACATTGCTATAAAGATGTGAAATACCTCAAATAAAACAGGATCCTTGTATGCATTGCCTTGTAAAATCCGATCCTCCAAAATAAACATAGGACAGAGGAAAAATGAAAACAAAACTAACAAAAAAAGCCAAACTCCACCTAATTCCATTTCAAACACCTACACTTCTATTGTGCTACACAATGCAGTATTTCTAGGTTGAAATAAAATTATTGCACACACTTTCTTTAACTTATGATACTAGTTTAGGAGTCTACTGCTTATAAATCTTTACTTACATCAACACAGGAAACAACCCAACATCACAGTCCACTATTTCCTTACAGCAAAGACACTGATGGACACAAATCAGATGGAGGCAACAGTCACACCAAAAAAAAACACTGCAGCAATTTAGCCCACCTAACTTCTAATCCCTTCAAAATGGAATTAGCAGATTCCCAGACAACTCCCTACTTTGTTGAATGGGTTAGATATAGAAAGCCATCCAAGATGGATCTTCCTTACCCCAAATGTTGTGGCTGCATCTCTCAAGAGCAGCACCAGCTACTCCTGGCCTGTGCCTTGCCATGGATGCAAGCACTGGAAACCTTTCCCAAGGTTTCACCTCATCAAAGCAACTACACACACTCAGTTCCACTGAGAGCAGAAAAAAAATAAATTATATCCAATTCTGTTCTCCAGTGTGCTCCAGCAAGTCTCAGCCAACACAGCCCCCTGTTTTCTGACACACACACTGTGGAAATTTGGAGTGGTGAAGAGTTAGAATTACCAAACAGCATGAGCTGAAAGCCCATCCTGCTCCCACATTCAGGTGTGCACCCAGCTGGGTTTTGCCTCCTCACCAGAGCAGCTGCAGTGAGCTCAGCCTCCTTTACTCCCTCTGCTCCCTCAAAACACTCAGTTCAGTCTCCTCTCTGCCCCAATGTCTCACAGACAGCAAGCCCAAGGCACAAAGGGCAGCTGAGCACAATCAGCAGCAAGGCAAATCCAGATTTGTCAGCATACTGGCACAGGCTCTCATTATTAGTACTATAAAATCAATATATAAAATAAAATGTGAGAATCATTTACAATTTTGATCTAGAAATAAAATATACCAGAACTAGCAAAACCACAAGCTGCTAAATTAAGCAGCTATGTTCCTACCTTGTTCTTCAGTGAAAAGGTCCCAGGCATTCCTGCAAACAGGAATCTGTTCTTCACTTTCAGTTTTCCCAGATTAGCTACAATAAGACTGTTGGACTTGGAGCTCTCAGGTATAAGCAGAACAGGAGCTCCAGCCTCAATATCAAGAAGAACTCGGGAAGCTCGCTGGGCTTTATCTCTCACCTGGGAAGAGCAAGAATACATTTAGAAAAAGAATTACAAAAATTGCAGGAAGCAGGTGGTTATTTCCCCCTGATTAGCACTGAACTCAAAACCATGACTCCTTGATTTACAAAATTAAGATGTGCTAAGAGTTTATACAAAACAAAAGCTACAACAAAGCAACAAAAAAAAAACCAAAAAACCCTCAGACTCTTGTTTTAGGCAGAATAAAGGCTCATTAAGAAAGGATTATGATGCAAACAGGAAAAACCTGTGCAACAGGTGCAGCCCTCAGCAGTGACACATCCCTTCACCCCTGAACTATGAAGCAGACCAGACACTAAGCTCACTACAGAACAAATTACTTAAGAAAAATTATTTACAAAAAGCAAAACCCCATCATTTAGAACAGATGTTTCAAAATCAGATTCAAACTCCCTAATTGATGCTCAGTGAAGCATTTTAGTATCCAAGTACTCACTGTCTTTTCTCCAATTATGAGAAACTTCTTTTAAAAGAAGACTATTGACTATATTAATAATTCCCACATTAGGTTGTGTGATCTATGGCTGTCCTGATTACTGGAACACTCTATCATGCCCTATATTCTCTGTATTGATATACTCTATCCTGATACACTCTATCATGCTCTCTAATCTCTATATTGATACACTCTACCATGCAGAAATTCTGATTTTCTCAGCCTACCAGGCATCAAACTAAATCCGAGAAATACAGCTGAGTGGAACAGAACTTCTCACCTGGCTCTCCTAATACAGGTATTATTACCTGGTGAACAGTGGAGAATAAGCCAAGATAACAACTTGACCCTTTTTGTCCAGTGCATCCTGCAGAATCCAGGTGCCAAAGTTTTAAGTAACATGCAAATTTGGTATTCTGCACTTTCAAACAGCAGCAGCATGGTTCTAATTAAGGTCTCTTGACTACAAGATGAGCCTGAGAAATCTCCACCAACATCAAAACTCTAAAACCTCCCACCATTTCAACTCGAGCTAACGCATCAACATAAATTACATATTGCATTTCAACTGCAAAAAACAGGCTAGGAAAGAACAGCAAAAAGGCTCAGACATACTGTTTGTCCTTCAATTGCTGCTCTCTGGCGCCCTAAGACATCCTGGAGCTGAGTGAAGTGCTGGATGAAGGACACCACCTCGGCCTGGAAGCGCTGTGTGTGCACATACTGCACTGAGGCCATGCGCAGTGTCACCCGCATGTCACACTCCCTCTGCAGCAGAGGGTCTGACCTGCCGTACCTGGGAGAAGGGATGGAAATAACATTTACCAATCTTAGCTACATTTTACATTGGTCATTTGGTTGCATTCTAAACAGTAATAGAGAGGATTTAACTGATGTGCACAGCATGTAATTAAAACGATTTCAGTTGCAGACGTGAAAAATTGGGTTTGTATTAATTACTTGGTTTGTATAGTCAAGTGTTGCTGAGTTTTAATTAAGCAAATGGGAAAATTCTACATTTGGAATGTGTCTTTAATCTCTGCATACCAGTTAGACCTTTGGTGATTTTATATCAGAACAGTGGCTTTTAAGCGAAGTGCTCCTCTGCAGGATGATGTACAGCTCTGAATCAGTGTGATGTGATGTTTGAAATTAAATCTGTAACATTACTTGGAAAATTTCTAATCTGATTAATTAGAAAACCAGGAAACATTACAGGACAAGAACTATTGCTTTAAACAAAACAAAGAAATTCAAATTTACACTATGACAAAAGCATACTCCTAATTCCAAAATTAAGGAGCAATGGAAAATCTGTTTCATCAGTTGAAAACCTCTTCCAACTTTTAAAAAACAACTGTTGTAGCTAGAAACAAACTATCACGTAAATACATTCAATAACAGCTTTAGAGGGAAATAAAAAAGTACTTTTCCATTTCTTTGAACATTGCAGGACAAAGATAAGTTAAAAATCATAAGTTTATGACTGAAAAGATTCTAAGTCCCACTTAAGTCCCAGGAGGCCAAAGCAGAATCATGCAGCCCTGACAGTTGTGGGTTTGGGGTTTCTGGGTTTGCTTGATTTTTGGTTTGTGTTTTTGGGGGGGCTTGTTGGAAGTTAATGGAGTAGCAAGCTAATATTGAATAACAAGAAGTTTAAATTCATACTTAAAGATTTGGAAGATGAGTGCTTCTTCACCACTGGTAGTGAAACGTTCCCTGTAAAATTCGCCGTGAGCTGTAAGATCACTTAAGGACAAACTCCCAATACTTCCCTGCAAGGCCAAATCTCCCTCTGCAAAACAAAGGACAGACAATCAGGATCCTCAAACACAGATCAGTCACTAAACCCCAAAAGTTTCTATTAGTGGGATAGCCTCATTACGAGTAATTAAATAAGTCACATTCAATTAAACATTAAATCTCATGTTCAAAGAAAATCACATCATTCTGCTACAAGGACTGTATTAACCCACACATAATTCTAGGCTTTCTATACATCATGGGATCACACCACTTTGATTTGAGAAACTTAAATACAACTCCTTTTTTCCTCTAAAACAGTAATAAAAACTATTGTTCTGCTCTGTGAAAGCGAAGTATTAAAATCACAGCCAATCTCAGCTAAAATGATGAAGGCTTTGACAACTGGGAGGATGCCAGGATTTCAAATAAACCCTGAAAAAGCAGAGGGAGAAGCAGTGGGAGGAGAATGTGCATTCCAGAAAAACACACCAAAACCCAACAAGCACCAAAATAAAACTATTTCAAGTCACAATTCCAATGCACATTTCATTTCATTTTAAGCTGCAAACGACCTGAGCCCTTCCATCTACTCACCAATCACTTCCAAGTGAGCTGCAAGTTTTGCCACACTGGCTTTAGCAAGCTCACTGGTTGTCTTATTCAGGACTAAGGATAAAGAATGGACCTGGTCAAACAAAACAGGAACAAATTGTTATGAAACAACATGATTTCAGGACATGAACATCTTGTTCAGCTTTTTTTCAAGACAACAGCACTGTAACACATGAATGGCAAACAACAGTTATCTGATTGTGAGACACTGAAGGAAAGCAGTATTTTTACTGCCTTGTTTGCACATTAATGGGTCTCCCAGGCAATTCAGAATGATCAGGCCAACAACAAATCCCAGCACTGTTACCTTGATCTTCTTCTCTTTTAAGATTTTTCACATATATATTAGACTGCAGGGCCTCTGGGCAAAGACTATAATAATATACATCATAAAACATACATCATGTTTTTTGAAAAAAAAGTTTATACATATAGCTGTATAAACATATATGGATATATATTTATAAAACATAGGCTTTTTTTGCATAAATAAACTCCACAGTATATAGAACAGCACAGTGCCAACTGCAGCATGTTAGGTCTTTAACACTGAATCAACCTTTTCAGTCAAGAGAAGGTCACAGACCAAGGGAGCCAAGCATTTTGCAAATGTTCTGCTTTTCTATATGTTTTTTTTTTTTAAACTACATCAACACACACTTTAAAGCTGTTTCTGCATTTATGTACATTCCCCACTAGAAGATAAAACACTTGATGTAAATGTCACCTTAAGTTTCTATAAACCAGATGTTTTATGACAGACAATCCAACTACTGTTTTGCATCTCAAGTATACCTTTAGATCCAGCTTAGTGTTTACAGGCTCTTGGGCTTGAGAAGCTGACAAGGAATTTATTTCTGATTTGACTGTCTGCTGAGTATCTTCAGGCTGTGGCTTCATAGCATGGTTATCAGCAGTGGATCCAATCCCAAAGAAATCCAGTATCACAACCCAAGTTTGCAAAGTTATTAAGACATCTAGACAATTAAAATCAACATCTACACTACGGTTAATTTTGTTATAACGAGAAGAAAATTCAGGATGTTTCCTATCCACTAGAAAGATATTGATATGAACTAATGAATCATCAAAGTTACTTTTTCCACAGGGTAACGTGGATCTGTCTGCTGATGGAGAAGGAGGTGGAGTCAGAGGATACTCAGAATCAGCATCTTCTTTTTGCTTCTTACGGGAGGCACAAACTGGTCTTTGGTAGAGCTGAAAGACATTAGGTGCTTCTTCCATATGGGAAGGGAGGGAACGTGGCATGTCTGGGTATTCTGCATTGGATACTGAGGGACAGGACTGGGAAAGATATTCCTTATGTGCTAAACTGGATGGTTTGGGTGCTCCACGGGACACCATGAGGTTTTTATACTTTGAGTCTGGGTTCTTTTCCAGGAGATCTTCCATCAGCAGGGAACGCAAGGCAATCTGGATGGACAAGGTCTGAGGGTGATCTTTGGCAAATTCAACATCAAAATCCTGAAACTTAAGGCTGACAAGACCTTGTGCCCCAAGGGTGAGATCACCACTTAACTGAACCTGGAGCTCTGAGATATGAAAGTTTGCTTGAATCTGAGTAAAAGATTTTGTTTCCCTGATAGCTAAGGGCTTTTTTGGAACAGAATTCAAACTAGAGTGGCTGAATAAGCCATTTTCCTTCCGTTCACTCGAGAATTCTGAGCCTGTACTATGAAGTGATGCTGAAGGAGAACTAAGACCAGTTGGGGAAACAGAAGTGGTTGAAAATTTGTTCAAGTCTTCATTGTAAATTAAATTATCCAGAGTCTGAAGGACTTGTTCATATACATGTTTTGCTAACACCACCTACAATGTAGAGAAAAGAAACAATCATCACATTGGAGCTCTCCACATTAATAGAATTTATATTAATAGAATCAATACATATATATTAAAACTCATAAGTAGAATTCCAAACCACACAAATTTTAAATCCATCCAAGAAAAAAATAAACCAGAACAGGGTACAATGTAAAACTGAATCAAAACAGCCCTTCTGTATTAGCTCTGCAAGATGAAACCACCTGGAAACACACAGGATGGGAGTCTAGAATAGGATACCTTATATTCCTAGGCAAAAACCATCCACACAGAGTTAGATAAAAATAATTCACCATCTGAGCCTACACAGGAATATATGGAACAAATATTCTGGTTAGCCATCATTGCTTGACTTCTTAGCTTTAGAAGTTTCAGTTTTCTCTATTTAAAATATCTGCCCCTGCACAGATTTTTTCAAGGTAATATTTTAATTCTTACCTTTAACTAGAACTGCAAATAAATTTATTTGGACTGTGTCATTTGGACAGCAACACATTTATTTTTCCTTCTGTGTTCAAGATAAGCAAAAGTCATACTAATTCATAAGGGTGTCTAAAATGCCCCCAAAGAAGGTTAAATATTGGTCATTGTTATTATGACTTAAGATTGTCTCTTCTAACCACATGTATAAGGATGATTTCTAAACTACCAATATGTTAAACCTGAAAATACTGGCCTGAAAAACACTTATCTTCTATGCAGGGAAATACTTTTATATTAGTAGTGGAAATACTACATTTCTGTACCTGAAGAGGGTTAACAAATTTCCCTTCAATCTTCATAATGCTTGATATTCCAAAGTCTTCATTACACAGAGGAAAAGCTAAATCCAAATCTCTCTCTAGTGGTATCTTTTCCAATTTAAACTGGATGGTGGTGTTATTCAGAATGTGGAAAGCTTGAAGAGAAAGTAAAATTAAAACAACGTTAGAATAAGTAAACTGATTATATCACAAATACTATATGGAAGAGATAACACATTGAACTTCCTCAGAATCTGAGCAATGCTGGACTAAGACTGTATGGTTATGTTTTGCTCAATTTCTGTACAAAAGACACCATTCAGTTTTTGCTCAGGAGATCAAAAATGGATATAAATACAATCACTATCATTAAAATTGACCAATGTATTTTGGTAGGATGGGTGAAGCAGAATATACAATCAATCCTACAGCCAATACACATTTTTAACACATATACTACTCACATTACAATAATTAAGTCTCCTCTGATTAACATACCATGGCCTTTATGTAATGATTCAAAGAAGTCATGACGAGTAAAATGAGATTCTTCCTGGCTGTTAATGCTGGCAGGACCTGAGGAAGAATGTGGCCCATGAGGTATCTCACTTGCAGGCTCCTTCCTGTTTGTAAATTGACTACTATTTAATGAATACATCTTAATATCTTTAATTTCAACTTGCAGCCTATCACTTGTAGACTCATCTTCTCCTGGTACAAAATTCTGAATAGATATTTGTCCTAGATGACCTACAAGCAGTTCAGAGCTGCCAGGCTTTCGGGGTATGGAGACAATTGGGGATTCAATGTTTACATTTAATATCAGCTTGATAGTATCCATTTTGAGGGGCTGTGGTCCAAAAGCATGTCCTTCATTATCTTCTGCACTGGCAACATCTCTTGCTCGTGGTGTGGGATCAAACAAAGACACCATTTCACTGTATTCTGCAGTTTTAGTTGCCAAGACTGTAGTAACCTTTGAAGCTGCACTTTTCAACATGCTGCGAAAGTTCTCTTCCAGCTCATCCATGGACAAAGTCAGTTCTTTCAAAAATTTGGCAGAGTGGTTGTAGTGTAAGGAGGCCATCTTGAGGCTGAGAGAACATTCCTCTTTGGACTTTTCTGTGAAAGTGAAACTTAAAGCATCTGGAAGGCTACTTCCATCATCAAGCCTAAATAATAAAGATTCTAAGTAAGTGACATCCCCCATGAGGTTTTCATACCTCCCCGTGTTCCCTATGCTCACCACATACTGGTTCTTTACATTGTCTTGGGTCAGATCCATGAGGTGAAGGCACCCAAGGGAGCCATTCACATCCAGTTTACTACACATGGAGACATTGACTTTGGTGCCACCAATACTGGCTGTTGCAATTTTTCTGCCATATTTTTCTCCATTTGTCATGCCAACTGTCCTGAGGAGGAGCACATTTAACCAGTGAATATCGACTGCTACCTCTGTGTTCTGTGCATAAGTAGACTGGAATGTTTCCTGTTCCCTCCAACCTCTCTCCAAGTCAGCTATTAAAGGCTGAGGACTAGAATCTTCTTTCTCCTTGGGGAAAGATTTCTGGAGAAACCCAATCAGTTCAACAATAGTCTCTGGGTTAAGGATGATATCCAGGTTGTTCACCTGCACAGAGATCACCTGCAGACTGCTATCCAAGTTCATCGATGGGCATTCTGCACTCACAAACTGATACTCCAATTTAATCAAGGACTCTTGATCTTTTCCATTGTTGCCAGGCAAAGTGTTGGAGGCTGCAGAGGATCTCTCTGCCAAACCAGCTACATTAATGAGATGTGGTCCAGAAACAGGGGATTGAGCCCTGCTGTCTCGAAGGCTCCCTGTAGGCACATCAAAGCTCAGGTTCTTATGAGAAGCCATCAAAAGATCAAAATCTGTTCCATATGTCTGCATAGTATCAACCAGTAAGAGGCCATGGACAGACAGGGACACCCCTGCATCATAAGGCCTTTTCACAAAATGGGCATTGGTGCCAAAAACCTTGAGCACAGAGATGTATCGCCCGTTACTCTCGACACCCAACTGCATACAGTTGACTTTGAACTCAGCCAAAAGCAGCTGAGATTCAACAAGAACTTCCCGGGTGCGTTGCTCAAGCATGACAACACTCTGGGTTAGATTCATTACAGAATCATGCAAACTGCCAAACTGGTCTACCTCTGCAAAAATCTTGTCTTTCCCTAAATGTAGGGCATCTGAAGACTTAGCTTCAGATGTACTCAGCTGCGTCAAACAGTTCTTCAGAGCCAGGATTTTGTCTTCATTGATGTGGATTTTCAAGTCTGGCAGGTTGCCAGACAAGACAACTCCTGGGTATTTTGGGTCAGATGTGTATATCAGTCTGCGCTCCAGCTGCAGGTGAACATTGAATTTTTCCACCACGTGAGTTGGACCCACATCACTATCCTGAACGTGTTTCCAGTTGTCTTTCACTCGGCCCACCATGATCTGAAGGTCCATAAAAGAAAGTGTGTATCTCTCATACATTTTTTCACTCATTAAGTGTGCCTGTAGCTGCTCTTCACTTATTTCGACTCCAGTGAATTCAGGTATTTTGATGCTACTAGTGGTGTTGGATTCTGGCGGTGGAGTATTGGGAGGAGTTGCAAGAGGTGTTTTATATTCCTCATCACTCAGTTCATTGTCTTCTGAAGAAATGGCACCTGCACTCCTCTTAGAGTCTTCTGTGGATTAAAAAAAACAGTAAACAAACCATGAAACAAAAGTATTCTCCTCCCTCCTCAGATGTTTCCTATCATCATCTGATCATCCTGTCTGAAGTCCTCTTGTTTTTAAACACAAAGCATGCCTGGTAATTTCCACTGCCACTTTTTTTTCCCTCAACAAGAAATCTACTATACTTCTACATGCAGAAAGCTATCAGTCACAATGTAGTATAGAAGCTATTAAAAGACACCATTGTCTCATTTTTAACCCACTTACTACAAGATTTACTTTACCCAAGTTGTCAAAAACAACTGATCCTCAAAACCAAATGAAAAGTAAGAGCTACTTTACTACAGTATTTTTATTATCAGAAGGTTTTGTCCAACTGCCTTTATTGACTAATATTAATTTCATTTTATTATCTTAAGAAAAAGATTTTTTTTTCTATTTTACAAAGCAAGAACACCCCCCAAAACTTTCCTGTATTTTTTTTTTTGCCCTCTTTTTTTACACTCTGAGTTTCTGAAAGAAGATGAAAAGAAAAGGAAAGCTGCAGTAATTCTACATCATACCTTGAGAATTGGTCAGTAACATTCTTCCCAGATCTACAACAACTAACACGGGATCCACAAATTTGAAATCATCGGGAAAGATCACCTGAGGGGCAGAGATATCAAGGCACACAGTCCAGCTTTTGCTGTTTTCCTGAAATTTAAGAAGAAAGATATAATAGCCCATAAGAAAAGAACAAAAAAAAAAGCCACATGAAACATCTAATTAGATACTTTTTCTCCTGATGAGTTGTCACAAACTCCAGCCACACCCAGGTTTGGTACCTTGTTAAAATTCAAACTCCCACTGCAGTCAGTAAAGAAACATTTCCAGCAGGTGAAACATCCCCTGTGCCTCAAACCTGGATTGCCTGACAGCAAAAGGAACCTGCAACACCACCTGGAAAACTCCCCTCCTGCTCACAAAGAACATCACACAAACAACAACAAACCTCACTCTTTAGAGCTCCAAGTCCTAAACCAAAAGGCCAAAAGTCTACATCGACTTTTAGATACATAGATTTTGGGGGCAAAAACTTACAATGAAGTCTCCAACTAATAAACGATCGATCGTTTGTCTGATTTCAGCTTTTGTCTGCATTTTCAGCTTGTTGTACTGTCTTCTGGCAGCTTCAGCCACTCTTGCCTCTAACTCAGATTGATAACCAAAACCTGCACAAGAGAGGGAAAACTGACTAGGTATAACTTTGTTCACCCTTTATTGAATCAGAAGAAAAAAAGCAAAAGAAAGAGAAAAAAAATAAAAGATTTATTTTAAATTTTAGCAGTAAAATGCAGGGCAGGAAAACACAGCAGGTGAAAGCTACTGTCTGTGCCTATTCACCATGCTGCTGAACAGAAAAAAGGAAGTATGTGAGTACAAAACAAATAATCCCACTAAAAAAAATCTCTTCCCAAACCTTTTTCTGGTCTTTATTTCAGACCTCCAACCCAAGTTGTTAAATTTGAGGGAGACAGAAAGGGTGCTAAGTACAGCCACAGAGAAAATTCTGACTAAATATTAAGATGTGGATGTGCAGGCAGTGGTTTTTTGTTTGCTTGGTTGGTATGTTTGTTTCAAGCTTGAATATTTATGAATATAGTGAGAAAAGGTGTCACACACACCTTTATGCCAGGTAACTTGAATCTTTTGCTAGTCACCATAATCAGCAGAAAAAGAATGGGTATTTCAAGAACATTTTAATGTTCCTAATGTTCATTATTGTCATCTTTAATCTCCTCAGAAACCGAACTTTTAACAACCAAAACTGCAAAGGTGTTATGGCGTTACAGGCTTAGGTAATAGAGCCCTAAATCTTGTTGCCCTTAGAAATTTATGGAACCATCTAAAAATCAAGGTATGCTCCAATCTAAAAATCAAGGTATCTCAAGAAGCTGTAACAAAGGGCAGCCTTAATCTAATCAACAGAAGAGATACAACAGGGATTGGAATACTATTTCCTCTGTATCATTACTATAGAAATACTCTTTTAACTGCCATCTCAAAAAAACTCCATCAGTGTCCAGAACAGATGACAGGAACAAGTCCCCTCTCCTTATTTACACATTTTAATTTAGGGGGCATGAACATCCACCATGGGTATAGCAGCAACTTGCAATTTTAAAGCAAAAGTTGCAGGACTTCTGCCAAAACAAAATCCCTGATTCAATTAAACAAAGAACAAAACAAAAACAAAAACAAAAAAACAAAAAAAAAGAAACAAAAACAAAACCCTCCAGAGAAGACTTAAAGTGAAGACTTTTTGATTAGTGCTTTATATTTCTAAGACTGAAAAGAAATAAAAATCAAAGACATGAAAAGATGTAATTCCACCAACAAAACCCCAGCCCCACCAAAAAAACACATTAAAGGTTAACCTGAGGCATGAACCCTTCCCTTGTAGAAGAAGTCAGCTACTTTCTTAATGGCTTGTGGATTGTAAATAATATTTAGAGGTCTGGTACTGACTTCCAGGCACCTCTCAAAAGTGCTGTGAATTGGATTTCTTTCATAAAGCATCTCAAATACTGGGGCATCAGGATCTGCAACTGAATAAAAAATGAGTTACAAAAGCAGCTCTAAAAAAACCCAAAACAAACAAATAGAAAAAAGCAAAAAATAACTCCCCAAGAATTTAATAACCGATTTTTAACTGGTACTACTGGGAGAGTAGAAGTGTCTACGAATTCCTCAGTTACAGAAAAGGAAATAATATTATCAACTTCTACAATCAACAGAATTCAACAAGTTTATAGATAAGCAAAAACATTTGTATAATTGAGGTCATAATGTTGAACTAACAATTTCTTTTTTAAACCAAAACAAAGAGTAAGTGCAGCTCCTATTGTCTTGAAATACATCTTTTCTTCCTTTCTTTAAAATCAACCTGCATGCACCCTTACATCTGAACAAAGCTTCTATGATTTTATCTTTACCATCTGCAAAAAGCATTTGCATGAATTCAAACTCTAGGCACTTAGTTTTGAAATTTCTGATTTGTAGGAATTATCTCATCAAATATAAAATGAAATCTTTACCAGTGTTCTGATTAGTCATTTCTGAGGACAAACTTTGGAGTCCAAAGGAAGACATGCAGCCAACCTCTTTTTGCTAATAAGAATTTAAAAGAAAAAGATTGTTTAGATAAAATCAACCAAGCCACCTGATATAAGCATAAAAGTCTTTTCTGTTGAAGTATGTGTATATTCTGAGATTATTACATGCATTTTTTCCCTGCCATGGTCAAACAAAAGAAGGCAATATGACTAAGAAGCAAACACTCTCCACTCCTGCAGCAGACAGACTCAGTCAGTACAAAGTACAAAATACATGGGAAATCCTCACAGCATTAGATTCAAATTTTGCTTGCCCAGAAGAGAAATTAAAATCATCTCTAGGATTTATTTCTGCATTTAGTATACCAGTATACAGGTGATATAAACCCTCATTTGGACTAGAGCTTTATGGAAAAGAACAATCACTGATTAAGCAGCAATGCTGATTGTTCCAAAAATCAAATGTTGTTCAAAAAATTAGCTTATTCCCAACATATATAAATGAAAGGCTGGAGTCAGAAGCATATAGAGTAAAAAATGAAGAGTTCTACAAATGATATTTGGAAAGACAGGAGAAAAATAAAATCTACAGGTAGGAACTTTTCCTCAAGACTTTTGTGTTCCCTTTCTGGGCTAAGAAACATTTTGAGTTTTGGAGTAGAACTATTTTCATACACAATTATACATCCCACATAGTAACTTCTAGGGTTTTTTCACCTACAGGATTTGGGAAAACAAGAACAGGAAATATGGTCCCTTCTGTTGCCAAATCCCTCAGGAAAAGACCACCAAGCTGAACTTTGAGAAGGGAAGACTTCCTGCGAGGAAGGGATTCTGCCAAGATCTTTACACCTGGAATATAAATACATAAAATTACTTTGTTTCTTTTAGTAAAGCATCCATTTTATTGAAATTATACAAATAAAAAACACTGGCCAACAAACAAGTATTTTTAAAGTCTTTATATATATTTATTTCTACTAAAAACATTTAACATGGAAATTTGTTATATAGTACAGTGATTGTGAGGCAGCTCTGGTCTTTTTGAGAAAAAACAGAAATGGGCTTAATACCTGAAAACTCCAGCTGCATAAAAGCAGTCTCCTCAGTGTGCAGTGTATTCTTCCTATGCAATAGAGTGAAAGAGCCACCCTGCAGCTGTAGATTTAATTTAGCAAAGACATGATCTCTCTTGGTAAAGGTGTTCATGCTGGAAGCATCTGCAGCAGGATCAAAAAATTCATCTGCACCTAATAAAAAACAAAACCAAAACCAACGTGTTAAATTTCTGGAAGGCTACTGAAGAACAAGAAAGTTCCTGTGAATATGAAAATAAAGATTTCTCCAGTCCTTGGGGGGGAAAATAGCAACAAAAATAGAGCAGATATACCTTTTTCCTCAAAAAACCCCTGAATATTCCACAGAACTCTTTTATTTCAATCACGTTAATGTAAGCCTGAATTTACAAAGAGCCCAACAACCCAGTACTGTTCCTGTTACACACAGTCACATGATCCCACACACACACTTGAACAGAAAAAGTCCCAAAGCTCTTTGCCATAAAAAGCTAACAGTGGAAGCAAATATATTCCACCAGCAGATATCCAGGTACTGAGGTACTGCCCAGGTTGTTCAGCTTTAGGCAGGATCTGCTGCCTGGCTACATCAGCTGACAGAGAATTCTTTAACAGTTCAGGCCCAGAGCTCTTTCTGCCCACTTGAACCAAACCAAGGCAGCAAACCTCATGTTTCCATACCCAGTATGTCTTCTGGATTCCACTGCTCCTTGGGGTCTGGCAGCAACCCTTCAAAAGTTTCACCTTCGTAGGTCTGCTGAGCATATCCATACCAACCTCCCCAGCCAGGAAACCACGACTGCAGGTACTGCAGCATCCCAGAGCTGCTGCCATGGGTGGGTTCTGCTGTAGGGGAACCTCCAGTGGAATCAGGCAAGGGCTGTTTAACACTCTGTTTGAACATGCAAGACATACACATAACTGCTGCTGAGTGAAAGAGTATCATCAGTGTACAAAAAACACCCCAATAAAAACATAGCTCTATCTCCTATTTACTCAGTGCTCCAGCAGTGATATTGTCAATCAATATTTAGCCTAGAGGAGAGTGGCAGCAAAGAAACAACAAACATATCACCACTTAACTATTGCATATTCCTATGAATATATAAACATGCATGTGATTATGCACATATGAAGCCACATGTCACCATTTAAATCTTAGTCTAGAAACACTAAACCAGGGAAGTCATTTGACATCATAAAACACAGCACTACATTTCAGCATTTGTATTTGCAATAGATGATGTGCTGTTATGGAGATTAGCCCATATTTAATGAAGTGTGCTCCCCATGCCATTTCCATGAGGCTCACTTCTGCCATATGTTTATTTTGGGAAAATATGCATCACAGGCCTTCATTTCCACTCTCTGATTTTAAGATGGAGAGTACCTGACCTAGGAATTCTGGCAAGGATCCTGCTGAGGAAGATCATCATATGACGAGACAAAAGATTTCACTGTGCAAGTGACACAACAGTAAAAACTGCAGGAACTGAGCATTTCTGCTATCTTAGCATTAATGCCACACTTCTAAATCAACAGAAATACCTGCTAAGGCTCTCCAGCAGAACAATACCTCAGATAATCACCTAAAGATTGCAAATATTACCCTGTATGGGGAATGATCTCACCTCAGATAAGTCATGAAATTTATTATGAACTATCTCATACAGAATCTTCAACTCTTTGTAAGTCTGCTCATCCTCAATACGACGCATTTCTGCCTGGAAAGACAAAAAAGGTAAAGTCCCTGCATTAAAGGAGTACAGAATCTTGTTCACAAACATGTCAAGAATCTCTGCACTGAGCTAGGAACTCATAGAAAAAAACTAAGATGGCATTAATGATCAGCACACAAAAATTAATGGAAGTCATGTGGGCAATTGAAACACTGAAGTTCCTCTGAATTATAGATAAAACACACTATTTTAGCACTGTAAAAAATTCACAATTATATCCTCCTATTACAAATCAGAATCAAGATTTGTAGCACAAAAATTAAACCAGGGAATAGAAACTGATTTAACAGAATGCCTTGCTTAGCCAGAAGCAAAAAAAGCTTCTGTCTTGAGTAAAGAAGGTGGAGGAAATGAACTGGGTAAATTGGGACAATGCAGTGTTCACAGTCAGTTACTCAGACATGTTGTCTTCTCTGGACTGATTAACACGCTGTTTGTGGGAACTGATGATTCACCCAAGTCTAAAAAAACCCATCATGAAACAACAAAGCAAAAGACATTCTTCTAGTCCACTGCCATTATCCTTGTTACATTTCACAGCTCCGCTGAACACAGTACAAGCTCTGTGAGATTTGTTTTGCCAGGTACCATAAAAATGTTCTGTACATTGACCTACTCCTACAGTTCATCTCCAAATAATAAAAGTAAGGATTCCACACAACTTTAAAGTATCAACAGAATTGCACCTTTAATTAATACAGGTGAGGTACATGGTGCCATGCACTGATTTAAAGAAAAACTCTCAGTATGCCTAAAGATAAAAAGCAGCTCATTATAGTTCATGGGTTTTTTCCTTTCTGAAGTAGGTCATAAGTTATTAGGGGCACTGAATTCTTTATCCTCAAATCAACTTGGAAAAAAAAAAAAACAAAAAAAAACCCCAACAAAGCCCCCCAAATATCCCCAAACACACTGTCAAGTAGCCACAATTTCTGCCAATTATCTACCCAACCATATCGGTAGACACAATTCCGGTATTTAAATACATTTTGGATCTACAGAGAACATGAGTTAAGAAAGCATGTCACCACCTGTCATAGGCATTCTACAGCAGTTAATGCTATTTTTGGTGAACACTGGTTACAGCTCAAAAACCAGACAGCTTTTTGCAGAGCAGAACAAAACCACACGAACCCTGCAGCACACACACCTCCCACAAGCCCAGGTTCCAGCAGTAAAATCTCAGCTGTGGTCAGCAGCCAGTCTGTTCAGTGAAAAAGGCCTCAAGTACAACTAAAGATATTTCTAAACTCACCCAGGTTTTAAACATGAAAAGACAAAACAAACCAAATATAAGATGACTGATCATCCCTGTACAAGAAACTCAAATCTCAATACCTGGTCTGAGGCAGACAGGGGTTCTCCCTTCAGCTTGCTGTAGTACAGGTCAGTGTAGGACACTGCATCCCGGGCCCTGTGCAGTGCAAACTGCCAGGTGGAACGTTGCCTCTGCTCCCTGATCTTCGAGAGATTCGCATTCAGGGCAAAGAGCCACCATTCCCGGCAGCTGAAACAATTTGCAATTACTGTATTACCAGTATTTCATTTAAAAAAAACCCAACCCAAGTGCATGTTCAACTGGTGAAAGGTCCAGGAGATTCAGTGAAAAGCAATGGGCCAGCAGCCAGGGAAAGCAGCAGCACTGGAGGCAGCACAGATGGGCTTGTCCTACAGGCTGGGTAGGACAGTGCTCCCCAAAGTCCCTCCACTCCACTGGGATTTAGTCCAGCTGCCACATATCAGGCACAGACAACAAAATTTAGAGTGGCACAGACTGGATTGAAAGCCGTGGGTAAGGATAATTTTACATCTGAATTACATTTTAGCATTTAAAACTGATTTATGAGGTAGGGGAACAGAATATAAAAGCTGAATCTCTAACATGTGATTATGATGTACATTTTTGTATTTGTCTCATTCTAGTTTTTCTCATATAGCTCGTAATACCCTATTGACAACACCAGATACAGGAGATGTACTTACTTCTCTGTTACTGTAACCTTTGGTTTCCACTTCCTGAATTGAAGCTGTCGTTCCTTTCTATCCAGTTCCTTTAAAAATCCCATGATCTGTTGGTACTGCATCTTTGAGTGAAACAACACACAGATTAATGAGGTGATACTGGAGTGCTTTCCAAAGAAAACGGGAGGGGGAAAAACCCAGCCAAAAACCCAAACACGGGTTTGGTTTATCTGCACCAATGGCCTGTACATGGTGCAGAATTAAGACTGATGTTACTCATAATTCATATTTTTGTTCCCTAGTGTGATGTATCTTCTCCCAGCAGCTAGTAGTTCATGTGTGACATTCAATTTACAGATTTAGTTACAAATACACAGAATAAAATCTACATTGTATAGACCAAAACCTCCCACATGCACCCCTCCTATTACTACAATAAACAAAACACAGTTTAATTTTTTTCACAATAATTAGTTTCAGTAAAATAATTAAATAATTTTGAATGCTTGGCTTTAAAACAACTTATTCGATATATCTCTTTGAGCTGCCTCCCAAAAACATCTTTCAGAGTATTAATTTTATGCTACAATAATGGCATTTAAGCTGTCACAAGCACTGCCACAGTTCTATGATCTCTGTTAAGTGACTGGCAGGTAAATGGTTGGTGTTTACCTGGGAAAGCTTCAGGGGTATCGTCTCAAGCTGAATGTCACATTCCAGCCGTGGAGTGTGGCGAGATCTTAAAGGCTCCTTGGAACAATTTCTCTTGAGGAGAGCAGAAGTGCAGACAGGCTCCATGATGTAATTGTGATCACGACTTTCCATACTTCTATCCATTGCTTCCTGTGGGTTACAGGCAAATTACTCTCTAAGAAGTGAGTGTACAATACTCATTAGTGAGTGTACAATACTCATGAATTAGAATGTATTTTATTAGCAGCCCAGTCCACTGGAAAAAATCTCTTGAACATGTTTGCTCTTCAAAAACAAAACAAAGTAGAACAAGGTATTTCACACACAGCCTTTGTGGGTTGTACATGTATTCTGTCATCAAAGCATGAAACCATAAACTTCTATTGCTCTTAAAGACCAGATCCAATAAATTCTATGTCAATTAGGTCACAGTACAGAAAGACTAACAACGACCTCTCTTTCATATGCAAAACCTCCCTCATGTACCTGTAGCTGACCAGGAGGCAGGTCACCCAGTAAAGTGCAGTTGGTATCCCAATAAACACTGAAATCAGCAACATCCATCTGTTTTTTCCTCATCAGCTTCTCCACCTGGAGTAGAAGAAGTGGAATAAAGTCAAGATCACACATGTAGTTTTTAGTTCCACATACCAAATAAAAAACATGAAATGCTCAGAATTCATTTATTACAACAACCAAAAGATTATTCAAATGCCATATGTTTTGCTGAATATTTGCTAGCACCCATAAAATGCAGCATCCCATGTGAGCTGCTCTTGTACACATGAATTGCACTTACTGGCTCAAACACTGCATTTTGCATTGAGACATTTTTGATGCAGACACCAAATGCAAATGGCTGCGAGGGATTTGTGATGCCATCTTCAAACCTCAAATGCACATCCTGGATTTTTAACTAGACAGAAAAAAAACATTACTAGTGACACTATTTACATCATTATTGCAGAAAATAGTACTTTACATTAATGCTGGAACAATTTAATGTTTAATTTCTGCAATTCTCCAACAGATTTATAGCAGTTATTTAACCTAACAGAAAACCTATTCCTCATTTCTGTTTTTGTACTCTCTGTTTCTACCTTCTCATCAGATACCAGCAGTCCCTGCCCTTCTCCCCAAAAATGAGAACACACTGTACTTTTTTTTCTATCCTACAATTATTCTCCAATTTAAAGGCAAATGTGTAACTATCTACCACCCAAAAGCAAAGACTTACTTCAATGTTTTCTACAATTCTTGTGACTACAGATGCAGTAACTGAGTACCAGTAGGACTCCCCTTTCTGTTGTTCTTTCTGAAAGAGAAGACAGGGATAAGCATTACTAACCACTGTAACGGCTGGTGAGAAGACAATATACTTTGTTACACTGAAATCACTGTTAACAGGGAGAAACAAAAAAAAAACTAAGTTAAGATATTTAAGTATCTCTGACCTATGTGGGACACAGGACATAATGGTGAGGGGTGGTGGGGCAGGAATTGCACTATGTCAGCATGTACAAATCAAATTCTAACTCCATTTCTATTTGTTCTCCCCCTTGTTAGGAGACTTAAATACAATCCATCCACCACAGAGGCTTCTCCATGTGAAACACAAGCATGACTCACTTTCCATTTTTCTTCAAGTGCCAGCAGAAGGGCTTTCTTGTGTTCCCTCTCTTGCAACTTTTCCCTTTCCTCATCAAACTCTTCTCTTTTTTCTGGTGCACCAATTAAATGCAGTTTTGAGACAGATATCACCCATGGATCCACATGTGGACGATAAAAAGGGATCTGTAGTGTTATTTTGCCAATGAAACCTGAAGAAAAAAAACAGACACACTATCAGATTCCTGTGAAAATTTATTTTATCACCCTTGAAAAGCCTCAAAGCAAACGTGGTGTAAGAAACAAACATGCTCAAACAGAAACAACCTCAAAATCAGGCTAGCTTGTTTGTTCAAGCCTCTGACTCACAGGTAAAGGGTCCTCTAAAACATGCAGTACTTCCTCTTTAGAAAATATCTGTCCTGCCACACAAGCAAAATACAAACCTGCCTTTACTTCAAATGGTAATTCCAGTTCCTTTAAGGCATCTTTTTTTAGTGGCAGGTTTTCCAATTCAACAGCACCTATACAAAGCAGAAAAAAAAAAAGGATAAGTCTGCTAAATGAAATTATATTAAAGAAAGGCAACTTGAACACCATAAACCTAAAATGACTGGCATTGTGTTTTTTTAAAAAAAATTAAATGGGATTTAATGAGAATAGCCAACCTACCACTTCAGGTTGTGTTACAATCACAAGAGTTACTTAATACATTTGTTAATTTTGTGCTCCAACAATTTGATGAGGTCATCCAGAAGCAATCTTATGTGAGGTTTTAGATCTGAACTTTGTTGTAGCCACAGAGAAAACCTCTCCTTATTGTCTTTTCAAAAGAAATACTCATTTTCTTAGCATTGTGCAAAACACACACAGAAAGGCCTTGGAGAATTACAAAACTTTCTCACCAGAAGCAGCAGATAACAGCAGCAAAGGGTGAACAGAAAGCATTGATTTGAGGACTCTGGACAAAGTACAAAACTCGTGGATGCAACATGACACAAACCAGATTAGAGGGGAGTCATTATGAGCACCAAAAGGTAAGGGCTGCAGGACATTTCCTGCCACAGTCCCTCGACAGGAAAGTTAATTAACTGTATCAGAAAAAATGACACTCCTATGACATAAATTCAACATGCTAAGGTAGCTAAGACAGCTTTTAAAAATTTTATATAAATTGGTTTAAGAGTGTCGATAAAAGCAACAAAGAACATAAGATCATTTACTGCTCACTGTAAAGTTCCAGCATCAACCTCTGTATTAAAAGGGTTTATAGAGACATTAAACACAATATTAAGTGCTTATTTCTATTCCACCTTCCAGTTATTACAAAAACGCAACACTTTTCTAAATCACACTAAAATAGTACAAAAAATACCCCAGAGCGTCCCTCACCCTTTAGAAGAGCCACAGAGAGCTGGTCTGTGTTCAGGTTATTGACATATTTGCCCAGGTAGGTGTTGAGGACCCAGGCTACCAATCCTTCCAACATGACTGTCCTAGAAGAGGATAACTAATGTTTTTCTGTCATTTTCTGGATTTTTCTTCCATAGTCTCAGTCTAGAAGAAAAAAAAAAAAGAAAATTATTGTCTGAAATACCCACTCTCAGCAGAGCTGACATCACTGTCACTTCAATTCTTACTGTGATCTATCTAAAGAGAAGTAAAAGCACTAAGCATGATTTGTACCTTAAAAAAGCTTTATCCTATGCCCTTGAAGTGTGGAATCAGCTTCATGTAGAGATCTGGTGATTACACACCACTCCCATTTGCACATAAACTTCATCTTTCCACCCCTTTTTCTAACCAAAACATCCCATTTTGTTGCAATGATCAACAAGGCCAATCTACAATCCTCCTCCAGAAAAGGAAAGGCCAAAATTCCACATTGATCTGGAGTTTGCACTGGCCTCCTTGACCTCTGCTGCCAATACTTTCACCATGCTGGGTTTGGCAGCCTGGTCTGAAGGAACAGCCTGGAGCCTACTGTATTTTTGTAGAATTCTTACACGACATGTGTGAAGCAACTCACCCTACTCAAACCCCTTTTTGGGAGAGTGTGTGTGTGGGAAGTAATCAGATCCAAGCCCCAAAAATAGCTCATCAACAGTTACTCCAACAGGTTTGCAAAGTGGCAGCAGAGATTATTGCACTGAGGAGGGAAAAGGCTACATTCGAGGAGCACCATTGGTCACATTCCTGAACATTTCCCTTCCCTCTTCTCCAGCCGTTTCTGTTTCAACTTCGGTGGTAATCAGGGCATTAAAATCCCAAAGGTCCTGCTCAACTTTTTAACCACTGAATTGCAAAACTACTCTTAGCTCCTGCAAGGGCAGGGTGAGGCTGGTACAGTAAGGAAAAAAGCATGCAGGCCATTTCTGGAGGTTAAAATGGAATAAATGTATCAATTTTGTGTTTAAAAAGCTCTCCCAATGCCCCATACCTGCCTAAACCATTGAATTCTACAAAGCAGAAAGGCAAGATACATCCTTTATTTACAGCTGACAACAGAAGGAAATGACAACTTCAAGAGTTGCATTTAAATTTTATATGAAGATTTACTTTTCTCATTATGAGGTTTACTTGATTTTAGGCAGCCCCATTTAAACCTTTATTTCCTTTCTGAAAAGACAGTGAAAATATTTAACTAATAGTCAAATTAAATAGCCAGAAAGCATTAAGCAAGTAATGAAAGGCTTTTTCTGAAGGCTAAAACCATGCTGTCCTGAAAAACGAAACAGAAAATAACACAGGCAGGTTCAATTCAACTCAGTCACATGACTTCACATAAAATGTGTTAAACAGTTTTGCCTTTGTAAAATTTCTCAACCATTTTCACAAATAGTATTCTTCCACATAATAAAGACTAAGCATTCATACTCTTGGGCCACCAGCTTATATTATAGGTTTTTGTTCTAGTAATAGTGACAAGAAGCTTATATTACAGATTTTTATTCTAGTAATAGTGACAACAAGCTCAAGATCAAACAAAAGCATATCCAGTCATCTTTGTTACAATGTCACTAAAAAAAAAAAAAAAAAGTTAATTAAAAAAAGGTATCTACAGGTGTTTGGAGCCAAAGCAGAGAAGAGATCTTGGAGAAACATTTAAGAAATCAGCATGAGAGGGACTGAAATGCTCCGGTGCATGAAGCATGCCTGAAGCCACCCTGAAAACTGCAAATAAAGTACATCACACCCTTAACCTGAACTCACAGGACAGAACTAACCATGTAGGAGTCTCTCGAATGTTTTAAGACTTTTGTATTTTTAACTCTGTAGTGCACTGCTATGCCACAGGGAAGAAAAACAAGGCGTTTATGTTGTATGTTTAATTTCCTTCACATGCACAGCGCAGAAAGAATTGTCAGGGTGAGTGGCAAAGCCCAAAGCAGGCCGTGGCTCAGAGGGAGCTCTGTTTCCCTAGATAAGATGCATTTCCCGCAGCGGGAGCAGAGCAGGCCGCGGGGCAGGGCAGGCAGGACGGGCCAGGGGCTCATGGTGAGCCCATCACCCCAAACAGCAAGGAGGAGCCGCCGGGGAGACACCGGGGACACGGCTGAGGGCTGCGGGCTCACCCGGCTGGGAGCTCTGGGCTCACCCGGCTCAGAGCTGAGGGTTCACCCGGCTGAGGGCTGCAGGCTCACACGGCTGAGGGCTGTGGGCTCACCCTGCTCAGAGCTGAGGGTTCACCCGGCTGAGGGCTGCAGGCTCACACGGCCGGGAGCTGTGGGCTCACCCGGCTGGGAGCTGCGGGCTCGCACGGCTGGGAGCTATGGGCTCACAAGCGTGCCGGAGGAAGCGAAAGGTCACCTTGCCCGGCGGTGAGCAGCGGGACAGACCCGCTGGGAGCCCCGTGCAGCGTGAGGCGGCGAACGGCCCGAGCCGGCCGGGGAGGCCCTGAGCGACCCCCAGGCCCCACGGCGGGGCTCAGCCCCCCGCGCCCGGCCCAGCTCTGCCCTCAGCGCCCTGCGGTGGGCGCAGCGACCCGAACGCACCGCAGCCGCCTCTCGCCCACCCACCCGGGGCGGGGCGGGCCGCGCGAGGGGCGTGCGGCAGGGAGGGGCGCCTCGGGCCGGAGCCGCGGGGCGGCGGCGGCGGCTGACGCAGGAGGGAAAGGCGGCGGGGCCGTAGTGCCCCCAGTCCCCCGAGTCCCCCCGAGCCCCCCGGGACCCCTCAGCACCCCTCGGCACCGCCGGGACTCGCACTCACCTGCGCGCCGGGCGGGGGGCGGCGGGCCGGAGCGGAGCGCCGAGCGATCGATGGGCGGTGCACCGCCCCCTGCGGGCCGCGCCCGGTAACGCCCCGGCGGGGCGGGCCGAGCCGAACGGCGGCCTGGGAGGAGCGGAGCGGTGCTGCCCGCGGAAATGGGGTGAAAACGGGCGGGTTTGGGGTCCGGAGAGCTCCCCGAGCCCCTCGGGCCCTGCGGGGCCTGCAGGCTGCAGGGAAGCAGCGGCGGAACACCGAGGCAGTGTGCAGGCTGCAGGAACAGCGGCTCGGGAGCAACGCACGGACAGTGCGCACTGAGACAGCCGGCTGGAAAGCGGCTTTTTTGTTTAATGTTTTTTAATTTTGTTTAACGAAGAGCTCAAGAAACTTGAGAATACATGTATTTATAAAAAGACAGTTTTTCCTTTTCTTTAATTTTTTTCAATTTTTTAACCTCTATGAGCAAATGCAAGCTCATTTTTCTTACTTCAGTATAAAACGGACTTTCCCTCTGTCACAAACCCTAATTTGAAAACTCAGTAAACTACTGTAACAGCATCCTAATTTTTAATGGTTTAAAACGTCTACAAAAATCTCCCCTTGCTGCTTCCATATGGCCCCAATAGTGGAAGATGACAGAGAAAACACTGGCTGACAAAAATACTACAGTGCAGGGGCTTCAAAATGGTCTGAAAAATTAGGTTCTTGTCTAAGTCCTTCAGTTCTGCAGTAGTTTCAATGTGCCCATTTTCAAAGCCTTTCCTGAAAACTACCTTCAAGTGCAAGTTAAATATACTTTGTAAAAAGTTTGTAAAAACTTTGTAAAAAGTTTCTTCATGGTTCAACTACAGACCAGTTTGTTAGTTCCCAGTTCCAGAAATAATATCAGCAACCTCATAGCTCAAGTTTAAAATTTGTATTTTCATCATCTGAATACTCTTTTGCAGTTTATGGAATAGGACAAATAGAACAAATGTTATTCCAAAAGATTCTTTTACATCTCAGAAGTAACCACTGTGTATATCTCGAGATAGATGAGGACAGTTTATTGGGAAGGGAGTTCAGTGATCACATAATCCAATAGTGTTTCTGCGGCATAAAACAAGATTTATGTCACTGTATGACTTCACTCCCATGGGATTCAGACTCTGGACTGCAGATTCTAGTTGATCACAGCCACCACAATTGTCAGTTAAGTCACAGATGTAAAATGTAATTATGGGAAGTGGGTTCCGAAATATTGGCTTCCAAAGCACTTCATTCAAGGAGAACCTCCACTAATTTTCTGTAAGAGGTGGTTGGAGCTGCAGCGTCATCAAGCAGTGAAGGAGAACAGGATTTTCAGGTTCTGAGGCTTGAGTCAATTCCATTTATTACAGATGATGCTCTGCCATTGTGGAGAGCCCTTGCCCTGAGAGCAGTGAGCTCTCTGGCAAAGGTAATCACAGGGATCTGCTCAAATAGTCACTGAGCACAGGGAGAATATTTTGTATTTATGGTTAACCTCAAAAATGAGGTCAGGATTAGTTGGGGAAGCATGTTACATCAGCCAGGACACAAAGGTGACAAACTCAGAGTTGTCAACAAAAGGAACTTACTTCCTGCTCCAAGATAACAACAGTTCAGTCTACATTTTCTCTTCTAAAACAAAATGAACTATGTACAGGCAATGAAATGCTGGTGTTTAGACATAACAGTTGTAATTTTAGTTGTGAAAAAAGCTTGTGTAAAAGATTTGACTTCCTGATATCCTATATGTACTTGAGAAATTTGGTGTGATAGTGAGAAAAAACAAACTGTTATAATAAAAGAAATATCCAGGAGGATGAGGGAAGGTATGACAACGAGGGAAATAGGAAATTGAATACTATAGCTTTAAAATTCACATCAAATGGATGATTCCTGAGCATTGAAAAAATGATAATTTAACTCCAGTCCCTCAGAAGTGCTGGTCACAGGCATGTTCTTGACATGTGGCACACCTGAACCCAAACCATCATTGCAAGAAGTCTCAGGAGAAAAATTAATGGCATAAAGTTAAAATAAAAAATGTTCCTTTTCAAGTCTCATAAAGGTCTTTCTAGGGTGCCATGTAAGAAATGGAAGAGTTGGCCATTCAGTTAAAAAATTTGAATGCTTTTTCTTTTAAACTGTGAAGTTTCTTTAAAACTTTGAGAGCATGAGATTCTATATTCATCTGAAATTGCAAATCTCTGTAAGAAAGTTACATTTTCCATAATGATTGTGTTATAAGAAAAGGGGTTGTTTGATTCATTTCATCAGTCAATCAGCACTGATCTGTAATTTCCTTTATCTGGTTTTCATTCCAGCATCTTGAACACCCAGAGGAACCTTCTTTTCTTCTGGAAGTAAGTCTTGAAGTAAATTGTCCTCATTTTCCACTGCGATGTGAATTTCAGTCCCTTTTTTCAAGTCATTTTCTTCTTTCGAAAGGGGAGTTTCTTCTCCTGCTGGGGAATGAGGAGGATTGTTTCCATAATCCCTGCTAGTTGAATTATTCTGCTCAGGGCACTGGGAGTTGCAGTCTGGGCTACAAACTTTAACAATACACGTCACGTTCACCTGTGTTCCTCCATTGCCAGAATGTTCTGTCAAATAAACACAGAACACATTAAACGTGGAAGAATGAAACCAGAATGGGACAGTTGGATTCTTTATCCAGCTCTTTGACTCACAGTTAAAATAGAAACTAAATATCTTTTTGCTTCGATTAATTTAGTCAGGCTGGTGGAGTTGGTTCTGTAATGTTTTACTGGGTTTATTGGTACCATAAAATCCACATATCACCACAAAAATAAAAAGGCTACAAAAATTAATGCAGAGCCCTGGATTGCAAACAGTTCCCTGCCCATCTGTTGTCATTTCAAGTGCTTTTGACAATGGTATTTTGGTACTGCTCCCTTTGACTCCAACTCCACTCACAGGTAAGTCTGATCCCCTACTCCTTAAATACCTGTTTGTCCACTGAGAAAACCTTCCCCTTACTGTCTCAGGGTGACAACTTAAAACAATCACTTTTTCTTTTCAAAAGTTACTAAATTTTCTCACTCCTGAACAGCACACAGATGTTTTATCCTGGCATTTAAACTTCTCTTTAAAAAAAACTTATAATTGATAATCAAATCACAAAAGGTTCTGGATCATTCAGACTCATTCCTACCTGAACTCGCAGAGCTGTGTCTGTCTTCCCTGTGGAGTTTAGAACCTTCTGGAAGTAAATGTTGCTGAAATCCTTCTGGGCTTTTCTTTACATCATTCCTTTTATTTATTAGACTGATGCTTGATAATCTGGTTGGATTATTCAGGATGCTGCTGCAGGACCCAGAGGTTTCCAAGGGATGCTGTTGCTCCTGTTCAGAGCTCCTGGAGTTCTGCAATTCTGCATCTCTCACTTTTTTGTCACATCGTTTTTCTGGAGGGGGAAAAGGCTGGAACATTGCAGAGAAATGCAAAAGGTTAATCTTTAAAAAAAAACAAAACAAAACAAACTAACAAAGAACTGCTCAGTATTTTGGCAGCTAAAGAAACCACTGATGGTTGGAGCTAGAGGAGCTTTAAGGTCCCTTCCAACCCAAGCCATTCAATTATTTTCATTTGCATAATGATGAGTGTAAGTAAAATTCTTAACAGCTCATTAGGGGTTCAACAAAATGCCCCCATCTCCTGACAGCACCCACAGCACTACTCTGATTAGGGACCAAAGGCTGTAAAATCTGATTTTCTGAACCCCACCTGTGTTTTACTGCTGATTTTAGCCTCACATAAATTTGGGGTATATTATTGGGGTACACAAGGTACATCTTACACCCTGGCTTGGGGACCAAACCACCCCATTCTCACTCCAGTTTTCTGTGCAGTTTTCTTTCACTTGTAATTAGGTGAGAGTGTATGATTTCTGTATAACTTTTAAAGAAATGGAAGAAATGGAAAGAGAGGACACTCACCAAATCTGCTTCTGTAGCTGCTGCAGAGTAGACAAGGTCTGCAAGGGAGAAAAGACACTTTATTGTTAGCACCCAGTCTTTATTATTAGCACCCAAACCTGTCTGAGTGATCCCCTGTGCCTGGAATAAACCCCAAATGTACATTTATGACACACCGTTTGAAAACATTGAAAGCTGTATTGTATTAATTTTGTGACTTAAATTTAGCCAGGAAGCGAAGAGAAGCCTTTGCATGAATTCATAATTTTACTTCTATGGTGTCAGTGAGAATAGGTATTGAACACAATAAACCACAGTCATGTCTTTTTAATTATAACACCTGAAAATGTCAAATATTTAAATGATGACCAAATATTTCACAAGCTTTAGCAGAAGCACAACTGTTGCACAGTTGTCCAACTCCAATTGTGTGTTTAGACAATTACCAAAAATATGAAAAACAAGATTTGAAAAGAGCTGTTATCTTCTAAAGCATTAACTTCCGTTGATCACCAGGCTCAAGTTAATGGGAAATAAGGTGACACTTCACAGTTTTTGCAGATTTGCTTGCTTTCACTTCATGAATCTTACCTTTTTTTTTGGAGACTAAGCAATACCCCAAAAGAGCAATTATCAGAAGCAATAACAATGGCCCTGCTACTGCTCCTGAAAATAAATAAAAAGGACAAATTATTTAGCAGGACAATAAATTAAATAAATAAATAAATAAATAAGGACAATTATTATTGATCTGACAAAGGGTCTAATTAGTTTTGTAGTTTCTGTGCATGGCTACAAAAGCTAAATTCACACGTTTTGTGTATATCTGACATTCATATTTATGCCTCAGTTGTCAAATACCAAGGTCTCATTTCAGTCATCACCACTTCATACAGTTGAATTCTCCTCTCCTGAAAAGTGAGAACAGACTTTTGGCTTTGGTCACAAAAGGTATTTCTCTGGGCAAGCAAGGGTTTGTCACATACAAGGTCAGGTAGCTCAGAATGCACCTGAACATCTTTGCCTTCCCCTGGGCTGTGAACAGCAGAGAGCACAGCCTGGCAATGCTGACAGAAGACTCCAAAATCTCCCACCAGGTTAAGTTTGCCTCAGCCCAGAATTTAAGATACAACCTTTTCTACCAGCTGTAGCAGCAATTCTCAGGAAATGCCTTGTATAATCTAGTTTGGGGGTTTTTAGAAATATTTTCAGATTTCCAAGGACAGTAGAATGCACTGGGGTAGTGCAGTTGCATGGGGAAAAATGCAATTCACTACGAGCAAATTAATTGAATTAATTGAGCTCTTTTGAGGTTCTGTTTGGGCACAGGTGATTTTCTTGGAAAGAAACAGAGAACTAAATATAAACTTCATTCCTGGGCAGGCATAAGTGACTTTAAATGAGTTAAAGCTCACCAGTGATGTGGGACAGGTCAGGTACAGAGTTTAGTATGACAGGCTGAGTTATGATCTCAGGTTTGTGGGAAGGTGAGCTGTGGGTCAGGAGGTTCAAAATGGCGTGAGGCAGAGCTGTGGCTGTTCCTGAGTCACTGCAAACAGTGTCATTCGTGCTGTTCCCAGGAACAGCCACTGATTTACAGCTGCAACAGACAGAAAGAGAAGTTAGGAAAGACAAAAATCCTATTTTTGCACAGTCAAGGCTGCTGCTGGGCAGGACAGAGGCTCACATGGTGTGGGGTGTACAGCTGGTGCTGTAGGATTCCTCAGGGGAAAACGTGCCAGGAGGACAAGGTTTGCATTCTGTGTCTGTGCTCTCTGTCCCTTCAAACAAAGAGGAAAACTCCAGTTACTCATCTGGTGAGAAACAAGAATGAATAATCAAGGTCTGCAGGAGGTCCTGGCAGTGATACAGAGACAGTGCAAAAACACAGCCTGTGACTGTCACAGAAGATATTCACTTGAAGCACCCAACCCAAAGAGAAGATTAACCAGCTCTTAGCTTGGTGCCCTTAATAGCCAATTCTTTTAAAGATTTCAGTCTCACCAGAAGGTTCAAATGTGGTGCTGCAGACAAAGCTGAGCTTTTTCACAAGTTCCTGACTGACTACTATACTGTTGAGTTCTTCATCTTCTCAAATGATTCCTATTTTTTAAAAATATTCAGTGTTTCAAATTTTTGAAAATTATTTATCATCTTGAGACAGATATATTATCAGAGTGGTGAATTCCATCAGCTAATAAAACCAGATCAATTCTGCAGGACAGCATGGAGTCATCATTATTTACCATACTCAAAATTCCACTTGAAGCCCTGTTCCAAGCATTTAAGGAGTGATTAAGTGGCCTTGAATCTCAGTCACTTGTACAGAATAAATCACACAGTAGAGCAAAACAAAGGAAGATTAAGCTGGATTGAGAACTTTATGATATGTGACAGTAAGAGATTGCAACATGTTGTCCCTTTGGGTACACCTCTGGAGAATACTGTTACTCTGGTTAATGCCTACCTGTGAAAATAAATATAAAAATAATATAATATGTAAAATGTAAAGTGTAGAATGTAAAAACAAACCCTAAAAAGAATGCACAAGGGTAGAGTATTAGGGCAGAGTAAGTGTTCAGCAAGCAGAAAATTCAAAGTTAAATTACCTTTTCTGGAAACCCGGAAACCTTTGCCACATTTTCTGTGTGTTCTGCACACCTCACAGTACTCATCCAGCTTGGAAACGCAGTATTTGTGGGGTGGGCAGCTGCAGATCCTGTCCTGGGACCTCGTGCAGGTTTGATTCTGTACCAGCCCTGGTTTGAAAACAAGAATAAAGCAAGATGTCATTGGCAGCATTTACAATCACAGCCTGCAGTGGTTTGAGTGAACATGAGGTGATGTTCATAATTACCACAAGTTTTGGCTTGTATAGCTCCAGAAACCAAATGTGTTATATGCCCCAATATCTACATTTTCTCTCTCTAAGCAAGAAGAAATTTGCATCTGCAGAATGCACACTTAGAACTCTGTACTCTGTATTATATTTTGTCATAACCCCAAACATGCCCATTTGTGTTCATTACTAAAGTACCTGAGGGCCATGCTGAGATTTTCAGTCTGTGCAGTTGTGTAACTGTATTTAAAGTGCTTGGGGTTTTATTACAGGCATTTTCATGCTGTTATTAACCAGCTTTGTAAGATTATCTATACAGATGAGACCAAAGGTCCTTTCAGCCTGGACTGTATCATTAAAACTTACTTCTCAGTGAATCAAGTATATAATGCTCTACACCATGATGGAATGATGGAGAGCAGCATGGCTGAGAATGTTAATGCAGGTGATCTATTAGCCAAAATTACAATATTCTACCTTGTGTACTGTTAAGCTGCTTCAGTGAACAGAACCACTGTGCTCCCACTGGCTGCTGCTTTGCACAATAAATAAAATTAAGATGGGAATATCACAACCCATGTTTGCTGTTGTCACTTCAGCAGACAAAATGAGAAATGACTGGACACTGGAAATGTAATTATGCATTTACCCGTGTCCAAGTCAGGTCTGAAGATCTCTTGACGGGACATTGTAAGTAGGAACTTATTCTACTGGTGGCATTTGGAATTATTTTAGTGATGTAGTGCCTTAGTTTTCAATAATATAAGATTGGTGTCTCATTTCTAGGACTTAAAGAGAAAAAGGACCAGGACTCACTGCAAGACTTTTCCTTCATTCTTATCCCCAAACCTTACAAATTCCAAAAGCACAAGGACTACACAAGTGATTGGCAAAACCTCCTGGCTTTCTTAGGAGAAAAGCCAAGGTTAAACCAAGCCCAGCCTTTGAGCAAAGCCTACCTTTCCTGCAGGGTGGTGAGCAGGCAAAGCACTGTGGAGAGCGATTCCAGATGGCTGTGTAGGTTTTGGGTCTGCAGGGGCTGCACTTTGTGTCCACAGTGTCACTGCAGCTCCCTGTCCTGTACTGACCTAGAACAGAAAAATAACCCAAACCAAAAGCATCCCACTGGAAAAGATCACTAAGAATTCAGTTTTATACTTAGCTGTAGAACTCCTGCCCTTCACTGACACTATCAGGCTGGTATTTTATACCAAGCAAGTATTGACGTAAAGGAGCAGTGCATGTCTCTACAGGGAAAATCTGATTTGTGTCCACCCATGTTTGACCTCTTTTCCTGCATTCAGTTCAGTGAATTCCAGCCACTTTCAAAACATGACAGACTCAGTCCTGAGCAAAACCCCTCAGCACACATTAATGCAGCTACCACAATACAAAAACCAAACATTTCACCTTCACAGCTGTTTTGTGGGAACTCAGGGAGGTTTTTCACACCCAAGGTCAGGCACATGCCAGAATGATGTGATTTTATTGCCCTTATTGCCTTTCCAGGCAGTGAGTGGAGAGGGCAAAATCAAGAAAAATCACAAACAGACCTGAATTAGAACTTCACCACAAAAGGGACATGAGCTCACTCTTTCTCCCTCACCTCTCCATCAGCCCTAGCAGTGCCAAGCAGGGAGTTTCTGAAACTGCTGGCGTTCCAGACAAAGTCAAAAGCTATCAAAGGTAGTTTTTCTGAAGCTTCTCACCACCAACAGAGTTCAGTACAGTGGTGGAGCATGTGAATATGAGCTCCAATACATTCATTTTGGAGAAAACACCTCAATTGCTGTTTCCCTTTTGTGTGAAAGGAGAAAGAAGATAAATGCCAATGTCTCATATCCTTTACAGAAATATCCTGGAAAACATACTCAAAGCAGGAATAACAGTGAAAAAAATTTTGGAACTGCTTGGAGAATCTGTTTTTTTGAAAATCTTCTTTTCAAAAGAAGAGGCCCTGGAGGTGAGCCATATGAATTATTTCCAAATACTTCGTTTTTCCCTGTACTTCCTTAAAGCTTTAAACTCTAATCATCCTGCTAATGATTTAGACTGATTTAGTACTGAACAGTACATAACACAATAGAAAAGTTTTATCTATGAATTATCATCTTTTGTCTGTCATGAACAAAGGAAGTTCGACAGATCTATCTAGATAATTTCAGTTAATTCAGAAACTGCAGCTGTTTCAGCAAATACTGATTTCCTGTTTAAACTTCCGGATTTGACAGAAACTCAGCATTTATCGAGACAAGTTTTCTTTGCTCAGCATGTAATGAGGAAAAAAAGGCAGGTTTTTTCCTTTATATAATGTAATAATATAGTTACAACTTGTTGCAAAAACTCAACTAGCAAAATCTCCAAAGAACACTACTATGTTCCCAAAAAACCCCCAACCCTAAAATCCACAGTGACTTTTGCTTACTACAGATCACTAATAACCACCCCAGGAGCGTAAGCCAGGACAGCTCAGTGTCTGCAGTCCTGTCCCCAGTCTGACAGTGCTCTGCAGTGTCTGATTTACAGTAAAAGACAACAAAACTCCCTTAATGATTAATCATAGATTGACCTGTCTAATGGAAAACCCCTTGTCTAAGTGATATTATCATAATACAGAAACTAAGCTTTACTTCATGCCCTGTTTTACAGTGTATTTGTTATTAGTGGGCTTGGGTCTGTGTTGCCTAATTTTTGTAATTCCCTTAGTGAGCTGTTGCTCCTCCTCCAACGAAATTTAATTGACTAAAATTACTTCAATTACTTTAATGAAAACCTCATGCAGAGCTGTGCTTACATGAGCTCAGAACTTAATTCCTGGTAAGCCCCAGCCAGGTTAACCTTGTAGGAAAATTCCAATTCTGATGGACAATGTGTCTCTTTTGCAGGTGTTTTGCAGTCACAGTGTTTTATTCTCTTAGAGGAAGAATATATTATAGCAGCAAAAATCTGATGCACTTTAGATATATAAGTAATCTAAAAATCGAGTGACTTTGGCTGTGTGAAGTAGTTTGAATTACAACCTACCTGGTGGGCACTGGCTGCAGCATTTATTAAGTTCTTCATCATAGAACTCAGTGCTGGGATCATTGCATTCTGCAAACTGTGGTGTGTAAGGCAATGAGTATTCCTAGGAGAAATCACAGGGAAGTCATGAGCCACAAGCCCATTCTGACCCCGAATTAGAGACTCAAAAGAGACAAACACCTAAAGACCAGAGCAATTACAAGCTCCTTCCTTTCCAAGGCACTGATGAAGCCCCAATGAGACAGAGCACAGCAGAAGCCAAGGGGCTGCAGGGCAATGCAGAGTTAATGCACTTGTAAGTGCTTTGAGCTTCCTTTGTTTTTCAAAGATCCTCCACCATGAACAAAGTGATTTCTGCAGGTTTTAGATTCAAAAGAACGCAGTGGAACTCTGAGATTAGCATCACACCTGGTCACTACTGCACCTCTCAATCCAAAGGGCTGAGTCCCTAATCCTCATCTGCCACAGCTCAAACAGCATCTGACAAAACACCAGAGAATCCTAAATTCCTACCTGTGGGCTTGTGGGAGAAACATTTACTGTAAAGTGGCTCAATAACCTCAGTCAATCTTTCCAAAGGAAAGGGAAAAAAGGATTTTATCTTTCCACATACTCTGTGATTCCTTCCTGAGAGTGAAAATCCTTGATGTTTTGAAAATCCTTGATGTCTCCAAAAATTGCACCTTTGCAGGTTAAATGCATTAGAAGCAGTCATGAAATACTAATGGATGCCTAATTAATACTCATACTAAGGGTGCCTAATTTCAGCTCACACTGATCAGCACAGCTCAATTACTTCAATGAACAAGTGTCAAATTATTTGATGACTTGGAGACTGTTTTCAAAGGGAAAAATAGACTCACTGAAAGGAAGGTTCCTGTTAGGTAGGACAAGTGTAGGAGTTTCCTGCTAGACCTGAAAGGCTCTGTTTAAAAAGGATGTGACACTGCTCAGCTTTCTGCAGTTGGAAGAGATTGCTCCATGCATAATCTACACACATTTAGGGGAATCATTACTAAAAGGAGAAATCAAAACAGGAACAAGCTCTCGGGAGGCTGGTAATGAAAATATCCTTCCTCCTTACTGAAAAACATGTTGAATATCTATTGTGTCTTCACATTACTGACAAAGGAGACTAACATTTCCCACCCTCAACTATTTCTTAAAGGGAATTCAGTATTTTCTTATGCAGCTCCTTGAAATATTCCACCTCTTACTTAGCTGTGATGACAAACAGGATTTTGCCAACCTACTCAATGGTCAGTGTCCAAAAAACCCTTTCTGAATGTGAAGGCAGAGAAAATTCTTCCTGAGTTTACCTACCATAGGATGGAAAATGATAAATCATCCTGTTTGCAAACTTGAGCTGACACTAAAATCTGATGGAGAAAAAGGCTCTGCTCTCATCAAAAGTATCTTCCATTTAAGTTCCTTTTTTATTAAAAAATATTAAGTTCCTTTTTTATTAAAAGAGGAAAGATCAAGTGTTGTCATCCCATTTTTGCAGCCATGATGATCAGCTTCACTAAAACAAGCAACTGAGAGCCTTTTCAAAATATAAAACTTCACTGCAAGAGCAGACACAGTGGGGGGAAGAAGGAGAAATACAATAAACCACATCACAAATTATCCTGCTGATGAGGTTTCCTGGCAAAAAAAAACTTTGTTCTTATCTCATGCTCTTCACTGTCTGTTGTAAATCCTGCCCTGTGAGCTGCAGACAGGAAAACCTGTCGGTTGCTGGGGTCACACCTGGCTCTCTGAAGTTGGGCTTGGAAGGATCTCTCTGCTGTCTGATGCAATCTCCCTGAAATTGGGTCTGATGAGCTCTCAGTGACTTACAATTGATGAATTCTTCCCAGCTGTCCTCAAAGAACATTATGGGAAACTCAGAGGGACTTGTGACTGGCTTAGCTACAATTTGCTCAAACACACACATGAGCTCAGCTTGGTTTGCTCTGGAAGGATGGAATTCATTTAGTAGCTGCAGCCAACACAAACTAGTTGAATCAAAGCTGTCAAATGTCAGAGGAAGTGTAGCCCTTTTACTAGTTTTAAAACTCTCCTGGATTCCTTTGCTACAAAACCCCAATTTTCTACCAAAGTCACCAATCTTAGAGTCCCAGTTTGGCCATACAATATTTCTGTCTGGCATCCACATGCATTGGCTATTTTGGGCTGAAAGACTGATGAGTGAGGCCAGATTTCTGTTTCACAATCTTTGCATTTTGCTATTGTTTGTATCTCTCACAAGTCCTTATTTTATCCTCTGTTTTTGCTGTGATTCAATGTTCTGCAAGCAGGTTGTGTGAAAGAAAACTAACCTGATGCTGCACATTTTGCATTACAGCCTTAGAGCTTCTGATTTTGGGTAGCAGTGTCTAATGGCAGATGATTTAAAAGAAATTTATATGGACAAAATTAAGGCTTTGGGAGACTTCATTTAATTTGACTAGTACAAGTAGAAGTCAAATAACTCAAGTAGAAGCATTAGCATTCTTAAACATGAAATTTAGTTTAGCTCTATGCACATCAAATTAAGCAACACATTTTGGCATAGAAATGGGTAAACTATGCTTGTCTTTGACTTCTTAACTCCCTAGGGAGATTTTTGCAATGCCTCTGCATTGAGCAATACCTAAGAAGTTATGAACACAAAGTCAGTGACTCCACACTCTCTGCTGTTCCTGCATTGTTTGGATCATTTTCCCATTTGCACTGCAGAGACAACTGTGCAGGTGACTTAATTTGTCCCTGGAGAGAAATGAGCTAACAGCAATCTCCACACCAACTGAAAGGACTTTATGTGTAATTACACTGAAGTATCTTAAATAATAAAAATAAAACATGGTAATGTAATGGATGAATATATATAAATCCATTCACATAACACTCATTTTCACTCAAGGCCATTTAAACAAAGATATTTAAGCATATATTTTAATCCTAGCTCACATCTACATTTCTATTGATCTCCTTTTCATACATTTGCCTTCAAACCTAAGCTGCCAGTCAGAGGAGTCTGAAGAGGAACTACATCTGTAAAATGTTTTTTACGCATGTGAAACCACAATGAAGTCACTGAGGCTTCTGTTGTAAAAACTGTTTCTATGGAAAGGACTTGAGGTACAGAGACATTGTTTGCTGAGCTAGCAGACCTGCTGAAGACAGGAAAAACTGAATTCTGTCTAAAATGTTTAAACTTGACATTTACAAAAATAATCCTGTTGAAATTTAGTTTCCAGATGACATCCTCCCCCAAATCAGCTGGGGTTGTACCAGGCTGTACCAACTATATTCAAACTATAAATTTTCTTTCAAAGCTGCTTTGCTGCACATCTCTCTCAAAGGTTAGGTCCATTATGTCATTTATTCTCCCATCCTGTATTGCACTTCTGTAAAGCAGGAGCCACACAGCAACAGGTTTACAGCTCCACATCTCCCCTCCCTGAGAAAACATCTCTTTGCTTACTGCCAGGAATTCTACTCCATAGCCACTCACCAGCAGAATGTGAAAGCATCTTCCCAGAATGAGAAAGCAGGAGGATGCACAGAATATGGGAGCTATTCACAGCATGCAAAAATTATAGAAGTCCAAGTTTGTAGGAAGACAGGGTGTATATTATATATGTATTTGGAAAAATACACACATTTCACCATCTCTTCTGTTAAAAACTTCAGGCTATTTCTGATAACTCTGGTGACTTAGTTGTTCAAAATGGCAAAAGTAATATTCAATTACTGTGTCTGACACAGGGACTGAGGCTGGGAACTTTTAGAGAATCTCAGATGAATAAGAAAAAACCCAAGAAGTAGTGTCACTCAAGAACTATTGCCTTACCAGTTTGTCTCCCTCAAAAATAAAGTAAGTTTTCTTTAACAAATCACTTTTTAAAAATTATGTAACAGGCGTGGGTTTTTTCCAGCTCAGTGGCAGATGTGGTATTTCTGAAATTACTGTATTTGTTTTTCTAACCTTACATATAAGCTTTTCCTCCTTTTTTCACAGTGCAAAACGTGAGGCTGCAGCACATCAGATCCTTGCTGTAAATTAAAAGGCTTTTCTATTTAAATAGGGAAGAGTTCTAGGGAACCAACAGAGCACAACAAGCTCTTCCTGTGTAAACAATGAAAACAGATATGGGTTTAAGTTCTGTACTAGCCAGGACACTCACAGTTCTTACAAACATTCCAACAAGCCGGCAGAATCAACTATTTCTCATGAAAATCCAGGAAAAACGATCAGACATTGCTTTGGGAAGCCAAGAAGAAATGACGACATAGTCAGAGGGCACAGGCTGAGCTTCCAAGAACACTTAAGCGCAGGACTTGAAGTCGCTGTAGAGATCACAGGGGATCCAGGGCAAGCCAGGGGCACGGAGGGGACAGGGGGCGGACAGGCGACAAGGGACAGGCGACAAGGGACAGATGACAAGGGGCAGGCGACAAGGGACGGGGGACAAGGGACAGGCGACAAGCGGGGGACAGGTGACAAGGGGCGGACAGGCGACAAGCGGACCGCACCCGCAGCGTCAGGCGATGCCCGCGGGAGTTTGCCCGCTGCGCTCCCGCCTTGCAGCGCTCCCAGCACGGCTAGAGCAGCATCTCCTGCCCTGCCCTTCTCTCCTCCCTGTCCAGCTCACCCCTCCGGCTACTCTCACCTCCCAGTCCCTCTCTCCTCCCTGTCCCTCTCTCCTCCCAGCCCCTCTCCCCTCCCAGTCCCTCTCACCTCCCTGTCCCTCTCCCCCCCCAGTCCCTCTCACCTCCCTACCCCTCTCACCCCCCAGCCCCTCTCCCCTCCCGTCTCTCTCACCCTGCCGCTCGCCGCTCCGATCATCCCCAGCCCCAGCAGCAGCAGCAGCAGCAGCAGCTCCCCGCTCAGCCCCATCTCGGCCGAGTGCGGGGCTGGCCGGGGAGGTTCCGCTGCCCCAGCTCAGCTCAGCTCAGCCCCTTGTCACCGCCCCGAGCCGCGCAGGATGCAGCCCTGCAGCTCCCACCGCCCCCCATCTGTGCTGCACACGCTGAGCGTGAGGAGAATCCCTCCAGCCTCATTCACAGCATGAACACCCTGAGCTGGATCAGCGCAGTTTCGGAAGTTCAGCTCCTTTGCCCCGCGGTAGGAAGTTACC
This sequence comes from Lichenostomus cassidix, assembly GCF_008360975.1. Taxonomy (NCBI): domain Eukaryota; kingdom Metazoa; phylum Chordata; class Aves; order Passeriformes; family Meliphagidae; genus Lichenostomus; species Lichenostomus cassidix. The sequence goes on from NC_139501.1 coordinate 4,750,337, forward strand.
TTTGCAGCATTCCTGTGTTCATTAATACTCACCGAACCACTCACACACAGCCAGGAGGGTACAGAATTCACTACAAATTCAGCCCTGATCCTGAGAAAAACTCTAATCCACTAAGAGCTCCAAGTAGTTTTCTTGCAGAAAGATTTTTTCTGACGCTGATATAGGTACTGAAATTATCAACAATGAAACATCTACATATCAAACAGGAAAAGCCTGGCCATGGTTTAAAATCCATGTAATTTTTAATTCAGAGATTACCAGCGTTATTAAACCAACCAACTATAACATGTCCAGCAGGTTGCAATGCATAGGGTTCTTTTAGAAAGCTGTTCCAGTTAAAAAGATTAATTAATATACAGAGTGGAAATACACAATTACAGTCATTGCAGAACAGCCCTGAGCAACCACAGCCAGGTAAATGTGGGTATTCAGTTTGTGGATTCACGGATTGCTGTTCTCTAAAATGAAGTATGTAGTGAAGTTAAAGTAGATGTGTAAGAGGTCAGCTAAAGTGACCAAGGCAGTGGAGCATCAGGATTACATGAGCAACACAAAAAGATGGGAACTCATCTTGGAGGCTGAGTTCAATCAAAGCTGAGATACAATCAAGAATCACAAAAGCAACTTGGTTAAAAAAAAAAAAAAAAAAGGCAACTCACTGACTTGTGTAAGACAAGAACTAGTGACATCCACTGAAATGAAGACAAGGTTTAAAAGTGCTAAAAGTCCTTTACGCAGTGCATGACATCTGTAATCGTTTGCCACAGGTGCTCATGGAGGCAGATTGTACTTGGAAATTCAAAAGAGAGAAGAAAAACTAAAGGTTTATTATGAGAGAATAATAAAGATTTAAACTCTTTGACATCCTCAATCCAATGCCAGCTGCCAGTGCAGAACTGTGATGAATACAAACATCAGAGAGGATCTTCCTAACTAATCCCTCAGAGATGAACTGTTGGGCTCCAACTCCTGTCTGGCCCAAGAAGGTGGTTTTATGTCCTTTTTATGTTCCTTTTGTGTGCTCTGAGACAGAAGTCACTGCAGCTGCACCACTGTTACTGCAGTGCTCTGACCAGGGCAAAACAACAAAGCTAGCAATGGGTTTTGTGGTTCCTTTTTTTGATTATTAAGACACACTTTGTCATATTTCTCATTTTCCATTGTCCTGTGCAAAAACATAGTCAGCACTATTACATTTACAGTTATTGAACAAGCAGCAAGAAAGATTTAAAAATAGCAGAACACATGCCAGTTGGCCACCAAACAGGTTTGTTTTTAAAGGATATGCAAATCAGTGTCACTTTGATGATTACAAGCAATTCTAAAACAAGTAGATATTAACAATGATGTAGGAAATAACTGCTGCGCCTCTTTTTCCATCCTCTTTTTTCATAGAAAAGTAGCTTCTTTTCTTTATTTCTCCTTTTACAGGCTCCTCATTGGGCTAAACCCACAGTTCATCCAATAACCAAAAGTTCAGCTACTTTGGCTTCCATCAGAAGAGGCTGTTTTGTACACTTATTGGTGATTTGACATGGTGAAAAACATATGAATAGGACTTCAAAACTTAGAAAGAATGTCCTAAAGCACACTAGACTTCAATTAGTTTTATTTGCCTTCTGTTTTCAGAGCCTGTGTGGCACCTTTTGATCCAAAATCCTCAAGAAACATCCTCCAAGAAAAATCCTCAAGCCCACAAACGTGAGGGTTATGTTTATGTTAGGGAAAATTGAAAATGTTATCATTTGCAATCAAGAGTTGAGACCTTAAGAAAATACCAGATGTTGCAGAATATACGACAAAATTGGAAGTATTGGAATTGGAACAACACAAGAAGCATGGCTGAGTCTCAAGCTTGACTCAGAATCCTGGGCAGAGAGTTTTCATAGCTGATATAAATAACCAGGTTTCAACCCATTCCTTCACTCAGAGAAAGCAAGCTGTGAAACTCCAGCTGACATCCAGATGTCCTCCAAATTCTGCAGGTTTGATTCAAATTGGTTTCCAGTATGACGCTGAGAGACAGAGAAAGAGAAATACTTGATGTCAGCTGTGAAGGCCAGCAGTTTGGATGATCCTCAGTTGGTTAGATGGAATAGGTTGTAGCTCTCCTTGTTTGAATGTGTTTCAGTGTTTTCCAGGAGTTTCCTGACAACCTAAGGCACAGTGAGTTTCCCTCCCTTGTCATAAATTCAGCCTTAGTGTCACACTGGATGATTCTGTCACTCCCCACTCCACCTCTGTGGGTTGTCACTTCTCAGTGGCAGTGGTAGGGTGGTGGAATTCCTTCCCCTCCTCTTCCACAGGAACCATCACATCATTCCCTGGAAAAGACTCTGTTTCCTGCTCTGGGTAGTGCATTTCCAGCTCCTCTTCCATGCTTTCCTGGGCATCAGTGTTACTTTCACCTCCTCTGGCAGCACAGTTCTTGCCAGTGGGCACTTCTGAGACAGAGCCCACGATCACTGTGTCTGCCTTCATGATGTAGAGTTTTTCTGAGGAAGGAAAAAAAGTAGTGCTGAGTGAGGTGAACAGACACTGCTGCCCCAAAAATGGCTCCTTTTTGTGCAACATTTTTATTAGGATTCTGGGCATTTCAGGTCAAGGAGGTTGAGTTTCCATGGCATTAAGCCACTGAGCTAGAGGTGGGGCTACAGGAGACAGATAAAGCAGAAAAGGCAGAAGATATTCACAAGAATCTGTTAGAAGAAGCAATTAATTGGGATTTAGATATGAAGAATCCAAGGTTTATGCTCCTGCTGTTTCAAGAAACAACACCAATGAAAAGAAACCTTTGGGTAAGGATCAGCACAGTGCAGAAGTTCTGGGGTATTAGGACCTGCAAAGAAATTGGTTTCTTTCTAGCTGAGAATAAACTACAAAATTTTCTGGGATAGACTTGGATCTTGGGTCCAACCTGCTGTCCTACTCCTTCACAGAAAGGTCAATAAGGCATTTTCAGTGGCTTGCACCAGTAAATTCAGAATGATGCTGCACATCAGACACTGTAAGTCACAACTGCTTGGAGATATTTGGATATGGTAAATCAAATCACCACATTCATCCCAATCCATCACCCACAGTAAAAACAGAAAAAGTATTTAGTAAGGAAAGGTCAGTTTTGGTAATATGAAAAATAACACCTTAAATAACCTCAGAATTGAGTTTGGATGCTTTCCCAGAATGTCTCATGCAGATTGTGCCTCAGGTAACAATTCTCCTTCCATGAGTGAACTCCTTGCCTGACTTTATCTCCACCCTGTGCCATGGTCAAAGGCTTTATGGGAACACATAGGAGACACATTTCAAGCCATTATTACGAAACCAGAGAAGAAAATAACAGCTAAGTACAATTCTCATTCAGTATTACAGCATCATTTTCCAGCTGACATATTCAAATTTCTTCTGTAAAATCTACATCTTCTAGAATGAAAAGGAGGAAGAAGGGAATTTTCTGTCAAAGTCACAGTGACTAAGACAAACATGAAAAAAATAAAGTGTTGTATTCAAATGAATAGGTATTTGTGAGTGAAAGATCTGGAGATTCAGCCCAATCTTTGTTGGGAGATTTGGACACTTTGCATCTTACTAGTAACTCTGGAATGACACTATGTGCCACGTTTGAAAATTTGAAAAAAGAACAAGAAAAAGGAATAATAAAAAAAGCAAGACTCACCAATCCTGTTGTTAGTGTGGTCTCTGACTCGAGAATCCACAGGGCAATCTGCAGCATTCCCACTGCTCAGTGTCCCATCAGCCACACTCCAGTGAGGACTCTGTGCTTTCTCTGTGCTGCACACCAAGTTGTTGTTGGTTTCCAAAGGGACAGTCCTGTCAATTAACTCCTCCTCTTCTGGCCCATTCTCAGGGGTCAGGATGATCTTCTGCCAACACAAGCAGGAGAGCAGAAGTGGGCTGAGTGTGAAAATGCATTGCAATAGGTGCACAGAATCCTCCTGTGGCTGTCAGGATCACAGATTTTACTTCCCACACCACAGTCACAGGCAGTGAAATATTCCAAATAGCCCAACAGCTATAGGAACTTTGATCTAGGCTCCTGCATCACCCAGGGCCAAATTTCAAAATGCCTCAGCAGAACCTCAGGTAGAAGAAACAAGTTCAGACTACCTATTACAGGAAGAACTAATTATAAACAGTTCTTTAAAAGAGGAGCTGGAATCTGAGAGAGGTTAAAGGTCCCGCATCACAATTTTCTGGTGGTTCTCATCTTTTTCTGCTTCCACAAGTTTGGGAAAGGAAAAAACAAGATTTTGAAATGTGCAGTTTAAAACCCTTGCTCATTTCTGACTTCCTGTCAGAGTTGAAGCTTCTCACAATTCAGCAATTACCAGTGACAATTGTGACAGCTGATTGTGACCAGAGTGATGGGGAAACACATCTTGTGTGTGTGCAGATGCTCAACAATTAAAAGCAAACATTTAAAAGCAAAACAAAAAACAGAACAGTGTAAAGAGTGGTTTAGCAGATCTGCACATTTAAAGATAACAAGCCCAATAAAATGAGAAGGCTCAGAGGATGAAAGTGGCTGTAATTTCACTGACAGAGGGGGAATCAAACCGAGCTGGGATGATTTCAGAGCTGAGGATCTGCTTTCTGCTGTTGCCATATTGACTGATGTCTGTCCTGTTCATCTGCAAACTGTACTGAAACACCAGGAGTTGGTCCTGAAGGAATGATAACCAAACCCACAGGAGGAAGAGAAATCATGTTCATGCTGGCATTTCAGACCTTGTCACATGAATGGCTCAACATCAAACCAAACACTGCCCTCACAAGCACCACTGGCAGCATCACATTATTTAATACATTAAACTCAGCCCAAGACATGGAATTATCAAGTCTTCATACATCTCATCCCATCTGAATGATTGTGTGTTGTAGAGGAAAGTCCAGACAAAAAGGGTGGCACTTTTTGGACAGGACATTTGAAAACAACATTATTTACTTTGGCATGGAAAGTGATCTGGTTTGGAATATTGTTCACACTTACTGCACATTTGTTCACCAGATCAGAATCTGCAATGGAAAAGTAAAAACATTATCAGAAGACAATTCATACAATCACAAGAATGTTAATATATGCTCTGAAAGATCACCTAGCCATGGACTTCCTAAACCACTCCACAATCCACCCCACATGCACAATGGTTTTCTCAAAACTGAGGTGACACCAAGGTGACACTCCTGAGGTGAACCAGCACCAGGTTGCTGCCAAGACTGTGACATCCTGCTGTCCCCAAAGCCTTTTGCATCACTCTAGCCCACACCACAACTGGAATTCATCTTATGAAATGATGAACTGATGAAACTGTCCAGATAAGCACAAGAAAAGATTATTAAAAAAAACCCAAACAGTGAATAATTTTCTGCTGGATTAAGAAGTCAAGTCAGTTCATGGCATGGTCAGATGGTTATTAAGGGGATGGGATTTTATCCATAATTTCACTGATGATCCCAGAGAACTCTGGGGAGAGAAGAGTGGTGAGAAGGAGGGAGTGTGCAACATTCTGGAGCACCATGAAGGGAGATGGGCTCAGACCTGCTGCCTAATTTCACCCTGATGTGCAACCACCTTTATTTTCAGAGCATCACCTCTGTGATGCTGCACAGTAACACTTTGTATTGTATAAAGCGACTGAGGGAGAAAAATTCTGTTTTGAGAAAATTAGCTGCACACAAGAGGCTTTAAATTGTATTCCTGAATGAATGAGTATAAAAAGCTCTGATGTGTGGTGATTCAGGGAATCTGACACGACTGAGAGCAGATCTGTCAATGGATGTGGAAGTGCTGAGAGGGGATCAGCTGAATGGGTAAAGTGTTTGCCCTTTATGGGGTCTGGACAGGCTTCTGTGGCTAACACTCCTCTTTTCTGAACACATCTCCCATATTTGACTGTCCAGAAGCCAATCGGGTGTTTTCCTGACTGACACATCACCCAACCCTCCAGCTACCGTGAGGACAAAGTGCCATCTGGTGGCACCTGGTGACACCCAGCATGTCCCCTGCCTGCACAGGAGGAACAGCAGTGGCCTCTTGCATGGCAGCAGAGACATCCATGAGACATGAAAAACTTCCACTGTTAAAATTACAATTCCATAAAATAAAATAAAATAAAATAAAATAAAATAAAATAAAATAAAATCCCGTGTTGAGCTACCCACTTGCTCTCCAGACATCAGGGTGACACTGCTGTCCCATCAGTCACTCACCTTGGGACCTGAGCGCGTATTTCTGTGCGATGACTGAATGCAGATGTGCTGAGAAAAGAAACCTTTATTTAGTCAAACCCACCATGGAGCCTGCAGGCTCCAACAGCTCCACCATCCCCACAGGTCTACAGGCAACCTACAGTGTGCACAGCTGGCTTTCTAGAAAAGAGGGAATGTGGTTTCTCAGGCACACCTCACAGGTAACTCTTGGTAAAGCTCTGAGGTGTCAGTGTCAGTAAAAATCACCTTTCCTCCCATGCTCTGTTCCCAGCCCTGTTCCTAGCACCAGAAAATACTCACACAACACTTCAAGTATCATTTAATACTAGTGTCTGTGCTGAGAGAAGAAACAGCTGGTTGCCCTTTCCCCACCTGTAGGTCACCCACCCACCTTCCTCCATCAATTCCAACTTTCATGTTCTCCAGCATCCTGCATGAGCAGCTTGCCTTAAACCCTTATCTGGCCTGTGGAGAGCATTCTCTTCCCCAATGACCTCCACAAAATTCAGGGATATTTGAGTTCCCATTTGCCATATCCTGGCAGATTAAACAGCACCATCATGTGCTGCAGCTTGAAATACTCACGTTTTCTTCTGAGGACGAGGATCTGCTTCTTGCAAGCTTTCCATTTCCAAAAGGTCAGCATGACCCCAAGAAGCACTGCCACAGAGAGAAGCACTGCCCAAAGCACCACACCTACAGCGTGGAGAGGGAAGGACAGGACAGGCTGAGAAAAGGCAGAGGGGGAACTCTGAGTGGATCTTTGTGTTTGAAGAGAGGACCATAGATAGGATTTTACAAATCAGAGGGGATTTGCAGGAAGTTCCCACGTAAAAATTGTGTTTACCAGAGATACTGCCAAATAAAACATGCTAGAGAGAGCAACTGCTGTGTCTTCATTACCTCCTGTTGTCATCTCCCCCTTGGCTGAGGTGGGAGAAGTGTCAGCCTGAGCTTTCTCCTCAGGAGTTGGACTGGGATTTTCAGTTGTGACCCTTGAAAGGTCACCACTAGCAAAGGTCACCAGGCTCTCCCTAAACCTCCTCAGGTCAGAGTTCTTTGTTTCATTGCTGAATCTCATGGACAAAGTGCTTGGGGTGAGGTAGGTGGGCAGCTGCTCCAAGCAAACTTGGTCATGTGTGGAATTTCCTCTGCTTAGAGTGACTTTGTTCAGTTTGGCACAGCTGGGAAGGAAAGAGAGCAGATATCACTGCCATGCTGCAAGTGTTTTCCATGTGACAAACACCCCCCTGGTCATTTTTGTCCCACCTGCAATTATTGCTTTCAGTGTAAAAGTCATCAACCTTCTTCTCACCCCTGTGGTATAAATTCTTGGCCTGGATGCAAAGCTGCTGCTCATGCAGGTTACAATTCCACTGTGCAAGAGGGATTCCTTCCTTCCTTCCTTCCTTCCTTCCTTCCTTCCTTCCTTCCTTCCTTCCTTCCTTCCTTCCTTCCTTCCTTCCTTCCTTCCTTCCTTCCTTCCTTCCTTCCTTCCTTCCTTCCTTCCTTCCTTCCTTCCTTCCTTCCTTCCTTCCTTCCTTCCTTCCTTCCTTCCTTCCTCCTTCCTTCCTTCCTTCCTTCCTTCCTTCCTTCCTTCCTTCCTTCCTTCCTTCCTTCCTTCCTTCCTTCCTTCCTTCCTTCCTTCCTTCCTTCCTTCCTTCCTTCCTTCCTTCCTTCCTTCCTTCCTTCCTTCCTTCCTTCCTTCCTTCCTTCCTTCCTTCCTTCCTTCCCTTCCTTCCTTCCTTCCTTCCTTCCTTCCTTCCTTCCTTCCTTCCTTCCTTCCTTCCTTCCTTCCTTCCTTCCTTCCTTCCTTCCTTCCTTCCTTCCTTCCTTCCTTCCTTCCTTCCTTCCTTCCTTCCTTCCTTCCTTCCTTCCTCCCTCCCTCCCTCCCTCCCCTCCCTCCCTCCTTCCCTCCTTCCTTCCCCTTCCTTCCTTCCTCCCTCCCTCCCTCCCTCCCTCCCTCCCTCCCTCCCTCCCTCCCTCCCTCCCTCCCTCCCTCCCTCCCTCCCTCCCTCCCTCCCTTCCTCCCTTCCTCCCTTCCTCCCTCCCTCCTCCAGCCCAGAGCTGTGCAATGGCTACAAAGAGAGGTTTCTAATCTCTGCACATGACCCCAAAGCTATTCCCTTGCTCCTAAGATGAATTTGTATACTTTGCACCAGAAGTGACATATCCTGTTTCATCCTTTATTAATTCCAGTTAATTAGTCAGTCCCGTTAAAGAAGCACAGACTTACTTTGTGTGGGGTTTGCAGCTGTCAGTGCTGGAGCTTTGATCAGAGAAGGTCCCAGGAGGACACTCTTCACAAGTGACATCATTTGTTGAGGTGCCTGAATAAAAACACCAACTGAGGACTGACAAAAAAACCACATCAGTTCCAGGCCTGTGGCCAGGTAAGAAAGGTATGGAAAGGTGAAGTGGGCAGGTAGGAATCCCTACCCCTGACTTTGACTCCAAAGCCAGGCTGGCAGGCAGAGTGGAGCTGGCAGCGGGTGCAGGTGTGCGAGACATTGGCGTGGCAGAAGAGCCCCGGGCGGCACTCACACACCCGGCTGGAGTGCAGGGAGCACGGCTGCTTCTCCACCAGGTCAGGATCTGTGGGCAACAAACACAGCCAGAGACAAAGGATCACCCTGGCAGGGAAATGGAAAGCAGAGCCAGAGCTGAGCAACAGCAGTTTGGAGGCTCAGGAAGGAGAACAAGGTGCTGTCGCTGTTCCTCTTCATGGTTACAGACTGGTTTGGGTTGAAGATGAGCTTCCCTCATCTCATTCCACCTTCTCTGTCCACAGGGACACCTTCCACCACCCCAGGCTGCTCCAAGCCCTGTCCAGCCTGGCCTGGAACACTTCCAGGGATGGGGCAGCAACAGCTCCTCTGTGCCAGGATCTCCCCAACCTCACAGGGAGGATTTCTTCCTAATATCTAATCTGAACCTGCCCTCTTTCAGTTTAAAGCTTTAATGATGGTAATTTAAGTCATAAATAATTGGAGAAGCCTGTTAATAATGGCTTGCAATATAAGACAGAGAGCAGAAACCAGACTGTTATAGCACTGGAGGAGAGAATTTTGAGGTATTCCCAGGTCTCACAGGAAATAGCACTGATTATGTGCAAGAAAACATTCTGATGTCCAATTCAATAACCAAGGATGGATAATTTTGCTGTGGAATTTCTAAATGAATAAAATACAAATGAAGTGTAAATAAAACACACACACACAGAATGTAACTGTGAGGTATGTGTGGGGAAAAGCAAACCTCTTGAGCACGACACACAGGCATCACATTGTGGCTTTTGGGATTTATAGGTCACATATTGGTCAGGTCCACATGTCATGCAGTCTTCAGCTGGGTCCTGAGGACATGCTTTCTTTTTAACATAGCCTGGAGGGAAAAAAAAGCAAAATATGCAGGATACCTGTCCAGAAAGGGCAGAAAAGCATCCTGAAGTGTTCTTGTCTCCTTGTTTACCTGTTAGACACATTACCACAGCCATTAGTCATGGGGTTTCTCAAAAAAGGACATTTTTGCCTTTCCCATTCCAGGGTTAAGGCACAGGAACAGGACATAGTCCCAGCTGGAATGGACTGCTGCAGAATGGGCAGATGGCAACTCATCTGCTGACAGAAAACACAACCAAGTCTCCCTGAGGGTCATTGTCCTGTCATTGCTAACTTTCCAGGGAATTGGTTTTCATTTTTCCTTCATTCCTTCCTTTGATTAAAAGGGCTTTTAGTGAAGCTCCTCTTTCTTTGCAGGGAGCAGCTGAGTTAGCAGCAGATATGAAGAGGTTATTGCTTGGAAGAGCAGTGGATGATTAAGATGAAAAAGGATTCTTATCCACAATTTTTATTGTGTTGACATATATAACTCCTGAAGAACTCTAGTGTGGCCAGAAGTACAGGATGGCTCAGTGGGAATCCTGATGGACCTGGATGCAAATGCTGGCAGTCAAACACTAAACCCCTCTGTGTCATCAGAACAAATAAATAAACAAATGCTGGAAATTTCCTTTAAGAAGAACGAAAGGAAAAGATTTCTGTAAGAAAATACAGATGGTGGTGAAGTACCCCAAAATGCCCACCCACTGAGGGGTTTTTGGCCAATAGAGGCAGTTTCAGGCATTTCCAGAGCTTGTCTCACCAAAGTTTCCTGGTGCTGACCTCATGTGCTCTGAGTCACACCCAGCTTTAGCCCAGCTCACTGTCCCCTGACGGAGCTTTGTCCCCTGTCTCATGTGAGACACTGTCTAGGTCATTGTGACTGTGAGAATAATGTCAGATTTTCCACAACTTCATTTTTTAATTTTTTTCTCTGAGAAGAAACTCATTCAGCCTGATTTCACTATGCCAATTCACACCAGGAGGCAAGCTTGAAATGAATTCTTTGACAAGGCGAAGTGACAAAACCCCATAGAAATTCTATCACATCATCTGGTTTGCATGCAGACTGCACAGGAACAGAACAGTGGAGAAGAGATTCATAACTGGAGCAACATTATACAGTCATCCATGAAATTGCACTTTTCAGGGACAAAATACAAAATACAAGATACAAAATACAAAATATAAGATACGAAACACAACTCTGCAGATACACAAGGTTCCTGCTGCTGCTAAAAAGAAGGGCTCTGTGTAAATTAAACTGAATTATAAACACACCTGAGGGACACTGGTAACAGCAGCTCTGTGAAGTTTCATCATAGAACCAATTCTCGAGTGCATCGCAGGAATGAGGTGAGGTTGATGATGTCTGGGAATTGAAAAAAACAAAAGGCACAATTAGAAAACAAAAAATAACTAGTTCTGTACTAGAGCAGATCCAATGCCTGTCTCAAGCAGTGGCAGTTGCAGATGGTAACGAAAACCCACCTTTTTTTGAAAATTCAAGTATCCCCAAAGCAACTAAATTACTGTCTGAATTGCCTTTAGAAACCTTGCAGCAGATAACCAATTCAAAGGAAAAAATGAGGATAAAAATCACTGTCTTAAAATGATTCCATGTTAATTTGAGCTGAGGGGTTTTTAGGGAAAAGAACAAAATCCCTAACAGCTGTAAGAGATTTCCAGCTCTGTGTGCACTGAAATCAGAGGTGAAGCCAAATTCAGCATCACCTAAATCTATGTAAATTTGGTAAAATCCACAGAGTCACTCCTGTTTGCAACATGCAAGTTTCCTGTTACTTATGCAGTCATAATGTTTGGATTTAGCAACCTAAGGATGTTTCCATGACAAACCAATGTGTCTTTTACAAACCAATAAATTGTTTTACTTATCATTTAGAGACAAATCCTACAGGAGGGTTTTGCCTTGAAAAGAATGCTGCAAATACTCACACAATGAAGCCCCAATCCAAATAATTGATCTCACTTCTGTTGGGACTGAAGGTTGTCAGAAATAACCTTTTATTACTACATAAATGACACTTGTTTAGTTAAAAAAAGCCCCACCATAAAATAGTTCTGATATTAGCTTGGAAAATGAGACTCAGCTACAAATTGTAACAAGAAGTATGTAATAAGATTTTGTTTTTGTATCACTGAGCTATCACATGCTGTGGGAAATTACACTGCCACAAGTGTTCTGATGAGAAAACCTAATTTTTGAATTTGGCATCTCCCTTAAGAACCCCCTAAAAATGTTGTTATCTGAATTTCATTTTCACTATTTGCTAGAAGGTAAGAATAGTGATTTTTTTTTTTTCTGGGTAAAGAATCAATAAGCAGATTCCCCAGAGATTTTCCCACACAATACTGGTAGAGCAGCTGAATATTTCAGAAACTCTCCATCTCACTTTCTGCTGATGAATTTCCCGCTGGTGTTTGAAACAACACTTGGTGTCACATTGCTGCCTTTGTGATTTGTGCAGAATCTCACACCTAACTCATTTCCCTGGCTCCTCTCCTGTTCAACATCCACAAAACACAGAAATTATTTACCTTCCCTCAGAAAAGAGGCACTTTCAGCCGAGGAGGAAATGAACAGAAGAACAAGAAATAGAAACATATTGAAACCATTGAATTTCATGGAGCTCCAGTGCCAGCACTGAGAACTCTGACACATCTCAGCACTATAACCCTGGGGCTCCCTAAAGCACATCTTCAGGCAAGAACAGGAGTTTCTGCCTGCTCAGCCTGACTCAGATCACATCTAAAAGCTGCTCTTGGTATTTTCCTCTTCTGAGGAGGAAGCCTAGAGTGGAGGAAAAGGAAGTGGAATTTCCTCACCTCTGCTCAGGGCTGTCCTGGCCAGGCAGACACTCTGAGCTGAAGCTGAACAACAGGAAATAGTCACCACTCACCACACAAAAGGTCAGTCATGTGTCACTTACTAATTGAATTAACTGGTTTTGTAAAGAAAATTTGAGAAACAAAGCATCCTGGCTGTGGCTGAGTCAGCCTGGGTTAGTTTCTCTCTAAGAGCTGCAGCAAATCACCACAAATACCTCATTTTCTCTTCCTGGTTCTCTTGGGTGACAAACTCTGGCTGCAAATGAAACTGAATTTCAAACAAGGGTGAGAACCTTGAATTATTTATGCAGCACATAAGCTTACAGCTTATATAATTGTCTGGTTTGGGGTTTAAATGAAGGAATGGTGTCTGTGTAAAAAAGGGAGAGAAGGGCTGCTTTTGAAGAAGTTAACTCGTTGAAAATATGAAAATCAGAAGTTTGGGATTAGATTCTGCTCCTGGTGCAGAATAACCAATGCACATTCTGGTTATGAATTTGACCTGATGGTAGTGCAGTGATCACTAATCACTGCATGAATTAGACCTGCACACTAAACAAATTATTAGATATCCATATGAGAAAATACTCATATTTTCCCCTATTCCACAGGAGGGCAGCTCTGCATTACAGCCACCCACATCATCCACATCACCCATGGCTCCTCAGCAAATGCTGCTGTCAAGTGTCCAAATCCAAGCACAGCTTTGTAGCCACCTGTAATGTCCCTGAGCTAAACCCAAGCTCTCTATGAAAGAGAATTCGTTTTAAAAAGTCATGGCAGGATTTCTGTGACTGAGAAACCTTCTGAAGACCTCACTGCTTCTAATCTATAAGCACCTGTAAAAAGCCTGTAAGTCACCATTTGGTCTTGAGAGGTTTTCGTGAGTATAAAAATCAGTGTAGATCCTTTCAGTGATAAATAACCTTCATGGCAATGCTCAGCATTGGTCACCTTGCCCCATTCTTGTCACCTTTTTCCCTCTAAATCCTGAAGCTGTTTGGCTCCTGATGTGACCTGTAAGAGCAGCACAGTGATGCAAAGTTCTGCTCTTACCTCAGCAGCAAGGTTGGTCCCCAGCATTCTCTAAAGGGTCAATGAAGAAATATCAGTTTTATCCCCATAACATCTACTGTTGCCATTAGAACTTACACTTCTGATTGTTCTTTTGTGTTATAAAAGTCCTCTTAACCATTCAAGGAAGATCACAGACATACTGGAGTGAGGCATCCAGTGGTGGACAGCAGGTCTTTATCCTTCTCTCTGATTCTCTCTCTTCAGATAAAGGTTTTGGGTTTAGGAGGAGCTGGAATACATCTTGTGAAAGGAAAGACCACAATTCCCATCCTGCTTGGACTGCTCTGTGACAGGCTGCCCAGGGATGCCCAGGGATGCCCTGGTTTAGAGCTTTCAGTGACCCAGCAGGTCAAATATTTTTTTTCTTTTCTGAATGCATTGCAGATCAAGGCTCAGTTAAATAAAGCAAACATATAAATACAAAACACGTGGGTTTTTCAATGCTTGCTTGAGAGAATTTGTTTTAGAAAATTGGCTTTTCATAGCTCCTCTCACTTTCCTTATTTCTACAAAAATGTTTGCTAATAAAATTTAAATAATGGCAGTTGCAAAGGTGGTGCTGAATTCAGTGGGCTACTCTGCAATTCAGTCAGGACAAGGTTTGACTCATTTATTTATGGTCTTTGGAACTCATAGAGAAAAAGTGATGGTGAGGCAGAGTAAGAAATCAGCTTGCTACAAATGAGCTGTCAGTCAGGAAGAAAGCACATTACAGTAAAAAAAACCTCCCAGCAGTGGCTATTCTAGAACTGACTAATACTGCAGCAAAACAGTTAACTGTCTGTCAAGCTTCTCTCCAAATTCTGACAGCACAGAAAAAGCTGATAATCCACAGCTTCAAGTAGTCAAGATTCATCTGCTGGATAGTAAAGACACAATCAACAAGTGAGAGTTCTCTGAATATAAAAAGGAACAAAATCCAATCTGTAGACTGCAGTAAGATGGAACATGGATTAAAAATAACATCAGTAAGCTGTGATTTGCTCACATTAGGCAGTATCAGTTGTGCTCCAGCAGCAGTAAGAGCAAATATTGCTGTGAGAGAGGCAATGCAGAAGGACAGTGTGAAACCAGTTTCTTATCCCAGTGAGCTCTATGTATTTATTCCAGGTAGCTGGTAACTTCCCAGTGAGTCTGAACATTGACTATGAGTATCAGAAAACCAGATTTTCTCTCTGCCCCATTCATTTTGTTCACAAAACACCAAAAGTTTTTTTTCTCCCCTGAGAAAAAATGTCATCCTTTTGTCACCTATTGGTTTTCCTGCTAAAGCAGACTGCATTCAGCACACTGGGCAAGCTCATCTGAATATCCTCCCAAATATTCCTCAGGTGAGCAAGGACTACAGACTTAATCCCACAAAACACTCATCCCTCTGTACTTCAGGAAGGAGACAATGGCAGCACAGATAACCTGGGGAAAGTAAAGCAAACTCGCAATGTGGGAGGGGAATTTACAACTAGAGACACAAGAGCAAACTCCTACTCTTACCAAAAGAACCAGGAGGATCTTTTTCAGATGTCTGTGAAGAGAGTACAGCAGTTGTTTTTTTTCAAAGATCTGCTTGGAGTCAATGTCTTGTAAAAAAATCTGGCATGTTGGATTTTTTACTTACAGGTTTCTTAGGCTAATATATGCTTGTATTTCCACCCCAAGGGAAAATTGCTCATTTCAGATCCAACACTCAGTGCAATTACTCACCTACCTGACTTTACCTGTGCAAAGAGTCTCTGTGCCTGACCTTTTTTTTTTTTAATGTGTGTTTTTAAGTGTCACTCAGGGAAATCACCTGGATTGATGCCAGGTGCTCAGGGCTCACTGCCATGTGATGCACAGGAGGAGGGCTGAGTGGCAGTGAGGGGGAAGCAAACACACAGGAGCTGATATGATCAGAGCTCTGTGCATCTGCAGCATCAGCTGAGTGGGCTGTGTCTATTCAAAGTGATTTTTGATTCAGAAATAATAGTGGCTTCATGAGGAAGTCAGTGTCAGAGGGCTGGGGGGTGTGAAGAGGAAGGTCTGTTATTGTTTAGCCTCCACACCTTTCAGTTTGCCCCTCCTGGCTTGCATCAGCAGAGAGGGCAAGCTCTGAACCAAGGAATGTGTTTGTCACTGAGCACACAGGCAAAAATAAAATAGGTGTTTAGGTTTGCCTCTATCCACACGTTTCCTCTCTCCCAGGCTGTGATGTGCCTGGAGCTGCAGCAGCTCTAGCAGTGCCAGCAAGGTGCAGATATAACTCATACCCCATGCTCCTGTCTGTGAAAACCCCAGAGATTTTTAAATCATTTTACAAACTCAGCTGAGTGCTCTGCTTACACCTCTATCTCCTGAGAGCTCTGCTCACTACCTTTGTCCCCCTGTGTGGCACAAACCCAGAGGAAGGGTAGGATGGCCCTGCAGCTTTGGGTGTCCCCAGACCTCACCAGGCTCCTCCATCCCCAGGGCTGCAGGATGTCCTGCTGTCCCCCTGCCTTACCTGAGGGGCTGTCTGGGTGTCCTGGAGCAGCAGCAGGAGGCACAGTGCCAGTGTCAGGCTGCAGGCAGCCATCTGAGGTGTGTTAGATGTCCCTGGCTCCCAGCATTGCAGGTGACACAGACAGGTTGTTCCTCCTGCAGGTTGAGATCCTTCCAGCCTCCAGCCAAGTCATGCTCCTTGTTCATTCAGTCCAGAGCCATTCCAGCTGCTCAAGAGAAGCAGGAGACAGGCTTTGAGATTGAATTGAGCTGAGAAAACAGTTTAGAAGGAAGGGGAAGGGGGGGCTGCCCCTTTGAGAAAAGCAAAAATAGAACAAAACAAAACTGCTTCAGTGTGTAGTCCTGGTGCTGTCAGTTCCTGCAGGCTGTGAGAATCAAGGTTGTCACCCCAGGCACAGTGCTGGCTGTGCAAAGGCTCCTGAGTCATCTGGCTGCCCTCAGACAGCACTCAGCACCCCAAAGCCCTGGCCAGGCACGAGGCCAAGCCCTGCCCCATCCAGCCGTCCCTTTTTTCAAGAGTTGCAACCAAACCTCAAGAAAGTTCCCAGTAAGAAACACTAATTTTTTTTCAGCACAGTCATTTTACTCCTGCTTGGATGAGTGGGTGAAGAATCACAATCAGTGAGTGACTCCACTAAGGTTCAGGCTTTACACATTGCCTCTTAAAACACCAACATACCACAGACTTCTTCCTCTTGAGAAACCTTCCCTTTCCTCCAATCCCAAGAGAAACTAATTCCTGGTGATGACAATCATCCTTAGGACAGCTGCACATCATTTCACTCCCTTTCATTTGTTATTTTGGATGGTTTTTTGCTCTGATGCCTGGAAATATTTCAGTTGGTCAAAGGTGTCGTGAAGCCTCCTTATCTGCCCTAGACGTTTTGTCAAAAGTGAAGGTTAGCCACTTCAAAAAGGGCAAAGTGCCTTGGAAACCTCTCTGAGGTACACAGGAAAATAGTGGCAATTTGAGTTCTCACACCTCTGGGTTGCTTTTTCTTTGCTTCTCACTCTTAACAGCAACAAAAGAAATGAGAGAATATTGAAAGTCAGTTAAATGATTATTTTACTAAAGATCTAAGCTCTGTTAGCTATAGAAGCTCTTGGGGTAGGTTTGCCTTATAGGTTTAGAGACAGCTGAGTATTTCAGTGTCAGAGTATTACACTTGATTTTCCTAATTAAATAATGGGCTAGAAAACACCTTAATCTATTGTAATATTATGCAATTAGGCAATTCTCCCAATTTATTATTGCAATTTCAAATTACACAGTAATCAGGGCAATTGGTGAGCTCTGTTTGTCTTTTTCTCCTCCCCTCTGTGGTTTTTTTTTTTCCTCTGATCAGATCCTATCCAAGTTTTCTAGCAAAAAAGAGGCACCAACATCAGAGAGAGCCTGGAAGGTTTAAGTTACACTGCTGAAGTCAGAGTATCTGATGCAAAAATCACCTATGTGGGTACAAAAAACTGTGTGTGAAAGACTTTCCCAGAACTGGCACCAGGGAGAGTTTTCTTGCCCATTTTCCAGAGAAAGTAAGACTGAAATGAGAGTACTGAGCATTTTTTATACATATGTATATGAGGTCCTTTCTAATGAATGGTGTCAATAATTTTTTAACTCGTTGGATAACTTCAATCAAATTTGTCTGAGAAGGCAATGCCATTAAGTTTTACAAAACTTTTCTCAGAAGAAAAAAATCCACTTACACATCCAAAGTGAAACCAAGCTTCCCAGCTGCCATTCTTCCTTGAACTTCTTAAATTCTTCCTTGATTGAATAAGTTATTTAAAAGGATAGGAAGTGGAAAGTATTTATTGTTGCTGCTGGCTTTTCAGGAAGTCTGTTACATCACAAAATGTTATTACAAGTGTGTAATAAAAGCAACAGCAACAAAGAGGGTGAAGAGGTTTTCCACAGGAACATCACAGCCTGCGTGCATTTCCAACTGAATGTATTTTTGTGTGTTTTGATTTCAAAATTTGTGTGTTTTGATTTCAAATACAACAACAGGGGCTTTCCAAACGAAGCTCTATCAGTGACTGGAAGAAGCACCTCCATTTTATAACAAACCCACGCTGCTGCTCTCTGCATGGTGCCTCTATTTCCTAGAAAATAATTCCCTGTGTTAAAAAATACCCACAGAACAAACAGAAGCAAACAACAAACCCCTGATTCTCTGGTCTTCCATCAGAGGACAATGGCTGTCAGAAAAAAGGGGGAATTATCTATGAATTATCTGTTATAATGTTTCTTTGATTACACATCTGTCTCTGACATCTGGATCAATTTTTGTTTCAGGTGTTAAAGCTATCAAAGCCCCCAGACAAGCTTTCCTGGCATCTTCTGTTTGCACTAATTCAGAGAACATCCTGTAACTCAGGGGTTGTTCAAATGCCACTTGATACCTGGAGCAAGAGAACTCAGAGACACAACTAAGCCATGAAGGAAAGTCTCTCATGCCCCAAACATCCCTTCAGCACCAGCTATTCACTGTGCTCTAAAGTCAGAGCCTAGCAAAGGAAACATCAATGGAATACTCCAGGAGGAGCATTGGTACACATGTGCTCAAGCAAAAGTACTCATGGTGTTTTCTAATGTTGAAGTGGCTGATTTTAGTCCCATGTTGTACTTTTACCATGGTTTCTTCTGCTTTTAAATTGAGAAGTTCAGTTAATACATATCTAGCTGTATAGGAGGGAAAAAAAATAGCAAGAGAAGTGTCATATCTAAACTGTGAGACAGATAAAAGAGACCATGAAATTTAAAAGCACACATATTAAAGTACCTAGTCTAAAATCTGTATTTCAGTGTCTGTTGGTGTTGCTATTTAGAGCATTGCAGTATGCTGACAAAAAACCCACCAATTCTTGCTCCTTAGCCTGATCAGACAATGCCAGAGCTTGAAGCTTCACCAGGAGCCCCAGGAGTACCAAAGCAGGGCTGGTTGGGATGCACACTACAGACCTTGGGGGCACCAATTAAAAAAGGGAAATGAAGGCATTTCCTGCAATAAAAAGCGCAGAGATTCTCGTGGCTGAAAGAAAGAAAGCAAGAAATGAAGAGAAGAAAACCAAGAATGACTTTCTTGCTGCCTTTCTCGATCTATTTATGCATTTTAGCCATCAGAGAGCTCTGTTCCTGAGTATCCTGGAGAGTGACACTGTGGGAACAACTCACAGGATCCTGATGATTTTAGATTTTTTGTAGATGGAAAAATAAATAAATAAATAAAATAACTAAAGCTTCATTTATGCCACAGATTGGCAAAATTCTGTCCCTCCATGCCACTCTGGTACTGATATTTATTTGCTGGCACAAACAGTGCCATTCTTATAGGTCAATAGTTCATTCAATAGTTCTCATTCTTAGTATTAAATATTTATCAACCCATTTAATTTTGTCACTTCAGTCCAACCACTTTGCACTCTGCTAAATACAGACACTTGCTGTCCTGCTTCAGCAATTTGCTGTGGTATATTTGTCCACTGTGATCAACAAGATGGTGTGAAGCTCTTTTTGTACACTTGTTAAAATGTAGCAATGGCTTAAAACAAGTTACCATCAGAAAAATAAAGGTTACCATGTTAATAATAAAGCTAACATGGCTTTTTTCCAATTACGTTTCTTTACACGTCATTTAGATAGATTTTATGTGGATAACAAAATCTTATACCTTTGTTTTCATTATCTCAACTAATACTACTGCTTTACATAAAGCGATAAAATAACTAATGTAACCAAAAAAAATCTGAATAAAATGTCTTTTACTGCCCCATAGTAGCCTCAAAACTAAAGTACATTTTGAGTCAGACTGAAAAATGAGAAGAGCTGACAGAGAACTCAGTTCTCTCAAGAAAGCTTTGGCTTCCATGAAAGAAACCAAAACTATATCACAGAATTACTATGCCCACAGGCTGGGAGAGACAGAGAGGGAGAGGGAGGGAGAGAGAAATGACCTTGAAATGAGGAGAGATCACACCATCTGTGCTTTCAGTAATTCTGACTTCAGCTGCTGGCAGGGTGGTATTTATTACTTATTACACATGGTCATTCTCCATGGAAAAAGCTCTTGGTAAAGCAATTTGAAAAAGCACCAAGAGCTCCAATTCTGTACATTTTAATCCCAAATTGAAAGTTAAAAAGTTTGGTGAAGACTGGCCAGGTGGTTGAAACACAGAAGTGGGACTCATTAGTTCCCCAGAGTGTCACAGAGCTTTTAGGTAACTCATATCCTTTCTTGGTTCTCTGGTTCTCATCATCTAAAAGCTGAGTTATAAAGCTTAGCTAATAACAGAAGCCAGATGAACTTTCCTTCACAGACATAAACAAAATAAAGCTGGGAAATATTAAATCATTTTAGTGAAAGAATCAAATAGGAAGATTTTCAGGATGCAGTTTTTCCAAAGACTGTAAAACATTTTTTCTTTGACTAGCTGGACATCTCAACCCTAAAAATTTATGGTGTTATTTTCGTCTTCCTGGCAGTTTTCCTCTGCAGAAACCAATGGAAAGGGGAAAACCAAGTCTTTACTTTTGGTAAGCCATCACCCAGGGAGCTGGTGAAACTGAGGGGTTTGACTCCAGAGGGAAGGGGTAGAACTTCTCTTGTGTTTCCAAATTCAAAACACTGCGAAAACAAATTTTTATGGGCTTTGAAACCAAGTTCCAAAGAGATGAAAGCCCCCAGAATCAAAGTTTGCAAATGATTCAAGAAGAAAATTCAAGCCCCATGCAGCTGTTTCACCTGGCAGTGCTGGGGACAGTCACTGCTTGATGTGCTGACAACGAAACAGAATGCATCAATCAGCACTGTATTAGTGCAAAACTCTTGATATTAATTCTTACAGTGCACTGAGAGCAGTGAAACACCTGATCCTGAGACATCAAAACTATCTTAAAATAATGAGAGAATTATTTAAAATAATGAGAGAATAAGACAATCATTGAAGGCCATCTGAGAAGGAGGTGGGAGCTGTTTTACCAGCTGAGCTACACTGCTCTGTTCAAACCAATCACAAGTGCATCATTTACTGTGTCTAATTTGTCTAATTAAGCAAAGCAGGATTTCCCATCTCATGAATCAGTGCTATATGCATGCAATAGTCAGAAAGGGGAACTTCAGGGGGACACCAGCTTTACCACCAGAACATGAGGCAGAACAGAACTGACACAAACAACACACAGAGCCAGCCATGAACAGGAAACACAGCTGCCCAGACTGAAATAGCACGTTCCTAAGTGCTAGTAATGGGAAAAAATGGGAAAAAAACCTACCTCCAGGAACAGGAGACATGCTATCCCAGAGCCCTGTGCCTACACAATCAAGTCCAGTCTGTGTTATGTTGTGGCTTAGGAAACCCCTGGCCTCAAACCATGTCTGTGTTGCTAACCCACAACCCTGACAACCCACACACACACCCTGTGCTCCCCCTGGGAATGCAGATCTCAGCTCTGTCTCCAGCACTGCCCACTGTCCAAGGGCAGGAGCTGCTTTAACCTGGCTGAAATGCAAATTCCCAAGCAGTAAGTAGGTGTGCTTCTCCACAATGAACCCCCAGGTGACATCTCAGTGCCTCCTGCATGGCAGGGTGTGCTCTGCTCTCCAGGATTGTGTCACATGCTGCAGGACAAAGCCACTGTGCAAAACCTTGTTATGACACTAGGAAAGATCCCTGCATCCCACCCAAACTGCTCCTCACAGCACGTGGCTGGAAGGACCTGTGCAGGGCTGGATTGACCACTGCAGATGCCATGAAGTGCAGAGGAAGGGAAACAAAGAAGCTCCACAAACAGGATTATTTTCAGTCTGTCTGAGCTTGCACAGAGTCAGGATCCCTCAGGCCACAGCCAACACACAGAGAGACAACCTTGGGTGAGCAGAGGCAGCATCAGCAGCTGCTTTTACCTGTTTGTGGTGGAGAAAGAGTCTTCATCACACCTCCAATGCTTTCACAGGTGTGAATGACTGAATGTATTCCCAGCTAGCAAGAGACGTTTTGAATTCAACATTAAGTCCAACCTGTGTCCACCAGAGAGATCTAACATACTGAACCTGACATACTGAATTCAGGTTACTGAATCTATGAATTACTGGATCTACAGCAGCAGCTTTTCCCTGTTGTGGAACAGGCTTGCTGCAATTTATTGCAGGAAAAATTAAGGAAAGGCTTATGATGTTTTATGTTTTGGGTTTGAAGGCCAGGTAGTAAAAATGGTGAATTTTCCCTATTTGGTATAAAATTTGGCACCTAGTGTTTTATAGTCACTGGGTTAGTTTCTTTTCAAATTAGTATTTCCAGAAATGGAAATTAGGTGACCAATTCCACCCACTTTACCCTACAGATACATAACCCAAAGCTAAAGTCATGCTAAAAGCCATGCTTTTCATTTTCCATTCCAAGTCTCACGCTAAGATTTCATAAACTTGCAATATTCCTGTCCTTGTTTTAAAAAGTCTATTCATACATTTAATAAATAATGCATTTGATATAAAAATAACAGTGAATGCCAAGAAGCTGCACAAGCCAAATTCATTCTCTCAAGTTAGCTCCCAGAAATATATTTGAGGCAGGAATTTCTGTTTCAGAAAATTCAAAGCAAAGTAAAATATCAGTTTTTTTGTTTTCAGACAAGGAAAGCAAATCACACTATGTGAAATATTTTGGTACAATTTAAAAACTCTAAAATGTTTTTTGGTTTATCTCCAGAAAACTTGGAAAACCAGAAGCAAGCAAAATTTTCAAACATTTTAAGGTATTATCTAGCTCACTGATGAATAAAATCTCATTTTACTTGAACATGTTTTTTTCACATTCACAGTTGCTCTGATGTAATACACTCTGTAGCTGCACACATTGCACTGAGAACAAATTGGGTTTTTAAAGCTTTTTACTAAATTATTGAGGAACTTAAGTTTAAGGCACTAGAAAATTATGTGTCATGTTTCAAACATTTGGAAATAAACACATTTGTGTCACTCCACTGAGCCAGTCCCTCCACAGGCCAATTCCTCACCCTGGCACTCAGAGTTAATGCCATACTGCTGGTTACTCATTGAGGTGAGAGATACACTACTGATTTTGGACAAATTCCTTTCCCCAGCCCTAGGTGGGACAGCTCATGCAGCTGTTCAGAAGCAGCTGTAAAAGGCAAAAAATTCAAAGTGAACACAGTGGATTGTACAAACCCAGATCTGTGTATTGCTTGCTCACATACACACATGACTATGCAAACCAGGGAAAAGCTGTCCAAAGGTTTATTTTTATCCAAATTGCTTTGTTCCTGAGTTGTTTCCACGTGCTGTGCCAATCCCTTCCCCAGGGCTATCAAGTCAATGACCCAGAGGGTTGAGGGAGGGAGGTCTGGACTGGGAGCTGCTCTCTGCTGTCCTGGTTTGCTCTGCTAAACCTCAGGTGTGCCAAGTGCAGCCGGTGCAGAAACTTGTCACTTCTGGCTTCTCCTGACACTCTGGACATTGCATCCTGGAATCCAAATAAAGAGGATATCAGCCAAAGAATGCCAAAGTGAATTTTCCCATTTTGATGAAGACTGGTGAGCTGAAAAGGCTGTTGCCTGTTATTCAGCTCCATTTCCTTTCTTCTCTGCGCACACATTTCCCAGGAAAGGAGAACATTTCCCGGTAGTGATAAGGAGATAACCTTCCAGGCATTTCCGTTTGCTCAGCCCTCAATAATCATCCCACCCTTTGGAGATGGGGCTGCAATCTCCATCTGTGCAATTCCCAGCATCTCCTGGGACTCTGGAGGTTGTTCTTACCAGGTGAGAAGAGGGAGAAGGTTTCTCTGCCAGTGAGGCTCGCAGATCCAAACTGCTGAGCAGGGAGTTGCTAGAAGGAACTGTATTTTCCCAGCCAGCCAGGCAATGCTGTGAAAAAAGATGGGAATGCTTTACCCTTATCTATTGTGACCTGTTACTGTTTAGAAATAACTTCTGCACAGGGAGGTTTAAGTGAGTAATTAATTATTTTCCGAGGAGTTTTATATGACTAACAGGAAATAAATGAAATCTCTAATAAAGGAGAACTACACAGTTGTCCCCTCTTCCACCTTTCTAAACTGATCTCCTGCTCTGTGAACTCGAGCACCCGACCTCTCTGAACCTGTCTCAACTGACTCATCCAGTTCCCTAAACCTCAAAACTAAGCTTCCTCCCACCTCTTCCCTGGAAATCTCTAGGTCTGGGCTAGGTCAGATTAGCAATACTGACTGCAGCATTGACAACTGGCTGGAATACAGGATCAACAGTACAACAGCAGTTTTAAATCCACCCTTGCCACTACTAATTATGTGAATATTTCATGGATAATTGCCTTTCAGACTCTTTAACATCTGTGGAAACAAACACAGGCGCTCTTAGCTATGGTTCATCATGTTGAGAGGCCAATGCCTGCAATAGGTCAGCCAAATCTGCCCCAGAAGGCTACAGCTCCACATGACATTTTCTTCTGTGCAGTGCAAAGCTCTGGAAATATGCCATACACTGATTGCCACTCACATGAAGGCACGAACTCAGAACACACCACAGGATGTTCTGGCTACCTCAGTGACGCAAATCAGAAATTTTACTGGAAACTCTGCCAGGGGAATGAGTCCCAGATTCTCTTTCCTTCTTGCCATAAAGCAAGGCCCAGCCTGGGCTGTGCCATCAGCAGGAAGACAGCAACTCACCGAAGGCAGAGCTAGATCATCTGCTGGCTCAAAGCTCCTCCTGCGATGGGCTTTGTACTTGTAGGCTGGCAGAAGGGTGGACCTGGGAATGCTGACCCTGCAACCACACAAGGGAAAGAACAGGGAATTTGCATGCCTTCCCCACCCAGAATCCAAGGGTCTAACCCCTAAGTGAACCAAGTGAAGCAGTTTTGGATTAGGGCATTAGACACTTTACAGGTACATTCAGATTCTGGACCAAATTCAGACAAAGCATGCATTTCTCATTGATTTCAAGACTGAAAAGATCAGCAAGGAGTTTTTAAGCAACAGATATCTCTGCCTTGAGAACAGCAACCTTCTACAGAGCTGTTGTGATGCTCTTTTCTCCTTCACCTGATCAGCTTTCTCTTGCCTATTGTCTCCTTGAGTTGTGCATATTACAAAGCAGTAATTCTAGTTTACCTGACATAGGCTGGCTCTTCCAGCTTCCCTGGGGACCGATGGCCACGTGGGATTTTACACACAGGGCAGGCAGATTCTGCATTCATGGGGACACTGAAGAGGCGCCGGTTTAACCGGTAACAGTAAACACCTGCATGGAACAGCAAACCTTCAGCCTAGCTCTTGTTTGTCACAAGGTCCCTGAACCCAGCTAAAAAAGCTGTGCTCTACCACAGTGCTACACCTGCATGCTATAAAAAGAGCTGCTTTTCCCAAAATATCTTATACATTTCCTGTCCCCAAGTAAGTTCCTAAAAAGCAAAACCAAAATTTCAACCTCTTCGATTTAAAAACCGAACATTAGCCAATTACAAGAAACCCCAACAAATTAAAACGACACTGAGAGAGGATCCCTAGAAGACTCAAGTATCTTTGGAGTAGGAAGTTGAATCTGGTTGAAAAGCTGCAGCTGAAAATAACACATTCTTGCTTGTCTTGCACAGTACAGTGCCCTCTCAGGATGACAGGTAAAGAGTGCTCAGTTGTTTATTCACAGAAATTGCATTAGGAAGAAATATGATCTTACACGTATGGGAACCAGTTTTCAAATCCAGTTCTTGTTCAAGACCTGTGCATTCCAGAGCCTTTGGCCTGAAGAAACACACAAGAAAATCAGTTAGTGACAGACAGCCTGGCCCTTTGAACAGCACTGCCTTTCCCAAGCACAGATTTATGACTGGGAGGTAAATAAACACCCTCAAAGCCACCTTTGAAATGTTCCACTCCAGTCAGACTATGGTTGTCATTACTAAGGGTTTGAACATTGCTGTTTCACCCCTTCCCCATTCCCACTCACTCTGGGGGCTGCTGATGGATACAAGCTTCTTTGTTGGCCTGTCGGAACTCCTGCAGCTCAGCAAAGTATTGCTCAGGTTTTTCTGTTACTGAAGACTTTGTATCAAGGAGCCCTGAGAACATCAAGGAAAGAGAAAAGTTCGGTGATTTACAAAATTTGGGAAAGCACCAAAGCAAGCCTCACAAGAAACAGTCAAAACAAAATAATGATCATGAGAAGAGCAGAGCATCACGTCAAGCCACAGATTTATTCTGTGGTTTGGCTCTCTTAATGCATTTAATTCATTCCAGATATTTGGTATCCCTTTTGACCCCACTTGGCTTTGCCATTTGCTGCCTGGACTCCCATACCACTGCCACTTCAGCCCTCCAGGTAAGCACAGATCACCTCTGGTGCTTTGGAGTTGGGATTCACCTGCAATCCAGTCATAGCCCAGGAAAGGGAGGGCAGACCAGCTGCTCACAGGTATGGCATCTTCTTCACAGTCAGGCTGAAAAGTCACATGTCGAGCTTTCTTCTGAAAGAAAAATATTTATCAAGACTTCCTAATCATCTGGCAGGACAGTCAAAGGTACAGCTGAGGAGACAACTGGCAGCTGTGGCTTAGTTTGAGAGTGGATTCTATCTGTGCCTCTACCAGATTTGCTCACCAGCCCTTTGTCTTCACATAAATAAAAGAGAAAGAAAAGGCAGGGACCTTGCCCAGGTAAGGCAGGATTTTTCAGAGCCTTAAACAAAATGCTGAGCTCCCTGAATTGCACATCCCTAAAGATCAGGCAACCTGTGCTGCCCTAGAGGATGATCCCAGCCAGGGCTGCCCTTCACACCTCAGGAGACAAACTGTGGAACAGCAGCACTGCACCTGCCTGCTCTCCCTCAGCACGTGGATCACATCTGCAAAAGACAGGCCAACCTCACAGTGAAGTGTTAGGGATTTCTGGTCTTCAGTTCACTGGCTGAGGAAAGCAGGGCCTGAACAAACTGCCAACAGCCCCTGGCTGCTATAGCTGGGAACACTTCTGACCCCAACTTCCAGTTTACACTGTGGGAACAGGGCAGGTAATGTTCTCCTGGCCCTTCCTCCCCATCATTCTGTTGACTTAGGAAAACAAGAAGAGAGTGGGTCTGACATTTACCTTCAGCTCTTTGGACCGAGGTGTCAGCAAGACTGATTTAGGGATATGGGGCTCTCTGATGACCACACACTGCTCACTGGTCTCTTCATTTTGCACTCTGCTCAGTGATGGCCCCAGGTGACTTTTCTCATGGGAACCATGCAGCACAGCAAACTGTTTCTTGTTCTCTCCATGCCCCAGGAGGAAGGATTCTTTCTCTGGACTTCCTTGAGCATGGCCATCCCCACCCACTCTGGAGATTTCTCTGCCACACGTGGTTGCAGACACTGGTGTAACATTCTTCTCTTTCCCAGCCAAGCTGGAATCAAAACCTGCTCCTTCCTGTGTCTTCACTTGTTGCTGCTGCACCCCTCTGTCACTGCTGCTGTGTTTAAGAGATGAACTGAGGGCTGAGCCAGCTCTGGGTTCCACAGACACCACTATTGCAGGGTCAGCTGTAGATTCCACTGCATCGTCCTGATTTTCCTTCTGTAAAGATAGAGACTCCCTTAACACATGGCATCAGTCAGACTACAAATACCTTTCACAAGAACACTTCACTCACTAAATCAACCGCTCATTCTAGTCTGTTCACTCCTTTAAATTCCTGTGGGGGAAAAAGAAAAATCCTTATGTTTTGGAGGGGGTAAGAAAGATCCACTTGCAGCTAAATGCAGCTTTTCCCAATTTGAGGAATCACTGAACTTTCAGCCCTTGTGCTTAGAAGAAACAAAAAGATTTTGTTCCACAATGTTCATTCCTATCTTAAATGAAGAAGAAACTTGCCTTTCTTAGGCAGGAACTGATCTCCAAACCCTTTTCCAGAACAGGTTGAGACCACAGGATTAACAATAACCAAAGGGCAGCTACTTTTCTAACAGACTCTATATTCCACATTCCACTTTCTAAGACCTCTTCCATGTCCATGGCTCCTTGACTACACCACACCACACCATGGGCAGAGCTGCTATCATACAAGGCCCATTTGCTTCCCCAAATTTCTAGCACAGACACCACATATACCTCTCTCCTGGGCAAGGGGACACATCTGTCAGCAGCTGGGCTGCTATCAAGAGATGCTGAAAAGAGCAGCTTGCTGGGAAGTCCTTTCTTGATCTCTTCCTGCTTCACTCTGAGCCTTTGGAGAAGGTCCTGGCTGGTCTGGCGCAGCCTCTGCAGCAGCTCTGAGTCCATGCTACAAAAACATTTTACTGTAAAGCAAGAGGAAGAGTGAACTACATAAATTCACTGCATTAAGTGAAGAAGCAGACACAGGTGAAACTACTTTCAGGGGGCTTTTCCTAAAAAACACTTACAGCTGTTGAAATATTGATTGTTGCTCCTGAGAAATCAGTCAGTCTCAAAACTCCTTATGCTCAGAACCAGCACCAC
Organism: Lichenostomus cassidix; assembly: GCF_008360975.1. Taxonomy (NCBI): domain Eukaryota; kingdom Metazoa; phylum Chordata; class Aves; order Passeriformes; family Meliphagidae; genus Lichenostomus; species Lichenostomus cassidix. The sequence goes on from NC_139501.1 coordinate 4,778,827, forward strand.
TAGATGCTTCTCTCCCCTTGGATATACTGTCTAATATTTTGCACATAGAAAATCAGAGCTGACTTAACAGAGACAAGAAACTCCGACAGAGGAAACAGTAAACATGAAAAATTCCCATCAAAAAGCTAGATAAGAGACATCTGGCTCAGAAGCCTAATTTTAGGACATACTTATGCAAATCTGTTGTAATGTTCTTTGGAAGCATTGAAATTTGTATTGTGATAACACCAGGATGCTCGTAAGTTCAAAATATGGTTAATTCATATGAATGTATCTGCTACATCCAAAAGAAATACTGAGTCAAAACTATCCTCCATGTTCCCCGGGCAGGAAGGCTCCAAAAGGCTCAGGAAATCCCAATCCCACAAATTAATTAAATTAAATCCCACAAGGGGATATCCTTTTATTAGAAGAGGGGGGTGAAAAGGAGTTAATAAAGAAATAAATAAATAAAGCCTGGTTTAGCTGAAAGGCTGTCACAGCGTTCAACATCTGTCTCTCACCACAAGCTCCTCTAAATTTGCAAAAAGTGAATTTTTAAATAAAACAGAAGCAAACCCTAAACCCAAACTCCCACACTGCTTTCAAGTAGACTGATAAATTATGTTCCCAAGAAAACTATGTGCTTCTCTGGGACCTTTTGTTCTAAAGGATCCCCAAAACCTTCTGCAAAGCTCATCTGATTTGTTTTTGTGTCTGCTACCTTGGCAACTGGACATGAGGACTCCAATGTACATGTGGTACAACAGCAGTGGGGGGAATGGAAAGCAGTGCTAACAATCAGCAAACTGCAACGTATCTCTTTGTTTAAAAAATAAGGGGGAGGTGCACTACAGAACATAAAACAGAAATATCAGCCTTGAGGCACTAAATTTGAGATAATTTGAAAAAAAAACCAAAAAAACAGTAGTTCTCACAGCCTTCGCAGGACAAAGCTAATAGCTTTGATGAGCATCCTCTCATCGTTGCTCATCAGAAAGCAAATACTCTGAAAATAGCATCAGTCAAGGGACTTTCTGGAAGGGTTTTACCAGATGAGCTCCACTCTTGGCATAATCCACAAGTCCTTCACGCTCAGCCTCGAGGGCTCGGGTTCATGAAACTGCTCTAATTTGGAACCTTTGCGGAGAGCAGCTTCGTCCCCCGCAGTTGGAGGTAAACAACGGCTGTCTCGGAGCTGCGAGGAAGTTGTTAACTCTCCGCGCTGTTTCTGCACAGACGCGCTGGCTCGGCCCTCCCACGGCCACGAGGGAGAGACAGCATGTAAAATTCCCCTTTCCTGTCCAAGAGCGCGGTCGGGCAGGCGGCAGGGACCGGCGAGCCCTCCCTCTCTCCCTTCTCGCCGTGCGGGCAGCCCGGGTGTCGCCAGGCCCTGCGGCCCCGCCGCTCAAAGTCCCCGCGCAGTCCCCGCGCTCCCCAGCCCACCTGCGCCGCCCCCGCCGCTCCGCTCTCTCCGCCGGGGGATGCCCGCCCTGCTCCGGGAGCCGGGGGATGCCCGCCCCGCTCCAGCCGCCGCCGGGATTCCCCCGGGCGGCCCCGGCGCGGCCGTTCGAGCGGGCGGTGCGGTCCCGCCCCGCGGCTCCCGGCATGCGCGGGGCTCGGCCTGCCCGCGGGCGGCAGGAGGCGGGGAGCCGCTCGGGACACAGCCCTGTCCCGAACCAACCAGAACCCCCAGAGCCCAAAGGGAGCTGCTTTGAAAACTTGTCACTGGAAATCTGCCCTTTCCTAACACGCCCGGTGTCACGTACCAGCTGAGGATATTGATGCATCCGAGTTTCAGGCCACTAACTCAGCAATTGCTCACTATTACTTCCTACAATATTCTCGAGAAAGATGTAACTTACCAACTGAGGATATTGATCCCATCACAGTTTCAGGCCACTCAGTTGTTGCTCACTATTACTTCTCACAATATTCTCAAGATGTAACTTACCGAGGATATTGTTCCATCACAGTTTCAGGCCACTAACTCAATAGTTGCTCACTATTACTCCCTACAATATTCTCAAGAAATCGTTGATTCAGTACTGACAATTTTAGTGCAACTAAAACTTTCTATCAGACAATTCAGCATCGTTGGTCTCCTTGTTAATTTTCAAAGTAAGAACACAGAAAAAGGTCACTAGTGTCAAACATGCAATTCAGTATCACAAAGCAGCAAAGCTATATGTACTGACGATATAAGCTGATATACTTGCACTGGAAGACTGTATCACAACATGCAGGACACACCAGGAGAAATGTTTTTCCAATTCACTTTTATTTTGGTTTCCATTGTTTACAGCACTGTTACAGGACTAACTCATGCAAATTTATCACCTTAAATACAGCAGAGAGAAAACTCACTGGTAAGAGTATTTCGGAGAGCTCCATCAACATAATGCAACAGGAAAAGTAGCAGCAATAAGATAAAAGTGCATTTAGCTGACCTTCTTTAATGGCAGTTGGGTGAAGACTGCTTTTGGAATTACCTGTTTTAAGGATTAGTTTAGCATTCTTTATGAAAATCAGAAGAGAACAACCTCCTCCTGATAGTGTTCATTCCTCCACCACTCTCAATTAAAGAAGTACAGCTGTAATTTGTTTCAGAGGAATCCAGCTTATAGGCCTGTCTGTTAAAAGACTCATTCTCAATCACTTGGGTTTCCAGGGACAAGGCTTACACATCCTTACCCACACACATTAGCAGCTTTGCTTCTGAAAAAATTTCAAGTGGTTCTTTCCCCCTTTCTGTAGGTTATGTTTCAGCTCTGCAGTGAGAATGCCGACAGCACCCGAGCCTGAGCAGCGTCACACACACACAGCAAGTTCTCAAGTTCTGAGAACCCATCGATCTCTTTTCCCTTCACAGATAAGACACTGGCTTAAAGATCAGCTCATTTATCAGATTTCCCCTAAAGGCCCATTGAAGAGATGCTAACACTACCTCTTCACAAGCAAGGTCAGCATTTCAAGTAGTCACGAGCTGCTGAGCTGTAGTACATCATCCTCTGCCTTGACCTGCAGTTGACAATATCCTTGTATTGCATTAGGGATGTGCTTAGTATTTTAACTCAATAAAACAGAACATAACTTATTATAATTGTATATGACAGCTTGAGAGACTAAAGATTCAAATTTATTCAACTAAGACCTGCAGCAGAGTAACAGTAGATGATTCCACTTACTCCAATATACTTCACCTCAAGCCCAGAGTACACACTTGCAGGAGCAAAGACTCAAATTTCTTTCTTGCTCATTTTCAGATTTGATCAAATCTATATTCACATCCTGGTGGCTGCCTGAGGAACCCAATTCAAGGTCAAAGAAACCTGACGAAAACAGCTTTTCAGTTTGAGTTGGAGTCAAAGTTGTCTACTGGAAGGGAAATGTTTGTTTTCTTTCTGCATTCTGGGGATGTAAGAGTCTCAGTGCCAGCTCCTACACAATAAAGATACTTCAAGTCTTACTGCAAATCTCAGAAAGCTTTACCTAAGAAGTACTTACTGACATTTCACTATTTTTACTCCCTCAAGTATCAGGCAGCTTCTTTCTGGAACTTCCATGATATGAAAAACATGGGACTTGTCACAGGTACATATATTCACACCTGAGCCTGAATGAGAAATCCTAAAGCCATTTTCAAGGGAAAAGTCTCTGTCAATAAGAAAAACACCCCACTGCTCAACAGCTCTGAATTCAGGTGGGATCTGCCTAAAGACAGCCTATTCTACGTGTGTGATGCTGAAGAGATTTAGGTTGTCACTAACCACAGAACTACAGGATCTGATTCTGAATTCCTCAGGCAACAGAAAGGTTATAACCAACACATGGCAAAACACTGACCCACAAAGAGGAAAAGAAACTTGCTAGAGAGGAACCTAATCCTACTCCTCCTAAAATCAGTGAGAATTTCTTCTCTATCAATTCCAACAGGAAGAGACTCAAGTCCTTACAATTCCCAAATATTATATTCCAAATTCAATACTGCATCTGAGCAAAACTCTACAATTAATTTAATGTATTTGCAAATAAAGAATGTATTGAAAAAAAGTAAGTTGCTTAAAGCATTCTTGCCCTGGCATGAACTACGAGGGCCACAAGTCCCCCCAGCCTCAGAGGAGCTGTACTTGCCTGCATGTTCTGATACTTTTAACAGAAAAGAAACATATCAAATCCTATTGCTGCTCGGACTGTAACATCCAGTGGGAACTCTACATGAAGCAAAATCTCTTACAGCGTGTAATCCACATGCTGTTCTTGTGGCCAAATAGTGGTAATGGAATTCCACAGGCCTGCTTCCAGAAACACAGCTGTGCTTTTCCAAAGAAAACCCACATTCACCAACTGAGCTTGTAAGGCAGTGCATTACATTGTGTCAACTGGCTTCTCTTTGCTAGTTTTCTTCCTCAACAAGCTGAGAAATTATCAGCACTTTCACAGAACCTAGTTCTGTCTTTGTAAACTATATGTCCACAGCAGGAAATGGGCCAGACTGTGTTATTACAGAGCTCTTAAGAGGAAGAAAACTAACTCCAAATTCACTAAGCTTACCAAAGCAAATCTTAGTCCCTCTTGCTCCGGAAGAGAACTAGGTTTTGTTCGCAGGTTTAAGCATACTGACAGCAAGAAACCTTTCTTAGAAGGGACATTGTGATTCTCTGTTATGTTCTAGAATAACAGAACATTAACCTAGGAGACAGGCCTGTGTGGGCTATAAATGCTTTGTGAAACCACCATCATATCTGTGTGCATGGGATCTGTGTTTAGTCAAACAGCTGCTTCTCACACATACGGCAACCTGGGGCTTGGGAGTCAAAAGTTCTGTCTTTATGAAGTAAAACAAACAACTCCATAAAGATGTGTCAGAATAACTTTTAACCTGATAAACATTTGCTTGATTGCTTTAAACTTGTTTAAAGCAAAATGAAGTGCAGTAAAAGCCCCCTGTAAATGTATAAAGCACACATTCCTCCTGAAGTAGCCTGGTCTCACAAGGAAAAAGAAGAGTTATTAACAGCTAGTGTTTAGAGGTGGGACACAGAACAGGGAAGCAGAATCCTATTGTTCACACAGCAACTGGAAACACAGCAATAGGCTCTTGCTCATTCCCTTTAGGGAATTCCATCACCCACCATGTTCTCTGCAGTAATTAAGAGAGCACTGAGGGAAACTGTTGTTTTTCTCTTCTTCCCACATTATCTGCTTTGCTGCAGGTACTGATGTGTGAACATGTTGAGCTCGCTGTCAAGCCAACCTGCTTTGTTCCTGCAAGGACAGAAAGTTTTCTTAGGTGAATGAAACAGCTCTCCTCACGCCAGTCAGAAAAAAGCATGACTAAAACGAGTACACAGCAAGGCACAGAGTGCCACAGGTCTGTTCCAAAAGGCTGCTGCCATTCCTTGCAGGTCAGGAATGCTTGCCTGCTGTCAGCCCCTAGGCTTTGAGGCTCAGAGATCTTGGACACAACTTCACACTGGTCTTACTGTCTTGGTAAGGAAGGTTTGAAAAAGTCTTCCCAACAGCCTTTCCAGGGTAAAGAAAACAGCAGACAACTGGGAACAAAGGTGAAGGCAAGACTTTTTGCATGATTTCATAAGGGCCTGAAGGAGTTTGTGGGAGTGGAAGACGGTATGTTTTGATAAAAGGGAAGGAACTGTAATTCCAAACAAATAAAAAACAGGAAGAAAAAGGTGCTTTGTGAAACGGAAGCTTTAAATGACTGTTGACAGTCCATGGGAAAGTACCTAGTGAAAGGGAACATGACTTGGTAGGGAAAAGTGCTGACAGCTGCACATCAAGTGCTATGACAAACAAAGACAGAATGAACTCTAAGCTACAGCTCATTTGAACATCCTGGGGCAATCACATGAGAAATAATTGTATGGAATAATCAAATCTCACCTGAGCAGTTTTGCTTTGCTCTGCAGTGAATCCAAAACTTCAATTTTTTTATTCATGGCAGAAATTTCTTGCTCAAGATTCTCCCGTGTGATGTCCACTTGCTGACACAAATGAGCAAACGTTCCAGCAAGCTCTCTATGAAACAAGAAGAGTGGGATATGATGGAAAGTAAGATCAAGCAGCACATGCAAGGAATAAATCCCTTTGATGTAGTGATGATGGTATCGTGACTCAGATGTTCATCTTTCCACTTCTGCATAAGGGTATGTTAGAGCATTTTGATTTAAGACATGAAGTACATTAAAACTAATGCCTAACAGCACCCAACCCCTGTATATACAAAATAAGACTAATATTATTTTAAAACACGTCATTACATTTTTTAACTCTGAACTTCAGCATGAAGTCATTTTTTTTTAAACAAGGCTTAGCATTTTAAAAAGCCCCTGAACAACAAAACTTCTGTTAGGTTTTAGCTGAGTATAGGGAACTCACTGCTGGACTTGGTGGCTGCAGTTTGAGCCCGTGTAGCTGACGATGAGCTGCAGTTTCTCCCCAGCATACTCCACAAACTGCCGCTTGAAAGCTCTCTCCTTTGCTTTGGTGGTCCAGGTGAGTCGCTCATACACATAGAGCAGCCCATAAAGGCCAAAAGAGAGAGCAATCAGTCTCCAACCCACAGCCTTCCAGACCTAAAGAAGCACAAGGAAAAACAAATTACACAATCATCATTGCAGACTGATGCTCACTCACAACAGTGCACAGAGCATTGCCAAATCAGCTCACTATTTATACACAAATGGAAGATCAAAGGAGAAAGTAGGTCACTGTCTGTGAATAGCAAGTATCTACAGGATACAGCAGTGCAAGTGCTTTTTAAGTCAGTGCTCCAAATTAAGTTATAAAAATGCTGCCTAGAATGCACACATACCACACCACCAACCACGATGATCCCCACAGAAGTTCGGGAAGTTAATGAAGCCAGTCCAGTCACCATGGACACCATGAGTTCTTCCTGGGTCATGGAGCCCTGAGGCAAAGGAGGCAGACTGGGATTTGCTGGTGTTAAAGGGCGCTGAACCTAATTAGAAAAGCAGGGACAAAACAAAATCAAAGGAGAGAATTAGAGGAGGAAAACCACTGCTCTTCCCACCAAAGGGACTTCAGCAGCCACTGAAATAGCAAATATCTACCCCAACCATTCAATGAGGTACTTTACCTGGTCATTATAGCCCATCAAGGCCCGACGACCATTCTTTGGTCCCAAAAATCTGTTCACCAGCATTGTCCATCCAAGAGAGAAATGGAATTCTATGTCCTCCTGGAAGTCGGCACAAAGCTTGTCACAGTTCAGATCATAGCTGAGCATAAAGCACTGACGGGGAATCAACATGTCTATCTGGCCCCGCAAAGAGACTGGGAGGAGGGGTTTTAAACCATCTGCACAGACAGGAAACAAAAACATGCAAAAAATGGCTGTTGAGTTCACAAGAATTAACTGGTCTTGTATTCTGTAATCAGGGTGGTTATGGCTTGTTTAATCCTCCACAGTGAGTTTCCTTAGTACGTTAAATTTCATAAGCCAAGCATGTTGCAAAGTAAGAGATAAATTATCAATTACTATTCAATTCTTGGCTCTTCAGAGCAACTCAGAAGGAAATCTTTCCACAGACCCTCCAAAATCCTTATAGGTAGCTGGTGAAGTTTACAGATTAGCAAGACCTTGGAAAACAGAATCTGAAACCCAGTTCTACAAGTCTTTAGGCACCATAGTCCCATTAAGTCCCATATTCAGACAGGCACCTAGTTACAAGTAATTTGTATTTCATTAGGATTTGGAGTGAGAATCTCTCAAATTTCCAAAGCCACAGTTCCTCTCTGTCATGAGGATTACATTGACTGTAATCCTCATTAGGAAATCACTGCACAAGTTCAGACACAGAACTAGTCCTCTGCACAACAGTATTACTCATCAAGGTGGAAACTCAGATGGTGACAGCTGCACATCACCCATTTGATTAATAAGAAACTCAGAACATCTACCAAGTTATTTTGCATTGCAATTCAAGGCAAGAGAAAGCAGAATATTGCCTGTGGAACTGACCTATCATTTCTTGCTGCATTGTCTGCAGGGATGTTGTAATTGCACTGGAGCAACGATCTGACATGTTACGGCCCAGGCCTTCCTCGATGTGTTTATGGAGCTCCTGACAAACAAAGAGTTATTAAGATTAGAATAAACATGGCTAAGATGCATGCTGAAGGTACTAGAGCTTCATGGTTAAAAAGACCCTCCCAGAACAGGAGCACACAATGTCTGCCCAGTGTTCTAATATCAATTTCATACTTCCACCCATTTTTCAGTGAAGGGGATGAAAAGGCAAATTAAAAAAAAAAAATCTCACATGGACTCTTTATTTTAAGAAAAGTTTTGCTCAATCTATATAATATGATATATAACATGTGTATCATATTATTAATGAGATTATTAAAACAACTGAAGTTTTAGCTCATATCCTAGCTGGAAGATTGTCAAATATCTCAATGAGCTGGCATAATTACTGACTCAGAGCTAAAAAACGTCTCTTAAATTGCTTAAGCAACCTGCAGGAAGCAAACATCACTTACACTCTTGTACACTTTAAGAACTACTTGAGACGGATGGAAGTCTGCTTGGTATTCATCTACCAACACTGAGAGCCGTCTGATTTCTTCTGCCATTGCATTTGACACCTAGAAAAACAGTGCAGGAGAGAAAATAAAGCTTCTGAAAGCATTTCTTCTCTTCCCATCTGTAACTCCCACATTTCTAGTACTTTGAAGCTTTGTCAGCACTGTGCATTTTCCCCACTATGCTGGTAGCTGTTTCAGATAATCTAGTTTTCTGCAGCCACTAGTCCTTACCTGTCTCTCCACCTCTTCTGTGATTTGTTTGATTTTCCGCTTGTAGTCTTGAGTAAGGAGCTCCAGCTGTTTGTCTATAAAACCTAGACGATCCTGTCGTTCCTCTCGCATTTCCAGACAGTAAACTCTGGTGGAAAAAACCCCTGTGTCCATCAAAATGCCAGATAAATGCATTTTTGATCTATAAATATATTTGAATTCCAGAAATAAGACAGATTCTCCTGCCCAGTAACAACACATGTCAAAATCTGCAATAGATTACACAGTCATGGCACAGGACAAAAAAACGGTCCTTTTCTCAATACTTCCACAATTCACTAGAAGCAAGACCACCAGTATATGTTCTTTTTGCTCCCAAAACCACTGTATTCTGCTTTGCATTTCAAAAGCCCATATTCCCTTACATCTCTCCCAGAATACAAACTGCAGTTATGCAAGCACCAAGCACCAGCTCTCACCGCTGTTCCTGGGCAGCAACATGCACAGAGTCCATGATGAGCCGAACATCTTCCGCAATCTGCTTTGCTCTCACCGTATGCTGCTCAAATTTTGTTTTCACTGCTGACTGGGAGATACATTCCTGCATACAAAAGGCAGCCCAAGATTAGCAGCAGGCAGGAGCACACTAACACAACTTCTCTTTCCTGTATGATCTATTTCCAGTCTTTCAGGAGTAAAATCTAGCCAGAAGGTCAGCACACATTTGCTCACCTCAAACCTTCTCTCGAAGCTCTGAAACTCCAGCATTCTTACTTGAAATCCATCTGCCAATGCTCCACCTGAGAGAAGGAAAGCACAAAACAGCTACTTAAATTTTGAGAAAGCAATCAGATGCCAGACATCAGGAAATGCTCCTGCTTTACACTGAAGCCAATGCAAAAGTGCTGCTAAGTCATCTCTTCAGTTGCAATTGCCTTATTAACAATTTGGCCTTACCCCAAATTAACACGTTTTTTGAAACAAGATATTCTCTATTTTCTTCCCTATAAGTAAACGGCAAGTTTCTGCTAGCTTTCCTCACCTCCTTCTGGCATCCCTTGAGCCTTTTGAATCCTGGCATTCAGCACTTCTTTTGCAGACACAAAGAAAATTCGATCTCCTGCCTGGGCTCGATCCACCACACCCAGCTCATCTACCAGGAAACTGGTACACCGCTCCATGTGCTGCCGGCGCACCTGAGAGATAACCAGGATAAACCACACGTGTTAAATCCACTTTAGCCACCTCTTCAAGGTTAGACCAAGCACCGAGATGCCCTCTGCTGGTCTAAGCTATCAAAAGAGCAAGAAAAAAAAAATTTGCTATTTTATGGGATTTTCCAGAGGTTATCTTAAGTGGTCTGACTTCAAAAGGCCCCTGTGAGACTCTTGATTTCCTGCTCAGAAATTTCAAGAGTCATGTCCTGGTCACTGGTCTATGCTCCCTCTAGTCTCCACACTAAGGTGATAAAAATCCAAACTGTAGAACATTCTCATAATAGCACTGTCCTCAAGGATCCTCAAGGATCAGAATGAAAACAGACTCTGTAACATTCATGCAAACAGTATTTTAAATGCATCACAAACCTCTTCCATGTATTCTGGTTCAGAGGCAGAAGCATCCCAGCGGTTATTTAAAATAAATATATTGGGTCGAGATAGACGTTCATTCACCTTGTGAAAGAATTGCTTCTCCTACGGAAAACGAAACAAAACCTCTTTAGATTAATGCATCAAATATTTTTAACCTTTAGCTAAATTAATTGAACAAGTGGATTTGCACATACAGTTTGCATCAATGTTGATTCAGAATTTGCCACCAGGACAAATACGTCAGCATCGAGACAGAATTTGTCAATCCAGCTGTCCAGCTCTGTGGTTACATCAATGCCAGGGCTAGCAATAAAGAGAAATGAGATATTACTGTGCCATGAATACAGCAAAAACAGAATAAATTAAGTTAATAAGAACTTTTCAGAGCATTTATTTCTCATGTCAGAGCTACACTGCCCTGAGGTGACACAGTATAGGTTAAAAGGAAGTAATGACCAAGAAAATCTCACTGTTAATTATAGCAAAGGACTTTGGTCACTGTCTTAGATGACAACAGGGTCAATTATCTTGAAGTTTGTTAAATATATATTTGAAACCTTTTCTGTAATTAGTCTGTGATAAGCAGCAAAGGAAAGAAAGCTATTTCTCACCTGTCCATCAGCACCAGGTCGTCCTTTAAGAGAGAACATTTGGAATTGGGCCACATCACACTGACTAGGCTGCCAGCATTCAGATGTTCATCCTGATGAAGGGCATGAGCCAGCTGGTTTACTGTCTATGAAAAGATGGAAATAACATTTCCTGTATGCCAAGACCCAGTAACACAATAATCTCCCCTTCACAGACAATTTAAGATAAAGCCCAAGTCCAAATTGTTTTCTCCCTGGAAGGTTTTCCACACAAAACCTTCTTGAATGGCCTAACAAAAAGGCAACTGTTAGTGAGAGTTTTTAACAGATTTTTACTGTCAGGAAAGGCTACTGAGGAATTATCAGGAAGTCTGTGATTTTAGCAGTCATACAAAGCTCAAAACTTCCTGAGTCATTGTTGCCTGCTATCACTAACATATACAACATATCATCCTTTTCATAAAATGAACAAGTCTCCACCCTGCAATTCGCTTCATTCCTTACTGCCTACATCTAACAAAGACTCATTCTTCATCTCCACTCCTTTAATGATTAAAATCCTTGACTGTGAAATTTAATTTTCTTGTTTCTTCCCTTTTCTGACATTTCTGAAGAGCTTTTAACCTTATGCTTAAGGAAATTGTACCTTAACACTCTTCTTTTCCTCTGAGCCTTCAGTCAGCAGGAAAGCCTCATGTCCATCTGTCCCTTCTACACGCAAGAAGCAATTAGTGGTGTGTCCAATTCCTGAAGGAAGAACTTTGTCCCACAGCATGGCATTTATCACAGTGCTCTTCCCATTGCTTGTCCTGCAGTCAGGTTAAGGATGGTGTTTCAGGCTTCTGAGAGCCAGATGTGCTCATTTTGATATTACAAAAAGCAAGTTCTCTAAAGCCAAGCTGTATCGGAGCCATTAACAATTTAGGTGCCTAATTTGCAGAGGCAACCTGCAAAAAGACTTCTCTATTTCCTCATTTTAAGAATTCTTCAAATTGAAGAATTACATGATACAATATTTGTTTCCAATTTACAAAAGCACCTATACCAGGAACATGCACATTACAAGCAAAAGCTAAAGCACTAGTGTTTCTATAAATATTTTTTACTGGCTACAATACTCAAATGCTTTGCTGAGTGAGGAGCGTAGGCAACACCAGCACGTGACTCACCTCCCAAAAAAGGCAACTTTCATATGTCGTCTTGCCAACACTTCACTAATACCACTGACTTTTGACAGGTAGCCTTTGACTTCCAGTACCTGCTCTTCTGTGGTGACAGGATCAAGCTCGACATTCTTGTGTGTTTCTAAAAATCAAAACAGATCACATCTCTGAATGCCAGAAGCCATCTGGGTCAGTCCTGGGTGAAAGCCCCCTCTGTGATGGTAACACACAGAACTGAATGTTTATGGTGATCTTGACACAGGCAATGACACCCTGAGGCAATTCTGCACCAGCATTTATCAACGGGCCTCTTTTGTGTGTCTAATAACCATTCCTATTCTTGTGACTGCCTTGAACAGAACAGCCAACACTACAAACAGTCCAGCACCCTTAGAGATAAAATCTGCCTGTGCCTTAAGCTGTTAAAGCCAATTACTGGGGTACATTACGTGTCAGTAGCAATGTCTGCAGGCAAGAATACTGAAAGGATTATAGGCAAAAAAAAACCCCTTTGGTGTTGTGTAATTAATTAAAAATCTACCAAACATAAAAACAAAGCATAGCTGCCTAATTAGCTCAGTTTCTTAACATGCATGAACTTCTCGTCTTCAAAATCTGAACCTGAACTCTACTCAAATTCAACAAAATAATTTTCAGTTTTTCTTGCAAACATGAACATACAGACATGCAGGTAAAAATACACACAGCTTCAGCAGTGCCATTTAACTGATTGAGGGGGTTTAGCTGTGTGTGTGTGTTTGGGGAAACTGTAGGTGGGCAGAGCATTGTTACACACCTGCAGTTCAAGAACTCAGCTTACCTTCCAGGAACAAGGAGCTCTCGTTGATGTATGCAGCCAGCTGCTCAAAGATACCATTGATTTTCTTCTTTGCAGTGACAAAATGTTTAAGTGGAGAAGCATTTACCTCAGCCATGTGTCTTTTATCCTTCTTCACTGCAACTATTGAGTTGGAACGAGTAAACAACAGGGACATTGCGCTACAGGGAAAAATCCAATGAAGACCAGTGTCACCAAGTGCCAACAGCAATCCAAGGGGGTGTAGTGACAGGACAAGGGGGAATGGCTTCTCACTGCCAGAGGGCAATGTTAGATGGGATATTGGGAAAGAATTCTTCCCTGTGAGGGTGGGGAGGCCCTGGCACAGGGTGCCCAGAGAAGCTGTGGCTGCCCCTGGATCCCTGGAAGTGTTCCAGGCCAGGCTGGACAGGGCTTGGAGCAACCTGGGATAGTGGAAGGTGTCCTGCCCACGGCAGGGAGTGGCACTGGATAATTTTTAAGGTCCCTTCCAACCCAAACCACTCTGTGATTCTGTGATCCAACCGAGCATCCTTACAAGAACTAGATAAATAAGCATTTTAAAAATTATCTTCTTTCTTTTAAAAGAATTTTTTCCACTTTATACAACTTATATATCGGGAAAAAATTAAAAAACCTCTTTCTTTCTCCCTTCCAATAAACAGGCTCGCAGTAATCACTCCTCCCCGTCCTCCACTTACTTTCAGGATGAGTTACGTTTTCACAAGTCAGGCATGGCCAGCTTGAGGCCCTCTCGAAGACAAACGGCAGCAGTTTTCCCTGCCTGCTCTCTCGCCCCGGCCGGACTCCTTCTTCCCGCAGCTCCTTCAGCGACGCTGAGCCCAGCCGGTCTCGCCCCTGTGGCAGAGCGATGAGGATGAGGAACGCAGCTCACCGAGCTCCGTCACGGCTTTGTTCCCCCGCTATCCCGGGGAATCTCCGGGCTCTGCTCCCCCACCATACCGGGGATGCTCTGGGTTGACGCTCCTGACGGACGCCGCCGCCTCGCCCTCAGCCCTCAGGGGCGGCGAAAAGGGCGGGAAACGCCCTCCCTGTGCCCCCTCAGAGCCCTGCCCCAGCGGGTCCGACACTCACCCGCCCCTGCTCATGGCCCTGCCCCTATCTCTGCTGCTCGGCAGGCGACCCCCAGAGAGACCGGCCCGGCCTGGCGCAGCCTCAGCTCCCCTCGGCCCGGCCCCGCCCGGGGCTCACCTTCACCGCCGCTCCCGCACGGCCGCCATGTCAGCCCGCGGCGCCGTCACCCGCGAGGCGCGATGAGTACGTCACCGCACTGCGCCGCGCGCGGGGCATGCTGGGAGCTGTAGTTCCGGCCCTCATGGCAGGCCGCTATGGCGGCCCGGGCCCCTCAGGAACCGAGCCACGGACCGTGTGACGGGAAAGGGTTTAATGCGAGTTCCCCACGCTCCAACCGTACAGCTCGGCAACGCCCACCACCCAACCGGCCCGAGGAAACACAAGAAAATAAGGAAAAAACCCCAACTGCTGAATAAATACATAATACACATTGTAGACATCTCGACAACGGGCTTATCAATGCCTTCGTTTGGTAACAGACAGTTCTGGAGTTCACGTTATAGGATTTAGTACAGTTTTACTTATCAAATTATTGCCCCTGCCTGGATTTTTCTCTCCTGGGCAGATGTGAGTGTGAGGCCTCGAAATAGAGCTGAAAAGCTCAAGGAAAGCAGTGAGGAGAGCTGTATTTCCCTTCCTCAGGCACATTCCAAACAGGTACAGCTCCTGCCAGAACTTACCTGTCTAAAGCTATTCTGCCTCATTCGAGTGACCCATCCCACAAGAAGGGACCCTTTCTTACCATTTCTACCCTGACAATCAGGCAGCAGAAGCTGGAGACACACACAACTAAAAGGCATTTAATTTTTTTTTTTTTTTACTAAGGACAATCACTATATAAATTTACTGCTTGTGAAACACTCTAGTCTGGCATAATGGTGTCTGATGAGCAGAGCAGGTATCTCACAGGCACAGGCAGGAAAGGTTGCTGCCCCTTCCCTCTCTAACCACAAGTCTAGTCTAGACATATTTTTACACCTTCTAGTTCACCACAATCGCTCAGCACTTCCCAACCACTCATTTCTACCAGCCTTGACCCCACTGGAGAAGTTTCTGCAATGGAGTGTTTTGGTTTTCAATCTCAAATAATAGAAACACTGAATAATTATTTCCTCTAAGAGCCAACAAACAGCTCTTTACATCTAATGTGAATGGGCCATCAAAAAAAACAATCTCTGACAATTCCAATCAGGCCACCAAAGACCACTGGGACCTCTGGGTTGATATCCAGAGATTGATCAGAGTTTTTGACAATCATAACATGGTATAGAACAGAGACAATTTCACAGTGAAGCCCTCCTGACTGACGTAGTTTTTCCCAGCCTTCCCTTTCTTAGACTAAATCAACATATTCACATGGCCTGAATTTGTGTGGGTATGTCTGCTGCTCTTAGCTGGAGAAACAGAAGGTTGGGGGACTTTTATCTCTTCAGTCTAATCCCAGAGGTAAAGCATCATCAGAGGACCTTCCTTTAGGTAACCAGAAGCACCTATATTGCCACTGCTGCCGCTTTGAACTTCGTGATTTGCTTGCAAAGACTGCAAAGAGGTAAGGAATCAGATGATCTTCAGGCTTTTACTACTGAGTTTCATCTGGTGTGACATTTAACTGTTATGACTCCTGGAGTCAGCTCCCTGATTGGTTTATATTTGGAATAATGTCCAGGAATTGCTGTCTAACATCCAGTCCCATATATGCTGTGGATGAAAACAGGCTTCCAGGTTGTAACTTGCCTCCAAAAGGCTGGATTTCCAGTCCAAAAAGGCATTTCTTAAAGCCAATCAATCACTGATGAAGGTTCAAGTAAATGGCACTTTCAAGAAACAGCGGATGAGGAGAAGAATCAAAAATGAAGGCACAACATCTCCTTTGGACTTCTCCAGCAATACTCCTAGATATTACCTGCAGTATCAGAGAGGGAGATCTTCCAGCAGTGGAGTCTTAGAACATCATTAAAAATCAATATCCAAATAGCTTTCAACGATGCCTTAGAAACCCTCAGCAGCATTCCCTGTTTCCACTCATAGTCAGCAGTGAGCACAGCCAGGGAAAGGTCCCTCCTGGGAAGCATGGCTCTAGGGGTCAAGAAAGGACACTGCTATGTAGCGAGTCCCTTTGGTGGTTGCAAGACCCTCGTGGTAGTGGGTCAGGCGTCCTGGATGCATGAGGGTCCAGCCTTTCCGTGGGGCTCGAATGGAGCAGTTGTAGCGCAGGAACCGACAGCCTCCTCCCTGGGGGGAACACAAGAGACACGTCAGCTTGGAAAAAGCACCTCAGGGAAGGGATCCCTGCCTTCTCTTGACAGCACTTCTGAAAATGTAAGAAGGTGCTTGCGGAATCTCGTGTGTTCTGATGCATTTAACAATTTCTTTCCTAGCCCAGCCCAGTCATTAATTGTAATCCTTGGTGTGAAGAAGGATTGGGAAGGGTTTTCAGCTGCTCCAGGGGCTGTGCTGCTCTCCTGACCCCCTGGCACACACTCACCTCATAGTCAATGCCAACTCTGTTCAAGGCAATGTTGATGGTGAAGGTGGAGGCATCGTGGTGAGGCACTAGGGATGGCTGCTCGTCAGGTTTGTAGCGAACCACAAAGGCCAGCTCAAACTGGGTCTGTGAGAGAAGAATAAAGTGTTACAGGGCTATAGTGCTCTGTGGCTCCCGAGCTTTTTGTCACAATTTCAGTGTGACACTGAAATTGCATCCCACTGCTAAGGGAGAAAAGCAACAATCAGGCAGAATGTCATTGAGAAATTGCATCTTTCCTAATGCACATACTTATGTCACACTGCAGGGTCAGTTCCTCTGGACTGGGAAGTAGTGTGTGTATTGCTGGAGGATTCTGGCAGTCTTGTCACAAAGCTGTGGCTGAAGGAGGTGTTAACCATGAGTTTTGATGTTAAGGTGGACCTACCTTGGTGT
Source organism: Lichenostomus cassidix (assembly GCF_008360975.1). Classification (NCBI taxonomy): domain Eukaryota; kingdom Metazoa; phylum Chordata; class Aves; order Passeriformes; family Meliphagidae; genus Lichenostomus; species Lichenostomus cassidix. Next base: position 4,795,770 of record NC_139501.1, read on the forward strand.
AGTATCCTGGGTACAGTTTCTCTGTGATAGGTGCAATATAGTCCAGAAGAAACTTATACCATTCTCTTTCAAAGCCAATTTGGTTCATGTGTATGTCAATAGTTGGGACATTCTCATAGCCTCCTTGTATTCTGCTGTCCTGAAATAGAATCAAAATAAATACCCATAAGGATAGGAGCCTTGGAGTACAGGAATGAAAAGTTTGTTTCTGGTAACTACAAATAAATATGATGTTTGTTTATCAGAATTTGCAGGATGGAAAACTCATTTCAAACAATAATTAAAACCTAGGGGAAACAATACTACCATCAGAAAGGCTGAACACTGGAACTTCAGAGGATACTAAAGAGGACTCAGGGAAAAATCAGAGTTAATCAGGAGCAAAATTAAAGCATTTTCTCCACTCTCCTGGTTTAATTTGGGACCTAATGCCTTCCCACAGGAGGCACAGCTCCCACAGATATGCACAGAAAACAGTGTGACCCAGAACTTAAGAGCTCCTGCTTTTACTTACCGTGTTGTCACCTGTGGACCACTGGCCATAATGTTCCATTTCTTCCACCAGCTCATCACAGGCAATGTCAGTGAATATGGGGAACCAGTAAACATCTGGGCAGGGCTGTGGATAGTAGACAGGTGAGAACAGCAGAAACAAGAACAAGTGTTTGAGGCAAAAGAAGTAAGGCTAAACTGAGTGTAGATTGAGCAAGTTTAAGCAGAAAGAAACTAAAATATTGAGGATAGAAATTTGTCTTCTGATTTATGTGCCCCACTTCCACTTCAGAGAGCTGGAGATGTACTTCTAGGAAAATTATTTGACTCTAAAAATACTTTCAAGGTCACGTTTCCTGTGCCGAACTGCTTATTTCTGAGAATTACAATAATGATGATAAAAGCATTGTCCCAATGCTCATCTCCCATTCTGATGGATAAGAGTGATGTTTTCTTACCATTTCTACCAACTTCCCTTTCAGAGCTGCTGTGTAGTTTGGATGGATGTACTTTTCTCTCCAGTCCTGCAATTAAAAGATAAGCAAACAAGTAAATTCTGTGGGGCCCCTGCTTAAAGAAGTAATAACAGGCCAGACCCTCATGAAAGCAGTATTTCACTGCTTTGAAGATCCATATGTTATGAATCCCAAAAACACCTCTCTGTGCCTATGCTCCTCATCCCACCTGAAAGACACCATTATTACAAAGCCTGGACTTGCCATAGTGGTGAAGCTAATATCAGATCTTCCCACATTGCTGTGCCTGCTGGGTATGCAGGTTATCTCACCTCAGGATTGCTGAATATTTGCCAGAGGTCATTGTGGAGGTGATTTGTCTGGTAATTCTCCAGGGACAGGATGTGTCCAAACTGATGCCGGTTTGTCAGGTACATAAAGACTCCCTGCAGGACAGAGAGAAATAATAAAGGCCTCATATTTCTGTGAGCCACCATGAAACCAAGCACTGGACAGTTCTCCAAGCTGTTCATTTACTCTTTCTTCCTCCTGTGGGCTTTCAGTTTTATTTCCACCCTGAATATGAGAAACTTTGAAAAGTTATAGCCTGTGACAGTAATTCTGTGTCCTGTCAGCCAGGGCTGGAAGGAGAGAACAGATGCTGTGGAATTAGGGTCTTCCTTCTTATCCTGTCAACCACATTTAGTGCAGCCCTGAAAAGGCCCAAGGAAAAAAATGTTATCCACACTTAGTGATCCATGGCTACGCATGGTTTCACAGCAAGACAGAAACCTCAGGCTGTTCCAAAGTCTGCACTGTACTGACCAGTACCAGTTCACCCTGTCCCTGCCCTGGCAGAGCTGAATGCCTTGAAACTCCTTAATCCTGCACCCTCCACCCTGGCATGCAGCTCTCCCCTGCCAGCCTCTCTCCTCGACTGACCTGATTCCGAACGTTGTGGCAGAAAGCCATGTCAGCATCCAGCTTGCCGCTGTGGAACAGATCTCCCTGGTCAAGCTCCAAGCGCAGAGTCTTGCCTTTAACCATGTAAACACTGCTGATGTAGGGAACATTCCAAAGGCCGCTGAAACAAAGGGGAAGGAAAGGGAGACTTGAAATACCACTAAAAGAGATACTGCTGGACTTAATGACAGGCAGCACTGGAGCATCAGCCAGGTTTGCCTAAATGAGCCAACTCAGAACAGCTGGGAGAAACCATACCAATAGAGATTGTCATTCCAGAAAAAAATCACTTATATTGCCCAGAGCTTTTAAGCTGCACAAATGCTAGTCTACTGTGAAAGCAATAAATTGCCACGGTATGTTTTTGCTAGGGACATAATTAATGGCTTGAACCTCCTCTGAGAGAGATCAACATATTTTTTCCAGTGATTTAAAGAAACTGAACCAGCCAAAAGTGCATAAGCTGATTTACAGTATTTATTGCACATACAATGGCTTGTAAAAAAGAGGGTCCCTCAAGAATATGAATGAACCAACAATTCTATTTTGTGAATCTTCCATTCAAGGATCACCTAGTATTTTCTGAATATTTATCTGACAGAGATTAAGCAGCACTTCACAGGATTTTAAGGATCACACTAACTATAATAGGAAAGGTGAGAAAACATGACGAGTAAAATGAGATTATTTGAACAGTCAGCACTCTCAGACCCTCACTCTGCTCATAAGAAAATCTGCCCCAAGTATGTTCTTGTCTCTGCTCAGGGGAGAACATAAAGCAGCTTCCAAATGGGAGCAGAGACTTCTTTTCCTTTCATATACATGAAGACAGTTGTGCTCTCTGGTTCTTTGACATTAGTTTGATGATAATGTGCTGCAGCAAGGTTTACATTTGAGGGATTATGTCAGTGAAAAGCTCTCTTTGCATACTCACACTCTCCGCCTTTGAACAATATCCACATAATCTTCTGAGCGGGCATAGTATCCATCAGGGCTCAGAGCTCCCCAGAAATTGGACCACAGCTTCTCATGGCGGCTTACCAGGGGGGCAATCACCAGCCTGGCAGCATGAAGGAAAAAGGAATTGCAGGACAGGATGTTACCACAGGAAGAAAAGGAAAATATTTACAAACTACAGGACTGTTAGTAAGAACTATTTCCTCCCTCACTTATAACTGTTCTGTTAACTCTGTTGGAATGAAATGCCACCTGAGAAAGGGTAAATATGGTCCCAATCTCCTCTCTAACTGCACCCTGTGCCAGGTTTGTTAGAATCCAGATTGTTCTAGTGACTACATAAAAACAAAGCTAAGGATGATTTACATCCCCTGCCTAAAATCCAGGGATTACAACTACAGTAAAAAAAAACACATAAGGGCTGTTTGGCTAATATTCCATCTCTGGCACAGCTCTCCTGGTTCCCTACACATCTCAGGGATGCACACTGTGTTCCTCAAGTGAGATGACCAGTAAGCATTGCTCAAACCAAAGAACTCACTTGTTCTGTTCAATCAGGATCCTCAGAGTCTCTGTGTTCTTCAGAACCACCTCAGCATCCAGGCTAAAGTAATAGTCACAGTCAGGATCCTTCCTGCACAAATCCCTGCAGCCAAAGAACAGAAAAGTCACATCCTAAAACAGAGCAAGACAAGGGACCAAGAATTCCTTCACTCTGTAGTCTAGAGGTCTTCTGGGTGCTCAGAAAAGTTGGGTTTAAAGTAGCAACCCAGAGGGCCAGCATAGTACAATCAGATTCAGTATCCAATAGCAGATACAGAGACACAGCCAAAATCACATTTAGCAAACTGTTTCCTCAGCTCAAACTGAAGATGTTCCCATTTACAGCTGGCCCAAATCCACACCAGAGCTCAAACTTCCTAATCATAGACAGGAAGATACTCTCACACTAGTTCTTAGTTTTACTACAACACTCCTTCTTTCAGAGATATCCTTTGTGCTCTGTGGCTGGATATATAGATGAGGGCAGGAGATACAGGGTTATCCTTCTGTCAGAACAAAGGACCAGTGAGAACTTAAGTTTCTGAAACTGGAGAAAGTGAGCTGGTATGAAAGCTGATTTTTTCCCAATATATATGGGCATCAGAGTTAATGCTAGAAAAATGGAAAGAAAAGGGTGACAGAAAGAAACAGGAGCAATCACTTGACAGGGATGACCCTCAAAAAACAGGTGTCTTAGTTTGGACATGAGCTGTCTCTGGTGGCTATCATGTTTGGCCTCTTCACTTACATGCCCAAGTTACGTGCCTCAGCATTCTCCACCTCATCCTCTGGTCCAATCACTTTGATAGTGAGATATTCTTTGCCATGCTCTTCTACAAAAGAATCCACCTCTGTTGAGTGATGTTCCTCCTAATGCAAAAGTAAGGAAAAAGAGGTAAGATGGACTCATCTTACAGCCTCCTGTTCTTGAAAATGGGTAGATGGGCAACAGCTCTTCCCACTTCCACACCTTTGGAGCTATCTTATGGGTGCCATTGCATGTAAGTACTGTGATTGCAGAGCCCAGAAGTCTAGCCCAAAGTTGCAAAGGTGCCTAGAGGAGAAGGTGTATATTTTCCCCATGTTTGCTAAGGCCATCACAAGCCAACTTCACTTACATGGTTGTGAATGAAGAGCTGGATTCGTTGCTTTGGGTAATGAAGGTTTCGAAGCCGCAAGAAAAACTGGGAGAGGAAGGGGGTGGGCTGCTCGATGAAAATGCCAATCAGAATCATTGGCAATGCCTCATCCTACATTCAGGGACAAGAGGAGAGAAGTGGTGACTCGTGTTCCACATCAGACACATAAGATCCCATTATAATTGTAAGACTTGTTCTGAGAGCTTTGAATAGACACATCAGCCTTACCTTAAACCCTGTGAGGCTTCGCAGACCTTCATCACACACAGTGCAGCCAGTTTCAAATGTCCATATTTGAGGAATGTAGTTTCCCAGGTAGTTCAGCTGCAGCTGCAAAAGGCAATTTGCCACATTATGTACAGGGCAGGGGAGTTTCTTTGTGTGCACCCCCACTGTGGGATCACATTTCAACTTCATTTACCTTCTCAGTGAACTAAAGCATCTGAAAAGCATGACAGCCTGAGGGTCCAACTACATGTGAATCTTTGAACCAGACCCATCTTGCTGCTGTGGGCCTGGACTACTTATTGTTTCTCAAATATAAATGCACACAGAGAAAGTTAATAAATGTGAAGGCAGAAACTGATCCATCGAGCCTAAAGGGTCACATTGCAACCAACACAGACCAAATATTTCTCTCAGGACAGTCCACTTACCTTGGTGGGTCCATTTCCATGGATCACCACAGGCAGAGTGTCATATAACAAGTTTCTTGCTCTCACTCGCGAGTTTTCAAACTTCAGAACTATCTCATCTGGAAATGACATTGGCATCATGTTAAGGCTTTTACTGATAATTAGAAGCACAATACCTCATTTATACTGAAAAACTGCTGAAAGATGGAAGTGTGGACATGGATAACTGTGAACAAGTAGTTTAAGGGCTACAGACCAAATCTGTAAAGGAGGAAAAGATACTCAGAATGATCCTGTGAGGTAACAGGAGGATGGCTGGGAAGCTGGACAATGACTGGGAATTGGCAGAAGCCATTCTGAAACATTCTTTCAAAACTGGCATTGACAAACTGTGCAGTGAGAAACAGCTACTGGTGACAGGCAGAGCTATTGAAGGGAGGACTTAGGCCCTTCTCACCTAAGTGTTCTATGCACCTGATGTCTGTCTTTGTCACCCCTCACAAAAGTCCACCCTCCTGGCAGAGATCATCCAGGATGTCACCTCAGCACAACCACACAAAATCCTTTGCAAAAAAGACTAGCACAGATACAAGCTGCACTCTATCATAGTTATAACGAGCACAGGAGCCAAAAACTACACTGCCATTATCACTAATTACCTGACCAGAATAAAGATGGAATGGTGCAAGACTGAAAACATTAGGCAGTATTGTCAGGAGAATAAGTGAATCCCTCTTGCAAGGACTAGCAAAATCAATCAGATCAGAAGCCTGTACAGTCAGTGAGTGCTCACAGGCATATCTGGCTGCTTCTCACCTCCAATGGCATTCCAGCATGGTTCTGAAGCGGAAAGCCAGGCAAGCCCTAGGCAGGGCTGTGTGTTATTACTTGCATTGGAAGTCCCTCCCAGTTTCAATCCCCAAGGCTAATGCAATCCGACATGCTTGGAGATCAAAGTGGCAAGGAGGTGTAAAATGAAAAACCTGACCTGCATTCCCTGAAGTGGAGAAGGAATTGCAATGAGAACCTAGCTGGTCACAGTGGAATTGCAAACAAATCCCAGAACTTTGGCAGAGACTTTTACTAGAGCTTGTTCTGTGGGGAGAGGCATTTCTGAAACACAATCCCTTCAGCCACAATTTTATTTCTGGTGCCAACAAGCAGTTGCATTCCAAGGAGAAATGAGCTTCCTCCTTCCATCTCACCTAATGCTCCATTTAGGTTTTGGAAGATCCGGCTTCTTTGGTCTAGACTGATGTTGATACTTTCCTTTAAAAGAATTAGATAAATAACCCTAATTAGAACACAGAAGGCATCTATTCTTTACATGCAACAGAACAAATGCTCAGCGAAGATATATGCCATTTATATAGTCATTTGCAAACTCTCCAAGCTCCGAAGCCTAAAACACTCCCAGATAATTGTAATTTTCATTCAAATCTGGGAAAATTCACCATTTTCCAGAACAATGTAAATATATTCTATTAGGCAAATCTATGCAAACACCCTCTCCCCCTTTTTAAAGCTGCTGTGCATATGAGTGAAGTAGACTTACACAGTCATATAAACCCCACAATACATATAATACACAGAAATGCCAGATAGCAAACCCATCTGCTGTGAAAAGTTTCTTGCCTTCTATCCACAGAGCAAATGTGACCCCAAGTACCAGTGTCAAACCAGAGGACAGTAAGATGCAATGTCAGCTTGTGCAAACTTTTTTTTTTAATCCCCTGCTGCAAGTCTGAGTCTGACTTACCAGAGTTCTGTGTCCCTGGAGGGATCTATTAAGACTGATTACTGGAAAGGACAGCAGGGTGCTAATGTCCGCTGTCTGAGTGCCAAGTCAGGGGAGTTACTCAGCCCTTGTGTGGCACAGAGCCAGAACTGCAGATGAGAACATTAAAGGAACTGCTCACATTAAAGTATCACAGGGCATACTCAGATTTGGGGAACTAAAAGAGCCCAGCTGTTCTAAATTTTCTACCAGCCTTGCTGGTAAAAAACGGCAAGTCTTTCTCTTAACTAGTCTGATAGCAGTTCCCTATTTCAAATGCTTCCTCTTGATTTGTAAATTGTAACAGCAATCTATATACCCTTACCCTTTTTTCTGGATCCAAGAAGATATTTGTATAGAAGAGCTGGTCACTGTCATCATCCTGTCCTTTCCACTCCTCCACAAGCTTCTTCAGGTTTGGAGCATAACCTATGAAGCCTGTGGGAATAAGTATGATGAGGTGTTTCAACCCAGATGACCAAGAAGTGGAAGTACTCCTGTATACATGTACTTTCACTTCTCTCACATGAAATCTCACTACATCCTGTGCTGCTGCACAGACTCATCAACTTTCAGTTTGCTTTGCCACTTCTCCCAAAGGTCAAATAGGAGCAGAAAGCTGAAAGAGGTTCTCAGCTGAAAGCAAGCTCTGTGTCTCACCTCCAGAACCCAGGAAGCGCTTTCCATCTCGCACCTGAGGATACTTGGCTTCCAGCTTTCTGTCAGGATAAATGTAATTCTCTGCTGAGAAAACCACCTTGCTCTTGGCTTGTTTGAACTTCTTCAGCAGTTCTGTGGGGCCTGAAGCAAAGAGCACATCATAGCTAGAGAAAGAGACAAAAAAGGACAAAAGGAATGGAGTCAGAAAAACCGTCAGTGAGAAAAGTTTCTAGAAAGAGCAAATTCTTTGGAAATCCCTTTCTTTTAGTTTTGTTTAACAGTATTACATTTTTTGTAATGCAACTAATTAAAGTGCAGTCTTATTCATATGCTGGGCATACAAAAAGACACTGAGACTCCAAACCATCCATTTCTCTCTTCACGTTTCTCTGGCAGACTAATTTTTGGCTCTCAGGATGGGCTGCAGCCTATCTCACATTATAAAATAAATAACTCTGGAAAGAAAGGCCAGCCTAGTTCAATAGGAATTGTCTGCTCATTCTGTGCAGATAGAAGCCAAATTCCACTGTGGCAGAATCAGGTACAACAGTATCAACTTCATGCAGGAATTGGCATCAGACCTTCCCAACTGCCACGGATGCAGCTCTGAGTGGTTCTTAGGAAATTACAGAGAATTCAGGGGGAAAAAACCAGAGATTTGGACACACTTTTCGAAAGTAATCTATTTCACAGTTCATTTCTTCTCAGTGAGAACTGTCCAAACAGCCTTAAGACTCAGTTCAGGGAAGTTCTTTCCAACCATTACCTTTCTACAAAAAGGATGATCAAGTTCTCCTTGTCCGCATACTGCTTCAGAGCTGACTTCAGCAGACGGACCTTCTGCCCACCTCCAGCTGGCTGCTGCTCATCTCCACCCTGCCACTCCTCATCCAGCCCCAGCACCTGCACAGCAACAGGCACAGGGTCACCTTAACAAGGCACTTTCCCAGCAAGGCTCACAGGAAAGCACCAGAACCCACATTTGCACTGGTCCTGATAACTCCCAGTGCAAACCACAGCAAAAATAACAGCCCCAGGACAAATAGACTAGGCAGGTTTTGATCCACTCTCTGGGCTGGACAGTCAGAGTTACACGTAGCACCATGACAAAGCACTCCTAGCCACAGGAGCACACTCTGTACTGTGTGTCTTGGCAGTGCAATGGAAAAGTGCCACGAGGCTCCCTTGAGCAGCAGTTATGGATCTCATCCCAAGCCAACCCTCAGGATACTGCAGAAATGCCCCAGTCATGGTACTTCTCAGCCAGCTGAGCAGGTGTGTCCTCTCTTGAGCTTTTATTTAATCACTGTGGGGCTAAGTCTCATCCATTCCACAACTTGAAATTCCCTTTGACCAACCACCCCAGAAGCTGCCAGACATCACCTGGATTTTGTAGTTGAAGAATTGGGCTGATCTTCTGAAGCGCTGGAATCCCTCAGTCTGCTTGGTGGCAACAGTCAGAACCAGCAGGTTTTCTGCACACAGGGGAAAGCACAAGAGATACTCAGCTTATGTTGTTTCCACAACCTGCTGTTCCACACCTAACGTAATTGTCTGTATAAAATGAGAGAAGATACAATTTCATTGCCTGAATTCTGAGTTAAAAAAAGAAAATAAAATGTATTAAGTGGGTTTTTTGCCCTGCTAGTGAAAGCTACAATTCTCTTCCCTCACACCATGTACAAAGGAAATTAAAGCTGAAGATAAAAAATAGAACTACTGCAAAATGCCCATTTGGAAGTCATCCACTTAACGCAGTTTTGACTGTCTGTTTCCCACAGAGCTGCTTTTTTGTCACTCAACATTGACTGGATGTAGGGAAAAACAAAATTAGACTAAATGTTATTATTCCCTCTTCATGGCTGCTTCAATTTTCTTCTGCATTCCTGAGGCATTTTCCAGTTTTTCATACATATTCAATGTGAATTTAATTGTGTTATAACTTTCGTTTACATTCTCCCCCCAAACTTGCTCTTCATTTCCAGTCCCTTAAAAATGATAAAACGAAATCCTGAAGCTCTCTTTCAGAAGTTTCTCTGTGGCACCCTGGAATATGATTTTCACATGGATGTTCTGGTTTCCTCATTGCAATGATGAAATGCTATACTTCACCTTAACACTTCTGCTGAAGCAGGAATTTGTATAGGCTCTGGCAACAGTGCTTAAATGCAAATCCTTGCCATCCGATTTAAACATCAGAAAATACCAGGAAAAACTGAAAGCACATTTTCTTGGCCTCAGCAGGCTTCTTTTGGAACAATGATTTTTTTTCAATGGATGTACCAGATGTATTTCCCTCATGTATTCAAACTGATATTCTGTCTGGTCTTAGAGAGGAAGGATCTAGAAGCTGGAGTTATAGATAGACCTGACAAAGGCGGCAAAAGTAAAAAGTAAGTTTAAGACTGAAGTTAAGAATAAAGGAGATATTCCCAAAGAAATTCCCCAAATCCTTTACCTGCATCAAAATAAAGAGAGGAGAGATTGAGAACAGTCAATAGGTCAGATCTAACTGTATTTATTAGCCATGTGCACAAAGTGATAAATAAAAGAATATGAATCCCACATAGGCACAGTTTTTAAGGGCAGATTTTTACACATATGAAATGCATTCCTAATCTAGCTCCTCCAGCACACTCCAGTGCTTTGTGTCCAGCCCAGTCAGAGGGAGGAAACAAATGAGTAAAATATGTATGTCCTCAGGGAATATATTAAAGCCATTAAAGTTTCTAGCCATATGATGGCACACAGAAAGCCACAGAAGATTTATGAGAGAGCTCTGAGCACATGGATTCTGAGAAGGTGAGGATCATACTGCCAAGGAAGAGAGGGACAAACATGAGCTTGCCAGAGAGTAATGCAAAGACAGCCCTCAAATTCTAGTACATGAGGGCATAAAGCACATGATAAGAGAAGGAAGGAAGGGAAGAAGGGAAGAAAGAAAGAAAAGAAGAAAAGAAAAGAAAAAGAAAAAGAAAAAGAAAAGAAAAGAAAAGAAAAGAAAAGAAAAGAAAAGAAAAGAAAAGAAAAGAAAAGAAAAGAAAAGAAAAGAAAAGAAAAGAAAAGAAAAGAAAAGAAGAAAAGAAAGAAAAGAGAAGAGAAGAGAAGAGAAGAGAAGAGAAGAGAAGAGAAGAGAAGAGAAAAGAAAAGAAAAGAAAAAAGAAAAGAAAAGAAAAGAAAAGAAAAGAAAAGAAAAGAAAAGAAAAGAAAAGAAAAGAAAAGAAAAGAAAAGAAAAAAGGAAAGAAAAGATCCTGACTACTATGCAATTATTTCAGCAAAATCGCAGGCATTTCACATTAAATAAATCACTAATTCATTTTCATGCTGCCACCCCAAGAAAGCCACACACTGTTTATGACTTGACTGCCAAAAGTTTGCTGGACAGGACGAGTGCTAAAGGCTCACACAGAACAGGAAGCAGCGTCCTATTACTGAGACAGAAAAGGTCTCCCCATGCAGTTAGTGAACTCAGAGGAGCATGAAAAACCAGCACAGAGATCACTCTTGTCCCCAGCAGAACTCCAAGTTACAGATTCCCTGTGGGGTAGGATGCTGAGAGACACTAAACGCAGTTTCTGTTCTAAGAACTCTGCAGTAGCGAGAGCTTTCCATCCCAAGAGACATTCCTTCAGCCCAGCACTGGAAGCTTGTGCTGAGCTATGCTGCCTCCACTCCTTGCTTTAACCCTTTTTCCTCTTTCCCAAAGATTTTGCTGAACACTGGTGCAGATGAAAGGTACTTCCAGGGGCAGAGCAGTAAACCCTCTTACTTCCAGTATCACATGCAAACTTTTTAAAACATCCTAAACAGATTGATGCTTCCCTGTTCCCCATGTCACAGTCACTTTCCACATGTAGAAATGCAGCCTGTTCTGCTAAGTTGGGCCTCCTGGGCCCAAAGGCTCCCTGGGCCATGCTGACAAGCAGCAATTGTATAAATACATTTAATAACGGCATGGCTGCAAAATACAAACACAGGGTGGTTAACAAAGCAAGCACTGGACTCAGAACCAGGGGAGCTGGACTGTATTGCTGGCTCTGCTAGGCAACAAGGAGCCAATCCTGCTATCCCTCTGCTTTTCCATCTGTAGAATAATAAAAGAGGACATTTACCACTTTTGTGAAGGTTTTAGAGCTCTATAGATGAAAAAGATTCAGTAAGAACAAAGCACTGGAACAGGAACCCTGATATCAAGATCACAATGAAGTAATTTGGTAAACTGAGTTTTTATAAAGAATAAAAATCAGTGGCAAGATGAGTTCAGTAATAAAAAAAATAAAAATTATTCTGCCCTAAGTCTACAGGGAAAGCACATCTGCAGCTGCATTTTAGAATAAGAAATGAATTTATCCCTAGGCTGTGATTTGGGAAATCTTACTGTGCCACTTCCTGTTATGACAGTCTAAGAAAATACCATTAATATGAGGATCAAATAGAAAAAAGTGCACAATTTAACAGTGGACAGTATAATCTCTGTATTGCATTTACACAGAAGAATTTTATAAAATTCTATCAATTACTAATAACTATGCTGAGAGCTTTTGCGAAGACCTAAAAGAACATCCAAGATTTAATCTTGCTGCCTAGAATATTTCCTTACACATCCCAAATCTTCTGTGATTTGGGATGTGTAAGGAAGGCAGGATAGCACAGAGATTCTTTGTTTTAGTTATGCCACTATAGCAAAAAACCTCCCAGCATCCCCCTAGATACACACTAGCTGTATTAAGTAATGTACATACACAATAAAGGTAGTTATACCAGAATCACACTGTGAAGGGAAATATTCTAGGTAACAAGATTAAACCTCCTCCTAATTGCCACTTCTCTAATGAAGACAGAGATAATTATCCAAACTTCTTGGCAGAGTGACAGCGTGTGAACCACTTTGTCAGTGCTGCTGATATTCTGTAGCTGTCCTAATCCTCTGCTGCTCTACCAACTACTCCAGAGCTTCTACCAACTGTTTACGGGAGGACAGACTGATGTTATTTTAGGAGCATCCCGGATCTTAAGTCACAGCGTGCCCAGTCTGGGATCAAACGCTCTCCCGTCACCTACTTCTTGAACCGCCTAAGTAGGGAGAGGCTGACCCAGGTGGGATGCAACCCATGGGACCGCGAGTCCTTCGCTGGGATGAAATGATGTCTCACGAAACTCCGAGCTGCGAGCTGCCCGAGGTGCCGCCCAGGGGCTCACAGTGCCGTGGGCTCGGATCGGGTAATGCCCAGGAGAGGGACCAGGACGCCGAGGCCAGCAGCGGCACCCAGGGCAGCTGTGGCCGTCCATCAGCCGGCTCTCCGTGCTGCCGGTCCCCCCGAGCCCCGAGCAGCCGCCCTTACCTTCCTGCGGGGAGGCACGGCCGCCCCCCGCCCCGAGCAGCGCCAGCACCGCCCAGGGCAGCAGCACCGCCGGAGGCACCATGGAGGCGACTTCCCCGCCCGGATCGCGCCGACGCTGACCGAGAGCGATGCCTGTGGGACGGACCGGGCGGCTCCGGGGCTGCCGGAGCTGTGCCACGCACCAGACCCGCCCGGCGGGGACGGGCAGAGGAAGCGGGGAGGCGGCGGCTCCTCCTCCCGGTCCCGGCCCCCGCAAGAGGCGGGGAGGCAGCCGGGGCAGGGCTGAGAGAGGGGGCAGGAAGCGCTGGGAGCGCGTGGAGAGCGAGGGAACACCGAGATGAGGAGCTCGTGGGTTTGATCCCGGAGCTGCAGCGGCTTTTCCTGGCGTGCGGGGTCCAGCGGGGCTTGGCTGCCGGGCCGGGCAGCCTGCAGGGTACCCGCGGCGCCGGGACAGCGGGCAGGGGATGTGCCACCGGGAAACGGGCGTTGGGCAAACGTCGCTGCAGGAATAGAGAGACTCTCTGGCCAGCTTCAGGTGCTGCTGGGCTGACACTTATGGGACATTGATGTGTAAAAAGCAAACCAGAAATGGATTATAATGTTATGCACACAGGAGATTGGAAGCGATATTAAATACATTCTTCATACTTTCTTCCCTCCTGTCACCTCCTAGATTTCCTTGGTGAACACAAACCTGCAGTGGTTTTGTTTCCTGTACTAACTGGTTTTCTCTGGCCATATACACATCTTTACATCTCTCTAGCCTCGTGCTGGGTTTTCTTGCTCTAACCCTGATCACTTCTCCAGGCATCTTTTTCTAGTTCATGCTGCCTTTGAGAACAGGCAAAACAATCCTGTCTTAGAAAATTACACTTTTAAAAATAAACATTTTCTTTACAGTCTCTTTTACACTGCAGTGAATGTAAGGATTAGATGTAGGGAAACCCTTTTGAGCCTGCAGGACCCCAGATGTGGCTCTACCACTGACACAGATCCCATGTGAGGCCTGTCAGTAAACCATCTCTTTAAATTAACAGAAAGCACAGATATAACAGGGTTCATATTTCAAAATAAACCCAAGAAGGCATGATCTTGGAGGAGGAAAAATCAAGCACATTTGAAGGGCCACACTGTAGCTAACTCATACTCTCCATGATTCATAACAGCATCATCCCAAAGAACTCCCCTTACTGTTTGTTCACTGAGAATATTCTTGAGTGTGTGCAGAGCACTTTTCCTTCCATTCCCTCTCTCCAAAGCAGGAATTCCCTCATAATTACCAAGCAAACAGAACAGTCCTCATCCTCAAGTGATGTACTACTGGCAACAACCCAAGGAAATATTAGTTCTCTCTAAAATGGTGACTTCAGGAAACTTCCTTTTGCAAAGCTGCCAGTTTCCCTAAATTAAAGAAAGAGAGAGAATATACTTTCACTTTAGATTTATTCACTAATTTACAGGCCAGGACAAAGCCTGTGATAAATCTGTAACAGCTTCAACAATTTAAGGCAGGAACCACAGCAAAGATGCTTAGTCGTTCACCTCCAGACCTCAGACTGAGAGCTGGGACTCAACGTGGATTTTTTAAATTACAAGTTTCTCATTTTAACGAAGTTAAATCTCTCCAGTCTAAAATTAAAGCGGTTTTGCCCACTCAAAATCATGAATGCCTCATTGTTTATGCTACTGTACCCAGACTGTCTCTGGCAGCTTTGTTTGTACTCTGCAGCTATGCCAACCCAGCAGGCACATTTCCCCGTCTGTGTGTTTGCACTGCTCCGTGCGTTGGCTGCAGCCAGCTGCTTGTCTTTTCAAGCACAGCCAGCTGCCAATGCAGATGTTCCAGGGAGTACGTGCAACACGTGCTGCAGGCGGAGCAGCAGCTTCCTGAGAGCTGGAAGGGTCAGCGCTCTGTTCTTGCAGCAGCCTCAGAGCTGAGGCACCACAGCTCCGCTGAAACCCGCAAGGAATGGGGTCTCACCCACCGTTGTGGGATGCCAGTGCTCCCCCAAAATCAAACAGCTCGTTTGCAGGAATAAATTAAGAAAGTGTCTCTTCTGTTTCCCTTCACTGAGCTGGTTCATTGCCTCAGCCTGGTTGAGAATTTCACATTTCACTTTAATTCAGTGTTTCTGCCTGACTTGCTCGAAACTGTGTTTGTTGTTCTGTGTTTGGGGCACGGCTCAGGGTACAAAGCTTACCTGTGCGCATCTGAGACACGGGAGAAAGTTTGTTCCTCTATTTACTACAGTGGAAAACAATCTGATAGAACTTCCCTTCCCGCACAGCCTCTGTGTGGTGAGGCAGTAAACTGTCACGGGAATTACGGAAAACCCCTGCAGGCCTTTTCGATCGGGCAGTGACCGGGGCAGGACACAGAACCGCAGCGCTGGGCTGGAGCTGCCCGAGGCCAGCAGACCCAGCGGGGCAGGGGCCGGGCGGGCCCGGAGACACCGACTGGAGCTGGGGAGGGCTGGAAGCCGAGGGTCCCGGTGCCGAGGAGGCTCGGAGCCCAGAGGGGTCCCGGTAACGGGAGGGGCTGGGAGCGGCGGGGAACCCCGAGCCAGGGGGTTGGCAGCCAGGGTCCCCAAGGGTCCCGGGTGTCCCGGGGGTTGGCAGTCAGGGTCCCGGGTGTCCCGGGGGTTGGCAGTCAGGGTCCCGAGGTTCCCGGGGATTGGCAGTCAGGGTCCCGGGTGTCCCGGGGGTTGGCAGTCAGGGTCCCGGGTGTCCCGGGGGTTGGCAGCCAGGGTCCCGAGGTTCCCGGGGGTCCCCAGCGGGCCGGGCGGTGTCTCCCCGCCAACTCCCCCTCAGGGGCGGTGCGCGCGGCTGTCGCAAAGCGCCGCAAAGCGCCGCCAAGCGCGGCGGAGCTGCCGCAGGGCGCGGCGGCGATGGCGGCTTAGTGCCGGTGCGGCGCGGCGGGGCCGGGCAGGGCCGGGCCGGGCCGGGCCGAGGCTCCCCCGCCGCCGCCCATGTGGCTGCAGCAGCGGCTGAAAGGGCTGCCGGGGCTGCTGTCCAGCAGCTGGGCGCGGCGCCTGCTGCTGCTGCTGGTTCTGCTGCTCGTCGCCTACTGGTACCTGGGCGCGGCGCGGGCGCGGGGCCTAGGGCGCGGGGCCGAGCCCCGGGGACCCGCCGCCCTCTGCCTTCAGGCGGCCGCGGGCGCCTGGCGGGCGCAGACCCAGCGCGGCGATGCGCTGCCGCTGCCCGAGGAGGCGGCCGGGGCCGGCGGTTCCCCCGGGCTGGCGCTGGCGGGCAACGGCTTCCTGCTGCTGGACGTGTCGGCCGGGCGGCTCTGGGTGCGGCCCGCGGGGCCCGGCGGCGGCCCGGCGCTCGCCACCGAGTACCCGGCGCTGGTGCGGCTGAGGGCGCTGGGCGGGCGCGGCGAGGCGCGGGCGGCGCTGGCGGCGCTGCGGGACGGGGCCGTGCGGAGGCTGCGCTGCGTGCAGACCGGGCCCGGGGCCGGCGCCGGGGACTGCGTGACGCTGCGGGAGGAGGTGGTGGCCCACCGCAGCCGGCCGCACGTCTACCTGCAGCGCATCCGCATCGCCAACCCCACCGAGCGGGTGGCCGCCTTCGAGGTGTCGGCCCCCGCCGCCGCGCCCGCGCTGGGCGGCCGCTTCGCCACCAGCCTGGAGAAGGTGGAGGAGCGGCAGTTCCTGCTCTCCTCCGGCCGCCTGCTGCTGGCCGGCAGCCCCAAGGTGGTGCTGGTGGTGGTGGCTGCCAAGAAACTCGTGAGCCGGGTGCAGGTCGCGCCCAAGTCGCACTTTGACGAGACCGTGCTGTCTGTGGTGTACACCTCGGAGCCCATCGAGGTCTCCAGGCTGGAGGAGACCTTCAGCAAGCTGAGGGAGGCGGCCAAGAAAGAGATGCTGGAGGTGATGCAGATGGGAGTGGAAGATCTCTTCCAGGAGCACCAGCAGACCTGGTCTGACTTGTTCATTTCAGGTAAGGAAAATGATGCTCAACTTCTACGGGGTTACTTTAGAAGATGGCTGAAAACTCTGTGTCGTGGTTGCTGTCAGGTCTCCAGAAGCTCTGGTCTTCCTCATGGGTTGTGGGATAGTAAAACTGTTCCTGGTTTGGATACCAGCTGGCCTTACAAAGTGGAGTACTCCTGACAGCATATAGGAATTGATAGGAGAACATTTCTAAACATGATTCTGTGTGTGCTGCTTTTCATGGCTTCAGGAGCTTCACTGATCTGCCCTGCTTGTCAGTTGGAAATAAAGTTGACCTTTAATGATAGCATGAAAGACAGATGCTGCATGGAAGTTAGGAGCTGTGCTACAGAGATTGTTTTTCTTAAGATTTTAATGTCTTGCATAAAAGAGAAGCTGCCTAGATAGTGTAGAACTTGCTGTGTGATAAAAAGGTGATGTTCTTTTGACAGATCATTCTTGCAGAGTCATGATGAGAGCTCTGTAAAGCATCTGTATATTAAATTAGCTTTGTCTATAGTGGGAGCTTGGCTTTCAAACTCCAAGTGGCAGAGAGAGAGCATCTTCTTAGACAAGCACAAGAAAAGATTTCACTTTGGTGTTTTTCAGACAAAAGTTTCTTAGATGTTGTAAAGAACACCTGTGTATTGAATGACAGCATGCAATGTTTGATCTTCTTTTCCTCCTGGTTAATGTCTGGCTATTGGTTGTTTCCTTTTGCCACAGGGATTGAAATGAGAAAGATCACAGATGCACATACCCCATCCAGTGAGACTGTCAACATGACCCTCTACTATGTGCTGTCAACTGTGCCAGCCCCCCTGCTGGACCCCCTGCTCACTGGGGAGGACAGGGAGAAGATTGAAGCCAGCCTGAACTATGCTGATCACTGCTTCAGCGGCCACGCCACCATGCACGCCGAGAACCTGTGGCCACCAAAGCTCACCAGTGTCACCCAGGTCCTGCAGCTCTCAGACCTGTGGAAGCTGACTCTCCAGAAACGGGGCTGCAAGGGTCTTGTGGCAGCTGGAGTGCATGGACTCATGCAGGGAATGGTGCTTAGTTTTGGGGGTCTGCAGTTCACAGAAAACCATCTGCAGTTTCAGGCAGACCCTGACGTGCTTCATAACAGCTATTCCTTACGTGGGATCCATTACAACAAGGACTTGATCAATTTAGCTGTCCTGCTGGATGCTGAAGGAAAGCCTTTCTTGCATGTGTCTGTGAAATTCCAGGACAAGCCTGTCAGACTGTATGCCTGTGAGGCAGGCTGTATGAACGAGCCCGTGGAGCTGACCTCTGAGGCACGAGGTCACACCTTCCCCGTCATGGTGACACAGCCCATCACACCTCTGCTTTATATATCAACAGATCTGGTCCACTTGCAGGACCTGAGACACACACTCCACCTAAAAGCTATTCTGGCCCATGAGGAGCACATGGCCAAGCAATACCCAGGCTTACCCTTCCTGTTCTGGTTCAGTGTGGCCTCTTTAATCACTTTGTTTCACTTGTTTCTGTTCAAACTCATCTACAACGAATATTGTGGGCCAGGAGCCAAGCCACTCTTCAGGAGTAAGGTATAAGGCTGCTGCTTTTGGCTGCTGTCCACTGAGTGTTGTCAGCCTGGTGTTGTGTCAGCTGTGCCTGGGCAGGCTCTGTGTTGGACTGTGATGATTTTCAGTCTCTCTTGCAACAAGTGATCTGTGATCTCTTCTTGCAAGGAGGAGGATTAGGGCAGGGATTGGAGCAGTAGGGCTCACAATCAGTAGAAAAGATAAACTCATTGTCTGTCCTTGGATGTTTGTGAGGCTGCAGGTGGAGGCAGACACAGCTTTCTGTCCTTTTTCTGCACATCAGTGTAGGACATTGCTGGTTTCTAGCCAGCAGTTGCAGTTGTGTCATGAAATGATGTTTCTTGTTGTTCAGTACCAGAAAGCTTGTGAGAGAGCTGCTGTACTTGTCTGTACTGCTGTGTGGAGTCCTGCACTCCTGCCTGCCTGCTCTGAATGTGTGACATGTCACACAGGAGCACCCAGAGGTGGGCTGGTGTTCTGAGGTGAAGGTGCTGACTTGCTGGGACTCGTGATACATGTTCATTTTATAGACACTGTGCAGTCTTCCATCAAACCACACTCACCACCATCATATTGGGAAGATGTTGAGTTGGTGTTTCTTCCAGACAAAAATACAAAGCTGTCAAGGAAAGTACTGAGTGCTTCTTACTGTAAGTTGAAGGTTCTGGCTTCAAGTTCTCATGCAGCTTACCTGGGTGTAAAGAATTTCAAGTTGTTTTGAGTTGCCTTGGAAAACTTACTTGCTGTAAAAATGTAGCACAGAATAGACAGTGGATGGTGAGTTCTGCTCTTGGTACTGGGACTTTCTGATTGTGTGTTGATATGAAGTGGAAATGCAAGACCAGACTGGATTTGCTGTGTGAGCTAGTTGTGCTGTTCAGAGGCTTCCCTCCTGAGGGCTGAACAGAGTTAAATGTAGGTTATCTTTAAGAAAAAAAAAAAAAGAGATGATGGTTAAATAGAGCTGTGAGAGGAAAAGTTCTAGCTTTAGATTGCCCACTTATTCCAAATTATAAAAACAAATTCGATTTTGGATAGCAAAGGCTGAACAGAAGGTATTGAACTAAACTTGATAGTTGATGTGTAAGGGGTGTTTAAAGTGAGCTGGAAATTTCCCTATCAGCTCGCTGTCTTTGTCATGTTGAGCACTGGAGATCCAGCCCAAGCAGACCTGAATACCTGTGATTCAATAAAAGAAAGAAGTGGGAGGTGCTTGTAGCTAGACAAACTAATCTAGGAAGAGGTAGGATAGAGATGTATGTCAGACAACTGCAGTTACAAGCCTCTGATCATGATCAAAACCTCAGTGCAAAGGGAGCAAGGGGTTAGGAGGTGATGTCAGTGATTGTGTAACAGCTGTGCCCTGACATGTGCCCAAAACATGTCCTTGGAATGATGTCATTCTGTCCTTTCACTGTTGTCTATCCAGTTGCCTTTGTCATCTCCAAGACTTGCCTTCTGCCTTTCCCAAGTGACTTGTTAACCATTGCTGCAGGTGACTGTCCCTGACTCTGCACGCTGAAGTGCCCAGAAGCTTCCCAGCCATGGCCAGGGCTCGCCTGACACCTCATCCTCCTGGGCACTGCAGAGCAAACAACTCTCCTGCCTCATCCTAATTGGACCTACTTCAAATGAAGGTGATGCAGAACTTAATTCCAGAAACAGGGAAGAAGTGGGAATCAGCTGGAGCTCAGAATCTGTAGCAGTAAGCAAGATGGATGGTGTTGAAGTAACACCATGTTCCATTAATTGAGTGGGAACATCCCTGTGTCCAAGTGAACTTAGTCCTGCTTTCAGCCTCCATTTGCACAAGACACCTGGCAATTTTGCAGCTGAGAATAAAGGACCATTTGAAAGCAACAATCATTTTGTGCCTTGCTATGACAGGAATCTAAGACTTGGAAGGTGTGGTGATTGAATAGTTTACCCCAGAAACTTGTGTAACAGATGTTTCCTTTCCCTGTAAGCTGTTCAGTTCCCTAAGAGTAATCAGTTTGGTGAAAACACTTGAAGATATACTAAGTCCTTTGATATTTTGATTTGGTTTTTTTTAATTCTACAGAAAAATAAAGGACGATGATTCCCTTCAGAGAGTTAACTAGAAAATGTTAGTGTAACTTCCTTTCTGGTTTACAGGTTTTAATTTATTGCTTGGGGGGAGGGGGAGTATGTTAATAATTTTTCCTCCACTTCAATAACAGTCTGTAGATATCTAAACTTCTCGTAACAGATTTTTCAGCCTTTATGACTGTAGAGTGCAAAATCAGTTTAATGAAATTGTTTTCTGGATATACACTTGGAAATGCTGATCTGCAGGTTTCCTATTCTAAGCCTATTGAGACTTTGTGCATTGATTTGTTTTGGCTATGGGGGGAAGACATCCCACTTTCTAGTGACTTACAGGTTGTTTGGTTTTAAAATACCAAAGCTGTTGTTTCTAAATAAATACCTTTCAGTCTAATCTGGTTGCTGAAGTCTGGTTGGTTTTTTGTTGATCTTGTCTCTGTTCCCTCCTGCCTTTGCTCCCCACCCAGTTTAGACAAGCAGAGATTTGTGTTACATCTGTGGCCAGTATGGACAGCAAAAGTGCTTGGATTAAAAGCAAATACAATGTGGAAAATAATATATAAATGGATATAAGCTGGGAACAGACAATTTGGAAGGCACAACAAGGAACAGAAACACACAGGGAAATGCTCATCTCCATTTCCTTGCTCAGTGTAACCTTGTTCTGTCTTGAGGAACAAAGGCCAAGCTTTACTTTGAAGAACACAGAAATAATCCCAGGGAACCATCAGGCAGCAGATTTTACAGCCATCCAGCAAGTAATGAATTTGGCACAGTTGGTGGTCCCAAGGAAAAACTGGGTCAGCATTTAACTTCGAATTTTCAGAAGGGTTACTGTCTAGTTTCAGATGAAAAACATCCTCAGAAAAGCACATTTCGGTGTCTGTAACTCTTCTGCAGACAATTCCATTTTCTAATTGGTATAGGAGAGTTACTGCCCTTCCTTCAAGGCAATAAAGACAGGAGAGCAGCAGAGTCCATTATAAATTATACACAAATGCATTGTGTATTGGAGATGTTAGAGCAGAATAGCAAACAGACCATACCAGAAGATTCTTCTCTTTCTCACCAAAGTTCCATGAGCTGCTTAGTTTCTGTGAAGCATCTGGCATGAAGATGATAAGAGCTTCCAGAGGGCTGTTTCCAAGCCACCATGGTATCAGCTGGAGGCTGAGCCTTCTGATGTTCCCTGGCAGAACTGCCAGCAGTGTGACTCCCACAGAGTCCAAGGAAGAGTATTTAGACTAGGCCTGGAAAAGATGGATAAGCTATCATTGCATAAAGCAAGAGAAAAACAAAAAACAAAGCAGCTTTGAGAGTGTTTTACATTAAATATGTTATGATTCCTATGAGCATTTCCCCAATAACAATAGAACTGTTTCAGAATTCCTCCGCGAAGAATGGGGAAAAAGAAACAGGGTTCTTTTTCTACAGTGTGCAAAAGAGCAGAAAGTTGTATTTGTGAAATTGCAGAAATGCTTAAAGAATTAAAAACAAATTCCATATTTACATAACAAACCAGGACAGTTAAAATAGTAACTGACCATCAGAAATTTAGACTTTTAGTTGGAATTCTGTGAAAATGATAGTGATGTGGAAGTTCAACTGAGCAGCATAACATGTTGTTTAGCTTATAAATTCAGACACTAAGAAATGAGTCAACAAATTAATGGAAGAAAAAATTAGAATCTCAGTTTGGCGCTCAGTTAATCCTGGTTTCTGCTTTTTTCAGATAATGAATACAAGACGCCAGAACAGGGTTTGGTTGAACCAATTTGCAATTCAAACTGCAGCTTTCTCAAGTGTTATTGTCTGGGGAGGAAAATACATTCTTGAGAAGCAGACAAAACAAAAAGCATTCTATATTTCTGCCTTCCACATGTGTGCTCCAGGCATCCTTCATCCAAAGCAGTACCTACTGCTGAATGGAAGCTCTGGAAATCGGATTTTGCTGTCTGTTAATCCTGACATTAAACATTAGATTTATTTCAGCGTTTTTGAGCCCCTGGTTTGGTCTCTGTGTACAACACAGCTCTGATTACAAAATTGGCATTATGATATTTGTTTCCATACTGATAAGTTTGTTCCCTGTGTGTGTCTTGAATTACAGATAGCAATGTTTGTTTTTCAAATAACCAGCAACAGTTTTTCAACAGTTGGTGGATGGAAGAGTGACAGAGGATGGAAAATTCCTGTAGTAGAAGACAAAAAAGGAAAAAAGAGACAGGGGTGAGTGTTGATATCAAGTCACTGATCTCAAATGTCAGTAATGAATTAGGACACTCCCTTTTGTGGCAGCAGCTCTGGAAGGGTATAAATACCTGCTTTTGCCTGCTTTGTCCTGTGAGTGAAAGTGCTTTCTCTTTTTCATTAACCAGCTCCCAGTGTGTCACAGCACAGCTCAGCTCTGCTCTGGGGTGTTCACAGGCTCATTTGCAATGCTGCAGGAACCCTGTTCTCCTCCAGGGCTGTTAGATCTACTGATCTAACCAAGGGAAACAGGAAAGGAATGGAGTCTGACTCACCACACCACACCAGGGTTTCTGCTTCATCATGGACAGCAGGTTCTTTGCATGGCTTGGAGCATGTTCCACTTCAAAGTGATCACAGTCTGGTTTGCTGGAGAAGTCTGGCATGCTGAACCACATGCAACTTGATCTGGGGAAGAAGATAGAGGTTTTCAGTCAGCACCGTGTGGTATATGCCATCCAGACACACACAAAACAAAACAAAACAAAACAAGAAAGCAGATCCCAGATTAAAACAAAATTCTAAGCAGTTGTAGAATTGTACAATAGCTAAGGTGGGAAGGAAGCCTCTAGCAATCAACTAATCCAACCCCACTGAATCCGAATCTATCATTGTCTCAATGCATTAGACACTGCTGACATACTACCAAGTGTTAGAATAATTCATTTAACATTTTCCTTCTGTGGACAGCCTTGTGATGAACTTTCAAGGCAATGGAAATGCAAACAGCTGCTACAGATAATAAGCAACTAATTTGGAATTCTTTTTAACCAAGTTGTTTATATAGGCTGGACCCAAGGTCCACCTAAACGGGGTTTTTTAGCAACTTGTGTATATAAAAAATTATCCCACAATGACACAGGTTTTCCACTGGTATTGCAATAGCTCTGCATTTGAAGTCATGTGTCCCAGAGATAAAGGACACCATATAAAATGGCTGTGGAGTTGAGCCTGCAGCACCCAGAATTGGCACCATGCTTGGAGTTCTCTTCACCGTGTTGGCTCTGGCACCTGCAGGTATGTGTCCAACTTCTGCCTTAGTTTTGAAAGAAAAAATTAATTAAAATCTGAAAAAAACTTCCCTTTTTTAGACAAATTGAACATTCTGCATCAAACCAGAAAAAAGCACAGCATAGGAAGTTCACTACAAGGGTCTCTGAAAAGAGTAACCAGATGCTGTGCAATCCAGTATCTTACAGATATTTTTTTAAACCTGTTTTCAAAACACACCTCCTATTTGTATGTCTTCTAGCCTTTGGCTGTGGGGTTCCTGCCTACCCACCTCTCGTGTCCAGAGTTGTTGGAGGGGAAAATGCAAGACCCTACAGCTGGCCCTGGCAGGTTGGTCATTCTGTGCTTTCCCTGGAAAAACTGGGGCTGTGTCATCCCTGCACAGCACAACTGAGCAAAAACACCTCCTACATTCCATTTCATGCATCTTGCCTGACATGTCTTAGGTGTTGACTCTTGCCTTCTGATCAATCCTGAAATTTCCAGTCTTTAAGAATGCTCTGAATGTGCCACATTTTGCTGGTAATGCAGGCTCTCATTTTAAGTCAAGTAGACTCAGGTTATTTAAGCAAGATATATTTTAAAAATCAAGTTTTGGATGATAGGGAAGGAGGGAGAGCTTTTCTATGGCCAAGAGTTGGAAACTTGTTACTTCAAAGCCTCCCACCATCAGCAAGTTGTGTTCAGGGTGCAGAAACAAAGCTCAGCAATGAAAAGTGAGCTGGCAAAAGCCTGAGCCTTTCTTGGTTCCTTAATTCCAGGCCTCCCTTCAGTACAATTCCAATGGCCAGTGGCGTCACACCTGTGGAGGAACTCTCATTGCCACCAACTGGGTCCTGACAGCTGCTCACTGCATCAGGTGAGTGACTGAGCCAAATCTGACCCAGCAAGCAGCTCATCAGCAGAGAGAAAGGAAGGAAAACCATATCAGTGCCAGTTCTCCCTTTCCCAGTTGAAAGCTCTGAGTTTCACATCATATCTAAGCCAGGAGAAGGACACCTCTTTATTTTCTCCATGTAAAAGGCAGGGTGGGACCACTTACCTGAATTATATACTCTTCATTTTCCATAAACAAGCTACAAACATCCTTATGTTTTCAAGCTGCTATTAAAATTCAGCTGTGTTGCCTGTTTCTGTAATAAATATATCAGTGAGATCCACAAATTAACTAATCAATCCACTCCCTGAAGAAATAATCACAAAGATTTTGAATATACTAATCATTTTCAGTAAACTCTTCATGTTACGTGGCAGTTTAACAAAGAAATTATCAGATACAGCTTTGTCATTCCATCATCAAAGCTGTTTCCACAAAAACATCCCCATTTTGCTCTGACAGGACAGGGTTATTATAACCCTAAGTTGTAGCAAATATCATAATAGGAAACATGAAGGATTGGCTGCATGTTATTATTATAAATCCTACATATTATATCACATATATATCACACAGCTGTTGATTAGTGAAGCTGTTTATGGCTGTCAGAAGAAGTCCAAATTGTTGCAGCATTGAAGAATTTGAGTCAAATCCTGCAAAGATTGGAAGCACCTTGAGTTTGCTAATGAAGCCTTGAGCAGGAGCTGAGAGAATGGCTCAGAGATTAAATTATTACAAAGCCCAGAACACAATTTTTGCCCTCAGCAATCCCTGCTCCACACACACCATGCCTGTGATGAGAGATTACAGTCAAGGATATCCTTGGATATTCAAGGAGCCCGAGATGCAGAGCAGCAGCTGCACAGCTGAGTGTTCATCCTTTTCTTGCCTAGCTCTCGGACATATCGAGTGTTTCTTGGCAAATACAACCTAGCAGCTGAGGAGAAAGGATCAATTGCACTTTCTCCAGAAAAGATCATTGTCCACGAGGACTGGGATCCACAGGATGTTGCAAATGGGTGAGTTGGTGGAAGGTATTTTTCCAGTTTTTAAATGCAAGGGGAAAATCAAACTGCCTGAATCTCACACACCTGGAGTTATGGCAATTAATTCATGTTTAGAGCCTCTTGTTACAGTATCCAGTTTGTACCTTTCCCCTCGAAAGAATACAAAGCAATTAACAATATTAACTTCCTGTTGATTAATAATGTTTCCAGAAGCCATTTGGCATGTTGGTGCTTGGGTCAGAAGCTGAATGTTCCATTCAATGATTCCTTTTGTACAATGAAAGGGAATGAAGCATTTTATACAACTTTCTTTGGAGCCTTCCTACCAGCAGCACAGACACAGGATTATTGATCATTAATATCAGTGCTGCTGAAGGATCCCTGGGTCCTGCTGCAGCCTCAGGGTAGTAACAAAGAAATCCCCTCAATTCCCAGTCCTTGGAGTGAGTCCTAACATAAGCTTGGTTTTGGTGAAAATAATGTATAAAAGGAAATTTTTGCCAGCAGGAAAGCAGGCAGTTCTGCAGGGAATAGCCTTCCAGTCCATGAATTTCCCCATTGCTTTGAGGTGCAAGAATCTTTGCTGCTCATACACTGGCCTTGCTCCCTTGTTTCTGGTTTGAATAGACCAAATGCTGTGGGACTGCTAAATACTCAGCTTTCTGTGTCTTAATCCATTTTGCAAACCATTTTACCTTCCCTTTCTCTCCCTGACCCTCAACATGTTCATGTTCCCACAGGTATGACATTGCTTTGATCAAACTCCCTGAGCATGTCACCTTAAGTGACCAAATCCAGCTGGCCTGCCTGCCCCCTGCCCAGAGCATCTTGTCCTCCAACACTGCCTGCTATGTGACTGGCTGGGGAAGGCTGCAGAGTGAGTACTTGGGCATTTGAAAAGCAATAGGGAAAAAATAAAACAACTTTCAGAAGTGTCTTCTCTGAGATTGATGGCAAAGACTATTGGTGGTGCTCAAGATCCCCTCAAAACTAGTAGTGAGGTAGTTTATTATATTTAGCATTTTATATTATATTACTTCACTTACACATTGTGATTTTTTCCCTTTCAATTTTATTTTCCTTGTAACAGCCCTGGTAATGCACCTGAGAGCCCTTTAGTGAGCTTTTAGGAGCTATTGTAATGCAAATATTAATAGTGTGCAGACAGGTGCATTTGCTAATCCCAACACACCTGCTAAATATCTTAAGACACATGAGGGAATAGATGTTAAGTGATGAAAATCTCAGATATTTCAGCAGAGGTGTCAGCTTGGCTCAGGAGGCAATTCCTTGAGGGATAAGTAAATTGCAGACTCCTGGAAAAAGAGTAGCCCTTTATTTCTTTGACAATGAGACATTTTTTAATGGAATGCTAATTTTTAGTAAATTAAGGTGCACATAAAAGAATGGAGCTAAGGGACATGCATGCATAGAACATATATTCAGCTTCCCATCTAAAACAACCCCTATGGAGCATTTTAACTGGAGGGATGATACCCAGATCCCAGGAGAAACTGAACAGAGCAGTTTTATTCTTCCTTCAGTCCAGCTGTACCCATGACTCTGTGTTTCTGCTCTCCCTCAGCAAATGGAGCCCTTCCTGATGACCTGCAGCAAGGCCTTCTGCTGGTGGTGGATTATGCAACCTGCTCTGAGCCCTCCTGGTGGGGAAAGATCGTGAAACCCACCATGGTGTGTGCTGGGGGGGATGGAATCATCTCCAGCTGCAACGTGAGTTCACTCTCAGGGCTTGGTTTGGACACAGACAGGGCTGGTGGGAAGGGAAGGGAAGGTTAAAAGCCCTGAAAGAGGAGCTGCTCACACTAAAACTGCCATTATCTGTGCTCCCCTTCCTCCCAGGGTGACTCTGGAGGTCCTCTGAACTGCCAGGGGGCTGATGGCAGGTGGGAAGTGCATGGAATTGTCAGCTTTGGCTCTTCTCTTGGCTGCAACTATTATCAGAAACCTTCTGTCTTCACTCGGGTCTCTGCCTACAACAGCTGGATCGAGCAGGTGAGCCTCTGGAGCTGCTGCTGCACAATGCAGGCACTTGGCTGTGCTGGGGATGCCTTAAACCTGGGAAAAATGGAAAGCAGACACAGCAGTACAGGGAAAAGGGGATATTAGTTTGGTTTTTAATAGGATTCTAGGGGCAAACTTGTCAAAGGTGGAAACACACCAAGAGGCACACGTGTACAACATGTATTCAAAGTTATGGACCTCACAAATTAGCATATCTACCTAAAATCCCCCAATGAGAACTGTAAGTAATTGCCCCCCTATTCTAATGAAGTAAATTGCCCCCAAATGAAGTAATTGCCCCCCTATTCTAATTATCCCCCCCTTAATGAGACTACAGTCTAGTTTACAAAAACATGTTCCAGAGAGGAGGCTCTGTCCAAGGTTAGAGCATCTAGTTCTGAGATCATATGAATGTTTCATCTTCCCACCTTGCAAAACCCCCAAACTAAGCTAAATATCAGACTGCAAGGGTTATAAACATGTAGGGCTAAAGTGCAAGCATACTTTATATAGAAGGTACTTTGTATAGAAGGTACAAGGGAAGAGAAAGGGTATAAAAATGTATAAAAAGGGTATGAAAAGACAGAAATCACCAGGCATCTCTGGGGTTCTCTCACTGGGATTTCTGCCACTGCTAAGGGAACTGTGTCACTCTTGATTCAGCCCTTACCAATTGAAAATATCCCCCTCTGAAATAGATATCCATTTTTTTTTCCATTTTAAAATAGGGTTTGATAATAGAAATGCATTCTGACTTTATCCTAGAGCTTTATTTGTAGTCATAAAGATTTACTGTACATTTCAGAAGTGATTACCCAAATTTGCATCCATCAATACACTGATCATTGCACCTGCATCCTGAAAGGCAGCACATGCAGCTCAAGTCTGGAATGTCAAATATCTTTTCATTTGATATAAACTTTGACTGAGAAACAAAAATCCTATTTCAGTGGTTTAAATCCTGTGACTTGGATGCAACACATACTGTTCACAAATTCCTGCATCTCACGGTCTGATTTTTCACTTATTTTACATTTTTGTAGGTTATGGCAACCAACTAATCCAACAAGAACTGGATGAGAGAAGACAAGAAGGAAAATGGTTTGAATAAAATCATAATAATTACACCTTTGATCACAAAGAACTGAGAAATTCTTCTTTTACCAAGTATTAAACCAAACACTACTGCAATAAACAGTACTTTTTGCAAGATAAAAACAAAACATGTATCTCTGTCACTCCTTGCTGACTGTAGGCAAGCCCAGAGCCTGTGTTTGGGGACAATGCTGGATATTTTTCCCTGTCCCCTGCCTTGGGCTGGAGCTTGCCAGCCTCACCTGGGGAAGCTGCAAGCCTGCAGTGCAGAGGGTGGGCAGTGGGAAGAGTCAGAGAATCACCAATCACCTCCGGGAGGCACAGCAGGGCTGCAGGCAGCTGGCAGGACCCTGAGCTGGGAGTGGGATTTCCAGGAGCCAGAGATGCCCAGAGGGAAGGCAGAGCAGCCAGCAGGTCCCTGCAGGTGAGTGCTGGAGCACCACAAAATGTGTTACTGAGAGGTTTTACTGATGCCTGATGGGTTTTTGTCTTTTCGTTTTATACCCTTTTTATACTGTTTTTATACATTTTATACCCTTTCCCTTCCCTTGTACCCTTCAGAAACACTCCTTGTACCTCAGCCCTACATGTTTATAACTCTTGCAGGTTAATATTTAGCCTAGTTTGGGGTTCTTCAAGGGGGAAGATGAAACATTCATAATTATCTCAAAACTAGAGGCTCCAACCTTGGACAGAGCCTCCTCTCTGGAACATGTTTTTGTAAACTAGGCTGTAGTCTCACTTGGGGGGATAATTAGAATAGAGGGGCAATTACTTCATTTATTAAGTTTCTTATAGGGGGATTTTAGGTAGATATGCTAATTTGTGAGGTCCATAAATTTGTATACACATTGTACAGGTTGTGTTCCTCGGTGTGATTCCACCTTTGACAAGTTGTGCACCTAAAATCCTATTAAAACCAAGGTAATTCCCCTTTTTCCCTATGCTGCTGTTTCTGCCTCTTATTTTTACCAGCTTTAAGGCATCATTACCTCCTCTTGGAGCCAGAAGAAGGGCAGGATGCAGCTCTGAGGGCAGCCCTGTCTCCTCCATGGCCCCACTGCTCGTTTTTAAGTCGCTCAGGTGAAGAGCTCAGTCACTGTCAGCTGCCCCACTGGAACAAATGGGGATTTTTGGCAAAGCAGAGCAGATTCACCAATTTTAGCCTGGTGCTCAATTAAAGCCCATATTATTATTATTTTTTTTTCATTGTGATGAAAGGTAGGCAGCGTAAAATCAAGGTGGATTTTTGTTGTGTTTCTCTTCTCCTCCCAGCAATTATTAGGTGTTTCCAAGAGTAAAAGGAAGGATTATAAATGGAAGGTGAGTGACCCAAAGGTAAGCTGTAGATAGAGCAAGGAAAAGGTTGGAAGTTCTTTGTAAGAACAGAAATGCTCAGACATACATTTTCTAGCCTTGCAGTTCCTTTCAGTTTGACATTTTGCAGATGTTAGCCTTTGGACTGAAAATAAATATATCATTAAACATAAATTATATTAAATTAATACAAAAACCATGGCTGTTTATCATCTTTGGGGAGTGTACTTTTATCACTTTTCTTCTGCTTTACAACCACTGACCACCGTTCTGCCCAGCAAGAATTTGTTTTTGCTTAATATCAGCCTCTGCTGAGAAATAACAGGTTTTACTGGGTTTTATTTGCCTGGCTAAAAGTGAGTGTCATTATTATAAGATTGTAAATGATGGAATAATAATTTTTAGAATTAAAATAATGAGATTACATTGTTGTATGGAGCATGGATGTGCACTCTGTGCAGCATGAAAGGGAGACAGAAATGTAATCATGAAGCTCAAACAGTAAAAATACGATGTGCAGATGCTTTGGTAAAAATTGAAACCAAACAGAAGAGAAACAAAACAGAAATACTATTCATTTTCCTTCTGAAATATTTAGGCAATATTGTAAAAAACTTCTGAGCTCATCTGAAAATATCAAAAGAAATTATTCATCATCTGGAAATGCCTGGTAAGAACAAATTCTCAAAAATTCGATTCAAAAATTCAACAGTTCCAGTTTGTGATCACTGGAATAAGTAACTCATCTTTTCATGGCCTTCCTTAAGATTTGGATGGAAGTATCACAGAGAACAAAACCTACAGCAAATGGGTTTATTAGCCTCTATACTCACAGAAAAACGGTATCATTCATCTGTTTTTGCAGATCAGAGTGTGTTAGGGAAGCAGTCTCTTAAATACAGCTTTTATTTTTAAATTAATGTCGGGTGGAAAAAAATAGAATAAAATATGGCTTTAAAAAGCATCCAGACAATGCATGTTCCTTGGGCTTTGTTTCAAGAATGCCTGGCAATTGTTAAATATCACTGCTAGATCCAGTTGTGGTTTCAGGAGCTGGAAGAAACTCTCCCAAGCATCAGACAATGCCACTGTTGGGTTTTTAATTCTTTTTTTTTAATTCATTTTTTTAGATGTTTTACCTCCTCCAGTGCTGGTGGAAGAAAAACAGTTCAAAGGATTCTGACAGCATGCATGGTGTCCCTGTGCAGCCTCCTTGGGGCCATTTCCTTTGATTTGAGCAACAGCTTGGAAACGTGGAAAAACACAGGGAAAGCCCTTCAGGAACTTTCCTCCTGTGAAAACCTTTGGGTTGCTCAGCTCATCTCTGTCCTGCAGGAAGAAAGGCACAGCTGGCTGTTCCCAGCAGCAGACAGGAGGAATACATCATCCCATTCTCAATTCCTGGGCAATTTAAACTCCCTCTGCACGGCAAGTGAAGCAGAACTGTACTGTGAGAATTGCCAGTGCAAGGAGGAGAAAATCTCCATTTGTAGGTTTTACACAACTGACTTGAGACACAGATTTAATATCTCAGGGGTTGCTGAAGCCCCTCAGGTGCTGTCCAGAGTGATCTCTGAACTGCTGGGGCGTTTCAGGAGTCCCCAGGAGGACCTCAAAGCCATGAGACACAATCCTGACTGGGCAGAGACTGCAGCTTTCAAACTCATCCTCCAAATCAGAGAAGCTCTTCTCAAAGCCCAGCCAGCACCTCTGAGCCTCCAATCCACCCTGCATCAACATTTCACCACTCTGAGCTATGCTCTCCTCTCCTCAGACACTGCCTACAAGTGCTGGATGGATCACGTCAACCTGTCACTGCATTTCCCCCACGATGAAGGAATCTCTTTCCTCACCCCATTCCTGGGCTGGGGTGACTTTGTGTCCCTGGAAGCCTTGGGAAGGGAACTGCTCTGTGCCCAGAGCTGCCTGCTGCAGGAGGGACAGGCAAAGCTGCACCAGAAATCCAAGGAAATCCTGTCCTCACTGAGCCTCAAGATCAGCCTGGTGGTGGTTGCCTGTCTCATCTACCCCGTTGTGCTGATGTCCTTCCAGCAAATGACAGACTGGATACACAGTTACGCCAGAAACCTCAAGGAAAAGACAGAGGACTTGAAAAGGGAGAGGCGCCTAGCTGAGGACCTCTTGCACCAAATGTTGCCAAAGTCTGTGGCCAAGCAGCTGAGGAAATGCCAAAAAGTTGAGGCAGAAAACTACGATCAGGTTAGCAAGCAGAAGGGATGTTGCCAGCAAGGGTGGAAAGGTGTTCAGCCAGAATAGCACCTACCTTGTCATGCTGTAGAGGATTCTGGTTTTGTACTCAGAGCTGATTGTGGATGGAAATCCAAATATCCCTGATGAGTTTTGGAAAGAGCTGAGCAATGGGCTGTGGAGCTCTTAGGCTGATGGGGAAGGAAGAAAAGCTGAGATTTCCAGACTAGCTTTAGATGTCAAACATCTATACTGGCAAATTGTCTTTGATTTAAGAGCTTACCCACGACAGCCAGCCAGCACCATCATATCACGAGTTCACAGGAGCAAGAAATGATTCTCCTCCTTGTGAAACAGGAGGAATAAAATAATTGCTGCTGTCAGTGTTGAATTTAGCAGCTGTGCTGCATAGCCCTCAGCCCAAATCCTCTTGCTAGAGTAATTGCAATTCTATTCACTCTTTTTCTCTGGAAACCCTGTTACTTTCAGCTGTGAAACACAATAATAAATGTTTCCATTTCATCTGTAGGTGTCATTATCAAAACAACAACCTGTAATTGCACAATTAATTATAATCCACAATAGTCATGACATCAAAAGTAGCTGAACCAAGACAGAGAGTGAAAAGGTGGCTATTACAGATTAATTGGTATTGGCAAGGATGATTTGTGTTTAAACACTGACACAATTCAGACAGCACAGAGGAGAAACAATTCCTTGCCAACAGCTATAACACACATATCTCTCCCTCAATTCTACTCTCTAAGTTTGATTTTTTAAAGTGATTTTTTTCTGTAAATTAATTGATCATAACAAACATCATTTGAAGAAGAACAAAGTCCAGTTAATATTTTCTAATTCAACAAGAGCAGAGATGGCAGTTGAGAGTTTATTTCAGTTTGTTTGGGTACCTAGCTTTATCCCTACCACAGTTGAAATCACTTTTAAAGGATTTAATAGAAAATGAGACTCTACTTCTATAAGAAGTCTGTTGATCACTGCTCACAAGATCCAAAGCATTAGACTTCCAGTCTCCCATTAGCATGAGGTATTCACAGAAGTGCAGGTGACAAACTTTGGAGATAAAAATAATTTTATCTGTCAAAGTAGCAGAGAACAATTCAGGGCCAGGACTAGTTAATTTGGGATTATATCTATTGAGCTGTGCAAGACTGGTTCTGTGTACAGCCTTAGGCTGCTGTGCTCAGCATTTCCCAACTCCCCAAACTCCAAAGGTTTCACCAGTGTTGTCTGGAGCTCTTGGCTCTATCTCTCCCTCTCCCTGTCACAGGTGACTATTTTTTTCTCTGACATCGTGGGATTCACAAGCATTGCTGCCTCCTGTACTCCCCTGCAAGTGGTTGAGATGCTCAACAACCTGTATGTCTGCTTTGACACCAGGATTGAGTCCTACGATGTGTACAAGGTGAGTACAAACCTGCAGGAGAGCAATCTGTGAGCAGCTGAAATCTTTCTTACTCTGTTTCCTGGTGAATATCAAATACCCCAAGCCAGGAGGCCAAAATCCCTGAAATCCAAGACCAGCCATCATACAGGGACTACACCACAGCTTGGCAAGTGCTGGGCAGCTCAACCAGATTTTATTCTGATTTTCTTTCCAAAGCAAAGCTCAGTGCCTGCCACTTAGTGACACGTGCCCCTTCCCATCAGGTGGAAACCATTGGGGATGCCTACATGGTGGTGAGTGGCCTGCCAGAGAGGAATGGGAGCAAACATGCTGACGAGATTGCCAAAATGTCCCTGGACCTGGTGGCAGCAGTGCGGCAGGTGGTGATCCCTCACATGTCCCGGGGCAGGCTGGAGCTGCGGGCTGGGATCCACACAGGTATGGGCTGGGGGAAAGCAGGAGAAATACAGAATTTTCTATTTTTCCAGTCCAGTTATATGTGGGGATTTTTCAGTTTTTCCAGTCCAGATGTGTGGGGAAAGGAATTCTGAATTTCTGTACAAGTCACTGCATCAGGATAGGTATTTCTCCTGGTTCCATCAGGAAGAGGAGGGTGAAATTACTTTTGCCTTTTTCAGTGTGGAAAGGTCTGGGAAGCAATTTAGTATTGGTGATACCAATTAGCTACAGCTGGTCAAACTGTGACTTCTCTCACTAAGTAAACACTGTGCAGCCAGGCCCCAGATGCACAGAGCATTCCCACTTCCATCTCTCTGAGGATACAGAGTGACTGGCAAAGGTGCTGCCATTTGACACTCCCCTGCACTTACTGCTTCTCACTGCTTGCTTCTAACTGGGGTTTCTGTGCCTTGTGTTTCCCCAGGACCCTGTGTAGCTGGAGTTGTGGGGTACAAAATGCCTCGTTATTGCCTCTTTGGGGACACTGTGAACACAGCTTCCCGCATGGAATCCACCAGCCTGCGTAAGTGCCTCGGGCAGGATCCAGGAGTGCAGCCAGACCCAGACTAATTCTAGTTTGGGGCTAATTCTGCACCTCTGAGGCACTGCAGTGCAAGGAAAACCCCAAACACCTCCTCACATCAAGCACAGCCAAGTGTGAAATAAGGTCTGTAGAGGAGAAGGAGAATTCTCTGGGACATCCCAGGTCAGAGAACTAATTACCAATAACTAATTACTAATAACTGTCTAAGGCAGCAGCACATGCACAGCCTGCCATCCCCACTGTCCCTTCCCATGCTGCAGTCACCAAACAGGCAAGAGAAACTCTTTGGATTGGCATGGGCAAGTAGAGTCACATCCCTTAATGCCAAAAGAGGGTGTGGAAACACTGGGCTGATAAATGCAGGAGGGCTGGTGTGTCTGGAAGTCTGTGGTCTCTGGAATTCAGGGAATCATTAATTCCTGCTCTGCTCTCAATCCTAGCCCAGAAGATCCACATCAGTTCTGCTACATACGAAGCTCTTCTGGCAGATGATGCATATGAAATTGAGCTGAGAGGAGAAATTGAAGTCAAGGTAACAATCTTCCTGTGACTTTACAACAGGAATGGCATTTAATGGGATAGGGAGGAGATGATGGATTTGGCCATTGCAATTCTGTGAAGAGCAAGTCAACTTTTAACCATGTCCCCAAAGTTCTTTGGCTAATTCAGTTGGAAATGGCTACACATTACTCCTCAAAGTGGATGAAATAGTGTTCTGTGTGCTTTGAAACAAGGCTGCTCTGTCTGCACCTGCAGGGAACCACATGGGAATGGCCCAAAGTGTGAGGATTCAGTCAAAGACTCATGGGTTTAAGGCTGATTTTAAACCCTCAGCTTCACTGCCACTGACCAGCAAGGCAGTGACCTCCAAACTGAAAAGATTATTAGCAGCCAAACTGCACAGAAATGACAATTCTTTTCCTTAGCCACTTATGAGAGAAGGAGAGATAAATGCAGGACAGGGAGTAGCTCTGGCCATAGTGATCCCTGCAGCTTCATATCCCATGAAAACAGCTGTTTTCTGCTCTCTCCTTTTCTTGTCCAGGGCAAAGGGAAAATGAAAACATATTGGCTTCTTGGAAACAAGAACTACAGCGTTCAAAACGACAGCCTGGTGTGCCACTGGAACCCAGCAATCTCCAAGAAAAAAAAGATGGAAAGCAGCCAGGGATCTGTCCAACAAGTAAGGAGGTGAACATCTGGGAGATCTTCCTGTAAAACAAGGCATTCCCTGCAGGCTGGGATGTGTGGAAATTGCATCTCTGCCCTGGAAGCAGAGTCTCTGCTGTGTGCAAACAGCTCTAATGTCTGTTTTCCTGTCACAGGCTGTTGTGGCAGCAGCTCCAGCTGCACAGAGCCCTGCTGTGTCCCAGGGTGAGCTGAGCCCAAAAACGCACTCTGGGAGGAATTCCAGGCCAGACTGGAGCCCTGAGAGTGTCACCCATGGAGAGAGACAAAAGCAGAGGAATGGTTTTCACCACAGCTCCCAGCAGAGCCTCCAGGAGAACCTCCCTCCTCTGGGCTCACCTGCTCTGGGGGAAGGTGACAAAGGTGACAATTTAGAACGCAGGTCACACAGTGTTCAAACAGCATGGCAAAATGAGCTTCTCCCAGGTTTTGTAGCTGAGATGTGACAATATAAGAAGTGACTGGACTGCCCCAGGCACACACAGCTCTTTTAAATGACATTCTCTTTTTATTCCTAGCCACAATTGGTATTTTTAGCTAGTGTGTTAATGTGGGAACCTCAAACACCAGTGGAAGTTTGGGAAGGTGTCCTGAAACAAGAAGAAGCTACAAAAGTGCAGGTGGGATTCCACCAGGAGCACAGCTGGTGGGTATAAGGTGTACATCAATGTGATTCTTTCACTTCACTGAAGCCATTCCAGATTGATGCCTGCAGTGACACACAGTGCAGCCATCAAACTCCAGAACACTGAGGCATTTTAGCCCCTGAGGCTGCTTGTTCCAAGCTGGCCTGTACA
Organism: Lichenostomus cassidix; assembly: GCF_008360975.1. Lineage (NCBI taxonomy): Eukaryota > Metazoa > Chordata > Aves > Passeriformes > Meliphagidae > Lichenostomus > Lichenostomus cassidix. Next base: position 4,832,496 of record NC_139501.1, read on the forward strand.
GCTCCCCAGTGAACCATTGCTTATAAAACACAGAACTTTGGATGGTAGGAGAGGGAGTAGCAAAACCCTGATGGAGAAGGTAATAACTCTTTTTGATCACTGTTCCAGAGATACAAATAAAGTGACAACAACACTGAATTGCTTCTATTAGGTTTCTGTAGCACTTTGTCTTTCCAGCTCCTCTCAGCTGCAGTGGAATCTCCTCTCCATATCCGTATTTTTTACCTTATCAATCTCCAGGGGGGTTGGTGGTGAGGCAAAAATGCAGTCCAGCTCTATGGGAGATGTGAGAAAGATAAGCTACTTCTCCCATTAAATTGAAATTTGCTTTGCTTTCCTCGTTGGAGGAAGAGTCTCTGCAGTGATGAGCAGTAAATTCCTCTTCTATGTATGACAGAGAAATCAAAGCAAACAGAATTACTTCTTCATATTGGGAATCAGTAACTCTGTGCAGAGCAAGAAAGCTGCACTTCTCATTAACCCCATCCTGCCTGCTGCCTTCTTTCAGCAATTCCAGGATGAGGGAACAGGAGCATAAGTGTGAAAATACCTCAGGTGCACATGTCCCTTCAGAGTCAGGCATAAAAGGAGCCCCACAGGGAGAGGGACACCTGGGTACTGCGGGCAGCTCAGAGACACAGCAGCCCCACACTGCCTCCAATTGTTATGAAAATCCTGGGTCAAGATCAGAAGCAAATGATTTGCATGGAAAATTGAGCCTGTTCTGATCTTCATCGCTTCAGAGGCTTCAGGGTGGATTTTTAAATTAGGAAAAATGTGTGTGCTTGATGGATGGCAATTAGTGTTTATTAACAAAACATGCTTTTGTTCAACTCTGAGCAGTCCCTGTTCCTTCCTCAGGGAAGAAGGAAGTGATGTGCTCCTTGCTATGCCTGTGGCTGATGCTTTGATATGGTGGCTTGGTTTCCAAGGATTTTTGTGTTGTCTGTGCCTAACATATAGCAAGCCTTGGGCTGGATGAAGGTTAAGGTTGAACCAGGTTGCCTGGCCTGACTCTGAGACTGAAACATTTTCTGGAGTGAAAATCTTGCTCTGGATCAGACTGACACAAAGTCTCAAGTTTACCGTGGGGTAGTGGATTTCAACCCAGACAAAGGCATGGAGACATACCTTCAACTAGAGAAATCCTGCAGGGATAAAATTCTCCAGTTCTGAGTCTGACACACAAAGAGAGTTCCTCCACAGCCTCCCACAGCACCAGCTACACCTCATTTCCATATAGATCATACGGGATGTTTAACCTCCTGCATCAGGCATACCCTGAGACACGTGGGATGCAAAGCTGGAAACGAGCTGTTCTTGTTCTCCAGCCAGATGTGGAAATGCCACATCTGGATCCGCCCGGGGCAGCAACCTGCACTTCCCGCCGCGGCCGCCAGGTGTCGCTGCGGGCCCGAGCACAGACCAGGGAATGCTGTGATGCCGGGTGGGTTTTGTCCTTTATTTTATACCCTTTTTGTACATTTTATACCCTTTTGGTACGTTTTATACCATTTCCCTTTCCTTGTACCCTTCAAAAACACTCTTTTTACCTTATCCCTTCACAAACACTCGTTGTACCTTATCCCTACATGTTTATAACTCTTGTAGTCTGAGATTTAGCTTAGTTTAGGGGTTCTCCGGGGGGGAAGATGAAACATTTATAACTATCTCAGAACTAGAGGCTCCAACCTTGGACAGAGCCTCCTCTCTGGAATATGTTTTTGTAAACTAGGCTGTAACCTCATTTGGGGGGGGGATAATTAGAATAGGGGGACAATTACTTCATTTATTAAGTTTCTTATTGGGGGATTTTAGGTCGATGTGCTAATTTGTGAGGTCCATAAATTTGTGTACACATTGTACATGATGTGCTTCTCAGCATGATTACACCTTTGACGAGTTGAGCACCTGGGATCCTATTAAACCAAATTAATACCCTTTTCCCCTATACTGCTGTGTCTGCCTCTTATTTTTATCAGCTTTTAAGGCATCACTGAGACACACAGTGACAGCCAGGGACAGCCAGGGACAGGGCCACCGGCAGAACCAGGGTTGCTGTCACACACAGTGACAGCCAGGGAAAGGAGAAAGGAACATCACTGAGCTGCCACAGTGTTTTCTTCTCAAGATGGAGAAGGACAGAAAAGCTAAAAGGCCAAAACAAGTTTTGAAGACAAGGGATCAACAGGAATGTGTCCTTGTAACCAGAAAGCAGGGAAAAGAGAGGCAAATTGATAAAATGAAATAGAAAACAGCACATGGGTGTTCTGGAGTATTGGTCAGCTTCCTTTATTTCCAACCCCACTAGCAATTTACCCAGCCTGTGGGCTCTGCACTGCTTCTCAGGCTGTTGAGAAGTTGGCTATTAAAGATGTGCCAAAATAAGAGAGGGGTGGGAAGGTGGAAACAAAACGAGCTCATTGAAATCAATCAGTTTGACCAAGTTCTTGCCAGTGACATTTCAGAGATCCTGGATGATCCTGCTGGAGAAGAGAGCAAATGCTCTGCCAGCCTGTGCAGGAGTTGGGGTGATTGGAGGAGTAAATGGAGAAGTCCTTTCCCCCAAGTCCCTTCTGTCCTTCCACCAGCCTGCTGTGCTCCCAGCTCCTGCTGGGATGCTCAGCACTTGAAGCTCTCCTGCCACGTTTGTTCTCATCCTTTGAAGCCCAGCTGGAGCCAGGGGTTTGACCTTCAGGGTGTCCAGTAACACTGTGCACTCACCTGCTGTGAGCCAGCAGTGTTTCAGTCCTCAGCTGGATGGGGCAAGCTGGGCAGCTGCCCTGGCTAGCAGCCACCTCCCAGTGACCCTGGCAGAGCCCTGGGGGTCAGCCTTGGGGCTGCTGCTCCTTGCCTTCTGCTCTGCTCTGCTCAGAAAAGGCCCCACAGACAAGCCAGGCCAGGCTCTGGTGAGATCCCCAAGGACTTCTTGCCTTTTTCTATTTATCCTTTAAGATGTGGTGCACTGGAGGCTGCAGGGAGTCCATTACCTGATCCCCTGACCTGCAGGTGCAAGAGCTGCTTAATTAGCAGGTCTAGAGGAACATAAGGGATGTATGTGTCACTCCCAAGGGAGCAGCATAAAGACAGCAGCTGCCTGAAAACACATTTCCCTTTCCTATTTAGAGGATTCTTTAAAGATGTGGCTTTTTACACTCTGCTAATTAAAAACAGGAGCTCAGGCTTGCATTGATCCTTCACTACAAGAGCTCACATATTCACCTCCATGGAAACAGCAAAAGGCAGGAGCACAAATCCCCAGTGATTTTGTGGAGTTTGTGCTCCTTGTCCTCATCTCACAGTAATTCCTCTTTCTCCTGTAAGTGTTTTTCACTTGTTCTCCAAGCAGGTCACTGCTGCACATGCCTTTTTTTAGACCCCAAAAGAATGGATGGTGATTAGAGCAATTGTTCTAGGCACACCACAGAGGACACTGAGCCCATTTATTGCACTTTTCAATGTCAGATCTGGCTGCAGCCAGTCCAGAAAACAACAAGTCCTTTCTATTGCAACATCCTTGAAATACAGAACGACTCATTCAGGTTGGACCAGATCCATACAACTCTGTGATGTGCATCACCTGAGTGTGCCTGTGTGGAACATTCCTGCCCTCTCAGCTCAGTGTGGCTCTGGCAGTGACAGCAGCTCCTGGCACAGCCTCCTGCTCCCTCCCAGGGCTCACAGCCTCAGCTTTGGACCCTCAGGATGAGGGGATTTTGTTTTTAAACTCTCAAGTGCATGCACAAGGCAGGAGAGAGTCAGAAGCTATTTCAGGAAGGTGTTTGTGGCAGGCAGGTTAAAATTAGAGCGTTTGTTCCTAAAAAGACTGCCAGAACGACAAGGACTTGGCAAGAGGCTCTCCAGTGGGGAATGTGACACAGGAAGAGCCTCCACAGTGATGTCACCTGGCTGCTGAGGGTGCAGGGTCCTGGGAAGCTCAGGATGGAGCCCTGGAAGTTGTTCAAGGCACTCTGTATCTGCAGGCAGTGAGTGCAGAGCAGGGTGAGAGGCTGAGGTGTGGACAGGACGCTCCCGGATAAGGGAATCTGCATTCTTGCACTATTTGTGAGAGGCTCTTCAGCAAACTATCAGCCTCCTCTTCCTGTCATGCCCCAACTCCTCTCACTGCTCCAGGAATTCCTGCCTTCTGAGCTTTCTGCCTTCCACACAAGGCTCAGCAGCACTTGTGCCTCGCAGCCCCAGGCTGGCAGATCATTAGGGAACAAATTGGTGGGCAAAGAGCCTGGGAAAGCTCAGCCTGAGGGATGGGACATTCCCTCAGTGAAGGGACTTGCTTTGGAGCTAAGCTCAGGAGCAGCAGATCAAGCTCTCAGACCTGCACAAGCAGAGATCTGTTCTGAGGTTTGAAGTGCAGTGGTGTAATGGTTAGGGATGTGCAGAAAATCGCTCTGGAAACAGCTCTGAACAGACAGTGCTACAGTGGGGAAGTTTTAAATGGAAGTTGTAAGTGCAGACTCTCTTCCAGCAGAAGCTTTCTGGTCATGAGGCAATTACTGAGTTCTTGCAGAAGCTCTCACTCATTCTTGCCTCCATGACTGCAGAGATGCACAGACAGCAGCCTGGCTTCATGCCAGGGAGGTAAATCACACATTTTGTACAGAGGAGAAACACAAACAGCTGCTTAGACTGCAGGCCAGATCATCAGAGTGATGCACATTTCCACTTCTCAAAGCAATACCCAAACCACTGTTAATTCTGTTCCCCATACAGTTACAGAATAAATGACCTAAAGCAGCTAAGTCTGAGTTTAAGTCATCCTGCTCTCAGTAGGTGAAACAAGGAAACAAGGCTGGAGATGAGCAGAGTGAAATGTGCTCCAGCAGTTTAGAGAACAGATTACCTACAAAACCAGCAACAAGAGAACACGAGACTTACCTGCAAATCAGCTGTATTTGAACTTCAATGAAGGTTTCCTTTCCTTTGGCATGGGCAAAATGAGTCTGAATAACCCAACCCATGAACCCAAAGGTTCCTCTTGGCTCTGGTTTCAGTGATCAGCCCATGGCTGGTGGAACCTTGAACTGAAACAAACCTTCAGCTTTGTAAGCCACTGAGTAAGAACTCACAGATAATTTAGCTTATAAACCTCCCTGACACCCTTTTTAAAAATTGTTTTTTAGACTGACTAATCTTCCATTTTACATCAGTTAAAAGTAGGTGAAACTATTCAGTTTATGCACCAATATTTATAATGATTTGGTTTTGTAAAACACCATTACATTTTCTAGAAAATGCAGTTTGCTATTTTTCTCCTGTTACCATCTCTCTTCCCTTCCAACCCCCAAAAAAGCCATTTTCTCACTGGTAGTTTTGATATATCTAGAAGGAATTACTGTTCCAGCTGTGATTGGAAGTTGGGACACAGAATTAATTTTAATCCTCTCAGAGTTAAATAAAGGACAGATTTGCAGCAGTCTAGGTATTCAGGCCCATATTTGCTTTACCCCCTTGCTGTGTGAGAGCAGCTCTGATTTATTAGCATGTCATCCAGAGGATTTGCACCCTGATTCACCTCTGCCCCTCACAAACCACCTCTCTGCCCTAAAATACCATCATGTGCTAAAGTGTGAAAGATCTCCTTGTCCTCTTAGACTTGTCAGGTGCATCTGACCTATCTGGGCTGAAGAATGTTCATTCTTCCCGTGGCCAATATTTCATTTCCTGCTCTGCTCTGGCCTGAGATATGATGTCATGGCTCACAGTGCTCTTCACACTTCAACACCACGCCAAAAATGCTCTGTTATCCCCAGGGGGGTGACAGGGGAAACCAAATCCTCTTGGTCAAGCAACACAGAAGTTATGTGAAGAATCTCCAGTGGGAAAGGGACGCTAAAAACATTTTGTCTGAGGTTCTGTGACCTCTGTCTGCTGTGCAACCCATACTGATGGGTTTGAACTAAACACAGGGAAGAGATTTAAAGAATAGGCAACTGTTCATAAAGCAGTTTTTTCAGACAGGTTTTGAGTGCTTAAATGAAGTCCCCTTGGAGGGTTCTCCCATGTTTCAGAGGGCACTGAAGCACTATTTTCTACAAAAAGCAGGTTGTGTGGCTGTATTCTTACCCCACCTTTCCATTTCCCTTTATTCTTGCATAGCTTTCTCATCCCACTTTAAAAGCAGAGCAGACAGAGCCCAGTTTGGGGCAAAGAGTGAAAGGATGCACAGAACAAATTGCTCCCCTGATCAGGAATTCCAGAGAGACACAGATTCAATCTACACTTGGACACTCTACTCACTGCAGAGGGGCACAGCAGTGTCACCTGGGGTGATTGATTCTGGCTTCAGGGTGGCATCTGGGGCTCCCTTTTAACAGGTCATGGAGCAAAGTGAGTCCAACATTTCCTACATCTATCATGCACTCACAGACACACTGCACAGCCCTTGAGTGCAGCTGCTGCTCAAACCTGACTGCTCACTGAGTACAAACTGTGCAAAAATGCCACTTGCTGACACCAAGCTGACTGTGCTCACTGGGAGCTGTGATGGTTTTATGTGTGCAAACAGCCAAAGCCTTCCCTGCAACTATAGAGCTGTTGCATTTATAACAGCAGAGAGTTTAGTCCCATATAGGCTGAAAATCTTGCAAGGTTTGGACTGAAACACCTCGAGAGAAGGAGAGAGAACTGCAGTGTACCTGTGCAGTGACCAGTTTTTTGGCTTCTCAATCTGGTTGACAGTCATACTAACTTTATTAACTTAGTTCTCCAATCACTTGGTGAAGAGAGAACCTTGGTGAAAAATTCTGTTCATTTCCCCATCCATATAAATCCATTGGCAGTGTGGGAATGACACATCTTACCATTAAAAGCAGCACTTTTGTGAGCTGAAGCTGACACCATATGTGTAGATGGAAGACTCTGAATCTGTCCTCATCCTGCAGGATTGGTTTAAGCTCTGGGTTTTGCAGTCATTTAACTATCTGGATTACAGGAATGATTCTTTTGCCCATTGGCACAGCCCCAAAGGCTTCAGTTTTCTAGTGGCATTCAGTTGCTTAACAGAAGGATCTTTTGTCCCTGTAAATTAATTAAATGAAGTTCTGTGATTCCAGAAAACTCTGCCAGCCCACAGACTCTAAACAATTGACTCCAAATTAACTTTTACAGAGTGAGACACTGCAAGTAACTCGGGAGAAATCATTGCTTTCCTCAGCATCCACAGGCAGGTTTAACTGCCTGCCTCTGATTTCTGTTGTTTCAGAGAATGCATTTGGTGTTTGAACCCAAATTTGCACCCAAATTTGCACCCTTGGGGAAGCAGCACTGTCCATCCCCCAGCTCACACTTGGCACACACCACTCCACCCATTCCCCATTTATCCAGAGCATCCCAAGGGAAAGTGCTCGAGTCCAAAGCTCTGGGTGACAATCCTTGGTGACAAATCTCTCCCACCCCGCAGCATTCCCTCTGAGCAGCTCAATGTCACCCCAAGGGCACAGGGAGCTGTGCAGCCCCTGGGGACAGCAGCACAGGGCTTCATCCCCCCGTGCTGAGGCTGTGCAGCAAAACCCACTGGTGCCTGCTGGAAAGAGCAGGAGCAGGGGGTGCCTGGTGTGACAGGGGAGGTGTGAAAGTGGCACTGGCTGTGGGGTTTATCTCAAGCATGAACAGACTCCAACCCTGTAGCCTGAGCACCTTATCACAGCTTTAGAAGTGCTGGTTTTTGAGAGGCTGCTCGCCCATCACGCTGGGCTGAGAAGCAACAGCTAAAATATCCTTCCCCTCTGGCCCCCAGCCACACCACCCTGCACCACTGAAGGCTGCAGCTATTTCCAGAAGCTTGGCAAACACAGCGAGTGTTTTCTGGGAAAACAAAGCAGGGTTGTCAAATCGAGAACAGGGGGTGATAAGAGCCACCACAGCCACACTGAGCCCCCTGGAGTGGCTTCTTGAAGCTCTGGGGGAAGCTGCACCCTTCCCAGCACAGCTCACCCACCCAGGGCAGGAAGAGGCTCTGTCTTCCCATGAAGCCTAATGTGGATCCAGTGCAGAATTCCAGGATTGCCTCCCTGGCACAGCCAGCTGCTTTCAGTGCTTGGCATGAAGGATTTGCCCTCTGATCACAATAAGAGCTGTGGATTCATGCAAGTGGGCAGTTGTACCTGAGCTGTTGAGAAGCATTGATGAAAAGGACCACAAATGTTAGCAGGAAGAAGAATAATACATACATGAATGCCAAACAAAATCAGGGTGGTTTACATCCCTGTTCTCAAAACATATTGACTGACCTACACCACTCTGCAGTCAGGCAAAGTCCACAGATCTGAGAAGTGTCAAAAGTACCGGCAGTTGGGATCCTACTGTGGGAATACAAAATTGAGGTTATGTACAGTGCCACTCTCCCAGGCTGAACAAAACCCACCAAGGGTTTGTGGAGGACAGCCTTTATGTAATGATCACATTTTTAGCTAGTTAGGTTATTTTTAGGCTCATCAGCAGTCTGTTAGGGGAGGCAGAAGGGAAGTAAACAACCACTGCAACTCCTAGGACAGGTGCCATTTCATTCCTGTAGCTGTTTAGCCATTTCTAGAAATGGCTTCTCCTCCTGCACACTCAGCTCTGACAAGTGGCATGCAGCAATAAATAGCACCATGGGATGGTGTGACCCCTTGCCCCTCGATTTGGCTGCTTGGCAAGGAAACCTTGATCAATGGGCACTGGTGACACTGTTCCCAGCTGGGCCAGGCTGAGCTGAGCTGCAGAGAAACTCCTGGCAAGTGTTATGCCAGAAAAAAAAAAGCTTGAGAAATGTCCTCCCCACAGCCATCTCTTCTCACACAAACTTACATTGTGCAAAATCCATGATGAGAATGCAGATCAACACATCTAGTGCTGAACTAAGCTCAGCCATCCATGTGACATTCAAATACCATTTGAAATATCAGCACAACCATTCAGCTATCACACACAAACCAAGGTGTGAGCACTCACACCTCCAGGGCTAAGCCCTGAAAAAGAGCCTCTCAGCCCCTTTTTTTGTGCATGGACCATGGGTTTGATTACCAAGTGAGCATTTTATCAATGATCCTGCTGCTCTGTTTTCTCTGTTTCAGGCACAAGTTGCTCTGGAGCTTAAGGTTTGTTCTGCACTCACCAGGAGAGGTCACCACACACCTCAATAACAAAGTGAGGAGCCCAGATGGGATCTCGAAGGAGGAACCTTCTTGCAGGGCTGGGGAAATGTCCCAACCAGCTCCAGACAGCTGGGGATTTGTCCTGTCAGAGTAAGGAGCTGCAGACTGACACCACAGCTTTCCCAAGTGCAGCTGCTCCCGCTGAAATTCCAGCTTTTCCACAGCAGGGCAAAACCATGGAGACAAGTCAGACCTCACTCCAAACACCAAAGGTGTCTCATGCAACACAGGGAATGAAAACCTTGGATTCTGAGCAGTTTAGTGCAAAATCAGCCTATGAATTTCTCAGATCCAAGCTGAAGACCACAGGGAAGCAGGAATGGCTGCCTCAAGACTGAAAAGACCTGCATGGCTGAGAACCATGCACAGCTAATCCATGTTTCAGCTGCAGTGTCTCTACTTGCCCATGTAGACATTCCCACTTTTTCCAAAACAAGATGAACTGATGCTGTTCATTTTGCTAGAGAGGAAGCTGAGCCAAAAAAAGAGTTTCAGGTGAGGATTTATGGAACAAGATACTTCTTTAAGCATCTGCCTCTCACCAAGCACTGACCAGAACTCTTGTGCCATTGCTCTGAGCTCCTCAGCTTGTTCTTCTTTGTTTGAGGATCCATTTTAGGATCCATGTTAGGCTCTCCCCTCCCTCACTGCAGGTTCCCTGTTGGGCTTCATTAGCATCAGAGGAATGTGATAAATGTGCCTAACAAACCTAATATTAAGATTTTGCCATCAAAACCTAATGCTCCAGAATCACCTACAGCTGCTGCTTAATGCCAGCCTGCTGCCCTCCTTGTCCTTCTTGTGTCAAAGGGCTAGAGAGAAAAACATCCCCTCTTCATCCATTCAAAAAGATCATTGAGCATTAATTAGTGAGCAAATCAAAGGTAAATCCATGTTTGGGACCCCAGAGCAGAGTAGTGCCAGCACTGACTCTGTCCCTTTATTGCCCTTTACTGTCCCACAGAAGTTGCTGCAGGACAGGAGAGGAGACAGGACAGTGTTCAGTGGCTTTAGGGGATGACCAGCCCACAAGGGAAGCTCTTTCTGAGTTACCTGATGGGGAAGGCTTGGTTTATTCCCCCTGGATGGGCTATCTGAGACACCAGGAGATCCCAGCTCCTCCCAGTCCCAGCCAGCCCTAAAGCAGGTTCCAAACTCCCCTCTGGGCTGTGCTGCAGCCAATTCACCCCAGCTGTGCCCAGGGGAATGGGCTCAGTCCCTTCTCAGAAGGCAGAGCTGCTGCTGCAGCTCCCCTGTGTCCCCTGGGTCCCTTGTGTCCCCTGTGTCCCTGCTGCCAGCCCATCCCCAAAGGCAGGGAGGAGCAAACAGAGCTCCAGGCTCTGAGCACTGAGCAGCCAGACCTGGGCTAGTGGTGATGCTGAGCTCTGAGCCTGTCCAGCTCAGCTCAGCCCCCTGGGGACAGGGCAGGGCAGGGGAACAGCAGGGAAATGCTGGGAGATCACAGCTAAATGTCAGTGTCTCTGTGAGGAGCTCCTGGTGCCAGCTGCCCTCAGGGACTCAGCAATCCCACTGTGATGAAAGCACTGCAGACAATCCCTGCCCTTTCAGCCAGCCAGGGAATGTTGGCCTGAGCAGCTGGAAGGACAGGGAGGCTGAAGGAAGGAGGAAGATGAGTTACTGAGCAGTGCTCTGACAATGCCTCCCTAAGCCATGAGCTGTCAGCTTCAGAGCTCTGCTTCCTCATGGGGTGAGGGTCAGGAATCAGGTGAGGGTCAGGAATTAGGTGAGGATCAGGAGGTGAGGAATAGCCTCAGAGGAATAGTTTGCCCTAATCCTACTCTTTGATCAGATTTCTGCTGGTTCAGGAGAAACATCTCAGGGAGCTATGAAACAATTTGCTGTTGGAGATGAGCAGCACACATCATCCTGCTGCCTTCTTGCTGCTTCCTTCCACCCTGTGTGAAGGACTTGTCATAGAAAGGAACACTTCAGAAATGGGCACAAAGCCATTTCCTACCTCCAAAATATTTCCTGCTGTCTGCAGGGGTTCCTCCCTTCTTACAGGCTGATGTTTGTGCTGAGGTCTCCATGTTAGCTGCACCACCTCAATTATTAATCTCTGTGAATATTCAGACACTGAGTTTTGATGCTAGTCTGAGCCCTGAGAAGATCTGGAATGTAAAGCAGAGATATTTGCTGGATGGATTTCTGTTTTCTAACCACTTCTTGCCACTGCACCAGATCTGATCTGAGCCCAGCTGTGGACCACCTGGACTGAAGCTGCCCTTGCAGCACTCTCTGAATCACACTCACATGGGATGGCATTGTCTGGGGAGATGGAAAATCCTTCTGTTGGGCTTGTGGACAGCATGCAGCTGCAATGCATTAGGGGGAGAGGCATCAACACAAATTGCAACAGGGAAAATTCCAAGTAGATGTTGGTAAATTGTTGTTTCTTGAAGGTTTTCAAAATTCAACTTGACAAGGCATTGGGAAATCTCATCTAAGTTGGCTCTGCTTTAGCACAAAATTGCACCACTGGAAGTCCTGTCCAGCCTTAATTAATCTTTTACAAACACAGTCATAGATAAGGATTGTGCTAGTGTTTGAATGTCCAACAGGAACCAGAGATACAATTCAGAAATACCCCAAAAGAGCTTCAGAGGTCTTGAGGTCCAGAAGATTTATTATCCTCATTATACACCTGTGACAATCCAATCAAACCAACAAACCAATCCTGGGCTTTTGCAGAGGAGAAGAGATGAACCTGAAACTGCCCTGACCTTCTCTTCCTGTGAACTGCAAACCTCAAACCTCTGCAATGATGATTTCATTACTAATGAGGTTCATATCAAATGTGGTTTTTATCAACATCAGCAACACAAAACTCCCAACAATATAATAAAATCAGACTTCCCTTTCCATCACAGAGAGATGTTTACAAGCTGTCTTCTTCCAACACCCATTTCTGGAGACACTTAAAAATTCTGTCTTAAACTGATCTGCACATGAAACAACCATTGAAGACATTCAACCTGCTGGCACACCACAGAATTGTTTTTTCCAAGCTTCCAGAACCAACAAGTTGATCCTGAAAACTGCTTTCCAAGCTTTCAGTAACTCAAATATCAGATGAAAAATGCCAGATGGTCTTTAATTTCCATTTCCTCCATGTAGATCCAGATTGGTGGCCTTTAGCTCTGTGCATCACATGTGAGCAAAAATGCCATGAAAGGGCAAGATTGTATTATTGCATCTTCAGGAACAATTCAATTTTTCAGTGAAGCCAAATTTCAAGCCTGTTCTTCCTTTCAGGCTGATTTAATATTTAATATAAATTGTGCACAATGGACTGAGAAAGAGTACAGAAAGGAAATATTTTAAGATGGATCCAGGGAAAGAGGAATGTATTCCTCAAGCCTTGTAGAAGCTGTCTGTCCTTGTCAACCTGGTTTTGGCCACACTCACTGCCACTCAGGCAATTTATCATACTTCTAATATGATAAATTTTGCAATTTAATAATAACCTTGTTATTGCAATTTATCATCTTTCTTGGTTTTCCCTTCTTCTCCAAATCACACTCTTTCATCTCTTAAGTCAATAACATCATATGAACAAGTTATATGATCAAGTTATAAAATAATATTATGTGATAACATTCAGTTCTTACACAGATTATTTTCTTAGCCCCCCATTCCTCTGGTTTGGTGCTTCACAGTGGCAAAGGAGCCAGGTGAATGTGTAGTGGATAGCATTCCCTTCCTGATTCTCTTTATAGTTTTCTCACAATTATTTATCTCTGGGTGAAAAGGGAAGGTTTAGCAATCAGCCCAAGGAGCTCTGAGCTGAATGCACATCAGTGGCACCAAGACAGCACAATGATGCTGCATTGCCTAAGTGGAAAATGCTCCTTTAATTCACCATCAGAAAAGAGAACTATTTCCTCCCTCCTCCTCCTGGGTGGATGAAAACAGATCAAAACCTCAAACCAATCCTTGCACTAGCAGGAACTCAAAAGGTAGACTTGGGAGGGGTTGGAGGAAGATATAAATGCTGATAGCTGGAGACACAGAGCAACACTGAGCTGGAGAGACTTGAGGGAAGGGAAAGCAGAGACACCAAAACGAGAAAATGAATCTGAAACTTCTTTTTTACCCTGGATTCCTCCTGCTGCTTGTTGGCAGTCAAAACCAGGCAGAGGCCAGATCCATTTCCAGCTCACAGGTGAGTGACTGGCTGCTCGACAGAGCTGAAAGGAGCTGATGCTTCTGTAGGAATTAAACACATCAGGTGAGCTCTGTTTCTTCCAACCCCAACTTAAAGAGACATCATGACAGCAGGGGTGCTGAGGTGGGCAGACACAGAGGTGTTAAATGGGGGAAATTAATTGATTACTGGATTTAATTTTCTAATCACGAGGCAATTGAAAGGAAAATGTTTGGGTTTTTTTTTCCCTGTGGTTTCAGTTAGGGAATTGTACATTTAGCATCTTCCTGTGACTGAGTGAAGCAATAAGCTTTTGCAGGAAAAGAAATTATCCTGGGAGGACTGTGATCTAAAGCCCTAGAGCAGCCACCTGCATGCTCCTCCCTGAAGCCCCTGGTTTTAGCTGGAAAAGGAATTAATGGGTTGTACCTGCAGGATCTCCTCCTCAGCTCAGCTGTGCAGCTCCTGCTTGCCACTGCCAGGTGTAGAATACAAGGAAAAGAGGAAGTGTGTATGTTTGCCTGTGTGTATCTTTTTGGGCAGGAATTCCAAGTCATTAGGAAAACATATTTCAGCACTGGGGAGCTGATATGTTACTGCATATGAAGTAACTTCCCAGTGTGTAGAGAAACATATAATATAATCCTTCAGCAACAATTCCAGCATATCTCCTGTCATTGCATTGATTCTCTTAGGTATCAACTTTTTTTTTCTTGTTCCTTATTCACACCTTACCAGGTCTTTTTCAACTTTTTCACTATTTATGCCACATCCCCACTCCAGGAAAGACTTAACTGGCAGTCTGTCAACTCAGAAAGATGTCCTTAAACTAAGTATGGCTTATATGGAAATAATCAAAATTCCCTAAACTGCTCCTAGAATTCCCTAAACTGCTCCTTCTCCTCTTTCCACCTTCTATTCTCCCCTTTTCCCAGAGTCTGTCCAAGCTGTTAGATGAGGACCTGGAGCATCCCCTGCTCTCAGAAGAGAGGAACCACGAGCAAGATGACTTCATGCCAGCAGATATCTTTGATCAGCAAGGCACTGAGCTGCAGTGGATCCAAACCAGCAGGGAGCAGCCTGAGAGCATTTCCATGGGGGAAGGAGCAATGCAGAGATTCCTCAGCGACCTCCTGAATTTATCCCGCAGATTCCGAGGCAGGAGCAAAAAGGGTCTCTCCAGGGGCTGCTTTGGGGTCAGGCTGGACAGAATTGGCTCACTCAGTGGACTGGGATGCTGACTCTTTAAGAATCAGCCATGGTAAGAGAAAGCCAGAGATGCTGGTCTGTGTATTCATGAATAACTTTTAGAAATATGCAAAAAAGCAGAGTTAGTTCAGCTTCAAGGAAATGGTGCCTGAAGTAACTTTTACCCTCCTGTCACAAACACAGTTTACTATTTTATTTTCCTCAGAATTCACTGTCATCAGATATAACTTAAAACCTGTGAATGCCACACCTCTGCTTTCCCTCCTTCCTCTGAGTCAGCTGTGAGCATTTCATCATTTCTTAGAATATCAGAGAGATTTCTCACCAGCTCCCTGGGGATACTTGTTTCAGTCCAGACAAACTCTGACCAGAGCAGTGGAGCTAAATCTGGCTGTAGAACATTTAGAAATCAGCTAATTTCCATGTGTGAAATCCTGTACACTTCTCTTGCTATTACTTATTCCTCTTCTTTATTGACAGGATTGACTTTGGGGTTTCAAAGGATGTGTTGCCTTTCCATGAGATGTTCAGCTCTTTTATCACTTTGGCCCCAGCAATCCATCCACTGAGCAAACTGCACCCAGCTCTCCCCTGAATTCCAGCAGAACACACCTTTGCTGTGCTGCCTGTTTGTATCAGAGTGATTTGTGAAAATTAATCACAAAGCACCCCATTTGTACTGCTTGTGCACTGAATGTATAAATAAACAAGTCTTATTATATCACACGTAATAAAATGTTTCCCATAATGTAAGGAATTTGCTTCAAGCCTTTGCTGTGTGATTTGTCCATGTTTAATTCCTGGAGCAAAACCCCAGTTTGCAGTTAGACAGTGGGATTCAGGAGCATTTTGGAGGGCTGCAGTGTGTGGTAAACAGAAATCAGGACACAAACCCAAGTATTTGACCCACAATTTAAATGAAGGGCAGCTCTGTTAGCAGACATCACTGGAAAGCAGTGACTCTGTATTTAGATCTGCCACTGACAGAGGAAAACAGATGTTTCTAAGTAGCACACCTCATCTTGTTAAAACAAAAACCAAAATGAACAAAACCACAAAAAATAAAAAACCACAACAAAAAAATCCCAAAACAAACAAACATGAAGGAAACCAAACCAAACAATGAACCAACCAAAAAAGCCTGAAAAACAAAAAAAACAAAAAACAAAAAACCCCAAAACCAAACAAGACCCACCAAAACCACAAAAAAACCCCCCAACCAACCAAAACAAAAAAACAACAACAAAACAAACAAAAAAACCCCAAAACCCAAAAAAACCAGCCCCAAAACAATATACCATTCTTTAAAGGAAATTCAAAGGCACCCTACTCTTCCATAGGCAGATCCAGGTATTTCAAAGCACTGAGAAGAAAATTGAAAAACATACCCTGAAGGCTTCTTTCTCTGATATTTTTGGTTAGGTCTTATGCTGTTTGCTAGTTAATCTGTTTAAGCTAACATTAACAACAAAGCAGCAGCAGCTGTGAAAATGCCCTGAACAGCTATTTGTTGCCATTTACAGACAGCCTTGAGTATAAGCTCTCCAATGATGGGTTAGTCCATATAATGAATTTATTACACTCTGTATTGCCTTTCCTAAGGAAAAAAAAAAAAAAGCAAGAAATTAAGATTTTCAGCAGTCAAATAAAGAATTAAAGTCCAGAGTAGAAACTGCTTTATTCTTTCATCTTCCAGCATAATTCCATACCAATAGCCAGCCTATACAAGGCTTAAAACCAGCTATTTACTTAGGCTAAGAAGCAGCAGACACCTGCTTACTTGGGGGAGCTTAACAGAAAACATTCAGCTTTTTTAGAGTTCTTCTTCAGCTGTGCCCAGCTTCAGCCCATGTGGTGGAAAGGTTCATCCACACAGCCCACGGACATCAGGGTGTCAAAAAATACTCATTTTTCACAACCAGTATGAAAAGCTGGTGCTGGTGGGAAGGTTAGAGCCTCCTTTTTAATAATCCTGAGTCCAAAGCTTGTTCCCAGCTCTCAGTAACTCTAGAGCAGGGATGTTCACACTGGCATGAAGGCTTCTTCATGTTGAAATTTCACTGAAAACCCAGTGAGGGATAAGTGATACTGAGGTTTATTGGCAGAAAAATAACAGAGGGCAGAGGAAGTTGAAGTCTGAGCTGTGAGCACTTGTGGACAGAATCCTACAGAAGATGAATAAGGAACAGATAAGAGTTACAATGACAGAAGTCGAGCTGGTAATGTGCCATCCCATCACCTGGCATTTTGTGGGAACATTTTAAAAAGGCACTTTTCTGAAGGCAAGAACAATTTGTTTCACATAAAAGGCTCTATAATTAGATCCCTAGGACTGAAGCCAGGTGTGTTTGTACTTTAGGTAATTTTCTGAGTTCTATTAGCATTTAAATAATCAAAGCTAAGCTTTGAAGTGAAGGTGCCAATTGGGAAGTTCATCTCTAGCTGTGCAATTTCCATCTTTGCTAAGCAGCAGTGCATGAATTTACAGACCAGGGTTACAGAAGCTGCTGAGGAGAAAAGCCTCCAATAAAACTACTTCTACAGAGAAAGGAACATAGAGATATCTTTCTCAAATGTGTGTGCTTTTGGGATACCTGATTTTAAGTGGTGTTAGGCAGCAATCAAGATTGGGTTTCATTCAAGACTCATTTCTGGCTAGCTTATTAATTGAGAGCCAGTTGTATTTATTCCCCTTGATCATCACACAGATCCTGTTCAGTCTCACTGCTTTATCCCTTTCCACTCCTGTCTGTCTTTAGTTCACACAAAATTGAGGATAATGCACATCCTCACCCAGATCTGCTTTCATTCCCTGTCAACAATAACACTCTCACCTGAGGTGCTGTTCTTTCATTCAGGTACTGCACTTTCAGAACACACATCTCCTTCCTCTGCCAGCTTCTTCTTTGCTGTGTTGCTTTAAACAAACCCACTTGCCAGCTGTTGAAACAGCTGGGTGCAAGAATCACTGTCCCACACCAGTTGATATTGCTGGTTTGCTTCCATTCTAAGCAAATGAGGAGGGCAGAAGGCAGAGGCTATTAAATTGCTTTAATATTACCCAGGTGGTGAGTGAAAGGACCTTGCCTGCTGTTCTGCTGGTTACAGAGGGAAGGGTTTGTTGGCAATGACAGAGAACCATCACCAGATGAACTCCCAAGGAAGGAAAATCTCCTAAACCCAAGTCCCAAAACATGGTTTACTCACACAGCACAAAAATTTGTATACAAAGAAAAAGCTGTTGTCCCAAGGGCTGCTGCAGACAGATGAACATTTTCAGTTCCTCCCACTTGTCTCCCCTATGGACAAATGATCCATCCCTCAGCCCCTTGGAGGGGAAATCAACCCAGCTCTCAGCTCCTGTGTGTGTGAGGCAGAGCAAACATACTGAAAGTGCAAAGTTCTTTCACTCATCCACTCCTGCCTAACAGTGCTGGGGTGGGGAGGGAGGGGAAATCACTGGCAAATGGTTTCTGCCAGGAGGGGAGATGACAAAGGGCAGTTCCCTCCCTCTGGAGCAGTTGCTGCAGCCAAGACCCTCAGCTCCTGGAGGGTCGCCTGTGGGGCCACTTGCAACCAGCTCTCTTATGGCAGCCACAGGGCACAGTGAGGCACTTTGGCTCCTGCAGGGATCTGGCAGGAGGCAGCTGAGCTCCCGCTGGGCAGAGCGGGGATATGAGGAGAGATATCCATGGGCTAAGGAGAAATATGGTGTGGGGATGGGGATGGGGATGGGGATGGGGATGGGGATGGGGATGGGGATAGGATAGGATAGGATAGGATAGGATAGGATAGGATAGGATAGGATAGGATAGGATAGGATAGGATAGGATAGGATAGGATAGGATAGGATAGGATAGGCTAGGATAGGATAGGACAGGATGCAGTTCCCGGGTCCCTGCTCCCCGCCGTGCCGAGGGCAGCAGCGCAGGCTGCCGAGGAGCTCAGCGCGGAGCTGCTGTCCCCGCAGGTCCCGGGGCTCCAGGGGCGGCTATCCGCACCCGCCTCGCCGGGGCCAAGTGGCAGGAGCGGGGCTCCCTGTCCCTCTCTCCTTCCCTCTTCGGGACCTGCTGGAGTCGCTGCGGCAGCTCCAGGCAGAGGAAGGGGAGCCGAGCCGGTGCTCGGGGCTGAGAGCTGCTCCGAGTGGAGCTCCGCGGGCGGAGAGTGGCCGGGAGGACATCCCAGTGCTGAGCCCGGAGGGACAGAGCCCGCGGAGGAGCCTCTCCTCCCTCAGACCCTTCTCCTGCTGCTTTGGGACAAGGATGGGGAGGCTCGGTGTGCAGACGGGGCTGGGATGTCACCAGCACAAAGCCCTGAGGTGCCGGGGAGGAGTGGGGCAGGCAAGGGCAGCCGCCGGGAGCTGCTGCTGTCCTGCTGTCCTGTCCTGCTGTCCTGCTGTCCTGTCCTGCTGTCCTGCTGTCCCGCTGTCCTGTCCTGCTGTCCCGCTGTCCTGCTGTCCCGCTGTCCTGCTGTCCCGCTGTCCCGCTGAAAGCCTCGGAGCGGCTTCCCTGCAGCACTCGACACTTCTTTCACAGGTTTCTGGTGCAGAGGGAGAAGCTGAAGCTGGACAGGCTCTCAGGAGCTTCCTGAGCCTCCAGCCCGGCGTTCAGCAGCCACACCACCCCACCAGGCTGCCCGGGGAGCCGCCACGCCAGTAGGAACAATAAACTTTGTACAAAGCCTACATTGCCTTTTTTGAGTGTTTTTTTATTTCAGTCGCGGCTTAGCAAACAGTCAGAGGATACAGAAATCACCTGCAGAGCTCTCCTCTCGCTCTGCCCTGAGGGCTCGCTGCTGACCCTGGCCACAACACCCACCCGGGCTGGACAAGCCTTTTTCCGGAGGGTCGCAGCAGAAAGAAGGATTGTGGTTGCAGCAGAAAGAAGGATTGTGGTTGCATCCTTGCAGGGCTGTGCCAGTGACCCTCCACGCTGCCCTGAGGTGGCACTGCCAGCCCTGGGGCAGTGGTATCGAGCCGGGATGCCTTTCCCGATGCTGCTGGCAGGGAATCCTTCCCGGAGCTGGGGACGGGCTGGGGTCAATCCCAGGTATGTCCTACACTCCCCTGTGCCTTGGGCTAAACCTGCTGGCAGCGCCCGGCTTGGCACGGCAGACCTGCATGGACCAGGGACAGAGGGGCTCCATCTCTTTAAAAACACATCTGGCAGCGGCTGGGACTGCGGGAAAAGGCCCTGCAGGGCTTCAGCACCCGGGACAGACGCCAGTCGCCCCGCACGCCCAGCGCTGGCCACGCCGGGCTACCCTGCCAGCCCGGGGCTCCGGCAGCCTGGAGAGCCCAGCAAAGCAAGGGGCAGCCGCAGTACGGAGAGAATATATCCCAATCACCGGGGGAAACAATCCGTGTTCAGGATGAAAATTAATTTCCCCACCTTGGAAAAAGTGAGGCACTGCTTAATTGCGGCATGGCCACTCCAGACATTTTTACATTTCTGGTTTGATTGTTGTCTGATGGCCTCATCATCTCCTTCTCAATCTAACTGAAATGCAGAGAAAGAGAGCCCAGGTGGGGTGTGGCATGGTTTTGTCAAAGGTTTTGAAAGGAGTCCAAATCCAGCCTTTTCCTCGGAGCAGGAGGCTCTGTACAGCCAGCTGACCCTGCTCAGCCCGGGATGGACACCAGCAGGAGGATGTGCAGCAGGTTAGGGCAGCACTCGGGGCAGGTCTGACCATCAGCAGATGGAACCCACAGAGCACCAACCCCAGCTTTGCCATCCTTAGCCTTCCAGGGCTGAAAAACAAGGACAGGGCATCATTCTGCTGGGGAAGGGGCAATGTCACCTCAGCGGAGCTCTGTCCATCCTGCTCATCACAGGATCCACCCACAGGCTGCCAGCAGCACCCTCGGTGCTCTCCCTCTGACCTGAGCCACCAGAGGTGTCCTAATGTCCCCACACCTCCCCTCCCATGCCCTGAGGTGCTGGGGAAATGCAGCAGATTCCCAGCCCTAAAACCAGTCACGGTGAGCTTTTAGGAGAACCTGCTGCCCTGTTAAGGCAGATGTTCTACTGGCAAAATGTCCTGCTGAGCATGGCCAACACCTGGATCTTGACTCTCCTCTGCTGTGCTATAAAGCCTAAAGTTCATATTAATTTACCATATTAACTCACCATATTAATTTATCCATCTTAATTTATAGGTGATGATACTGAGATCAAACAAACAAACAAACAAACAAAGTGAGTTTCATAGCTACAAGTGAGTTTTACAGCTTTAACAATGATGAGCTGAGTTCTGACATTTCACACTCCGTTTGCTTTGGCAGAGCTGCAAGATGGATAATTACAGGCAGAATTTGGCTGTGAAAATACAACAGCTACAGTGGCAGGCAGCCATTTGATCCCATTCTACACTTCACTACACAGTACATCAAATAGAGCACAAAATCTCCCTGACTTGGAAAAGTATTGTCAAGGCAAAGTCTTGCTGCTGCATCTTATTTATCTGCCATGGAACACAGAAGATGAAAAGGAAGAAACCAGTAAAGAAAGGAGTATCTCAGAGTCGGACTTAATGACTAAAATCCTGGAAAATTAGATTGTTTCACAAGGGCAGCAAAATATTTCACACTTGAGATTAATATCGTGCCCCTCAATTTCTCTGCTGGGTTTGTGCCAAATTTCTTGCTGCTGTACCAAAAAAACACAGACACAAAGCAAAACTCAGAGCAACCTACAGAATGATTTTGTACAGAGAGAGCACTAGAGAATCCTTAGTGTGTGGGCAGTGGGTGAAAGGAAAGAAACAAAATATACAACAACGAGTTCTAATTATCCTCATTTGGACACTCAAAATTAATGAATAATTCTGGTTTATCTTCTTCCACTTTTGCAGTTTACAAAACAAAGTTACATCTTGGCACAAACAAACATACAGCAAGACCAGCAGGAAGAGAATACTTGTAACTAATTAATGTATTATACAGACACTGCAGTATAAAGCATTAATTTAAAAAATAAGCTATCAGTTCTTTTCTGAAAGCATAAAATAAGAAAGTGTTGGAGCACACAATAACCCAAAAAACTAGTATTGCCTCCATGTTCTGAAAAAATTAAAGAATTGAGGAAAAATAGAGAGAGCTCTTATAATAAAGGGCTTAATCAGAGCACACAGAGTTGGGGCTGACTTGGGGCTATATTAGGAAAAAATAGCATTTGAGTGAGACTTCAAAACCTTGAGAATGTCCTTTCTAGTGTAATTTTGGTAGCTGATCATGTGAACAGTACGTGCACATATTTGCACATTAACACCATGTTAAGACATTTAAGACATGGGAAATAGTTTATCATTTTATTTTCATTTTGAAAGTGTATTCAGGAGACTCTTTCAAGATTTGTGTTCATACAAATAGTCAACAAATTATTACTAGACTGACATTCAACTTATTAAGATATTTGTTGTTGTTTCAATTTAGAATAACAAGAAACATCAGGAAAATGCAAGAAAAGCCATTGCTTCATGATTTAAAACTCTCTTGCATTTCTGCAAAAAGATTAATTTTTAGTTGTACTACATGCACAAAGACAAAAATGGAAGAGGAATTCGAATTAAATCTGTACTTTTGTAATCTCTCATTTCAGAATAGGCAGTTTCTAGCTAATCTCAAGACATTCAGCACTTAACGAAACAAACAAATACTTTTCGTATTTAATATATTAAATTACAGATTTTGTTTTAACTCCTCACAAAACACACATATACACAAATCCATCCTTCCTTTGGGACAGATTCTGATACCTTTTCAAACAACACCGAAAGCCTCCTATTTAAATTCCCATCGAGCCAGTTTCTTTCTTGTACAACAGAAAAAGAAGATTATTGCTGAATCTGGCCGCCTGTTCTTCACATTTTATTGATGCAGGGTCAAGTCTTACCATGGATCCTTAAAGAAATCCCATTATTTAGATATTTGGCTGTTAATAAACTGTTTTTCAGCAGCAGCTGTTGCAGGGAGCTGGAGGTGCTCGCTGTCCCTACAGTCTGCACTGAGGTGCAAATCGAGGTGCAAATCAGAAAAAAACAAAGTCTCAATGGTGATATCACCTCAATATCAAGGGGAAAAGAAAAGAAAAAGAAAAGAAAAAGAAGAAAGGAAAGGAAAGGAAAGAAGGAAAGGAAAGGAAAGGAAAGGAAAGGAAAGGAAAGGAAAGGAAAGGAAAGGAAAGGAAAGGAAAGGAAAGGAAAGGAAAGGAAAGGAGCCCAAATCTGGGATTTTCAGGGGTGGCAGCGCATATTCCATATATAGAATGAAAATGTGCTCAATACTTTAGGTGTCCTAAAAATCGATTTCTCTTCATTCTTGGCTCTTCACTCATCAGAAAGCCTGTTGTTTCCCCTGTAAAACGCAAATTCCTTGTGGAAATGTTCTAACTGAGCAAAGTTTAGAGCAGGTTCAGATTGTTTCCCATCTCTGTAAATCTGACCATAGGGGTCTCTTGAAAGAAAATTGCTAAGAATTTCCAACTGGACTATGTAATCACAGCGCCTGGTATCAAGAGGAGGGGGAGTGACATGAAATCAGTGACTTGTGACATACATTCCTCAGCAAGAGCAGCTGCTGCCTAATGACAGCTAATAAAGGGAATCTTCCCTTGAACAGAGCTGCATGCCTGCAGTGGGACTGGAATGTGCCCAAGATAAACCCACAGATAACCTAGGAAGCAGGGATCACCCAAAGAGTATAAAAGACAAGCTTCAGAAGAGAGACAACAGGACAAGGAAGAGAGAGACTTGAAGGGACATCCCAGAAGAAACAGCCTGAACTTCCCTACTCCCAGCAAAGTCAGTGCCATGGATACTAAAGGCTCATTTCTCTATGGCTTCCTCTTGCTGCTGCTCATCCAGCTCCAGCCCAGCAGAGCCAACCCTATCTACAGCCTCAGCCCTGCCAAAGAACTGGCCAGCATGGAGGTGAGGACTCTCATTTTGCAAGCTTTAAACTTTTGGGGTGCTTAGCAGAGTGTGAGGTGGTGCTTTGCCTTCCTTTTGCATGATCAGACCTCAATAAGCACAACAGCCATCACCTGCTGGGGGATAAAGGGGTTCAGCTCTTCAAAGGGGTTCAGAAAAGCTCTGTGGGGTAATATCGTCCTGTGCTGGTTCACCCGAGCTCCTGGGCAGTAGTGGGAATTAAAACTGGGATGTTGTAGGATATCTGCTTTGGGGTTTTGGTTAGTTTTCTTTTAAAGATACATCTTCCTAGGAGCAAAGTTCCAGAGAAGGAAAAAATCATCAGAGTAGCTCCATAAGAGCAAACAGAAAACTCTGAGGTGGTGTCCTGTCTATCCTACTAACTGGCAGGAACAGTGGTGCAGGGCAGCCATACAGCTCCAGCTTTGTGAATTTGAGAGATTTGGTTGCGGATGGATGAGAGATGGGGAGGTAGAGCGAAGCACCCAAAGACAAACTTTTAGAAATATTACTAGAGGATTGCTAAAATAATTTCCTGCTGCTCATCCAGAAAAGCTTCCAGAGCTATAAAACTACCAGCTAAGAATTTTAACGAGTAATAGAGAAAATCCATTGTTACAGCACAGTACAAGCTTGAGATTGATAGAATCTGGAAGCTCAAACCTCTCCTTGGGCTAGTACCAGTGACCAGCTTCTCAAAGCTCTTCTCAGGCCCCAAGAACAAACTCCCTGAGATCATAAGGACAGTGTCAGCTGAAGCTAAAACTGCCTCTAGACTGTTTCCAGCACCCAGGAAGAGAACCTTCCAAATGCACTCACTGTCAGGCAAGCCATAAGGCTCACTCCTCTCTGTTCAGCTTCTAGAGATGGGCAATTACATTGCTCTAATCGGTTGAGCTGCCTTTGAGGAGGTTATCTGACCCCAGTTACACACAGTTTTACAAATGACAGAGAATGGCACCCAGGAAGCAATCACCCAGCAGGCATGAATTTACCATACATGTATTTTCAGTCACTTTAAGGAGCAGCAATCCTGTAATCCCTGGGGCAGAGATTAGTGAAAATACCAAGAGCTTCTCTAGGTGATGTCCATTGAAATAGCCAGGGGTGACAAAACAGCAATATCTGAGAGCATGGCAGTGTGCTGTGGGGCTAGAGGTTCTCTCACACTGTGCACCACTGGTGGGCTGATTCCTCCCTGTTCAACCCACATCTTGCTTTTTCTTCTCTGCAAAGATGTCTTCTAACCTTGCCAGGAAGATACACTTGGTGGTGACAAGCAGCTTCATTCAGTTCACTAGCTGAAGCTCTATCTTTAATTAGATAGAAGGAATTACTGTGGGCTGAATTTAAATCCATAGATGGAATTACTGTGAACAGGGATATAGTGCAGAGCACAGAGCCCAGCAAGGCTGGGATCCAACCTGACATCTCCCTAGGGCTGGCTTTGGGACCTTTGATGAATGCAGAATAGAATGACTGGAAGAGTTAGCAAATGACCACAAAACAAGGAGTTTCATTAATTTAATCCTCCTCTTATAGGCTCTGCTGGAGAGACTGGAGGATAAGTTTGCAATGATGGAAGCCCTGGAGTCCAACCCTGACCTGCAAGAACCCAAAACCCAGGAGGAGATCCTGCCGGAGCTTGCCAACGACAGTGATGAGCAGAAGGCTGACCCCAGGCTGGCACCCAACACCCCTGTGGCCTACAGGGAGCCCTTCCTCAAGAGGCTGAGGGGGCTGCAGATGCCCAGGATGATGAGAGATTCGGGCTGCTTCGGGAGGAGGATTGATAGGATCGGCTCCCTCAGTGGCATGGGCTGCAATGGTGAGTCCTGCCTGAGCATTTCACTGGATTCCATTTTAGTGTCACAGGACAGGGGAGAGCAGCTTCTCACGGAATGAGAGCACACAGTTTGAGAATGGAATTAATTTGAGCCTAGTATTTAAGCTAGGATTGGCTTTTCACAAGCACTGCTGACAATGGTGACACATAGCATGACATGAACAGATTCCAGTAACATTTATTTCATGTTTGGTTTGCAGGTTCCCGGAGATATTAGGATCAACCTCCCTGTTCCCTGCTCTGAAGAATGCTTTACAGTACCCCTTCCTCCCAAGATGAAAGTCAGATGCTTTCTAAGCTCCTCAACAGAAAGTTATTCCTATTTTTATTTATTTATTTATTTATTTATTTGATGTTTTTTTTAAAGAACATTTCTTACGCTAGCACCGAAAGATCATCTTTAAATAAAACTAACACATTAGACATCTATGCTGGACCTCTCTCCTGTCTGTTGCATTAAATTTTCTTGTCTTTTCCTAAAGTCAAAACCCTAAGTTTTATTGATATCCTGGTATCTACAAGCCTGGTTTTTACTTACATGAGACAGAGAAAGCGTGAACTTGGTAAAAATGAAAATGAGCTTTTCGCTAGAGGCTTTTCCTCTGCACTGAGAAATTATAACAGATTAGCAGGAAAAAACAACTTGCTTAACATTGAAAGACCAGACTAGTCCTCCTATAGACAGGGTTTCAGTAATAAGAGAGTCCTTTTGCTGATTTAGATTATTCAGTCACAGGAATTGCCACAAATGCCTCACGTAAGCAAATTTACATTAAAAGAAATAAGAAAAATCATAACACTCCACAAGTTTCAAGAGAACCAGAGGGAGGAAAGGGAATTCATTGTATGTGCTTTCTAGCAGTGGCCAAATAAAGGTTACGAGCATCAACAGAAAGATACATCATTCACTGTGTCTTGTCTCACTCTGCACGTGGCTGAGATGCTGATTCCCAGCCTTTCCTGAAGGATTCTCAAAGGGTTTGAATCCTACCATGATATTCCTCATGAGAGGGCAGGTGGGAGCACTCAACTCCAAATAGCTTGTACAGAACATTTATGTGGGATTTAGGACTTTCTGGGAATGGCCACTCACTGAGCTCTTCTAACATGGCTAATGGGGACACTGGAAACCTGATTAAGCATTATTTAACCTTAGTTGCTAGATTTCACACCAAGGAGCTGAATTTGACCCAAAATGTATTCTGGCAGCCAAGCAAACAGGGTAACACTGCAAAACCCATATTCATTCAGCATCCCAAGGAACAAAGAGCTTGGATCCCCACGTGAGCCCCAGCAATGGCATCAAGCCCAGCTCAACACAACTGTCCTGTGACTGACTGCATGTTCTGCTAGGAACTGTGTTATTTTGAGCACCTCATGAGCCTTATTCTCAGAATCTCAGGCCATTCCCAGTCTCATTCCCAAGTACCTGACTGCCCTGGGAAGCTTGTTCAGGGCCTAAGAAGGCAGCAGCAGGACAGACTCAGCTGGAACAGCCCAATTCTGACTTAATGCCCCTGGGGACAGAAACACTACCTGGTGAGGACAAGGTAGGTGTTCCAGAGCTGCTGACAACAGCTCTCAGGGAGCACAGCTCCAGGGAAAGGGTAAATTTAAGTGCAGAGCCCTCCTGCACAGAGCCAGTCACAGCTAAGGCTGCTGCAATGCTCTAGTAGGGCTCATGTCACACATCACAGCTCTGACAAGCCACCCTCGCAGTCACTGCCTGGCATGGCAGCCAAGAGGGATCTGTGTGCTCCTCTCCACACTGGGCCTTGTGGTTCTGTCCTAGGGAAGAAGGGCAGAAATCTAATTTGAGGGAATAATTTTGCTCCACTCCAACAGGAAACCACAGACAGTGGGATACAAATCACATCAGAGCCTCTCCTTGCAGCAGCACCAGCTAAGGATAAAATACTTTGTGGAATAGTGTCCACACAGGTTTCCCTAACAGGAGAATAAATTCCCAGGTTAAGATTCCCAGCAGCATCCATGAGACATTTCTGCAGTGAAAGCTGCAGTGACTTTGCATTTACTCAGAAGCAATTTCACAGATCAAAGGGGTATGAAGTCACCCTTTGGGGAGCCCTTGTGGGGACAATGGGGCTTTGTCTTCTAAAAAGGCTTTCCAAACATTCCATTTCCCACTGCAGCACGATGGGAACATGCAGGTGGATCCCTGCACACCAGCAATGGGCAACAGCCTGACTTCCCTTGTGCTGCTGTAAATGAAAGTAAAAACAACCCACGTGCTGTAACAATAGCTCTTGCTGCAGCTGAATCTTACCCAGTCAAGCAAAACTTGCACAGACACTGTAAATTGTCCCTCCCTGTCAGCCCCTGAAGGCACAAAAAACGAATTAGTTCAGTGGAATGTGCTAAAAATGGCAAGAAGAGCCTGACCTAAAGCCAGGTGGGTCCAGTATTAACAGCAAGCCAGTTCCTGGTGGAAAAAGTCTGTATTGGCTTGCAGACAGCATGTTAATAGACCCTGCGGTCTGGGAGAACCTAATTGAGGGTAAGCAATCGAGGAAAAAAGCATGTCTGACTGGATTTTTACTGCTACTCCCATAAACACACTGAGCTGTAAAGCTCCCTCAGGGAAATCTCGCAGCCAGGTCAGAATAGTGCTGCACTCAAGAGCAAGCCCTGGGAAAAGCTGAATGGGAGAAATTCAACGCTGATCAGCTCTACAGGCAAAAAACATCACCCCCCAAGGAAAGGCAAAGCTGCTGCTGCTGCTGAGAGAGCTGAATCAGAGAGAGCAGGGAACAATCCTGGGAACAGCCATCATGCAAATGAAGAAATATCTCAATGGGAGCAGAGAAGGACCAGGCTAACTCCCTGCACACAGCTGTAATGACATCTGCCAGCTCCTGCCCTGCCAGACTTCACTCCCATTCCTCACAGCATTTGGCAGTGCAGAATTCAGCAGCTTGCCTTCCTTTGGACTCTGAAGCACAGCAATTCCACTAGCATATTACATGTTCTTAAGGCAGGAGCCTTGTTAGGAATAGGGGTCTGCTTGGTGTGGGGTATATTTGCAAATCACATTTTATGGTTTCTTTGCCCCTCAGACACTGCACTATCCCTACCAGCTTCCCACTAGACGAAATTCTTCCAACCAAAATCCAAGCTGGTAGGCAAGAATGCCAAGAGGAGCTGCTAGCACTTTTGCTTGGTTTCTCTAAAAAATCCTATGTGAAGTACAGACACACACCCTCTGCTGCTGCAGGGACATGGAGCTGTGCCAGCTCACATCCCAATCTGGCCACAGCCAGCTTGCTTGATTTACTTCCCCTGAATCTTGGCCCCCAAAGGCCTTTGCTGATTGACATCTGCTTGATCACTGTGTCCCACACTTTTATGTGGGAAGGAAGGATGATTTGTAAGACCTTCCCCCTCTATTAGCATCTCCTGACTGCTCTCTTGGAAAACCAGCACAATCCTGTACAGAAGCAGAGCAGGGAGGAGGGGAAATTTATAAAAACAGAAGGTGGTGGGAAGGCAGCTAGTCAGGCCTGCTATGCTGGGAATTGGGAGGAAATAAAAGAAAGACAAAACCAGTGTGTTAATTGGGTCATCCCAGAGATATCCTCTAGTATAGGCAGGCATCCAGGAGCTACAAAAGTCAACAAAAATCTCAAGGTTGTCATATCTCATCTGTTAGTCATGAATTTTCAACACAGTATTGCTTTCTACTGAAACTGGTATATATGGGTTCCAGTCTCTGCTCCAAAATGCTTAAAGGATCAGTAAGATGTGTTAAACCATACACAGCCCATACAGCAATTCATGCCTTTATTTCTGCAGTTTTGAAACAACCTGGAGAAAGGGACATCCTACTCCCTTTTACACCATGAGCTCAACATCCACACCTCACCAACCAACTCCTCTGCCTTCCCAGGGTGCAGTGGAGCTCACTGACTTTTCATCCCAACTCCCAACAAGCCTTTTCACAGTGCATTTGAGCAAGCAGTGGATGCAGAGGAGACTGAGTGTATCCCATCACTGCTGGAAAGACCTTCAGCACCCTGGACAAGAAGAGCAGCTTCACTCTCTCCTCACAGCCCTGCACAGCCAAAGCTCCAGGCAGCCATCCTCTGCTCCTTCCAGGGCATGCTGCATGATCCACACCTGGCAATGCACACACCTGTATGGGAATGTACAGACACTGCAGAGGCATCTTGGATCCTGCTAGCAAAGCAAAAATTAAAAAAAATATATTAATCTGACTAAACACCACTATTTTTTCTGCTAGACCCCCAGTGTGTCATTACAGGGACAATGACACATGGTGGATTGAACTATAAACCATTTTAGATTGAACTATTGAGTCTATAAACGTCTCCCATTCCCTCCTACCTTGCTGCATTTATGACCAAAGGCAGCACAGAGCTGAAGCAGAGTTCCCCCAGCCCTTTCTCCTGCTGACTCCTTCCTACCCTTGCTAGGGTTTCCTTCCTATTCCTTGCTTAGTTCAGACCACTGTGGCACATTTTAAGTTCCCCAAACCAGATTTTCTGCCATTCCCTCCCAAGAGATGGCTTTACCTCAGATTTTCCCTGGCATTACATACCCACCAAGGGAGAGCCAAAGGGCAGGAGCCAGAAAGCTGCTGATTAACTCTGTGTTAGAGTACCTCAGAGAATTACTATGTGCATCCTGTACAACACAGAAACATGGAAAGGCAGTGAGCTTTTTGGGTCAGGTATTTCTACAGTGCTCAAAGACTGTATTTATATTTTTAGCCTGCAAGCATGTGATGAAAGATCAAAGATTGTCACAAATTCATTTCTGTAAGGCAGACAGCAGGACAAAGAAGGAAAGATAGCCACAAGCTAAATAAACATTAAGGATGAAATTAAGATCTTTAATACCGTGGAGAAGCCAACTGTAAAACAAGAGGTGCCACACTGTACTCTAAACCTCTTTCACTAATTTACTGGGAGGAAGGTGAGTTCTCAGGTGAGAAAAGCAGCACAGTGTGCACAATTTAGCTCCTTATCAAACTGGGCAATTCTCTCCTTTGAAACAGCTGTTGTGAGAGAATGTGGTACTACAGTGGTCATAACCTAAAGGATCAGACCCATTCCTTTCTGCCTAGCCTTAAGAGCACCTTCTGCACAAACTTAAATCCAGACAGCTAACGAATAGCAACTAATCAACTAACTCAAATCATGCTCTTGGATGTTGCCATGTTCTACTAGTTTTATTATCATAAAGGGCAAAAATAAAACAATACTAGAAACATCAAAAGGGCAAAAAGAAAATAATACCAGAAACATCAGAAGGCCTCGAAAGGCTGAAGGAGACACGCAAACATTTTACTCTCAGACATGTTACAGGTACATGAATACTTCCCAAGTGCCATAGTTCAAATAAAAATATATTCATACAAATATAAAAAAAATACAATTTATATACACACCATGGAATTAGCTTACATCATTTCGTAACAAAAAACAGTGCAAAACCAAAAACAAATGGAAAGGTAAGTTGCTACCATTGGAATGGCTCACAGTAATTAATAATTCAAAACTGCACAATTAACACTGCGCAGGAAACCACGAGGCAAGGGAGAAGGCCCCAGACTAACCCCCTAAACCCCAGCAGAATTAGTCCAGTTCTGGGTTATTTTTCCTTTAGTGTTGCTCTGGTAAAATGTTACAGGCACCTATGTTAGAGTTCAGTTTCTTGGTAAATCACTAAGCAACTAGAGCCAGGGTGGAAGCGGCAAGTGTGTTGTAAGAAAGGAATTAAGTAACTGAAGTGTGAGAACCAGACTGATTCAACACAAGCCCCTTGGCATCAGCCCTCAGCAGAAGGGAAATGCTGCATCTCCAAATGTCAGGAGAACTTTTAATTCCCTTTCTGCAGCCTACAGAACATGCTGAGATTTCCCTTCAAAGCAGCTGACAGGGCCACCCACCACCCTCACTGAAAACGACTAAAAGAATGAAATGGTGTGTTTTCCAGCTGAAATGTTGGAATAAGATGCCCAGGCAGAGCAAACAGTGCTGACAACAGGTTGAAGGCAAGGTGCCTTCTCATGGGGAAGCATCTGGTGCTCAGAAAAACCTTGACAAAGTTTTCCACCCTAACTTCTCTGGGTTGCCCAACTCCAGCCTCAGCAGCAATGACAAACATCCTGCAACAAAATATCCTATATTTTATGAAGACAAATAAAACAGGACCAGCTCAAGGCTAAAAATCTAAGGAGCCTTATTCATGTGCAGGAAGAGAAGGAACCTTCCTCTCCACACACCCTCACTGAACATGAGCAAGAGGAAAAATATCTGTCATGGAGAGACACAGGACATTCTTGACAGGTGCTCTATCAGTACAGGATTGCCAATTCCACATTTGAGTGACATGAAATCCCACAAAAACAGGATTCCTGTGATTTGTAACTGCCCAGGAGCACAAATCCTTTGAATGAAAGGCAGGCTAACATAAGCATATTTCAAACCTGGAGTCCAGCTTCAGGGAGTGCAAATGGGTGCTGGAAGTTTCCTGGATAGCTCAAAGTAAAACCAGAGCTCAGGGAACACAGGTATTTTAGGTATCACCTGCAGAGACTATCCAGGGAGAACATCCTTATCCACAGGGAAAGAACTTGCAAATCAATAGTAGCTACTGGCAACTCCTATGATCTAAGGAAATACAGAAAATCAAAGTTTGGCTTCCTTCTGTCCCAACTCCCACCTAGCCAGCTCCTTATGGCAGACAACAGGTTAACTGCAGGGCTCAGAGGCTGTGTAGAAGCTTTTCTTGAATACCTTCCCCATGTAACTTGGCTCAGTCTCTTGGCTGAGAGAATGCTCTGTGCTTTATCAAGACAATCAGCTCTGCAGTCCCTGAGGCACAGCACTGGCTTCCCACTGAGGGTTATCTGCACACAGAACTCAGGAAGGCAGTGCCTGCTGGAACAATACAGGTGCTGGCCAGGATGGTACCTGCTAAAGCTCTGAACTGGCTGCAACTGGCTCCTCAGCACTGATTTTACCCTTACAGATTGTTGCAGCTGCAAACATTATCCCAAGCATTTTAGAGCCCCACCTTCACCCACAGCAGATCCTGCCTTAGTCACCAGCATCAAGAATCCATCCTTGGGGCAGCCTGAAACTACAGCAGCTCCTCTCATGGCACAGAGATAATTCAACCAAGCCCAGAGACCATCAGTTCTGTTTGCCTCCAGAAAGCAACACTTCTCCATGCTCTCAGGATGTGGGGCTCCCTGGTCTCTAACTCCAGCTGGAAAGGTGCCCCAAGCTCTCACTGTTTGACCAGTGAAAGGACAAAGTGCCTACAAATGCCAAGAAATGCAGGAATGTCAGTGACAAAGTGGAGTGGCACCAAGTGCCTTAGAAAGTCTCTTACAGGGAGGTAATAGCAACAGCTAACAGGAAAGATCTACCTTCTCTGAGATGCTTTGCAAATGTATTAAATATTTATAAAACCAAACAGTAACTGAAATTTAACCATTCTGAACTCCAAATCTGCTGAGCTGCTCTCAAAAATCATCTGCTGTCAAAAATATCACAGCAGGAACATTTCCTCATGAAAAGGAGAGAAATAAGGAAAAAATGAAGCCAGAGTGAAAAAACACGGGCAAAGGGGAGCACTTGCAAAGAGAGGTATATTTCCAAAATGCTGGATTTTTAAATACTGCTATACTGCTTTTGTGAAAAACCATCCTCCAGAGCAAATATCCTATTTGATATCTGCAAACTTCAGGATCTCCTCTCAGCCTTGACAGCGACCCCCTTCTCACACAAATAAGGCAACAGTTGCAGGAACAAGAGAGGAGGAGGAAAAGGGAATCATACAGGAGGAAGGGAAAGATGCTGCAGTTCTTTGCACAGGACACAGTGGAGTAAGATGGTTCTCTTTTCCAACTCTTAAGAAAACCCCAAACCAAAATGGCAGAACACGCAGTGTCAGGACAACATCTGATGGAAGGAGACAACTGGGGGACAGGGGAAGAAAACACCTGGATCAGGAGTGGTCAAACCAAGTGCCTGAGGCCCATCAACAGCCCTGGGCTCAGGCTGCTCCTCTAATTCTCTGGCTAGCAAGATGTTTTCCAGTTCCCCAGGCTTGATATGCATGTGAGAAGCCAAACGGCAAGTCTTGGGCCTCGAGAGGTCCAAGCAGAGTGCGAGAGCGTGGGCAGCCTTGGAGGATGGAGGGAGCCACACTGACTGGGGCAGGAGCATCAGATGGTCTGATAGTGCTGCCTCAGTCTTGCCTGCAGGAATTCGTGGGTCAGGTTGTGCCGAGTGATTATCCCAACAACCTTAAACAGGAAGAAAAGAGGAAGAAAAGATACAAGTCAGGATCAGAGATGTGCCATTAGGAGATATCCATAATAGAGGTCATTCTTTTCAACTCCCCAAATAGAGGAAATCTAAAAGCAGTTCTTGACCAACACTGATTTAGAGTGGATTCAAGTTCAAATGTCTCAGACACAACATCCCTCCCTGTCCCAACACTTATGCTCCAGGCAAAAGCACTGATTTAATTACACCTAAACAAACTGCCAAACAAACTACTGTGGTGTCTGGAACCAGCAGGACCCCTTGCCTAGGAAGGGAAATCCTGTCCATGTCAGACAGCATAAGGATGTAACTAAATCCTTTGGGAA
The DNA here is from genome assembly GCF_008360975.1 of Lichenostomus cassidix. Taxonomy (NCBI): domain Eukaryota; kingdom Metazoa; phylum Chordata; class Aves; order Passeriformes; family Meliphagidae; genus Lichenostomus; species Lichenostomus cassidix. The sequence continues at coordinate 4,866,452 of NC_139501.1, forward strand.
GTGGAAACTGCAATTGGAAATAACAAAGCTGTCTTTTATGGTTTCATTTAATACATTTCTGGTATTCCACATGGCATGATTTCAAATAGCACCTATCAGATACATTCAAGGAAGCTCTAAATGCCAAAACACAGATATGGTCAAGACCAGCTAAGAGGTGGCTGCACACTGGCAGGTGACAAAAGAGACCTCTCCCAGCCTACTGTGGAAGCAGTCAAACCCCACATTTCAGCTGATGAAACACCTCACTGATTTTACACACTGAAAGAGTTTAGAACTAGGCTGTTCTCTAGTACTGCAAGAGCATCTTATATTAAAGAAGAACATGCCAGCATTTTTTGTTTGCAGCTCACAGGTTCTGCAGAGTAATTATGGGGAGCCCCGAGGCAGAAAAAGCAATGCTGCCTCGCCCAGACCAGGTCAGGCTTAAGGGATACAGTTTCTCATTGTGGTTACAGGAGGTTGCTGACATCTACTGACTGCTCCTGAGCATTGTAGATGGCAAAGAGACAAGGACAGTGAGTTAAGCACAAACCATTCAAACACTCTTTTACTCCTGTGAGAAGGAACAGAATACAAGTTCTCTTCCTACAGAAAAACCTCTAACCCCAACATATAGGAAATTTTGCTCTTGGCCTTGAATAAAGCTGTGAAAGGAAAGGCAAATTAGTGGCCTCTGATGAGCTCAAGGCCTCTTAGCAGATACAAGAATGGGACAGCTTCTGCAGGCTGCACAACTGAGACAGGAGAGATGCATGTCCTGCCCTTTGCAGGTAAAGGGGAAGCAGGCTGGGACACAAAAGACGACAACAAAGTCACAGTAATCAACAAGTCTTCAGGGCCCTAAGAAGATCACATTCTGACCTCTTTAAAGCATTTCTGTTTGATGTTAAAAGAGATCTGAATTGTCCCAAAGATTGAAAATGTTGCACGAACACTGTGGCTTCCTTCAGCTAAGGCAAGATAAAGACTCACCTCTCCAACTGCATTCACAACTGGTAAATGCCTGAGTCCCATTGTCCTGAACAGGTTGAAGACTTGTGACACATGAGTATTTGGAGAGACAGTAAAGGGTGATGGGTTCATGTATGGGGTGACATCCTAAGAAAGAAAAACAATCATGTTATATACAAGAGGCATTTTCACTGTCTCTAGGAACCACCAACAAGCAATTACTACAAGTCCTCCATGGCACTCGTGTCTGGACAGGGTATTTGACTGTTATCATCTTCTATTTCTGCACAAATATGACATTATTTTGGTTTGTCTTGTTGGGAAGTTAAACTGGACAGGCAACACCTTATTCTAGAAGTAAAGCATCAGTGGGTGTTGTTACCTCCTAGCAGGTAGGTAGCATACCTAGCAGATATGAGGCTTGATTTCCACATGCAGAGAAAGCTGAGTGCATGAGGAGCACAGGATGTTGGTCACTGCATCAAAGGGTGTATTAAACATGCTCTCAAAGTTTTTTAAAGGCTTTGGATTGTCATAAATATATATCAGGAGACACTGTCACACTGCAGTGCATATCTTACCACTATCATACGAGGGTTCAGTAATGTGAGGTCCAGATCATGGATATCTGGATAACGAGGATAATCCTCTGACATCTCAGCGTGGGACAGACGGGGCTGACTGGCACTCTGCAATTCAAACAAACCCCACTGAGTCCACCATTCCAGACAACACAGGGGCTGCAGCAGCACAGCAAACCATGGCCCCTAATTGCTCCCCCAGATCTCCTCCTCCCACCACATCCACACATCCACCTCCTGCAGAGGTGCTGTTAGTACCTATCAGTGCAAACTTGAAGCTATGCAGGCCTTTAGCTGACAGAGAATGGAACTGCTCCCCAGCCTCTGACAATTCTGGACTCGACACTGGAGGGCAGCACGAAATCAGACTTGTGGAAGCTGGCCTCAGATACTCTCTGATCCTCCCTCACTGATCTCAGTGACACAGCTGACACTGGTGAGACCTCAACACGCAGCAGTAAAATACACAGTATATACTGCTGGATGCTCTATTTGCATTTAATATCTGCCCTCAGTTCTCCAGTTCTGACAGGATGAGATCTTTATGCAATAAATGGGTCTGTTGGTTTACTTTTTAAACAGTGGCTGTCTTCTTTTCCTGGGGATACTTAAACAGAAATTCAACTTCCTTTACTTTGAGAGCTGCAAGAGAGAATTCACATTACCTGCCTGTGACTTTTAAAACACACATGCATTCCTTAAAGTGTAAAAACAGCTCAATTCTTTTTGGCAGCCCATGAATATTGTTCCCAACATCCTCAGCTGGGAGGGCAGGCATGACTCTGCTGCAATTCCTGAGCAGGAATACTCACCGACTGGCTCTCGGAGTAGCAAACCCCTCTGTCAAGAAGGGTGACCAGCTGGGAGCGCAAGATCAAGCCGTGGAAGGTCAAGGGTCTGAAGCGTTCCTCCATGGTCCACTCCTCACTGGGAGACTGGTCAGGGTACAGGTTGGGGTAGGGAGTGTATCTGTGATGGATTTAACACCATGTGTTACAAGCTTCACATACCCCAACTCCCAAAAGAGCAGCTATTTCAGCTCTTTGCAATCTTCTCCTGAACATTTCAGGGACTCTTGCTAGGGACAAGAAAATCTCCATTCCACAAAATAAAATAGGAGAGAGAGGTCAAGTGCCATTATGTGGTCAGAGCAGCAGAATGGCACAGCCTCCTAACTCAACTTCGAATCACTTGCTACTAAAGCAATTTTCAGTGCCAAATTATTCGGATTCTAATAAAAGCTGAAGCTTCTGGCAAAATGTCAGGGTCAGGATGCCATTCATGAAAGTCACAATCACTAACTTAGCAAATGATTCACTAGACTGGGCTTCTGCTTGGAAGCAACAGCTACACAAGCCTGGTGACTCAGCCCAGTAATCAGAAAGGAAAGATAAGATCAGTATCACAGCACCAGGGCTTAGCTGGGATAAGTGAGCTTTCCAGAGCTCTCACATTTTTGTAGACAAGAGGACACTGATTTCTACAGAGAAGAGATCTTCCCAGGCACTCCATCCTCTCCAGGAAATACTTTTGTATAGGTGTTTGAAGGAAATTTAAGAGGTTGGACATAATCAATCCACTTGCCTGGACTCAGTCACAGGTATGAGCTGCAGCATTGGCTCCTGAGACCTGACAAATCACTTCTAAAACATGAATACCAGCACTGTTTCTGCTGACATATGGAATGATTGACTGTATAAAGCATTCTTTCCAACACATCTCAACATATGGAAAAACCCTTTTTTCCATGCATTTGTGCCTACCAGGATCTCACCTTCTCTCCAGCATCTGCTGCAGCAGATCCTCCTTTTCGGGAGGCTCCTCTGTTGCTATGTGCTCATCACACATGTTCCGCAGCTCACTCGACGGGTAGGATTTCATGGACTGGCTACGCTTGCGCTGCTCTCCAGCTCGGGTCAGGATGCTGGATTTCTGGGTACAAAAAACACTTTTCAGATACTCAACAAGCAAGTCAAGAGTTATCCAAGAGTGCCTATGAACTACTTGATCACAGCTTTGTGTCATCACACAACACTTTCATTAGCCACTGCTGCAGCAGGACTTGTAAGAATAGCCAAGAGGACTGCACTTCAGTGACAAATCCAAACTTTTCCATGCCTACCATAAACAGGTTACTTTATCCTCTTAACTTCTGCCTGTAGGAATGCAGCCCACTCTTTTCCCTCTATCTTCGCCCAGAGAATGGAATGGAGTTCTTAAACATTTTATATTGCAGCAGGTGCTTATCTCTGACCTGAATCCTGCATAACAGCCTAGATTACTAAAGCAAGGCCATTTTGTATGCAAAACAAAGCTCTCAGCGTTTCAACCAATCAATCAAGCAACTCCTTACCTTGAATTTGATGTTGTTACTTATCAGCTGATTTCCCTTCATGAACTCCCTCTCATTGCCCCGATTCTCTGTCACCACAGGGAAGGCATGATGGACAGTGGTGCGCAGGATGCTGACTAGGGACTGAATCCGGGTGTGTGGGTACACATACGTCAGGTTGGGCTCCATGATGTCACTGGCTCGTAGTCTGAAGAAACAAAAAACCAAGATTGCTGCATTCATCATGTCAGTGACAGAAGGCTGGTGATGAACAAACATGGAAACAAACCAGACCCTGAAGGAGTGTGCTGCAGTTAAGTTCCGCCAGTACATGTGTGCTCACCTTCACTGTGGTATCAACAGTGATGGAACAACTGATTTTTTTTTCTTTTTATAATGGAACATTGTATCGATGCACTAGAAGAAAGATAGAATGCTCCAACTTATAATATAGAAAGTTTTTAAACACTACTGGGAAGAGACAACAGGTGGGAAGAAGATGACATTCCACAAGAAGCAAAGTCCAATGGAATGTTTTCACAGAGTGCTTGCTGAACCTCCCAAATCCACCCTGCAGATTTCCATCCATCCACCCCTCCTCAGAGAGGCCTTCAGCATCTCTTTCCTGCCACTGGCCTGGTGCACAACTCCTATCACAGCAGCCTTCAGAGCTGCTCCTCAGAGCAACCAGGTTTGTTGGAGATGAAGCATCATCGTCCTGCATTAAAGCACTTCTGAGCAAGAACCCCACCACAAACTCTGACCCACAGCTGGCCAGGAGGAGCAGCCTTACTTATCCATTTCCACTCCTGTTTCCCACTCCAGAAGAGGCACTCCTCGCAAGTTCACATGGATGTCATAGATGCCTTTGTTGAAAAAGTCTCCTGTCCACTTGGCTACCTGCATAGCAAACAGAAGGTCTACTGAGTTGTTGCTCCAAGCACAAGATTCCTTGGCTTATGACAAGCAACAAAGTAGTAACAAAGTAACTACTGGAAGAAGTGGAAGTAAGAAAGATTCAGGGCCTGCACATGTTCAAGCAGTGTGTAGGAAGCCAGAGCTAAGGGCCTGCACTCACCATGAGGGTGATCATTATGGGGAGCCCGTAGGTGATCTCGTTGGTGGACTCGATGAGGATGACGGTCAGGCTGATGGTCATGCGCACCACTCCTCCCAGGAATGCTGCAGCCCCGATCAGTGCAAAGGTTCCTGAGTAGATGTGATCCAGGCCAATGTAACTAGGGCAAAGCACAGAGCCCTCAGATTAGAACAACCTGCCTGAGAGCTCAGGGTGCACCTGCAGCTCCATCCCTCACACGCACACTTGATGCACCTTTTGAGGAGGTTGGCGACCAGGCGTCCGAAGGCAGCCCCACAAAGCAGTGATGGCACAAACAGACCACTGGGCACAGAGATCCCATATGTCCAGCAGGAGAGTAAGAAATAGAGAAGGAAGAACAGGGACAGGGTGACTGGGCTGAAAGTACCTGCAACACAAGAAGAATCATGGCTGAAGGGGCACAGGTCTGTCCAAGAGTCTTGCACCATCCACCCCTCAGCTCACAGCAGGCTCATCTCACAACAGCTACTGAGTCTCCCAGTCCAAACACACATGCAGACAATGAGTAAATGAAAAGAGAGGAAAAGCAGGCCTTTCTTCCCATCAAGGAGACTTTTATCTGTTGTACTAGCAGTCCTCCAGAGCCATGAAGGCCTGAAGATGTTCCTAGCCTCGTGGTGTTTATGACAAGACTTTCAGGTAAAATGAAGCTCTGAGGCTTAAGCATGGGATGAGGTCATCTCCTAACTACTCACCATCCTGGTGGAAGAGCTGCAGGATAGCTGACTCCTGAGGGTTAAAGAAGAGTGTGGCCATGTCATTGTATGTTTCATTTGGGCAGAAAAAAGTCTTGATGCTTGAATTTACATCCTCTGATAGATCCTAATGCAGGACAGAAAAGACACAAAGGGTTAAAATGCAGTCTCCTTCGTTAGCCTTTGGGCAGAACAGGAGTAACACTTTTTATTAATGTTAGCCACACTTTGGGAAGTTCAGACCAAACATTAATAGCAGAGATGGGGCCTACAACACCAACAGGCTCCTTGACTCAGAGCCTGATTGCTTTGTACTAAAGCACAATGTAGCTTTCATTATCACCCTAAGCTCCTGCAATCCTCCACAGGCTCTCACTGCAATTCTGTTATGCACTGCAGGCTGTCAAAAGCTCATTTCATGCGTGTGCTTCTCTGCAGAGTGAACAATATGACAGGGAATATAATATTCACATAAGAATCCCTCACCTGCAGGCTCAGGGTGTCATTGCCACTGTGCCTGCTGGAAGACATTGGCCGGCATTCCCCCAGAACCATGGAGGCTACAAAGACCACGACAGTGGTGGTCAAAGACACAAGCAGGCTCTCCAAGACTCTGAAAGACACAACAGAAACCACACACTGAAGCCACACTCAGCACTGTAACCCAGTCCCAGCTCTGATAAGGCTGCAAGAAGCAGCAGTCACCACAGCTTAGCATCAGAACAAGGAACACTGCAAATCAAGTTGAATTATGACTTGGCTCCTAGGGATTGCCTTAACTCCCCTTTTTAATTGCTTGCCCCAAAAAGAAGCTATTTCTGCCCAGAGAACATGCAGCAGTCACACATGGAAAGCCCCAGGGTTCAGTAATAAGGCTATTCCCATAGAAACAATATTCTGCACACTCTTAGAGGGTAAAAGGGTAGACAGGACTGGGCAAGGTGATGCACATTCTCTCAATCTCTTTTCTAACTGCTGAAATACACTTCTTTTTCTTTTTAAATCCAGGCTTCATGTTTAGGAGCTGTGTAGAGCAAACAAATAGGTACATTCAGAATAACACAGCAGCTCCCTCTCTAAATAGCACAGATATTGTGGATTTAATTAACCAACATAATTCCTTCCACATCTGTTTAGACAACAACAACAAAAAATCCTGCATGGAGACAAAGCTGTTGTTTGTTCAGCCTTTATGATAAAGAGCTCCCTTCACTGCCCTTATAAGAGGGATTGCAACTCTCTGTACCAGCAGAGACATTAAAAAATTACAGAGACTGTAACAGCTGGTTTCTGGTGTTCACTTTTTAGTTCTATGGAGGCTTCATTTTGCGATTTCTAAAATATCCAGTCTGGGATTTCCTCCAGTCCTACTCACTGGCTCTTCTAGACTGATGCTTTTGCTTTGGGACACTAAACACAAATGTGAGACACTTTGGGACACTAAACAGAGGTCCCTGTACACACTCAAGAGAGCACGTATACCTGACCAACTTTGGCTTGGGATGCACATTGCGCATGCGGTACTTGGCAAGTCTCTTGTTCAGGCAGTTAAAGGTGGCTCCAAGAAGGCCTCCTACAATCCCCATCAGAATGAAGAAGCCCAAGTCCACAGCTGTCCAGAGGTGGCATTTCTTATCAGACTCAGAGCACTATGTGCAGAAAATAATAAAAAAAAGCATTACAGTAGTTGCTGCAATTTCCTACCAACACTTCTGTCTCTACAACTGGAGATTTTGAGTAGCTAAGACCAAGGGGAACAATTCTGTCTGAGGATATCAATGTATTGCACTGAAAAACAGGCATGCATCAAAAGAAACCCCCAAACCAACAAACAGAAATGGAGGACTAACAAGAGACTGAAGAGTGAGGAAATAACAATAAATCTTACCTTAAACTCCCCAAAGTTCAGCAGCCCAGGGAGCTGGAAAGACCCCCAGCTTCCAAACTGAATTCCAGAGCGGAAAAAATTCAGGGTGAAGGTGGCAGCCATGGAACAGAAAAGCTGTGGAAGTAGGACAAAAAAAAAAAAAAAAGAAAAGAAAAGGGGAAGCAAAGGTTCCCAAAATTAAGATTGGCACAGTCAGCTCTTCCTTGAGACTTACGCCTGGGGAAGGGAACTGACTGTGGAAGGGATGAGACTTGAGAGGGCCCAGGCACAAAAGCACTCTTCCTCCCCCAGGTACACTAAATCTGAACACCCTCATGGACAAGCCCTCCCAAGGGGAGCCCTCTTCTCAAGGAAGAGACATGCAGAGAGTTAGACTCATCACTCACCACTTTCCATGTAAGTCCCTGGTTCCAGAAAGAGGAACCTTCTTCCAAACTAAAAAGAGTGCCTCCAATTGGGGCTCCAAAGGCAGCTGCAACCCCTGCAGCTGCTCCAGCAGATACAAAATCCCTTTTATCTCTGAAAATAAGAGAAAAACAACCTCAGTTTAGCGAATTAGAGCTCTAGAGATACTTAGGTTCTGCAAAGTAAGAGATCATCCCCATTTATGGAGCACATTTACGAGAGCCAGGAGAAGAACTGGCCATGGCAGACACCACCATTTGTTCATTAAGCTGCAGCACTGTGCTCTTTCTGTAGGGCATAAACACACAGCAAAATTCTGGTACTACTGGCCATTGTGTGAGGAACCCAAACCATGGACTCCAGCATCACTTGAAAGAATTACAGAGAGGAAAGGGTAAGAATTTGTTCACATTCAGGTGAACTGGCCTTCTCTGTAGTATATCCTGATTATAAGGGGTGAGTAACTGGGCTTGTTACAACAACAAAGCCTTTCAACTATCCATATTAAAGGTTTTCAAAGGTAGAGATCTGCTGAGCAGCACAAGAGAACATCTATTAACATGGAGACCACAATAGCTTGGAAGAGTGTTATCCTGGTGTTCTCTTGCTGCAGAATGAAACTGCAGGACTCTAGAAAGAAACTGATAAAACAACTCACTGGTTCACCTCAGCCCACCACCCCACCACCCTTCTCCCAAGGAAGTCTGCTCACTCATCCTCCTCTCCCCTCCTCCACATCCTGGGTACAGTACCTGTCACTGCGGAAATAGGGAAAGTTAAACTGGATCTTCCTCAAAGAGATGCTCTGGAACTAGAAACAAAGTAAATATTTAGAAACACAGGAGATGGAAATTTACTCTTACAAAGCAGTGGTGTGACCAGGACAGTGACTCAGGCCAGCACTAACCTGTGGCAAGCCTGCACCCACGACAGCACCACTGTGAATCATTGGACCCTCCTTCCCGACAAAAAGACCTGGAAAAACAAGGCTCATGAGGCAACACACTTTCCCCACTGCCACCCTCCCTTGCTGACAATGCCAGAAGAGATCAGCTCACCACTCCCCTGCCATGGCAAAGCTCCCTGTGCCAAGCCTGCAGCTCCTCACAGGGAGGTGCTGACCCCTTGCTCGCAAAACGACCCCAAATGTTTATGAAGACTTGCACAGACTTTGCTCTCTGAGTGGGTGAAATCATTGAAAAACAACTGTTACAAGGACTCTGAACTCTCCAGGTTATTTTGCCCTGCTGCCTTCAAGCTGCTCCTGACAATGTGTCCTGAAAAATTCTCAGGTCTCTCTCTTGGATTGTGCCACAAAGAGTCACATCTGACTAGCCCACTCAGAAAACCACCTGCTCCCCTGATAGTCCTGATCATTCTGTTTATTCTCTACTCTATAAATGCATTCAGGGCTCATGACTCTCCTCCAAACCACCAAAATGATTTTACTGGAAAGGCAGGGCCTTCTGTGCCCTATGTAAGCAGAGACAGCATTTTTTCCCTTTCAGTGACTCCTTTCCCCAACAAGATCAACACACCATAGCCCTTCTTACCTCCTGCCACACTGAAGAGCACTCCCAGAGCTTTGCACACCACAGTCCGCAGTCGCACGACCCCTGGAACCTTCACCCCATTGAGGTAGCACTTTATCTCAGGGATTCCTGATCCAGCTGCTACAGGCTGCAGAAAAGAAACACTGACACTGTGGTGCACTGATTTCATACCTGACCAACAATATCTCATCAGAGAGCAAGGGACCAAGAGACCCTGCTTAGCTGAATCAAATAGCTCTGGGAAGCTAGTTTGATAGTTTGGGGCAGAAAGTGCTTCTGGCAAGGGTATTTCATATCAAAGACCTGTGTAAGGGAAAAGCAAGGTTGTGTAAGGAGCAGCAATGGACCGAAGTCTTACTTGAATCAGGACCAGAAGACTGGCAAGAAAAACAAAGGTGAGGTTGAACCCCAGCAGCTCCAGCAAGGACAGTGCAAGGCAGCCTTTCTCAGTGCATTCCTCCACCGCTGCAGAGATGGTCAAGGAAAACAACAACATTCCCCACAAGAACAGACAATCACTTATGGTAATATCTGGGCCTCCCACTGGCATCAGGAGCCAAGCCTGTGCTTCCTAATCCAGCCAGAGCAGCTAACACAACCTGTAGGAAGCTAGGCTTCCTTTTCAAAGCTCAACACTGAGTTATGAGTGAAACCACTCATTCTTTCAATCTCTGTTTATGTACCCGATACTGGAAACACTTCTTGGTTTCAAGGGCTGAATTACATAAGCAAGTTGAAAACTTGCTTAATCATGAACAACATGACCGACAGCAGAAGTGTGAGAGTCAGCTGTTCTGAGAAAAACATGGGAACAGAAAGGAAAAGGTCATTTGAGTCTAACAAGGCCCGAGGTAAAAGATACAGCTTTGTACCACCCGGAACTTGAGCTGGGTAAAGAGCCGCACGAAGAAATCCACAAAGAGGCCCACCTGGGAAAAAGAAGACAGAACTGCCATCAGCAATTACTACATCTAAATAATAAAGACCACCTTCTAGTTAGTCCTACCAGAAATATGTACACATGGGGGAACAGAAGATGACAAAGCCAAAAGAAGCATAATTCGGAGTAAAGTAGCTTTGGAAACTCAGACTTCTTCCCTCTCTCTCACTGGGACAGATCCATCTCAGAATTATTTCTGAAGAGATGCATTTCTGCATCTGATTAGTACCCATTACAGTAGTAAGGCAGCATTTTTAATACCCTCAACATACTTAAGGGTACAGAACAAAGCTAGTGTTTAATTGAGGCATACAGTCAGCCGAGCTGATTTTCACAGTTCAGTCATAACTTTTTTATTAAGGGCTTGATTTGGACAAGTTTTCCTGTATGCAGAATGAAAGGATTTGCCAGAATACTTCACAAAGAAAACACAGCAAGTTCTGAAAGATAAAAAATGCTTCCTTAAAAAATAATCTATCAACAACATGCTATAATTCCCAAAAGAGAACTCTGGCTACTAAGCTCTCATCATCATGAAAGAGAATGTTTCCTCTTCTTTACTCCTTAGCCATTGACTTCTAAATTATTCCTTCTTACTCCCCTGAATTTTCCTCATTCTCCAAACAGCATGAGCCTTACCAGTCCTGTGCAGACTCCAATAGCAAAAACCAGCACCCACTTCACTGCTTCATATCTCTGAGCTTTCTGTTTGGGAAGGAAAAAAAAAATGTCAAAGCAACACAGAAACAGGGATTGGGAAAAGGTGGGTTTAGACTCCACAGCTCAATTACAGCCAGAGGGATAAATCAACAGAAGACAGTGGCAACAGCAAATTGAAAATAGGAAACTGAAAGACTGAACATCTTGCTCACTTTAAACCTGAGGATCACAAGAGATGCTGGGAGCTATAATCTCCACAATTTTTTTTTTTTTGTGATAGAGAAACCAGGAGAACACGTAGAACTTCTGTCATAATGAGAAAAAATCCATAAAACCTCCTGCAGTGGAGCATATTTAGAATCATAGAATAATAATATTTAGAATCATGGGATGGAAGGGACCTTAGAGCTCATCTCATTCCACCCCGCTGCCACAGACAGGAACACTTTCTGCTCCCAGGTCTGTCAAAGCCACATCCAAAAAGACTTTGAGCACTTCCAATCCACAGTTTCTCTGGACAATTTCCACAGTTTTAGCTCAAGAAAAAGAAAGAACAGGGTCCCACCTTGTTGTCCATGCCCTCCAAAACTTCCAAGTATGGGTCATTGATACAGCGATCATAATCCAAGCTCTGAAATGCCAAAAGGTCAATTTAGGAGAAACAGCTCCAACAGGTTGTGCAAAAGAAATTATGTCCAGAAGACCTTCTTAAAGACTACATAAGACATTATTACGCCCACAGTAGATTTTGCAAACAACATCAGGAGAAAAAACTGCTGGAAACAACTTAATTTAAATACTTTCATCAGAGTCACACCCTGAAAATCATGAAGTAAAAGAACAGAACAATTTCACTGCCCAAGCTGAGAGTGACAGTGAAACAAACAGAAGCACAACTGATTAATACAACTATAAATTAAGGAAGTCACATTCCAGAGTTTTAGACTTCAAGAGCCTCCACTTTGACGGTGCAAGGGATAACACTGGATCTTTCTATTCACCCTCTCACTACAACAGGAACACTAGGCAGGAATTCGCCCCCAGGTGAACAGCATCAATTCTTCAGTTTAACACAGCAGGGAGTTAACAGCAGCAGTTTCCCAGTCACACTCACAAAACTCCACTTGTGCTATCCACATCTTCACCTTTTCAAGCCAAGCAGTAACAGGCTGGGCTGGTGATACCCATACTGAGCAATTGCTCTAGATAGTTTAGGGTCACCATACAGAGATGCAAAAAGCAAAAGTCTCCTGTAAGCAGCAGAACCTGATACATGGGAAGACCTGCTGTGAGCCAGCATGACAACAGACAGCAGAAAGTGTGACCAAGTAGCTACAGTCACTTGGAAACAAGGCCACCAGAGCCTGTAAATCTCACACTGAAGAAGTGGAAAAATGCACCAGACTCCGAAAATTAATTTTCTCAACAAGAGTCTGACTTGAGAGCAGACATTCAAGCTACTCACGGGGCTTTATCCCAGCAACTTACAAAGATGAGGAGCAGTTCTTTGCAAGCACGGCAACTCTTGATATCTCTGCTGATGCCAATGCAACCTAATGATCCATTCTGAGTATCTGCCCCATTACAAACTCAAACAGATCAAAATCTGTCTGCAGATCTTTTCACATCAATATCAGAAGATGCTATTAATTAATTCCCCACCTCATAGTCTTTGCGTGGAAGGATCTCATCCTCCTCTTCATGAGTTTCTCCTAGGATTGTCTGCAAAACAAACAAATGTGGGAAAGGAAAATCATAAGGGGAATGAATGCATGTACAGCTGTTCATGAGTAGCCAAGGCAAAATTACAAAAGTCCTATACCACTCTTGTTTATAAACTGAGAGTGTGGATTACCAGACCACCACTTCCTTTGGGGTAACGCTACAGGATCTTACCTTACAGCTTGTCTCAGCCAGAACACACCACATCACTTCTATACAGGAGCTCCCGACAGCACAGTCCTAACCCACATCCCCTTTCCTTCACAGCCACAGGTTACAGGGGCGCACAGCACAATTTTCAAGAGATCACTCTGCAGTGCTGGAGTCAGGCAGAGCCCCTGCCAGCATCACTCCCCTATACAGCTGCGAGGGACAGCGGCTGCAGGGACTGAAGCCCAGACAAAGAACGCGGGCCGGGGTAGGGTAGGGACAGCGCGGGGCTCCGGCACTGGCGGTGAAGTGCCAGGCCCGGCAGCAAAACGGGCGGGAATGGCTGTGGAGCCAGGCCGAGCATCGGCTGACAGGCTGGGCCAGGAGCCGCCGGCTGAGCACCGGCCCGAGGTGCCGCACGGAGCCCTGAGGCGCCGGGCCCAGCGCTCCCGCACCGCTCACCGCCCACAGCCGGGCGGGGCCGGCCGACACCCGGGCAGGGGGTCTCCGCCAGCACGCACGAGTCGGGGCGGGGGTCAGGGGTAGCGCGGGGCGGCGGCCGTACCAGCTCCTCGGGGGTGCGGCTCTCCCGCTCGCCGCAGCAGCAGCAGCACAGCCCGGCCCCGCACCCACAGCGCGCCATCTTCCGCCGCCGGCCCCCTCAGCCCCGCCCCGCCCCGCCCCGCCGCGTCACCCCGCGCGCCACACCATGACCACGCCCCGCCGCATGGCCACGCCCCACACCATGGCCGCGCCCCTCGGGCAGGCTGGCCCCGCCCCCTGAGCCCGCGGCCCGGCTGGCCTGGCCTGCACATAGCCACTCCTCCATAGCCTGCCCGACCGCCCCCGCGCCGAACCATCTCCTGGCCGCGCCCCGTCCCTCGCCCGAAAGCTCTCCCACAGCCCCGCCCCGCTCCCGCTCCCGCTCCCGCAGCCCCGCCGGTCCCGCCCGCCGCCCCGCTCTGGCCGCGCCCCCAGCCTCTCCCCGCCCCGCGGCGCCATATCGTGTGAGGGCAGCCGCGGGGCGCCACGTGACCCCGCGGCCGCGGCCGCCCTTAAAGCGCGGCCGGCAGGCGGCCAGGGCAGCGCCCGGCATCGGCCGCAGGTGAGCGGGGCGGGAGCGGGGGTGCGAGTGCTGCCCCAGTGCTGGGGTGCCCGCGGCGGGTCTGGCTGCCCGCTGCTGCGGGCCGGGCCGTGCTCCCGGCGGGGTTGGCTGAGGTGAAGGGGCGATCGAGCTGCCTGGCCTCGACCCTGCACCAGGGATTGCAGGTGCTGCTGCTCCCCTTCTTCCCCGGCGGCTCGCAGGGGTGCCGGGCTCCCTCCGGCCTTTCCCCCTGGCTGTCCCATCAGCTGTTCGGTGTGTGGATGCAGCCGTGGCCCTGGGTTGCCCACCCGGCTGTCAGCCTGACGCCGCGGCCCTGCAGCAGCCCGTGCACCCTGTGTGAAGCGTGCATCTGGTGCAGCCGCGTTTGTCTTGAGGGTAAAACTGAGCTTAGGGGGATGCAGACTCCACGCTACGTGTGTTGGTGTCAGCTCAGGGCTGGAAGGAGTCATGAAAACACAGCAGGTGCATCCATGCTGGGCAGCAGCAGTGTGCTGAGCCACGGATCTTTGAGCTCTGCAGTGTGACAAAGACAGGAGCAGGAGCGTTGACAGGTGTTAAAAGTTGTCTTACTTTGCTGCTGTTCTTGTTGTTTAGGCTTATCTTTTTTCTCTTTGCAATAACTGGAAGTATCTGCCAGCAAATCTGTGACGCATGTGATGGTAAGGAAATTGTTCCAAATGCTGCCTGTAGACAAAAGTGGGCCTTTCTCTTGTCTTCATGATTTGATATTGCCAGTAAGATAAGGACCTTTCCTCAACAGCAAGTCTCATTTTATAGAGACATAAAAACATGAACCCTTTTTCTATCTGACAGGTGTTCAATCTCAAGTCGGAAAACAAAGCTCCTTTGATTTGCCTACAGTGCTATGCCATGCTTGCTAGGAATGAGATATTGGGAGTTTACAGCATGTGATTACGAGCTACTAGCTTGATCACCAACACATGCTTGGGGATAATTCTCCCAGATTAGTGCATGTGGATGTCAGATAAAGTCCTCTGAGCTTGGTGAGGGCTGTGACTGTGCGCCCAGTTGGTTTTGTTTCACCTGTTAGTAGGTCTGTGTTGCTGATTTTTACCACAGCCGCTATGTTGGTACACAGAGATCTAAGGTTCCCGGTTCCTCTTGGCAGCAGAAAGCCTGCGCTTCGTTCTCACATCTCCTGCCAGCTGGAGAGGTTCCTCAGGTGGTAAAAGTAGACTTTCTCCCAAAGGGTTTTGCTTGATTGGCAACTGAAGTGTAAACAGTAGAAGACGAGTTCAAAGTCTTCTTGGCTGAGCTAAACCCACAGAGCTTACGATAAGGACGGAGTGTGCGCTGGCTCATGCAACTGCTTCCTCCACAACAGGCTCCAAAATTATGTAATGCTTGGACAACATGCTGCTTCCTAGTGACAATTTTAAGTTTTGGCAGGTACTAAAGCAAATAACGTGGATCCAAATTTTGTGGTAGCTCTTCCATAACTGACTGCAATCCTTGCCTCCTTTTAAAGGCACAGGATGGGACATTTTGCAGAGCTAAGTGAAGTTGGGTATCCTAAACCTGCTTGCACCATGGACTTGCAGTGCTGTTTTGTTTTCTGTGAAGCTAAGCAAGCACAGCTGATCTTGTTGCAAGGCAGTGAGAAGAGGATGGTCTCTGCTGGCTTTGTTTGCAAGCAGCCACAATTGGTGAGGAAGGGAACAGTGTGTCTGGTAGAGTGTGTGCAGTGGGATTGGCACAGGGGACAGTTGTCTGTGGAGATGGTGTGTCTTGTGGAAAAGGCTAATGGTTGGAAATGCAACTGTGATTGATGCCAGCAAAGAAAACAAAGGACAGTTTGTGGAAATGGCTTGGTCAGAGGGGATTCTGTACTTTGTTTCTGACATAGCAATAGTTTGTGCGTGGAGTACCTGCCCCATTAGCCCTGGCTTTCCTGCCCACACCCTAAAGCAGTGCTGCCATGTCCTAGGTTACAATATAGATGTATTTAAGTATTCTATTACCGCCAGCTGTGGGCTGTTAGCTTTGGGAACAAACAGAATGGAAATTCTGAAGATGGATACAGTCCAAGAAGCAGCTACAGTAGATAAAAAATTATCTGCTGGCATGCCCAGCCCAAGGCCACAAGATGACAGAGGCCATCACCTAATTTCAGTCATCCTGGCTTGCTGAGTTGTAGTCAGGGCAAAAGGATGTTGACCTGACTCTTCTGAAAGCCAAATTTGACCCAGCAGGCACAGAAGAGCTGCATCAAAGTGGTACGAAGCCAAGTGCTGTGTTATTTCTCTCAGCACTATCTAAACATGCTTTTTATTGTGTCTTCACCACATCCTCCACTACAGCTTACAGTGGAAGCTGGCAAAAGGGATTCCTTGATGGTGATGAAGATGGGCTTGGCGTGGGCTTCTTTAATCATCTGCTGCCCACCCCAGCAGCACCTGCTCCTTGCAGAGACTCCTGTCCTGCCCTGTACCAACCATACTCCTCCTGTTCCCCTCTCCAGAGATCTCACCATGGTCAATGAGACCCAGCTTAGCTGCAGTGCTAGCTCCAGCTCCAGGTCTGATGGAGGCAGCAGCAGCGGAAGCGAGAGCTCCAAGGACAACTCGCGCTGCTCCACGCCTGTCCTGGACGCTGACCGACACGAGCGGCTGCGGGAGAAGATGCGCCGCCGGCAGGACGCTGGAGACAAGTGGTTCTCCCTGGAGTTCTTCCCTCCACGAACGGCCAATGCTGCTGTCAATCTCATCTCCAGGTGAGCGCTGCAGGGTGGGAGAGGGGAAGCATCTGTGGTGGAGGGCTGGGAAATAGCAAAAGGCAGGCTGGCTCCATGCTCTGTCTCCCCTTCCAGGTGACGAAGCAGGTAATGGGGCTGTGCTTTCCTGCTGAGGAGGGTAATGGACACCAGGTAACTTGTCTTCCTTGGAGGCTCTGAAGAATTAAGTGTTGAGGTGGGATTAATGAGGGGCCAGGCTGTTTCCCCTCTCCCATGCCCTGGGAAGATGGGGTAACCCCAATGTCATGTTCTGGGTCTGAAGCACAATGCTGGGGCAGAGAAGTACCTATTAAAAGCAGAAAATATTCCTTGATGGACAGTGTGCCAAAATCTCTGAAACATATTCCCACTTCCTTTCAATATTCATCCCCATCTACATGCTGAATGAAAGCTGATAGGTCTCATCAGAGCTAGGAGTTATTCTGGAGCCCCAGGAGCCACCATGTACTTACCTGGAGAAGAGGGTATTTTGTCATTCTTTTTGTAATTGCTGTATGCCAATGCCATACATTAAACAGAAGGGCCTGTTCCAACTTGGAGCAGGAGAGAGACAAGTTAGGGAAGCCCTTGTCTCTTCTCTTAGGCATATTTAGGAACACAACAGAGTTCTGGTCCATCTTTTTGTATTTGTGGTCTCTGCAGTTTAGGCTGGCAACAGCGGGCTGCAGCATAGTCTCCCATCTCAAAGGGAATGAGACTTGCATTGCTGTCTCTCAGAAGCTGTATCAGTCTAATAGAGCATGCAGGGAGAAAATTTGTTGTACAGAGAACACCTCAGCTGCCTCTTCTTCAAAGAGATTGTAAGCTCTTCCCCAGAGAGCCTTAAAGGATGGCTTTCCTTATTTACATCAGCCACTTGCTAAACTCTTGGTGCAACACTTTTGTGATCTATCCTGCTGCTTTCATCCAAGCTCTCTCTGCCTGTTGCTGGAATTCCAGCAGTGAGTAAAATATTCCAGGCACAGGGAGTGGATTTGACTACCTGGTATAGGCTAACACAGCTCTAAACCCCGCAGGTTTGACCGCATGGGAGCAGGTGGTCCCCTCTTCATTGATGTGACATGGCACCCTGCAGGGGATCCAGGATCTGACAAGGAAACCTCTTCCATGATTATTGCCAACACTGCAGTCAACTACTGTGGCCTGGAAACCATCCTGCACATGACATGCTGCAACCAGACCAAGGATGACATCACTGCACATCTGCAGAAGGCCAAGCGGCTTGGGTTGAAGAACATCATGGCACTGCGTGGAGGTGAATCCTTCTGCCTGTGATGTGTAGTGCTGAGGCTGTGCTGCTGTTGTGGTCAAGGGTGAAAGCAAAGAAGTGTGATTTTTGGGGCTCGTTCTGCAGGAATTAAATGCTGAGACTGTGTTTCACCTGAGCCCTTTGTAGTCCCTCCAGCTCAAGGGCAGACAAAACCAGTCCATAGTTAAAACTGCAGATCTGGGGGTTCATCTGTCTTCCTTTTGACAGCAGGAGGATTTTACATAACTAGCAGAGCTGAGTTTAGCAAACAGTTGGAGAGAGCTGTGGATTTGTTCTCTTTTCAGATCCTTCTGGTGAGGAATGGGAGGAAGAAGTAGAAGGTTTCAACTATGCTGTTGACCTGGTTAAGCATATTCGCAATGAATTTGATGATTACTTCGACATCTGTGTGGCAGGTAAATGCCTTCTATTGCAGCTTGTGGAGTAGGGTCTGAGACAGGGAAATCAGCTTAGCAGTCCCTCCCTGGACCTGGGCTGTGACAGCACAATCAGATTGGATCCTTCCTAATTTCTGCATGTTGTCCTGACCACCAGGGTTTCATCTTTTCTCCCCAAAGGCTACCCCAAGGGTCATCCTGAAGCAGAGAGCTATGAGGCAGACCTGAGGCACCTGAAGGAGAAAGTCTTTGCTGGAGCAGACTTCATCATTACACAGCTTTTCTTCCGACCAGAAACCTTTCTCAAGTTCATGAAGGATTGTCAAGCTATTGGCATCACCTGCCCCATTATTCCTGGCATCTTCCCTATACAGGTGAAATCCAGTAATTTGGATCTGGGGAGGGAATAAGGAGCTAGGATGTTAGGTGTTTGTGGGACAGTGCCTGAGAGAGGTCTGTAAATATCCTCCACAAAATTTCAGGGAGGTGAGAGTGCTGAATGTGATAAATCTGTAGGTGGTTTGCCAAATTAAACTCTCAGGCAGGTAATAACAAGCTGAAAAGGTTTCTTGTGTGCATATGGCAAAAAGGGATATAAGGGACAATGGGCTGCCAGTCCTGAGGTCACTCAGCATGCTGAGCTCAGGCAAGGACTTGGGGAGAAATCATCTTAAGTGACAAGACCTGGGCTGTGTTACCATCCTAGAGATGGGGCCTCCAGGAGCCCCAGTTCTAAATCTCCTGCCACAAAATCTACTACCTGTGTTACTGGGATGGCAAAAAAGGGTCTTGGAAAAATGACAATCTGCATCCTCATCCAGGGTTACCACTCCCTGCGCCAGCTGGTGAAGCTCTCCAAGCTGGAAGTGCCTCAGGAAATCAAAGATGTGATTGAACCCATCAAGGACAATGATGCAGCTATCAGGAACTATGGGGTGGAGCTGGCAGTGTCCATGTGCAGGGAGCTGCTGGACAGTGGGATGGTGCATGGGCTCCACTTCTACACCCTCAATCGGGAAGTGGCTACAACTGAAGTCCTGAAGCGCCTGGGCTTATGGAATGAAGACCCCAGGTGAGCAGAATATGCTGGCTTCTGTTAGATCCATCCCTCCTGCTGAAGGTACAAACAATAGATGGGTCAATACCTCTACTCTCCTCTTTTCCTTTTTTCTTTTTATCACCTTTTTTGCATGCAGTAGTTCACCCTTCCTGCAGATGTCCAACAAAAGCTGGGAAGAATAGAGGGGACAGCCAAAGGAGGAATTTATTTTAGTCAAGTAGCTTTAAAGTAGCCATTCTGGGACTGTAAAAACCCAGAGTTTAGAGCTGCCACTTGGAAGAAGCATGTTTTTGATGCCCAACAAACATCACAACCCCTTACAGGGTAGGGGTATGATCCCACTGTGGATTTCTAGGGTTCTCTGCAGCTGAGAAGCGGAAGGGGGACTTCAGTCTGAGTCCACAGGGTTCAGCACAGACAAGAGGAAGCATAAGAAAATTGACAGCTGATTTATATTTTTCCTTGAAGTAGCTTCCCATAGTGCTTTGCCCTTACCTTTTCCAATTTCAGGTGTCAGTCCTGTACCTTAACATTAAATAGACCCCTACTGAGCATCCTGTGAGGGAACAAACTAGGAAATATTTTTCCATAAAGGAAGAAGAGTTTCCTGTCCTACTTCCTGACAAACAGAACTCTTCTCAGCCCCTGTTACTTCTTCCCAGGGGCAAATTCCTCCATGGGAAAGGAGTGGATTTCCTCCTTTAGTGGAAAGTCAGCAGAGGAACTGTGTTAACATCTGCTCCTCCCATGCAGGCGGCCTCTGCCCTGGGCAGTCAGTGCTCACCCCAAGAGAAGAGTGGAAGATGTCCGCCCAATCTTCTGGGCTTCCAGGCCAAAGAGTTACATCTATCGGACTCAAGAGTGGGATGACTTCCCCAATGGAAGATGGTAAGGAGGCAGAGCTGTGGTAGGAAAGCCTGGTGTCCTGGGCACACTTCAGGTGGATTCATAACAATGTGGTCCCCTGTTGCTTGGATTTGAGTGAGGTAAATGGCACCAAGATGTTGAGACTTTTGGTGTCTAGGTGGGTTTTGTTGTGTACTTCTCATGCTGGTTGGCTGTCTTCCTGCATCACCAAATCAGCTCATCTTCCTTGGTGACCTCAGTTCTATGCCTTTTCCCCTTACAGGGGTAACTCCTCCTCTCCAGCTTTTGGGGAGCTGAAGGACTATTACCTCTTCTACCTGAAGAGTAAGTCTCCCCGGGAGGAACTTCTGAAGATGTGGGGAGAAGAACTGACTGGTGAGGAAAGTGTCTTTGAGGTGTTCACGTGTTACATCACTGGAGAACCCAACAGGAATGGGTACAAGGTGAGTGAGGGCCCAGGAAGGGATGGTCAGTGTGGCACATTTCATCTTGCTCCTGGTACCACATTGTTCTTCTAAAGAACTGGTACTTCTCTATTCAATAGGATTTGCTGGCATGGTGGTTGAAGGGGGTCCAGCAGCCAGAGCTGGATTAGGGCTCAACATAAAAGGAAAGCTGCTACAGTATGACAGGACCAGTATTGATTGACTTCAGAAGTCATTGTTACAGTTGAACATATCCTAACCATTGAACCAAACCTGGGAATTCTGTCCTGAAGGTGTTTTTGAGACCATTAAGGCACTCCTGAGTTCCTTCAACATCCAGATGGTAATCAGAGGGTTGTTACATCCATTGTGAGCCATTCTTTCTCCTCGTGGTAGGTTACTTGTATGCCTTGGAATGACGACCCTCTTGCTACTGAAACCAACCTTCTGAAGGATGAGCTGGAGAAGGTCAACAGACGAGGAATCCTGACCATCAACTCCCAGCCAAACATCAATGGCAAACCATCCACAGACCCCATTGTAGGCTGGGGGCCCAGTGGAGGTTATGTTTTCCAAAAGGTACTGTATTACTCTAGGCTGGACAGCAACGAGTTATGACCAAGTTTGGTCTCTGTTAGGTTGGGAGGTCCCACACTTTCATCCATATAATCCTTCTGCCTGCTCCTTAATGCCTTCTTGGTGAGATGAGGCAAAACTCCTTTGGTGTCTTAAGAGCTACACTGCCATTTTATGACTGACCTCACAGCTGTTTTCCTCCGCCTCAGAACATCTATTGAACATCTGTAGAGTTTCATGATTTTACTCTCAGCAAGTAATTATTGGTAACTTATTTCTAGAGCAGGGCTGTGAGGTTTTATCTATAAAAAAGTGCCTGCACCCTGCATCTGCTTCAGTGAATGCACAGAGCACCCAGATGTTTCATAAAATGGGAATCAGTGAGATAGTATCTCTACCACCCAGGTTCTCATGGTGATAAATGGGAATTTAAAAACTTCCTCTGACCTCCTGTCAGGCAGAGTCCTCCACAGTTGCTCCCAGCCCATGTACTATGCTGTGCTGCTCAGACAATTGCCATGTTCCTTCCCTGGCCTGCAAGCAGTCGTGCCTGCCCTGCCTGTCTCCCACTGCCAGGCATTTCAGGCCCTAGAGCCTTGGCACTAATGGCTGGGATAGGAATATCCCATCAAGGTAAATGCCAGGCAAGTGGCTCATAGTAGAAAACAAAGCAGCCTTGTTCAAAAGGGATCCAAACCGGTAAAGCCAGAGACCAGCAGATGGCAAATGCAGTTATGTTTTCAAAGGAAAAAATTCCCCTGAGGTGAGGGAAATCCATCATCTCACACAATAGCCAGGAAATGGGGGGAGGGGAAGCAGTTGTTGGGAGCAGTCAAGCACAGAGCAAGTACAGAATTCGGTTGTGTAAACACATGGGGAGAATTGTGAACAAAAGATAAGAACCAGGAATGGTGCTTGGCAGAGTCCAGCTGAGACCCCTGAGTTCTGCTCTCAGCAGACTGTGCTGCCTTGGCAAGACACTGCTGTAAAATAAAGGTTAAGCTCAGGCTTCTTCCAAGCACCCTGGCACAGACTGCTTCCTTGTGCTGCAGTTGTGGTTGCAGTGGGAGTTCATTCCAGTTTGTGTTGATGCAAAACAGGAAGCATGTAGCTTTTTTGAGTGCACTGTTCCTGTGCTGTTCCCTGCGCTCTCCCCAGTTATTTTTTTCCCCTAGCTTGCTTACCAGTTTGCTCTGCCCTTTGCTCAAGCCTCCTGTGTAGTATGTGTTTCTGTGGATGAACATACAAGGCAACCCAGACTCTACAAATGTCCTTGTTTATCTGTATTTGTCTCAGCTCTGCTGTGCTTTAAGGCTCTGATTCTCTTCCCCCTCCTCCATCCCTCCCTGCAGGCATACCTAGAGTTCTTCACCTCCAGTGAGATCGTCACAGCACTGCTCAAAGTGCTGAAGAAGTACGAGTTGCGAGTGAACTATCACATTGTCAATGTCAAGGTAGGCTGTTGTTCACAGGACACTTTCCTTTCACCACCTTGGGAGAGAGGCAAATACCAAATATTCAGATATGAGGGCTGATGAAGGGAAGGGAAAGTAAAACAAGTTAGCTGTGGTGTGCAGCACCAGTCTGGTCCCCTAATAAGGACCTTAACAAGATAAACACACTTTTTCCAACTCACTCAGTCCCTCTTCCAGCAGTTGCTTCAGAAAGGTTTTCCTTCCTTTGGCAGGGCCAGAATATCACCAATGCTCCAGATCTGCAACCTAATGCTGTCACCTGGGGCATCTTCCCAGGAAGGGAGATCATCCAGCCTACTGTAGTGGATCCTGTAAGCTTTCTCTACTGGAAGGTGAGTCCTGTCTTCTGCTGGATACATTGCTGTGATACCCTGGAAGTTCAGAGTGTCTGCTTTGGTTTTAGTCTCTTGACACTCCTCACAGTTCAGGGCTGTTGCTCTATTGGCTTGCAGAGGTACTGGTCTTGCTCCTTCTGTTCCCTCAGCTCCAGCAAGAGCTGTTCCCAGACACAAAGTGCCCAGTAACGGGGCTTGAGAGCCACTACTGTCACTGTAGCAGGCGCAGAGTGCTGGACAGGGGCTCTTCCTCCCCTCTTACACACACAGGGGCAGCATTGAGCCATCCATTGCACTGCAAATGTGTCTCCTTTCAGCTCTGGGCATTCCTGCTGGCTGGAAAGCACAAGGCTCTTTGCTCAACTCTTGCCATTTTTACTGAGAAGAAACAAGCCACAGTCTGGCCAGTCACATGTAACATTGGGTATCCTAAATTAAGTAACATGACGATGTTAAACAGCTGCCAACTTTGTTTTGTCCCCGTGGCAGGATGAGGCCTTTGCACTGTGGATTGAGCAATGGGCCAAGCTCTATGAAGAGGAGTCACCCTCTCGCATGATCATCCAGTACATCCACGACAACTATTACTTGGTCAACCTGGTGGACAATGACTTCCCACTTGAAAACTGCCTCTGGCAAGTTGTGGAGGATACTTTTGAGCTGTTGAACTCTCCAACTCAGCAGTGAAAATTCTTCTAATCTCTGACTTCCTCCTCCCGTCCACTGACTGTGGGGAAAGCAGCAGTTCCTGTGCTGATGATGGACAACACACTCCTAAATTCAGTGACCAGGCTGGTGCTCTTCTGCCCCCAGCAAAGGCTCCCCGAGCCATTCCCACTGAACAATAGCCAGAACTACTCATACCTCTAAGCTAAGGCTCCAGACTAAGCCTGAAGGCCAAGTCTGCAGGATGAAAAGCTGCTAATCATGGTTATGCTGACTACAGCAACAGGACAACACAAGATTCTGGTAACTTTTCCATGCCAGAAATGCTGGCATGGGGACAGAAACACTCCTGTCAGCTGTATCTATGCAAGTGGATTATTTCAGCTGTTACCAACCTGGAAAAGAAGGTCAAATTGCTTTTATATTGCACTCCTAAAATGTGTTTCTTCACAGTTATCAGGCTATTTTGCACTCACACCAGAAGAAGGTTCAAATTTTTGTCCTAACTTTTCTCCTTGTATTTCCTTATTTCTTTTTAATAAGGCTATGTGAATTTCCATTCTGGATAATACTAAGACTAACACTATTTCTTAGATTATGTACAATGAAATACACACATACAAACATATCTTGTGCTAGGCCATGCTCTAGCAGAGACTCGTTTGCTAATTAATCAGCCTGGCACAAGGGAAAACTTCAAGAAAATCAACTGTTTCTGGGGCAGTTCTGCCTTTACTTTCAATGCATGCCCTGAGTCTGGCCAAAGCTCCACTGTAGAGTAGAGAAAGCTTAAATCATAGAATTTACCAAAAGTAATCAGCTATACTATTTGGCTCAGTTCTGCAAGGTCACAGGAGTTGTGGTGTCCTTTTCCAATGCCTGTAGGGAAAGATAAGCTTAGATCAGGAAAGATAACCTATCCTTCCTGACCTAATGACTCTTAACAGCCTTAGGCCCCACGGCATTGGAATAAGGGGGTTGGGGAAGCTACTGCTGCTGCTTTGTGTACTTAACAATCCTGCAAAGCTGCCACAGGCTAGGAAAACAAGACCTCGGGGCAATTCCCAGTGGGATTTCAAGATCCCCACCATGCTGTGAGCATCTCTTTCAAACAAGCAAGGAAGAAAAGCCTTTTCCAGATTCTTCAGACCCTCTTGTTACAGCTGTCTGAGACCGGGCTCATATATCCAGGGTAATTACAGGGCATCAATCACAGAGGCAAGTAATGGGAAGGCTGGGGATCAGACACGCCTGTCTCGCCTCAGCAAAGCTTTTGGTGCTCAGCTGTTCCCAGCAGGTTTCTTCATCCCTTGCCCATTCAGCACAGAAAGGAACCAGCAGGAAGCAGTCAGGAGGTTGGCCACCCACTGTAAGGCTTAATGAAGAGCTGATGGACCTAGACAGGGGGAGGAGGTGGGAGCCATATGGAAATCTGTCCCCCCCAGGGTAAAAGCCAAATCTAAAAATAAAGACCTGTGTTTGCACCTAGCCAGACTTTGGAATCAACAGGATCTAGCACCCACTAACTCCTACTCAGAGATGAGACTGTATTTGCATATCCCCCTCCTTGACACCAAACTCCTGTCCAGGGAAAAAACACTAAGTAAAAGGAAGACCTGTAAGGTGTTTTTTTTGACCTTTAATCAGAACTCCAGCAAAAGCAGGGTCCAGAGGAGAATAGTGCAACCTCACAGTGACTTGGAGTAACTTCTCCATTTGTGCTGCTAAGCAGGTAGGATACAAGTCCTTTAAAGAGGACAATTCACTAGGTATCATCTCTTCCTGGTTGTTCTTTGGCTGTCATCCTTCTGGCCTGCAGCACTGCTTTTATCATAAGAGCACAGTGTTCTCTTTCTTGACACAGGACCAGCTCTTTGTTGTGACAGGAGCCATATCCTCCCTGTGTCCTGAAATGAGCAGCAGCTGCAGCCAGGCCCCTCCATTCAGCAGGATCCTTTGTCCTTGCGCTGGAATGCTGTGAGCTGCCGCCACCTCCCAAAGGCCTGGAAGAGGAAAGTGGACAAATCCAACACTTGGGTTACCATTGAGGGGCTGCAGCCACTCTCACAGTACCTGTAAACATAGCTTTCCCTCTACCAATGGCTCTGCCAGCTGCTTCATCCTTCACTCAAAACCATTCCCTGTCTCTCCTGGAGCCATGCAGAGTACAAATCAATGTGAGAGAAGAAAGACCAATGCTCCCTCTGCCCTCTCATTTCAGCACCTGCTCCTCTCTCCTTAAAGGAGGACCTAATCCTGCATGGATCTCTGAGAGGCAGGGAGAGGAGCAAACTGGATATGAGTTCTAAGGCTTTGCCTAGTAACTCAAATTCATAGTGATTTGCCTGCACCTGGGTACAAGTCAGCACAGTCCTCCTGCACCAATGTGGAGCCTGTTTCTTCCCTGAGTGGGCTCTCCAGAGGCAGGAGATTAGGGGATTAACATCACTAATAACAGCAGAGAAGGGGGCACACGTCAGGGAAATTGACTCCTGACACAAAGCTTTGAAAAACACCCATAGATGAACCCATGTAAAGCTGAAAGCTGTTTCCCTTTTTTACTTGCAAGTCCCATTCCTTGATGTATTCAACTTCTCCCTAAGCGAGTGCATTGTGCAGGGAGAGAGATACAGGGAACACACTGAGGTCCACTGAATTGAAGCAGTCATGGATGCTTACCTGAGACAGGAGGCTCCTGGCTTCCTCCTCCAAAAGATTCTGCACCACACTGCTTTGCAAGTATCTTCGTCTCCACACCCTCCAGGCCCCTTCCATCAGCCGCTGCTGGTCCTGCCAGGAAAAGAGGCAGTGCACAGATTAATTGGGCTCTGGCAGGCAAATTACCTCACTTCCCTCCTGTCCCACCTTGTTCCAGTTGCTTTCCTGGGTCTCTCTTAAATGTCTTTGCATTGGTAACAAACAGAGCTGACTAATAACAGAGCTCTTGCTGAACTCTCTCCTGCAGACAGTGTGGCTAATTAAATCCCAGTACCATGAGGAGAGGACAGTGCCCTGTCATGGTCCAGCACAGCTCCTCAGTGACTACAGATATCCTCACACTATACAGGCATCATCTTGTTACCTGGGCAGGTCAGAGCACGTTTCACACAGCTAATGCCTAGGGACCAGGCAGAGCATGAGTGTGAGCAGAAAGGGAAGCCAAATGATAGCTCTGGGTAAGCTGTGGACACCAGTGGGATGTATCAGGAACACAGATGAGGACAAAGATTGTAAAAATTGCTGTGAACTTTTTGCACAGGGTACAGACAATTACATAAATCATCCTCTTTCAGCTTCCCCTCTGTAAGGGCAAGGCACAACTAGATCTGTGGATGTGCCATTCTGTCAAGCTGGCATTTCAAAAAGAATGATGGAAAAAAAAAACGCCCCGGCAGCAAACCAGGATTGCTGGTGCATGCTGGTACTTCTTAAACCCCCAGGTCTCATCTCCCAGGATGGATGGTAGAGGCAGAGCAGGCTTGCCCAGTAACACCCATCACTGCCACCCCTGTGGCACTGGACACTCACCAACTCCTGAGCCAGCATCACCACCCTGCTGGCTTCCCTCCACTGATGCCATGCCCTTGCCAGGCAGAGCAGTCTCCTGTCATGCTGGCACTGCTGCAGTACCACTGTGTGATGCCACCACCTCAGGTATTTCCTCCTGCAGGCAAAGGAGGCAGATAAGCTTTACCAGCATACAAGGGAGCTCTTCCCTGATGATATCAGCAAGAGGAAGCCCAGAGCTCTCCACTCCACTTACCCAAGCCACTTCTTATCCCACTCCTCCAAGTCCACCTCTACTGTGCTCTCCTGGATCCTTGTATGTGCACAAGAAAGTCCTACCACATCAGCTCTCTCCAGCAGCCTTTCATCTCTTTTTTGGTTCCTGTAGATCACCAGCCAGCGCTGAATGGCACTGGGAAAAAGTCCAGTTGGTGCTGAATCTTCTTTCCTGGCTCTTCTGCTTTCTAGGAAATGAAAGAGGAATCACACAGGAGCTAACCTTGGAGCTGGAGAGGGAGAGATCAGAGCTGCCATGAGCCCTTAGTTCTTTGACTCCTGAACACAGAAACAACCCACTGAGTTTGACTGCCATGAGCTCCTACTCCACAGAGGAATCCCAGTCATTTAGCTGGTAAACATTACTCCCCTTCCCACTCACACTCCCCACATGGCCCTGTGAAAGGAAGAGGAGGGAGAATCTTCTTACTCATGGACCAAGTTAGAGATATCTTCCTGTTTTTCCTAGCACCTATGAGGGTACTGCGCTGTCGTAAGCACTGGGAAAAGGCAGCTGCTCTGGTCCAGTAGTTGCAGGCCTGCAAACAGAAATAACACAGCTGCAGCCAAGAGTAAACACAATGCACACAGACAGCACTCACACAAACCAGCCTTAGAGAGACAGTCAGGCTCATAGCCCTGCAGGTAGTTTAATGTGCTAGACCCCAGGCTGGAAACTGCACAGATGAGATCCCAGCAGGACTGACTCAGCCCTTCCAAATCAATCGACCTCTTTGTAGTTTGCTAGCTGTGAGTCTTTTGAAAAAAGCTGCAACTGTGACAGCTCACTCTGCTCTGCAGGGACAGTGATTATCCCATCTCATCTTTGAGCAAAGAGAAAGGAGTGCTCTCATCTCTCTGGTCAAAATGTCCCCTTTCCTTATTGCTGTGCTCCAGATGGTTGCTGCAATCAGTGCCAGATTATGGTGATGAAGTTGTGTGCACAGTCTGTGAAGAATTTCAAAGCAGGGACTAAGCAGTCACCACAAATCAAACCAGGTTTTTATACAAGCCTCGTCACACTATCTCAGTGCCTCATGACTCACTTGAGTCTTCATGAGGGAACAGGCAGTTAATAGTAACTGTCTCACAGGGAACTTTATCTTCTCTTACTTGTTTGACAGTAGTCACAGATCCCAGGCGCAGGGCTTGCTGTCCTCTTGTAGCCACTCGCCAGCGGTGACAGGCTTTACCTGGAGAGGGCTCCTGCCATTTGATTCTCCCTCCTGGCACTTGCTGTTCAGCTCTCAAGAGTTTGTCCCTCCACTTAGTAAAGCTCACAACCAGGAGATGATGCTCTCTGACCCTTTTAAAGTAAGAGAGAGCTTCGTGCTGCCTCAGTCTACATGCAGTGACCTGGGCCCAAGTGACAAGGCACCTGAAAAACAGTTACAAGCACAGAAAGGCAGCAGATGCCTAAAGTCACAATTCCATGTCAGAACAAATTCCACTTTCTCACCTACCCTGCAGTGTCCCAATGGTCAGAGCAAGCCAAACAGCATTCAACAAGAAAAAAGCCTGTCCCTATTATTCCTTCTGCAGTCAAGATTTATGCATTGTTCTCCATGCTACTTATTTTTCCAGTGCCTCATCTTTGGGAGGTGCCATTTCAGACTCTTCAACTACAGCATCTTTCTGCTGAAAACCTGCCCTCATTTTACTTCAGTTTTCCAGCACTGTTACCTCTCACCTCCTCAAAGCCCAGGAGAATATCTGCTTTTCTCTAGCCATATTAGCATTTCCTCCTCTTCAAAGGCCTCCACAAACTGAACCCAATCTTATATTAGGTTTTTCATTTGCCTACAAAATAAATGCTTTCCCTAGGCCTCCTTGCTGCTACACACAGTGAATCCCTCAAAAAAAGAAAACAAAAAATTAGTCAGTCTTCAAGTCTTCAGTCTTTCTCTGTGCTAGCAGCTGACCTGAAAGATTGTGCTTGATGAAGGCTTTTTCATTATGGGATGAGAATAAAACTGCTAAAATCTCCTTCAGCACAGAACCCAGCAGATTCCTGAAGTCTGCTTGCAGCATTTATGACAGCAGCTTGTTGTCAAGATTCAGATTTTGTTTCTTGGCTGTCACAAACGAAGGCCCTGTGTATGTGGGATGTACAGCTAGAATCTTCATGGAGACAATTTTATTCCAAAAAATCAACAACTTCAGGAGTTACTATTACCAGCACAGTAAATCTGCACCCACAATAATCTCTCTGTATCTTGAAGGCTGATGGACATGAGGCCAGTCTTCCTCTGCAATCCTGAGAATCCAATCTGCTTTTAATTCCTGGCTTATCCTTTTTGTTCCTCGTTCCACTTGGACTTTCATTATGCAAATCACCCCACTGCACCATAGGGCAGAGGTGTAAATATCCTCTGCCTGGCAGGCTTCTTGGAAGATCAAGAGAAGCTATTGCAGGTTATCCTAGCATGAAAAATGCCCCCCTCAGAAGAGACAGGGCTCAGCCTGTACCATATCCAGGTGAGAAATTAGAAGCACTCTCATCAAAGGAGACTCAGAAGGAAGATTAATGGTGGAGACACACTCAACAGGAAGGAACAACATTAAGGGCTTCTCCCAAACACAATTCCCACCAGGGAGCCACACAGAGATGGATTTACAGAGGAAAATGCAATTTGGGTGGGGTAAGTGCAGTCTAAACATCACAGCCACCAAAGTTTTACTGGGTTTTTAGTTGCTCTTTCCTCTGCAGATCTTTGTGTCCTCTCAGTCTGAACCTGCAATTCAAAAGGAAACCTGCTTGGGCCAAACCTGCACTTCTCATGCCTGAAATGAACCCTTGGCATAAATAATCTTATTCATTCTTATCCTCCTGAATTATTTCAGAGAAACACCTCAACAATCCTGGTTCACTACAGCTGGACACTTCTCTGCACTTCAGGCAGGCACAGCCTTGTACAACATAAACCACAAACAAAACTAACACATAAACCACAACATAACATAAGACTCAAAAACAGAGTACAGCTTCACCTATGTTGTAGTAACACCAAGAGGAGTTGAAAAATCATGGTTCTCCCTTCATAAGCTTTATACTGCTCTGCTGCAGGAACACATTGAATTCAATTTTTTACATTAAATGAAAATGAACACTCTGTGTCCAGAATCCTAAAAGACTCAGGTTTATAAACATCAGATCTCTGTAAGAACTCTGCCCACTATTCCTTTCAGCAAATACTGAAGTGAAAATGAGGCTTTCAACTTTTAAACTGCACAGATTTGTTTGCATCTCTCCTTCACTTAGTGTACAAATACCATGCATAACTAAGACTGAATACAAGTTCTGGAAAGAAAAGGATTTTTGAAAGAGAAAAATGAGGTGGGGAGTGAGGCTATGGGTAAGAGACCCCTCAGTATAGACACACCCTCAGAGAAGAGCTCCTACAGAAGCTCCATTTACACACAAGCTATCCACACTTTCAAACCCAAGCTCTGCTCTGAATACAGTGGATATACTACTACATAAATTGCTTTTCACAGAAAGCTTCCCTTGGAAATGCTTTGAGAGCAAGAAACAAACCTGTGCAGGAGAAAACGTTCCCAAAATAAAACAGCATATTTCTGCTTCCTCGTTTGGCAATACCACGTCTGCAGGACCATCCTCTTCTTCTCCTGGCAGCTGTGCTGAGCCCATTGCTGCTGCAGTTCCTCCAGAGCATGCTTCCCTGGGAGAGAGAACACCTTCCTGAGCTCAGCCCAATGATTTTCTCCATTGCAGAGTGCAGACAAGAACAGGCTGCAAATACCAAATGGGACCAAACTTGCTAAGATTTCCTGTCCTCTCTTTAGCAGCTGGAGAAACTTTTCAATTCACCTGGTCATGCTTTGTCTGCAAGGCAGTAAGACCTTCTTTTATATTTTCCCTGCAAGGGATCACAGATTGCTTCCCCTCTTATCTGCAAGGCGGTTCTCCATTAAAAATCATGAGTTTTTCTTCCCTGGCACAGACTAAGTATGTAGAGCATATGGAATTCCTTGAGGGATCAGGACTATTAAGCCACCCCAAAAGATACACCCTGTTCTCACT
Source organism: Lichenostomus cassidix (assembly GCF_008360975.1). NCBI lineage: Eukaryota > Metazoa > Chordata > Aves > Passeriformes > Meliphagidae > Lichenostomus > Lichenostomus cassidix. The sequence continues at coordinate 4,898,191 of NC_139501.1, forward strand.
GAAGCAAAACCTGACTGCTGGGTCTGAGGAGACATGTTCAAACTTTGAATGCTGCACAGAACTCAATTTAACTCCCCAGCTGCTAAAATACACTGCTTGAACACTCTTCTGGTAGTGCAGGTAGAAGTGCCAAAGGAATATCTCCCCTAATAGAAAGCACTACAAAACAGCAGGGCACGTGTCCTGAAGAATTCAGTGACACATTGACCTACTGACTCCTGGAATAATGTGTGCCTTTCCATGGGAGCAGTGCACAGAATTACAGCCAAAAGTGCAACTTTCTCCATCCCAACCATTCCCAGAGCATTCCTCTCCTACACACACAAGTGCTGCAGTGGGGTGGGGTAACTCACTTTGCCAGCAGGAATGCCAACGCCACAGAGCATCAGCAGTCATCTGGTGAATGTGACACCTGAATCTCCGGTCAACTTCCACTTTCTGGGCCAGTCTCCTTTTCCACAGGCTGAAAGCCATCTGGCAACAGTGAACTTCATGTTTTAGGGCTGCTGCTGCTTTTTGGTTCTTATTTTCCACGACCCAATGGTGCCAGCTGAGAAAGGCTCTGAGAAGAACAAAGGTTGCTGCACTGACTGTAGGATCAACTCAGAGAGATACACACCATTGTAACTGAAAATTTAACAACAAACATATACAGGAGGGAGTTTGGAAACACATCTGATCTGTTAACATCCTTTCCCCATTAAATGTCAGGGGAAATGATGGACAGGACAAGTTGTTGGGAGTAAGGTATTCTGTCCTGGCTGTGCCAAGCCTGTTGTGCTCTTTAGCTTTGGATGAGTAGGGAGCAAGGGCAGTTCAGTGGGTATCAGCAGAGCTGGGCTTGCTCTAACTTGTGAGGCATCCCATCAAACCAGAAATTACTGTGTTCTTACATAATCTTGAAGCTGAAAAAGCCCAAAAATAATAGGCTGCAAAACTCCCACTAAAGACAAAAAAAGATAGCTAGAGAAAGAATTTTTTCCTTTTTTTTTTAATTAAATCAAGTATAAAGTTTTCAAAACAGAGAGCTTTAGGAAACTTCTGGAAAGCACAATCCTTACCGAGACAGCCGAATGCGCCTGCAGAACTGCTGGGCCTTTACATGATGTTGAGTTCGAGCTGACCACACAGCAAAGCACCTCTGCAGGCAGAATTTCTCTGCTTGCTGCCAGCAACTCTTCGTTTCCTTGTCAGAACTGCAGCCCTGCAATCCAGAAAGGCAAAAAGGGCCTTGAACTGCTGTTGTATTACAGTTATTCCACACAGCTCAGCCATCTCTCCTTGCTACTGTTACTTATGTGATTGCCCAGCTCTGTTGCTAACCCACACACCCCACATGAACACACAGACATGAGGGTCTAACACATCCCTTTTAAATCCTAATACCTGCCCCATTTCCATTTAGCTGACAAATGGTAGGGAAGAGTTACCCTGAGAAAAGCCTCACTCTACCAAATCTTCTGTTTGAGAGAGAACAAAGAAGACAAAATAGCAGCGAGACCTTCCATATGCTGATACAGAAACTCAAAGGCTCTTTGCTAAATTTGGCTATGCAGCAAACACTTGTACATTTACATTCTACACAACACTTTTTAGGCCTCACCTCTTCCCATGCAGAGTAACTGGTGAGAAGCTGGGAATTATTATCCAGGCTCTGCAGCACCAAAGACTGGAACTGATTCCCCACAAACCAATTTCTTCTGCAAAACAAAAGTGTCGGTTGATGAAGGAAAGAAAGAAGATAAAGTCCCCTGGAAGGATGGTGTGACATGACATGAGGGATTATCCAGAAGGAAGGAATCCAGCCAGTCCAAACAAGGGGTCACTGCTACCAGCATCCCAAAAAACCAGTCTCCAACTCACCCAGACCCAGGGAAGGAGGTCTGCAAGCACAGCTCCCCACCCAGCTCAGCTGGCAGCTCTGTGCACTGGTGGAGTTGCAGGAAAGAACTGTGACACGACATGTGTGTGACATCCTCAGCAGTCAGAAGGGAGGACAAGCCGTGCTGGCTGCTGTCACTAAGACTGCATTCCTGCAGGTAGGAAGGGAGGAACATGCTGTGAGGTGAGTGTCCTTACAGTGCAAGCACTCAGCCAACAGTTCTGACCATGCTGCTTACTCCTTTTTTCAGCAAGGATTCAGGCAAATCCAGAATGCACCCAAAGGAATTACAGGCTAGCAAGGACACTTCTGGAGTGTGAACATGTAAGTGATGGGACAGTTATCTCTACACTAGTAATTTCCATACTGAATGGAGAAATACATGTATCTCTATATTGAGAAAAGGGCAAATGGACATATGCACTGTCTCAGTGATGAGGCTCTTTATATCTCATCCCTTCCACCTTGCAGCCACAAACAGAACCAAGTGTACAAGGGAACCTCACTAGCTCAGCACCTTCCCACATCTCGAAATGATGAGCCAGAAAAGGCACAGAGAGCATCAACTTTACACCTTCAGACTACATTTCAGCTTCAGGACCCCACAGATTCAGTGCTCTTCAGCACTAAATGTTAAGCAGAGTTTGCTGTTGAAAATATCACACTGAAGCAGAAATTTTCCCCTGAAAAATCCCAGTAACTTAATACCTCAGAGCATTCTGGGTGTACCAAGACCTTCTCACCTTTTCTAATGAGCTTTGGGAGGTCAGAGTAGCTGGTCCACTGCTGTCAAAGCCAGATGATGTTGAGAGGTCCTCAGAAAACAGCATGGCAAGAGGTTCCTCACAGACAGCTCTATGTGAGTGTTCAGAACTTTGTTCAATTGTCTTCATCATGAGATACTTTTGGTGCCATAATTTGAGAGTTTTTCTGAGTTTACACTGCTCCAAAGTCTGAAAGAAAGAACTGAGACAGAAGATATTGAGATAGTAAAGTGACAGAAGAATACCAGAGGGGGAGACTAGCACAGGCATGATGGACAATAGATGGGGTAAAATGAGTTCTTGAAAAAGGTTCAAAAAGTCAAGTGGACACTACTAATGGGGGCAGGGCTCCAGGGACTGGCTCTTCTGCACTCACTCAGCTTTGCGATGCTCACACAGCCTTGTTTTCCACACCATATATACTCTCTGCAGCTTCAGTTTTTGGCAGAAGTCATCAAAAGAGTAGCCTGTTTTCTCCAGAAACTGTTTCTCTCCAGTCCACGATGTCTGACCTTCATGCTTCTCTGCCACAGTCTTGTCAGCTACTGAGCTTATAGCTGCTCCTTAACCAGTGACATAAATGAACAAGAGATTGTTTGTGTCAAGGCATTGCAATTCAGCCCAGCCCAACCCTCAAATTGTTTCTTTTCAGCAAAGTTTAAGAGTTTCTGTTTGGTTTATGAAGCACAGCAACAAATCTCCCAGTAGCTTCCCTGACACACCCAGAAGTAGTCTTCTGCCCACCCTGGTTTGTTCATATCCTGTACCATCTGAACCCCTCTGTTTTCAGTACAAGAAGAAGGAGCCGAAGCACCTCCAAAGCTTAGATTCTGCACAGAGCCCAAGCTGCTCACCATAATAATGCCTCCATCGTAGCAAGAAGAGGTTCACCACTGCCTGCTTATCACCTCTTCTGACCTGCAGCATCTCAACCCACTGCTGGAAGTGCTTCCTCAGTGATACTGCTCTGAAATGGGCCAGGTTGTACCTGTCAAGTGCCTTCTGCTCAACAGTCTCCTTCCATGTACTGAAGCACCTGAGAATGCCAAGGAAAAATATTTAAAAACACACAAGCTTATGTGTCTTCCTGAGACAGGGTTTAGATCAGGAAAAACAGACAGAAGCTGTCATCTCCTGAGCTTCTATTCATTTATTTCAGTAAAATGCCACTGTCATGCTCAGAGAACAGCAGCACAGTGCCTGCCCTCAGGTTTGGTCTTTCAGGACATCAAAAGTCAGGACCAAAAGGTTTGGGCAGTGCACAAGGGGCAAGTCATAACATCTCTGGCTACAGCAGTTCCTTTCTATGTTTCTACCCCTACTTTGATCTTTATTAACTCCTAAAACCAAAGGATACATGGCTTTAAGATGGAACAACTATTACTGTCTGGGTTGGCTCTGTTATCCCTTGGACTTTCACAGTGAATGACTTTTCACATGGAAAAACAGACCTCATCAACTCACCGAGAGACCAAGTTTCTTTGGATTTGAGTTCTCAGCGTTATAATCTGTTTCATTTCCAAGCTTTGGGAATGCCACATCCAGAAAATGTTTCGTAGCTTCTTCTTTTCCAGCACAGCACGGGCTTCCAAAAGCCTGGCTTCCTCTTTGCTCAGCAGCTCCTTCTGCAGGCGCCACAGTCTGAAAGCTGCTGTGTCACAGGGCAGGAAGAGATTGACAGGGAGAGAAATAACAGAACTTCAAAAAACTTAGTGTCACACAGCAAACATTCCCAGGCTTAACTCCAAGCTGCCAGAGGAAGGACACCTAAGGAAGGCAGCTCACATTGCTGAACCAACACGTGCTGCAGCTGAATTCATACAATGAGCAAGGCAAAAATTGTATGACATGCTGAGTGGCCACCCTCCACCATCACAGATACTGACCCAGCAGGATCAGGTTCTGAAAGAGCTCGAAGCAACAACTAGACACAAACCAAAAAACTGGTGGAACAGTGTTTATCTCCAAGCTGTTCCAAGGCTATGGAATGTGTGCTTACCAGCCAGCCGTCTCATGTCTCTGATTGCTTCAGCTCTCCAGCAGAACTCATCTCCTCTCTGCCTATGACGAAACTGTGTCCACAGTTCTCCCTCCATCCTGAAAGAGCCACAAGCATGCTTTAACATCCAGCTGTCCATAGAGGCACTCACAGAACAGAATCCAGGGCTTTCCTCTCTTTGTCTTGACTTGTTCTCCTGCCTTCAGAATCAGATGGCTCAACAAAAGACTTTTCTTTCGACATCTCTATAGCCTAAATTACTGCTAGAGACTGTAGTATTGCCTCACTCCAATCTCATTTACACCCTTATCATACATGCAGATGATAGCCAATGCCAAGCATTAGCACATGAGTATTTCTGTCAGACATTCAAATCAGACTGCAAATACTAGTGCACAGAAGCTCTGAAATAGGATTGTTTAGTTCTTAACAATAAACTACTAATTCTTGCAGAGTTTATCCACAGCAATACATCCAAGGACATGGAAACAAGTCTGCTATCATCTGAGAAAAATACTTCCCTGTGTTTGTAAGCCTCCCCTTGTCCAAGATAACAGAAAGAGAATGCTCTCTGCTTACCTACAAGCCTGCTCCACTTCCTTTGAGTATCCTGTTGTAAGCTGATGCTGAGCTGAGGTTGTCATAGTTGCTAATCTTCCTACTCCAAGAACCCCTGCTGATGAACTTTGGGTATAGGAGTAAGGTTCAGGCTGCAGAGCTTCCTTCTGGCTCTGTTTTGCCACAGCTTCCTTCCACTGAAGAAGAAACCACATGATTAGAACAAACTGCAGACAGAGTATTGGTACTAGTAGGGTCTACATCACTGAATTTCACAGAGGGTACCCCTTCCTCCTCCCCAAACAGGATTTGTGCCTTCTCTGACTGCACAGCAGAAAGTTCATGACACCACTGTCCCCAGCCAGTGCTCACCCTCTGGAAGCTGGCAGCTAGCAGAGCTGAGGCATGTCTCTGCTGGGCCACCTCCAGCTGTGTCCTCCTCTGGTGCACAGCCCACTGCAGAGCACCAAAGCCCTTCCGAAGCAGCTGGTGTCTGTAAAGCTGCCTGGCTGCCCTCTTCCAAAGGATATGTCTCCTCCAGGCTTGGAAACACCTTGTTAGGATTTGTCTGTCATACAAGTGCCAGAAATTTAAAAACAAAAAAAAAAGAGGTGAGTTCCAGTTAACAGAAAGGAAAGTTAAACCAGCCAGGAGGTGGCAACCAGAGCTCAACCAAGCTGTAAAGAGATTATTTCAAATGATTCTCTCTGAAGAATGGAAAACCTACAATCTCACACCAAATTAAGGAATCACTGCTGTTAAACTGGTTCACATCTTATCCACAAATTTAAATTCCATCCCATGGATAAGTCTAGCTCTTGATCTTCACTGTGTAGTGAACACACTGCAATTTGCTGCACTGAAGAGTAGAATTGATGGTACCACCACTTCTTCATTGCTAGCAACAACTGAGGCTGAATTTAGAAGATGGAATCGAAAGATACAGAAATTATTTTTTAGATCATATTCTATTTTAAATTACATCCTTTTGAAAAGCAATGGATGCAGCCCCTCAGCCAACCACGGCAGATTAATGTAGGCTGAGTCCTAAAACCAAATGCTCCCAGGGACATGGCTCCTTAGCCACTTTCCAGAAGCCCTTCTCTGTTAACTACCAGCATACTCATGCTTAAACACGGTCTTTTTACCTTTGCTCATCCACCTTCAATGACCAGAAGCTGTCCTCCGAGATCTGCAGAGACAAGAGACAGTAACTCACAATTATTCACATTGCTCCACTCTGTTGAAGAATTTGTCTTTGTGGCACACATCATTTTGGATGGAGAGCAGAGCAGGGCTGCCTCAAGGTGGTATATTATGTCAGATGCCTTGGACACTGCTCCCACACCACTGCTCTGTGAATATTCTTACATACTTCAGACATGAAAAAGCACAAAAAACCTGAAACCTCAGGGCCCTGCAACAATGCACAGAGTAAAAACCAGTTTAATGCTTTCCCTTGGCATGCAGACCAGAGAACATAAACAGATGTTTACATTCCAAAAACAACCAAGTGGACAAGCTGGAAGAAGCATGTGAGATGGAAAGATGCATACACTGGGATGAAGCAGGACTGCAAGAGAGGAGATTCTGGCCATTCAGCGACAAGAAAAAAATATAGGACAAGCATCCCCATCACTTGTACCTCAAGTCTGCACCTCTAGCAAGCAGCAGAAACAAGCACAAGTAGTACCTGTGAGCAGGGATGCTTCACAGTGAGCACACCCTCACCTCTCTGGGCACAGTTTTCTGTGTCTGGCTCCCTTCTTCACAGCACCGTGGTTCTTTGGCATTCCTCTCTACAGAACATTCTTCAGACTGCTCAAGATTGGCATCAGCTTCCAAATTCCTCCAGCTGCTTTGGTAGGAGTATTTGTTTCTCCTTCCTTCTCTGCTCATGTTCATACAATCTACATCAGAGTATTCATCAAAGCCTTCTTCAGCCTGTGTACCCAAAGGGCTGGACTGGCTGCTGCCTGCTGCAGCCCTTCTTCTGGCTGCTCGTGATCTGGAGTCACACACCTCTTCTGACTCTTTGCTGCACTTAAGACAAGAGTTGTTGACTTCTACAGATTTAACACTAAGCTGCTGGCCTGATCTAAACTCTTTATCTCCAGGAGGAGAAGAGATGCTCACATGCACTTCTGTAGGAGTCCCAAACATGGCTACACCAACATTCACCTGAGCTCCCCCCAGATCTGTCTCCAGTGACACCTGCAGACCCTCTGGATACAGACTGGCTGAAAAGTCTTTCTTCCAAGACTCAACACATGGAGATGCTCCATTACATGTCTCTTCTCCTTTAACAACCTTTCCAGGAGAATGACTTTTTCTGTTAACATAAAGACTACCAGTTTCCAGAGATGGCTTTACCAGGGACTGGCATCTGAAGAAAGGGGAGCAACTAAAGGAAGAACCTGTTTCTGTATCCACTAGCCTGCCAGAGCTCACTCCAGAAGCAAGGGCTTGTGGTTGCATGCCACATGAAATATTGGTTCTCCATGTGTTTGGGCCAATGTATCCATATCTGTGAGAGACAGATAGAGGCTGAGCAGGACAGAAGTCCCTTGTCACTGCACTAAGGCTCCAGTCTTTAGCAAATGGGACACCCCATTTCAATCTTGCCTGAGCAGCACTGTTTCTTGCTGCAGCTAGCTGCTCTCCCATGGTCAGGATACTGGGACCTGAATCCCCAGGAGCAAAGCATGAATGGCCAATGACTGGAGAAGACTTGGGTTCCTGAGGGAGGGAGCCTCGTATCCCCATCAAAGCACTTTCTTGCTTAAGCCTCTGGACTGAACAGTACAAGCTAGCAGAAATCTGTGAGGATTGCAAAAGACACTGAAAGGACTCCAAATTAGATGGCTCAAGACTCTCCAGGGTCAGGGCTGAGCTGTGACAAGCATTCACACTTTCACCTGAGCTCCTTGAAGAGGGACCCACCACTAATTCATGCCTAAGAGGGGAACCTGCAGCATGAGATGACAAACGTGCATTGACCAGTAAAGGGTTCACAGGATCCATACAAGAAGAAGCAGAAGGCTGATGCTGTTGGTTTTCCACTGGATAGTCACAATTCTTGTTCTTTCCTTCTGAATAGTGATGGTGAGCAGTGTGGATGGAGCAGCTTCCTGATGCTGCTGTTGAGGAAAGTCAATACTCTCACTCCTTCTCCCTTCTAAACCACAAGCCTCAAGGTGCAAATGCCTCTGGGGGAGATTCACAGCAGGGAGCACTGACAAAGCAAGATGGGAACTCCTATGAGTCACACACTTAGAGCCGTGCTGCTGCAGCCTAGAGCACAGATTATTCTGCTGCAGCAAGCAGGAACTGGAGAAGTGGCTGGCAGCGTCCTGGAACGGCTGAGAAGGGCAGGAGAGATTAATCTGTCTCAGACTGGGATCTCTTCCCATCTGACAGAGGTGTGGTACACACCCTGTGCTGCTGTCTCTGGGCTTACACCGAATGCTGCAGCCTCAGGCCAGAGATGAGAAATGTCTACTCGACTTCTAGTGCCCAAATACAGATCGAGATTCACGTTCTTCTGAATGTTTCTTTGCTCTGAAGAAAAAGAAGAAGAAATATAAGCAAAGAAGAAGAAATATAAACAAAGGACCATGCATATTTCCTATCTCATCTTGCCTAATTTGCCAAAGCCTTTGGGTACATTTTCCTTGTGAATTTCTTGTCTCTCATCCACCAGCCTCTACTCTCTTCCTGTTTTTCAGCAGACAATCATGTCCAGCAGAGCAGGAATGATTGAAAGGGAATGATTCAGTTCTCAACAAAAACCTGGAAAACAAAGACTTCCAGCATTATGCACCTGCAGCCTCAGAAAGAATTTGTTTCTAGCAAGGCTGAATTATCCTGCTGCCATGACAAGGTAGTGTGTAGCAGCTTTTCCTGGATGCTTTACATTTACCAGATCTACACAAAACGGACAAACAACAGGTCTAAAAAAAATGTTTTCACAGATGTCAGAACAACATAGCTCCAGCTGGAGTTCAATGCTTACCCCTCATCACTGATGGGAAATCCATCTCAGATCTCCTCCACACTCATATTTTCTCCAGGGCTTGTAGGAAAGGTAGGGCCTCGACTTAAGGTTCTCTTTAACTGCTTTACAAGTGAAAATTTGTTCACATATTACGCTACAGCCCTGCAAAGGTTCAAGGCTACACAGACTAATTTCTTCTTGTCCACACTAAAAGATGAAACCATGTTTATGTATCCAGAGAAGCTATACTGTCCCCTAATCTGGAAGACTTAAGCATAGCTGGGAGACCTAATTTGCAGTCTAGCCACTAAGTCTGACGGTTATACATATAACAGTCATGCTGAGAACAGATTCATAAGTTGCTGCTAACAGGTAAGTGCAATTTGAGAGGACTGTGCTTTCATTCCCTCAGATTTTAAAAGCAAGTTGTCAATCACTGTCATTCTAACCACCATTCTTTTCCACCTCTCTTTTAAAACATGAAAATGGTATTGCATAAAGACACACACATCTCTATCATCTTAAAACCCCCTAGTCAATCTGAGAAGAGACAGCAACGGCCTATGAAATCAATGCCCATTGTCTCTCTCAAATACACTCTAATCCCAGAAAGCCTCCTGTCAAATTGCACTCTGTTTCCAAACTGTGTTTATCTCATTCTCTTCTAAGAGAGCCTTTGAGGCTCAGTTGTCCCTGTTTGTAACAGCTCGTTTGTCCCTCTCACATGCAAACTCCTTCAGTAATCACCACAATCTGGGGAGCAAACACAGTTCCTAAAGCAGCAGGAGACAGTCAGGCAGTGTTGCAATTATCCCTGGGAACTGCTGTTACTGCCTTTCATACATCACCGAGGGTGCCATGAACGGAAAGATCCCATTATTTTTTCCAGACAAGTTGAAGTTGGCAACTACAGAGTGAACAGACAAAGCACAGCTGCCTTCCTTAGGGTGCCTATCACTGCATGAAGTATAACCACAAAATGCAGTGGACTGGTGTTCCATGGAAGCACTCCTTGCATCCCAGAAATATCCAATCAACAAGCAATGTATCACAAAAGGGTGTTACAAAGGATTTAAATTGCAAAAGGACATAAACGCACCATGTTTGTCAGCGTTGTCTTGCTCTGTGAACACTCAAAACCTGGCTCTGGACTACCTTATGCTCAAGAAACTGGACGTAATCTATTTTCTTGATAATAATCTATTTTCTTGATAACTTGTGGGGCTTTTTTACCTCTCCATTTCAGTACTTTGTGCTAGGTACATCACCATGGTTATTTCAGGTGGTGTCCTTCACCTCACTCATTCCTTATTTCAGTCTCACTGAGATCTGGAAGAAGTAGCATCCTTTCATAATCATGTTTGTATGCCTTCTGAAATTGCAACTCAGGACTTTAACATAAGCACTTTTAAGCAGTAGGGTTAATCTCACTCACAAGATTTGATTAAGTGCTTTTTTAAAACTTCCGAGGCCAGAAGAGCTACTCAAGGCAAACTGCACATTTTATGAACTGCAAAGTCCAAGACCAATGGATTTTATATTAGTTTTTATGATTCCAACTAAAACATTTAATGCATGCTTACTGTATAAACACTTTGCAGCGACACACTAACGCATTAAAACTTGAAAAAAACAATTAAGCTAATAAAAATTAAGATAATCAAGTTATTTCTGTTGTTATAAGCAAAAGGAAGTAAATAGCACACTTCATGAAAAGTAAATCAAGCTCTTTCAGGCAAATACCATTTCAGCAATACGATAACAATGCCAGACCTGTAACACACACTGCACACACAGTGCTTACTTCCCCATTCCTGCCAACCAAGGCTGATCCATTTCATATTTCAAGCAGAGATTATTCCAAGATCACCCTTCAGGCACCTTAGAAAGCAGGCTTTTCCCCAGCACTGCTCAGCGTTACAAATCTCACAAACCATCGCTGCTTGTGGGATCAACAGGCACACACAGGCCTTCCCTCCCAGCGCTTCCCTCACAGCCTCACGGTGTCCCGGGATGAGGCAGCGGGAGCAAAAAACCACTCTCCACAGCCCAAGCTCCCCTCAGCAACCCCGATGGCTCCACTTACCCACCAGGAGAGGCACGGGCAGCCCTGCTGGCCCCCCGGGACTGACCACTGACCGCACCGTGTGAGCCCAGAGCTCCTCCGCGGGCACAGCCAGCCTCGGCCCCTCAGCGCCCGCTCCAGCTGGGGCTCCGTAAGCGGCTTATCCCCGCCAGGAGCTCGGTGACCGGGGCTGCAGATGGCCGGGGAAAGCCGCTCTGGGCCACGGCTAATTAAAGCCGGGCAGAGGGGGGCTCATCGCGGGCGGGAGCCGTGCCTGTGCCGGGCAGCGCCTCAGGAAAGCGCCGTGTGCTCCTGCTGAGGGAGGCACCTGCCTGGGCTCAGTGCTGGGAGCTGCACACCCGAACCGGGCACGGCAGGAGCCGGGGATTTCCAAAAACAAAGCAAAACCGGCCGAATGGAGCATCACACCTGTGTGGGTGAGGAGATCTCACTGCGAGCCCTGCCGTGAAGCCAGCGAGGCCGTGCTCTGGCACAGCAGCTCCGTGAATCCCCTCACACCCTCCGAACCAGGTACAAAAAACACTCTCTGCCTCCTCAGCCAGAGAGAGGTCTGGTTTTAGCATCACCTCTGATTTGCTTTCACTCTGATTTATTTTCAGGAGCCATCTTTGTGCCACTCCCCACCCCTCAGACACTTCTTCAGGCCTTCCACAGCAGCTTCTGAAGGGTTTCAGTTTCTCTTAGATGTTCAAAATAAAAAAAAAAAACACAACTTTGCTGATGTTCTGGACTAAGCAAAACCACCACACCAGCTTCTGAAGGGTCTAAATTTCTCTTACATGTTCAAGATACTTTGCTGATGTTCTGGACTAAGCAAAACCACCACACCAAAATAGATATCCTTGAGGCACTTTAAACCCAGCGTTACTCCTGCCTTGCTCTGTTCCCCGGAGCTCCCAAATGTACAAAATTTTCCACAGAAAAACACATGGCAGGTCAGCTAGATGGGTATTTCCAATGTACAACATCTGGGAAGGTCTCCCTAGATATATCTGACTGTGGCAACACCCAAACCCCACAGCATTTTCAGTGATTTTCAGTCTGTGGTCCATGGGTCTAGGAAAAAAAAAAGGCTAAGCATTTAAATGTGTTATTCAGGGATCTGTGCTGTCACTGTACAGTTCTAAAGAGCTGAAAAACCCATTCACATAAAGGCTCTGCAACCCTGTAAGTCCCAGCAATTTCTGGCTGTTCTTTCCCTCTTTGCCATCTAATCACAAGAGCAGACTGATTTCTATTCTTGTGTTCCATTATAGATAAAGCCTGTAAAATGAATGCACAACACTCATTTTGAGAGACTAAAGTAAATTATCACACTTCTATGGCATTTACCATGTGTGTGGTCCAGGTACACCAAGAGGTCACTGCAGTGCTCGTGCAGCAGAGTAGAGGAAGAAGCTGCTTATGTTTGAAGTGATCAAAGTTGGGAGAAAACTGCTTGGTTTTAAAAATACAAATGGCATGGTTCTGGAGGTTGGAGCAAAGTTTAACAGGGTCTTGGTTAGTGAAGAATCAACACAGCAGTAGGTCTTGTCAAGAGAAATGCAGTTGTAAAATAACAGGTATAAACTTTGAAAATGAACTTGCTTCAGGAAAACACATATCTTCCTAGCACTAGAATTCTGCCAAAGCTGACATACTCCTTTTCTTCTGTAAACAAAATCTGTTGAAATTTGTTTGCTTCTGGGATTTTGTTTGTTTGGTTTTCTCCTTTTTTAGAATCTTACCTGAAAGCCACAGCAGGACAGATTTATCGTGCATAACAACAAGAGTCTATAGCTTGTCACACCCAATGGAACTCACCTCTACAGTGTAAATAAATCCATCTTTCCCCAATGCCCATTTTACTAGCCCACCATCCCACCCACACAATTATAAGCAGTATCTTCTGCTTCTCAGAGTAAAGCTTAGACTCAAAGCCATCAGAGCCCTATAGACCTCTCCCCATGATGACCTTCCCAGACTGCCTGGCTTCAGTCCCAAGCACTCAGGAAAAACTACATTTTCAAATGAGACATAAGCGACTAATGTAACTTATTTCTAACACAGAAAAACTGTGTTCATTTTATGGTTTTCTTAGAAAAATGTAACATTTCAAGTTCTGTTAAGACAGGCAGCTGAAGGCAAAAGGATATTTCAAGGCACAAAGTATCTATAATTACATTCAACAGTCATTTTAAGTATCCTGAAGGACATTCAACTTGCATAAACACATCAGTTAATAAAACCCAATACCAGACACTGGGAGCACAAGAAGTTAAATAATGCCATCAAAAACAGCTCTTGGGAACACCCAGATGCTTCCCGGAAATATATCTGCATAAAATCAGGCTACTCTGTATTGTTTTAGGGCAGTCCATAAGTCTTTTAAAGATTGCTTGTCCAGGAGTACTTTGAGTGGTTCTCTTACAACAAGGAGGAAGCACAGTGCAAGACTTGGAAGACTGCAGAAGGTGCATCCAGTCACATGTACAGAGGAGGGATTTAGGGGGAGGGAGGAAAACAAGAATACTGGGATTACAGTGAGTCACAGTGCTTAGCATGACACCTCCAAGATCTTCTGGACTTACAGCAGAACCCATCTGCCTAACCTTTAGGGAGGCAAAAGAAATATCAGATCTCCTGTTTGCCCAGTAGCAGGTGCTGCTCCAGAGGAAGAGTGGAAGGCTCAGCTGGAGGAGGGCAGTCTGTCCTGGGCTGCAGGGTGCCTCAGTAGGGTGCCTGGGCTGCCTTGCTCGAGGAAGGCCACTGTGGAGAGGTGTCTGGCTGATCAATGGGCTCGTAGGTGCTGCGGTCCTGGCCTGCACTGCTGACACCTGCATGCACAGGGAAGAGAACAAGCTTGGGACAAAGGCAAAAGCACAAGAAGTGAATGCTCTAGAAGAAACCAGCAGCTCAGGAGACATGCTCTACCAGCTCCCAGCACCTGTGGTCTGTGATCCTCAGTAAACAGGCAGGAGGTGAGAAAAGTCACCATTCCAACATGCCTGTTCTTTCCTTGAGAACTTCTCTCTTAGTAGCCACATGGCTATGTGGAAAGCAAGACCCACAATACCCCATAGCAGCACAACAGGTTCCTGTAACAGTGTATTACAGCAAGACAAAGTGTATGAGAGCTCATGAAAAAATGAACAGCCAGAGGTGGGAGCTGCAGGAAGCGTGGCTAGCTGACAGCACTGATTTAAAGGCATGATACATTCATAAAGCAGTCTTCCCAACAATGCAGCTGTGCCTCAAGTGGGGCACCAAATTTGAATCCAACAGTGCTCCTAACTGCACTATGAACAATTTGTCTATGCAAAATCATGTTACTGTCCAGGGGATGACCAGGGAAAGAGAAGACAGAGAATGTGCATGGACAGCTCTTTATCTATGGGCCAGGCATTTGCCATGGGGAGAAAGCAACCTGAATCACAGATAGGCACAGACTATGAGGGGTTTGCTCTAAGTAACAAGGATGCTGCCAAGCAACAAAGAGGGACTTCGTGTAGAAGCAAAACAAGACAGAAAAGCTGGGAAAATTTCAGTGCTGCTGGGTTCAAAAGAAAATGCAAGATAGCAGGAAAATGAGAAGAAATTTGTCAAGCACATTCAGCACAAGACAACACATAGTTAGTACTGAAAATCTTGTAAGAAAGACAGTTCAGGAGAGGATATGAAACTACAAAGTGTCTGAATTCCCACCTGTGCCTGAGAGGAGACTCTTGGTTTGGGCTAGTGTGGTTGAAAAGTGCCCCCAAATTCCAAGCAAAGGGACAAATTCCTCAATGATACCTACCCTTTCTATGGGATACACATGTTGAATCCCAATGACAAGCACTGTGAGCAGATAATAAAAATTGGCACAAGCAAGGCACTGCAGGTGACTCACATGCCTCCTGACCCAGGTAAGACCTATCTGTCTGGATTTTTTCACAGTATCTGGCAGAGACAACACCCACACTACACTAGCAGAGAGATGCAAATAGCAAACAGTGCCCTAAGGCATGATTTCCTTCCATGTGGCTTCTCCACCTCTGCAGGTTTCCACCTCTTTTCACAGAAGTGTGATCTTGTTCACCAAAGCAGAACAAGAGATAGCTCCCAGACACTGTAATGCAGGTACACCATCTTTTGTCCTGCACAGCCTTCTCAGGATGACAAACAGAACTGTGCCAGGCTGCAGGTTTTGCCAGCATGAACTCAAACAACAGTCCCTGGCAAACAATCAATCCCTGGCAGCTGCCCAGGCATGCTTGGCAAAGCTGACTAAGACCCAGAACATAATAGCCACAGCCCATCCTCTCTGGTAAATCTTCCACATTACCATTATCAAGTACAACCACAGCAAAAATTAGGTGTCTCCAAGCAAATTCCCATGAGGTAAACATTAGCCCCGTTTTCCAGATGAGGAAAAAAGTCCAAAGTAATCGAGGTTAACAGGACATGTGAAGCCCACAGAAAGCAGAGAGTTAGAAATCCACCTTCTTTCCCTCTTGTTCATAATCCAGCCAGAGGAAATACTGCTTCTACTTTTCCCCAGAATAAAAAGAAAGGGCTGACAAGAAAAGGACACCCAAAGGTGTAAACTGCAAGGGGAGAGAGGAAGAATATAAATTTGAGGCCCAAAACATACCAGAACCACAAAATGGGAGAACAAACATGAGCAAGGGAGAGGAAGCACCCCGTCTACCTGGAAAGGAGGGCAGAATCCAGTTGCACAGAGCTCAGGCTGAAGGGTCCAAACTGCAAGGCAGTCCCCTTAACCCCTAAGGAGGCCACACTGACAGGGAAGCAGAGAAAGCATCCTACCTATGTTCAAGGCGTACTCTCCTCCACGCTCCCGATACATTCGGTACACCAAATAGCAGGACACAGGCTTGAGGAGGAGGCTGAAGATGGCCATGCCTATACTGAAACGCTTGGCATCACTCAGGAAGTCGTGTGAAGGGTAGAAGATAGAGATGTGAATGATGTCTGTGAGGACTGTGAGCAGCAGGCCAGTCAGCAGCTGGAAACAAGGAGAGAGAATGGGACATGAACAGAACAAGAGAAGTAACAGTCAGTGACAACATCTGTTTCCTGTGAGATCTATGTTACACAACCATCCTTCACCCCAGTATCACACAGCACTCTTCCTACTGCCCCCAGGTAGATGGATATTCCTAGATGAGTGATCTTGTATTTCGTGCATTTTCTTCACATCTGTCAGATATCTTCTCATAATATATTCTAGAATAGTTTGTTTTTGTTTGCCAATCTATTCAATGCTCAGAAAAGGGTTTTACAAAGCCTTTCCAACTCAAGCATGTTAAACACTTTGAGTCCTCATCTGGCATTACAAGTCACAACAGCAGGTAAAAAAAGCATAAATCAAGTATGTCTCATCTCTGAGAAGAAAAATAATTGACAGTGAATGCTTCTCACCATGGTTTACAGAGCTCATACATTTATATGCTCTCTTAAAAAGAAAAAAACAAACCCACCCAAACAGGGAATTGACTTGTTCACTGCTGTATTGAGAACAGCTGAAAGTCATCACTGGCTCAAAGACTCTGCCCTCCACCCTCTTCCTGAGCAGCCTGGGGAGACCAATACCCTTCCACTCACCATCGTTATGGCATCAAGGGAGTCTCGCTGCACAATGGCCCAGATCCCCACTGCAAGGACACTGAAATTTCCCCAGGCATAGGAGGGTGGCAACATGTAATTCATGCATCCCCTGCAAAATGAGACAGAGAAACCAAAACAGCTCACATTCCAATAAGCCTGCAAGAATTTGCATTCATGCCTGTTCCCACACAAACACCTCACTCTTAGATTTAGGATCTTCCTGCATACAGGCACAAACAGGGAGTGCTGATTCCCGGGGAACATCCCATTCCTAGTTTGAAGGAATACCCTCTTCTCCCCCAGGCCAGACACTAATCACTCACCACACTGTGAGCAGCCAATGTACCAGAATGATAGCCTATGAAAAAGAAAAACAAGAAGACAGGTCAGCATGTTAGGAGAACTCTGGGAGGATCAACATTAAATGACACCATCTTGTTCCCAAGGGATGGGTGGAAGAGTGGCCTAGACCCATGAACCAGTGCAGAAAGATGGTGAGGCAATTGGGACAGTGAAGACAAAGCCATTTTTCTCCATATCTGTTGCTGAGTATCTCCTGTGGTGCTACACTGTAGTCATTCATTCTTCTTGTCATCTCTGTCAACAGCTGATTCAGGGATCACTTAACCTTTTCTAAATGGGTTATTGATTTTGGAACTCCAGAGGAGTTTGCACAGAAAGCCAGGCAATCTGACTCACACTGTGCTAGCACAGTTTATACATGACCAATCTGGCATCCCATCACCAACAAGCCCATGGATAACCACGCCTGCAGCTCCCAGAGTTTCACTCCAGTCATCAGCAAATCCTTCTTTTACCTCCTTCCAGTCTGTTCAGAGCAGTGGTCCAACCTCACCTCAGTATTAACAGACCTGAAGGTTTCTTCCAGGACTCTGTGTACTTGATCCTGCCAGAGCACACAGCTCTTTTCACTCCTGGTGAAGCCACCAGATCCAAATGCCAACAGTGCCTTGAGCAGCAGTAAGATAATGCTGTCACAAATTCTGTACTTTGCACATGTCCTTAATGATTCTGATCCTTGTGCTCAAGGGGACAAATCCAAGAAGAAAGGATCATACTGTAATAAGTGATACAAGGATTCTCTTCACCATCACTTGCCATTTTTGTAACCAAGGAAACATACTGTACATGTTTATTCCAAGAGCGAATGGGGACAACAATAGATCACTTCAGGTTCTTCCTGTATCTATAGCTTGCTGGTCAATCCAACAAAGGGAGATTATTCATATTTGCTCTCTAAACATTTGTGAAAACAAGAATATGGAAGACAGGTTCTGTTAACAGCCTCACTAAAGAAAGGCTGAAGCCTGGACACATCAGAGGATCCGTGGGATACAGGAACTCTTCCATTTTTCCTAGCTGTGAGGAAGGCTCCAAATTGGCATTTATTATTGGTGTAAAAAAACCAAACCCACATTACCAAAACCCCTCTGAACCACACTCCCCCTGTAAGAGCCTGATAATAAGAGAAAGGCATCAAAAAGTGCTTCTTCATTATGTATGCTTATCATAATCACTCTTGAACACCTGAAAACTACATGTGGGAGGGACATTTAATTTCATTTGGTTTTTATCTCATTTTTTGGGAATATTTTGAACTTTTCAAAGTTCTTTCTGTTTTATACACAGAAACTCCGTTTTCTTTGCTCTTCTGTGTTTAAACCAGTTCATAACACCCCTCTCAAAGGAAAAAATAGAAAATTGGGAAACGAGTATGTAGCAAAAGCCTAAGTTACTCAGTAGACACAGGAAACCTGTATGCAGATAGGAGCATTAAGACACTAAAAAGGAAATTAAGATCTACTGACACCCTTGACTTAAAACATCTCTCCATGCTCTAACTTAAAACAAAACTAGCTGGTGAAGAGAATGAAGCTGTGATATAAGTGAAGCACAGCCAGGAAAGCCACAGGGGTGGCCCAGCTGCTCACATTGCTCTGCCACGACAGCACAATCAAAATATGTTACTTCCTCCTATTCCCTCACTGCAGTGCTCCATCACAGCTCCTGAGCACTCACTAGACTTTGCTGTACCTTCAAACACTGTTTAGACAGATTTTTATTAATTAATTTTTTTAATTGCTCATGAAAGCTCCACTACCCCCCCTGCTTCCCCTACTCCCAAACTGTACCACAGACACAAGGGAGAAATTGCTAATCAGTAAAATACAAGATGTTCCTGGATAAGAATGGACACATGCAAATAGCATTTACTCAAGAGACTATCACAACATCAGGAAAATTCTTAATTAGGTGGTATTTAATTGCATGTTACATACCTGAAGACCCCTCAAGGCTCACCAGTTAATATAATTAGGCAGAGTGGGTTTTTTTTAAAGCTGTCTAGATCAATACTGCAGTTATTAAATTATACAGTATGTTTAGTCATCAGCTAAAGTCAGGTAAACTAGAGCTGATACTATGAGGCACTGCTGGAAGAAAAACAAGATATTCCCTTCTTGGTTATTAGTATAATTTACCTGACAGTTCTTCAGCACACTATGGAATTGGCTGGTGTTGGCATGCTTTAACATAGAAAACATAGTGTTAATGAAAAGCTACAGTTACTATGTGAGATTAGTTAATTTGCAGGCAGTCTCCTGATAAAACAGCAGAAGAATTTAAAATTTTTCCATCTGTCCAAGGACTTAAATATGTACCTAAGACAGATATAGATTTCTTCTTTTGAGAAAATAACTCCACAGACTTGAACCAGTGGTGACAGCAGAAAATAAGAAAGGTGAGTCCTTTGTCCCCACCTCTTCTGGGAAGAAGGATGACCATGTGATTAAAAGCAACCCACTGGAAACAGGGCAGAGCTAAGGGGAATTCCTACCTCCTTTGCAAATCCCAGCATGTGATGGAACTAATTGCCAAGCATAAAAAGAACCTAGGTCTGCCAGGGTCTCATTAGATGGGAAACTCTTTGGAATAGGAGCTCCTTTAAACATGCTTCAGCACAGAACTTAGCACAAGGTTGAATTTTGAGCAAGTTAAAAATTGAACAATTCCAAATTATTTTCTTGTTGTATCTAGATTTCTATTTTACTTACTTTTTTTTTATTTTAGAGTGACATTCACCTGAAAACACACAAAACCAAAATACAAATCTGAGTGGTCACCTGTGAGGATGCTCCTCATTATTATAACAGAGTGATAATAATGAGAGTACTTAAGCAGTGGAATAGGCTATCCAATGGAGCTGTCATGGCTCTGTTCTTATTTTAAAACTCAGCTGAATTTTGAGTTGAGCTATTTGATCTAACTTTGCAGTTAGCCTTGCTTTGAGCAGAGGGTTGAACCACATGACATACAGACATCTCTCTTATTCCCTCATTCTGTGACTTAGCATTTAAAAATGCCTGAGCATAAAATGTGTGTTTCCAGGCACATGGATTGCAGAGCATCGACCAGCCTTGATCAAAGTCAAATATTGTATTTGAGGTTCTGCATGAGTATTTCAATAACCGTAGGTGTCAAGCTGCCATGGCAAAGGTATTGGCTATGCTGCTTCCCACGTTTTGCTGAGCATGGCTGTTAGAACTGAGGCAGTAGATCCTGTTCATGAGCATGTTCCACATCCACTGCAGGGCAAAGCCTGCTACATTAATTTTATAGATCTGCAAGTAGCTTGGAGAGACCCCAAGGCTAAGATACTGCTACATTCTGGCACAAACACAGCTCAGTCATGCAGCTTTCTTGGAGCTACTTCTATCACGAGGCTCATCTTTCTAATCTCACAGAAGCCGTAAGCAGATCATGCCAATGAATAGTAGCAGTGTGTGTTATTTCCAGGCCCTTTCTGAGTAAGACCTTTTCCTACCTTTGCGGTATTTTTCAGGGAATCAGACCCTAACTCAGGAACAGTATGAAGATGTAGTTCCAACTATTAACTCCCTATTTCCCAGCTCTTCAGCTCCAGAGCAGAGCTGGCAGACTCAACAACAAGGAACTTCTTAATGCTGAAAACAGTTTGCCCAGGACAAGCTCACTCTTATCTAGTAAGAGACTAGGGAATGGTCGCCTGAAACCAGAGAAGAAAGGCAACATTTTAATTTTGTTGTCTTGGTGACTCATTCATTGAAAAGTCAGTGTTTTTCAGCTCCCCTATCTCCATTTGCCGTGGTAGAACACGTATTTTGTGTTGGCAAACATTTTAATTAAATGTCCTCAGTTTTCACTGTTGTTTCAGCATGGGAAAAAAGTAATCAAACCAAGTTAAAAAACAAATCAGAAGGTAAGATCTTTTAATCTTCCCAGTGCCCTGGGAATCACACAATAGTCCAAACTTGTCAGGGCAAAGTATCAGCTAGTTTCCAGAATGTAATATAATCCACATGACGGGCCTTGAAAAATCCATTTGCTTACTTGCTTCCAACAAGGGAAGTTGTTTTTCTTGGTGAACTAGTAAGAGGGGTATTCATCATTACATGAACACCAAGCTTTTATTTAACACAGCCACATGAAAGCCTTCCTGTACAAAGCTGAATTAATAATGATAGCTGAGATAATACTATCCTCCCATCCAACCCATAGGCAGCCTGCTCCAAGGCCACTGCTCACAGCTTAATGAATCACCAGCAGAAAAAAACCTGATGTGATCAGTGCTGCTTTTCACTCTCCGGGCAAAGCTTTAACCAAAATGCACCTGAACCGTGCTGAATTAAATGAGGTCACAAAGTAGTGAAGCGGGGAAAGAACACACACCTAGAAATCTCAGGACTCTGAAAATGTGAATGACAAAAAAAAAAGAGGAAAATGTCACCTGTCTGGTAGCACAGAAGGCATCAATATCAAACACCAACATCAAAAGCAAACAAGGTGTGATTTTAACATCCACTGGCTTGTCCACAAGGAAGTGCTTCTCGAAAAGTGACAAATATAATGTAACTGTGGTTAAGTTTCCTATTTCTCCTTTCTCTGGTTATCAGATATTCACTGAAATTTTGAAATTGCCGTCAGCTGGAGCCTCCCCTTCCCAGCAGAGAAGCAATTGCAGTTATCTATCAGAGGATAACCCCAAAGTAAGCGGGCTTATCTTTCTAAGATACTTTGCCTGACAAGCAAAAACTTTGTCTCCTCAGGATCTTGTGCAGTGTTTGTCTTGGCTTAGCTCTGGTCAGCTGAGCTGGAAACCTCCACAGACACTAGTTAATAGCCAGCTGTTGCCTCTGCCCAGTCCTTGGCGACTTTGGCAATATCCCTGAAGTAAGAGCAAACTTTGGAGTCATCACCTGGAGGGTTTAACAACCAAGAACCACAGAATACACCGACTTGTAAGGGACCCATCAAGATCATCGACTCCAACTCCTGGCCCTGCACAAGATACCCCAACAATTCCCTGTGCCTGAGAGTGTTGTCCAAACGCTCCTTGAACTCAGACAGGCTTGGTGCTGTGACCACTGCCCTGGGGAGCCTGTTCAGTGCCTGACCCCGCTCTGGGGAAAACATTTTCCTGATATCCAACCTACACCTCCTCCGACTCGGCTTCACAGCCTTCAGAACTTCCGCAGCCTTTGCCCATGTGATGAAAAAAAGTAGAAACATCAGCTTTTCGTCCTCAGAGGGCTCCGCAGCTCCGAGCAGGGCCTCAGCTAGGATCTGGAGGAGGCACAAGGCTGGAGAAGACGCGAGAAGAGAGGAGAGGAGGGCTAGAGGAAGGTCGCTCCGAGCGCCCGCGGCTCAGCCCGCCCCGGCAGCCCAGCGCTCCCCAGCCCGCTCCCGAGCCCCGGGGCAGGCAGAGCCCTACCTTGAGGCTGACGGCCGGCAGCTCCATGGCAGCAGCCCCGGGACCGCCGGCGGGGCCTCTCAGTGGGGCAGGGCCGGGCTGGGGATGGGCGGGGGGAGCCGGGACACCTCCCCCGGCCCCGCCTGCCCGCGCCGGAGGACTGCTCGGGCGGTGCCCGCCGGCCTTGCGCCAGCCCGGGTCACCCATGGGCAGAGGTGCTCCAGCGGAGGGGGAAGAAGGGAGCTGTGCCCTGTGTGCATCGCACGGCTTCTGATCTGCTTAGTGCCTCCAAGGTGGGTGCCACCAGACTCTTCTCATTGCTGCCCAGTCACCAGTACCAGTCTCAGTGGTACCCAGGACGATGGGCATAAACTAAAACACCAGAAGTTCCAGCTCAACGTGGGAAAGAGCTTCTTTACGTTGAGGGTGGCAGAGCACAGGCTGCCCAAGAAGGGCATGGAGTCTCTCTGGACACATTCCAAGCCCACCTGGCCACTTTCCTGTGTCAGCTGCTACAGGTGACCCTGCCTTGGCAGGGGGAGGAGGTAGCAACAAGTTGGGCTAGATGATCTCCAGAAGCCCCTTCCAACCCTAATTCTGTAATTCCATTTCCAAAGCCATCACTAAGTATGCACAGATCAGTTTGTTGGCTCCAAACACCCAGCTAAACTCTTCCTTGCACATGCAATGCAGTGAGGCAAGGTCGGACATTATAATTTGACTGTAATCAGTGTCTTGGAAAGCTAATGTGTGTGTAGGACTTAGCAGCTTTCTGCACGAAGGGAATTTTTGTGCATACATCAGTGCTGTAACCAAACAGTGAGGTGTGACAAGGAAACTGTTGATAGACACCAATAAAAAGGCTATTTTAAGGTGCTAACTATGCTCAGCTGTGTCACCCAATAGCAAAATCAATAAAGGTCAGTCTTAGACGTTGAGGCAGGTAGTTAGAATGGCTGGCAGGTACTTCGTTGTTTCCTTTGGCCCTGAGTTTTTCCCTAGAACTGGATGACTGAACCCTTTGCCTAAAAGCCTGGCACAAATAACAAGTTCTTCATTTCTCATTCTGAAAGAAAGCTGGTTTCATTTTAGAGCTAGAGAAGTTGACAAGTGACCAATTCAACCCCGACACAGTTCAGCCATAACTTACCATTTCCTGTCCAGTTCATACCAGCAACCTTCTGCCCAAGTCTGGCAAATGAACTAACAGAACCCAGAGGTCAGGATGACACATCTCAAACCCTCCCTTCTTTGCCTAATGTGTGCTGCACCTGTCTGCAGTGTAAGACTGCAATGTCTTACTAGGTCAGTTCCTTTCTTGTCATTATTCATTCTTACAGAAAAGATGGGGCCTCTAAGGAATGAGCTGGGTCAGGGGTTCATTGCAGAAGTTGGATGTGGAAATGCATGAGTCATCCCTCAGTCTCATTTCCAGTTCAAGCAGTGAGAATCGTGCTGTGCTGAACCTACTGTCAGACATTTTCAAACCAGCTACAAATGTAGTGCTATCCAGCTTGTCCTTGGCTGTGTCCTGAGTGCTATTGACTACTTGTATGCAGCACACTTCAAGATCTCCCAAGGCAAAGCATCAAATGCCAAAATGAAATTACCTAGAAAATGCTAGGAAGCATCAAAATAAAACTGGCTGGCTGCATAGCTCAGAACAGCAGTAAAAAAAAAACCAAAAAGGCTGTGAAAGTCCCCTCAGGAATCTCTGAATGTGTCACTTTCAAATGAAAGATTGAAATATAACTCATCTATTGCCACATGACACATGAGCTGTGACTTCATTTCCATTATTGTGACTCACAGGGACACATTACCGCGTCTTGCAGGGAAGATCTGCCTCTATTTACAGAAGTAGTGGTATCAAATGGGATCAATGCTAGTGGTTCCAGCAATGTCAAGGAATGACTGCATTTCAACGTAAATGAGAAAAAGATGTGACACTTGGGATGGGGGGAAAGATAAACTGAATAGCCAAATTGCTGGCTCAGTGCTGGGTGTGAAGTGCACTAGGATGCCCTTCTGGCAGGACAGGTATCTCTCAAAGGAGAGCTGTTTGTGATGAAGACAAATCCACTGTCCCAGCTGAACGATAAGCTCTGTTTGGATGCAGCAGCATGTGGGCGTCTTTGCTCCCTTCAGCATTCTCACTCAGCCTGAGACTGAGTCTCATTATCATTTATGCAGCATGAGCCATAATTTGAATTGATGTGTCCGCTGTTTAACGGGAAGCGTTTCCCCTTGTACAATAAAAGCACTTTACTTCATTTTGTTCATCAATGTATTGTGCAATTAATTCAGCCCTGCTTATTATATCCTGGGCTTGCATATTATGGACTCAAGGGACTTTAAAATGTCTTAGTGATCTCATGGATATAAAAATAATGAGAGTTATGACAGACATTATGCATTTGCATGTCTCTCACACCTGTGTGATCTGGGTGTTGGTTGTTTTTTCTTTCTACTTTGTTCTCCTTGTACCTTGTAAATTGCCTCTCTGTGCAACCCACTGTGTCTCTTCCCTTCCCCAGGCGTGATAAAGCAACACAACATGGAGAAAAAGATAAGCAGCAAGTTAAAGAAGACCTGTAGGGAGAAGCAGGTGACCCAGGAGACTGGATATGGAGATTTTTGTGACTAGAAGACTGCTCCAGGTGAGTTCAGCTCACTGCAACCAACACCCAGCAATTAGCTGCTTTATGCCAAATCTATTGTTATTAAAAATCTATTGGTTTGCCTTGTGCAGACTGAATAAAAGCCTAATACACAGCTGGCTCCCCTCCTGACAGCATAAAAGTGAGGCTAATAAGGCAGAAATGCTTTCCTTTGCATTTTCAGGGCACTGTACCCTTGGTGGGAAAGGTGATAGCAAATCCTTAGGGAAGTAAGGGAGTTAATACAATTGCTCCTGCTGTCCTTATCTGGCCTGTGGGGGGTGGAGACAAGCTCACACCTCATAGTTCTACCCTTCTCCCCTTCTCTAGGGGTTTAGTCTGAAGGTAACTAAAGGCTGCAGCTGACACCAATGTCTCTGAGTTTTGCCCCTGGCTATGGAGCTGAGAGCAATGAAGGCACCAGCTCAGCACAAATACATATATTAGCCACAGAGCCTTTCTGAATAAGTAGTGAGGAAGGGCATGTAGAAGTTGCCTGGCTCTACAAACTCCCTTTTAAATCCCAATGGGACATCAGCAAGCAGAATCATTACCTGGATTGGAGGGAAAACTGAAGGCATTTTGTAATGCTGGTGCAGTCTTCTCTTGCAATTGCACTGCAAAACAGACTATGGCAAGGTGGTTTGGGGCGTGGAGGTGGTCACACCAATGTGGTATCTTGACAAAAGCACTTGAAAGTCCTTCCCAATCTCATTAGCAATGAGCTGCTCCTCTGATTTTCTAAAATCTAACTAAAGCTTTGAGATATCACTGAGGGACTACTCTTCAAGATTCACTGACACTCCAAAAAATGAACTGACACACCACAAGTGGGTTTATGGAGTACATATGCTCACTCAGAACATTCCAAGAAAACAACAGCCCTCAGTTTTTTTCTGATAAAAAACATGAAAGCAATGTTTTTTCCATGCTTTATGTAGCAGAGAATGACTGGCATGGATGCGAACAATTTGGTGTAGCATGGGTTTGAAATTGAAGCACTTTCACACACTGTGGATTTACAACAGGGTAATTACTGGGGGTGGGAGGGAAAAGAGAGGATTACAATAAAACACCTCCAAGCTAAAATGAATGCAGACTATTACAGACCTGAGACAGAATGATTCCCAAGTGTTTTAATTTGTGTTTCCACTCCTTTTCTCTCTTGCAGTCGTAATTTTGGTGACTGTGAGAAACATCCCCAAGATTCAACAGCATTTACAAAGCAGGCAGCTGCTGAAATGATTATGTCAAATCAGCATGCTGTCCTCTCTTTCCATGTGTAATGATTCTTACCCTTGGAGAAGCAGTTTAAAGTGATGCATAACCTCCCTCTGGGAGGCTACTAACAGCAGTGGCTGTAGAGCAGGACTTTGGGTGGGACTTTGTTGCTCACCTTTCTTGCATGCATGCCCTGCAATTAACTTTAGAAATTATTGCACAGAGCCCAGCTATGGCTGGTTTGGGCCTGGTCCAAAGTCCTTTCAAGACAATAGACAATCTTGCAAGAGCTCTGACTTAAATTCTTTGGGGGCAGCAGAGAAGCTGAGCTTGTGTGAATTCTTAATTTGAGTTTCTTAAACAATCAGTTGAGAAGAACATATAAATCAAGTCTTGCTTGACATTTGTATCTCTCTCTTGTTCAATCCTAATGCCCCCAAAGGCAGAACTGTCACTGACTGCACTGTGACTATGAGAGAGTGGGAAGGAAGGGGAAAGTTGCTCAGAGTAACCCAGTGATTGGGATGGTCTGCAGCTGCTGATATGCCCTTGAGACAGCACAGAGCAGCACTAAAAAGCTTTGCTGTGCTCACAAGTGGGTTGGATTTGTACAAATATTGCCCTGGGGATTTATATCACAGGCTGCTCTTGCATTCCTCACCTGGGCACATTAGTTACTCAACAGCTTTCCTTTGCACTGCAATTGCAAAGTCAGTAGTTGATCTGCTCGATCCATTAATTCAGGCTGATTGTTTTCACACTGGTGTGACTATGAACCCTGTGCCTGCACCTCTGCTCACCCTTCCTGCTCCCCCTCTGCAACACAACCTTGATTCAGCAAGAATGACACTTGGTCACTGGCTCTCTTTCTGAAACTCCAATGTGAACAATCAATCCAGTAATCCCTGACTTGACTGATAATAGTTAACTGAATTTTCACTGATCTTACACATTTAACTAATCCCACCAATTAAGAAGAATCTGTTCTTTATATTCAGAGTTAAAAGCAGACTGAAGACCAAAAAAGCAAGAGCTGAAGGAGTCTTCTTTTGGAGTCTAAAAGCTCTGACAAAATTCAGACTTGCTTGTATTTCACACGAATTGCAACAAAGTCTTGCCTCAAACACTATCCATGATCCTACAAGGATTCCATATATAGTGTAAGGGGCAAGAAAAACCTGCATCACTAAAGATAAAGACCCCACAAAATTTCCTGCTTGCTTTCAGTTGCACTGCTCCCCCCAGATCTTGGCTCCTACACTGAAAAGCAGTGTGACATCAAACCTAGTGTTGACAGTGCCTGTGCATGTGGTTCTCGTCACTGTCACACAGACCAGAGGCTGAGAGCTCTGCAATTGACTGTGATCAATTAGGAGCCTTTTTTCCCTTTCTGCTTCCACTGACAATGGCACTGGCAGCACCACCCACCAGCCTCCATCTGGGCTGAAGGAGGGGCTGCATTGCTCTCCCTGGGTTAACAAATTGAATCCTTGCTGCTGGGGCATCGAGCTGGAGGCAAACCACCTTTCTTTATATCTGTGTTTTGGGCTAAGATTGTCATGCTGTAAGCAGAAATCTAAACAATTAAATCCAACCCTGTGGTAGGCTTTGCCTAAATGCTCCCACCATGCAAATTCCTCCTTTAGAAGTGACACTGTATTCACAGCATCTCTCTCTGGCCACATCTGAGCACTCCTATTAGAGATGTAAAGTATAATGCTCACAGTCTTTGAGTGAATACACAATGCAGAGTGGTACCACAGCCTAAACAGGATTGCAAAATGGAGGTTTGAATAACTAAATGGAACACAGGGGGTTTTGGGAAGCTGTGTAAAGAGGATTCTGTCCACAGCACCACAATTAATATTTTTATTCCTACAGAAAGTGCTATACATCTCCAGGCTCTTGAATACAGAATACAGAAACCCCCACAGAAGTCAGGGTATTGGGGTGTCAGCAGTAGCAAAGAACATCTTTACCAGCTACCACTACTTCAGGATAACATAAGGTAGCCTTTGTTGCTCCAATATATCACTGAAGCCAATAATTAAATATTGATATAAAGAAGTTTAAAACATCTGGCTGGCGACACCAGGCAGAAACTGTTATCTGCAATTTGAGTGAGGATACAGGGAACCTTGGGCGGAGAAATTTTTCTGCCAGTGGCACAATTGTTCTGTGTGATTACCTCAAGTCATCAGTGCTACCTGCTGACCTTATAGGCTTTCCTGGCTCCTCCACATCCTTGGGTGCAGTCAAAAAAGCAGAAGAGTTGCACAAAGGATATCCATCGTATCTTTATTTACATATCATGGAAACACACATGCAACATGTCACAGGATTTACTACAATGGAACAGCCTGTCCCTATCTCCTGTTACCAAAAACTTTATTTTTGGCTCACTAGGAAAACTATCACTTCCCCAGAAAGCTCCTAAAAATAATCATTTAAAATAACAGACCTGGCAGGATAGCTAAACAAGTGAGGGCTGCAGGCTGGGATGTCCTGCCACATCCTTGCAGAAACCAGGTGGTTCTCTGAAAGCAAGAAAGGAAGGAAGGATGGAGTAGGATTGGATGGTCCCAGAGATGACAAGTAGGAAGGGGTAGTGTGTAACAGCTAGGGAGTGTGTAACAGCATTGTCTGGAGCAATGAAAAAGGGACAGAGCAAGAGGTCTGTCAGAGGATCCTCTCTCACCTAGGCAAGCAGCTTCCTGCTGATCGATTTCCCATCTTTGATTCCACCTGGATGCTACAAGTTTCCTCTCCTCTAGGAACCTACATTCCTTGAGGAGGATCTATCTACCTTTATTCTCAAGCATTAATTAAGGGATAAAGTTTAAGCCCATAACCCCTTCGCCCTGAAGGATCTTCCACATCTTGCCTCTGTTGAGAGGAGATGAAACTGCAGAGCCTTTTCCTGCCAGGACCATCAGAATGGAAGTCATGATCATAGCTTACTAACTGGGAGAAGTGGACTCAATTCAATGGAGGAATGTGCTGAGGGAAGGGAGGGGAAATGCAGTCCTGCTATGGAAAAGGCTGATGCCACTCTATTTATAACAAACAGGAGTTTCAGTCTAGCTGGGACTTGGCATGTTCAGAGTCTGAAACTTCAGTCATTTGCTCAACTTTTTCCTCTACTTCCCATTACTAGGTATAAACAGTTTGACCCCAGCTCCTGACCGTGCAGGCAGGAGTCCCACCCTCCTAGACATTAATGAAGGATCCCTGCTCTCCATTGGCTGATTCAGGCTCCACACAGCGCCCTTTCCTCCGGGTCACTCTTCGGTTCCGGTGGAATTTGGCATAACAGCGCAGCCCTATGGAAAAGACATGCAGAAGTGAGGAGGGACCAGGGCTCACCACAGCAGCAACACCAACTACCTCTCTGCCTCACATCCTGCTGCACTGGGGACAGTCCCAGGGCTCTGTCAAATGGGGTGGCAGAGAAATGCCTCCCGCAGACAGGGCATGTTGCTCTCTGGCATTCTGTTTGGCTCTCTGTTCTGGTTTGGGATTCATTGGTTCAGGCAGGTTTCACTGGCTTCTTGAAATACCAATGAATTACTCCAATTGTTTCCAGCGATTTTATGGAAGCCCTGCTTGGTTTCCCCCTATTACTTCCCATTACTGTCTAAGTGATCTCTCCATTGGGAAATTACTATCG
This sequence comes from Lichenostomus cassidix, assembly GCF_008360975.1. Classification (NCBI taxonomy): domain Eukaryota; kingdom Metazoa; phylum Chordata; class Aves; order Passeriformes; family Meliphagidae; genus Lichenostomus; species Lichenostomus cassidix. Next base: position 4,928,369 of record NC_139501.1, read on the forward strand.
ACTTAATGTGCAGCAGCAATGGCTAGGGACCTCCCCTTGCTATTTATTTCCCTGAAGCTTCAAGAGAGAAGGGAAGAGACTTTGAAGTGTTATTACTGGGAGGTCTGATCTAAAGCCCACTGCTCATCTCCTTCAGTTTCTCAGTTTTAGATGTTTAAAGTGCAGGCTCTGGAGGAAGCTAGCTAATATAGCACTGGTGAATGTGAAGGGGAAAAAAAGACATTTTAATTGTAAAAAGCATTAGTACATATTCTCCCATGGCAGTGGAAGGCAATGGGAGCCTCTGGTCATGGTAACTAATTGTTTTCTGGCACCAATAGCTTGATTTTGTGGTGTTTCTTGTCTTTGTTACACCAGAACACACAGCTAGTTGGGCCAGACAGGGTACAGCCTATGAGTAAATAATTCTCATGAAAACTCTGCTTTTCAGTAGTACAGGATCTGGTCAGTGGGGTTGGCAGGAGCTGATTTGATCATTCTAGAAACTGCAGCTCTTTTAACTTCCAGAACAGGCAGCAGATAGCAACAGTGCCAGCATCCCCTGAGCAGGGGAGGCTGAGGATTTATAGTTTTTGTAATGAGACAGCCCAAAACTGTCCTTGGTTGTACACTGGAGACCCAGATGATGTCCCTGGGCTACACTGAGATCAGCTACCTTAAAAAGTTGGGTTTGTGCCCCTCATTACCAATCACCCCAGGGCAATCTGGCCTCCTAGAAGGAGAGCACACAAGATCAGAGCTCTGCTGTTATCTTAGCCTCTGGTCTGTCTTATCTGGATCTTCCATCTCTGGGGATCTTTTTTATGTTACAGAGGATGCACATTTGCTATCAACTTACAACTAGCTTAAGGATAAAGCAGGGCCTGGGGCAGCCTCATTAAGGATTGCAGAAACACTTTTCTAGGCTAATCTATCAGAAAGTCATCTCTGATTAGGACCTTAAGGTGTTACACAACATGGCCAAGGTGAAGATTATCATTTAACATTGCAGCTCCAGGAAAGCTGCCTGTTAAACTGAGTAAAAAGTAGGTGAACAGCCTGCTCAAATCACTGGGTACCTAATACAGGTCACAAAACTTGGCAATCAGATTTGTTCTGGCAGACAAGACTCAGTGCCTGAAGCTGATCATGAGCATGTTCAGACTAGAAGAGTGTCTTTTAATATCTTCATAATTTTACCTGCCTAGTAAGGGCTGCTGGGGATTCTTCAGAAAGAATTTTAAGAAACAAAAGACTCTGTCCTTCCCACATCTACTAAACTGCTACAAGCTCAGCTGAAATTAACTTGGGAATGCCATGTTAGGAACAAGGTCATACAAAACAGTCTGTTTTCATAGCCTGTGATACTTGAAAGCACCATTGAAGTGTAAATATATTGTGGCTTCTTCTGTTAGGTTTGTAGACACCAGGAGTGTTGTTTTCAAGAGGGAAAATAAGATATCCTAGAAAACTCAACAGTCACACTATCAGTCAGTGGCAGAGAAAGGCTAAGAGCAGCACAGCTTGGCTCCTGCTTTCACATACAAACCACTATTCCAAGTCAACACTAGCTACAAAGTGGGGGAGGAAAGAGCTGGACTCACCTTCAGTGCACATACAGTCATCATAACACTTGTTGTTGAGGCCTCGATTGTGTGGTTTGCAGAGATGTTCACGCAAATCACAGCAAGAGCCTAAAACAGAGGACCAGGGGTCAGCCCAGCTCAGGTATCCCCTTAGCTGTAGGGCTACCTGTGACAGCTCCATCCTACAGACATCATCTGGTCCCACAACATGCCTGGAGAGCCTCTGCCCTTCCCTTGCATACTATTTCCTATCAGCAGTAGAAATCAGGATGCAAGTCTTAGAACCTGAGCTAGATTTCAAGCATCTCATGTCTGGAGAATGACTCTGCCAAGCTGATGCTGACCTGGGAGGCAGTCAAGGTGGTGATCACATGGCTCTCCTTCAGCTGTCACAGTTTCATTTCCACTGTTGGGGCTCTTACTGCGGCGTTTTTCTATGGATAAAGAAAAAGAGACTGATAGAAAATTTCATACTAGTGTTTTCATTTTGGAGAGTATATTGTTCCAGGGTAAAAAGAGCCTCAGATTTCAAGAGTTTGAACTCGAAACCTTCATAGTCTAATCGCCTCCTTATTTCTCAGCTCTCCATCTATCATTTTTCCTCTGCCCTCAAACTGAAATCCGAAATGAGAAACATTCTGAAACTGAGCACAAACCACAATCAGCATTATGCTGCTTCCCTCTTTCCCCACCACTGTGATCTCATGTCCTTCAGCACATCTGTGAACACTAACCACTGACAAGCCTTACAGGATGACTTTTGGGGAAGAGAATAGGGAGGTTTAGCACCTTTCTTTTTAGCAGAAGGCCACATGTCTGGTTTGAGATCCTCGTAATCAGTCCAGTCAAAGAGTGCCATGTCTAAGGTGGGCATCACATCCCCATCTTGCCTGAGGCGAGCCTGCAAACCACAAAAAAACCAGACAGACAACAGATTACACTTCTGTAGAGACACTGACGTATTTGCAAATTTTCATGGTGCTTTTAGACATTTAAAAAGGCTTTATGATTCCCCCTCCCCTCCTCCCTTGTCCACTGGGGATTCCTGGCATCTCATTTTCAAAAGGGAAGAGCTTTCCCTTGTTGAGGCTGAAGCCGAGAGGGAAGTTTCCACTGCTTCTGTGTGAGAACAAAAGATGAGCAACAAGCATTGGGACATGCTGGCTCTTCAGCTAAGGGCTCCTACAGTCTCTCTGGTCCTTGAAACTCAGTGAAGTTGGATAGCTGAGGGAGAGGCAAGGCTTGGAGGTACAGAACAGTTCCCAGGTGTCTCTTTACCTCTGACCATGGTGAGGTGGCTGGAAGAACAGGAGGCTCTTCTGTGGAAACAGCTGTGTCCAGTGCAGTAATGAGGAGCATGGTGGGAGTCAGACTTGTAGCTTCCTCTGCCTGAAGATTTTGAAACTGTTCTTCAAAGCTTTTCGGTTTCTTGTACAGGGAGCTTGGCCCAGCATCAGAAGTCCTCCCTGCAGAGGGCAACAAGCACAGTGGCATTTCCTTTCTCATCCCTTTTCTCCATGTGACAGATTCTAGTCAAAGGAATTCACATTTCATCCAGTCACTGGCCACTGTTCCATGACCCTGGGCTGCTGTTCAGACCAGTGTAAAACAGTAATGAGCAATTAAAGTGATAAATCAGGTCCAGAGTATATGCAGCTTGATTTTTACACACTTAAGACATACATAATACATAATCTCACCTTCCTGAAGATATGTCTAGCTCTTGCTTAAGAAGCAAAAGGTGTCTTTTTCTGGTTTCAAGAGTACAAAATGTACCTGTTTAACCATTTTTAAACCAATGGATGAAGCTGTTGCAAATACATGTGAGCACATTCTTATTTGATTTTAGCATTGAGTTTTTTTGGTTGAGCTCAAGTCAGGACCTACCTAACTTGAAAATACAATCTTCACAGATTTATCCCTCTTCTTCATAAGTATTAATTTAAATATAGACCTTAAATTAACCTCAAGAAATAAGCCTTGTTTTTAGTCTGCAAATATTGCTCCAAACCAGCTTTGTTGCATATTCTTCTATATTGCTAACACAAGCTGTTTAGTTGGTCTCCTGAAAAAACAATAGAGCTCTTCTTACTGAGGCAGGGAGGAGTGATAGGTGGAACTCAAGGACGTGACACCCAGCTTGTCACATAGTGTAGATTGACACAAATTGCCTCACTTTAACAGAACTCAAGGTTTACCACACTGAGCTCACACCACAGACACACTCCCACAACTTGACCTGCAAAGGAAAGCAGTCCCAGTCAAAAACAAGCAACATTTTAAAGGTATCAGTGCAATTTCACATAGGCAAAATCAGATTTTTTTTGTAGTTCAGCATAAACATAGAAGAATACAAGCTCTGGTGAGAAGAAATTGGTGTTCAAAGCAAAATAAGGGGTTTGTGCTCTTTCCAATTCTGGTCATTTTTTGAAGTCAGTGGAGAGATTGAGCATGGCTTGGACATATTTGTTTCCCAATTAGACCATTTGCTATAAAGGGAAAAAAAACCCAACAAAGCAGGCCACCCCAAAACAACCCCTCAAGACTTAGGGACTCTCAGAGCTCCCCCTGCAAGACAAACCAGGTCATTGTCACAAAACTGCAGCCAGCACTAAAATTCTCTGGTTCTGCAGTTCCCCTTTCTTCTTGTGCCTCTTTTGTTCGGCAGATTTCTCCCCGGAGCAGGCACACAACCCCACACCCTCCACACACCCACGGGGCTCAACCACAGCTTCATCTTCTTGCCCTCACACAAGAGACACTCATTTCCAGTGATCCACCAGCCCCAGCTTCCTCTGGAGCTCAAATACCTCGGTGGTGTTTTAGCCTATCCCTGCGGCTGTGCCGACGATGCTCTCGGTTCTGCTTCTTTCCCTTCTCAGAGCCCGGGGCCTGGTTTTCCTTCTCAGGATATGGCAACTCAAACCCCAGGAACACATCCTTGTTCTGTTTCAGGGCTGCTGGCTGTCCCTCTGCCACCAGCTCTTCCACAGCTGAAGCTCCACTGCCCATCTTGAGGGTCTCTTCCCCAGCCAGCTGCCCTCTCAAAGGCATGGCATGGACCTTCTCCTTCTTGGCCAAGCCTTGCCTGTGGTGGTGACCACTTCTGGGCTGCTGCAGCCACATCTCTTGGTTTTGAAGGTGGTTGTTGTTCTCTGGGACATTTTTGAGCTTTGTGCCAGGGTTCAGGGAGACTGCAAGACTGATGTCAGAAAGAAGCAGCATGCACAGGAAAAGGAAAGAAGAGAAGATGGAAGTTTCCATAATCATAGGTGCTCTGCCTCACCTGCAATTAAAAAAGAAAAAAATTAGCAACCAACACTTAGGAACTGTAAAGGCCATCAAGATTGAGTCCTAGGACACTTAGATGAAAACCATTACGGTATCCTGAGCTGGAAGCAAGTGATTCCCTCTTTGCTTATCTCCTCCCAGCCCTGGTTACAGCAGCTGAGACACATGTGCAGGGCCTGCAGGGCTGAGAGGTCCCAGTTTCATGTGCAAATGAGGCCATCAATCAATAGGACACTTCCCTTTGATTCCTCACTAGCCCCCCTACCCTCCCATTCACAGCCCACCATCTGAGGGGCTGGGGGGGTCAGCTCTGCCCACAGCTCTGGCACAACACGGGCTGCCCAGCCAGGGCTGTCTGCTGCCAGCTTGGCATCCTGAGCCAGGGCCACTGGCCCCTCCTCACAGCTGGCTTCCTTGCAATGAAGATGTCAAGATGAACAGAACTGGGGGCAGATGGTGGCCTCACAGGACCAGCGACAGCCCTGAGCAGCTCAAGACAGAGACTTTCGCACGTGCTCACGTATTGCTTCAGGGTAGCTGGAATTGGTCAAGGGAAGAAAAAACACTGGGAATTTTGTGCTGATACTTCATGGCATAGCAGGGAAATAAAAAGGCTGTCAGCAGAGCAGGGGATGCTGGTCTAAGGACAAGGGGCAGGGAGGCAGACTGAGGTTTCTCTTGCTTGTCCCACTTTCCCTCCTTGATCCTGCACAGGTCACCAGGCAAGGATGTCACTGGGAGGGTAATTTAAGTCCCAAGAACAAGTTTCATTGAGTCCACCAGCACAGTGGCTGCAGACTGTTCTCATTCTTTCTGCCTCACTGTCATATTTCTGGGGGTCTTCCTTCATCCCTGTATCTGTCTTACCAGACATGGCTTTGGGACGTTACACAAGTCAGAGCATTCTGTAATTAAGTTATTCAGTCATTCTCCCATCCTTTCTCACAAAACGGGGAAAGGGATTTGCAGCATTTCTAGTGGTTTTTCCAGACTTTCCCTCTCTCTCTAGGCAGCATGAAGACATGGTTAAAAACAGAGTTACCAGGGATACTGACTGCCAGAAAACCAGGCCTGTGATTACATTTGAGAAATAGTCACACAGTTACAGCCACAGCTTTTCACTCAATCTCATCCCAGTCTTTCCTGCACCTCAGCCCTTGCCTGCACCTGATTTCCATCTGTTCACCAGGAAAACCACTTTGCTGCTTAATTACAAGGGCTCATACTCCATTCTTCAGGTGATTTTCTGCTTGACCAGCCACTGTCACCTGTGAAGGACAGCAGGTAACAGCCTTTGAGGCCAATTCTTAGCCTTTGCAGGGAGTTGACGGAAGACACCCTAGGAACACCCTGGGCTCTTCTCTCCCTCTTTTCTTTCAACCTGAGAGTCAGATGTGTAGAATTTTGAGTCAGTGAAAGCTCTACCATCACAGCAGCCCAGCGACTGAGAGTTTAGAGGGAGATGCCTTCACCCTGTTAATTGAAAAAAACCTGCTCATGCATTCACCAGCTGATCCTGCCTTTGCAAGACTCCTCTCTGTTGCTGCTCTTAGCCTGGGAACAAGTTTTCAGTTCAGCCATTCCCAGGAAAGAGGCAGGCAGCACAGGGGCCTTCTTTTCATGTAGTGTCCAAAAGGCAGGTCTTTCTACTGGCCATAAAGGACAATAAACTGTTCCTTGAGGACTGATTTAGGAGGCACTGGGAAGCTCACTTACTGAAGGCATAATGATAGAAATACTATTTTATTGGCAACTACCTGGACAAAAGAAAACCAGACTGACAGCTAAATCTATTTTAAAAAAGCATTTGAAGTTCTTCTTCAAAACCAGTGGAAAAAATAGCAACCCAGCAACACACAGCTCTGCATGGGGTCATTTGTTTTTTCCCTGGGATTTTCTCTCTAAGAACCAGAGCAAACCAGCTGGATTAAGACATCACTCAGAACAACTCAAAGAGCTAGAAAGAGCATCTTACCTTTTCATCTGTAGGCAAAATACCAAGAGTAGAGAACAAGTGCAAAGAGAACGCAAGGGTGTCTCCAATCTCACTGTCACAGACATGGCCCTTTGATGATGGACCTGACAGACACATTCTGATTTTCAGCAGGAGCTGGGAGGCAGCTAAATGCTGCAGGGCAGTTAAACAGAAGGTCTGCTTCAAAGTGGAGGGGGCATTTATTTAAGCTGCCCAGCTGTCTTGTTGGCACGAACCAGGATGAAAGTGCAGCTTTCTGATTGCCTCATGTCTGCACTGGCAGAGCAGACAGGTTAATATCACTGTCACTGGGAATCTTGCATTAATAATGCAGATAATTACCTGTAATGTACTGTTGTCAGGGGAGCTCTGAGCTGTTTGCTAAACCAAATCAGTGCATGGACAAGTTTTGGGTTAATTCAACACTGCTGTGCTAGAGGCAAAGCAGTCCCAGCCTTCTCCTAACCCCTTGTTTCCATGTCCTGATATATCTTTAATTCCAGAAACCAATTCATACCTCCTTCATTTTTCCTATCCTACAGAATTCACTCTTACAAAAGACAGATAACACAACAGCCTTCCTAGTTCTCAATGCTCAGGTTCCTCAATGGCTGAACACCAAAGTAAACTTCACCCTCTTTTCTAGGAGGGCCATAGTCCACAAAAGGAGTCCCTGCTAGCCCTAGACGAGTTGATGTAGGTGACAGCAAGATTCTCACACTGCTGATGCACCCTGCAAAGGGTGAAATTCTACCTGAGACACACACCAGGCAGAAAGAAGTCTGGCCTTGTGAGGAGCTGCATCTCCTAAATTGCCATAAACAAACACACATGTTACAACAAAGCCCAGAATTCATCCTCTTCTTAGGGTTCATATATTAGTAAGGGAAATAGATGGAGTATTTGCCAGGTTTAGCTGCCCATCGTTCTTCACATCAGACCTACATGGCTATTGCTCCACCTCTCCACCTGCACTGCCTTTATAGACCCTCAGGACTACAAGACACCTGAGGTAGCAAATCTGCCTCTCACAAGAACACCTGTACAGCAAAGATAAGGTCTCAGAGCTGCCCAGGGTACAGGCTCAGGGCTGGGCAGTGAGTAGCAGTGCTGTCTTCCAGCCACTATTTCTGATCCATTTTGGGTTGGCAGTGGATGGTTACAATCCTGCAAGAGAAATCAGGGGGTTTTTTGCATCTTGGATAACCTTCCCTGCAGGAAGTCTCTCTCTCTCTCTGGACTCATTCATATAATTGCTATTTCTCTGCTCATAATCCTGCAAGGCAGCCATGCACTGAGCAGATACACAGAAATTCACGCATGTTTCCCCCCTATAAATACAGTTGTGTCACCTTGGCTCTGAAATAAACTTTGAAACTGCCCCTGCTTTATTTGTTTTGTATTTGACAAAGCAGGAACATCAGATCATCTACATTCATTCACATATCTCACTTAAAACATGATACCTGACAGTCCTAGCTTTAACTTTTCAAATTATGTTTATCATGTCGCAGCTAAGACGAACAAAACCTTAAACCGAGAGACTGTGAAGAACCTTGATGCAGTTAGTGTGCTCAAGGGCTGAATCAAGCTGGACCCAAGCATGTGTGCTAGGCCAGATTTCTTTTTAGCTCTGATAAGCTCAGACTTTGGCAGACGTGTGTAAAGATTTCCTGGACTCTAGACAAGCCCATGCTGCAGCAATACACCAAGTGTATGTGCATCTACATGGGTGTTGTATGTATGTGCCTGTGTGGCAGGGATGACAGACAATAAAGCCAGCTTCCTGTGCCAGGCTCCCTGTAAATAAGAAGCCATGGGGTGATGGATGGGCTTGGGAAGGCCTGGAGCAGAATGGACTGGGTAGGCTCTATGGTGGCTGACATGCAGAGAGCTGGCTGGAGCCAGGAGGATGGCATTGTGCAGATAAATGAGATTTCACTTCCCTGCTGAGTCTCTTTCCATCTGTTTTTCTGTTTCTGGAGGCAAATGCTGGGAAGCTTCGTAAACAATCTGCCAAGAGACTTTCCCATTTCTAAAGGCTCAATCCCAGCTTTCTGGGATCTCCCAAAGCAGGCAGGTGATACTCACCCTTCTCTTTTCTTCTCCAGGGCAAACATACTAACACTTTTATTCTTTCCAACACTTCTTGCATACTTGATTTGTAAAGAATTTTAATTTTTCTTGCTGCTGTCCCAGACATCCTTGGGATGACAGAACAGCAGAATTCCCTGCTCACAGATCTCCAGTCCTTTTGTGTTCCTTTTCAGAGCTGCCCTGCTTTCTTAGGTTTCCTGTTTCCATCATCACCATTCCTCCCTACCTTGCCTTTCATATTTGCCTGACTCCACAGTTTCTTTGTCCTTCATGACTGTGATGCGAGATATTTCTTCTCTGCAGATATTTAGGCTACCTGAATCCCCACCTTGCCCTTTGAAACATCTGTTTTTTCCTTACCTGTGTTGTTTTCTCTCACTTTTTCCATCCCCAGACAGCAGTCCAACATAGAAAGGGCCAAATTCAGCAATGTACCAATTGCATTAGTGGCTCAAGAGACAGGGCATAGAGATTCAGGCTTGCAGGGGTTTAAGTAGTAGCTGTAGCTGCCCCTGTGCCTTCACAAAGCCTCTCCCTGAGGCAATTCATATACAGTGACCACTTGAAACTTGATTCACTCAGTATTAGTTGAAAGGCTGGAGCTGGAACTCCCCTCACTGGTCAGCTCTGGCTGACAGCCTGTGCTTTGCCCTCCTGATCAGGACAAAAGTGACCACAGCACAACCCAGGGAACTCCCTCTCCTGCAGCCCTGGTTTGTGAGCTGCCTGAGCTCCTGCTGAGCTCCAGCAGCCCAGCTCTGGTGGACACTGGACACCTTCAGGTCACTACAAGCCCCTAGGCACAGCCGTGCCATCCTTCCTCCTGAGCCAAGCCCGACCTGCCCTGAGAGCTTCCCAGCACAACATCCTCCAGGGACAGAGCAGCTCAGCAAGTCACTGCACTGAAGGGGAAGAGGGGCCCATGAATAAATATGCAGTACCCTCTGCTCTGCTTCCCTCTGGGGCTTCGCAGAGTGGCTGACACAGCCATCACAGGCGACCTGCTATCAAACAGAGTCTACTCTACCCAATAATGAGATTAAAATAGCAACGAGCCTGAGATTAGCATCCAAGATATAGTCGCTTGCTGTCGGCACGGCAGAGAAAACTCTTCGGTTTCATGCACAATGCCAGGTGACAAATGGGACACAATCAATAGCAAAGGTCATTGCTCACCCAGCCGGAAAGTACCCGCCAGTGTGACAGGGGAAGAATGAGGCAGAATTGCCCTGATCTGCTCTGGGGGGAGGCACAGATATGTCCCGACTGGCAGAACAGTTAGGCTGTGCTTTCAACATTCTTCCTTGCACGACATTCTCACTTTGAAGCACACGCATAGAATTAATGCCTCCTTCTGCAAGGGAGAGGAGACGGGAATACAAAACCACTTCCATTAAACCCTCTGGTTGACAGAAGACTTCAGGTGTGAATTGGATAAGTGTCACTTAAATTCTACGTGATGAATTACTAGCTGTAATAAGCCATTAACTGATGCCAAATTGATTTAATTCAGAAATGAGATCTCACTTCTATCAACAGAGGATGAAGAGAGAACGAGCCGCGGGTACCCAGGGGCTGCGCGGCTCTGTAAACACAATGACTCGGTGGGAAAAGCTTCCCTCACCCCTCGGCATCCCTGGCTCGGAGCCGGGATGTACCCCTGGGGTGTGCGGGGGGCTCAGGCCCTGCGAGAGAGACAGCGCCTCTGTCCGAGGCGACTTTGTTTCCAAGGAGGGGGAGAGCGATCTGGGGAGGGAGCTCGCAGGAGTATCCGAAGTAGCAGGGACCCGCAGTGGGTGGTGGGACGTGAGCCCCGGAGCCCGAGCCGCGCATCCCCGCGAGGCGCACGGCACGGAGGCGATCCGGGCGGCAGAACCGCGGCGGGAGCGCAAGAGCCCGGAGCTCGCTCCCCGGCACGGGTGACAATAGGTCTGGCCGAAGGCACCGCGCCCCGGCCCCGGCGCTGTCCGAGCTCGGTGCTCGCCCGCACCGCTGAGCGATGCCGCCGCGACCGGAGCTCCGCGCGCATCCCGACGGCGGCAGGACCGGGCATCCCCGTCAGCCCCGCTCTTTGTCTCCTCCGGGGCGCACGGAAAGTGGGAAAGTGTCCCCCACTCCTCCCCGGTCCCTGCGACAGCAGAGGGGAATCAGCTCAGCGGAGCATCCACCGGCGGCCCCGGGGCGGGGTGAGCACGGCGCGAGAAGCGCTGCCTACCTGTCCGCAGGTCCCGGTGTGGCAGAGCCCGGCAGGCAGCGCAGGGCAAGGCAGGGCAGAGCTGTGCGAGCGGCGGAGGGGAGGCAGGTCTGCGGGGGGCAAGGGGTGTTCAAACCCGAAAGCAGGAGGATGAGGAGGAGGAGGAGACAGGGGGAAGGCAGTGGGGGAATGTCGAGAGGAACGGGGGACGTCGGGAATCCCGGGGGACAGGGGTGCATGGTGCGGGAGGAGGTGGGGCTGGGAGGGGCGGAGCGGGGAGGGGGACAGGGGGAGTGCAGGGGCATTCCGGGGGCGCGGGGTGCGGGGGTGCCCGGCGGCAAGGAGGAGGTGGGTGCGGGAGCGCAGGGTGCAGCAGCGCTCCCTGCCCCGGGCACGGACGGGGCAGACAAAGGACGGAGACAAAGGCGTGGCAGCCGGGGCTGGGGGGGAACGGGGGACGGCGGGTGCCCCCCGCTCACCTGCGCGGCAGGGCGGGCTCCGCGCCCCCGCGGGGCTCCCCCGCGTTACGCTCATGGGGTGGGAGAGCCGCCGGGCGCTCAGCGTGCCCCGCTGCCCGCCCCGAGCCCCAGCCCCGCCGTGCCGTGCCGGGGGAGCCGCGGGATCGCCGGGACCCCCGGGGGCAGCGGGACAGCCCCGCGCCCGCTCCTCCCGCCCGCCGGGGGGCGCTCGCCCGCCCCGCCCTGACGTCACCCGCGCGCGCCGCCGCTCCTCCCGCGCTGGGCGGGCGTGACGGGCGGCGGGGCCGGTAGGGAGCGGGGACAGCGGGGGGACAGGGGACAGCGGGGCGGGAAGGGACAGCGGGGCGGGAAGGGACAGCGGGGGGACAGCGCGGGGACAGGGGACAGCGGGGCGGGAAGGGACAGCGGGGCGGGAAGGGACAGCGGGGCGGGAGGGGACAGCGGGGCGGCAGGGGACAGCGCGGGGACAGGGGACAGCGGGGCGGGAGGGGACAGCGGGAGGGGGACACCGGACGGAAGGGAGCGTTGGGCGGACACGGGGCAGCTGGTGGCCGCGCTGAGGCGGGCCGGGCCGGCAGTGGGTGCCGGTGCCGTGCGAGGAGCCCCGTGCGGGGAGGGAGCGGCAGCGAACGGGAGCTTCCCGGCTGGGGAATGCCGGGGACAGGCGGTGCCGTGCGTTGAGGGGATCGGGGCGCTCGAGGGATCCATCGCTCTCTGCCCTGCCCTGTGCTCGGGCGATGTGACACCGGAGCGGGGTGACTCCGGTAGCCCAGGCGCTGCAGGGCACGTCCGGGCTGCTGGGCTGGCCTGTGCCCGCTGTGCTGGGCTACTGCGGGAGCCCTGGTGATAGCCCGGGAGGGTGGTGGAATACAGTTCCATGACATGCCCCGTCACTGGAAGTGTCCGAGGCCAGGCTGGATGGAGTTAGTACCAGCCTGGGATAGTGGAAGGTGGCTCTGCCTCTGTCAGGGTGTTGTAATAAAATGAACTTCCATACCAGACTGTTCTGTGATTCCATAATCTACCAGCCTGTACAGTCCTTGAGCTGAGCATGTGCTGCCTAGTTCTAACTTTGTGACTGCGTGGAAGAGTGGATCCCTTGGGTTACTGGGGCCAAGTGAGGATGTGAACCTAAACCTTTAAAACCAGAATTGTATATCATATACTATCGATCTTTTGTGTTAATTTGAGAGCCACTGTGAGTGGGTTGCTAAAGAGATGCTTAACTATCTTAATTTTATTTAATGTAGCAGGTCACTAATATTCCAGGAAGTCTTTGTATACACTGGTATAACTGATTTAAAACATGGGGATGAGAGTAGCTCCCTATTTTGTGAAGGTTGAACTAATTCTTTGTAGGTCTGAAAAGCATGTTTTGTTGCAGCTGAAACAGCTTGAAAATCAGTGTGTAGAGAGCTGATTGGAACATCTGTAGTTTGTCAAAAGTCTGTGTAGGACACCTGAGCTACTGGTGGAGCCAAGGTGCTCCAGAGACATTCTTTTAATGCCTCTACAGTTCATTAACAGCGCTGCTGTTAGTGGTCAGAGTTTCTTTGCACGCAGAGAGTGTGGATAAAATAATGAAACAAATTAAAGTTTCTGATAGATAATTATGTACACTGTTGCTTAAATTGTGTAAGGCATGTAGTCTGCTATGCAGGGAAAGCTGTTGAGCAGCTGAACTCCAGTGTCTGCTGTTTGACTGTTGGCACATGAAACAATTTGTCACAATAATGTGCTGCCTTTTGTAGCTCACAAATTTCAGGCTCCCTGGGGAGGTAGTCACAGACCAAGCCTGTCAGAGTTCGAGGAGCAGCTGGATGATGCTGTAAGTCACACAGTTTCGTTTTAAGTGGTCCTGTGAGGAGCTGGGAATTGAACTCCATGATCCTTACAGGTCCCTTCCAACCTGAGGTATTCCATAATCCTGTGTGACAAAGTCCATGTTGACTTAATTATGCAGCTCTGCAGGGTTCTTTGGGACTAAAGAGAGAAACTTGGAAGCTGTTGGCAGTGGCAGCAGATGAGAACCTAATCTGTGTGATGGTGTGTCAGTGGAAGATGCACCTCCAAGCCTGGACAAGCAATGCTTCTTGGTGGTGGTGTTAGAATAAACCCAAAAACCTGAGAAGTTCTTGTGTTGTAGCATGAGATAGGGCTTAGAAAAGGCAAGTACTATGAAGCTTTAAAAAACTAGTGTTTCTTGTGTTACTAAAAGGTATTAGTCTGAACCTTCCTGTGTCCCAGAAAGGGAGAGAGACTGAAAACCCCAGGAATTAAATTATGGATAATATCTCATCCTGAGGTGTGAGCACTGGTTTGTGCACTGCTGGTAATCCCTGAGGGTGGACATGCTGTGCTTATGTGGGCTGTTCACACCTCTCACTGGGTCTTGTGGTGAATAGCTCCATGAACTGCCCAGATGAATAACACAGGAGCCAGAGGATAACCATTCCTTTTGTGGTTACTTCCAGGGCCTGGGGAAGATGACCACTCTCACACGGCAGGACCTTAACTTTGGGCAAGGTAATGTGCTGTACTGAGCTGCAACTGGTGCCTTTGTGAGGCTCCTCCTTGGCACTGAGCTTGGGGCAGTGTTGTGTTAGGGTTGCTCTATCCCTAAACTTCCTGCAGCTAAGAGGAGGCAGGTGAAATTTATGCAGAAAAAAATACCTGTAAAAAAAATTCCTCAGAGTCTATGGTATTGCTCTGCTTTCCCCCACCCTATTCCAGCATCCTTTACTTCTGTTTTTCAGTTGTGGCAGATGTTCTTTCAGAATTCCTGGAAGTGGCTGTTCACCTCATCTTGTACGTCAGAGAAGTTTACCCTATCGGGATCTTTCAGAAGAGGAAAAAATACAATGTACCTGTCCAGGTAGGAGATTTTCCTGGAAGCTGACAGCCACGTGGACAAGCAAAATAGCAAAGATCAGTCAACACTCACCAGAACAAACTTACACTATGGAAGTGATTGTTTTTGACTTATTTTTGAGGAGAATGTAGTTCCTGTCACAAGAGAGAGCAGCCCTGTAGCTGAGGATACAAGTGCTCATGGAACAAGCAGGTCATGGACAACAGTAGTAGAAGGCTTCCCCAGCTCTGTGCAGTGAGATAACAGGAAAGCGTGTTTCCTAGGAAGTAGAGGTGGTTGGAATATGCTATTCCCAATTTGCTGTTCTGGGTATACATTCCTGATACACAACAACTGTGGGTGCAGTGATCTGCCTCAGCTGATTAACCCTTCCATGAAAGAATTGCTGGTTTGAATGGGCAACTCAACATTTTTCACCACTATTTGAAGCATGAATTGGGTGCCTTGTACACTCTGGTGCTTCTGTTTAAATCTTCTCTTTTAGCATTGTTCTGGCTCACATCAAACACAGCTCTGACTCTTCCCTGTGTTTGCTACAGATGTCCTGCCACCCCGAGCTGAACCAGTACATCCAGGACACACTGCACTGTGTAAAGCCACTGCTGGAGAAGGTGAGCTCAGATCAGGGACCTGGGCAAAGGTACTGCAAGTGGTTTTGATAGAAAGTAAGAGAACATAAAATATTACCTTAATTGCAACATTTGTTTACAAATTTACCATATACAATGTACCAGCTGATAGAAGTTCCTAACAAAACTAAAAACATCACAACCTTTCCTGGCAGTTAAGACCCTGCCTTGCCCATATACCACACAAGGACATATGTCTGTGCATTTCCAGTATCATGCTACCATTCTGCTTTACAATCCATCCCAGTTTAAGCACCTATTCTGGCAGAACAGTTTGAATGCTTTGCTGTGAGCCAACAAGCAAAGGCAGATCTGGACTCCAGCTTTTGCAAGAGAAAGGTGTGACTGGTGAAACATTTCAGGAGGCTGCTGGCAGGTTTTGTGTACCTTGTTCTTTACAGACAATTTTAATGCACATGTAGAAAATGGAATTAGGTTGGTTTTCAATTGTGGTTGTACAAAGCTGTTGTTTGGGCAACAGTCTGAATGTATCTTAATTTTGTCAGTGTCTATCCCAGAGTGATGCAGTGAGATGGCTGTGCATTTCCTCCTTTGTTCCAAAACAGGATCTAGAGGAACATACAATTTAACACTCTTCATCTCCCTCAGCCTTAGCCACAAGCTGGCAGTTTAACATCCAGCAAGAAATGGCTTTGCAAAAACATTTTTTCTGATTGCTAAGAATAATCTGAACTCAGGTTTTGGATCAGGGCTTGTGCTGTGAGCCTCAGCAACTGAGTGTACTCCCACTGCATCAAAGCATGCAAAGCACACTGTGAGCAGCAGACAACTTGTATTAAGGAAGGGATTTTTCTATCTTGGTTCCTGCAGAACGATGTGGAGAAAGTTGTGGTTGTAATCCTGGATAAAGAGCACCACCCCGTGGAGAGATTTGTCTTTGAGATCACCCAGCCACCTCTTCTTTCCATTAGGTGAGGTTTCCACTCCTGCTTGCCCATGGCATCCAACACCCAGCTGTGGGAGAGATTCTGGGAGCAGCTTCAGGCCTTTGCTGCATGCCAGTAACAACTGCTGTCTCCCCCACAGTTCTGAGTCCCTGCTGTCCCACGTGGAGCAGTTACTGCGTGCCTTCATCCTGAAAATCAGCGTGTGTGATGCTGTGCTGGACAACAACCCCCCAGGTAAATGTCACTTGGATCCAACCAGCCTAATGCCTGGCACTGCTTGGCTTGGCTGATCGTCTGGGAGCTGTCCCCTGAGCTGGATCCTGCCACTTCTCTTAGGTTGCACCTTCACAGTTCTGGTTCACACACGGGAGGCTGCCACACGCAACATGGAAAAGATCCAGGTGATAAAGGTGAGTGATATCCTTTGTGTGTGAGAAGCTGCAGAGCCAAGACTGGGCAGTACAGAGTTTTGACATCTCTAAGGTTAAGGCTGAGAGATATTTTGAATGTGTAGGTTAGTGTCACGTGAGGCACATTGTAACTGTACTTTGAATGTGGTGAAAAGGTTTATGCTGGTGAGCTGACAGCACATTCTCCACACACAGCCACAACTGCAGACAATTTCAAGTCTTGAAATAGATTTTAACAATACTCACTGCCCAGTGCTTGCTCAGACACATAGAAATACTCAGATGTGTAGAATAGATACTTGAATTTAATCAAGCAAAAAAGCAGCCCTCACCACCACTGTGTGTGCATGGCTGATTGTGTACAAAGAGCAAGAAAGACTAAGATTCAAGTAATGACAGGGTTTGGGGGCACAAATACATTTTATCTTACAGGAAACTGTGTGCAGAACACTTTCTGAAGCAAGATTATTTTTAATTAATCCTTGCTTAGATATAGGGAAACTTTTCCTGAGCCAAGTTATTTTAGGTGTCCTAAGGCACAACAAATAAAGCTAGCAATGTATAAAGTTGTTTCAGAATGGAAATCTGCTCTGCACTGCTTACTAATGGAAACTTGTGGTGTAGTAGACCCACCTTTAGGTTTCTGAGGCAGGGTGGAAATCCATGCCCTGAGCATTCTGGAGGTGCAGTTAAATGCTGGTGTAATGAACTGGGCATGGCAGCTCAGGACAGCTGAGAGTGTATCTTTTAAAGAAGTGAGATATCACCATGTAAAGTGGGTTGACCTCATAGTTTGATGTTGTAACTGAAGAGAATTACGCTGTTGGGGCCAAGCGTGTAAGTGTTAAATTCTGCTGTTGTGGAAGGTTTGAATTACTTGTTCCTTCCCTCAACCACTCTCTGTCTCTCTTTCAACTTAACCCAGAACCAGTGCTGCGGAGGAGCTCACCTTCCAGCACTGCCAGGTTCTGCCAGTAACACCTTGTATCCACCCCAGGATTTCCCTTGGATCCTCGCTGATGAGCAAGACGTGCACATGCACGACCCCCGGCTAATTCCCCTGAAAACCATGACATCTGACATCCTAAAGGTGAGCAGAGCATTCTGACCAAGAGGTGCTAAACCTGCTGTAGTTCTGAGCTTTGTCTGCTCTGACACCAGCTCTGCAGTTTTCTGAGGTGTAACAACTTCAAATACTGCTGAGCAGTAGCTTAGTCTTGCAGATGTCTGTGCCAGTAATCAAAGCAGGGCAAGAATGCTCATAATAAAATGGGAAACCTGGTTATAGGGGAAGGTGTAAGTGCTCCTATTCAGCCTGTTGGAGGCTTTTTTTTTCCATTCACCTATCTGTATTCTATCAGGACTGATGCTTGTTTCTCTCTCCAGATGCAGCTTTATGTAGAAGAGCGAGCTCACAAAGGCACCTGATTTCAACTCTTCCTTGCCTTCGAGCCTCATCTGATCTTCCAGTGGAGTAAGATCTGTCACCAACCGTATCTTGATAACCATCTCTTCAGCTGGCCTTTTGGGTGAATGTAGAGCAGCTGCTTCCTCTTTATTTCAAGTGCTCTTACCACTGTATATAGAACTGACTTGGAATGGGGAGCCAGAGCCTGTTCCCTTGTTGGCTCATGTGAGAGTACAGGTGTTGTTACAGTGCATCCCTGGAGAGTCAGTGCTTTATTACCAACCCCAGTTCTCACCTGAACAGGGCAGCTCCACTGCACACGGGCAGTGACAGACAGCAAGGAGCTGTCACATGATCCATGAGAGCAACACTTGTGCTAAGGGGGAGTGAGGCCTTATGTATTGTCTGTCCACTGTGACTGTTCCAATTAGTCTTCAATAAATACTAAGTTTTACCCCAGTTGAACTGGGCTGAGTGCTGTCAAAACCAGGCTCCCTTCTTCAGTGAGGAAGTATTTTTATCTTCTGTGGAGCTTCCACCACTTTTCTGGCCCACATGTGCACTCTGTCCATTCCTATGAAAGCCTATACAACCTTGGTCTCTCCCCTTTCACCCAGAGGTGGCATTAGCAACGTGGAATTTGTCTGTCCAGCACAGACACCTGCCAAGTGGACACACTCCTAACAGAGAACAGGCAAGGAGACACTGTTAATCCTACGCCTGTCAGAGGAGATGGAACATGGCCTTAGCATTGGTTCCAGGTATATAAGGGTGGCAGATACAGCTCATAGTGAGCTCAGCTTGTTGGTCAGAGAATTTGGTACAACAGCCTGTCCAGCACCTCCTGCTTCCTCCAGGTAACAAGTGTAGGACCCTATAGATGGAGGCTGGACACTACTTTAACATTTTATATTGGGTTACACTGCTCAGTACAAACCAAGTCCTTTGAAAGCACTAAGGTGATGTGGGAAAAGCCCAGCACATTTAAAAGGCACTTGTGTTGTTAGGTAGCTGCCTGAAGGGACTCCTTATCTCTTCCTTCTCTACCTGTTTATTCAAAGACCAAGGGACTGTTTTGGATAGGAAGGCAGCCACAATTCTGATCATACACACTTAGAGAAAGGGTAAGGAATTCAGTACCAGTGACACAGCACTTAGGAACAAGGGTTGAGAGTTTCCTGATGCTATGAAGGGTCTGGTGCTGAACATAAATCTTAACTGAATCTTAAAACTGAAACAGGAAAGGAAATACCATACAAAAAAATGTGTAGCGAAATCCTTGTAGATAGCATTGGTAATCTGACATTAAACATTTTAGCCTTATCTTTCTTAAGTTCCATAAACAAGAAACTGTCTTTAAGACTGTGTGTGTTAGCACAAGAATGTATTAACTAGAAAAGATAGCTCTCATATTTAATTGTCCCAGTTTTTCTCTGGAAGGGCACCAGTAACTGGAGTAGCATCCATGGTAGAGGAGGACGGAAGATGAAGACAGAAGCCCTTCCCAAGGGCTGGACCTGCAGAAGTTCTGCTGTGAACAACTGCTGCAACACAAAGCTAGGATACACCCAGGGAGTACAGGCAAAAAGTGCACCCGAGGCCACCTGGTTACAGTCCTGAGGTAAAAGCAAAGCCTTATACTGTGCTTCATAGTGCTGTCTGGGGCCCAATGGTGATGCTGCTGTTGGTCACACGGATTCCATACCATCCTGCCCAGAACTGGGTGTCGTGACCTCCGTGCTGAAACAAGATGTGACGAACTCCAGCTGGGTAATTCTGGAAGGTGTGAGAAATCTGGAGGGAAGTAAGAGAAAGGAGGATTCCTCTTAATTTGCCTAAATAAACCAACACTCATCTAGATGCCCAGAAAACTACAGTGTGTGAGTCTTAGCATGAGCTTTTCCTGACACCAAGGTATCTTTCATTGAAAGGTATCTTTCCCCTGTTTTGGGGAGGAGGAGGAAACTTTCTCACTCAATCTTCTCTCCAAAATCCTCTCTGAGTTAAACTAACATTAAGCTTGATTCTTAAGTGCATGTACAAGTAACATCTCATGCAGAACCTACAGCAAATCAAACCAGTTAAACACCTGTAATAGTTAAAGAAAAACTAAGTCTGCAATACTTGGCCACCCATGCAGTAGTTTTAAAACAGCTTTTTGATCCAAAAAAACCCTGAAATCTGCTCTTCTAACTTAGTTATTTAGACAGAATCTACGTAAAACCAAGAAACAATTAAAAGGATGCACTAAAACACCACAGAAGCCCACAGGATACTCTCCAGAAAATGCTGGGCACCTAAAAGCTCCTGCCTCTAGGGCTGTTGCTTACCTCTCTCCACTTGGCATCACTCCACTGCTCAATGACCACTGGCTCAGGGTGGAACTCCTCCAGGACGATGTAATTTTCAGAGAGCAGCTTCACCGTGAGCTCATAGCGGCAGCCGCAGTCAAACCTGGCAGCATACCTGGAGAGGCAGGAGGAATCAAGGAGCAGCACTGTATATACAGCATTCAGGTCTCTTTATCGTTCAAAAACAGTCTCCAAGGGGATCCCTGTCTGCAGAGGAAAATAAATGTCATCCCTATAGCTATAGAGAAGTTGTCGAACTTAGAGCTATACCGCCCTTCACTGGATTTCCAGCTTGTAGTCCACTGAGTAAGGTTAGATTTAGCTTACTCTTTACTCAAGAACTACAACTTCCAAAGGATAAAGAACTGATTTGATAACATGAAAAGCTCCAGGAGCCTAGCTTACCTCTAGGCGAATGCCAGAAATTCTAATTTTCAGTGCCTCCACTTACCAGTCCCTGACTGTAATTTCAGGCCGTTTCTCATCCATCAGCTGATCCCAATAACCTTCTTTCTTCAGGGTAATGAGTTGAGACTTGACACATGGCCTGAAACAGACATAGGAATACTCACAGTTCCACAGAACCCATCTCCTCCCTCTTGCTGTCCTTTCTCTGACAGCTTTAAATGCCCACCCAGACCTGGCCAAACCCTGCCTTATCCATAGCCAGAACCTGACAAGGATGTGAACTGAATTAGCTTCACCCTGAGATAAAAGGAATAGTTACGTACATGCTGGATTAAGAGGGGTCCCTGCACTTATGTATTGGTAATAGGAAACCAATGCCTAGTGCATGTAAAAGCTGTTGATCCTCCACTGGTGACAGTTTTTATTACAAGTCGTTAGCATGACTCACCTACCACTCCTGGAGGTTAGAGCTTTAACCTTGTCAGGTAAGTGCAGCTGATTAAATTTGCCAGACCCGTAACCTTTCCCTGCCACCTTTGGGAGAGGAGAAGTAGGGATCCCATGTGGATTATCCTAACTATAAAAATTACAGGAAGTTCCTGGTAGGGACAGAAATTTAGCACCTGCTGTGATAAATTCTCTCAGGAGTACCCATCTCTTTCTATTAACTGGCATAAAGGGTTAGTGAGGCTCCTTCCTTTTTCCACAGGTGAGCTAAGGTTCAGTAACCTGCCACTAGCCTTCTAACTGTGGTGCCTTTTCAGACAGATGGGAGGAAGCAGGTTTCCCAGTTCCAGATTACTGGAATCCAATTCTTACCCATATGAAGTGACAAAGTATTTGTGTACTGTGGGGTCTGGCATCTCATTTCCATGAGCTCCAGGCAGATCCTCAATTTTCCATTGATCTCCTTCGTTATGATCAAGTGTCCAGTGCTGAAAGTTCTCTACAAACACAGGTGTCCAAGGTGAGGGTTAGGACCTCACTTCAACTACCAGCAGGATCTCAGCTTTCGTTAGAGGCAGCAACAGGATAATTCTAGGAAGCTATTTGGTGTTTTCAGAGCCACTGTATTTTTCCTACAGCTGTAAGTGACTCCTGTCATTATGCTGCCATTACCTTTAATGTGGCTGTCAGCATCTAGGATAGTAGCTAGCAGCTTTCTGACCTCATCACAAAATCATTAGCAGCAATAAAATAGGATTACTGTAGTCATATTAGTCAAGTCTTTGGTAACAAAAGTTCTCCAGCTGCCCAAATGTTTAATCCTAATACCTGATGATTTCACTACCCCACTGTGCTTGCCGTGCAAATTAATTGTCACTGCCTGCAGTACTGGGGCCTTATGACTCCAGATTTTTCTGGCTGAAACCACAAAGTATTGATACATACATACCTATCTACCTACAGCAGCTTTATTGCAGGAGTTGAGTTGTGAATCTGCCCCAGCAGAGCTCCACCAGTAGCTGGACAGTCCCACAGCACTAGCAGTAGCTGAGACATGCAGGACACTGACTCATCCTGACTGTCCTGACTGCTCGGAAACTCTTAGCCCTCTATGACAAATAACGAAACCAACCTTCAGCACAAGGGTTTTTGATTAAGTTTCTCTTCAAGTGGCAGAGCATATAGAAGATCTTCCAGTCGGAGACGCTTCTGTCCAAGCTCTGTCGGTAAAACCCATCGCGCTGGCACTTTCTCTTCCACAGGGTGGTCAGGTCCACCACGTAGCGCCACTGCGTGCACACCAGGCGGCAGGTGCGGAGCAGGTCCCGGGCGGGCAGCAGCGACAGCAGCTCCACCAGCACGTCCTCGGGCAGGTCGCCGATGGTTGTCATGGCACACGGCGGGCCGCGGGAGCGCCACGGGGAATCCGCGCCACGACGCGCCGAGCTGCCGGCAGCAAAGGCGGTTCGCTCTCGTTACGGACAAAGCCACGGACAGCCCGCCCGGCCCAGCCCCGCTCCCGGCGAGCTCCCCGCCCTGCCCTGCCCGGTCCCGCTCCGGCCCCACCTGGCTCCGCCCATGGGCTCCTCCCGGACACGGATGTGCGCGGTGCGGCTCTTCCGCGGGGCGGAGCGGGGCGGAGCGGGGCGGAGCGGGGCGGGACAGCGCTCCTTCATCAGCGCCGCCGCACCGCCCTCCCGGACACGGCGAGCTCGATCGGCCAGCCAGCCCGGCACAGCCAGCCAGCCCGGCACAGACAGCCAGACAGCCCGCCCGGCATAGCCAGCCCGGCACAGGTAAGGGTGCTGGGTGCCTCCCCCGAGCCCCTGCGGTTTCCCGTGCTGTCTCCCGGGCAGCACCACGGAGGGAGGGAGGACATGAGTGTGCTCCGAGCACCGCAAGGGATGGGTGCTGCCCGGCAGCGCGACCGGGATGCAGAGCTGTTCACGGCTTGGGAAGGGAGAGGTGCCTCTGCCCCTCTCCCGAGTGCGGGAGGAAGCCTGGCTAACAGTGCTCCATCAGCAGGCAGGGAGCGGGAGAGGCTTCTGAAATCCCTGTACGAGATGAAACCAGCACGATCCCTCTGTCTGCTTTTAAAAAATGGCATTTTAGCCTTCAGGACTGTGGTTGAGGGTTGGAAGCGTAGGGAGAATGGGAATCACTAATGCTGTCTCCATAAAAGCCGGAGACTTTTAAAGGACAGTGTCCTTGCTGGGTGCAGTGCAGATAGAGGGCACATGATGCTCTGCATCTCAACATCTAGATTTAGGATGCTTTTACAGCAGTGAGTCCCTATTTCTTCCCTCCCTTGCCAGGTTTGGCACTACTGTATTTCATCAAGTTGCATGCCAGGGTGTTTCACCTCTTGTTCTTAGTGCTCTCCCAGGCTTAATGAGTCATTCCTGAGGAGTTTGGCTGCATCCATGCAGTTTGCTGCAATCTCAGCAGCTTCCCAGCACCAGGACTCAGCTGACATAAAAGCAGTGTCACAGTGCATCACTCACTGATGACATGGGCTCTGAATCTGCACACTCATCTTTCCACAATCCTGCAGCACCTGGACCTGGAACTGAGAGCAGAAGAGAGCTGTTTGGAGTCCAGAATTAGCACATGAAGTTAGAACAAACACTTCTGACTTAACTGCTCCAGTTATGAGGCCATAGAAAATAGAACATTGGAGAATATCAGCTCAGACCTATGCTTTTTAGAGGCTCCTGACTAAGGAGATCAATTGTCAGCCCTCTGAGGGAAAGCCTGTCAGATATAGAATGAACCACTGCAAAGGTGGCTGGCAAGACACTTAATGCTGATATTTGAGTATTGCTTTGCAGCATTTGTTTTCAGGGATGTTCTTAAAGGCAGAACAAACACCCATGTGCCTCCCTCTGCAAAGGAAATCATTACTTAGAAGTTGATTTTTGCAGCAGCAGAGATGCTGGAAGGACTGATTCCAGCCTGGAAAATGAACAAACAGCTCACAATTGCAGATGTGAAATATATACATTTTGTGGGCAGATTTAATTCAGGACTTTTACTTAGGACATAAAAATATGAATCTGCTTCAGGATATTAACTGAACAAGGAACAGGAGACCTTGAGGCTAGGAAGCAATCTATGGCCCCAAAATCATGCCTTCAGATAACATACTTATCTTCCCTTTTTTTCCTACTGCATCAGTGTCTGACATTGTTGGGGGTGGGAGACTCTCACCACTCCTTTCTACCCTCTCTCTCAGCAGCTCTGCCCAGCCTGGCCCAGGGATGGAGTCCCTCCCAGAAGCAGTCCTCATCCGAATCCTGGCGTCCCTACCTGCCGTGGATCTGGTGCTGGTGTGCCGCCTGGTCTGCTGCCAGTGGAAGAACCTGGTTGATGGAGCTGCACTTTGGATCCTCAAGTGTCAGCAGGAAGGCCTCACCAGAGCAGAGTCAGAGGAGGATGCAGAGAACTGGCAAAACTTCTACTTCCTGAGTAAGAAAAGGAAGAATCTCATCAAGAACCCATGTGGTGAAGGTAAGAGACATCACAACAAAACTTAAGGTGTCAGAGAGATGACCAGTTACTGGTCATAGTAACACATCTATAGTCTTTGAAAATAGATCTTAGGTCAGGTTGCAGAATTTTCTCCTTGCCCAAGAGCCAAGTCACTCAATCCACACAGCCAAATCATTTAATGAGCATGAGGGCCTTTTATAATCAGCCTTTGCAAAGGGCTTTACTTAACATTAACAGAACCTCTGCAGGGATCTAAATCACGTTTGAGACACAAAGATGTCCTTTGCAGAACCCATCCAACACAGTGATGGCCATGGCATTTGTTTCTGTATTGCTTCTTGCCAAGTCAGGACAGGAGAGCTGCAGCCTTTCCCTGCTCAGGGGCCAGTCTGCCCTCAGCTCAGCAGGCCCTTCAGGCTTCTTTCCTTGGAGCAGCTCAGGCCAGTTGTGTGTTTACCCTGCTCACCACAGCCCACGTTAGAGGCTGGGCACACCCCATTGTTCTGGACCTGTGGACTTCACTTGCCAGAACTACTTATTGCTTGGTAGCAATAAGCAGCAGTAGCCAAGCCTCACAACCCAAGCAGCAACAATTTCACACATCATAGACCAAAGCAGTATCAACACAGCTTCCCTATTTTGTTTACAGATGACCTTCGGCAAGCTTTACCAATATTCATGTTTCCCTCTCGAAAAAGCCCAATGTTTAAGGTGTTACTGCTTCAAAAAATACTACTTAGTGATTTAGAAAACTTAGAAATAAAGCAATCAGCATCTCTCCCCAGGCTCCTTCTGTGCTGTGACATTGAAAATGCTGACATACTGTTCAGAATACCTAAATTCTTTCCCTGGAGTACTTTCTTAAACAAACCCACACATACACAGCCATTTTGCTAGGGAATGTTAACATTTGGTATTATTTGGCTCAGTCAGACTAAACGTTTTTGCCTGACCTTTGCTTAACAAACATATCCATGGCCTACATACAAAATTAGTGCTGTGTCTAATATCAAACTTCCACAAGCCAGAGGAAGGTTCCAGTGGGAGATGGTCAGGTTCCCCATGCCCACAGGACTCATCCAAGTCTCTTTTCTGCCATTTGCAGAAGACTTGGAGCACTGGGGAGAGGTAGAGAATGGAGGTGATGGCTGGAAAATTGAAGAGCTCCCAGGGGACTTTGGAAGTGAATTTCCTAGTGAAGAAGTCCATAAATACTTTGTTACATCTTATGAGTAAGGCTGCTTTCTTCTCTTATTCAGGAAAGGGGGTATTTTTTTGGATCCCCCAGTCCCAGCAGGGACTGTGATACCAATGAACATCTTGTGTTTCAGGTGGTGTCGAAAGGCTCAGGTCATTGACCTTAGGGCTGAGGGCTACTGGGAAGAGCTGATGGATACAACCCAGCCTAAAATCATGGTAAGAGACTGGTAAGTATTAAGGAAGACTCTGAGGACAGACAGAGAGTTAAGAAAGATAAGGAAGAGCAGGGAGAGCATATACCTCATATATCCTTGGCCTTAAAACTTCAGCTGCCAGAATCCTGGATGTGGGACAGGGCTTACAGGCAGCTCCCACAAGCTTTAAAATGTTGGAGCTCATGAACTCCAAAGCCCAAGTTCCTGTGGTGAATGAGGGGAGGTGGTGGGCCGGGCTAAGAACCATTGCAGATTTCCATCTTGAACCAAGGCCCCAGTAACTTCATGAGAGTGGTAGAGCCTTTGCAGAGCTCTCACAGGTAGTGCCAACAGCTTGGATGTCCTTGCAGGTATGCAGGACGCAGAGATGCTGGCTGCCTCTATGAGCTGTGCGTCAGGCTGCTCTCTGAGAACGAGGATGTGCTGGCTGAGTACAAAAGTGAGACTGTCACCATCCCCCAGGACAATGATGGCAGCTGGACTGAGGTGAGTTACAGCTAAGGGCTCAGCAAGTGGCACCCAACCTACATGAATCAGGAATTTTTTTAAGCAGTAGAATTCTCCAAGGGGAGGAGAAAGCTCTGTCATGTGTTCTCTGGAGCCATGACCCTATGATTGAACAAGGAAAAGGGAAGCTACCTTAGAGAAAACCTGGAAACTTGCTGAGTCACCACTGCAGGTATAAGGTGAAGATGTCCCACTGGGAGTGATTAAATGGCCTCTGAGCAATTGGGATCAAAGCTTCTCCCACTGCAAATGCCCCCACTGTTACCCAGCGTGGCAGGCCTGCCTGTGTCCAGTGGGTTTGAAGGCTCTGTGCACTGAATAATGCTATTGGTTCTTGGTGTAGGTTTGACACTAACAACTATTTTGTCTCTTGTCCCAAAGATCTCCCACACCTTCTCCAGCTATGGGCCTGGGGTCCGCTTTGTCCGCTTTGAGCACGGCGGGCAGGACACGCTGTTCTGGAAGGGATGGTATGGTGTCCGTGTCACCAACAGCACTGTGACAGTGGAGCCATAGCTCTGCTGAACCAGCACCTGCATGCTGCAGCTGACTTCCCTCAGGGCATCCTATGGCCTTTGGATGGTTTCTGCATGGTGCTGCTTCTGGCTGTAGAGCATATGGCCTTTCTGTACAGGAACATGCGTGCAAGATGCCAGGAGCCACCACCCAGCCTTCCTCAGGAGGACTATGCAAAGAATGGGAATGAATTTGTGAATGCACCACAAGACTCAGCCTCACCACTTGCACTGATGCTCTCCATCAGACAGGAGATTGCCTAAAAATCCTGCAGACCTCCTCTCTTAAGCCTCTAATCCCTAGCTCCTAGCCTGAGTGAGGTATCTCTCCTGCCTGCTTCCCAGGCTTCAGCACTCCTTACCCTTAAGGGGTACTTTAAGTACCTTTTCTGGAAGTTAGAGTGGGAAGAAAAGAGTAAAGAAAACACAGGCTTTGTGTCTCAAAACATGCCAGGGAAATGCAGAGCTCTGTCACCAACTTCTTCCATGACCTGCAGTGCAAACCTTGGCTTCTCCCATTTATAAACAGGTAGCATTGTTTACCACAGAGGTGCTCTAGCTTGGCTGTCAAGTGCTATTAGTTTAATTTTTAGTGATAATGCAAAGCAAGAGGGATTGGATCCTTTTCTCTTACACTGCTCCCAGCATCCATTTATCAAGGAAAGTGTTGGGAACAGAAACCTGTCTGGTGTCCAGCTGTGGGGCTTCATTTGGCTCCCTCAGACAGATGGCATCTGAGAGTAATTGCTGGAGGAGAGAGAGAGATGACAACAACTGAGGGAAATGGGTTAGAAAAAATTGGGGATAGGGTCCAGGAACAAATGAAAACAAACTCATCTACCCCTTCCTGGCCTCTGCATGCTTCATGCAACAAGCATCCTGGTTTTCCAGTGTGACTCTGCTAGCAGGACACAGAAAGCTGTTGGCCTCACTTCATCTCTACTAACACTGCAAGAAGTACACATCTGCCTCTGCCATGTGCTTGCTGACAAGACAGCACTTCACTCTCCCACTTGTGCCTGTTGATATCCCTTAGGGCTGTGAGCCCCATCCAAAACAGGCCCCTAAACTTCCCTGAGCCAAGACTGTCCCTGCCAGTTACTCCACTCAGAAGAGCATCCCCTAACAGACCTGGTCTTGCCTAGAGAAGGTACTTACATTTTTGTGTCCATCATCTGTCTGTCTGCCCTGCCTGGGCTGCCATTTAAGTGCCCCTTACACATGCAGCCAAAGGAGAGAACTTCCCACTTGGGCACTGTGCATGCTACTTCTCAGGCTTCCTGCACAGCTGCACCTGCCTGCCACAGGCACACAGGACTGCAAACCACAGCCATGCCAGAGTCCAGGCAAACAATAAAGTGACACCATTGTGTGTGGATATTCTCTTGTGTGTTGGGTGTTTGTGTCCTGTGCTCAAGCATCTCTCCTCTGATTATGTGGAGCATGTCAGCCAGTCCTGTCCAAAAGGTAGGAGTCGCTGGACCTTGTATAATACCATGGGTGCTCCTGAAAGAGGTCTGTGCTCTGTTCCCCAGCAGCCTGGACCTGTGGGAAGCACTTGACGTGCAGTGGGTCTGCAGTGTAACAGCAAGCAGAAGTGCCCTTCAAACATAGTGGGAATTCATTCAGGGCACAGAGAAGGTCCAGAAAGGTTCCTACACAGTCCAGCCCTGCTGCACACCCTCCAGGTCATTTGTCACTAACTACTGTGAGCTCAGCTTTAGTTCCGAGCCAGGAGGCAGCAGAATCAGTTCAGGATTTAATTGTTTCCCCTCCCTTACCCCTGCACACACTGTCAGCAGTGCTGTTTTACCCACCACAGCCTTTATTGCAGCTGTTAGTTAATATTCAACTCACTGCCAACTGCCTGCCCCACAGAAGAAACAATCCCTCCATCTGTCCCTAAGGAGTCAGTATAGTGAGGACATCAATATTTCACATCTCGATGCAATTGTTAAACTGAACCTTTCCTGAGTCACCATCTTACAGTCAGAGTAACCCCAGGATTAACCCTTCAGATACTGTGGCCCTTGTACATACAGGGTAGGACTGTGGTCCCCACTTTGGGTTTATCCAGGCTGAAGCACTAAATGCACACAGCCTCCCCAGCAGCTCTGTCTCAATGAATGCAGCAGCCTTTTCTCCCTGCAATTCCTCTCCATGCCAGCACACCCCATGTTCACTTGGCTGTCAGGTGAACAGCAAAGCTTGTCCTGACCTTCCCACTCCCCTCCAAGAGGTGTTTTCCAATACAGTGCCTGCAGCCTCACAGCAGAAAATAGCCACTTCTGCTTCACAGAGCTGCTCACAAAAGCCACTGCTGACCTCAGGGGAGCAATTAATCCACCCATTCAGCCATGTCAGCACTAGACTCCCAAAGCACGTCAGTGTCTGGGTACATGGGGAAAAAAAGGCTTGCTCACATTGTAAATATTTTCTTCCAAATGCCTTTTGAATTTTGATCAAACACTGTAAGTTGAACATACTGCACCAATTCCACAGCAATATCAATTCACCTGTCAGAGACAAACGGAGCACAGGAAGCTTCTCACACCTTACAGACTTCATGGAAACTGAGATGATGCAATTTCCTAGGATTACAGAAAGTAAGTGTAACTGATAAAAGGCCCTAGATGTATCAAATCTCCCAGCTGCTGCAGGGCTCTGTCACACACCACTTCAATGCAACTTCTTTCTGCTTTCTGCTGTGCCAACACTAGCAAGCAGCTGTGTGACATTACACTGTAGCTTCTGGGAAGATTGGTGACCAATGCAGGACAGACAGAAAGAGCTCTACCCAAGTAATTCACATCAGATATTCTCATCCCCCAGACTCAGACTCAGAGCATTAAAACACAAAGATTAAGTGTTGCTGAAACATTCATGGTGGAGGAAAAAACACCACCAAAAAGCCAAAAATCACATGAAAGGGTCCCGTCCCAGTCTTGAACGTGGTGACAACAGCTGCAGAAAGGGCTCATGTTCCCTTACATATCATGCCCACAGTATGCTCAGCCCAGCAGTGCTGAGCTACACTGAACACAGATGTGTTTTCCAAACACTGGGATGGAACAGGTGGATGATGGGACTAGAGAGTTTAAGAAACAAACCTTTCACTCTTGGCCAAGACATCACACCAACACCTCTTACCCTGACTGCTTGAATACTCAGAGGCACCAAGAGAAGCCCTAGAGAAGCATAACACCTGTTTTGGCTTTTTGTTTTGGGGGGTTTCTTTTTGTTGCTTGGCGTGGTGGTTTGGTTTTTGTTTTTGGGGGTTTTTTGGTTAGCTTTTTTTTTTTTTCCATATTAACTTCTACAGCAAGTCCCTTGCAGAGGAATAGAACAGAGCAATATGGGGTCCTGGCAAGGAAGCACTATCATACATCTCTTGTCAAGTCTAATTGAATTTTTCTATATGAAGCATCTATTATTACCCATCTGGGGAGTTGTGGACAGATTGAGGAGTTTTCTCCCCCACTAGGCAATTCAAGACTGGGGATGAGACAGTTGGGGAAGAAAATAAAAATAATCTATCTGACAATGACCTGTTGCTTGCAGCCCAGCTGTTCTAGCCAGTTGTAAAAGGGAGGGTGGTTTAGGAGTTTGATTTCCTCTAAATCAGCTTGTAGAGGCTGAGAATGGCACTTCCTGAAAGACAGGATAGCAGAGGAACAACTACTGCAGCAGAGACATTAAGCATAAAGCTGCAGCAGAGATTCAGATATTGACAGATTATTCTGAGTTGGAAGGAACTCATAAGGATCACTGAGTCTGACCCTTAAATAAATGGCTCATAAATACAGGGATTGAACCCCCAAACTTGGTGTTGTGTTCTTAGCACCATGCTCTAACCAGCTGAGGTAATCTCAGGGTCAGGGAGCTGTAGGGTCACAGCTAGTGGGATGCAAAACCAGGGATGTCAGGAGCAGAAACCTTCCCAAGAACTGGGGAAGCACTGGACTAGTGAAGAAACATTCCATGGGACACACATCTCCCTTTGCAGCCACTCCCACACCTCCTTCACTGCTGTCCCAAATCCTACAGATACCTCAAGGGACAAAACACTCCACATGTCAGCAGCCTTGTCACTGAGCTAACTGATCCCTGCTTCTCCTTCCATGCAGCTAGTTCCTCCTGATGTCCTCGGGGCAGTGACTGCCCTGCCCTCAGCCTCCTGACCTAGGAGGGAAATCAGAATCAGAAGAACCTGAAGATGCTTTCTCACTGGGGAGGCACTGTGGAATTCCAGAGCAAACAGGTCCAGCGAGTTCGGCTGGGAAGTCTCCCAAGGCGAGCACAAGGACTGCCTGAGAGAGCCGAGCTCCTCACACAGCAGCCTGTGTGCAAAGCAAAGCTTCACAGACAACCAGAATAAGTTATTCACAGTCAAGACTGACCCTCGAGGAGGAGATGTCCCAGAGCAGAGGAGCCGGACGGCCAGCAGGCACAGCTGGGCGCTGTGTCACCTCCCCAAGCCCGGTGACAGCAGAGGGCACTCGGGCTGCAGGCAGGAGCCGCTGGGCTGCCAGCTCTCTCCACGCCGAGCTATGCACAGGAGATGGAATTGTAATTACAAACTGTCTGGATGCTGCGGTTTGGGTCTGTTTCTGAGCACTGCACCTTGCTTCTTCCAGCTGCAGCTTAGGCTCCAGTAAGTGTTTTCTTCTCATCCTGCTGCAGTGCCTGCTGCATGGTTTGCAGGGCAGCCTTGGCTGCACAGACCCTAATGCTTATCCCTGCCATCTGGGACACCACACACCTTGGGAAGGATTGCTGCCTCCTGGGCAGCAGCCACAACACAGCTCTTGGCTGCAGGCAGCTTTTTACAATGAATAATCAGAGCAGTGAAAGTTGCCTGAACATTCGAGTGGAATTGCCTTTCAAATTCGAGTGGGAGCAGCAGAGTTTGCTCCACACTATCCTAGAGCATTGAAGTATCACTCAAATTAGTAACACACTTTTCTGTGCAGAGCATCTTCTAACCCTAATGCAGCCCACAAAGGCTCAGAAGAGTCTCCCCCAGGGCAGCAGGGCTGTCTGTGCCCCCTGTGCATCTTGTCCAGGAACTCAGACCCTAGAGGTGTCTCTCTGCAGCTCTCCCCAGCCAGGCAGGAGCCCCAGACCATCCCACATGCCCTTGGCTGACCTCCCCTGCAGCACTCAGAGCAGCTCATCCGGAGCTGTATCTGTGCAGACTCATTAAGCACAGAGCAATCGGTGCTCCCAGAGAGGCTGCAATAAAGCCATAAGAGTGCTCATTGGCCTGATGGATCGTGGGGAAACACATCTCACTGCAGTAGGAACCTGGACTGGGTGTTTTCAGCGAGGGGAGGAAGCTTTGGCAGCCACATGCCTCCCACTGAGCACCTTGCAGAACCTTCAGAAGCACTGAAATGCAGTGGGGAATATAAACCCAAATTTCCCTGCGCACAAAACTTCTTTTCTGAAGAGCTGAGGAGAGAGGAAGGATGATATCAGAGCTCTGCTACTTGCAATCCTTGCAAAAGGTCCAAAAGTCAAGCAGTGCTATTTCTACCTCACCACACACAGCACAGCTCCTCTCATTCATATTGACACATGAAGCATTGCAAAATGAAGCAGATAAAATCCTGATCCAGATATGAGTAGCGACTTTGCATTTTTTTTTTGTAAATTAAACCTAATCTTGTGTTGGCTGTGCTATACAAGGAGAAATAATGAAACAGATTAAGATGAGATCTTGTTCACTCTTGCTGAACAAAAGCCAATTAATTGTCAGCAGGATTATCGTGAAGTCTTTCTTCTCTCAGACAAACACAATCAGATGGAGGCTGTGTGCTGGAGCAGGAGGCCAGCATATTGGTAACTCTGCCTGGGCAGATAAAAAACCTGCAAAGACTCAGTTATCCACACTCACACTCCTACCTTGCTTTTTTTCCAGTCTCTCCTGCCAGTTTACACCCAGGAGAGATGCTCTGGGAGCAACACACACCTCCAGCCACAAAACCCAGCCCTGCCTGCTCCAAGTCCCCTTCTCCTGTCTAACTCAGATCCTCCCCACCTGTACAGCTCTCCTGACACAGATTCATCCAGTGTTATTTAAAATCTTCCTGGCTAGGCAGGCTTTACCCCTGCAAACCCTCTGTTACAATCCCCCACCATGCTGAGATGTTTCCTCTCACCCAGACAAAACCCCTGCTGCAGCCTTTCTATATTTGCCTGGTCCACAGCAGAGCTACCTGCCTGCCATGGTGACAAGCAAGGAAGTAACTCCTGCCTCCTCTCATCTGTCCTTTTTCCAATATAAAGCAGAAATCTGGGGAAAGGCAAGGATTGTGGGAAAAGTTTCTAATGTCACTGCTCTCCCAGAAACACAAGGGAAGACTCAGCACAAGGACTGGCTGTGGCACTTGATGAAAACCTTCAGCACTGCAAGGAATATCACTTGGGGTACATTTCTGGCTACATTCTGGGCACTTCTGGTGATGCCTGATGGTTCTTGTCTTTTATTTTTATACCCTTTTTTATACATTTTTTTTATACCCTTGTACCTTTCACTCCCTGTACCTTAGCCCTACATGTTGATAACTCTTGTACTCTGATATTTAGCTCAGTTTGGGGTTCTCTGGAGAAGACAAAACATCCCTACTATCTCAGAACTAGAAGCTCCAACCTTGGACAGAGCCTCCTCTCTGGAACATGTTTTTGTAAACCAGGCTGTAGTCTCATCTGGGGAGGGACAATTAGAATAGGGGGACAATTACTTCATTTATTAAGTTTCTTATTGGGGGATTTTAGGTAGATATGTTAATTTGTGAGGTCCATAAATTTGTATATATATTGTACACAAGGTGTGCTCCTCAGAGTGATTCCACCTTTGACAAGCTGAGCATCAAGGATTCCATTAAAACCAAGGTAATACCCTTTTCCCCCTATACTGCTGTGTCTGCCTCTGATTTTTACCATCTTTTAAGGCATCACTGGGCACATTCAGCACTGTGTGGGAGCCCTAAGACAGCACTGGAGTGCGGGACAGGAGGAAAAGTGCAGCAGATGTGGCACTGAAGGACGGTGGTAAATAATAGTTGTGGTAAATAATATGTGGCTAGCACAGGTCTTTCCCATGAGAACTTTCCTCTGTGTTTTATAAACAAAGATAAAGTTTGGATGTTGTTGTTACAGAGTCTCGAGATTTGACAGTTCAGGCCTGGCCAGTCAGGCCTAGGGGGAGGTTTCTGACTGACCAATCTGGGTGACCTCTGAAAAGTCTATATAAGTTGAAATCAAAATAATAAATCTCTCTTTTCTTGCCACACTGAGAACCCAGGTCCTTTCTCTGCTAGCGGCTCAACAGCGACAATAATAGTACAAAAATAGTTGGCATGTGGAACCACCTCAGTGGGGTTCCAGAGAATGTTTATCAATATGGTAATAGGCGCTTTATTTATATAAAAATATAAATATATACGTATAAAAAGCTATATGTATAAATATATACGTATAAAAGAATGTATAATATCTATATTATATATGTATAAAAAAAAATCCTAGTTTTCACTGAGAAGCTTCAGGGTAGGAAGAGAAACCAACACCAGTATGCCTGGGAAAAGAACACCTTTGTTGAACTCACTGCTCCACTCCAATGCTAGAGTGAAGCTAAAACTCACCCTGCCTTGCCAGCTCATGAAAATCCCCCTTTTCTGATGGTACTGAGAGCTCCAAGCATCCCACTAGGGAAGGAGTCTGCAACAGCTAGAACTGAAAGAA
The DNA here is from genome assembly GCF_008360975.1 of Lichenostomus cassidix. Taxonomy (NCBI): domain Eukaryota; kingdom Metazoa; phylum Chordata; class Aves; order Passeriformes; family Meliphagidae; genus Lichenostomus; species Lichenostomus cassidix. The sequence goes on from NC_139501.1 coordinate 4,963,081, forward strand.
TTGAGAGAATTTCTGAACAATTGACTTGGAGAAAACACTTCTTACTTTCACAGCAGGTTAAAAAAATAAAAAAAAAAAAGGAAAATTAAACCCCAGCAAAGCCTGCAGCACCAGCATTGACAGACAAAAAATGGGCAGGGAAAGTGATTTTCTTTGCCTGCATTGCCAGGGGAATTAAATCTTGTTTTTTTCCCCGTCACCACCAAGTGGAATAATCCAATATATTAAAGTTAATGTGCTTCTTGTATTTATTGCTGTGTATTTGACCTAACAGAATTTTATTCCTACATTAAGAATAAAACCATTCCGGAAGGCAAACTGCAAAGCTCTAGATCAATTACTACTTTCTCCAACAGCTGAAAAGTGAGTTATTTCTTGTAAGAGAGGGAAAAAGTAGAAAATAATAATAAAAACAAAAAATCCTTTTCCCTGTGCAGCAAGTTCTGCACTGCAGACCTGGTGGAGTTCAGCAACATTGAGTTTGGTTTCTAAGCAACATTTTAAGAAATCAGGCAGCATCCCAAATCACCCTTGTGAGATGCTCCTGTCCCCATCCTGCACAGCACTTGGTCACCCAGAGAGCAGAGCTGCAGCCCTGTGCCTTCAGGGACCACACTGGGCTCAAGGACACCCAGCAGTGGCATTGTGACCTGTCCAGGCAGCTCTTGCTGGTCAGCAAACACCACCATGGGCACAACATCCTGAAACACAGCACTGAGGGGAGGGAGAGCCACACCTCTCATTCCCACAGCCCAGAACACTTCGAGCTTCCCAGCAAGCAGAAATGATGTAATTGAATTACATTGCTCCTTTGAGGTGAGAGAAGGGTGTTAAGAGATCTCCTCAGACCTCAGTGAAATGCATTCACCTCCAGATGGAATTAGGAGCTGGGAGGAGAACAAAACAATTTTGCAGCCACATTTTGCTTCCTAAGACTCCTCTAAGTTTTGACTCAATCAGGACTTTCTCAAATTATTTGAAATTAAGTTTCCACCATAAATACGATGAACTATTTTTGTAATGTGACTGCAGGAATTGGAACTCCTTGCTATTTTTAATGAGAGGTAGAAAGAGACTTTGTAAATCCTGGGACTTAGATACACCACAGCTCACAGATGCTAGTAGAGCTGGTATTCTCATATTCTTATGAGAGTATTCATTCATTCCCTATAGGTTAGCTCATTCCCCCACAGGTAAAAATCAAAGCAGTGCTCTGGACATGTTAAAATTAGTCACAGTCAAAGTTGGTCAGCAGATGTGTTTTTCTACACCAAACTAGTTGCACAGGAACATAACTCATTCTTAATTCATCCTTAACAAACAAGAACAAGTTACCAAAAATGAAGAAAAGGTTGAGGTACTAAACACCCTCTTTGCCTCAGCTTTCTACAGTAAGACAGGTTGTTCTCAGGACAAATGGCCTCCTGAGCACTCCCAGTTAGGGGATAACTTTAGTTTGCTTCTCTCCCTCCTCCCCCCTTGTCCACTCCCAGAATCTCTCAGCTCACACCACACACACCAGCAGGGTGTGAAGAAATGAGACTTCCATGCAGGCAGCACCTCCAGCCTCCTCATCACCCTCTCCACTTCTGGAACACCTGCAGGCCAGTTTGGCTCACCCTTTGCCACACATCAGGGAGTCAGGATAGACAGCAGGCAATAGGGATGTTGTGGAGCACTGCTGTTTTAGGGTCAGCCAAGCCCCAGTGCCACAGAAAGCATCCTTTTCAACACAAATGATCAACTGTGCAAAGCAGCTTCCACAGGGATGGGGGAAATTAATTCCTCCCTGATCCCCCTCCTGAGCTCAGCTTATCCCTGAAGCATGAGATTCAATTACCCTTATCATCATTGTAGCTTGCCTTGCTAGAAATGTTATTAGCAGTGATGAAATTATCCAGCCCTGTTCTACACTGGGAAGGAACACGGGAGGCTACAGGGAAGCAGCTGCTCTCTTCAGCAGGAGGAGAAAGGCTCTTCTCCAAGCACCACAGGAAGGACCAGGACCTTGCCCTCAATTTATAAAACACACTTCTGTCCCCAAAGTCACCAGCTGAGGACCACAAGCACACGATGACCAAGTTCTCCTCAATTACACCCTCAGAGAGTTATGACTTCCAGGCCTTTTATGCAGACTCAGGTATTGACATCCCAATTCCTGATCCCATTCCCTTTTTGAGCTCTGGCCCAGGCAGGACATTCCCAAATTGTATGATTGAATTGGGTTTTCACTATCACAAGTGGTACTTGACCTGTAGCTGTGCTGGGCAGAGCTCCAGCTGTTTCCCTGGCTGTGGAGCTGACAGGAGATGTTTCTGACCAAAGGCACTGTGAGCTCTGCCAGGGAGGACTGGAAACACACACATCTCAAGAAAATTCAGGCAGGATTTCATTCCTGGAGAGCAGGAAGTGATCTGGAAGATGCAGCCCTGCAGCTTTGCCTTGGGTTCTCACTGTGCCCACAGCCCACTGCAATTTGGAGGGTCAGGAAACACAGGCTTTGGAGAGCAGCACTTCTCCAGCTGTGTCACACAACTGGGACTCTGCTCCCCTTCCTCTACTGCTCCCCACCTCCTCTTGGGTTAAAACTGGAGACAGAGCACTTCTCAGCCCAGGCAGCCCCTGAGAACAGCAGCTCCCATAAGGACAGGCAAACCAAGCTCAGTGTATCAGCAGCCAGCACATCTAGTAACTATTGGGGAAAGCAAGGCAGAGCCAGCAGGGAGACAATTTTGAACCAAATCAGTAATTCCCACTGTTCTTTAGGGTCTTGTTGAGTTTGTTTTTAAACAGAGGTGGAATCAGCCTCAGCCTTGCTTGGGAGAAACAAGCAATGAACAGTGAGAGCTCATGAGAGTGACAGGATTTGGGGTGCCCTGGTAAAATGGGAACACAGAAGTGTAAATGGATAGAAAGGGCAAGTGTGGGCTGTGTGGAGCAAAGGAACACACGGGGTGTGAGAGTCCAGCTGTCACTGCTTTTGGAAGCACCAAGTTGTGAGTGCAAGTGCTCACATGCAGCCACACAAAATGACACCTGAGAGCAGCAGCACCATGGGCATCCTGAGCACAGATCTGTGCTGGGGGAGTTTAACATCTCACTCTCTGTCTGCCCCCTGCACACTCAGCAATCCCTGAAAGGGCTTCCCCTTTCCCAGCCAGCTCCAATCCCTTCTTGGCTTCTTCTCCCTTTGGAGCAAGTTTTAAATTCATCACTGTTTTCAAGGAAACACTTAAAGAACAAAGCAGAACTGATAGCTAAATTAAACCTGCTGAGAGCGCTCGTTTAATTGAAAATGCCATCTGTAATTTAAATGTCAGAGCTGGGATGGTTATTAAAACCCTCCTTGATTACTGTGCCTCATTTCACAGTTTCAAAACAGACAAGGAAAAGCTGCAAAGTGGGTCATGTAACACAGACTCACCAAGCAATGAATAAATCTCCTTGACACACACCAGCGGGGGTCTTGGACAGCTGGCCACTTGGACAGCTCTTGCCATTCTCCAGCTCCAAGCTGCTGGGAGATCATCTCCCTGCTGCAGTGGCTCATCTTTTCTCCTGGAGGACACACAGGAGAGCCAGACAGAGCAGGTGGTTCAACTCTTCCAACCCAGCAGGCAGGAAGCTCTTGGAACACTGGGCAGAGTAAAGTCACCTGCAGAGGTCCAGCTGCTGGCTGGAGAGGCAGCTCTGTGTCCCTGGCTCTGCCCAGCTGCCAGGCATGTGCTGTTTGCTGCCTGCTCCCCATTTCTACCCTCAGCAAAACCCCTGGAACCCCTGTGTGCCAGCCTGCTGTCTCCAGCCAGCTTTTTCCTGCTTCTCCATGCAGCTCTCTCTGCCCTGTATCCAGCTCTGCCCAAGGCAAGGGGGAGAGGAGGTGGCTGGTGGTGTGGGAGGGAAAGAAGCAAGCTAAGATCAAGGGCAGAGAAATCACTGCCTCGTCCTGATCCCAGCCTGCTCTGATGCAGGGCAGAGCAGAAAACAAATCAGCAGCTGCTGAGGCAGCAGCACCAGAGGCAGGCTTGCATTAAAGCAGTGCCATCCATCATTCCAAGACTGCAGTTTATAAACCACAGCTCCTCAGTAAATTACAGAGGATCCAGAGGAGCCACCATGAGCACAGCCTGCAAGCCATCTCCCTGCTCTCCTGGGACACAAGAGCTGCCAGCATCCCCCCCTGCTTGCCTTGCCACTCTTGTCCCCCAGCAGAGACCCCAAAGCCATCACCAACCTTGGGTACAACAGCACAGCTGAGTCCTTGTCCCCTGCTCAGGCTGGGGTGTCCTTGTGCCAGCAGGGCACCTGCATGCCATGGAGACTCCCTTTTCTGTATGGGTGCCACACAAATGGCTGGTTAAATTAATCAGTGGGGGCACTGGGAGCCATTAATTAGTCATTAACGGGCATTGGGAGAGTTGGAGGAGAGTTAATGAATTAATGAGTACCTGGCCACAGGAACAATAGCCAGGTGCCTCTTGCCATCTCCTCCACTCTCCTGCTTTACCAGGTTTGGTCAGGGTAGGGCATGAAATCCATCACTCCTCTGACACCAGGAGCAGGAGCAGAGCAGAGCAGGTGAACCAGGGCAGAGCTCTGTGCCCTGAGCTCCTGCTGCAGCAACACACAGCAGGAAAGGATTGCACTTGATGAGGTTTTGAGCACAACTCCACCCACTCCAAACCTTGACCTTCCTGGTTGTTTTTCATTTACTCCTTTGCTTCACAATGCAAAGGATGTAAAAAAGAAATGATTGAGACATTAGAAAGTGTATGAAGGGATGAGCTAGGACAAAGGGTAATTAATATTAGCCCTCAGCTACCTCTGTGAAGTCCATTGTAATTGGGTGGTGAAGCCCTCTGCTTTCTGTAATGAAAAAAAGGAGAACAGACTCACATTACAGAAAGCTCAGCCCACATTAAAAAATACAGTAATCAAAGCCATAATGAGCTGCAACATTTAATGAAAGTTTTCAACAATATCTTTAGGCTGTCACATTAGAAATTGTAATGATTAAAGAAAAATGTAACCAGGACACTATAGAAGGAGAAAGAGATCACTGGGGAAGGATCTGGTTGGTTTTTTTGGGGGGGTCATTGGTTTTTTGTTTGTTTGTTTTGTTTTGTTTGATTTTTGGAGAGGTTTTTGTTTTTTGTTTTTTGGGTTTTTTTTCTTTGTTTGGGTTTTTTTTTTAGGTTTTTTTTTTATTTTTAAGCCTTTGGGACCTTATTACTGCTAGTAGTAACTGGTAACATGCAGCACCTACCCAATTGCTTGTGGACTTCACGAGAGGACAATTCACAGGAGCTCAGTCTGGATTAAAACATGCAAAGCTTTCTAAGGTATGCCAAATTTGTGTCGGTGGCATCTCTAGGTTTGGAGTAAATGACATCATGGCCCAGAGGTAACTTAGCATCACAAAGGCTACCACATTCATCTGCAAATGTCTGAGCTGAGGGTGTAATTTTCCCCTGGCTAGCATGACAAGGACCAAGTGCTGTCTTCTGGCACACTGCAATTAATACATCTGTGGGAAAGGAGACATGGGAGAAACATGCTTTGCCCCTTTATCTATTTCTTGACTCATTCCTCCCTTTGTTCTGGGCAAAAAAAAAGCCTTTTCCCTTTGGGTAGACAGACTCTGGAGAGTTGTAGCCATAAAATCTCAGATTTCTTTCTGCCTCAGCTCTTCCATGCAACATTAAATTAGGATAGTTGTTAATGCTGCAAGATAATTGTCTTCTCCTTTCTGAGGAGTTAAGTGGTGTCATGCAATGAAAGCAGCACAGACTCCATTAATTAGGAGCAGGATAAGAGTCTGCAAGTTTTCCTAACTCGAGATGAGAAAGGCTCCCTTCCAGCTGTAATTCTGAGTTTTCCCTCCCCTGGCACACAGTAATCTGGAGGAATTGTGTTCTTCAGCCTCACAGCAGAAGGATTTGAGAGGCAAGCTTGGCTCTGAGTGGGTTGGAGTGCCCTGGAATCAATCCAGTGGAACTCTTCTAGCCCTGATTAGAAGCAATCACAGGTGTGTCCCACAGACATGCCCTGGTGGTATCTTAAGATTCACTGTTATGTATTTGTGAGTAGAAAAAAGCCAAACACTCCAAACTGTGATAAAGGCTGATTCTGCAGACAGAGAAATTGCAGGGCAAGGAAGGAAAACAGACATGGTTGTCTAAAGCTACCCATGAGACAGCACCAGTTTGTGTGCCCATGATGGGCACAGATATTAAAATGACTTTTATTTCTCACTTTTGAAAGAAGCCAAGCTACCCAAAGAACATCCTTCTATTAATCCTAAAAAATACCCCAAGGATTTCTCCATTCTGCACCTGAGCATGTATTTACATGATGGATTCATTACACCTCATTGAGTGAAGGGTGGTGCATTTTTAAGAACACTTATAAATATGTATTCACCTGATAGACTGGAGGAACTAATCTAGCTTTGAAAAGGTCCACAATTATGAATTTACAAGTTCTTTCCTAATTGCCCCTAAGGGATGGGGTAGGGATGGAAGGAAAGATGAGCATCTGGAGCTGCAGGGAGATTGTGCACATTAGTGATGCTTCTGAGCACAGCAGCTCAGTAGAAACACCCAATTTTCAGTGTGTGGAAAGAACTGAGTAGAGGAAAACAGGAATCAGGATGATATCTTGGCACAGAGGCAATCCACACACATCCAAGGGATACCAATAATCTGAATTTCCAAGGCTGTTCTCTTCCTTTCCTCAACACCACCTTCTGTTGGAAAAGACAGGAACAAAAGCACAGCCCAGCTCTCCTGCTAAACAAGCCACATAATTAGCAGAGCATTGCTGTACTTTTAGGTCTTCTTGTCCTAATTTGTTCTAATTAGAGGTTCTGCTGCTGGTAGGTGACAGCAGGCTAACAGTCCCGTGAGCAAGAAAAAAAGCCAGTTACACATGAAAGCATCCCAAGTTTCTCCAACCACAGCCCTCTTTTTGGAGAGGAGAGGGGATTTTGGCCCAATCATCTCAGCTTTGTGACTCCAAGGGCAGCTGCCCAGCTCTGCTCCTGCTCCTTTCACCTCTCTCACCTCCCAAACAGCTCAACTAAAGGCAGCCAAGCAGGTCAGTGCCAGGAGAGCTGCATGGCTGGACCAGCAAAGGGGATTTGATCTTTCAGGTCAGAAGCTGATCAGGCTGTTCCTCTGCTCCTTTCCTCCTTGGATTCCTCTCTCTCCCTCTCCTGAGAGCAGCCAGGAGTTGGGGAAATATCTGGACATGCAGCAACTGTGTTTCTGGTGTGCTTCATGCTCCCTGCACAGACCCTCAGGACCATGCATTTAGAAATTTCTGCAGAAATTACATTACCCTTCCACTTGATTTGTGCTTTGTATTTGTGCACCTCAGTCAAACCCAGATTTTATTCCCTTCCTAATCTCCCTGAGATGCTGAAGTTTCTAATTAGCCAGAAAGGCTTTTTATTCCTTACAACTCTCCGGTTATGAATAATGATAGGAGCTCATAAATGAAAATTGTCTTTCTGTTTAAATCCTGTAATTTTGGGTGGGTACATGGGGAAAAAGGCAAGCATGAAGCAGCGGCCCTTGGGTCATTTGCAACTTATTAATTTGAAGCAGAGCTCTTAGCTAGCTTATTAGCACTGAGTATATTGCAGTGGAATTTAATGGCTAGGATATTAATTACCTTGCAGGCTTTCACATATGGAAAATGGTTTATTTTCATGTTACAAAGCAGGGGTACCAAGGGGATCGTTCAGCACTCTCAGTCTGGGCTGTGCAGCTCTTTCCAAGGCTGGTTTTAGCAAGGATGAGGTGGGGATGCTCTGTGCCTGTGCAGGATGATGTCCTGTGAGCTGACAGTGCATTGCCTCTGAAATGCTGCTCCCTGGTGCTTCTTCCCCAAACTGACATCCTGGAAGTGATGCACAGCTCCACACTTCCCAGCTGAAGCTGGGATGTGCATAAACCACCCTGGGTATGTCTGGCAGTTCCTTCTGCCCCTGAAAGTCCCTCTGGAATCCACAGCAGATCCCTGTTTGCTGGTTTAGTGCAGAAACAGGACAAACTGAGCAGCTCCTCCCACCCAGCCAGGCCACCAGCTGACCTCTGGGACAAGCCTCAGGACACATCCACCAGCCCAGATGGCCACCAGGTGTCTGTCTGAGTGACCACTAACAGCCACAGAGCACTTTTAAATGCCAGTGCACAGTGGATGTTCTCTACTCCATCAATTTAACATATTTCACAGGACACAGAAATGGCCCTTTCACCCATGTTTACAGGGGACACCTGTCTCTGTCCCTCCTGTCACCAGCTCATCAAGCTCCAATCTCATGGCTGTTCCTGGAGAGTCAATTGACTGTAAGTGGAAGCAAATAAAATGCAGCAGCACTTTACAGTCACTGCTCAGTGCTCTGCAGTAATAGCAAAGCCATGATGTGGCTTTTCTTGGCATTTTCTCTTGAGGAAAGATTCCACCTGCTTTGGGATTCAATACTTGAACAACAGTAATTTGCATCTCTGTTAAAACAACCTGACCCTTTGCAAACCCTGCAGCTGCCAAGTGGCCAATTCCATAGCTGAATATACTATAAGAGCTACTCATCCTCCTACACAGCCATTGAAAGAACTGATAAACACAAAAAAGAATTCCCCAACAAATCTTGATGGAGAAAACTGGGCTATAATTTATATATACAACCAAACCACTGAAGTAAAATGTAGTCTCACTGCTAAACCAGCAGTTAGTTCAGAAATGCCCCCAAACCTAAGCACAGCTGACCCATTTCACCCATCTAAAGCTATGGCTATTTGCCTGGCAATGCAATTTATATTTCTCAGATGGCACAAACATCTGTTAAAGGATGGAGAGACAGACATCATCCCAAATACCTTTATCTCACACACAACCCAGGGCTTTCAGCAAAGGAAAGGAGCAGAGAGGACTGTTAGAAGTGAAAATTATGATTTTCCTACCCTCCCTCTCTTTCTTGTATTTTTAAACCCTGCTAATTTCCTTCCCCCTTCCCCCTTAAAATAAGTTTCTCTAAGAAGTCAAAGGATCTGGCACTTTCTCTCCCCTTTGTTCCTCCTTCAGATGCATCTGTTGAATATGGAAGAGCACTCCTTTTATATTCCCAGCTCTGAAGGATCAAAACAAGGGTCTGGGGAGTGGTGTCTGCATTGTTACTAGGACAGAAACTCAAATGCATTGATGCTAATTTGATTTTGCCTCTGGTCTCTCAGATACTCCCCAGCTCCTCCAGCCCTGTGCATCTTTCCTTATATCTCCATTACCTCATTGGGGATGAGGAGAAATCATGGCCAAGGTGGCAAAATATTTCCCCTACTCATATTTTTCATGTGAAAATGTTACTTCACCAAAGCCAAAGTCTCAGAGGTGGGGGAGCATTTTATTTGTACAAAACCCATATATTTGTTAGAGGTGGGGATGTGGATAAAAATCAAAGTTGTTCCAGTGAAAAGATGATGCTCTGATTTTTATAGCTCCCAAGTTTCCATCCTACCTCGACTGTCCCTGACTCTGTGTGGATCTCTGTAAGCTCCTTTCCCCCAGCTTTGCTGCAGTTTGCCCCTCTCAGGCCCTGGGTCACACCAGCCTTTGTCTGCCCAGCTCACTTTGTGTTCAGGGAGGTGGGGACAGGTCAGGGACCAAGGGACAGGTCAGGGACCAAGGGAAAGCCACATGATAGAGCAGAGCACATCCCACAGCACATCCCACAGCTCTGCCTTCACCCTCCTCCCCGCAGCTGCCTGGGAATTGAGGTGATTATTATTGTGCTCTAATGAGGGCTCATTAATTCCTCTAGGCAGAGAGGTTCCCCAGCAATGACAGCCCAGAGGTCAAAGGGCTTTTTGCACTGAAAACAATCAAAGCAAGATCATCTGGCTGAGTGTTCCCCAGTTTTAATGGTTGCTCACAGGGCATTTCAGGAGTCTCTTGTTTTTGTGACAGCTGGAATTATGGGAAATCCTGCTAAAAAGACCTTTTTATGGTACAGATAGATGCACCAATCTGTTTTAATGGTTTTTCTAGCAAAGCCTTTGGCACATTTTCATTACAGTAATGCTTTAATGCAGAAAGCATCCATACGATTAAAATAAAGTATTCAAGATCTCCTCTTTATGAAGGTGGTGGGTTTTTTTTTATTTCAGCAGTTTTTCAACTCACACAGCAGGACTAGCTTTTAAAAGCTGCTTTGTACAGCCCAAACTGCACCAATTCCATCCTTTAACAACAACAAAACCCCAAACAAACAAACAAACAAACAACCAACCACCAAACACTCTACTTCCTAGTTCCTAGGTCAGCAGCACAGCTGGTGTATAAACATGCATTGCCTTCCTCCATATCCCAGGCCAAGTCAGAAAAGAGAGTTTTACAGGCAAGCAGTGCCAGCTCAGGATATTATCCAGTTTCCATAGGCAACAAAATGTGTATTGCTTTACCCAGCAGAGCCTTTGCTCCTTTGTCTCCTCCAGCTCTGACCAGAGAACAGAGTGATGATCTCCTCATCATGTGTTCATGCCCAGATCCCCATTGCTTCCAGTCCCACCAGTTACCCACAGGTATCCTCTGCCTCTTGCTGGGCTTGGCTGTGACAGAACCTTTGGCTGCTAGCAAAGAAGGGAAAATCTGTACAGCCCACATAACCAGTGACCAGGTGATTTCCAGCCTCAGGCAACTGGTTTAAAGGGAGAACATTGCAAAAAGCAAAGATGAGACAGTGTTTCTGAGCTAAAATTAATAAACCACAAGGCCTTTGCTCTCCTGGCAGTGCCAACGAGCACAAATGATCAGAATCAGTTTTCAGACCTGGCAAACTTCAGCTCTCTGCTAGGATAGGAGGAGATCAGGACTGGCCATCCCCACTGAGCATGCTTGGAAAATCACCTCAGCAAGAGGCATGAGCTCCTGTGTGACTAGCACAGACCTTTCCCGTGAGAAATTTTTCTCTGTTCTTCCTGTGTTTCATAAACAAAGATAAAGTTTGGATGTTGTTGGAACAGTGTCTCAAGATAGGAATGATTCAAACCTGGCCAGTCAGCCTGGGGGGAGGTTTTGAACTGACCAATCTGAGTGACCTTTGAAAGTCTACATAAGTTGAAATTAATTAATAAAAATATTTATTTGTCACACTGAAGACCTGGACTTCTTCTCTCTGTTAGTGGTTCAACAGCGACTTTCCTGTAAGCCCAGAGTGGCTTGTGCTTGTTGGCACAGCCTGAAAACCTGTTCTAAGAGCTGGATTTGTTGTTGGCTCCCCCAGGATTGCCCTGGGCAGGCACAGATTGCACAGATTGCTGCTGACTCAGTTTGCAGCACACCAAGCTCTGCAGAGCCTCCATCCAGCACAGGTAAGGCAGGGAGGAGGCAATTTAGACAATCTCTGGTTGTCTCAAGTGTAAGCTATTCACATCACAGTCAACCCAAGCAGGCTCTGCACTTCATGGTGAACACTGAACAGGCAAACTGAAAGAGCTGACTGTGCCATCCCAGCCCAAACCACAACACCTCTGAGCCTTGTGCCAAAAAAGGCTCCACAGCATCACCTTCCCTTTGCTCAGTGCCTCCTGAGCTGGGGCAGGGAGCCAAGAGCTGCATCATTTCTGCTGTGGAAATCCTGCCTGGAGCCCTGCTCCTCCCCACTGGGCACAGAGCAAAGGGCTGGCTGTGGAACAGTCCCATGCTATGAGAGATATAATGACATTTCAGGCTCTATTACTCCCTTCTATTATAAAATAGATCCAGTGAGGAGAAGCAAGTAGCTACCCAGCTAGAGGGGCTTGGAAGATGATTTCATCTCATTGCCACAGCAAGCTAAAAATAACCCTCAGAAATAAGTTATCTTAAATAAACTCCAAGATTCTGAAGTTTCTCTTAAAAGAGCCCTACATCCCCTGAACTCATCACAGTGCAGAGGAGATAAATGAGAAGTGTTTGACTGTCCTGCAGCCTGTCCCATGCAAGTGCTGCTATGTCAGACCTCACACCACTGCTTCCCTCTGCTTCAGCTAACACACTAATTAGTCCAACCCACAGCCTTGAGAGCCCTGAGTTAAATCAGCAGAATAACCTTCTTCACTAAAACAACAACAACAATTCTTTCAGAAGTCTCAGCTAGTCTCAGCATGTCCTGGCACCACCTGCCTGCCCCAGCCAGACACAACTCCCAGTGTCAGCAGCAGAGCTGAAATACTGCCAGTCCCAGCCAGGGATCCCAGTGATGCCTGATGGTTTTTGTCTTTTCTTTTTATACCCTTTTTATACATTTTAATACCATTTCCCTTTCCCTGTACTCTTCACAAACACTCCCTGTACCTTAGCCCTACATGTTTATAACTCTTGTACTCTGATATTTAGCTTAGCTTGGGGTTCTTCAAGAGAGAAGATGAAACATTCATATGATCTCAGAACTAGAGGCTCCAACCTTGGACAGAACCTCCTCTCTGGAACATGTTTTTGTAAACTAAACTGTAGCCTCACTTGGGGGGAATAATTGGAATAGGGTGAGTATTACTTCATTTGTGAAGTTTCTTATTGGGGGATTTTAGGTAGATATGCTAATTTGTGAGGTCCCTGAATTTGTACATATATTGTACAGTGTGTGCTCTCTCTGTGTTTCCACCTTTGACAAGCTGTGCACCTAGGATTCCATTAAAACCAAGGTTTTACCCTTTTTTCCCATACTGCTGTACCTGCCTCTTATTCTCACCAGCTTTAAGGCATCACCATCTCCCTACAAGCAGCAGGAACAGCATGACAAGAGGGTGCTCAGCAAGCATGACTCATCCTGCAGAGCAGGCAGAGCTCTGCTGCAGCCAGGGAGCCTCATTAGAGGCTGTAAGGAGTCTGTCTCAGAGGGCAGATTTATTCTTAATGGGAAAAGCAAGGAAACCCCTTGCCTCTTCATTTCACACTGATGATGCGAATGAATTCTGTATCGGCTCGAGATTGCATTTCACCGGGAGATGACTGCCAGCAGAGGGGGTCATGGGTTTGCCATCTGCCCTGCTGAGAAAAAAGGGCTCTGGAGAAAGACAGTGCTGGCAGCAACTGCTGCTCCAGGCCCAGGAGGAGCTGGCAGCATCTCAGCTCCACTGGAGCAATGAAGAGACACCTCTTGGCACAGCGGCCAAGGGGACAATGCCCGGTGACAGTGCAGAGAGCAGGGTCTGGGCTGAGCCTCACACAGGCAGCCCCAGGGCAGAGGGAGATGACTGATAGTGAAGCAACAGCTCCCTACCCAGGTGATGGAGCAAGGGGAGAATCTCAGTGCCTCAAACCTGTTTGGCTCTGCTGGGAGGTGGAGAGGTGTGCTTTCATGGACTTCCCCACGCTCCAGAGCCTGCTGGAGTCTCAGGTTTTCACAGAATTCCCTGGCTTGGCAGGAGATCCATCACTGCAGAACAGCTGCTAACTCTGCAGAGCTATCTCCTCCCTCCAAGTGCAAACCAACCTCAGCCTGAACAGGATTTCCACCAGAACTGAGATGCAGTTGGACAGATCAGAACCACCCCATGTGCACACAGCACACTGGCCACACACAGGGAACACACTAAATTCCTACCAACCTGCAGCTCAGACAAGTGCCTCACCATGCAGTGCTTCTGAAAAATGTGAGCAAGGGATAGAGACAGTTCACTTGTCTTCCCATGTCTGACAACTCTGCCCACAGGCTGCACTCTCTGCAAGAGGTGATCTTTCCTCAGAAGCAAGGAGAGCTCTTCCCCCACCTTTGGTGGCACTGCTGATACTGGAGATTGAGGTCAAAGTCACCCATCTCTGCCCCAGCCTCCCACCAGCAGGGCAGAGCACCCTGACCTGCAGGCTCTCTGCAATTTCCTGGCAGAAAACAGTTGTTAGTGTGCTAATTAATTGCTGCCAACCATGGTTAAGTTTGCAGCATGACAGTGGGACACAAGCAGGGAGCCAGCAGTGCATCTGCTGAGGCAGCAGCACCATCCTGACCTGCAGTCTCAGTCTTGCCTTCCCCACCACAAACAGCAGTGTCAGGGCAGAGCTTTCCCCCCAAACTGCAGCTGAACAAGCTGACCAGGATACCCCAGGTTAATGGGGAATGTGGCATTTGAAATGTCACCAGTGATGCTGGAATGATTAAATTCCAGTTGGAAGTTCCCAGCCCATTTTTTATTGACTAAATCAAGTGTCTTGTAGTGACAGTTTCTGTAAATTGTGCCAAGGCACAGAGAAATCAATTCATTATCAGACTAGCCAGGCCACAAAGCCAAATTTGAACACAAACACCCAGAAATCTGGTGGTTTTCCTGCCATAATTCAATCCTTCCCTTCACATCTTACCCCTACCCTCAAAAATCTGGCAAATGCCATGACTGACAAACACCAAGGAAAGGAGACACATCGAGTCAGCTCCATGAGCATTTCTAGAGCATGGAGCTGGACTAACTAGCCAGGCATTTCTCATGCTAAATGAGACAGAAAAACCAAACCTATCAGGAGGGACAGATAGGAACAACCATCTGAGACAGTCTGCAAAAAACATGGAGGGAAACATCTGTACAGCTGTGCACAGGAACAAAGTCTGGACCTGCCCCACAGTCTTTTGTTTAAAAAATAAAAGAACAAAAAAAACAACTATTATCTGAAATTACTGTTATCCAACATGCCATGATAGCAAAATCAATTCCTCTGCACCAAATTACCTGTATTTAAATAGATTTATGCTGCTCGCTGGAGAAATGCATCTTCTATTGACAGCAAAGCAAGGCTCTTTGCTCCTTTTTAAAGGAAAGGAAGGTTTTCACAATGTGTGAGCAGCAGGGAAGATGTTGGAGGAGCTCTATTTTCTACTTAGTACTCTCAGTAATAGCACTGCTTATGCAGCTTCAAAAGGAGCAGAGTTTTTACAGTTAAGAGGCACAAGGAGCTCTGCAACATCAAACAGGCACCACAACCCATGCCCAGCCTACTGAGCTGAGCAAAGCTTGCTCCTTGCCTTCCCCAAACTGCCTGGGAACACTGAGCCGTGGGGAAAATGAGGTGAAAATAGGTGTTTTTCTGCAGAACTGTCAGTGATTGAGAGCTGCACTCCCTGACTACCAGAGATACACCTGAGCAGCTGAAAATTCTCGTGGTTTCCTCATCCCCTTCACTGCTCCCCCAGACTCAGGACAAACCAAGAGATGCTGCTTGGCAGGGACAGTGCCACCCAAGCTCTGGAGCCAGTCTGAGGGATTGTTATTGCATTTCTGTTCCATTAACTGCTTGTTAATGGGTGGAAGGAGCATTTGCAGCAATAACCTCGATTCATCACGCCGTGCTCGGCTGAAGGCAGAGCCAGGAGTGCTCAGCAGAGCCTTTCCTCTGCCAGGACCCAACCAGGCAGGTCTAACCCTGCACCAAACTCCTGCTGATGATCCAACACCCCTTCCCATCACACCCCAAAGGGCCAAGCTGCAGGGATGGACAGGACAGCCTGCTCAGCCTGGCACTTTTCTCAGCACTGCCCAGGACTGGTGCCAACTCAGACACTCAGAACTCCTCCCTGGCAGCAAAGCAGCAGAGAATTCAACCTTAACCTTGAAAGGGAAGAACAGCCCAAAATTTAACTAGGCTCCACCCCAGAGATCCCTGGATGTCAGAACACCAGAAGAGAGACTGAGCAGGGCAGACATGCAGGCAAGGAAGCAGTTTCACTGCAGTCACTCTGAGCTACTAAAAGCACCTCAGGTTTCCTAGCAGAGCTGCAGGAGCTCAGCCAGAGCAAACTCACTGCACAGTGATGCAGCTGCAGGAAAGCTTCTTCTAGTCCTGCAAAAACTGACTTCCAAAACATGCCCTTGATTGAGTAGGGTGGGAAAATACTGTGTCCAGAACATCTCAGAAGAACAGCCGAACAAGTTTACTTCATGCAGCTCTCACAACCTGCCTGGGAAGTTCACTAGAAGCAGCAGGCAGTAACTCAGCCCAGGAGCAATGTCATACTGCTGATCTCAGGATGGGCAAAGCAGAAAATCAATGATGTGCTTGGGATTTGTGGCAGCGACAGGGAAAGCATCAAAGAAAAACATAATGGATTTTTTACTTTTTTTTTTTTCCCAGCTATTTGCTCAAATCGAGCTGGGAGCATGCTCAGTTTGTATTCCACCAAGAATATAACCTGAAGATTGAAATTCCCCTCCATACCCTCCAAATTCCTCCTCCTGCTCTTTCTAGTGCATGCCAGTGTCTTTGGCCTTTTGTGAATTTCCTTAACAAGTCTCCTCTCCAGCACAGAGGAGCTGCTCTTCAGCTGGATAATAAAGGGGCAAATTGCAGAGCCCAAGGGTCCCAGCAGCTCACAGGGCAACTGAGAAAAAGCACAGCTTGCTCAATTGGCAGATAAAGAGCTAATCCCGACAGAAAATTGGTTTTCCATAACGTTGTGCATTCTGCAAAAGGAAAAAGGAAGAGGCTGGATGAGGCTCAGATTGCACAACGATCATGGTGTACAGTCAAACACACAAAACAACCTGTCTGCAAGGAGCTGAGCTGAGAGTTTGGCCCTACAGGATCCCTGGAGCTACCTGAGAAAGTCACACATCATCCAGGTGAAGAGGAACCACAGGAGCCTGGGAGGTGGCTGGCTGGAAGAGAGCCCTGCTCTGTCCTCTCCAGCACCAACACTGGCCAAAAACAAGAGCAAAGAAGAGAAAAATGCAGCTAGAAATAGCCAATGTAAGGACTGCCCCTCACTGAGGTATAAATTGGGGTATAAATCCCAATCCTCATGAAAAGAGGATTGGGATTTATACCCCAAATGTTGGTTTCTGTGCAACATTTCTATTTTACAGCTTTTGCTCTCAGGATTTCAGCCACACACCCACACCATGCCCACACACCATGAGGGACAGAGCACCCCCTGATTTGCCCTGATGTATTTTAGGAGCAATTTGCACAGGAGAATTTATCCTTTGACATTGACTTAAGAGGTGTGCGAGGGAGAAAAGACAAAACAGTATTTCCTTCTTGTCAGAGCTGAATCACCAGCAGCTGTGGGATTACAAAGCCTGGCTCCTCTCCCTCCCTGAATAGCAGGTCAGGTCCCTCAGTCCTGCAAGCAAACAGCTGAACCATGGACCTGACAATTAACATGCGAGACAGGAGAGAGCCAGGGCTCATTTTCAACTTGTCAGGGCCCACGAAATAAATTACAGAATAAAATCCCAGAATGACAGAATAATGAGCAATTCATTTGAAATGTAAAATAAATAGGTAAATCTCTAGTGAACTGGCAGAATAAATGGGATTCAGCTGACATTAGGTGATTAAATTAAACAGTAATGACCTCATGAATAATGGGAGACAGGCCTGAATTTGGAGGGCAATATTTTCTTAAGTGGGGGCAGAAGGACAACGTATCCAGTCAGAGCCAAGCTACACTTCTTGCATTATTTTCAATGCTCTGCAAAAACTCCCCACTTCTGAAAAGCTGCCATGCCTGAGGACACAACCCTCCTGTGCAAAGGTTTTCAAACATGAAGATCCCCAGCTCCAAAGGGGATTCCTCCTCCCAGCAGGCATCTGCAGCATTTGTTTTGAATAGGAGCACAGGTCCTGCTGCTCCCTTTGGAGTGGGGAAAAAGTTAAAACCAACAGCAATGAAAAAATCATTGGGGCATGCATCCTTCCTGGCAAAGCAACCTCTGTGCTCAGAGAGACCCACTGAACCTGCACTGTGCCCAAACCTCCTGGGCACACACTGTCCTCTCTCCTGTCACTCCACACCAAATGCAAGTTTCCCAGCTCTCCCCTCTCTCCCTGCCCTCAGCTGCTGCTATTATGTTGGTATTATTAAAGGATTATGTTATCAGGGCTTCTATGATAATGACAGCTGCTGTTTCTTGACCTGCAGTTCTGAGCTTGTTCTTTTACTTATCAGCTGCAGACAGAGCTGTCACTGACCCCTGCTGTCATTTCCAGCTGAATTCACTGCTGTCCCAAGGTGCCTTCCCTAATCTGCTGCTGGCCACCCTCCTCTCTGAAGCAGGATCCCTAAGGATACAGGGCCAGTTTCTCCTTTCTCAGCCAAAACCTTGGCAACCTGGGGAAGGACTTGATTCAGCAAGTTAGTTTTTTGTGTTCTTTGACTTAGTAATTGACCAAGAATGATATGAAAAGTGAAATTTTGTCTTGGTTCAAGTCCACAAAATCCTGGTTTGTGCCAAACAGAACAAAAATAAAGACTCTGTTTTAAAACATACTTTCAGAAAAACACAAATTATGAAACTTAAGATATTTCTGTTCCTGCCTCACTTCATCCTCCTGTCATCAGCTTTGGCTCAAAACTTCATTTCACAGGTATGCTTGAAACAGGGTTGTTTTGTTGTTTTTTTTTTTTTCTCAGACTCAGATATGCAATATTGAGGCACAAAGGTGATTCCAAGATGGGAAAGGAGAAAAACTAACCCATCAAGATAACATCCAGTGTGGTAAGTATTGCCATAGTTTCATTTAACTTACATCACAAAACATAGATGATTTGGTTAAGAGTTGTTCCCTTTGCTAATGCAGAACAAACTTGCTGGTCTAATAACTTCCCTCCCCCTACAAATCAAAGCTAAGCAAAAGTGTTGCCACAGGCCAATAGATAGAGAGCTGGGAAATAAATCAAGATCTACAGAGATATAAAACCTAATAATTCTATTAAGACCAAGTTAAGACAATTAAATACTGATGAGACATCAAAAAGCTGAGTAGCCTGCAGAAGTTGATTTTATAAATGAACCGATTCATTTAAATCTCTGCCCTCATAAATTGCATTTAATTCTCACTTCACATCTCAAGCTCCACACCTCTCCTGCTGTAAGTCACACAGTCCCACTCATGCCCTGTCAGTGTCACTGGGGAGCAGTGCTGCTCTCAATTTCCTTCACCGTGGATCAGTGAGGAGTGAGAATGGTTGAGGAGCCTCAAAAGGTGTCCTCCTACATACCCACCTAGCCCACAGCCTCTGGAGCTGCCAGGAGCTGGAGATCAGCTCTCCCAGGTCAGACCCAGACCACTTCCACTGCTGTTTGCATTCCAGGGAGAGGCTGCCAAGCTCATTTCCTGCAAGCCAAATGCCTTCAGGATTGATTCACCACAAGTGAGCCCAGAGACACTTCAGAGACAAAGGCAGAGAAGGGAATATTTGCTTTATTCGGTGCACCAGGTGTGGGGGATTCAATCCTCCAAACACACACACCTGAAACACAAATGTTATAGGTAAAATTCATAAATATTCCCTGTGGCTAGCACAGACCTTTCCTGTGAGAATTCTTTCTCTCTTCTTCCTGTGTTTTTATAAACAAAGATAAAGTTTGGATGTTTGTTGAAACAGTTTCTCAAGATATGGACAGTTCAGGCCTGGCCAGTCAGGCCTAGGGGGAGGCTTCGAACTGACCAATCTGGGTGACCTTTAAAAAGTCTATATAAGTTGGAATTAAATAATAAAATCTTCTTCTTGATGCCACACTTTGAACCTGGACCTTCTTTCTCTGCTAGCAGCTCAACAGCGACAATTCCCCAGGATAGCAGTGGTTATACAAATCATTTCTCAGAAGTCATTAATATCATTAGCATGTGTGCCATGCATGCTCTGTGTGTCCTGGTGGTCTTTGGAGACCCCAAAAACCCCTCCAGGATGAAGGTCCCAATAGTCTTCATCACAATGCACTTTCACCTTTCTCTCTGGAGCATGCACTGTCCTTCATGGGATGATTCAGTGATTTCTGTGCTGCCTTCAAACAGATTCTTGTCCCTCTTATCTTGATAAGATTAAGGGAATCCTGTTTTTCTAGGTTTTACAATTCACATATTCTGTCTCCCAGTGGTTGAGTTCCCTATTGATTATCCCTTTCTCAGAATAACCAGCAAAGGCAGCTGCCTTAGCCCTCAGCACCCTGAGAAGCTAAAGGATTCCTCTCCTGCCACACAAGGACCAAAGCTATCAGAAGAGAAAGTAACTCACATGAACAGCAGCAGCCAAAAAGCAGCTGAAGAGGATTTAACCACACAGCTCTGCACAGAGCAAAATCCCTTGTAAATATACTTGTAAAGCCTGCAAAAGCCATGCAGCTGATCCCAGTGCAGTTCCTGCTCACTCTGGGTAATGCTACAACTCTTGCCTTGCAGATGTCTCAGAAAAGCTATTCCAAGCTAAACCCCAGCCACAGTGCACTGTAAAATAAAATAATAATTTAAAAATCATGTGGCTAAATTTCTGTACACTCTCTCCTGATGCTTCTCCCGAGAGACCAAATTTCTGCTGACTCTGTTCCCATTCACAACAGCTTGGAAGAATGAGACAAGTAATACAAATGAAAAATGTGACACAACTTACCCTCTCCTAACCTCTCTCCTCTTCTCCACTTCCCTCCCTCTGCTCCTTCAGTCTCCTCCTCTCTGCCTGACTATACACATCCTCCTTCTTGCCTGTCTTTCCAGGTCTGTCATTTTATCTGCACAGCCTTGGACATTAAGAAGCCTGACAAAGAACATCTCTCCTCATGATAAAAAACCTTTATCTGGCCAGCAGAAAAAAACAGATGAAAACCTAAACCATTAGGAAATATTTGGGTTCAGCTCTGTCTATTCTCCTCTTTCTGGGAGGCAATTCCAGGGGTGAGTCTGGGGTTTCCCTGTGCATCCTCCCCAGAGGCCCCAACACCTTCTACCTGCACAGAGAGGATAAAAGCCATAGCCAAGGGGTAGGTAGAGATGCCCTGGGATTTCCAGGATGTGCTGAATTTGCTGGGGTTGCAGATCCTTTGTAGAGCTTTTAAGATGGCCATGGCTTTGGCAAGATGCCTAACAGCAGAGTCCCACACATTCCCAAAGGTTAAGAGCAGACAATGCTTCCTGAAGTCTTTCTGCCAAAATTTCAGCAAATTCTGCATCGCTAGCACAGCCTCAACAACAGATAATAGCTGTAATAAAATAAAGAGGCTAATACATCTGAACCAACATCTAGTAAAAAAAAAAAGGGGAGAAATTTAATTGGAAATGTTGCCTGTAATTTCAACATCAAAGGAGAAATGGTTCCCCTGCTTCCTGCTGTTCACAGCCATAAAGCAGCACTTTCAGTGCCTGAGGAGGGATGACAAGGAAATGTCAAAGAGGCACTTGGTGTTTCAGCTCCCTGCACTTGCCATCCCTGCTCATTGAGCAGACACTGCCCTGGCAATCCTGTCCATGTCTGCCTCCCCAGACACTCAGCCAAAACCTTTTTCCACAAGGTGACCAGAGTGCTGCCATGGATGAAAGCAGGCTGAGAGCTCCTGAGCATGGTTTGCAGCCCTCCAGCTCCTGTGCCTATCTGTGCCTCACTCTGAGAAAGGGGTAATCAATAGGGAACTCAAGTTACCATTGAGAGACAGAATGTGTGAATTGTAAAACCCAGAAAAACAGGATTCCCTTAATCTTATCAAGACAAGAGGGACAAGAATCTGTTTGAAGGCAGCACAGAAATCACTGAATCATCCCATGAAGGACAGTGCATGCTCCAGAGAGAAAGGTGAAAGTGCATTGTGATGAAGACTACTGGGACCTTCATCCTGGAGGGGTTTTTGGGGATCTCCAAAGACCACCAGGACACACAGAGCATGCATGGAGCACATGCTAATGATATTAATGACTTCTGAGAAATGATTTGTATAACCACTGCTATCCTGGGGAATGTGATGGATATTCATGAATTTTACCTATAACAGTGTGTCTTTGGAGGTACTGAGGTGTGTGTTTGGAGGAGTGAACTCCTCACACCTGGTGCACCAAATTAAAGCAAATACTTCTCTGCCTTTGTCTCTCAAGTGTCTCTGGGCCTGTTTGGGGTCAATCAGCCCCAGGAAGGATGCACAGAGGTGGAGGAGCTAGGCAGAAGCAGAGAATCACTCAGCAGTGATTTGCACAGAGCCTCCTCACCAGCCAGCTGCAGCAAAGTCCCCTTTGCCTGGAGCCAGTGCTCTGTGCTCACACAAACATGCTCATGCACGCAAGTTTTGCTCCTCAGTGAAGGTAAATCAAAACATTAAGGTCCCCTTGAAGAAATGTCACATCCTGAGTGGTTTTTATTTACTTGCCTTCGAGCTATTGGCTGTTTAGAGAGACATCCAGCTTAATTTGTTTACAGCGGTACAACCCGAGGCATTTCTCTTGTATTGATGACTCCAGTTAAACCTCTTATTTCTTGAACTTTCTCTTCTGTGCAAAGAAAATGACACTTGGCACATAGATACACAGACTGAATTCAATTCTGGGATCACACAGAAGCACATTCTCCCTACCTCTCCCCTCACACCACTGTAACACTCCCACGCAGCAACTGCAGTGACAGGGGATGGGAAAAGCTCCTTTTGTTCCTACAGATAAACTTCTCGAGGGGTTTGAACACTGGCCTCCTTCTCAGAAAGCACCACATGTCCAAGGGTATGTATGTGAAAGCAACACAGATCTGGAATGGTGGTGGAAAGGTTGGCTGCAGGATTACCAAGGTCACAGCACTGCATTCATTTGTTTTCACAATGTTTGACTCACATTCATGCTAGTTGTTGAGGGCAACAGGGCTAAAATGCAAACTAAAAGTATATTTTTGATTTAACTGAAGGTTCTGCACGGTGGGAGGGATTCATGTTTTAGGTTCAGTTCTAGAAAACCTGAGTTTCAAAGAAAAAAAAAGATGATAGGGCTTCTGTTTGGAACAAATTCACTTAAGATACATGTCTCAGTGCTTCCTGTGAAATTCTCTTTCCCACTTTTGACCTACTTGAATTTGAACACCTTGCTGGCTTTGCTCACATTCACCCACACACTGCCTGCAAAGCCTGGTGCTCCACTTGAAAACTTTTGCCAGGAAATCTAAATAAATTTCAGCCGAGATTTCAGCTGCAGAGGTATGGCCGGAGAAGTCTGAGGGGCCCCAGTGCAGCAGCAAGAGGGACTACATACAAACTTAGCTGAGCATACAGTGACAGAGTAAGCTCACATTAAGACCAGAAAAAAACCCCTGACTCCTTTCAATAACTGCTGGTGTTGGAGTGGATGATCTTTCTCCCCTTCAGGTCATTCTGACTGATTGTCAAGAGCCAGCATTACAACTTCCACACTACCACATGCTCTAGCCTGACAATCACAGCATAGAACTTTGCCTCCTTCACCCCATGGCAGAGCAACTCTTGATTCAGCAGCAGAACTGAGGTGCTCCAGCTCAGCTCCTCCAGGAAGAGGTCAGACCTCAGGTCCTGCAGCAGCAGAGCCAAGCCTGCACTCCAAAAGCACCTCTGTGCTCCACTATTGTTCTCATCCCTCTTTCTCCTGCTCCTCCTGAAGCTGGATCAGACTCCAGCAGCAGTGAGACAGCACTGCACCTCCTGGGGAGACCTTCCCTCTCCCCTCCTAGGAGTCACCAGCAGCTCTTCCAGGGCTGTCAGCCAAGCTGGCACTCCATACAAGCCTCCACACACTGAAGGGAAAAGGCACTTTGTTTACATGAAAGCCTGGCTCAACCCTTGCATTTAAAATGCTTGTGCTGACTTTTCCCCTTTAAACAAGTTTTTATAATAGGAGTCCCCCTGGCGACACAGAGTTTGATAAAGCAGATTATGTGCTTAAAGGTCTGATTTCAGTTAGGCCCCACTTGGCACCATATCAGATCTTAGACTGGCTGTACAGCAACATTCTCTGTAGCACTGGACAGATGCCAACCTTGGCAGTTACACCAAAGCTCCTTACAGCATCCAAGTCCTTTTCCGGAGCTGGACTTGGGCAAAAACAGCACTTTCAGCACAGCTTCCAAAGCTGGCTCCATGCACTGGAGGGAAAACTTCCCTGTCCTTATGTGCTTCACCTCAGCACTACAAGGAAAAGGACAAAAGCTTTTTGATTATAAAGAGCATTTGCAAATATCTTAGGTTACATTGAAGGTGTAACCAAAAGTATGTGTTCTATTACCATCTTCATAAGCTGTTACAAACAGGTGGGGCAGTGCTCTTTATCACCCACAGGGGGGATATCTCTGCTAATAGACCATCAAGGTCTCCAGGAATGACTCATAAGATTACATCATCCCATGGTGAGATGCTCTGACCAGAGGGGAGGAACTGAACATTCCCACCTGCATATAAACTGAGACTCTGGAACACTGGGGAACATCTTCCACTGGATTCCCAGAGGAGAAGAGCTCAAGAGTCACCATTGGACCTCCAGAGACAAACCAGACCTTTCTGCAGGATCAGCATTTCAACAAGACCACATCCATCACTCCAACAGGACTGCAGCTACCATGTAACTGTACTGCTACCATCACCCTGAGTGACAGGGTGGCAGGTTGTAGTGTGACTTTATCAGTTTCTGTATTATTGCCTTGTTATAAATACTAGTAAAGAACTGCTATTCCTTTTTCCCATATCATGTGCCTGAAAACCCCTGTATTTCAAAGTTATAATAATTTGGAGGGAAAGGTAGGTTCATATTCTCTGTTCTCAGGGAGGCTCCTGCCTTCCTTGGCAAACTCCTGTCCTTCAAACCAAGACAGCAAAGCTCAATGCATTATTACCTGTAATTACAGTGTCCCAGTTCAGCATAAAGACATTCCCTTCTGTAGGTCTAACCAGTGAAAGTGTTTTTAGAGCTATCTCTTACCTTGCCAAACAAGAACTTTTAAAAAGCTGGTTTTTGCTGAATTCTACATTAGACATCATCCTCTTCCAAAGTCTCCTTACCACCTCCTGGAGCAAAGCAAAGCCCAGTCTAGTCTATCAAGATCTACTACAACCAGCCTTTCCTGCTATTATATTGCAGGTTAACATTCTGCACATTCAGCAGTAACTGTGCTTGCTGTAGAGACTACAGTTATTAAAATACACATTCATTGGCTCTTTAGAGCCCCAAGAGTCACAGCCTTGACAATTTCCATGCACTCAGATTCTCACCTCTACTCCACCTGCACCTTGCTGGTGCCACCCGAAATTTCAGTGAAAAGCTTCCCAGGTTTGTCCTGGTGCAATGAAGAGCAGCCCCTGGTTGTGAAGAGAGATGGAACAGATGCAGGTTTTTTATTTATAAAGCCTCCCTCCCACTCTCTGCCTCCTGGCAAATCACATAGCCTGCCAAGTCAGTACACACTGAAAGCAGAATTAAAATACAATAAACTATCCTAAGAAAAAAGGGCTGAAAACTCACCCTCCTAACATTTTCACAGATGAAGACAGTTGAGTACAGATGATCCAATTAGGAATAGAGAGAAGGGCTCAGCAAAGTGGCCTTTTAAAGGCTACATTTGCACACAGAGCATGATGCTGGCAGGGTAGGGGAGCAGTGTCTGACACTGGGACTGTGGCCACAAGAACTGGCAGGTTTTGGCTGACCTACAAGTGTCAGGGTCTGAATGTGGGGAGCTGAAACCTAACTAGGGTCATTCCAGCAGTGGAAACCTGGAGATCTCCCAAGCAAACAGGAGGAGCTGCTTCACCAGCAGTTTCCCCATGTGCAGGATGAGGCCACAGAAGATCAGGGCTCTGGGCCAAGTCTGCAGAGCAGCTCATTTCTGGCTCTCCCATCAATCCTCAGGATAAGCTCAAGATAGATGAAGAGCAGACACCTTCTCATGGCACCTCCTAATGGTGACAAATGCCACCCAGCAGGATCTTGGTAAACAAAGCAGAGTCTGCCCAGCATCTGACTTCCCCTGCAGAATGAGCTGGATGCCTCTGTCCCCAGCCAGTCACATCCACTTGGAGTGTAATCCTTCAAACCAACTGCATCCTTCCCCTTCCCAAGGGCAGTGGGTGGCACAGGGGAGCCCTGATCTCAGCCAGGCCAGACGAGTCTCCAGAAAAACTAATCACACTGCAATCACAAGGCATATTACTCTAGCAGCAGGTGAAGCCCCACATTAAAAAAAAACCTCTTGCAGATCATCCTTGCCCAGAACCACATCAGGGGAATGTGATGCCCTTGAAAAGCTGATCCACCTGACATTGCTCTGGAAGGCTATTCCTCCCCCAAGATAAATAGCCCTCTGCTCAGCAGGGCATCAGAGTGTTTACAGATTAAGGGTTTTTTTCCCCCAAAACAACATCTACTCCATAAAACAACAATTAGCTGCACTCTGAATTTATGAGTGTAATTTGCAATGCTGTTAAAGCATGGGCAGCCGTGGCTTTCATGCAGTGGTAATTGCATTGCTGTGAAGGAGCCAGAAAAGGCACACTGCTGGTTTTTGGAGATTGTGGGAAAAGCAGAGACTGTTGTTCTTCATAGGAGAGAAGTGCCAGGAGCACCTTGGCAGGGGTACAGGGCACACACTGGTGCCAGGATCACCTGCAGTGATGCAGTGACCACCCCAAAACCATTTGATTAGATTCCCACCATGGAGAGTGGTAGGA
Source organism: Lichenostomus cassidix (assembly GCF_008360975.1). Classification (NCBI taxonomy): domain Eukaryota; kingdom Metazoa; phylum Chordata; class Aves; order Passeriformes; family Meliphagidae; genus Lichenostomus; species Lichenostomus cassidix. Next base: position 4,989,477 of record NC_139501.1, read on the forward strand.
AGGACTATGGTGTGAGTTTTGGCTACCTGGTTAGTGAGCTTGGTTACACAAGGAAGAACCAGATGAGGCAAAGAGGACCAAAGAAAGCTGGAAGCTAAGCTTTTCAAATAGGCAACAGTAATGAAAAGATTTTGCATAATTTAGCCATGAAGGAAAAACATTAGGAGTGGTGTCTGCCCCATCAAGCTACTTTCCTAAGTAAAAATCACCAGTCTGGTAAATTATTAGGTTGGGAGGAAATTATTAATGCCAGCAGCAGCCTAGAGAAATGCCAGCCAAGGCAGTGGAGCTGCTCCAGTGTGACACCAGGCTGGACCTCCTGGTAAAACTGACCTTTGATCAAGCTGAGCTATCAATCACTGACCTGCTGGCACCTCAGGGCTCCAACCAACCTGCACTCCCTGTGCCAACAATCACAAGCCAGTCAGGCTGTCCCTTAAAGTATTCACAACCTTTGCAGGCACAGTGAAACAACAGAAAAAGAACAAGGAGTGAAAAAGTCACAGAGCTGACAGCAGAGTGGTGGCAAGAGGGTGGAGAGTGGCTCCTGGGCTCCTGCAGCAGCAGCAAGAGCATTTCACCTCCACCTCAGGCTGGTCTCAGACTCCATGCAATCATCACCCCAATTTTAATCAATCTGGGGACATATTCTGCTCTCACAACTATAACAAAAACTGAGAATTTTTTTACAGTACTGTGAACTCCAAGGCTATTTAACCAGACTGGATCAATCTGCTGCCTTAATGGTTCACCTGGAGTTAATGTGTGCCAAAAGAAAGTTAGGATACAAGAAATATGCAAAGACTGCAAGTCTTTCCCAGAGCCTTTCCTACCCACCTTTGCCACAGGGATGGAGACACTCAGCACTTTTTTTACAGCTCAATAATGCACTTGAATGTGACCACCACTCCAATTACTGCCTCAATTACAGAGACACAAGTGGATTGCTGCACACCTCCCATTTTACTGAAAAAAACCCCTTGCATTTGCTGCCCCTTAAAAAGGTACCTGTGGGAAATCATTAACCCACTAATCTGAAATCAATTTAAAGTCCATTTGCCTAATGACATGAGCACTGTAAATTATCTGGAAATTGTTAATTTATGAGAAAATGACATCAGAAGTTTTGTTTTAATAATTGGCTTTTCCAGATGCAAGTTATTTCTAAAGCTTTATAATCCATGTCTCTTGGTGGGCAAACATTAAAACCTGCTCAATAAGACAACTTTTATGCCAAGAAAAAGAGTAAAATGAGTAAACCAGCTCTTGTGAAAACTTCAGTATAAGGTTTTATGCATTCATCCTAGCAATTAGAGAAGGAGAAGTCATGGGGAGATTGAAAAAAAGTCCTTTGAGTGTCTGTTCATGTCCTTCAACAAAATTGGTTCCAACCACATTTGCATTTTTCAGAAGCAAAATTCCTCTGAGTGCAGAAACCACCAGCAGCCCAGGTCACCTCTGCCATCATCCTCATCCCTCCTGGCAAGGATTCAGCCAGGCACAGGCTGAGCTAAGAACCCATCTCAGCAAATATTTGAGCCACAGCCTCACTGGCCAAAGCATTTGCAGGAAATGATTGTCAAAGTTTGTGTCCAGGGACAACATTGGGATTTCTTTGCTGATGTGGAGCTATTAGAGACTAACTTCTCCTATCTACTACTAGCACAGGAGTGCAGAGACTTCTTCAGATAATTTTCTTGTAGTATCACGTGGACAGACGTTAATTATCTCATCATCTAACTCCTAATTTCAGTCTCTCACTCCTGCTGGATCTGTGATCTTGATGTCTCATGCCAGGTCCTGAATTTCCCTCCTAGCCCAGACAGCTGCTTGGCAATTTCTCACACACCATCCACAGCCACCCACAGAAAGTCAAGTCCATGCAATTTCTCTACTCTGTGGTAACCAGACGACATGACTGAAATTTTAAAATATCAGTATTTACTGGCAAAAATACGAATGCAAAGAAATCAGGCCAAAGAGCAAATGACCCAAAGAGCAAATGAACCTGAGGAACTTCCATCCTGTGCCCAGACAATCCCTGGACCTTTTTAAGACTTGACCAAAAATTCCCCCAACCAGTAGGGATACATCAATGAAAGCTTCTCTGAGCAGGAACCAACCACCCCTGCACTCCAGCAGCAGCTGGCATGCACAGAAAGCTTTTTATTTTTTTTTTTCCAAAATAGAAAGCTGCAAGCTCAAAGCTTCCCTCTTCCATTAATGCTCTATTGAAGTTAGTCTTTGAATCTGTCTGGATTACAAACCCATCCTCTCTCAACAAACCCCCTTCCCAGACAGCCCTCACCTCCTCTCTGCTAAATAGATACTAAATATAAGCACAGAGCAGGGAGAATGTGTTGGGGAAAAAGAGGACTGGGGTTTTTAAAAGCTTCCTTGTCCTTCATCTACTCCACAAATATGTACTGCCAACAAAATCCACAAACACACCAAAACAGAGCTGCTTTGTTGTTTGCTTTCACAGCTTCCAATTGAGAGTTCATCCTTCCACCACTGCCATTCATCCCCACAGCAGAGTGCAGGGCTGGGAATATCCTTCTGCAGGGCAGCCAAGCCCCTCTGCTGCTCTCCCCCAGCAGATCCCTGCCATGTGCAGGCAGGACAGATGATTAATGCAAGTGTGCTCAAAGAAAAACACACTTTTCTGCTGTTTTCTTTTTCCAGATGAATGCTGGCCCTATTGCCCAATCCTTCAGTAAAACTAATTCAGTCAGAATTCTTCTTGCCTGCTGATATGCCAGTAGTGTAAATGAACTTTAATTGTTTCCCAACCCTGCCCGTGCCACTTGCACACCTGCAGCAGCCCTCAGTGCCACACCTGCCCGAACAGAGGAGATGCTGGTTGCCATGGAGCTGTTCTACCTGTCCCACTTGTGCTCTGGATGTGTTTATTCCGGTGTGAAATCACAGCACCACCCGTTCTGGTCATGTCAAAGTTCCCGTTTAAAAGCAAACACCCTTAGGGTGGGTGAGAGCTGATAAGAAAACCCAGCAGTCCTTGTACTGGCTGCTCTTGGGAACAGGAGGGGAATGGTGTGTGGGTGAAGACACTGGGGAGATCAGTGAGTCACACACCATCCTTAGCCAGCCCAAACTCCTCCCTCTGCAGCTCCTTCAGCCCAAAACCCCATCGGTGTGTCAGCAGTGATTGAGCTGTGGGTAAAACACCTGCATGGGGTTGAGTTTGTCACTGCAGCTGTACTGATGAGGTGGCTGATCAGACCAACTCACCTCCTTGCCACCAAACGTGTTTCCTCTAATTTTGTGCTGGCATTAAACAAGCATTTCATTTGCTCTAGCTTTCTGCTCTGAGAGGCTGTGCCTTACAGTCCTCCACACAAGTCACTTGAAGCAGCAGGATGTCATCCCTGGCCCTCAGGAGGTCCTTGTCCTCACAGAAATCATCATTTTCCTCCATGGCTTCCTGTAGTTCCCAGTCTCCCCTTGCCCTGAATTCAAACTGGAAACTCCCACAACAACACAGCCCTGCTCCAGGCTGGATCAAATCAGCACAGCTCAGCCCACACTGTCCTATAATCAGACATTACCAGGACAAGACCTCTGCAGTGTTCCCAGGGAAGAAGCAGCTTGTGACCAGCAAATCCTCCTCTCTCTATCCCAAATTTTCTTTCCCAGCTAACACATCCTTCCTGGAGAGGAGGCAGCATAACCAATAGCCTGATGCAGATAAGACACCAGAGAACCTCAGTGTTGTCTCTTCCCAAGCACAATGCAAGGAGCTCCCTTGAAACATCTTCGGTTTTATGTTTATTTTTCAGTGTGATCATCGAGCAAGACAGCAAACTGACTTGTCACCATCCATCACGACCTTCATTGTTTAGTAATAAGATGTATTACCCCCTTGCAGCAAAACAACACTCCAGCCACAGCTCCCATTTGTTATGAGCTGGCTGACTGGGACAGCTGTTCGTGTCAGTGCTGTAAACACTCCATTTGGAGCAGAGACAGCACATTTTAACTGCTAATAAATGGGACAGCAGGCTGCAAGTGCACACGAGGTCAGCAGCTGGTCACCACCAGCCTTCCCCAGCCAGGCTCCTGGAGAAACTCCCAGCCAGTGCTGCAGCCACTGACACCCTTCAAACAGGGCAGGGAGGGTGGCTCTGCCTGCCAAGCCACCCCAGCTCTGTCCCACATGTCCCTCTGCATCCAGTTAACCTTGCTGGGAGCTGCCACAGCACAGCTACCATCCCAGTGTCCCCAAAATCTATCTTGCAGATGGAGTTTGTTGTCAGAGTCAGCTGGGAGAAATGGGCTCAGAGTAGCAGTGCTGGAGGAAAAACCTTCCTTGTCTCCATGCACTGGGAGCAAGCTGAATCTGATTTTCTATAGTTAGCTTTATTAGAAATGACCTCAGCAAAACAGACAGCAGAGATAAAGTTTTCTGGGAGAGCACTGGCAGGCTTCTCCAGTAGCACACAATAACCTGAGGAGGACAAAATTAATGCTTATTTGGGTGTCTCTGATCTGGAAACCTTACAGTGCCAGAGGCTGACAGTAGACCAGGGGGAATTCCCTGTGTGCTGATGAAGACTTCACACCAGACTCACTCACTTGGAAGGAGAGATGGGCTCTGCTGGTAGTAGGCAGCAGGATTTGGAGTGTGGACTGTCAGCATTAGCACAGGCTGAGCCAGCAGCTTCCCCAGATGGAAACACAATTCTTTCCCTCCTCTGCAGGCTTGAAATGAATACCGAGTCACAGTCACCCTGTGTAATCCCCCTCTGAGCTCCTTCCCCTTCCCAAACAGCCATTTTCTGAAGAGCTGTGCAAACCCTGCCCATCTCTGCCACGCCTGCAGCTGTCTGACCCCATTCCTTGCCCTCATCCCCAGGTTTGGCAGCCCTGGGCACTCACCACTGCCAGGTGATCCCACAGTCCTGTGAAGGGCAATCTGTGCCTCCTCTGTAGTCCCCAGCTCTGTGCTTGAGTGCCAGGGAGTGTCTGTCACACCTCCTCTTGGGGCAAAGGACTGAGTTTGTAACCAACACCAACCCATTCCCAGCCTTGGCAGTCTCCCAGCAGCAAGGCTGAGCATAAATCCTCCCCTCCCTGCAATCCCCACCTTCTCATTAAAGGAAACACATTCCTCCTTCCTGTGGATATTGCATGTTTTGTGCATGTCAAGCTGAGCCTTCCTGGTATTTAAGGACAGAGGTTTCACCAGAAACTTTGGCCTCATCATAGGAATGAGGGCTGGAGATGATGGGAGGTTCTTGCTGCCCTTCCCAGCAGTGTTGTTGCTGGGTACAGTCTGAGCACACCCAGATGAGTGGCTTTGGGGTTCTTCCTCCTGCACCACTGCTGCTCTCACCACTGGCTCAGCAGGGTCCTGGCAGATGCAGAACAGCCCTTGGGTGCTGCAGCACAGGACAGACAGACAAAACCTCCACCTGAAGCTCATGCCAGACACTGTGTGATGTGGGAAACTGCAGTGCTGCAGGAGCAGGCAGGTGAATCCCATCCTCCTGGAGTCACTGCAGGGCAATCCTCATGCACTGGAGGAAGCACAGCATGAAATGGAGCAGTAAAAACCTTCCACAAACCATGGCTAAAGCTCTTGCTTAAGCAGACAGACCTGTGTGGGTTCCTGCACTGCCTATTCCAGATTGCCATCTCTCCTAGATGTGATAATTTGGCTTCAAGAGGCCTGATTTCAGCAGGAGGAGCAGACAATACTGTGCACCTTGGAACTGTTTCTGTGTTCTCATCCCCACTGCATTCCTTGCACAACACAGATCCTGTCAGTGCCACTCTGCTGTCAGCATTGAGAAAGGGATAATCAATAGGTAACTCAAGTTAACCATTGAGAGACAGAATGTGTGAATTGTAAAACCCAGAAAAACAGGATTCCCTTAATCTTATCAAAACAAGAGGGACAAGAATCTGTTTGAAGGCAGCACAGAAATCACTGAATCATCCCATGAAGGACAGTGCATGCTCCAGAGAGAAAGGTGAAAGTGCATTGTGATGAAGACTACTGGGACCTTCATCCTGGAGGGGTTTTTGGGGTCTCCAAAGACCACCAGGACACACAAAGCATGCATGGCACACATGCTAATGATATTAATGACTTCTGAGAAATGATTTGTATAACCACTGCTATCCTGGGGAATGTGATGGATATTCATGAATTTTACCCATAACACTGTGTCTTTGGAGGTACTGAGGTGTGTGTTTGGAGGAGTGAATCCCCCACACCCAGAGCACTGAATAAAGCAAATACTCACTTCTCTGACTTTGTCTCTGAAGTGTCTCTGGGCTCCCTTGGGGTGAATCAGCACTGTACACAAACAGTAACGTGGTCAGTGAGGAGTGAGGGAGCCAAACATGCGAATGTCAAAATCTTTTATTTACAACAGTCTCCAAAAATCAAGGAACACTGAAAATAGTGAGGGCAGGAGACAGCTTACAAAAGTGACAGGCATACATCAGGAATTGTGCTACATCACTCTGAGAACTGACACTCTAAGGTGTGCACACAACGTGGTGGAATAGCAATCCCTCCCTCTGCCCATGGGGTGCTCAAACCTCTTCTCCCCTCGTATTTTGAACCATCCTCCCTCCCATTTGTTCTGCTTCTGTCTCCAAAACTTTCTGCTCATCTGGCTGTTGCTCTGCCTCTGGTCCTGGTCACTCACTGCCCCCCACCTCCCTTCAGCAACTGCCCAAAGGAGGAGCAGAGAGGAAAAGCCAAACCCCTCTGCCCTCAGGAAGGAGACAGGCATTGAAAACATCCAGCTCTGGGACTCTGGGTACTAACCCAGGGCAGAGTAGTTAGCAGAAGCCTTTGAAATATGTGTGAACTATGGCTTACACGTTATCTGGGGTGAGGAGTGATTTTGGAGGAAGCAACCAAGAGACTGTGAATTTGTCCTGCCTGGCTGCAAATCAGTCTGCACAGCTTCCTTGGTGGACAGTGTGGGAGGATTTATATGTGTCATGGGGTTAAATAAAAAGCCTTTTATAACCTTCCAGAAGGGCAAGCTGCTCTGCCACAGAAATTCAGTGCAGGACAAACTGAAAGACTGAGGCACTGTGACATAAAGCAACATCCCAATTTGCTCCAATGAAGGCAAGCCCAGGGTCTCTGGGGACCATCAGTAGCTCTCCAAGTGTCAGCATGTCCTTCTCCCTGGGGATATTTCTCAGGCTGCCTTTGCTCTGGCATATTTTCAGATCCAGTAGGGATTGAGAAACACAGCCCAGCTCAGCCACTGATTCCTTTCAGAATCTGCAGCCTTAACAGCTGAGCTCAGTGGCCAAACCTGATGCCCCAGTTGCCCAAACCCAGCAGCTCAACAGGCAACACAACATAAGAAACAAACAGAGTGAGGAGTCCTGAGTCTTTTCCTTTCTCTGATGCTGATCTCTGCACATCAGATCAACTATGTTCCTCCCTCCTCCTCCAAACCTGACTTGGACAGGGCTGTAGGACACTGCATAGTTCCAGAATGACCCCTCTCCTGAAATATTAACGTAACTTTTCAGAGCTTAACCCTCAAACCAGGATTTACTAGAATTAAAGGAGTGGGCAGTTAACAGGCACATTCCTTTGCTAACTGAAAATTCATGTGTGCTTTTTATTTGCACCAAGATTGTTTTGAAATGGAAAATGAGACCATTTTCTTCAAAGTAAGGCTGATCTGATGTGTTCTGTTCAGAAACATCAAAAACTGAAAGCTTTGTGTGAAGCTGTTTAACTCTGTGGCTTCCTCTGCCTAAAGAAATTCTCCTTGAGACTTCTCCAGCCACTCAGTCCAGACTCTGAGCATCTTAGGCATGAACAACTACCACGGAAAAGGATAAACCTTGCTCAGCAAAACAGAGCCCAGGAGATGTCCTGTGAAACAGAGGAGTCATCAGAGAAAGACACTAGGCAGAGATGGGGGAGGAATTGATTGAAGGTGAACATCTGCTCCTGGAACAGCACCAGACAGGTGAGACTTTGCTTTTTATTGCTGAGCATCTGCCTTGGAGCATCAATTCCCAGCAGGACTGTCAGCCCCACCTCCACTTGCTCAGATAAAGCCATCCCTTTTCTTACCTCTGTAATTTCATGAGTGTTCTGTAATCACAAGGATGACACTGCCTACATGGACATGGATGTTCACATCTGCTCCTCATTCACTGTCTCCACAGATGCCTGGGGAGATCAGGATGTTGTGTTTTGTCAAGGATTGATCCCATATTTAAGTGTCTTTCACTCCACTGCATGCAGAGAAAGCACAAACCACCATGACCACAGAGCTGTGCAGGGTGAAGTGGTGATGGGGCAAATGCCTAGTTAGATTTTAAGACAAATGTCATGACTGTGTTTGATTGAAGTCTCAGATTACAACATCCAGTGAGTTCTTGCAGCGTAAAACATCAGCTAGGATCCTCTCCTGGCTCTTCTGCCATCCTGCTACATCTGTAAGTTCCTCCTCCTCTCCTTGCCTCAGTTTCCTTGCTGGAGGGGCAAAATCTCCTCAAGATGCCTTTGGGAATCACCTGCACTTATTTCAGTCTCCCCTCTTCCTTCTGAATCATTCCAGCCATTGCATTCCCAGTATCACCTTAGACAACAGAAGGCAAGGTGATGTTCTGCTCCTGCTAGAGCCAGCCAGTCCTTCTGCACTGAGGGAGCCTGGGATGGCTAAAGAGGAGAAAAATGACAGCTTGTCCTTTTCTCTACCTGCTCCAGAAAGCAGGATGAATCCTGTCAGGTGCTAAGCACTCTGTTATTTTTGTCTGCAGATCAGACACTGCCAGATCAGACCCAAGAGACATAAAAGATTTCCCTCTGCTTTGAAATTAATCTTTGCCTCCCAAGAGCGGCTGAATAAATGTTCCCAGCATGACAAATCCAGAATCACTCTGGAGGTGGGGGTTTTATGTAGCCTCCTTCTAGTGAGCACAAACATAGGATACCAGGGGCTTAAACAGGCTTTCAACCTTGCAGGATTCAAAGCACACCTGTGCCTTTTCTTAAAAATTTAAACATTTCTTCATACTTAGAGAAGGAGGAAATTCCTCTCTAGGGGTGCCCTCAGCACCTTATTCTCTTGTCTGGTGACCTGGAAATATCCATCAGCTTTAATCATCCAGAGGAGGTTGGAAGTGTTTGCTAAGTTCAACTCAAGCCACCAACCAGAGCATTCCTGACCACAGCATAGGGATATCCTGCTCTCCCCCACAGCCACACAGGTCCCATGGGGCTGTAAATCACTCTTGCCCTCTGCAGTCACTGCCACTTAGGAGTGCTCAGGACACCACCAAGAGCTAAATCTGGAGCACAGAAATAGGGAACAGCAGGGTTTACAGGTCAGGGATGGGGCTGAGCTGTGCACAGCAGACATCAAAGCAGCACAGCTTAAAGATAGTCAGTCAGAAATCCTTTCCAGAACCATTTATTCATGGGCACAGGGTTCTTTAGGAAGGAGCTGGTGCAGACTAGAGGTAGCTGCCAAGGAACATTTAACACTTTGCAGAAAGCTGAAACTCAGCTGCACCATGGGATAGCAAGGAGAAACCAGGTCTGCTCTACTCATTCTCTCACCACCCTCACTGCCTGCAGCAGGATTGCTCTGGAAGCAATGAGAACTCCTCTCTCCAGCTTGGGGAACCTTAGGGAACCTACTTGAGAAACAAGGATTTGATCCAGTTTCACAGGGATGACAGGATGTGGAGGTGTAAGACTGGCAGGGATCAGAGCAGGGATGCACTGAGCCAAGCAGAAGCAGCTCAGTCTCTCAGCAGCACAGCCCCACAATGGGGATGCATTTCCTGGAATTTTCATCTTTAAAGGAGGGATTGATCCAGACAGAGAACACAAAGCCAGCAGGACATGGAATCTGTAAAAGAAATGGAGTCAGGCTGCTTCCTGGCCCCATTACTCGATTTGTCACCCTTGTAAATAATGGTTAATGCATCTCCCAGTGGGCCTGACCCTCCCTTCTGCTGAGGACCAGCTGTGCTGTTTATCAATGCACATTTAGCTATTTCAATTTTCAAAATATGATCGAATCAGCGGTGCTTAAAATGTACTTGTTAATGGCACCAGTTTGCGATTTCATTTTACTTTAATATAAACCATCTGCTCCGAGCAGACAGCAGCTGCAGCTCTGCTGCCCTCATGGCTCCACACAGGAGGGTGGTTCTGAGCTGCCACAGAGGATGCTGTGAGGTTTGGGCTCCACCTGGCCACAGGGTTACCTTGTCCTCAGGTCTGACTGCTGTGACCCAAGAGCTCTGCAGGGAGCTCAAGGTTCTGTTTTCTCTCCAGCAGGAAGAGCAGAGGCAGTGCCTGGGGTGGTGACCAGGGGACTCAGCTCTGAAACTGCCTTGGCCTCACTGCTGAGATGGGGGAGAGGAGGGCAGGCTGCTGAGGGCACTGTCTGCTTGCTGATGGCTGTTCAGACACATGGCAGCCCAGGACAAGGTGCACTGTCCCTTCACAGAGGAGGGATTGTCCCTTCACGTGTCCCAACACCCTCCCCAAATGATAAAAACAGCTCCCTGCAGGTGGTGCCACCCAACAGCTCTAGTTTGGATCCCAAAATGACACCCATGAGAGCTGCTGCAGAATTCACTGCTGGTCTGGCAAAGGGATCCAGACAATGCTGTTCCCCAGCTGTCCAGCAGCTCACTGCTGCTCTTGAAGGCTCAAGTATCGAGGCACAGGCTTGGTGTGGGAGTTGGACATCACCTCAGGAGTCATTGTTGCACTGCTGATCCTGGACAAGGAGAGGGGAAGGACACAGGGAAGGGTTTTTGAAAGGATCAGATGGCCTTCCCAAATTCTCCCCCTTTTAGCTTCGTGGTTCCAGAAAGCTCTGTTTGTTAAAAATAAATTAAAAGAACAAGAAAAGAAAAAAAGAAAGCAGAAAGAAACTGAGAGAAGGAGACCTCCTCCTCTCCTACTCATGGGCTGAGGTATTCCCTGGGCAGCCCTCACTGTCCATCATCCATCCATCACTACCCAAAATAAATACAAGTTTAGAGCAAAACTCATTAGAAAATAAAGTGCATCTGGAGTTGAAAAACTTCTGGAAAAATGGGATATTTTTTTCCTCTTCTTTTTCTTACAAAAAATATTCTTTAAAAAGAAAAGAAAAAAAGGGAGCAAGAGGACAGAGCATGTGGCTCTTGGCCTGGGCTCTACACAGCTGTCCCGTTGGGGAGGGGGATTTTAAATCCACTCTTGAGCAGGGCCAGGCAGATGCAGAGACCCAGCAGGGCAGCCAGGAGCACCCCCAGCCCAGCCTTGAGGCAGGAAGTCCTGCTGCGGGTGAAGGTGCCAGGAGCCATGATGCTGAGCAGGGCTGTGCTCACAGTCAGTGTGTACACGATGGACACGCCCGTGTTGAGAGCCACGATCTTCCCAAACTTGGCAAAGGGGGCGATGATGCAGAAGAACAGGGGGATGGTGGCAATCACAGTGGTGACAGCGCTGGAGACGATTGCCACTCCCACGTGCCGCACTGCTTCCATTGTCCTCCACTGCCTGCACGCCGTGGGGTCCTGGGAAGGGACAGCAGGGTTAGCACAACAATCCTACACTGGTACACAATCCTACACTGCTGTTTCAGGCTTTGAGAGGGTGGCTTAGCTCACAGAATCCCAGTTCAGGATGAAGAGGCTGCCTGAGTGCCACTCTGAGCACACTGAGCAAAGAGCCACAGGGTTAAAACCCAGCAGAGGGTGCTGGATTTTCCTCCTTCCCACCACATCAGACTCATTGCAGGCCTACACAACACAAGCACTGCATGCAGACACTACAGCTGGCATCAGAGATCCCAGGCTAATGTGGTCTCCATCTTCCCAAAGAGACAAAAGATGTTAACAACACTGGAGACGAGCTGGAAGTCCAGCAAAGCAATTTTCAGAGGTTACAGAATTAGTATGGAGCTGTTCCAGCACAGACTGTCTTCACTTGGACATGAAAAGGGCTTTGGACACAGCTGTGGCCAGCAAGAAAGGGACAACCATGCAGTTGGGACTCTCAGCTGGGTTTACTGTACTCAGCTCACAGTCTGGACAAGCAGCAAATCCCCCAGGGATGCTCTGAGGGTGACAGGACACATTGTCCCTTGCCCATGGTGGGTTCTCATCACAGCTGAGGGGCAGGGAGGGCACAAGAGGAATGATAGCAAGGCTGCAGGAAGAACAGAGCTCACCTCTGCCTGCTGGAGTGGCAGGTTCTCCCCTGCCAGCAGGTAACCTTCCACCAAGTGCACACAGTAATCAACAGAGGAGCCAACGAGGATGGAGAGGGAAATTGCTTCCACAGCTCCCATTTCCCAGCCTGACCAGTACATGATGGTCACCACGAGGCAGACAACCCCTGTGTGAGGAAGGTGGAGTTAGGAAAATGTAAAGGACTCTGGGACTGCTGCCCAGACCTACTGATACAGGTCAGTCCCTGCGGAATTTGGGATCACACCTGCAGGTCTGTGTGCCAGCCAGCCTGAATGCTGAACTCACTCACCCTGCCACAGAGACAAACACTTCCCTCACCACAGGAACCATTCCTTAAGGTGATCAGACCTGCTGGGGCCAGTGGAACACCCAGTTAAATATCAGGCAAACTGACAGACTGATGCCAATCTAGACTAACTCTTGCTAAATTCAAGCCCAGACAGGTGTCCCTGTGAGCACAACAAGCACCTCAGGGAAGTGAGGCTGTTGTTTTGCCTGCTGGATTTACACACAGGCTGAGCAAACTTTTTGAAGGCAGGAGTGCTGTTTGTTTGTGAGTCATGTGTGGGAGACTAAGTGGTTTCAAAATGATAGATCTCATTTTTAAACTGAGTTTAGCAACACGCTTAGACCACAATATCCTCAAATCACCAGCCAGGGAGAGGAAACTATTTACAAATTTGCTTCAAATACTAACAAAACTGCTAAAATACTTAGCTTTTAACATCTCCCACTGCTTGGAAACAGCAGCCATGCTGCAGGTTCTTGGAAAGTAGTGCAATTGTTATTCAGAGCATGTGGGACTTAATCACATTATTATACATAACAGGTAGGGATGGCATTTGTGTAGCTAAAACCCTTATTTAAACAAATAAGAAGGGATTTTGTAGATAAAACACACTGGGAATTAGACACACAAATCTACTTTCCCAATGAGGTTCCTGTGCATTTGTTGAGTGTTTCTTCTGTTCATTTAGCCAGTCTGCTCTCCTGGAAAGCCAAAAAGGTTTACACAGAATATGAGCCATTCAGTTCAAACCACCAGAGACTCAGCAGTGCCACAACCCACCAATTTCAGGAAAAGTGAAAGGCTGACACGTTGGAATTAGCGTTTTTACCTAAGATGCTGAGCAGCACTGGCAGCAGGAGGAGGATGTGTGTGGTGAACACTGCCACAGCAGCCACACAGATGACCAGAGAGAGGACAAGACCATACAGGGCACTCTGCACTCCTGGAAGAAAACAGCCAGATGATTTGAGTCCTGGAAGGTGACAGCTGGGATGAGAAAGGTACTGTGCTCCTGCTGGCAACAAGGCAGGCATGGAGTCACACTGGGGGAGATGGGAAGGGGAAGAGGAGAGTGGAAAGAAGGTGATTGTCGCTGTTGAGCCGCTAGCAGAGTAAGAAAACCCGGGTTCAAAAGATGGCATCCAGAAGAGCTTTTATTATTTAATTCCATCTTATATAGACTTTTCAGAGGTCACTCAGATTGGTCAGTCAGAAACCTCCCCCTAGGCCTGATTGGCCAGGCCTGAACTGTCCAACTCTCGAGACATTGTTTTAATAACATCCAAACTTTATCTGTGTTTATAAAACACAGGAAAAATTCTTATGGGAAAGACCTGTGCTAGCCACAGCTGATCAGTTTCTTGAATCCCACATCAGCAGGGCTGAGTCCCTCATCTCTGCCCTTGGGCTTTGCCTAGATTTTGACAATACACATTGCTTAGGGCAGGAACAGGCTTTAGGAGTTTGCACAGCAGTGGCAAGGGACAGCAGGTATAACCCATGGCCACCATATGGGATGGAGTGTGCTGTGGAGATATATCAGAGAGCATGGGTTCCCCAGGGAGAGAAACACAGCAGCCACTCACCTATAATCTCCATGAAAATCTGCTTCCAGTGCTCACAGGTCTGGAAACCATGGCGGAGAGCAGAGCCTTCTGGGAAGAGCTGGAGCTGCTGCTGCAGGAATGTCTCCCATTTCAGATAGTCAGCGTAAGTCTGGAAGGATGATTTCCCCTTGTAGGTTGTCTGTAAGGAGATGAACACATCCCTTGTGTCCTGCTCTTTGGGCAGGGTGGGCATGGCTAGGGAAAGGGCACAGCAAGCTAACCAGGCAGAACTGGCAGTGGCATTTGGGCAAATCTGCCACCAGCTTTTTGCCTGAGCTAATTGTGGCATAAAGAGCCACATCTAACAATTTGTGAGTGCAGGCATGTCTTCAACAAACACTAAATTATGGCTGCAAGTGAAAGTGGCCAGTGCTGAAAGAGCAGAGCTAAACCCCCAGAAGTCACAAGACAAAACTGTCACCAGAATGACAATGTCACCAGGTGATGCTCACCGATTCAAATGCCATGGAGATCCACTGCACCTTCCCATCCTTCACCCCCACTGCCCCGTGAGAGAGCTGTCCAGGCAGCAGGTTGGGCTCAGGGATGTTCTTGCACTCAGGGTGCAACATCTGTAGAAAGGAGGAGATGCTGTAACCTGGAGAGAAAGAAAGAAAGAAAGAGCAAGGGATGGAGCACAGAACAGGGAAAGGAAACACCTTGAGCAAGGGGATGAAAAACCCCAACCAGCAACCCAAAATGAGAGCCCCAAGAGAACAGCAGGCCCCATTTGACAGCAGCTGCTTCCCCTTGCCACTCTGGTTTTGCCAAAGCCCTTGAGGTCTCAGCTGCTTCAAAGGACACTCTGTGCCACCAGCATGGGACAGGACACTGCCACTGCTGTTTGTCCCCAGCTGTCAGGAAGCAGCACAAAGAGCAAGTGCTGACAGCTGTCTGCCTGGACTGGCAGGATTTGCTCCAGGCATGAAACTGGCTTTTGGATTGAAACCAAAATATACACCCTAGGCTCAGCTCCACAGCCCTGTGACCTCTGAAGTTGGGAGAGATGGTCACTGGGCAGGTGTGCAAAGCCACAGAGACAGTGAGGAGCCTCACTGCAATGAGATCAGCTGTGATTTCATCATTATTCAGGAGCTACTAAGGGGATATTTACTGAATCAAAAGATTGTATCTCAAGAAATTCCCAGGACTGGAAAGAACAAACTTAATTGTTATCTTCCTGGATTAAATCCCAAAGAATACACCCAGTGTCTTTGGCATTAAATAGACCATCTTTTTTTCTTTCTGTCCCAAAAAGCACAACCAATGACACATCCTAGAAGGGTCAAGCTACCTTGGGAAGAACAGGAGACAGCAGGAAGCAGTCACCCTATCAGTTTGCTGTTGAAGAGCCCAGCCCAAGCACAGGCAGAGCTGCAGAGGAGTTAACTCAACCTACCAGAGGGCAAACACTGAGCCCCTCCAGGCTTCACCAGCTCAGAGTTGCTGGCAATGGCTTTGCAGAGGCGGCACAGGTTGCCAATCTCTTTGAAGAGGTCAAAGCTGTCATCGTAGATAACGCTGCCCTTTCACAAGGAGACACAATGACAAGAGCACCACACGTGAGGCACAAACACAACAAAAGGCAACTCCAGCTTCCTGCCCACCCCACTGCCTGCTCTTGTCACTGCCCCTTCAGAGGAAACAGGCAAGAGCTGATTCTGCACAGTACCCCCAAATCAAAGGGCAGGGAGAAACCAGAAAGCCAAGCTAAGCATAATTTTTCTAGAAGACTGCCATGTGTCAAGGTATCAGATCTCAGAGATTAGCTGCTTCTGGAAAAGTCACATTTAGTAACCTTTCCCTGGAGTAACTGGTTTTTATTTTTTCCTGTTAATACATCATAACAAGATATATATTACAGAAAAAGATCAGTTTCCTCAGTCTGAAATTCATAGTGAGATTTTGTACCGAGCTCAAGATGTGTTTGTTTCCAAAATCCTCAAGAAAGCCAGATTTAGACTCAAAATTAGAAGGTTATATATTGCACTCAGAGGGATTTTCTGACAATTCTGAAGTATTTTTCTCAGCAAGGACTTCCTGATCTCCATGATTTTGTCAATTTGCTACAACAGAGCTGTACTGGCTGATCACAATGCCACCACCTCTGCCCTCCCATCTGTCCAGACTGCTGTGGGCATTAACTAATTAACTAACACCCTCCAGAGAGCCCATCCCTCACTCCCATCATGCCAGGCCATGTGTACCATGTCTCCAATGACGTGGTTGTCTGGGCGCCTCGTGCGATTAACCCCTCGGATCCCAAACACCACAAACACCATGGCTCCAGTGTCCACCAGTGGCCTCACAGCTGGCTTCCCACAGCCTGTGTTCATGCAGGGGTTGAATCCAGAGGTGGCTGACAGCTTTGCTTTGGGTGCTGCTGTCAAATAAAAGGTTGAATAAATAAATAAAACAGAAGAATAAAGGTTGGTTGCATTAGATGGCAATAAAAGTGTGACTGTCTGGATCTTGGTGTGTTTGAAAAGGGTTTCATCAGCTTACCTTTCTCACTGGGAACATAGAGGATGCCTTTGGTGGGTCCATCTGGGCTGGAGCTGAGCAGACAGCCTGGAGGTGCCACACACACTCGGCCATGGTAAGGAGGTTTGTGTGACTGGGCAAAATACAGTTTCCTGTGCAGCAAAGAAAATCGGTTATGGGGGATTCACAGGTAGAGAAGATGATGCATGCAAAGTGTTACACAAAACAGACATTCTCAGGGACAGAAGGGAAAGGTGAACATCTCCAGGCCTGTATCTCTAGCCAGTCCATATTCTGTGCTGCCTGTTCAGCCCAAGAGTTCAGGTGGGTAAGGGCAAGAATCAGATCAGCAACATCTTTCTGCCACCCAAAGAAGCCCCCAGTCACAGTCCTGAACCTCTCAAGCCTTTGGCACATTAATGATGCTATGGGCCTGCAAAGTGACTGCAGAGATGGGGCATTTGTCCAGCAAAGCAGATTCTAGGGCCATGGATGTCACTGATTGAGGGCAGGGCTAGCACTGGCCATTTGGCATCTCACATCTGCCTGGTCCTGAGTGGGTTTGGAAAGTTACCGTGTTCGCTGCTGCTCCTTGGAGGCCACGTAGAAACTGAAGTCAAACTTCCAGCCCTTCTTGGTGTCACAGGACAAGGTGGTCATCATCCACTTCCTGGGGCTCGTCTGCTTAAGCAGCCCTACTGTGGACACACAAGCTGTCAGCTTCCTGGTGAAGTTACCGAAAGGCACTCTATACACCTGAGCAATGGATTAATGAAAACAGATACTTAACTCCACGGGGTTGCAGCCTGTTGCACATCAGCATCACACTCTCCCCTCCTCCCTGAGCACTGGCACAGCCACACAGAATGAGCAGCACAGGTACAGCCCCAGCCAGCCCCCCAGCCTGCCCCTTTCCAGCAATGGCCAGTGTGGGATGGGCACCTCAGCACCCCTGCTCCCAGTGACCCATCTGAGTATTTGAGTTGTCATCACCTTAAGCCTGACACTGATACCCTGTAAATAAATGTCCAGATGTGGTAATCCTTTATACTTTAACTCCTTCTAGGCTGTGGGCTTAGCTCCCTCCTAGGAAAGCATCCATGGTAAATACATTCCATTCGATTTTGTTTGTATGGAGCTTTGGCAAGCCACAGATTTTCTCTGGAGTCCAATTTTTCCCATCAAGGAGATGGATGCAAGACCCTGTCACCACTTCAGATCTGCTCTTCCTTCAGGGAAAAGGTGTCTTTTATCCATTGCACAAATTTCAGAATGTAATTTAATTCCCATCCTCCTCATTTATCTGTGAGTTGGGAATAACATTTGCCTACTTCACAGTGATCATGTGAGGCTCTTCATTCATTAATGTGTAAAAGCTTTGAGATCCTTAGGATGAAAACTGCTTTGTGAGATGCTGTTAATAATAAATTACAGCTCTGCTCCCATCACTGACAGTCACCTCACAACAGCAACAGGTAAGTCTTGTGGCACTCCAAGGTATCATCTTGCCAAGCACAATGCCTTCTGTGTTAACCACCCTACTGCAGTGCCCTGAAAATGTCACCCAGAGCTACACAGGACCCCGTGGAGAGACAGGAGGAGGCTCTTGTGCTCACCTGCTGAGTGCTGCACTCTTGACAGAGGGATCCAGCCTCCTGGACTGACTCACCTGGAATGAAGGCACCTCCCCGTCCCCCGGTGACACCATCTGCCAGGGCGCAGGGACACTGGCATTGAGTGAGAATCTGTAGATGGCTGGTCTTCCCTTGCTCCTGGACTTGGAGATGTACACAGTCCCCTGGAGATCTGAAGAAAACAGAGGGCATGAGGTTTGGTGGCACTTCTCAGTCAGCAAATCCTACAGACATGGGCAGAGCAAAGCAGGGTTCTTGTGGTCTGCTGTGTGCTCTGGGATGGCAGGCAAAGCCTCCACCTGGCAGCACAGCACACCTTTCAAAGGCTGCCACAAATACATCCTGAGCTGCAGTAATTCCTGATGGCTTATTGATTCATGTCACCTTGGGATCTGGCCCAATAACTCTGTTATCCTCCAAATCCCCCACAAAACAGGCTGAATTTACTCTCCTTGTGACCTGCCAATGAGATTGTGAACAGGACTGGGATGTAAAAGCTCAGAGTTCCTAGTCCTGCACTCAGATCAGAGGGATATGGCACTAGACTGTACTGCCACCTGGGTTATAGGATCATGTCCTAAAGAGCAGTAGGCATTCAGGGAAAGGGGGATTCTAGAGATACCCCACACATCCAGCACCAGGCTCAGTGGGCTAGGCTGTGAAGAGAATTATTCCCCACCAGCTATTCAGACAGGATGTGGTTTAGTTTCTGCCCCAGTGGATCCTTGGGCCCTGGTGTGACAGAGTCATCATGCCCCACTCACCTTGCTGCCCTGCATCACTCATGCTGCCTTTGCTTCCCCAAGGTGACCCCGAGCCCCTCTTCTTCTTCTCCAAGGAAGTTCGGATGTTGTTCTGCAGACTGTGGGGCTTTTCCTGAAACAAACCTGTCCCACAAGGTTAGTCAGGGAGGAAAGAGTGGATGGCATGAGAAAAGACCTACCAGCCCTGTGCACACCAGATTGCTGCTGAGCACCAAACCCTGGGCAGGCAACACAATGCCACAGACCCTGGGCTGGGCTCTGACATGAGAGCAACACTTTGAGTAAAAGCAGTCAGTTTTCATGGTCTGTGAAGTGATTGCTCCAGCAGAAATACTCAGGCAGTTCCTGGCTAAAGCAGGAAATACTTTTCTAAAAACTCCACTCCTACAGGCAACTCAACCATCCCCACTCCCAGTGTATGCCTCCCTTCCACAGGGTCCATCCAATGTCCAGTGAGATATTTGAATATTATAGGTGTCTGCCTCACATTTCAGCTCCTCTAGTCCATGGCTGAGCTGCACCCACTGTGGTTTGGGGAGCAGTGTTCTCACCTGAGCAGGTGACACAGGAGATGCCCTCAGCACTCAGGTTGTATTTCAGGTCCAGCAGCACCTGGATGTTCGTGTCTGGCCGGAACAAGACTGGAGCTCGGCTGGCTGGGTGGAGGCGACTGGCAAAGAATATGGACAGGAGCAAAACAAGGAGAAAGAGCCCTGCAAGGAGAAACCTGGGTGAGTGTGGGACCCTAGATGCACTTCAGGCATGCTCAGAGAGCAAGCATGTGGTAGAAAGATGGTATTTTCAGTTGGTAAAAAGCCAGCACACTGGCAGCTGGACCTTCTTGTAATAAGCCCCATGCCTGGGAAAAACTCCATCAGGATTTGCCACTTTAGATCTGAGTGAAAAGAGAGGGATGGAAAAGTCCCTTAGGGACTGACTGTTCTGGGAGCACTCTTCTGCTGTGTTAGAAGACACTTACCATGTCCCTCTTCCCACCTCTTGTCACTAATAATCAAGGCTTGGCGACAGATTGAAATGTCAAACCCTCTGAAATCCATGTAGATGGAATACCTGCCTCTTTCCTTACCCACAATCACCCATCTGCTCTTCACTGCAGACCACAGCACCCAGTGTTCCAGCAGCTCCTGCAGGTGAGTTATGAAGTGACCTCGGTTGCTCTTCTCTGCAGAGAGCTGCAGATTTTCTGGTATCACAGACACCAAGGGGACATCCCCTATTTCCAGGGAAACTAGAACAGAGAGAAATCAAAAGCAGCCTCAGTGTTATGAGTGTCTCTCAGAGCTGTCTGCCCTCCTTTATCAAATCTTCTGCAAGGTGCTGTACAACTCACTCAAGCTGAAGAGATGGAGTCAGAGCCAGGCAGAGGCAGTGACTCAGAGGATGTTACAAGAAGCCTCCTTGTCAAGTCACTGCCATGAAACAGCTACACTTGTAAAGCCATAGCTCAGTCAAAAATCTGTGCTTCAGGCTATTCCTTCCTCCACCAAATCCCACAAACACTCTCCATATGGTCACAGGGACACTGCATGCTCCTTGGGCCAAGCAGAACTTGTCCCTGTCCCACTAAATACATCTTACTGCTAATCACACACAGCTGATCTGTTCCTGACTGCAGCCTGGCTCTTCCTGATCCTCTTCTCTCCAGCTCAGGGATGCCAAGGGAACTGCAGCAGTGAGATCAAGCATGCCCAGCACACTGTACAGCCAACCTACAAACCATGCTTGGTCACCAGCTGGAACAAGCTGCTTTGCTTCTTCACAGTTCCCTGACACCCAAGGGCCCTGGGGGGAAACATCCTGCTGTTTGCAGGCAAGGGAGGGATTATTTCCACACATTATCACTGTGTCTGGCTGTGGCATACTAAGAATTCTTGCAGCACAGAGCCAGAGCTTCTCTGCCTGCCTGTCAAAGGCATCTCAGAGCCCACTCTGCAGCAAGGAAAGGGCTCTGCATGCCATGGAAATGATCCAGTTACCTCCAGTTCCAGTTTTTCTAGGCCTGGAAGATGCTCACTGCCCAGACCACTGCTGTTGGGGGTCTTAAAAGAAGAGATTCCAGCAAGTTTTAAAAGCCAAGTACAAGAGAGCATGACTCTGTAAGCACCTTTTTCTTGGGATCAGGGCTGGAAGGATTATCTCCTAATCCTAATAATAGATAGGGAATTTCTGGGCTTTTTATCTAGATTGCTTATGTGATCTCAGGCAAGTCACTGCCCTCTTCACGCCATGATGGAGGAGCTGCTCTAGGGGGGTGATGCTGGAGAAAAACAGTGTTCTTTCTCCTGCTTCCCAAATGCAGGAATTCCCAAATGCTCCCAATGGCAGGGAAGAGTGGAAAACTTTACTCCAAGGTGAGCTGTCCTGGTGTTATGAATTACATGTTTCCTGGCTACATCCATCTCACAATCAGTATTCCAGACAGAAAGCAGACCATGGTAGACCCAAGAGAATTAGCAAAGTAGTTAGAAAGCATGTATTGACACCCACTGAAGATCTCAAAGCAACTTAGAAGGAATACTGAGTTCTGTCTCCTACAACTTCCCATGACAGCACCACCTCCAGCTCACAATTTGGGAACTGAGGCAAGGAGCAGGGAGAACTGCAGGATAAAGAGGGCAGTGTGATCCCCTGCAGGCACCACACAGCACACACATACCAGGCTCCTCCTCCACGCTGAGCAGTGGGATGTCATCATCGAGGTAGGGAAGGGTCTCTCTGCCTGCTCTGGAGGTGACCTCTTGGGAAATGAAGAGATCTTCAGCCAGGTGCAAGGCACTCTTCCTGGTGCACTTCTGACTACAGCTGGATGGGAACAGGAAAGGAGACAAAGGCAAGAGTTTTAAGCCACAAACCCTGTGAAGAGTCACCAGTGGGCTCCTTCAGTGGCAAGGAGAGCAGCAACAACCTGCTGAAATTACTTGGAAAGACAGCAGGCAGGGCCAGGAGCAAATTCTATTGCTAAGGGCTGAGAGGGAAGGAGCTAGGCTGGACACACAGGGTAGGGCTGAGCCATGGACACTGGGTGCTGAGTGATGGGAATTTCAGCAGTTCATGTCCCTGCTAGTGAATAAAAACAGGCCAGGTCATCTGCAGTGTTAAAGAGCAGGGGGAGAGGAAATGTGCTGACTTTCAAACACAAATCTCTACATCCTGCTTGTGCTCACAGGCAGGAGCAATGGTGATCTGCCTGCCTTGCAGGGTTTGTGTCTCCACAGCTTGAAGGTTTAGCTGTGCATTAAGTGCTCTGAGGACACAAATGGTCCAATATTCCACAGGATTTAACCAAGAGGATTGACTGACTTTGCAGAGTCTGGCTCATGGAAAGCACCTGTGCACACAGCAGAGAGAATGAGACTGCAACTTGACCTTTCCATTTTGCTCCAATTTGGAATGGCAGAACTTACATTTCCCTGCTGTCAGAGCCAAAGCCAAGCTGCCTGAGGGGAATGAGGATAAACTGAGATGATGGGGAAAGAATTTGCACACCTCCTTGACTGCAAATCCCACACCTTCCCACCCACAGGCTGCAGGGCTCACCTGGCTTGGCAGGAGCTCTCCAGTGGGGACACATAAAGGGTCCATATTCCCAGAGCAGCTGGCATGGTGAAGAGCACAGCTACCCAGCAGCAGGACACAATCAGGGACATGAAGAGTCCAAAGTCATGCACAGCTGGGATCTACATGAAGAGAGAGAACACAGGGTTGGTATCAACTGCAGCAGGATTGCTGGAGAGACAGGAGGCAAGGAAGAGATGTCTTGAGGAACCTGAGTAAATTGAAGGTTTAGCTGAGCATTGAGTGCTCTGAGGACACAAATGGTCCAATATTCCATAGGATTTAACCAAGAGGATTGACTGACATTGCAGGGTCTGGCTCATGGAAGGCACCTGTGCACACACATACAATTGCATACAATTGAGGTCAATTCACACTCTGACCTCAGCCATGATAGCAAAGCCTGCAGGTAAAGCACTGAGACAGCCTGGTGGCCACTGGATCCTGTTAGATCAGTGGCACAGAAGCATTTCCTTGGCTGCTAACCCTCTACCTTACAGACAGCCCTGTGAGAAGCAGGTCTGGCAGCCCACTGTGCTGAAGGAGAGGACAGATGGGTTCAGCAGGTTCCTGAGCTATCAGCCCCTCTGGCAGAAATGGAAACCCCAATCCCCAAGGCTCAGGGTACCTGAGAGAAGATGTTGGCAGCATAGGCTGCAGCAGTGGTCAGGGAGGTGAAGAAGGTGGCTTTCCCTGCTGTCTGGATGGTGTGGATCATTCGCAGCCGCAGGTCCTTCAGGTGGGTGGCTTGGCGGTAGGTGTTGATGAAAACAAACACATCATCAACCCCTGGAAAACACAGCAGAGATGTTGATATTCTGCTCAAAGAAAAAAATCTCATTTCCCCCTTGGCATTTGACCTGAAAATATTACACTTACAGGTCTATAGGTAAAACTTATAAGTCCCCTCAAAAGGGCCTGAAAATTCAATCTGCATTTCCCACCATCACCTTCTCTGCTGCAGGCAGGAGGCAGGGCAAGGCAGCAAAGGCAGGCTTTGAATAAAGACATGCTTACCAATGCCCACGATGACAAAGGCAGCCACACCATTGAGGATACCCAGATATTGGATCCCAAACACGACATGGTACAGGAACAGAGCCACCAGGCAGCTTAGCCCAATGCTGGCAATGCCAAAGAAGGACAGGAACACTACAGCAGAAAAGAAACACAGAAAAAATAGTATTTCTGGGCACCCCCAGGAGAACAGACACCTCCCACCCGCCCTGTTGGGATCCTGGTTCCCATGAGTGTGTTGGTGACAGAGAACAGCTCAGGGCTGTGTGAGTACTGCTTGCAGACTCCTTCCCATGAGGCTCATGCAGCAGCTTTATGCCAGCAGTAGCAGGATGGGAATTTGCATCTTATTCCTGATCTCCTGTGAGTCTTTCCCTCACCCTGCCCACCCTGCCAAATCTCTGCTCTGGAGAATCAGACTGGCTTGCCCTTGTGCATGCTGCCAGGGCATCAGAACCTGTCCCACAGCTTGCACAGACTCAGAGAGACATCTGGATTTGTGTTAGAGCAGGGCAGCAGTGACTCCAGCCTACCTGAGCAGGAGGTGAGGATGTAGACCAAGACAGCTATGCAGCTGCTGCTGATGAAGGCCAGCAACATGTCGTTGTTGAAAGTCCTCCTCACTTCATAGTCAAACAAATCTGTCCCTCCGTACAGCACCTGGACTTTGCTAGGGTGAGAAGGGATGAAAGAAGAGGAATAGTTGAGTGCAAAAGGAGCAGAGCCAGGTGGTTTAAAGCACAGTGTCTCCTCCAGAGCCAGAGGAGGTCACTGCTCTAATAACCTGGCAGTTCTCTGTAGAAACAGCTCAGAATAGTGAGAGCAGGTTGAACAAAGTTGCTGCTGGAGGTGAAATTCACACAGGGAAGGAGAAAAGTAAAGAGCAGGTCTAATATTTTTAAAATTCCTCCAGTGCATGGTGGGTCTTAGGCACTGACAGACAGTTCCTGAAGCCTTCAAAGCCAATTCCATCTGGAATCCTAATCATTACTTATTATATTAGCACAGCAGATGCAGGCAGAGTGAGCTTATCAGGAACCATATGATTTACCAGCTTCTGCTTCTGGAAGCAGCTCTGAGTGGAAGTAATCCAACGTAATTTAACCAGGACTACAATAATGCTGCACCATAGGAGGCTATCCGGGATCTGAGTTTGGAACTGAGCCTTGGCCCCAGTTCCCTTCTGGCTTATCAAAATCACAACCTGCTCTGCCAGCCCATTGCTCAGAATGCTTCGTGGCTGCCTGCATTCCAACCTGCTTCTGAAGATCAGCACTCCTTCATTCTGGGAGCTCTTGAGACTCAGGGCAGTAGGAACCTGCTAGAGAGTCTAGGAAGGTACAGAGACTAGGACTACTGCCTTCTGTCAGCTGCCTGGGCACTGGGATGCTCTTTTGGCCCTTTTAGCTCTATTTTATCACCTCTCTCTCACAAGCACTGAGCAAAGCTCTGTTCAACTACATCATACAGAGCTGGTGGTGAAAAAAGATTGCACTTCCTGAAACTTATCCTGCCCTGAAACTCTCCTCCCCACCTCTCTGTACAAAAAAGCAAAAGCAGAATTGGATCCACGGGTTGAGTGGCCTTGAGTAAAGATGGTTTCATCCCCTGCATCAGACCAGTGGTGGTCAAATTCAGAGCAGGAAAGCAGCTCTGCTTGAGCCAGTGGAACTGGATTTGTGAGATGGAATCAAACAGAGCCAGTGCCAGACAAGGGCTCAGTGGAAAGGCAGGCATGAGAT
Source organism: Lichenostomus cassidix (assembly GCF_008360975.1). NCBI lineage: Eukaryota > Metazoa > Chordata > Aves > Passeriformes > Meliphagidae > Lichenostomus > Lichenostomus cassidix. The sequence continues at coordinate 5,014,815 of NC_139501.1, forward strand.
TCAAACTTTGCCCCCATTCATTGTCTCTCTTGGTGTCTCTGGCATATTGCTGCAGCAGGAAATGACATTAAAGGGGAATTTTCTGGCTTTTCTGCCATATGCTCCCCACCCTCCTTCACAGCTCCATGCCTGAGCCCAGTTTCAATGGAGATGCTTTTTCTCCTTCACCTGGAGCATTATGCCATGACCACCATTCAAGACTGACCAGTAGTCCAAGCTGGCATGCCAGACTTTCTGTGCCTGGTGCCTTCCTGGTGATGCCAAATGGAACATATATATCTGAGTGGAACAGGCACACCTGCCCTGCTGTGAACCTTAAGGCAGAGCTTTTGCACCCTGAAGGTCCATTCCACACTCTGCCCTTCCCTGTTCTTATGCTCTCCCATCCTCACCTGGTGGACTGCTTGGCCAGCATGGCCACATAGGTGATGACAAAGTTCTGGAACTTTCTGCGCTGCTCCTCCCAGCGATCCTCCACCGAGTAGTAGTTGGGCAGAGGTGCCCCAAAGAGGATCTCACTCCGCAGCAGGGAGCTCTTCATGTTCTCTGCAGACAAACCCTCATCCACATACCAGTAGAATTCGGGGTGGGTCATGGCCAGCTCCAGGGACCCTGCAGGAGAAAGCAGAGCCACTTTTGTTAGGCACTTGTTGGATTGTCTTGGCAAGGCACAGGTTCTAATCTGCCAAAGGGAAATGGGGAGTCTTCCTGTCCTTCATCAGAGCGATGCTGACTGCTGCTGCCTTCCAGAGAGCAAGGAGGGTCAGGGAAATGTGCATTGCAAAGTCTCACATCCTGCTTCTGCCCTGTGACTGCTTGTCAACATGCAGTTCCACACCAGGGACACATCTGCCACCTGACTGACCTGAACCACTGCACCCCCAGCCAACAGCATCCCAACCAATACTCCCACTGTTGGATGCTCTTCCTTCTCCTGGGACAATATTTTCTCCATTACACTTGGAAGACAAGAACTAAACTATGCCTATGGAAGAGGAGTCCTGGCTCTGCTGTGACCTGGTACCTCTGCCATCTGATGGTGTGAGGGAGGTAGAGATAGAGGCACTCAGCGTTTCTGACTGGACACTGCCTTTCTAGTCCCAAAACCCAGTTCCCTAAATTTGTACCAGAAAGACCAGAAACTATGCTCTTTCCTGTCTTGGTAGCAGAACTGTTACTGGAACAGAGAGAGTTAATTCTTTACTTGCTCCCCGCATGGCTCCTGGACTGCTCTCCTCTCTGCTCTCCTCTCTGCAGCCTGGCTCAGGAGACAGATGGAGAGTGCAGCCCACAGCCACATCACACCCACAGCCTCCTCATGAGTCACCTCTTTGTCACCACCCAGAGCCTCTGTTCCACTAGATGTACACAGTACAGGGCAGAGCTGGGAAGAAGAGGCAGGGCCTTTCTCCTCCTCTCCTAGGAGCCTTTCCAGCTGGTGACACACAAGCTGCCAGAGCAGCCCTCTTTAATCTGCTCTGCAGTGCAGGGAAACTCATCCCTACTGTCTGCTCAAGCCCTGACACTGCTCTAGTTAACCACAGCCACCTACAGGGGACAAGGGTCAGGAGAAGACATCTGTACCATGCAGGACACTCCCTCACTTGTCCCTGTAGGGTCTGTGTGACCTGTGACTGGAGCTGCAGGGTTGAAAAGGGACCTTGGTGCAGCAAAGACAATTCCTCAAGGCACAGCCCAGCAGCATCTTCCTCTCCATCCAAGGCAGTCACCCCTCTCAGCTGCCCATCTGAGGAAAGGCATTCCCTGACCATGCCAGCCCTTGCCCACAGCCCTGAGCTCACCTTGGATGTCAGCAAGGTCTTGTCCCATGCCATCATAGTAAATCTTCCCTCCTCTCTCCGTGGGGAAGAAGTAAGTCATGAGGGAGCTGGGAGGGGAGCAGTAAGAGTAAGAACCCAGAGGCAGGTCCTTCAAGACCTCATGGGGCTTCCAGCAGAACTCCCTGAAGCGAGGGTGATCCATGATCTTGCGCTCGACCTCGTGAATGGTGACCAGGCGCTCCGTGGTGAAGATGTTGTTGTCAGAGTCGCCCCGAGCCAGGAAAATGAGCTCAATGCGCCAGTGGGCATGGGTCTGAGTGTTGGCACTGATGTAGCTGCTGGAGTAATCCCAGCGTGGCACTCCTCTCCTGACCCTGGCAGTTTGGTTTCCTGGGCTCAGGCTGCTCTGGGGCTGCGGGGAGCTCGTCCTGCTCTGCAGGGAGCTGCGCTTGACCCCGAGGTGGGAAGCGTTGAGGTGAAGCTGCTGGAGCTGCTCAAAGATGAGCCTCTGCAGGGTTTCTGAGGTGAAGTCAGCCAGGTCCCGGCGGTTCCTCCCCCACGAGCCAAACTGGGATTTGAGGGCCAAGGCGAGGGCGTCGAAGCGCTGCGAGGACTCGTGGTTGCGGATCTCAAAGGCATTGTAGGAGATGTCGATGTCCAGGGCTGGGTAGTGGAGGAACATGACAACAGCAAGCACAGCAGGGATGGCACAGCCCAGGAAAAGTATGAAGCCAGCACAGTATGGGTTGGTAAACACCCAGCCAACAATGTTCCAGAAGCCAGAGACAGGCAGGGTGACACACAGGGGCCTCACTCTGCAGGGGCTTTTCCCACACAACACAGCACCCTCTTGCCTCTTCCGGGAGCTGAAGGCTACATCTTCATCTTCCTCCTCCAGCCAGGCGTCCTGTAACAAGGGGTCATCCTCTGTGTCCATGTCCAGCACCTGCACACAGGTAGGGAAGGAGCAGTCAGCAGGGCCAGCAGTGCTGTCACAGGCACAGCCATGAATCCAGTGACAGCAGCAGAGCTGGGAGGGAGGCACACTCCAGTTCCCTCAGGAGCAAAGCATCACTCCTTCCAAACCCCACAGATCTGCCACAGCCACTGAAAGAAGAGCCTTAATATCCCACACTCTGCCTGCCTGAGGAAGCAGAGAGGGAAAAGTTCAAGTGACAGTCCCAGAGCCCAGAGATGTGGCACAGGAGAGCTCTGCATGGCTCCAGGAGCACCAGGCATGGAGACTGTAGGGATTCACAGGATGTTGCTCACACTGCAGCAACAGGAACATTTAATTAGCTAACCTTGTCCTCACACCCAGGAATGGCTTGTGCTACCAGGTGCAAAATGCAAGAGAGCAGATCTTCCTCTCCTTAGAGCTGACAATAGATTTCCCCTAAATACAGCTATTTGCAGCAGTGTTCATCTTTCCCACAAAGCATGCATGTGTGCACCCAGAGCCAGGAGCACACACACCTGCAGACACACCTTTGCACACAGCAAACCCTCTGAGAACTCACTGTGACCCTGCTCCAGTCCCTGAAGGGATATCCACCAACAGCCTGGGAAGGGAAAGGGCTGAACAACCTGCTTTCCTTCCACTCCTGCAGGATATTGTTAACAGAATGCATCTTTTCCATTCCTACAGAACAACCAAGAAGAAAAAGCAATTACTGCTTTCATGGGATGAAGGAGGAAACCCTCCCTGATCAGCCAACACTTGGCCAGGAAAGAAAGGGATAATCCCTGGGAAGTGCTCTCTCTCTTTAGCAGGGGTTTCCCAGGTTCCCTGGGTGTCTCACAGCAGCCTCCCAAGCCAGGGATCCACAGGATTCCCCGAGAGCAAAGCCCAGACCCTGTGTCACTCCCTTCTCTGGCTCCAGGCAGCAAAGCCAGTAGTCCCTGTCACTGAATGAATGAACAAGTTCAGTTCGTTTCCTGACCTTGGGAGTTGAAAGCAATTTACACACAGGCCAGAAGCAATTTACCAGCTTTGCTCCTAACCAGTGTTTCTATTTTAACAGGTCTTATATCAGCAGGAAGATAAATCACCAGCACCTCTTAACTCCAAGTCCTCAGAAGGGCTGGGAGCTGCATGAACTCAGACCAAGAGGGAAAGCAATGGGACAAAAATGCTCCCTGGCAGAGGAGCACTGTGCAAAGCAGCAAGGGTCACAGCAGCCTCTCTGGCTCTGCTCAGCCTGAGTGATGCCAGTGGCTTTTCTTCAGTGAGCAGTGCCAGCTCCCATGGGATTCAGTCTGGTCTGGACAGCATCTCTGCATGTCTGGGCAGAGTGCTCCCCTCATCCCAGAACCTGTGGAGAACAGCCAGCCCCCTGCTCCTGCCCATGCCAAGGAGAGCAGGAATGTTCAAACTGATCTTGTTTAAAACATCCTACCCTTCCTGTCAGTGTGAGAGCAGAGACTCTCTCAGCCCCTCACCCTGGTTAGTCTCCTGCAGTGCCTCACCCACCTCAGCTAGGATTTGTGTTAGGCACATGTGAGCCTCCTGTTTTGCCGTCTCAGTGCAAAAACAGAGGTACCACTGCTGGCAGATGGCCACAGCCCCTCTCCTGCCAGCCCTCCAACCCTCAGGAGACTGAGAAATTGGGTGAAGAGAGGAGAGCTCACAAAACTCTTCTGTGTTATTGCCCCCTTCACATGCAAGAGGAAAGCAAAGCAGGGGATGAATGTCTCTTTTCAAGCCTCTGGAAAGGTCAGGAGTAATCTAGCTGGTTTTAGACTCCATTGAGATTTCTTTAATATCCAGGATGCATAATCCTGAACAGCCAGGGAGTGCCTGAAAGTTTCCCTGAGCATACATGGATCACTGTGTGAGCCTTGGCAGTGGGGCAGAGCCAGGAGCAAACAAATTATGCTGCCCAGGACAGGCACTGGACTGACTGCAGGCACTGCTCAGCTGTGTGGGAACACAGACACACGTGCTCTGGTGTTGCTGCTTGCAGAGCCTTGCTTGTGTCATGACCTTCCCAAGTCTCTGAATCTGCAAATTTATCCTCTCCTGGAAGATTCTTCCCACAGTTCTGCCTTCTCTCCCACACTCTACACTCCCAAACTCAGCCATGATCCCATCCAGGCTGACAAGGCATGCCCAAAGCACTGTGTCAGCCCCAGCTCACAGCTCACCCCACACTGCTCACCCTTGCCAGGCATCCTCAGCACACACAGGCTGGTGTGTGACCCCTGTGCATCACTCAGCTGACAGCCACTGTCACCCTTCAGCCTCTAAGGGACAGCCAGGCTACAACTCCAGCTCACACCAGTGCAAACTGGTGCTGCAGGGAATTCAGCAAACCCTGCAAACCCCACTCATCCCACCTGGGCAGGTTGGTATTTACCTGCAGTTGCCTCCCCTGACTCTTCTCCCACTGGCCTGAGCTCTCCTTCAACAGAATGGAGTTACTATGAGACCTGAACAAGTACATGTATTCTCTCTTTAGAAGGAGATGTAAAGAGCCATAATAATTTCCCATTTTATTGAGTTACTGAGAAGGAGGGAAAAGATTCTCATCCTGAAACTGAATAGCCTGCATGTCTCAAGAAAGGGAAATGAGAGAGAGAGAGATAACAATAAGGCAGCAGAAAAGGGATCACACCATCTCCTTTCTTAACCAAGAGCTGAGCTAAACCCTCAGGTCAAGGATGGCATCAGACCTCAGGCATCTCCCTCTGTGAAGGTGCAAACCCCAGTCTGTAATACAGGAGCACCTACAGTGTCTGGTGACAAACATGTGTCACACTCCAGCTGCAGACCAGCACAAATTCTGGCACTGGTGTGAGAATCTTGTCTGATTCACAGCAGTTTCTGGAGAAGCCCCTGTATATACTCACATGAGAGCTGAGTCAGGGAAGGATGAAGATTTGGTCTGGGACAGAGGCAAGGGCAGGGTGGGTGGCAGCTGGGCTGTCCCCAGCAGTGCCAGTGTCCCTCTGCATGTGGAATAAGCATGTGCCTGCATCCTTCATCCACAGCTCTGAACCTCCTTCAGGAGAGAGTTCACCACATGATTCACCTCCAAACCCAGACACGACACACTTAGCATTGCCCTTGGAACTCATCTGGCTTTGCTACCTTCCTCAGATGCTGCCTGGGTCAGGATGAAAGCTTATCCAACCCAAAATTCGGCAAACGGATTGGTGGGGGAGATAAACCCTTAAATCAGCCAGGAGGGGATTGAAATGCATTTTTTCTGCTTGAATTCTACTTGGGGGCTGAGCTTGTTTTCCCTCCATCACTTCTGATACTACCCAGGGACTTCCAGCACTGAATCATGTTCCAGTTACTTTTTCAACCCCAGGATATACACAGAGAATTTAATCCTGCAGCCTTCACTAAATCTCTCTAACTTTCACAAGCTTAGCCTGGGCCAGGCTGAAAGAGGCAGAGAACAAGAGCACTGCTTAGAGCCCTGGGTCTGTCTCTTTAGAGAAGATGCACTGATTCAGCTGGTTTGGGTAGGCATTTTGATTTCCTGGGCTTCCCTCTGCCCTTTGCAAAGCAAACAGGCTTCCTGCAGGTGGGATTCAGCTCAAACCCCAACAGCCCCACAGGGATTGTAATTCACTTGCACCTTAACCAGGAAAAACACCCATGACAGATCCTTTTCAGTGACATCTAGGATAGAAGAAAGTCATTGGCAAGTTGGAGAGAAGCAGTGACAGATCAGGAAGCTAATTACACCCGACCCGACTAATTAATGATGACTTTCAGATTAAAAAATCCTCACTAGTGTTCCATTTCAATTACCCAGTTGCTCCTTCCTACAGGAAAAAGGGAGCCTTGTGCAGCAGCAAGCTAGGAAGAAAAAAGGAAAGAAAGCACAAGACTAGAAGGGAGGGAAAGACAATTTCTGTAATGTAGGAGATTCTCATTGACAAAATAATTAAACTTCACACTGGTTTCTCCCATGAGCAGAGCTTGCAGAGCAGAGCTAGCAGTTTTGTGCTCCTATTTGTATTCCTGAAATCTCCTGGAGTTTCTACCAAAGGCAGCTGTAAGCCTCTTTGTTAGCTACATAAAGTTCCTCTAAGAGGGAGAGAAACAGCCTTTGTGCTTCCAAATCATCCTAGGAGCACCCAGGTCCTGCTGAAAGGCACATCTCTGTGCCACAGAGCTGCACACAGCTCTGGCCATGCAGAACAGCTGCAGGGTGTTATTGATGTAGAACACTAGAGCAGAGCTCCACAGGGACACCAGGGCAGCACCACAGCCTTGCTCTGCACCCAAAGCACTGAGGCTGACCCAGCAGTCTAATTCTAAACACAACCAAGAAGGGCTTTGTCAGGTCACTCTTCTTCCTTTTCAACACAGCTGTCATCAAATGCATGGAATCCCTTTCCCAGTACAGACCACTAACAACTGTGAGTTGTTAAGCAAGAGTAGGGAGAATTAGATATGATTTCCCTCTAACTAGAAGTCTGACTTCATAACCCTTGCACTCCTGGAAAAGTGAAGCAGGCCATGGACACCTGACCCTGAATCTCCTAAAGTGCTTCTCAGAACATTGCCTTAATTCAGCCATGGAGCAGAAGCTGCACCTGAGGATACAACCCAGCCAGAGCCTGTTGCAGTGGGATATGAGCCCAGAGATGCTCATGCTGCTCAAAAGCACTGTCTGATCTGCCTAACTCCACCAGTATTAGTTAAGCAGGTTCACCTTTCCAGTTGCAAGCACAACGCAGCAACAAGGCTTTAATCTGTTTTCTTTCTCTGTGCTTTTGATTTCCCTTTCCACTTGCTTTAAATCCTTTGGTAAGATGCACAAAAACCCTGCCAGATCCCAGGCACTTTGTAGATCAGCATGGCATCAGAATGCTCCAGCAGCACAGAGCTATTGGAATTACAGTGTAATGATACAAATATGTGTTTGCTGGGAAAAAGTTCAACAAAATTATTTTTAAAATACAGAAATTAAAGCTCTACAGTCTGTAATTCCACTTGCCCACAAAAAGCAGGACAACAGACAGGGCTGTATATAGGAAAGAGGATTATCTGATCTCAAGCTTTATCAAATCAAGCACAGGCATTTTCACCATCACCTCTCAGTGAGGTGTTCACTTCCACTGCTGTTCCATCCCTCTTTCCCCTTACAGGAACTTTTACACCCTGGCTAAGATAAGAGCAGCTGGAAACAGAAGCATTAACGATCTTAAATGATCAGATTCAGTGATCTTTTCCAGCCTACATGATTCTACCACCTCTCTTCCAGCTTTCAGACTGGACAAAGACTGCCAGGAGCACTCAGCCTACAACATCGAGGATCTCCTGCCTGCACCCACCTGCTATTCCAGGCTCTGACAAGCACTGATTAGATCTACTCATAATTGCATGCCAAAAACAGGGTGGAAGGATTAGCTGCAAAGTCAAGCACTCACCAGTCAGGAAATGCCAAATTCAGGGCTGACACAGCATCCTTAATTTTTGTCTCTTCTGTAAATGCTCTGCAGTGCAGTTTTGCTTCCAAGCCCAGTGTCCAAAGCAAGGATTCTGGCTTCCTCCAGTGCATGAGATGGATGATCTCCCCAAACCCAGCAGTTATTCACTACCCTGCTCTCTCCTCATCATTCAGCCTGTGGTCTCATGCCTCATTCCCTGCACACCGCTCATGCCTGCCTCACAGGCAGAATTATTAATTTCCTCGTGAGCTTTTCAACACTGCCTGTCACGACAGAGTCTGAGGGCTGAGCAAACAGGGCTGAAGTGAATCTTCTCCCAGCATCTCTGAGAAGGAGGGGGTGGTGTAGTCTGGCAGATGCTGGAGCTCAGGAGATGGAGGAAGAAGGAGACACTTATTTTGGGTGCCTAGTTGGATACACAAGAGACCAAATCTCTTTGGGGGCAAAGATGGGGGCTGAGTGCAGCAAACCACAAACCCTGCTGTGTTCTGTGAGTTTAATTTGAGCTCTATCATCAGACAGAACCAGCACTGTGCAATGCCACCTTTATGCTGGTGAGGGATATCCAACCTCCACAATGAGGGCCAATTTCACACCATCTATGCTACCAAAAAGAACCCAACAAACTGCCCCAAAATACATGCTTTAAAGTACTGAAACTGGTACTTTTCAAATGCAAAGGTCACTAGGATTTGTTGATAACAAGCCATGCATGTTCAGTGCCCTGACATCCCAGGATTGCTGCAGAGGTACAACTGCATGAGCACTTCATTAGCATGCACGTCACTGCCAAAGAAAATTAATTTCCTGATAAAATAATTTGCTCCTGGCTATTGTAACTAGTAATTGTAGGTGTCAGAAGCAGCTTCTTGGCTATAATCTCATGAAACATGCATTGCTGCCCTGTGCCATGTTAACTACTCAAGTTACTTGCTTATGCTGCTGATAAGCTCTGCTGTCACTCAGGCATGTGGCACTTCCAGGTTTCTGCACTGACACCAAGCAAGCTGAGGCTCTGATATGCTTCAGACATGACTTACCACTGCAGAAATGACTTAGATTTTGTCTGAGCCCCAGCAACTTGCTGTTGCTAAGTAAAGGGAGGGCTTCTGGGTCAGCTGGGTGCCTTTGGGTGCCTTGAGAGATTTCAAAAGCACCCTGGATCTGACCTGCCAGGGGCCCAAAGGAACAGCCCTGTCAAAGGGATGTGGATTCCCACACTCCAGCACCTACCCCAAAGCACCTGAGCTCAGAGCAAAGCCTTTCCAGATCATTAAATACAGATAGCTGCCACAAACGAGGGTCTTGCATTAACTATCCCAAGAAGCATCACTCCAGGAAGGAATTTCAGGCCACAGAGGGAATCATCAGTTCCCAAGCCAGTGGAATACACTGCCATCCCCAAAGCCTGTGTGCTGCTCTTTTATAGATACACTCCAGCTTTACACACCACTGTCACCATGACAAGGAAAGCCAGGTCCTGCTGTCAGCACCTACCAGTCATTTATTATTCCACCCTGTGCCCAGTTTATGTTAACCACTGGCACTGCAGGATTCCCAGCAGAGTCTGTCCCCTCTCCCCACAGCCACCCTTGCAGGGGGAGGAAGGACAGACAAGGGCTGGCTGTGCAGCCTCATCCATCTGCAGCTCCCCAGCAAAACCCTGCTGGTTGCACACTGCTTCTGGCACTGAGCAGAACACCCTCTGCTAAAGGCTCCTCTGCACAGCAGCCACAGAAGCTGCTAGTCCATCACTGAGAGGGAGGAGGAGAACTTCCTCACCCTCCATCTGAGCTGTTCCTCAGCAGCTCAAGCAGCAGTTTGTGCAGAGGAGGCTTTGCTGACTGTGGTTCTGTGGGCAGCAATTGGAGAGGAAAGGAAGGAATTCCAACCTGTGCTGCCAGGCCTTCTCACCAACCACAGCACAGGCAGCTGTTTCAGCTCCACTTCTTACAATTCCAACATACAAGGTACAATAAGTTTAAAATATGTTAAAAGTGCTCCACCTGAAGAGGGGACTGAGCCAGCTCTGCTCATTGTGCTCTGACCTTCCAGAAAGGGGAGGAACAGGAACAAAGCTCCATCTGCACATGTGAGTCCTGCAGGTCAGTGTCTCACTCCAGGTGATACCCATTGAGATCTAATGGTCTTATTTTTCACTGCCACAATTGACTGACATCAGGAAATGCCAGATTTGGAACAGAAAGGCTGAAAGGCTGCAATCTGTGATGAGGACACACTGTATTTCAGTCCCATTCACTTTTTCAGCAGGGCTTTCCACACACCAGCATGAGGGAGGAGTGAGTGATCTGTAGCTCTCTCCCAAATGAGGGAGAAGCAGGAATTCTGAAATACTCCTGCACCAATCCAGCTCCATGCTGAGCTCATCTGTGGCACTGACATAGTCTTTCATTCCTGAGAATCTGAGGGTGAATCTTGGGGGGAATTCATCCTGAGAGTCACTACAACTGAGAGAGAATAACTACAGCAAACCAGGCTTTAGTGATCCATGGAAAACTCACTGCTGGATCAGGAGGGACTCTCAGAGCAGCTTGTAGCTGTTTGGCTCTCAGCAGCCTGAAAACTGGGATCTAGGCAGGTATGGCTTTCCTGCCTCCCACACTTCTCTCTCTTTCTAACAGAGGCAGCTACCTGCTCCTCCCAGGAAAACCCAGTGCTTGTGGAATTAGATTAATTAGCTCTGCTATTTCATCTTCCAAGAATCAGTGAGAGATCTGGAAGCAAATGTGCAACACCCAGAGGCTGGAGAGCCTCTAGTGGCACACAGCTCACTGCTCCAGAGCAGCACCCGGGCAAGAACAAGGTTTTTCAGAACAAAAGGAAAACTTCTGGAGGGGAAGATGTGGAGATGAAGCTCCCTCAGTGCCTGAGCAGCAGGTTGGCAGATCCCCTGCCAGAACAAGGACTTAAAGCTCCCTGCCAGCTGCAGCAGCCATGCAGAAACTCACATTAAATATGACCACAGCTCAGTGAGCACAGTCCTGCAGACCATCAGCAGAGGAGGGGGAAGGGTCTCAGAATAAACAAACAGGCTTTAATGACACATTCATCTCACAGAGAGCCCAGGAGACTTCCTAATACAAACAAGAGACACTGTGAGCTGGTTCCTGTTAGTCCCTGTGCAAGGCAGGGAAATGTTGCTTGCAAGAGCTCCCAGAAGCTGCCAGTGAAGCTGCTGTGTCTCTAGGATACAGATTTAGGCCACCAGGACTGAGCTGAGATAGCAGCAATGTCCCTCCTCTCTGTTCTCTTCTCCTCCCTCCCAGCATCTGAAGCAGCTCAGAAAGAGGCAAACATCACCCTTGTCCTTATTCCCTTTCTAGAACTTAGAATCTAGACTTTAATACCAAAAATTCCCAGCCATTGGAGCTGCACAGGAGCTGCTCGTGAGTGGCAATCAGCCAACCCAAAGGGACAAAATTGCCACCTGGCAAAGGATCAGAGCATTTCAGGTGGCTGTTCCCAGTTTCCTACTGCATCCCACACTTGATTTGTGCTCTTAGGACCAAGTCGTGCAGTTAAAACACAAAAATTAAGGAAATATTTGGGACTGTGGCTGTGCTGTTAGTTTTTCTAGCTTTCCTGGGGCAAAGCAGAGTATCTGCTCTGGACTGCTGTCATATTTTGGGGTCTGAGGCTCCCATCCTTTCACAACATACCTTGTTCCAAAGCCTCATGGGATTCCCCTTCACAAGTAAACACTGGCTATTTCTGCACAGACATTTGTAAACTGATTTTCAAAGGGACTCACTCTGCTGCCCCATACACATGTGGAACTCTGTCTGGACCTCTGGAAACCTTCAATAGCAACCAGGCTGCTGGCTGAGTATGAGAGGAAAAGCACTGCAGGCACTTCCCAAACCAGCCAGAGAAATGGAAATGCAAACAGCACCAGGATCCACAACAGAACCAAATGAATGAGCATGTAGGCAGGTGGTGTACATGCAGAATGAATTTGGCTGCATGAAAGCCAAGATTTGGATCCAAAAGAAATGATCTCCCCCACAACACATCAGAAATACAAGGAACTGCAAGAGCTCTGTGAAGGAAACATCATTAAAATCTATCTGTCTGCTACTTAGAGTAGAGCTCTGTGTTATTGGAATCTAAACAAGGCCAGATGCTTTCCTGTGCCACTTACACACAAACCCATGCTATGAACTCTGCAGTCACTGTGAGGAAACCTGCACCAAGGAATTGGCTCCAGACTGCACACTGACAGCAATGAAGCTTTGCTTCTTTGGCTTAAGCAGTGCCACAGGGGATGAAACATTTACCTGCTGATATCTCTTGTTTCCAGTTGTCATAGGCTGGTGTTTTATAGCTCCCTGTGATGCTGCAGCTTTTCTGCCATGCTCTGTGCACTGCACTGACACCAGAGACAAGCATGAAATGAACCAAAGAGCACCACAGATCACAGCTCAGCACTTGCTGCCCATCCCTGAGCCCTGGGTGAAGGGACAGAGCTGAGATGCTAGGATGGGGGGAGAGAGAAGAGATGAATAGCCTTGGACAAAAAATTCAGTTTGAATGGGGAAAGAAATGGCTTGCAGCATATCCATCAGGTTGTGAGACACTCCACTGAGCAGCACATCCAGAGATTTGACACTCAGGCAAGTCCAAGGTGCTCTGTGGGACCTGAAGAAGCCCAGCCTGCCATGGCCAGAGGCTGTAAATTGCAATTGTTGGCAGGAAGCACCGGAAGGAGCAGCTTTCAGCACAGTCCAAGAAGTAGCCTGAGCTTTCCAGCAAAATAAATTCAGCTTTCAAAACAAGCTGATGTCTATATTGTCCAGAGTCCCAGTTTAAATGGAGCCCATTGTGTTACTGAGTAATTTTCAAGCCCTTGTGGGTCTGTCTACCTTCCCATTTCAACTCAGCTATAAAAATTGGCTTGGAGATTAAACCTGGTGCCTGAGTTTTAGCTGGAGAGCAAGTGGGAGGGTGTGCAGGGGGGAGGTGGAGGGAAAGAGGTGGCAGTGGAAATATAAAGACAGAGGATTTGGCCAGGTTTGATTTATAAGTAGGACTTATATATTCTCAGATATATTTAAAATGCCCCATTGGGCTGTAGTTCAAATCTGAGTCTGCAGCCCCATCTTCTCCAGGAATTCATTTCCCCTGTTAAAAGGAGGAACAGAGAATTGTTGGATTCAGGGAATCAAGTGTACTGCATGCACAGAGGTACCCCAAGCAGCAGAAGGGTTAGGTATTGTTTTGTGGGCTTTTTTCCCAAATTGGCTGCAAATACTTTAATACAGCTCAAAAGCAGTTCATTCTCAGCTCCTGGGTGTAACACAGAGCCAGGAAACAATTCAACATCCCCCTAGGAGCAAAGAGCACTTTGTGCATCATATATATGATAAACCCTTTGCAAACACCTATCAGATCCAAATCCTTATTCCTCTAGGGAAATGGATTGGATGATATGCAAGTTCACACATGAATTAAGAAGGTTCCACAGCCAAGCTTCAGCTCTGATGGAATTCAGCTATTCCTTTTGCTGACTTTCACAGAAGCTAAACACAGATCAAGCAGGTCACAGCTAACATCACTCAGCTTTAGCTGCCACCTGAGGAGCAGCAGTGGCACCTGAACTCCAGCTAACAGTGACACAGGGACTCTGTGACTTGCTAGCCCAACATCAGCCAAGTGAGCTCAGAATGAAACTAGAGATCCCCCAGAAGCCTAATCTTAGTTCAAGTAGAAGAGATTTCTGCTATGCAGAAGTAAGATGGGAAGAAAGCCTGTGGCAGCATCAGACAGGATGCCCTGAAACCCAAATAAGCTTTTCCATGTAGTTAGCAGCTCCCAGGTAACATTCCCAGTAACAAATCCAAAGTGACCTCACTGACATGACTGTGGGGAGATGCAGCTGCAGAACCAGGGCCCAGAAGCAGCAGCATCCCCACCCTCAAACTGAGGCAGAAAAATGCAGCTCAGCCCTCACTCTCCCCCCATAAAGCAGCACAGTCAAGGCTAGCAGCAGTTTAAGAATCAGATGACTGCCAGTGACTCTTTCAACCCCTTTAAACACATTGGCCTCTCCCCCTTCTCCACTATTTCTGTACCATGAACTGCCTTCTATTCAGGAGGAGCTGTTCTGTATTAACAGAGCTTGGCAAAGATCAGGCAGTGACTGTGCCAACTTTCAAGCCTGCTGCCTTAAGGCAGATGGCAGGGAAAGTATCCCAGCCTTGTCCCCCAAACCTCTTCTAGCAGCAAGGAAAGAGAACTCAAAAAACAGGAAAAAAGGGTTAGGTATCCCTAATTTCAGTGCAGGAGACAGCCTGTGTGCCCTGCTCTGCTGAGGGGAGAGCAAAGCCTGTGGCACTGCCAGAACCCACAGGCTCAGAGCAAAGGCACAGGTTATGCTGGAAGTTTTATATGCTGAATTACAACCAGAAAGAGGAGATGCCCTGCCCTCCAAATTCAATCATACTGCCATCATGAAAAAAAAATCAGAACTGCTAGTGGCTGTGCTGAACTGTACCTTTATGGGAAAGTAAATCCCTGTGCAGCAGCTGGAAGGAGAAGATTCCCAGTTGCTGCAGACAAATAGCTGAAAACAAGAGCTGCAGCTGCAGAGCATCCTCTGCTTCCCAGCAGCACAACTGCTCTGCCATTCCACAGCAGGTGCTCCAGGAGCAGCTCCAGCCCCTGGGGGATCAGTTCACCCCAGCAAGGTGGGTCACACTCAGCTACTGGCAGAGCAGGCAGAAATGAACTGCTGAGCTGGGAAAGGCTGAGTGTCCATCCCTGGTGGGATCCCTACTGTCACAGGCAATTGCCTTGTTCCTGCAGAAGGAGGGAACCACACCTGGCTCCAAGCAACCAAAATTAAACCTTTGAAGCTTGTTTTGCCAAGCTTTTTCTGTCTGTATTTTCTTCTGTTAATGTGTGGCACTCCAGTGATCAATCCTTTCTGGTTTTCAACACTATAAAAGTGTGCTGAGACCTCAGAAAGCTTCTGTTAGGTGCTGCAGAGGACAGTTAATGACATTACAACAGGCAGGAGGGTCATAAATAACATTCAGCTGGGTGCTAATGCAGACAGTTGTTGTAGCTCATGCCTGAAGCACACTGCCATCAATGGGACAATTTACAAACTCTCACATAGTTAAGCTTTGCTGAAACATATCCTGGACTGGGGTCAATGGAAAATCTTTTGCTGACTTCACCTAGAGCTGGATTAAGCACTTAACTCTTACCCTGTCTACTCTATACTCCTGAATTATTCATTAAGGGCCAGACACTGCAATCCATACTCACACTGCGCTTAATCTGTCCTTTAAAATGACTTGCATTAGTGTGAGTCACAGCACTACAGCACCTTCCTCTTTAACACTCTCACTGAAGGCAGCAGAGCTGTTCATGAAATGAGGAGCTGCTCTGAAAGAGGAGAGGAGGCAGAATCCAGCCCTTAGCAAAGGACAGACCTGAGAGCAAATTCACCCTGCTAAAGCTACAACAAGAGGAATGAACTCAGGTAAATCTGCGTGGAATCAATCATTGAAAGAGATAGCCTGTTCTGCAGTATCACAGGGGGGGAGATTAAGGGAGTTCTAGAAACTAATATTTCATTGCTCAACTTCATCATGAGGTCTGAAAACACATTGCCAGGTCCCTGGCCACACATTCACTGAGCCAAACGACAGTTTTCACACACACCTTGGGAGGAGAGAGAGAGAGAGAGAGAGAGAGAGAGAGAGAGAGCGTGCAAGGTGAGTGGAAAGGAAGAAGGCAAAGGACATCTTCTGCTCCTCTTACTCCTCTTGAGTGGCACAAAAGCAATAAAAAGTGGACAGGACTCTGTCACTGAGGAGGTAAAAGCACTCAGCAGAAACTCCTTCCTCTGCCAAGCTCCAGCCTCCCAGACAACACTGCTGGCTCTGATCCTGAAATCCCCTCTGGCTGTTCAAACCACAGATAAACTCCCATCACAGGAGAGCTGATTACCTGTACCTTTCACCACTGGCCCAAATCTATAGTCTGATACCTCTAAACAAACAATGGATTTAAAAAAAAAAGCCAATCAGGTAAGTAAAAGGAAAAATCTTTTGCACTGCATTGAGAAATATAATGGGATTTGATTTTTTAGAATGAACTAATCTGTTCAGCTCTCATTTATGTCAGTGCTTGATAAGATTAGAGGATTAAACCAATGGTATGCTAAATACTTCGTGCTGAAGAGAGTCCTGCCAGGATTTACTGCTTGTTGGCATGCAGAGAGACCACAGCAGCATCACCCAGAGGCCCTGGGACCCACAGAAGGAACAGTTCAAACTTCAGAGATAAAAATCACAGCTTATCCAGATTTTCCATATGCAGCAGGGTATGAACTTCTATCCCTCTCCAGTTTCACTCAAGCTTACTTATTAAGTACTCATACCCAACAGGCAAGGCTTTGTATAAGCAGCACTTATCTCGGAGCAGTGGCACCACAAGAGGATTTCACATGTGCTGTGGTTTTTCTGGATGCAAAATGTTAACACCATATGCATCCCCTCTCCCTGTGTCAAACCAGAATCACCCATCCCATCCCATGATTTGATTCCACACACACACATCACTGCCACCCCATAAACTCTTGCAAAACGCAGCTTGTTAACAACACTTCATTTGCAGCTCAGAAATGACAGATACAGAAGGGGTCAGAGTTCTCCTGTAACTTAACTGCTTCTTCTGTTGGTCTGACAAAGGCATTTGTGATGTTTAATTCATTAATGCTGAAAAAGCACAAGATCTTGGGAGGCACAGCCAAGGACATGCTAGGTATTGAGAGAATTTTTAGCACCTAGCAAACACATTTTCCCCAGACATCTGAAAACTAACAG
This sequence comes from Lichenostomus cassidix, assembly GCF_008360975.1. Lineage (NCBI taxonomy): Eukaryota > Metazoa > Chordata > Aves > Passeriformes > Meliphagidae > Lichenostomus > Lichenostomus cassidix. The sequence continues at coordinate 5,031,871 of NC_139501.1, forward strand.
CAATTTCACCAGTGTGAAATCCCTCATTTCTGGGGCCCCAAATTACACAGAGCCAGTCAGATATTGTCACCTTGACTCTGTAAGTGCTCTAGTCTATGGGAAGGAGACTATGCACGCCAAGGGCATTTATCAATATAGCCAAAACCACTACACTATAGCCAGTGGGGGAAATCTGGATAGAGCATCAGTGACTTCAGCTCGTGTTTGGGGTTGTGGTTTGTGGGTTTTTTCCTGTCCCTGAGGATGAATTTGCCCTGTACATTGCAGAAACTGAATCACAATCTTCCCCACCATGGGCAGTTGGAGACTGGATGATGCTGATGTTTCCCTAATGCCAGCCTGGTTCTCACACACTACACTGTCACACACTGCTCTGGGCCATTTGTCCCTTGTGCCTCCAGGGGAAACAGACACAAATGCTGATGGGTAGTTTCCCCTTCAATCAGTTTCCTGTTAGACAAGCATTCTGTCTCTGTAGAGGAGTATCCTCCCCATGGCAATACTGCAGGTATTCACAGGGGCAGCAGGAAGAAAGGAAGAATGGATCTTTTATCATATTTAGCATTTCCATTCCATCTTTGTTGTATTTTTCACTAGCTCAGTTCTGTTTTATTCCAGGCTTAGGGAATCAAGTTATAAGGCTCCAAGGGGTAAAGACACTAGTTTGATGAGTCTAACCTCCAAAGATACATCTAGGGTGATAAAAGAAGTGTAGCTATTAAAACGTCTCCCTTCAATACACTTGTTGTGTTGCTAGGTTTCCATCTAGACACACAGTCTTAAAAGAGCAATCAAAGGAAGCTGATGCTGTGGATAATATCTTTATCAACACTTCACAAGGTTACTGGGGAGAAGGAGGGAAAATATTGTCCTCAAGCAAAGTTGTTCTGATGAGAATAGACAGCTAGTTTCAAAAGCTTACACAAATTTTCATGTGGAAATTGTTTTTAAAAGCCTGAGTTTCCAGGGTAGCTGATTTTATGTGTACCAGGATATGGCTTGGTGAGCAGAAAGTCTGTGTGTTTATTGTCATTAAAATTGTAAAAGTACTTTTCTCCCAACACACAAGTCCTCACCCCACTTAACTGCAGTCTGTCTTGCAGCAGCAGACTAGGACATGCATCAGCCTCGTTTTAAAGGAATTTATTTGCTTGCATATTACATTAAACCCTAGCAGACCCTGCACAGCTGTCAAAATGCTATCCTGATAATTGCATAAGCGAAGGCTGTTAACCAGCATGCTGCTGTGCCTGAGCACAAAACAAAGGTGCAGGTGACACAGGATGCAGCAGCAAAGCACCTGCAAGGTCCTCACATGCCTGAGGGACCTCACAGAGCTCACTCTGGCCTGGAGTTGCTCAGTTCCACTCAGCACCCATTCTCTCTCAAGTGCTCTTAAATACTTGGGCAGTAGCAACCAGCCCTGCTCTTCTGACTTGGATATCACATCACCAAATAGAAAAAAAGGCAGGAGAGCTCATTTTCTGCAGGACAGCAGCTGTTTTGCTGGCACATCTTTGGAGACCACCTGGAATGGCAAAAGCTCAGGACCAAGCTGAGTTGGGACTGTTGCTAAGCAATGAAATGTCCTTATTAAGTGGTGTGGGGTTTTAGACAGGAAAAGTCCATTTCTGCACAAGCCAGCATAAAACGGGAAGGTTTCCTTATGTCTGCTAGGTACATGATGCTCTTCACATCTTTTGGACACACAGCAGATGAAAATCCTGCCTGGCTGGACCTGCTAACACCACCGAGCACAGCGAATATCCCACTGACTCTGCTCCTCCTCAGGGAAGCCGGCCAAGGCTCCGTGCAGCCGGGGACACAGAGCTGCTCAGTTCTGGCGCCCAACTTTTCCCCCAGGAGAACAGCCCTGCTGCAGGCGCAGCTCAATCAGCTCATTATAAAGGCAGCCTCCCGGGAAAAGCTCTCCCTGTGCATATTCATGAACTATCCAGAGCTTCCAGGGAGAGTTGGCTAAACACACAACTGAGGGATTTAGCTGTTAGATTCCCGGGGGGAAAAGAAGGGGGGGTGGGGGGGAGAGAGAGAAGGGGAAGCGCAGGGCTTAGAAAAACAAAAAAAAGGTGAATCGCGGAGCGGTCGCAAGCGCTGTCCCTAATCACTGCGGGACCCGGGAGCCCAACAGCCCCCCTGGCCACCCCCCGGCAGAGCCGAGCGCGGAGGGCAGGCGGGGATGGCAACGCGACAGACGGCTGTGCCCCCAGACCCCCAAACCCCCGGAGCCCCCGAGCATCACTCACCTCCGCCCGGCCGGGCGGCAGCAGCCGCGGGCTGGCAGCGATGCCGGGCAGCTCCGGATCCCGCGGCACCGATGCTCGCTGCGCTAGCGGGGCTCGCTGCAGCGCTGGCCACAGCGGCGACACCGGTACCGCTCGGCGCTCACCCGGCCCCGCCGCCTGCTGCTGCCGCTCCGCCGAGCGCCGCCGCTGCTGCCGTCACGGCCCGCCGGCTCCGGGGGCGGAAGGGCGGCGGGAGAGCGACTGGCAGCCGTGCCCGCCGTGCCGCGGAACGGAGCGGAGCGGAGCGGAGCGGAGCGGAGCCGAGCGGTGCGGAGCTGCGGAGCTCCGGGGCTGCCGCCGCCCCGCCGGGCTGCGGGCGGCGCTGCGGCCGCGCTGTAAGCCGCGCTATAAATCTGTCCCGTGCGCGGCCCCCGCCCCGCCGGCCCCGGGGGAAGGCAGCCCGGCACAGGGCTCCCGGTGCCTAGGAACGGCTCCCGGTGCCTGGGAACGGCTCCCGGTGCCGGGCAGCCCCGCCGCGGAGAGGGCAGCGAGCGGAGCGGGAGGCAGGAGCTGTGGTGCCCGCGGTCCCTCCGGGATGCGCAGCCAGCCGGGACTGCCCTGCCCGCCCCCGAGGGAGCGCTTGCTTTACAGGTGTTTCTGGGAATGCCTCGTGTGCCAGACTGCGGGCTGGGGTTGGCAGCTGGGCTCTGTCGGGTGGGCGCTGCCACCTCCCTGGGACCTGCCGCGTCCTGGGACAGAAAGTGCCCCAAAGTTTTGCAGCACCTAGCCGGAGCTGCTGGTCCAGCCCGTGTGAGAGCCAGGGAAGGACTCATCGTGAGCACTCGCTGGTTCACTCACTGCTAGATAAATGCTCTATACAAGAGACATCTGTATGCATTAAGTGGCAGAAGTATGTGGCAACAATTCCTGAATTAAGTAGGAGTCATTAAATGGGAGGCAGCAAGACTTACTAATTAGGGTGGTAGAGAAAATCTTTGATAGATTCATGCTTGCCTCTCGTGCAGCAAGGCATTCTGCACAGCTGGTCATCTAGCTTGCCTTGCCCTTGCTTTGGCTTTCAGGAGTTGAACGAGTCCCATCCATGATAAAGACATCTCTGAGTACAGGGGCTTTGCTGGGTGTTGACAGACTGTCTCTAATTACTGTGCTGGATACAGTGGTCTTGCATGAACTTATTTTGTGCTCTTCTGACTCACTTTGGCTTTGGAGGCAGAGAGAGAGCAATATTCCCCCCATCCCTGGCCCGTTTGCTGGAGTGACCTGTTGCTGTAATGTGGATTCCTGCAAGAGCAGGATTGTGTTAGTAAATGGCTCAACAACTACCTGGTGGGAATGGCTTTTAATCAGGCTACATTGCCTCTGTCATGTAGCCTAAGCTTGTTTTGCCCTATATTCTCACTTGAGTGTTGATGGAACTTAGGAAAAATATCTATTTTCAGATAGATTGGGCAAGTCAATAAGAAATAGAAAGCAGCACAGTAAAGCAGGCCAATCACCTGAGTGTGTCTCCAAGCAGGCTGTGTCAAAAACTCTTCTGATGTATCACCCAAAGTGTACAGAAAGTTATGCAGACAAAGCCAGACCATCATCTTCCTTGTGAGGCTCCAAGGAATGCAAATTTAATGAGGCTTCTGAAGTAAAAATGCATTCCACCAGTTTTGTGCACTTCTGCCAGTGCTAAAGATCTCTGCAGACAAGGTAACAGCGTGGGGTTAGCAATTCTGTTGGAAACTGCAAGGGTACAATAAAGGGAAAAATTGCATTTCCTAACTTTGCTGGTGCAAGCACAGCCCACGCTGATGCAGGGACAGTGCTCAGTCAATCAGTCACTCAGCAGAGCCCAGCAGACTGCAGGAGTTACCAGCCAGCACTGCATCCCAGCATTCAGACAGTGACACAGCTCTCAGCAGCCTTTGTGACTCTGCCAGCCTTCCAGGAGCAGACAGACACACACCCTGTGAGCTTCCCCTGCCTCTGGCACAGAGCACCCCAGGTTGGGTGATGATTCACACAGGAGTGAGCAGCCTCAGAGTGCTGCTGGCACAGCTGCACACACACAAACCATCCCCATCTCCTCTCCGTGCAAATCAACTTGACAGCTTCAGCTTTTAAAACTTGTTCATGGTTTTCTGAGAGCATAAAACCACACCACCTCCCTTCACACACCCCACAGAGCTACACTAGCCCTTAGCTGAATTCTCTCTCGCTGTGCTACCACCTACAATGTGAAGATTATGCCTTTCCCTGTCACACAGAGACACTCAGGCTGCCACATTCAACATTAAATATCACTACATGAACACACACAGGGCTGCCAGGGCTCGTGTACATGGAGATGTCTGTGTGCCTGGAGTGGGAAACACCTGGGTTGAAGGGTGACATGCAGTGGGACTGTGGGCACATGGAAAAGGGGCTCAAGAGAAGGCTGTGAGGTTAACAAAGTGGAGAGAAAGGGCAATATCCCCTAACCAGAGAGGTTCTTTTTCATCAGCTGCCAGCAAAGTGTCCCAGGAGGATCTCCAGGTGCATCCAACACCCACCTCAGCTCCTGGGGACAATCCCTGAAGGATGCAGAGCTGCAAATAAAGCATATTTTCAGATGAAAAGAATGTGGAGTAGGGAAAATAATGCTCATTTTAGAAACTTCCTTCAGCTCTTTTTTTCTGTCTTCCTTTCATAGAACTGAGACCTTTTTTCTCATCTTTCTGAACCCAAACAACCTGCTTGACAACCTGCTCAGAAAGGGACATTTCCTAATTGTCCATAAAACTAACAAAGCCACATCACAATCTATTTCTGTGTGTTGTGTGTTTTTATAAACCTCAGCCCCGACCTGCCCAAGCAAAACAGCTTCTAGTAACCACTGATTCAGGCCTGATTTCAAATTGCCAGCCTATTATTTCTTACTCAGCAACACTAGTGCTCAAAGATTATGTTAAACATCTCCCAGCTGCAGAAACAATCATGTCCCCAAAGAGCAGAGGTGAAGGCACACAGCCAGCCAGCCCCCTCCTTTACTGGCTCACATTTCTCATGTATTTTGTGAGAGCCAGATGGCACCATCTGAACAGCAGTGAGCTGGGAAGGGAAACATCAGGAGAAGGGAAACAAGTCCCAGCCCTGCCAGCAGCTGCAGCCCACACTGCCCTGCTTGGGCAGGCGTGAGAGGAGGGCTCTTCTGCATAAATTGGAAACCTAAATCACCACTGCTGACAGACAAAACCTACAGTTTTGAGGGCAGGAAATGTCCTGAAGCTTGCTGGGAAAGAGAGGTCCTTCTGCAGATTCCCAGAGAGAAAGAAACAGATGTAAAGAGAAGACAGAGTGTCCTAAAGCCCTGCTGTGTGTGAGGCTTTTTCCTCGCAATTATGGGAAGCTAATGGTTTTATGGAAGTTATTTGCTGGAAAGGCCTTCAGAGCACTGTTTAATGGAGTTTCACCAGCGTTCCCCAAAGGCTTCCAGAGTGCATTAGTAGCCCACAGCTCCCAGCCCAGCCAAACAAGCCTTCTCACCCTGCTGCCTCTGCCCTGTGCCTGTGGAGTGTAGCAGTAGCAGGACTGCAGTGTTCCCCCTGGAGTCTTGAAGCCCCAGGATGTCATGAATATTCATGACACAAACATTAGCAATAAGCATTGTGCAGTTTGGACAAAAATGTATTTCAGGCAAAAAAAAAAACAAAACAAAAAAAACCTGGGAGAGAAAAACTGGGAGATAATATTTACTCCTGAGCTCTGGGAACTACCAAATAGCATTTCCCTGAGCTGTAACTGGTGGTTTTAAAATGCAAATCAGCCTTGGGTTTCTGAGAGACGTTTTAGAAAATATCCAAAAGCCCAAACCCATGCAGGAGAGCTTTACTGTATTGCAATGAGTGTGAGATTTGCAGAGCTTCATGAACCGGGGTAGTGTTGCCCTGTTCTTGATGGGCAGATACTGCTCAACCTTTCCTTCTCTGTTTCCTATCCCTATTCCATCATTTATTTTTGGCCTTGTGTCTCCCTTGTGTATCTCTACAGAGCTGGTCCCCTCCTGGAGCCCCAGCATCTGAGAAACCTCTCTGTAATCAATTCTTCAACTTCTTATTCATGTCCACCTGTAGAGCACCTAATTCCATTTTCTCTGCCCTCCAGTCAAAGAGTTGTCCCTAAACAGACTTTACCAAACAGACCATAGTAGAGTTGAACATAGAAGGGGAGACATCAGAAGTGAAGTTTTAATATAGACAGATTTCCTTTGAATTATTAAGGGTATAAATGTAAATAATAACAATCTATAGAGGGGGAACAGTCTGTGGCACATCACAGTCTTGTGGATTCCTCTATTCCTGGGCTTCCAGGATTCACTCTGGATCTTGAATAAATCACTCTGGTTATCTCCACTTTAGCTTTCCCCTAGCCTTCTGTACAGCTGGGTAGTGGGAGGCATTTGTGGTGCCATTTATTTGTTCACTGTTATCTCTCAGCCCCCAGTGTTAGTGAGCTCAGAAGGGTTAATTGGTGATTTCTAAACTTGACCCTTCAAAAGCTGTGCTCTGCACCCACAGCCTGCACATCCCTGCTCCTCCACATCCAGCCACTCTTGCTCCCAAGGATTGCCCTGAAGGAAAACTGCTGAACCTGGCATTTAGAAACTGAGTTCACTCCACCAAGGTCACATCAAGGAGGCCAAAAATCCCAGTCAGCCAGCATTAGCCTTCACTTATTGCTCACCAGAGAGAATATTAGCTGGTGAGGCAAAGAGTGCCATATTCCACTCCCAGCCCCCTGAGCTCCCCATCAGCACCATGGAGTGAGAGCTGTTAGCTGAGCTCTCTGGCTGCATTTTCACAGGCAGAAATGCCCCAGCACTGCCTGACCTTCATGTAGCACAAGTTTCAGGTCCCCTCAGCTGCTGTGGGTCACAGGTAGAAATAGCTCAGAGTCTTTTGATGCATTTCAGAAATTATCTCTCTGATGAAGGCAAGAGCTCAAAGGGGGAACATGTATTGAAGCAGTCACACTGAGGAAAAGTCAGGTCATTCCAGTAATAAAACCCCAAAAAGTTCAAATCCAGAAGCCAAAAGATAGGTTTTAAAATCAATATTTAAACCTCGAAGCATCAAACCTGAAGCTGCCATTACATGTAACACAATTTGAGAGTTCTCAAGGCTTTTTAAAACTTGGCCATTTATTTTCAGATATGTAAATATTCCTATTTACATAAAAACTTCTCCAAAAAATGCTCTTCTTTACCAGCAGAACATTTCAGGTCTTCACTGGAAACACAAATCTTTAAGAAGCACTGACTGGAACAAAAATATATTAGTTTAAGCTGAAATATTTAGAGTTTCAGATATTACTTTTTGAAGCAATTAAAATGTGCTTAAGCAAAGCATCATTTTTGACTCCTTCTCCACCAGATAGGCAGTAGGGACAATCAGAAGATTTTGCATATTGGTAGCAGCAGTAAAAAAGTGCATCTGAAAATCAGGTGGGAGAAATGTCTGCTCCAGGAAGGCAGAACAGAGTAAGAATCAGGAAAATAAGGAGGAGGACAGGAACTCAAATTAACCCATTCACTGAAGGATAAGTGCATACCCACTACCACTTTGGAAATGTTACCAATCTCTTCAATTATTGCAGAACCAGGAGACCTTGCAGAAGTGATTCCAGGTCAGAAAATTACCAGAAAGCAAAAAATTCCTATAAAACAAACAATTCCTAGGAAAGTTCTAGGCCAGAAAGTGCTTGCAAGCAAAAGGATTCCTCAAAATCCACTGTTCTGCCCTGAACCATTTGTGGGAAATAGTCCATTGTGCACATAGCAAATTGCAGTGCACATTATAGCCTCATGATTAATGCAAGAGAAGATGTCTTTCAAATTGTATTTGTCCTGTTGATGTTATCTCTGTGGGGAAAAAAATTACCTGTTTTGGGAAATGATGAACGAAATTCATAGCTGTTCCACATCAATCCTGTTCCATTTTGACCTCAGAAGGGTTGGTCAGTTCCTAGCAATGTGCATATGATTCATTACCTGAATATTCAAAGACTCTGGGGCAGGGAGTTCTATATGGTAGTGTCGCTGTTGAGCAGCTAGCAGAGTAAAGAAGTCAGTTCTCAGTGGCAAGAAGGAAAGACCTTTATTGTTTTGATTTCATCATATATATAGAGTTTTCAAAGGTCACCCAGATTGGTTGGCCAGAAACCTCCCCCTAGGCCTGATTGGCCAGGCCTGCACTGTCCAGATCTTGGGACACTGTTCCAATAACATCCAAACTTTATCTTTATTTATAAAACACAAAAAGAATTCTCATGGGAAAAGCCTGTGCTAGCCACATGGTAGCTGCTTGGCAAATTAGTCTTTTGTCCCCACACACCCAGAGTTATCTCCAAACAGCTATTGGGAAGTTAAGCAGCTAAATATTCCTTTAATCTCTCAGTCCTTCCACAGAGCCAAGACAAGCATTCTGCCTTAAATGGCAAAAGAGAATAAAAACTTGTGCTGCTTTCAGCAGTGGAGCTCAAAACCCTCCATCTATGCTCAGGCTTTGTATTTTGCCTTCTGCAGGGTTTTTCATCTGAACATCAGCCTGGTTAAACTGGTGGTGTGGGAGAAAGGCTGATCTACCTGTGGGTGAGGAAACCAACAGCTGGAGAGGTTCTCTCTAAAGGAGCAAGAAAAGGAGCCATGAGTGTGTCTGTGTTGTGGGGCAAAGTGAGGGTTTGCTGCCCTTGTAAAATCCTTGCTCACTTCTGTTCCTTTGGAACAGTCCTAAAAAAGCATTCTGGCAATGACTCAACTAAACTAGAGATGAAAAATAAGTTACATTTTTGTAAAGCAATTATTAGAACCAATAAATGCTCACACTGTGGGGCTGTGGTTGGTCACACCTGATGCTGTTCCTATCTTGGTCTGTAGTGTTGATTTAGCACATTTGTTGTGCCTCACAACTATGGAAACTCATAACAAACCAACAGTTTAAGAACCCTGGATTTTTGCAATAACGTGTGTAAGGAAGGACTCCGTGGGGTTTAATTATGGGGATAAAAATAGGAACAAAAGATCTCTAAAGATGAGTTTTAGAACGTGAGGGTTTATTGCGAAAGAGCATGAGAGGCCTGCTGGGCTGCAAGACACAGCCCAGAGCAGGCCAGAGAAAAGAGAGAGAGAGAGCAGAAAGGAGAGAGTAAAAGAGAGTAAAAGAGAGTGATTTGCTGTTTACAATGCAATAAATCACCTTCTCTGTTGAATATTCTAATTCCGTTTAACCAATCTAAGACAAGCTACAAACTCTACAGCATTTACATACAACCTATAAGAATCATCACATTACCATACAGGGTCATGTTTCAAACCTTAAAAAACCCTGCTTTTTGGGATTTCTACCAGGCAGGTAGGGTCTGCTCTGACCTTTGGACTTGCCTGGGCAGAGGGCATTGTTCTATCAAGAGGAGGGATTACCTTCTGTGGCTACACCATTGTTTTTAGTTACTCTACAACTCGAACCTTGTCTTCATTTCCATCTCGCTCATATTTTCCATATTCTCAGCATCTTTTGCAAGGTAATCATATCTATAAGGCTTTCCTATTTCATCTTCCCCAACAAACGTGTCTTTGCCATACCATTGAGGAAATCGTGTGTTTAACGCCTCATGTCTGAGCAGCCCAGGGAGGTGGTTGCCTTTTGACAAAGCCAGTGGCTTCATGCTCTGACAGAGCAGCTCTTCCCTCAGAAGAACCTTCAGGAACCCTTCAGAAGAGCTTCACTGCCTCACCAGAGCCCCTCAAGGCACAGTCAGTGGGTTTGTGTTTGAGTGGGAAGCTGTAGGATGCAGCCACAGCAGCATGAGGACAATCCAGCTGTGCTGCCTCCAGGGTGGAGGCTACAGCTGAGAATTAAAAACATCTATAAAACAGCCTCTGGTGCCTCAAGATGGAAAAAAGTGTCCCCTGGGAGATGGGGCTGGAGAAATACCTTTTGCAGTTGCATTTATTGGTGTGTCCCTATTTACCAACATGGTGTTATTAGAATAAAGGCAAAGTGAGAAGTATAAGCAGGGAAGCACAGACAAGACAGCCAAGAAAAAGAGAAACAGTACATAAAGCCAGATTGACAGATTGATAAAATATTCTTGGGCAAGAAACAGCCTGAAAGACAGGAAGATGGAGAGAGAGATTTAAAGCTGAACTTAATACTTCTGTGATTTATTTGCATTAAGCTCAAGCAGTGTGTGTGGCTTGGGTTTTACTTGTTTGTTTTGCTTCCCTGACTGCCTCAGGTGCTGGCAGAGAATTGTTTTGTTGAAGCTGCAGTCCATGGGATGCTTTGGAAATGCATTGTCCCTGGGAAAAAATGAGGACCATTTCACAAAATTCTGGAAAACTTCAAAACTTCTGAAACTCCAAAGAAAAAGAGTTATATGGGAAGTGGTTTGGCCTCTTCCCTGTAGTGAAAGTCCAGCTCTGTCTCCTCAGAGCCATAAGACCAAAAACTACCAGCAGCCTTCCTGCTGTGCTTTGCATGAGGACATTGTGCAAATTATGGAAATTTCCTTCATTCAGCCATCCTGCAACAGATGGCAAAGCAGGGAGAATTGGCCAGAGCTGGTGGGTGGCATGGATGTGTTTACTCTAATAAAGCCCTAAGATTAAAGTTCCACCAGTGCCCTCAGCAGCCTGCCACATTCATTCATTTATAATAATTTCCTATTTTTCCCTGCAGTTCTATTTTAGAATTGCAGTTATTTGGATGTCTATAAGAATCCTGTGCAGCTCACATGACCCTGACCCAGAGCAGAGCAGCTAAGATCCCTTCTAGAATCCCCTTTTTAATCCAAGCATCAGGTTCTGGGACACTGAACCCTTGCAGCCCACAGAGACAGGACTGTGGTATTGCAGAACCTCTTCTGCCATGATCAGGCTGTCCAAAAGAAAAGGAAGCAAAGTGAAAAAGCAGGGAAATACGTGGGTATAGGAAGGAGAATACACAAGAGAAAAAGTGTGAAGGAAACAGGTGAGGGAATTAAAAATAGTACAACAGAAGTTTTAGAAAATCAGTTCTACAGCATAGGACTGGTGCCCATAATCTCTGCTGCAGAACTTCTGCATGATGGATAGAAAAAGTTGCAGAGAAGGAACTTCTTTACATTTATTAACAGAAAGAAAAAGGAGAAAGTTGAAATAGGAATAGGAAACAGAAAGTGCCACTGACATTGTGCAGTTACAAGCCCTGCAAGTCCAACTACCTGAATGCTGCAGGAAAGGCAAGGGAGAGGCAGCTAATGGAGGAGATTGTTGGAACTCCATAAAAAAATCAGTTGCTTCTAGATGAAAAGTGATCCATGCTGCCTTCAAAATCTCAGCTCAGAGCACCATCCATTTTTTGGGTGCTCAAGCACCAGGGAGCTGTGCTCTCTCAGGTGCTATTTGCCTCTGATGGATGCTGCTGTGACAAGTGCATTAAACCCAGCAGAAGTGAGCTTTATTAGGCTCTGAAAAGCAGGGTCCATCACTTCTCAGAGCACTCATAAAACAGTCTGGCTGGAGACAGATGCCAGCGTTCCCACAGCATGCAGAGCATGGCTGATGGCAGCACAAGCCCTCCCACAAACTGCCTGTGTCTGTTCAAGGCTCTGCAACACAGAGCTGGGCAGCTGCCACATCCCCTCCTGGAAATTACTGGTAAATTCCTGGTGTTTGCTCTCAAGGAGACTTGTGGTTTGTGGCAAATTATCAAGTGGCCTTCAGGAAGTCACATGCCACCAGCACAGTTTGCAGGATATCCCTGTGGATGGACACAGTGGGTCAAAAGATGGTTTTGGCTAATGGGATTCATGTTACCACAAGAAAAGTCTGTATGTAAGCTGGGTCACAGGACAAAGGTGTGGTTAGGCTTTCCTAAACCCACAGAGTCATTATCCAGTTTCCAGAGAGGAGCAAGGGGGTGAGAGCTCTCCCTTGTGTGACTGCAGATCTCAGGCAGAGGCTGAGCTGACAGACTGTCCCTGTGTCCCTGTCCTGTGCTGTGGCTGTGATTTTGCTGCCCTTTGAGCCAGCAGTGCTGCCAGCCCAGCTGTGACCTTCTCTGCCCCTGAGCCTGGATCCCCCAACACTCCATATCTCCGAGCCACTTGTGCAGAGAATCTCACTCTCTGCTCCTGTAATGAGCTGCACAGCACGATGTGGAATTAGCAGAATCTGAGTTATTAATTGTCTACAACAATTAGCCAAGACACCTGGGCCTTCAGGCCCCTTGGTTACTCTGTGGGAGCCAATTAGAGTCTTGTACATATTCATGCCATTTCATCCACAAGCCATAAAAGCTGCTTCCCCAGCTCTCTGCTTGTCTCCTTTACTCCAACACACATCCAGCCCACCCTGAGACAGGGAGGAGTAGTTTCCTTTCCTTTCACGTTTCCCTGAAATCAAATATTTGCAGTGCACATAATTGATGTAATGGAAATGCAGAACTAGCACATTTGACAGGGAAGAACAGAAAAGGCCTTCCCAAAGCTCCCTCATGCCTTATATAAGAGAAGATGCAGAGATCTTGCTGGACTTCTTCCCCTGCAGCTCATCATCCACATGAGCTGAATGAGAAATATTTTTCATGGTCAGCAATGCCCCAACTCCATCTGAGATCACCATTGCCATTGTCATGGTGCAGATCAGTGTGGTCACTGCAGTGCCAGTGAGCCTGATGGATTCAGACCAGTTGATCCTGACAGTGCTGAGTGAGACACTGGGCTGCACCAGGTGTGTCACTTAGTGCCCATGTGTGCTGATTCTTCAAGGTTTCTCTGAGGTTCCATCTCCCCAAGGTTTCTCTGAGGTTCCATCTTCCCAAGGTTTCCCAAGGTTTCTCTGAGGCTCCATCTACCAATACCCACGTGCTGTGCTCCTAGGAGAACAGCAGCCCTGTGGATACATCACTGAAACCATGCTTGACCCCAGCAGGAGGTTGGAGTTGGTGCTGTGGTGAGAGCAAGGAGCTGCAGGGAGCTCCAGGGAGTGCTCTGAGTGCTTTCAGCCCAGCCAAGCAGGGAAACACATCTCTCAGGAATCCACTGATGCACCAGAGTTAAAATCTCTCCCACAGCAGCCATCCAGCATCTAAAATGTTAAATCTCTAACCTGCTCTCTAGATTTATAGTCCTGAAGGCTGTTAAGACTTTTGTGAACTTTGGAAATGCAAAATAATGTTAGAAACTCACATTATCTATCTGACACACTAGAGTGACTCCTCCTCAGCCATCACTGCTGAGGAAATAAATCTCTGCTCTGTGTTTAGGAAACGAAGCTATTTCTGTCACACAGGAGAGCAGCTGAAGCTTTTGAAAGAATCTGATTTTAATATTTGCTTTTTGTTTTTGTACACCCAAACAACTTTGTGAAAGGGCCAGATTGATTTTGCCTTCCCAGTCATTTTTAATCATCATCTTTGCAGGCTGATAAGAGGCTGGTCACAATTTTCATTAGTGATTTGTGATTTGGGCTGCTCCACTTCTGCTATGGACACCACCTCAGCAAAAATCAATAACAAATTAAATCACAGTAGGCAACGTGACCAGTGAAAGAGGAGCTCTAGGCTGGGAGAGGGAACAGGTTTGCATTTTTTAAAATTAGAGATAAATTGAAAAGACAGAACTTGGTGGCTTCATCAGAAGTAGCCATGCTGGAAAGGCACTGGGTATACACAGAGTGTGATTTAGATCCTACATCATATTAACTCATGACTAGGAAACAGTACTGGCCACTGCTGGAGAGTGTTTCTCTGTGTAGAGCACTACACAGCCTGGTTCTCCCCCATTACTCCTGATTTATTCCATCTATCACCATTAACTTCAAGAAAGTTCCCTCTGACTTAATACCAGTATGAGACCAAAACCAGAATCCTCATTCTGAGACACTGAAAAACAGTGCAATGCAGTCTTCTGCTCGAGCCTCACATGAACATTTCCCAGTTCTCCTGAGTCTGTGAGGAACAAACCTTCCTGCTTTAAATCCACAAACCTCTGAGCTCCCCCAGGGCAGTGGCAGAGACACCATAAACAGCTTTTAGGTCTCCCCCATGTGCTTTTCAGTGTCTGTTTTGTTTCTCTACATCACCACAACTCCTCTGAAAAGCAGAAATGTGACTTGAATTGTCCACTCTAAGTCCTGGAGTTGCCAATCTCAGTATCTCAAGTTATTGCCTAGTTTTACTCCAAGGTTTCTGGCATGTGGTGACCTATGTCTGGTGAGTGCAAACATTTTCTCTCTCAACAACTTAATTTAACAACTCAGTTATCTGTGGCTTTCTTTTCCCCCTTTTGTCTGCTTTGTAGTTTTGTTATTTTTTCTTTATAGTGGGGATTTTGCCCATTAGAGGAACATTACAGAAGGGAAAATAAACAGACCAGCATTTGATGCTATGCTTCCTGTTTAGAAGTTTGTTTCTCTTTCTTCTCCCATTACATCAATATTACCATGTTGATTCATAAGCAAAATAAAGCATATAAATATACTCTCTTTTTTTGTTGCTTTGAATCATAAAATTCAAAGTTATAGTTCCCACAGCAACTGTAACTCAACCCTAATGTGCACATACATTAGAAGCAGGGAAATTAACACCCAACTCAGCAATGGATTCTGCGTGAGGGAGTTGTGCTACTGGTTGAAATCCCATAGATGTACAACATTTCACTAACTGTCTGTTTGTGACAGATGTCACATTGAAAGAAAGGAGATATCTCAAAGATCTTGATCTTTATGGACATAAATGGGATTCAGGCTTGCAATATGCACAATCACTTTACTGAGGTTGATTCACCCCAAGTGAGCCCAGAGACACTTCAGGGACAAAGTCAGAGAAGTGAGTATTTGCTTTATTGGGTGCACCAGGTGTGGGGGATTCACTCCTCCAAACACACACACACCTGCACTTCCAAATACAATGTTATAGGTAAAATTCATGAATATCCATCACATTCCCCAGGATAGCAGTGGTTATACAAATCATTTCTCAGAAGTCATTAATATCATTAGCATGTGCACCATGCATGCTCTGTGTGTCCTGGTGGTCTTTGGAGATCCCCAAGAACCCCTCCTGGATGAAGGTCCCAATAGTCTTCATCACAATGCACTTTCACCTTTCTCTCTGGAGCATGCACTGTCCTTCATGGGATGATTCAGTGATTTCTGTGCTGCCTTCAAACAGATTCTTGTCCCTCGTCTTGATAAGATTAAGGGAATCCTGTTTTTCTGGGTTTTACAATTCCCATACTCTGTCTCTCAATGGTTAAACTGAGTTGCCTATTGACCACTCCTTTCTCAGGTGTGTCACCTTTATTGTTGAACTCCTTAAAGATGCTGAGAACCTCCAGAGCTCAGGGTGCACTAAGCACACCTGTGTGAGCTTCTCTGGTGTGCAGAGCACCTGGGGTGACCCAGAAGCACACAGAGAAGGGGATGGCATGTCCCCCAGACCAGGGAATGTTCCATGAACCAGACCTCAAAGCTGGAAGGATCATTAGAGGACCTTCTGCATTCACACACACAATCTGTCATCCATCTCGCCTCTTCCAAGCCAAATGTCACTCCTCTTTTCAACTGATCTCTGGGAGAGACACAGCTCTGACACACAGGAAAGGATTAGAGGGGTTGGATTAGAAAGGATTGGAGCCCTCAGGGATACAGAGGAAATGCTGGCAGCATCCACAGGCAAGAGGTCTTGGCCCCTCCAGCTCTTCTGTACTGCCTGCCAAGGTAGCCAGGCACTGCAGGGTTTGTGTTTTAAACACAAACTGCATCCCAGGGGATTTGGGCTAAGTTATTCTAATTATTTCTACAATAAGATGAAAGAGCAATGTGCTCCCATTTCATAAAGGCTTCAGCAAACAGAGTCTACCAGGTGCTGATGCTCCTTTGTGAGGCCTGAGAGCTGAGAACTAATTAGTCTCAAATTATACCTCTGACAAAGACACAGCAAGGAAGCAGGAAAGATGTTCACATGCCAAACTGGCCTTTCAAATAGCAGATCAAATAGGCACCACCACTTCAGAGGGCCAAGGATGCCTCGAGCAACTGGTTGGTGTTTACCTTAAACAGAAGGAGAAAGGCAGAGGAGGAGAGAAGGGAAACATCAAAAGGGCTGGCAGACCTGGCTCTCCTCAATCCTCTCCATGCTGTTCCCATAGGAAAGGGGTTTCCCTTAAATTTAGACCTTTGGGATCTGCACAGTTGCTTTCAGCACCATTTGCTGTCATTTTCCATTGGATGCACTTTTAAACAAGCTTCACAGTCACCTCTTTTAAATCAACATGAAGGCAGTGACTTAGTTGAATACAGCTGGAGTTTGCAGCCATGCTGTTTGTTGTAGTCCATGATGCAGGAGCTTGTGTGTGATCCTGCAATTAAAGGCTCATCACAGCCCAGCCCAGAAAGGTTAACAGAACTTTTCCTTTCATCTTTCCTGCCTGTGCAAGGTGGTGCTGGGTACTCCTTTCACCCCTGCACAGCCTTTCTTCAATCTCCCACCAGTGCTGCAAAAAGATTCTCATCCACTTCCAAACCTTCAAAATTAAAAAACCACACCAATAACCTGCTGCAGGGCAGAGATGCATCTGTGCCTCTTTACCAGCCAGTTAGTGGCATGCAGAGACAGTGCCAGCCTCGGGAATGCCTGAGAGGAGACACAGCATTGGTCAAGGCAGTTTCACACTCAGTGTCCTGCAAACAGGACCCATCTTGAGACAGCTCTGTCCTCCTTCCTGAGCAGCGCCTCATCCCTGGGAAAAACAGGTCAAACCCAAGTTGCTAAATCCCCTGAACTGGGCTGTCTTGCCCTTAGCCATCCCCCTGACATAAAGCAAAGCCTCAAAGGCTAAATGCCATTGTGCCAAGAATCATGTTTATCATAACGAGAAACAAAGAAGGAAGAGAACAAAGGAAAAGAGGAGAGAAAACAAGAAAGGAAAAGACAAACAGAAGATTGAAAGGGAGGAATATAGATAGACCCATTAATTTGCCTCTGTTTGCTCTGGGATTTAAACAACAAGCCGCTGTGTCTCTGGTTTATCTTGGTTCCTCAGCTGTGAAACGTGCTGTGCTCCAGTGTCTTCTGAGCTTTAGAGATTTGCTGGGAAGCTGGGAATGAAGCAGGAGGCTCAGCAAACAGAGATAGCAGAGGTAGCCTCATCCATCACACTCAGAGGAAATTCGTTCTTTTCAGCAGTGCCCATGGGTGAAATTACATTATATTCTGTTTGGATAATTGGATGTCATATACCACCCAGCCTGTTAAGGGATGGCATTTCCTTCCCTAACGATGCTGTTAGCTGCACCTTAGGACAGAGAGGCACAGGATTCATGAAGTACTGAGGAAAAAATAAGGACACAGTGGTCTTGGTTCCAAGCAGCTCTGGTTCCCAACTGGACCTCTCAGGGTCAAGTTATTTATGGAGAGGAAAGAACATATAGAACAAGAATGAAATTAAGAAATGGAAGGGAAAGGAGCAAATCTGAGAGGAGAGAAAAGGAGGAGGAGAAGGGCAGACTGATTAATTTGGGTATTTTTTCCCAGCATAAACACAAAGCATTTTCTTCTTAAACTGGGAGGTGGGATGCACAGGTCTTTTAGCTAGAAATTCACTAGCCTGGTCACACAACATCTGCCTGGGGATCCTGCAAAAACACAGCAGTTCTCTTTGGTCTCAGTCACTGAGGGTTGGAGAGGTATCCCAGGAGTCCCAGCCATGCCTTGCTGAATTTTATATTCACCTACATTTTGCCTAAAACACCCTCAATTTCCCCCTCATTGTGTCCTTTCTTGCAGCACCTCACTCCAGCTCATTGATGGCTTTTTAATAGCACAGTTAGAGCTGTCACACCAGCCAGAGGACAATTTCATGTGTCATATTGTCTCAGTGCATCCTGGGAACTCCATCTGGCTCAAGCAAACTTATTTCATCGAAATAATCTCTCCTCCCTGCTAGTTATTGAATTGCCTTGGCTCAGTGGCCTCGCTCAATATCAATTTTTCATGCTTAATAATTAGTGCAAAGAATAGAGTTTCATCGAATAAGTGTTTAATGTCACACATGATTAGGAGACACAGAGATGACCTAACTAGGAATTCAATTTGGGGCCTAGAAACAGATGTTAGCTCTTATTTTTCCACCTGAACCTGTGCTGTTCCCTTCTGCAATGAAGGGAGAATCTTCAGAGAGGGGAAATCTTCAGATTTCTTCTTCAGAAATCTATGCTGCTACTAGTTGATTGCAACAATTGCTGCAATTCTCCTTTTTAACTTGAGAAGAGTCAGCAGGTTTGGAAGGAATTTCCAACCAAGCAAATACCCAACTTCACTGCTGCTTTTAAATGTCAGTGTGACGATGTCTGGGTCCCAAACCACAGGCTCGTTTCCCAAGGAGAGCAGAAATCCAGAAAATTACTTGCCACAGTGAACCTGTGATAAGTTACAGAAGCAAACCAGGCAGCACAGAGGGATTTGTTTGCCTGGCTGCTTCTCTCTATTTATCTGCCCTTATAGTCACCACGACCTCCTCACTTATTTGTGCCCCCAGTGCTGACAGCCCTTCCAGTCAGGGTGTTTGTGGACTTGCTGGATGCCTGAAATATTTACTCTCCAAAGGCTCTCTGCTAATATCCCCTTTTACATGGATGGGAAATGAAATTCAGATAAAAAAGTCCAGGCAGCAAATATATTTGGGAATGAAGATGAGAGACAGCACCTAATTATTCTGGGAGTCTTCTAGGTGATTTTTCCATGGCAAGTTGAATTCTTCCAGTGCTGGGATTACTATCCTGACCAACTCTCCTTCTTCTGCATATTTTAAGTATTTACAAGTGCTCTGCAAATGGTTGTGCTCTCTATGTTCACAGTGACTGAAATCTTGTCTTAAAATGATTCTTCCCATTTAAAATTCACTAACACACCAATCTGTGACATCTTCATTCATATCACACACTGCTCTGAGGAGTGATCATAAGAAAATTTGCTCAATTAAACCTTCTTTCCTTCCTTTCTCTGGCTCCCTCATCCCTCTTCTCACAGATCCTTCCCTGCAAACTCTTCTTTTTATTTGGAAAGCATTTGATAGCAGCTGTCAGCCCTTCCTACCTGCACACAGCCCATACTCTGCTCTTCCCCATAAACAAGCACATCGATCTATCTTCTGCAAGATGTATTTAATTTTCCTGGAATTTCTAATCAGCCAGCTTGTCCCAGAAGAAAGACTGACTGGATAAGAAATGTGTTCCCTGTTCATAATGATATTTTATGTGCAAGAGATTGATTTGCTGTGATAGCCACCAACTTCAAGATCTGGAAACCTGGCAGTGCCTTGAACAGCCTCCTATGCCTACCCAAAAATGCCTGTAAATACAGAGCACTGTTCCTAGACTGGGGAATAATGCAACAGAAATTATATATAAATATATTATAAATATAGTTGGGTATTTGGGTGTTTCTATCAGTAAGCTGGAGGAGATCTGGACACTCAGCACCATCCTCCAGGCCATGAATATTTAATTTTGAATGAAACAATTGGGAGCCTTTTTATTTTGACAATTTCCTCTCAGCCCCTGTGCTGCTGCAGCAGCAGGAGGGAAGTCAGGAGTAGCAGAACACATCAGGGCTAGCCCAGATTATCAAAGTGAGATTCACCTTCAGAAGAATCCCAGGCAGTAGAGACCTTGCTAGGAAAAGAGAAATCTTGATTTCTCAGCTGCTTTAGGATCCCTGGCCAGAACTTCAGCTAATAGGAGTCTGCATCCTGAATAGGATAATTTGGGAAGACTTTCACCAGCTGTTTCATTTCCACTTCCTTTTCTCACTCAGTATTATTCCTGCTGGGATATCTACAGAACAGCAAGATGGTTTCTTCCTTTCCAACCTAAGAGACACAGTGAGTAACTAAGCATGCAGGCACTAAAAAGAAAAATCACTTGGATGAATTAGGGACTTTATTTCATTGTTTATTTGTGGGAGTGAGAAACTTACTGCACATGGATTGCACGTGGTAATGAAACACAATTACCTATTCTTCTCCATCTCAGATGAGAACAAAGAAGCCTGAAAGTCTTTGGAAAGTGAAGGTGAATTAAAACCAGATTCAAAGTAAAAGGAGAAAAAGAGCTTTGAAAGGAGTGGAGGCACTGGGAGCTTATTTTGCTTGTGAGGTCTCTATTAAAAGCAGACATTATTTCAGAGGCTTCCAGCCCTAGCAGATAATTAATGAAATTAAGGTGAGGATTTGCTGCTCAATATTTGCTCATACTACAGGGGAAAGAAACAGTTCCAAAACCACCTGGCATTTTATGGGCAAATAAATCAAGAGAGAGAGGTGTCTCAGTTACTCAGACTACAGAGGGGAAATGTACCTATCTGTACAAGAGAGGCTTCTCAGTAAAGGTAGAAATTCATTGCTTTTCAAAGCCACCCCCTGCCAGTGCCCAGCTTTGCAGTCATTAAAGTATTTGGACATTGTCTAGAGCACTCTGGAGCTGTGCTGTGTTGGTTTTGCTTGGCCCAGTTTTTGGTATGGTATCTCACAGGGATGGCTCCTGTGAGAAGCTTCTGGAAGCTTCCACCCTGTCCAGCAGAGCCAATCTCTGATGGTCTGAAGATGATGGACATGCTGCTGGCCAAGGCTGGGCCAATTCGAATTATGTTGGTGATGCCTCTGTGATAAGAGATTTCAGAAGAAATCAATCTCCTGTGGGAGAAACCCCATGGCAAAGCAAGGGAAGGACTTCCCTCCATAAGAAGAAGATTCTGGTGCTGAACTGACCAAACCCCCATCCCTGTCCCCCTGAGCTGCTGGTGGGAAGCAGAGAGGGGTTGGGAGCAAGAATGGTGTCTCAAGGGCTTATTTTACATCTCATTATCCTCCTCTGACTCTGCCAGTAATAAACTCACTTTGCAGCTTTACGATGAGCCTGCTTTGTCCTTGGAGATTATTCTCCCAATCCTTATCTCACTCATGAACCCTTTTTGTGTCAACTTTATTTTTCCCTCTCCTCTGCCCAGCTGTGGCAGGGGAGAGCAGAGCAAGCAGATGTCCTAGGTGCCTGGCATTTGGCCAGGGGCAAACCACAACCTGTGGATAATATAATATAGTATAGTATAAGATAGTATAATTAGTATAGTATAGTATAGTATAGTCAAAAGGTTGATATTTTCAAAGCTGCAAGTGGATTGGGATTCTGCAGCTGGGAAGGCAAAGATGGGAACATTAAACAACCTCTTTCCAAATCCTGCAGGGGTACCAGAGCCAGGTGAAGGATGGTGGCAATGGGTTTTAGGCAGGACTTTCTCAGCCTCTCAGCCATGCTGTGGCTGGGGGTGTGCAGCACATGGAGCTCCCACTCTCTGCTGAGCTCCAGGGCAATTTACTTCTCTGATTGATCAGATTCATTTCAACTTGTGCAAAAGACACTTTGTAGATTTCCCAGCTCTGTCATTTTCTAAAACCAAAGTTAATAAGTCAGTCCAAACTGAGAAGACAGGCAGCCTGGCTCAGAGTCCTGAGCTTGGGTAAGGCAGAAGGCCAGGCTGGTGATCAAAATGCTGCTTCCAGCTTTAATGTTCCTATCTGTGTGCTTCACAGTGCTGGTGGGGGTCTGTAATCACTGAGGCAAAGCTGTGCAGAGCTGTAAATATGTCCAGCTTTGGCCCAGACATCCAACAGAACCAGTGACACCAACCACTGACAGATTTGGATCCACAGGATGCTTACAAGTAACCTTAGCTGTTAAAAAGGACTTCAATCCATACTGTAGGAGGGATGAATTTAGCAAATAATACTGTTAGTTTAGAGACAGTCAGGCCAGCTTTTAGGTGCTTTGACTCTTCAGTCCAGCTGGAAAATGCCAGCCCTTCAGCTCCAAGCTATTTGCACAGAGAACAACTCCTTCTGCCCTTGGCCACCACTTGCCTGACAGATTGCCCCAGGAGGTGGAAATGGAAATACCATCTGCAAGAATGGAAATGCAGTTTAACCAGCCATCAGTGAGGGATCTGGGAGGATCTGGATCCCTCAGGCCACCCTTTCCATGCCACAGGACTTCCAGCACAGGTGTGGTAATGTTTTTATGGTACATTTTTGTGATGCACTCAGGCTGTGAGAGGACAAAACAGGATTCCATCTAGTGTTCCATGGCAATCCCCAGGAGTGTGGTGTGAATGACACACAGTAACAGCAGATCATTCCATCTGCTCTGACAGTGAGGAAATGTGGGGTCAGCAGAGAATCCAGAGGTTTTCCAGAGGTCTTGAACTCAGCAAGCACTTGCAGGTTAGTGTGTGACAGACTGAGAGGCCACGTGGAGGAGACAGTTAATAAAAGCAGGACTGGAAGAATCAATGTATTCTGACACACCGGTGACAGATTGAAGAGAGGGACAGATTTAATATCCCAGAGTTATCCTTTCCCAGCCTAAGGGCCCTGCAATTGATTGAATAAATTAAAGCATTGATGTGGATGACACTGGAGTTAAGGTCATATCAGCACTTCCATCTTAAGTCCCTATTTCCTTCTCTCTGAGGTTTTTTTTCTTTTTCATGTCTTTGCACAGAAAGCTCACTCCTGGGCTACAATTTACCAAGGAGAGCTCAGCTCCCATTCAATTTTGCTATTACAATTTTCAAGAAGAGGGAAAAAAAAGCAAGTAAAGGAGGGAATTACAGAAGGAGAATGAGATAGATCTATTTTTGAAATGAAAGGATAAACAGGCCATGTCAGGCTACTCATAAAGCTACCATGCTCATTCTGTGTCATGGTCAATCTCTCTTTGCACATAGTGAGCAGAAAAACAGGCTTTGAAAAGAAAAATGTACAGAGAACTGACAAAAAAAATATAGCTGTAGGCCAAATTAATCTCTGTGTAGATTGACTTGCATGCAAAATTATTCATTCTTTTGTTACTAAAAGCATCTAAGGTAATTGCAGATGAACGCTCTTCCACTTTTATTCTTTATTATCTCTTGACAAGTCTCTCTCAGAGTCATCAATAGGATTTGATGTCACAACAAATCTAACTGCTCAAATAGAGTCAGGTGCTGTGACAGAACTGGGCTTTTGTTGAGCTGGTCTGATCATCAGTATTCCCAGGGCACCTCTCAGCCACATACAGAAGTGAGCCTTGGAAAATGCTCAGTAGTTTCTTTAAAGCACTAGGCACACTCATCTGAGGGGAAAAAACTAACCTCTGCCCCTCAAAATGCACCATGTCTCTTAGAAACCAAGCTTTAAAACCATGCTGTATCATTTTCATTTTTGTAGGCTGGGTCCTTGTCAAGACTCCTGCATTGCCACCGTTGGGTCAGGACCATCTCAAATATTCCCAAAATGCTCCCCAGACATCTGTTGACACCCAGTTGGTCAACAAATAACAGACCAGGAGACCATGCTCAGAAAGTTGTGTATTGCAGAAAATAAAGATTTTGCAGGGCAAGTTGCCTCTGCTATGTGGTTCTTTGCATTAGTGCAAAGTGCTTGATTTCAAACCCTCTACAATCACAGCAGGTACAGCACCAGCAACAACAGACCTCCCTTTCTCTCACTTTCTCTCCCTTTCTCTCCCTTTCTATCACTTTTTAATTTCATTCAACTCACTGTACATAAACCTCCACTGCTAAAAAGTATGAGCACTTAGCATATTTCTCATTTTAGCAATCACCCATCTGACCCCAACTCCTTCCTTATCTTTTAGGGCACCAGGGAGCAGATTCAGCCTTCTCCCTGGGTGAAGGAGGAGGTACTTCACACAGCATAGCATTTCACCAGACAGCACAACAGGAAAATTCCCTACACTTCTCTGATTGGCAGCAGCCAAAAAGCAGAATGGTTTCTGATAGCTGCAGCCCAGGATGATTCAGGATAAATGTGAATGTAAGGATAAATGTGTATGTGAATGCTGTTGTGTTTAAGGGCAGCCACATGGCTACAGCCCCAAAGATCTGCTTGGAAAATGGTGAGGCTTGGTGTTTTAAAGTGAGAAAAAAATGTATAAAAATGGTTCAGGTCAGTATTCACTTGAGACATGAGGTGAAGGCAGCTGGACATCCAACCCAGACACAGCAGTGAGCAACTCACCTCTCCAGACTACGTGGGCTAAAGGCAAAGTGACTGAGTCATGAATCTGCATTTAAATCGTGAATTTATGGGGTAAACACACCAGTGATTCAGGCTCTTGGTGGCACTCTGTGGGGGCTTCAGTGACTCTGTCAGTGCATGTCTGAGTCCACAGCCTGCTTGCCTGTGAATATAAATGCAGATTGAATGTCAGCACTTCCTTCCACAAATCAAGGCTTCTCATTTAAAACATGGCACTTGCATGTAAATAGAGAGCAGTTAGACACCCAAAGGGAGGATAAATCTAATTTGACTAAAGGATATGGTGAAATCAATGCAGTGCAGGGGCAGAATGGAGGACCTTCAACCTCTGGTGCTGTTTCTGATCCTGTGAGTCTTTTTTACCCTCCCAGTTTCACTGCTCATTGGGTCATCATTTACACCAAAATGCAAATAGCCACTGGAGCTCCAGCATCCTGCAGACATCACATTTGTGCAGAGTGACACAGACTTCACCCACTGTGCCTGCATTTAATATTTTTTAAATCATCTGCCAGAGTGGTCAGAGTGAGCTTCCCAGCCCTGCTTCCTGAGCAGTGGAAATGATGGATTTAATCTACTACACCACAGCCATCACCCCTGGAAAAACCACACACCTTTTTGTGACTAATGGGAACCTTCTGATGGGTTTTTCTAAATGAAATGGAGCGCAGTTGGCTGAAGCAATCTCTGGAGGTTACTCTTTAAACATCAAGCCTTCCATCCTCGGGCAGTGGAAGTTTATGAATCTCCCTGTGAAGTTAATGCACTCATTAGTTTTAGGCTGAGGGAGCAGATGGCAGCAGACTTGCCTTGGACACCAGTGGGAGAGTCTGCACCACCCTTCATTAAAGGCCCTGAGACATTAAAGAAACTAGTAATTAATCTAAAGATGCATGTCAAACAATTTCTCTCTTTCCATGAGGTCTGGGTTTCCCACCACATATGACTTCATTAGTAAGTAGCTAGCACAGCACAGAAACTGAGAAAAAGGGGGAAGGAGGCAGAAGGAAGAACAGAATTCACTTTTCTGGCTGTGATTTTTATCTGAACAATGCAAAATGGCAATAATGACGTCTTGAAATAGGAGATTACATACTTAGAGCATCAGATTTGAAATTCACTCCAGGCTGAGCCTGAGGCTTGAAAAGACTTGTAAAATTTTGGAGTGAGCTTGGGTCCAGTGCAGCATTGTCCAAGGTCCAATTCCAAACAGAAGGTGGCAAATTTAAATCTGGCTTCAGCTCTCATCAGACCTTTGGAAATCCATTACTTCATTTCAGAAGACTGGAAAAAAGCCATTTTGCAGCAGCTGTTGTTAAGCCAGGTGGAATTGGTGATTTTAGTCAATTATCTGTTCCACTCTAAACAAAAATGGGGAGATCCTCAGCAAAGTGAGGCTGCAGGAGAACTGAAGGAGAGTCACCTCTGTACTCATGGCCTGATCCTGATCCTGATCCACTCAGCCATGAACCAGTGAAGCACTCTAACCACAGAGACTCCTTTAATGCAGCAGGACAGACTATTGCAGCCTCTAATCTGCACCTGATTTGGCTCTGATTTTGGCCTTCATCTGAAGCCTGCAAAGGACCAGAAATCCTGACTGTTGATCCAGAAAGCTCTCTGACACTTCCTGACTTTCAGGGTGCAGCTTGGTTGAGTTCATACATCCCCTGTGATGACATTTGATCAGCAGCAGCCTGGCTGCTCCACAATATTTGGCATACACTGCTGGGTGGTGTCTGCCAGGAATTCCCATCAGTGTAGGGACAAAGGGACAATGTAGAGACAATGTAGACACAAAGAATTCTTCCTCCCTGCTCCAGTTTGCTGTTCTCTCCCCCAGGGTGCTGCTGTTATCTCAGAGACTGGAGGGTAATTGAACAGTCTTGGTTTTCTGACTGAGGATCAAAAGCAGTGGTGTTTAGCTAAACTCCCTTCACAGCTCAGTTTCTTGATGCTTCTGGAGTTGCACCAACAGAAAATCCAACTTTACTACTAGTGTTTCTGTGACAGATTGCTCTGCTGTGTTGCACACAACAAGGTGTGATTCAGAATGCCACAAAGCACCCGAAATGGCTGGTTAGCTCTTCATCTCCTGGGAGCTTCGCTGCAGCTGCACAAATTGATCTGAGAATGTGTGATCCCAGGGTTCTTCCTCATAAAAGGTCTATAAAGAGGTTAGTGTGGAGAAATAGACTGAAGAATAGTCAAGCAACAGGCCTGAAGCATCAGACAATTGCTATTCCCAGCACCTCAAACTAGGGAGTTCTGATGCTGCCTTGGGTCAGACCTGAAAATATTGCTGTGTTTTCAGTCCAACAGGTAATGACAGCTGAGTTTTGCAAAGTTATTCTTCAGCTAAACTAACTAAATGCTGACACCTCTGTGTAATTGTAATTGCAAATAAATCTCAGTAGCTATTTAAAATTAGGATTTAAAAACTCAGTGGATTTTGGTAACAGTGTTAGTGTTACCATTATAGCCAAGGCCCTTTGCATATTCTGTGCCCAAATCCTGTAGCTCTAACAATCAAGGGAATGTTTAGTCTTTGAGCTGTAATATTTCTTGCCTTTTAGGATTCATCCCTGCCAATAATTAAGTCTCATAAGGGTGAAACTTAAATGAGCAGTAGCCTTTGGGGATGGTATTAGTGTGCTAACTGTGTTTGTGGTTTAAATATTAATGTCAAAGTGTAATTACCATCCGCTAAATTCCAGCCTTGTGTTTGAAAACACATTGAGCTAAGCAGGAAGAATGAGCTGTACCAGTTGGAAGCTTTTAGAGTCAGAACAATTTCTCCACCAGCAAAGAGCACAGGAGACACACTCGGTGGGTGTTCTTCCTGCAGTCCCAGCATGAGGTGAATCCTCACTGCTGCCTGACTCCAGGCAGAGCTCCCTCCTCCTTCACCAGCAGAACCTCAGCAGCAGCAACACCAGTATCTCATTTCAGGGCAGCTCAGGGATGTTGTGTGTCTATTTTACCACTGCAATGCAAGCTGCAGCTCCATCCCAGGGGGAAAAGCCTCAGCAGATGGAATGCCACTGTCCTTTTCTCCTGGCAGCCTGTTTGCTCACTCCGTGGAGGCTGAGCAAGGATCCTGCTGGCTTCCCAGCAGCCCTGTGGCTATGAGTGAGGAAGTGAATAACTGCTAGTTCACTCATCACATCTGGGCTCCCTGTGTGAAGTCTTGTCCCCTGCTGGAATTCCCAGGGAGCATTCACCAGCTGGCAGATTGGAGAAAAAGTGTAGAAAGCACAGGGATAGCAAGAGCAGGAAAGCAGGGTGGTGATGAATTCCTGATAGGTTTGGAATGGGAGAGAAGCATTCTGGGCACTTGAAAGGGAAAGGCTGCACTGCAGTGGAGCCACAGACTGTGAGCCAAACACAGTAATGCTCTACTCTCCCTCTAGGTCTTAAGCTTGAAGCAGGGAGAGAGAGGCTGTAAGTTATTTCACTCCATGTCTGCTCGTTTCAGACAAATAGAGCAGAAAAGTCAAGGCACAGAAAGTGGAAAGAGGGCATGAAATGGAGATGAATTCAAAAGGCTGGGTTAGCCTGGCCACTGATTACAAATATTAATAACATATAAGTTATTCCCACTACTCCCAAACCTTTGTGTGATGTCAAAAGTGTGGACAGGAGGAGAAAAAAAAAGAAAGAAATGCAAACAAATCTTACAGAGTGTTGCCTAGACCTCATTTCTTTTTCAGCTACCCTGACCCTCTAGGGAAGATCTTCTCTGTTCAAGACCTCCTTGATAATTCGAAATTACCCTTGTGCCCTGGGTAGGATCAGGTGATCCCCACACCTTCTCAGACCTCAGCACAATAGATGACAGATTAAAGATGATTCCTCTAGTGCTGCCCTTTGGGGAGAGCAGAGCTCTGGATGCCCATGGAGGCCTGGGGGCCACAGATAAATCTTTCATTCAGCATCTGTTGTAAATCCCAAGGAATCTAAAGGGATTTGGCAATTTTCTCCAGCCAAGGCTTAGATGATCAAAAGAATTTCCTCAAGTCAGCAGCACTTAGGATGAAAACTAGCTAAAATCTCCAAATGCAGTCCCTCAGCAGGATGAAGCCATTATTCTTTCTTTTTGAGTTTACATATCTTTGTTTTTATCATCTCTCTGAGACAAGGGGGAGGAGAGAAAGCAAAGGAAAGTTTAAGAGCATGGCTAAATTTTGCCTTGCTCAGTTTCTGCCCTGAGAAACAGCTCTCTCCAAGCTGCCAGTGACAGCCTTCAGAGACTGATCAATAGCTGGATCGCTGGGAAAGACTCATTGCCAGTGCCCTAATGACCAAAAACCTGCCAGAGGAGCTGCAAAATTAACTCTGCTTCTAAATAATTAAGGGTTAGGTGAACATTTTCTTCCATGAACTATTTCAGCTGACATTCCA
Organism: Lichenostomus cassidix; assembly: GCF_008360975.1. NCBI lineage: Eukaryota > Metazoa > Chordata > Aves > Passeriformes > Meliphagidae > Lichenostomus > Lichenostomus cassidix. Next base: position 5,060,643 of record NC_139501.1, read on the forward strand.
GCAGCAGATTCCTCTCTGCCTTCAGTGGAAGGATCATACCTTCAGCTGCTTTGGGGTGGACACTGCACCCCTGTTCAGGAAATCTGGTCTCCTGGGTTCTGTTTTTACTCTTCTGGCAACATTCAGGATCTCACAGAAACCTGGTGCATGTTTTGGGAGGAAAACAGTAATCCAAAATGGATAGCCTGGTTTGGAACACAGAGCCTTCCTCCCTCCCTGCCTCTGTTTCCACTTCTGCAAAATGGCTTTGGGCTTTTTGGGAGACAGGAAGGGATTTTTGCTGATGTTTGGTAAGAGGTCATGGATCAGGATTGATTAATGGTAGAATAGATTTCCTGCCTGTCCACAGATCCTGACTCTTCACAGACCTTGAGCTGTGCCTTTACACCAGGGTCAGGTCCAGCATGGTGCTGAACGTTTCTGGCTCCATCCTAATCCTGTCTGTAAGTGCAGAGTGAAAATAGTAAAACATGATATAAATACTGCTATCATTGCTTCTTAAAGAGAACTCAGTAAAATACAGGATTAGGTCTTGCTTACTTCTTTGTCTTTGGTTCTTTCTGCCTGTTTTAAACTTAGTCTCCTTCTCCCTTCCCAGGTATCTTCCACAAAGTCCCTTCTGTTCAAATTCTGTATTGTCCCAGCTGGAGGACAGTCCTGGACAAAACATCCCAAGGAATGTGTACTCTATCTATCCACCCTGCTCTGACTTTATTCTGGATCAGGTACTGCTTGTCCTCCCCTAGGCAGTGTGTAAACTGCCATAAAAAAGTAAACTGGCCTAAAGTCTGAGCTCTGGACATGGGCTAATCCAACTGAAACACAGCCATCTGTAACACAGAGCAAAAATCAAACCTGTCCTGCCAGAAGAACCAAAAATGTACTGATCTTTTACAATGCTTGTGGAATCCCAGCTGCAGCTAGTACCTGGAGATGCTAAATGGGGATGGGTAAGGTATAAACCTTGAATCCTTCCTGCTGCAGAACATCTTCCCAGGACAGAGCCAAGACCTAGCTAAGGCTATATTCACTGTGAATTGACTCTGTAGGTGTGCAGAAATATTTGCTGATACTTCTGGAGGGCTAAATTCACACACAAAAAGAAACACACTAGAACAACGAGCTGAGCGAGCTTAAAATAATGAAACAAGATTGAAGTCTTGAATGAAGCAAAGATATAGATAATATATTCTGGATTAGTGGTCAGCATTGCAGTTAAGCCTTTCTTCAACTTCGTGGAGGAGAAAGAACAAAAGAGAAGAAAAAATAATGGATTCTTCAAACTGCTAAGTTACACTAACTTAAGGCCACATGAGTGCCATCCCCAGGTTCTGGGAGCATTTCCTGGTCTTGCAAGCATTTGTGCCATTTGTGTACAGAATCCTTCCAACTGCAGTCAGAGAGGAGCAGCTGCAGTGAGACCAATGGAGTTAGAGCCAAATCTTATGATGAGATTCAAGAGGCATTTCAATTTCAGTGGAAACCACTAGCAGCATCTAACAGAGATCAGAATCTAGACCAGCTCTCAGGTTCTGGAAAACAGAAAAAAAGCAGCACATCATTAAACAAAATCCCACATAATAAGCAGATCTGATTAGTGTGTCAGTGCAGGTGACAATCTATCAGGCTGTCACCTCCCTTGACAGCTGACATCTGACACACAGTGAGAGCACAGTGCTGGCTGTGCTGCTCTCCCTTGTCCTGCTCTCCCATGCTCATCTCCTAGCTCCAGAAAAATTTAAAGCCTTTTTCTATCTCTTATGTGCATTTGATATTCACATCTATTGATTTAGGTCTTTTGACTTTATCCTACAACATGCCTTTTGCTGACAGGATTCCCCTGGGAATGATTAGCAAGACATAGTTTTAATGCAACAATCCCTGAGGAAGGAGTTTTGGGACAGAACTTTTTCTGATGTGATATGAAAGGAATTCCCACCTGCATCACCTAGTGCCCCATCCTGTCACTTCCATTTTCCACTGCATTTCTCATGTCTCCTTCTTTCTGCTTCTTCCATGCAATTCCCAACCCTCTCTCCACACTTTTACTTGTGTATTCATTTTATGACTTTTTTTTTTCAAATAAATATCAGTGCCTAAATGCTACCAACCCCAGCAGAAAATAGGGATACAAGGCCAGGTACAAAAGATGTTGCCTCCAGCACTTGTGGTGGAGTTACTCCTATGTACACTAAGACTGAACATAAAATCAAGAATTCCAATCAGGAAAGTGGACACCATAATCTCTAAAGGGAAGGACAGAGTGTTTACAGTTTCAAGAAATGAAATCCCTTCGTTCCAAAGAAAATATGAGCACCTTTAAGCCTGCAGAAAGGAAAACTGAAATCCAGGGCTGTTTCAGTCACTTGTCCTGCCAGCTGACAGGGGTGATTGAAAGAACACCAGTGGAAAGAATGGTATTGTGAATATTAAGGCAACACAAAAGTAAAATGATACATTCAATAAAACTACACACTTGGCTTCAGCAGCAAGCCAAAATAAGCAAGGTATCTAATCATTACTAAGCAATCTACCTAATCATTACTATATGAGACTTCAGATTAGACAAACCCTTTATCCTACCCAAAGTGCTTTGGATGAAGAGCCCTTTCATCAAAATGATTCTCCTTAGTTTAGTTCTGTTTAGATTTTTATGGAATTGGACTTTACAAGTTGTTTCAATGGTAGAAAGGGGAACACTTGGTTTTCAGGGTATATTACTTCTTCAGCTCCTTGCATACAATATATTTGGCTATATAGGTTCTTGACAGGATTATCCAATTACCTTCCTTTGGAATATCTTTTAAAGATGTGTCTACAGGCTGCAGCAGTCGAGGATGGCAGTATTGCACCTCCTGCCTGCTCACTCTGTATTTGTCTCCTCTGTGAGAACACAAGAGCATCCCCCTCACCCAGTCACAATTTTCCACGCTACCATTACTTGGGGGATGATAATGAGAACACTGCATCCCCAGGGATTTGGGAAAGGCAAAACTTTGTTAGGACTAGGCAGAATCTGGTTTTCTGTTGTTGCTTGGGACTCTATTGCATTTCTGAATTAGGAAAATGTATTCAGGGAGTCTTTTCTCCACTTTTCAGGCCTGCAGTGAATTTATAAAGTCCCACCAGAGACTCAAACCCATTGTCAGTAACCAGGAGACACAGCTTGATACCTCAGAGAGCTCAGTGCAGCACATGGAACCACTCTGGCTGCTGGCCACAGTTCTGAAAGAATAATAATGGAAAAAAAATGTGCTTGCTTCAGGACTGTAGACCTAAGGGAATCAAAATGCTATTGATCCCAGCCCATCTTGTTCTCATTACAATCTGCTCTGCTACTGGCATCAGGAGTTTTGACAAGATCCATCATTATTAGCAGGGTAAATACACCTTTAGGTGGCATAAATCAGCAGCACTTGCTGTGCCAGTTTATGGCAACTGTGAATATAGACTATTCTGATGTGTGTTATGTGCAGAGAAATAGGATATGAGGTCAGTGTGGAAAGCTCCAGTATGGCTGAGGCTTGCAGAGCATTTGTTTAACTAATCAGCTCCACCATGCAATCAGAGGCTATTTTTCCTCTCATAAATAGGCAAGCACGAGGGAAAAAATGATTGTTAAATACTCATACAGCAGATTTTTAACAACTGCAGATTTGAGATGGAAAAAACAAGCACAAATAAAGCTTCCCAGCTGCTTTTTTTTTTTTTTTCAGTTGAATAAATAATTGCCTTTGGCTCATAGAATAAATATAAAACTCCTCAGAAATGGCTACTCAACAAAGGACCAAAGCAGCCTGGCACTTGCAGAAGGAATTCCTCAAGAAACAGCATATGCAGGAGGTAATGAATCAAATGTTTCTCTCAGTTCCTCTAGATGTGAGAGACAACTAAAAATCTGGAATGGCAAAGTAAAGAAAGAAATATTTAATTAATAAAGCAAATGAAGAGCCAAGAACATGGCAGAGGAAACAGCAGATGCTTCACCCTGGAGTCCTAAATAAAAGATAAAAAACCTGCAAGATATTACCCAATCATCTCCACAGTAGTTCAACTTTTAGAACAGCTCTGGATGCCACAGCTTTCTAAGTGAACTGAATAAAATACCAGAAATACTTGAGAGAAGGGATTACCATGAGAGAAGGAAGTAAAAGGCAATATGGCATTGGTTTTTCACTACGAGAAAAATAAAAACACAGAAAGACACTGCATGGTTTGAAGCTGAGCTGGTGGCAGTGTTGGTGCAAACTTCACCAGCAAACCACAAATCTATTTCTATTTCTATTTCTATTTCTATTTCTATTTAATTCCTGTGCTTCTTAGAAATACCAAGCTTTAAATCAGTGCCAGACAGGGAGTTGAGCTTATGAATCAAAGAAAGAATATGACTGTATAATCTTTGTCAAGCCATCTTCTTGTAGGGTGGTTTCTATTCATTTAACATCCCTCCATGGTCTTTATTAGCAAAAAAAAAAAAAGTGTGAAGTGCTTCACATGCTCTGTGTGAATTTTTATGAAAGAGGAGAAGAGCAGCATAAGATAGATGTGTCAGCTGGGAGGTCTGGGAGATTGGCTGGAAGAATTTTAAGGAGATAATTTAAAGAAAACAGTAATCAAGGGAAGCTGAAAGAGTGGGAGAATGTCACAGAAAGAAACAAGCTGCTTTCCTCAGCTGAAAGGACTGGGGTGATATGATTCTCTGAGGGTCCCAGGCTGGCTGTGCCAATTCTGTAAACTTTAGGTATTACAACAAAACAGCTCCCAGGAAGCTGCATTTTAGAGATTGTGATTGGTCCAGATTAAGTAGCCCCATAAATCCTGCCAGATGGAAAACAGTTTGTTTGTTTGTTTGTTTGTTTGTTTGAAGAGAAAATTATGTAACCATGAAAATCCATTTTTTTCCTTCCTCCATTTTTCCTCAGTTAAAACACTTTAACAGCAAAGCTGAGTTTCACAAGGAGTGTAACAGGCCAAAATGAGTAAGTTCTGCTAACATTAAAGCTGTAAAGGGATCAAACTATCCCCCAAAGACCCATTTCTCCATTACAGCAAAATCCAGGGAGCCTTCTCTGCATCCATCATTCCAGGACAGCAGAGCATTACAGAACACCTGGCTCTCCTGAGCTCTCAGAAGCTTTGTGTTCATGGCAAAGTTCATTTGTGTTTTAGCTCAATAATTGACTCCTGTCCAAGCACAAAGTCCCACAGTTTCCATACTGTGGTGTTAGTAGCTCAAACTGATTAAAGGAGAAAATAAGCACAGCTTGTCTTAAATAAAGGTGTGGGAGTTGAACACTGTAATTCAGTTCTGTTGGCCTCCCTGGAAAAGGAGGGAAAATGTGAGGGTTTTGTCTTAAAAAAATGAGGTTCTCAGCATGTTCTGCCTTCCAGCCACAGCAAGAGTTAAAATAGAGAGGGACAGGGAGAGAGGGAAGGAAATCGTGGGGTGCAGCTGATGCTGCAGTATTATTCACACTGAACATTCAAATCAACAGATCTTGAGAATAACAACGTGGCCTTTTTTGATAAAAAGGAAGAAGGTATGATCTGGGCTATTTTGAGATGCTATCAGACCCAAAATCCTGCAGTCATCTAACACAGGCAGGGCAGTGTGCAGCATTTCAGCCAGACAGAGTGCAAGAGCCTGTGGTTAGCTAAAAGGGTGCCTTTCAGAGAGGTGAAACCCCCAGGCTATTGAAAATGGGCCCAAAATGTTCAGTAATTTCAGTGCAAAACTTACTCTTGAGTCCTGTTCTACTCAAAATAAAGAAATGTACCCTAGCTCTCAGCTGCCAGCTCTGGGCAATGCTCTGAGCTCTGGGATCAGCAGGGACAGCTCACCAGGGTGAGATCAAAACCTCATGTTTCCTATTTCCTTGGCAAAAAGACCCCATTGAAAAAGACATGTCTGACTCCTCTCTGCTGAAGATGCACAAAGGGGGAACAAAGCTCATCCTGGCAAGTGATTCATTTTCTTGCTTGCATGCCAAAATGGGTAGTTCTCTCATCAGACATCAGACATCTGTGTGTGATGTTAAACAAGCCCCACAAGCTCCCCTCAGGTGCCAGCAAAATGCTGAAGGGCCATTGTGCTCACATCTGCACTGCTCTGGAATTGGGAAGGTGCCCTTAGAAGAAGCAACTTAAAGTCTGTTAATATAGAATTGAAACCATCCTTTTCACCACTCTGTTTTCTATGCATCCTCCTCACTTCCCTCTGGTTCATCCATCAATCTTTGTATCTCTCTCTGCCTGCTTCTCTTTTCTGGTGCATAAAGGCTTTGCTCAAATGGCAAAAAAACCCAAAAAAACCCAACCAAAACATATTCTTCTTCCAGTCTTGGAATTAAAGTCAATATAAACCAGCTCCCTAGCTCCAACTGTAGTTTTTTTATACCTTCAAGGGTCTTTATATTATTGCAATAGCAAATTTTAACTGACAATTACAGCCACAGATGTGCATGCAAGGAGCTTAAAACCCACATTACCACTGCATTAATCCACACTGAGCCTGGATGGGAAGCTGAAAGGGAGGGACAATGTCACAGAGGCTGCCAAATGATGCCAATGCATCCAAAAGAGAAGGTCAGGGACACCATTCACATAAGCACTAGCTACACATGGCCTTTGTTTCCCTGCTCCCCCATTTCCAGAGCTCTAACAACCACAGGTTAGAAAAATCACATACAGGATGTAAAGCATGAAAGTACAGCTGCAGAAGTTAAACCTGTCACAATTATGACATGAAACAGTGCTGCCTTTACACAGAGGAAAGGATTTCTAGAAAATCAGCAAGTCTTCTGTTTTAACCAAAACCAAGCCTGACTTGCAGACAGATTATTTGAAAACAGATGGTGATTATGGCAAAATGAGGCTTCTCCTACAAGGCAGGCAAAACTCTGCTGTTTGGAAATGTAGAACACGAGGCCTTTATTTTGCCTTGTGACATGAACATTAATAAGAGTAGATGAGGATTGCTGAATGCAAATTCCTCAAGGGGGAAGAATCACTTATCTCCAGGAATGTGTTCCACTCAGCATCCTCTGGCAGCAGAGATCTTTGGAGCAATGCCAGGTGAGTCAGGGGAATAGGAATGAAGGGAAAGCCTTGCAGGCAATAGTTCTAGTTGGCCAGCAGTGATCACTGCCCCAGGTTTGCTGATGGCCTGAGGACAGGCAAATTGGTGCTCTCAGTCCTGTCCATTCTCATTCTAGCTACAGGAAACCACATCTAGCCTTCATCTAACCTTCATCATTTCCATCTAACTCCTGTCACTCTCTCCCTGTCCCCCTAGCACCCCATGAACACTTCCTTCCTTCCTTCCTTCCTTCCTTCCTTCCTTCCTTCCTTCCTTCCTTCCTTCCTTCCTTCCTTCCTTCCTTCCTTCCTTCCTTCCTTCCTTCCTTCCTTCCTTCCTTCCTTCCTTCCTTCCTTCCTTCCTTCCTTCCTTCCTTCCTTCCTTCCTTCCTTCCTTCCTTCCTTCCTTCCCCCCCCCCCCCCCCCCCCCCCCCCCCCCCCCCCCCCCCCCCCCCCCCCCCCCCCCCCCCCCCCCCCCCTTTTGCCTCTTTTACTATTAAATCAAAATCAACATCTAACCTCGTTTGGTTTTGATCACCTCTTTTGGGTATATTTTTAACCTTTCTGGGTTTGATCCATTTCATTCACAGAGACTTAGGTTCCTCTGCTTTTCTGTGTTTAAACCAGATTGTAACACCACTGCACACATTATCAGTGCCACTGTCTGTGCCAAGGACTGACCCTGGGTCAGCCAGGATCAAGGTCCATTGTTTATTTGATTATTATTATTGAATGACTCCAAACTGTGTGAACACAGAAACAGAATAGTTTGCCATTGGGCCAGTGATCAGAAGCTGGAGTAACTCATTAAAACATGAGCACAGAGTACCCTCATCCTGCACAGCACATGAATAAATGGTGAAGCACTTGCCAGCACAGCCATCTCCATCTCACCCCTGCAGGTGACTCATTTTCCTGAAGGCAAACACAGCAGCAGCACAGGGGATGAAAGGCAGTGCAGTCCCTTCCCAAACCCACCTGCCATTCCATTGCCACATTTGTCTGAGCCAGCCAGACCTGTGTAAACAGAAGGGAGCCAATTAGTTGCTGATCTGAGTGGTTCCATGGAAAGTTATTATTTAAAAGCTGATTAAAATAATTAGGGGGCAGTTTAATTAAAACATCAACCTAAACACAAAATGAGTGCAGTAGATATCAAGCCCAGCAGGATGCACAGCTAGCAGATTCCCCTTGGAGGCTGCTAATTAGTGTTTGCAGTGACTGCTAATAATAAATAAAATAATGATAATATTCCTTTAAGCCTTAGAAATTTTAAGAGTCTGTTTTCTTTCTGTCCAGTGCCCAGATAGTTTGCAACAGTATTTCAGGATATTAGAAGATTAGAAAGCTGTAGTAACTCAGACTAAGTTTTTGAATGTCCTCGTTTCCCTTTAATCTAACAGTCCTTACAGCAGAGAGAGCCCCACTGGAATTCCCCAGAACCACACAACCCACTGGGCCACACTGCAGGGCTGCTGTTTTATGCTGCATAAATCTGTTTTATGCTGCTCATCTGTTCTCATCCCAGCACCACTTCCAGGAGCAGGTTGTTTACGATCAGAAATTGAAAGAAAACCTTATTTTTCCTTACTGTGATATCAGAATTGTTATAGCCTGGGAAAAGTTGTTCACTGGATGCACATCTGGAGAGTCCTGATGTTCCACTGAAAGACACAGAAACCCACAGAGAGCTCAAGCCCAGCTCTGGCACTGCCCATCACTCTGCAAAGAAGGACAGACCAGCCTTTGTTCCCTTTTAAAGTTCTGCAAAGCATTTAAAGCTCTGCAAAGCACACCACAGAGGATCTGATTCTGATCTCAACGGCACTGGTGGTGATCTGAAGCATCTCTTGTTCTCTCATCCTACACAGGTGACACACTGAGTGTGACAGTTCTGGGCAAAAGGGGAGAACATGAGACAGCTGCAGGATTTGAGGGGGCAAGCTGGTGATTCATCCATTTAAACAGCTCAAACCAGAATTCTCCAGCAGCTACAGGAGGAGATGCTCCATTTCACAGAGAAGTTAATTGCCAGGGATTCCAACACAAGACAAGGAGATCTCTGCAGTGGATGATGTTCCCAATAGCATGTGCAGCGCCGTGAGAAACACAAATATCTGAACAGAGCTGAGCTGTGGTATCTAATTCCTGAGCTATAGATTTGGAGTTGCCCAAGGGGAGGGGAATGCATTAATTATTTATGAAACAATTGATCTGCTGCTATTTCACACACAGATCTGATGGCTTTGTAATAGAGATGATTCCCAGACAGCAGCTCCTCCTTGTCACACAAGCCATCCCTGATTCCTATCCCCCACAGAGGAGCAGGATGGAGCCTCCAGGACAGGGAATTTTCAGGATGTAGAGCAAACTTCTGCCAGGCACTGCCCTTGTAGGCTCTTCACCTTGTTCCTACAGTGTGTAACAGTGCCAAGCAGGTGTGAACTGTCACCTCTGAGAGTGAGACTGTGCTACACTTACCTCACCCTGCTAAAAATGGTGAAAGCAGCTAAAAAGCAAGAAAGAAATGAGACAAGCAGCCATTCTCCTTGGTGGGAAATATTCCAAAGTGTTATCAAATTATGGGGAAGGAAGGTCATCTCTCCCTCTCTCTTTTTACCTTCATACATGGAAAACTACACCCACTTCTGGTATGGCCAGAAATAGTGAAATACCTGAGATGTTCTCTTGACTAATTTACCTTGCACCTGAAAGATGTCAAAAACAGAACCATCAGTTCATTAAAAACTGTGTGAATAGTCTGGAGAGCCTAGTCTGGAAATTTAAGGCAGAAGTTTCCATTTTGCTTGACACTTCTTCTCTAAAGGATATTTAAGTATTTCTGTCATTCTATGAATGTCTATCTCTGCTCTGAAAGAAATTCAGAGGCAATTAAGTTTTACAGGAGTAGCCTTTTCTAGACACATTTAAGACAACAGGAAGACCACTCATCAAATTCTTCCTGTTATTTTGTGTAACTGGAGCACAGTTATCTACCAGCATGCCACTTCAATCTGCAGCTTCTCTCTTAAATGATTAAGTTCTCTGTCAGTCATCAAGTCTCTCAGTGTAAGCAGGGTCAAAAGGTAACCCATGCTTCAAGTAAGATTTGGGTGGTACATTTACAGGAAGGAATTTACCCCTGATGGTCAAACTCTGCAAGCAATGCTTTCCAGTGCCTCTCATGCTAATAACAATCTGTCAACACTTATCAAACTTGTATCTAATAATCGCATCTGTAGTGTCTTTTTTTTTTTCTAGCAAGCTATCAAACTACACGATATTAAAGAGAACACAGCTCTTTTCAGCAAAGGATATTGAAGCTTTTTCAGCAGAAAGTGTGTGTCATTATAGGCATTTACAAACAGGAAAATGAAAGTACAGAGAGATTAAATTACTTGCTAAAGGTGTTAGAGAAGATTACTGGCCAAGTCAGAAACCAATTCAAGTGTCTCAAGTGTTGTTTCAATGCCCCAGATGGCACCAGGTAAATATCAGCTCATTCACCACTGAACACAACCACTTCTCAGCAGAAACTGATCACTGCATATCAATGTTACATGGCAATGCAGGGCAACTGTGACTTAGATGTTGTCTCTACCTCTGTGTTATCTAATTCAACATCCAATTTTGCAGTACAGCTGAACAGGACAATAACATTGTCTGACTGCTGCCAAAGCCAGTTGCTGGCATTTCAAGCTTGCTCCCATCCATCCATCCATCCATCCATCCATCCATCCATCCATCCATCCATCCATCCATCCATCCATCCCTCCCTCCCTCCCTCCCTCCCTCCTTCCCTCAGGGCTCCCAGCCAGGTAGTGAAGGGAGGACACTGACAGGACAGAGTTACTCACAGAGCAGCTGTGCCTGCAGTGCAGGGAGATGATGCAGCTGCACTAACTCAGCACAAAGATGGATTGGGACAAAGGCTGGGAACAGCCATGGCTTCAGGGAAAGACAGAAGACACAGAGTTGGTGGCAAGGAGGGGATAGAAAGGGTTGGCCTTGCCCTCTGTGCTTTCTGAAGTGCCCCTGGAGGGAAGCTCCAGGATTAGAGGGTTAATAAAATCTCTTGTGCCTCGTGGCTGCCAGCTGCCACCTGAATTGATCCAGCTTGGCCCACAGTGACTTGTGCAGGCTCGAGGCACACATGAAACATGAGCTCAACACTGCCCTGGAGGGCAGCAGGTCAATAATTGTACCCACTGACAGCAGGGCAGCAGCTCCTGCTTGAGAGGAGCAATGGCTGAAAGGGAAGCAAAGAACTCATCACCGTAGATCTAAACAAATCCAGATGGATTTGCATTTCATTTTGATTTTATAAGATAGCTATTGTTTGTTAATTACGTGCCAATTGATTACTGCAGCAACATATTTATTGAAGAGGAGTAATTCAGCTGAAGATGTGTATTCTACTCATCCAAATTGAATCAAGCAGATTGAAAGTGATGAAGTGTCATGGAGCATTCATCTCCAGTTTGGTACATGCACTTTGGAAAGAATTCTACAATCTGGAAGACAAGCTGCTCTGTTCCACAGCAACCTGTGGCCAGGAGGAAGCACCACCCATGAAGGACTTGTGTGTAAGATGCTGGAAGATGATTACAAGCCTGCAGACCCTGAAAGCCACAAAGCCTTGCTCTGCCAGGAGTTCTTGTAGTGCTGTAGAGCAGCTTCTGCCAAGAAGAGCTCCCCACACAAATACAAACAGCAAACATACAAATAAATGGAAAAACACAAAACAACTCACTCCCAAAACTGGAAGCTGAAATCACAAGAGCCATTGTTCTCATCCCTCTTTCCAGCAAAAAGCAAGTTCTCATTTCCACTATCCTCCACAGAGAGCTGAAAAATCAGGAGGTGTGGCAAAGATCACCTCTACAGAAGGTGAAGGAAAGGCAGAGTTCAGAGCTTGTGCCAGTGCTGGGGAGGAGATGTGGGGAATGTGGGGATGGGGGAAAATGAAATCCCATTTGATGAATATGAGAAACTAATGATCCTCTTCATGATGGTCTCTGCACACGAGCAGCTGCAAATCAGAAAGTTGCTCCAGCCTGGAAATGTCAATTGTATGGAAATGTCATCTTCATTGCAGAGCTCTCCTGGGGCTGCTGGAAACTGCAACTCAACTGCATTAATTTCCATCCCTCTTTCTCTATCTCACTTTCTCTTTTATTTTTCAATCTTTTAACCTTTATGAAAAAAAATTAAAACAACCATCTCTTCTGCATTCGGTAAAAACTTGTATCTATAACTGTGCAGAAAGGTTAAAGATTTCAGTCAGAAAGGTCACTCCAGGATGATTGTGCAGCTGGTTTTACATGCTGCCTGCCGTTTGGAAAGTTAAAGATAGCACTGAGCAGCTTCCTGCGCCAGGGCTGACATCTCCAGCTTTTTCAGTCCCAACAAAAATAAACCTTCAGACCTTACTTTTCAAATAGTGCAAAGGTTCACAGATCTCAGGAGGTTTTCAACAGGGAAATCTGTAACTTGAGTTCAAGTTGAAGACCAGATCGAGAGGAGAACAAGATGTACACAGTCAGACAATTTCCATCCGGGGGACACTGCACTCTCAGAGGTGAGCATCTCCAAACTGAGAACTCTGGACCTCCTGACACCTCCAAAGCATCCTCAGCATGACACAGAGCTCACTGGTAGGCTTATCTGACATTGCTGTCTAAGCTTCCACATCCTGCATTCCACCATTCTTCACCCCTACCCTAAAGTATACCTTGTTTGATAGAAAAATAGATTAATGTATTCCCTGGTGTTGAAACGAGGGAGGAACAACAAGGTGCACAGGAGCGACAAGCATATGGCTGGTCAGGAGAGAGGGATTAGGTGAATTACAATTGATTTCCCACTGTTAATGAACCATGAAGTCCTTGTGATTGCATCTTGAAGAGATTTATAATTATTCATTGAATCTCAGAAGATAATTAAACTTCATTAAACACAGACATGACAAGCTTGCATAGTAAAGAATAAACCCCAGAGCAGGTTCCTTATCAGAGAGGGAGATACCATGTGGGAGAGGATAAGGGGAACCAGGGGAAATAAAAGGATTCTACACTAAAACCAGTTTTTGTCCAACAAGAAGCTACAGCCCTCAGTGTGGTCCTTTCACCTCTTTTTCCTTTGTTTTTAAGGGTTCTTTGCTTTGTCTTTCACACACTGCCTTTGACTGGCAGTCAATGCCTTATGTAATACACTTACCTATTCTGTAGCAGCTGCTGTAGGAAAATGTGAAAATGTTTCAGAGCCAGTGGGGACTGATCTTGTTGCATGTTTACCAAAGTGTCTGTGATCTGCAAAGCACAGACTGAGGAAGGAGCAGGGCAGAAACAAGGGGAGACTGTAGTGGGGAGATGCAGTTCATCACTACATGGATCAGAATTCCCAAACAGCAGCATTTGAGGTATCTAGGGAATGCTTATCTCCTTCAAATAGTCTGTTCTTAGCTTGTGACCATGTGAAAATTTAGCACATATAGTCCATATTTTAGAGACTTATTAGGACATAGTGAGATGTGTACTACAGGCTTATATGGTATGTTCAATATTGGTATAAATTATATTCTAGTTGGATACAAAACATTTACACCAGATAAGCAGAACCTAAGAGTATTTCATTAAAATAAGTTATTCATCAAAGAAGGAAACAACTGGAAAAAGAAAAAGCTAACAATAATGTGCACTGCTGAGGAGCAGAGGAATCTTGGCCATCTAATGGTGGTAACCAAAACCATCAATCCAGAATAGAAATTGTTCAAAATTTGGTTACTTTGCTGTTGGGAGCTGTCAGTGATTACAGCGTCCCAAATCAAGTAAACACCTGTATCCACTAATACAGTCAAAGGAGCTACTCATTGGAATGTTCTCTCTTCTGCTCATACAAGGTAAGCCAAGGTAAACCAAAAGCCCCTCCTGTCTTGGCCTAAGGTGATCTCACTGCCTTTTACATTTACACTGAATTTCCTGAAACACAGAGGATTTCAGTCCTGAGGCAATCTGATTGCATTAAGAATTGCAAATGTTGACATGAAGTTAAAAGATGCTTCTCCCAGTGGGCAGACACAGCTTTGCTGAGCACACATGCTCTGTGAGCACAGGGGAGGAGATAATGCTCTTTGCACTGTATTTCTGGTTGTTGTAGTTACATAGAAGGTGTAACCAAAAGTAGATGTTCTATTACCATCTTCATAAGCTGTTACAAACAGGTGGGGCAGTGCTCTTTATCACCCTCAGGGGGGATATCTCTGCTAAGAGACCATCAAGGTCTCCAGGAATGACTCATAAGATTACATCATCCCATGGTGAGATGCTCTGACCAGAGGGGAGGAACTGAACATTCCCACCTGCATATAAACTGAGACTCTGGAACACTGGAGCAGGGGATTTCCACTGGACTCCCAGAGAAAAAGAGCTCAAGAGTCACCATTGGACCTCCAGAGACAAACCAGACCTTTCTGCAGGATCAGCATTTCAACAAGACCACATCCATCACTCCAACGGGACTGCAGCCACCATGTAGCTGGACTGCCACCATCACCCTGACTGAGAGGGTGGCAGGTTGTATTCTGACTTTATCAGTTTAAGTCATTGTTTCTGAATTATTGCCTTGTTATAAATGGTAGTAAAGAACTGTTATTCCTTTTTCCCACGTCATTTGCCTGAAAACCCCTTGATTTCAAAGTTATAATTATTCAGAGGGAAGGGTGGGTCATATTCTCTATTCTCAGGGAGGCTCCTGCCTTCCTTGGCAAACACCTGTCTTTCAAACTAAGACACTGCTGTGAACACCTGTGGGAGATAGATAAAAGCCTTACTGTTCAGATCTTGATCCTTTCTGTTCACTCTTGGGCACAAAAGGACACCTCCTGCATCAGGCAGTGATTGGTCAGCGAGGTGTGTGGACAGTGCATGGTGACTGGATGGGATGGTGATTGACAATGTGCACAGCCAATCCATGCCTAGCCCACCTAAATGGAGAGTATAAAAGGCTTGGTTTCTTGCAAATAAAGAGATTTTCTTCAGACCATCCAAGGGGATCATGTGCCTTTGTTCCTCAATCATACAAACACCTTTTTCCCCCACCTTCAGCACCCAGGGGAATGGCTGAGCCCTACAGCTACATCTCTCAGCTCTCCTTCATTTTCTATTCCTGCCTGACATAACACCTCCTCTTTCCCTTGCCTCAGACAGATTTTAGAAATATAGGTCTTCCCTAGAATAGTGTAACTTAAATCAAAATCGTGTAGCCAGCCTTTCACTATGGTAACATTGCCAGAGATGCACAGTGCATACAGACCAGCAAAATAATTGGGGTAGACAAAGCAAAGGATAAACAGGCAGACACAGAAGGGGAAATTCATCATCTCAGAGCTGTTATTTATTTTCCCCCTTTGACAGTCTTTGTACAAAGCCCAGAGTTTCTGGCACAAGGAGGATTCAGGTTTATCAGGCCTGATTTCTAATTGGTGCTGTTGAACAAGTGAAAAGTCCTTCATCAGGTTAACCATTCTGTAAGCCAATTAAGCTAAACTGATTTAATAAAGGAGCAAACCAGTCGTGCTGTGTACACCCATGGTACTTGCTCCAATTTAGTGGAATGAATTTAAAATCAGTTTCAGAAAATCTGTGCAAAGCTTGTAAAGGGATTTCCAGTCCTTTCAGAGAAGAGAAAGGCTGAAGGGAGACCTTCTCCACTCCAGACCCTTCCTGTGTTATTTTGCAATGACTCACACATCCCAGCTTTGCAATGAATGAGCTTTCCAAAGGCAGCTTTAACTCTGCCTCTCACCCCCATGCTGTAGCACCATGTGTTTTACAGCATTGTCAAACATAATGATTCCTACCCTGGAGAGAAATTGGGTCCCGTTTTATATTTTATTACCTAAGAAAGGAGATTTTTTACTTTCCACAGTCCACAGTTGGCAACAGCTCCATAAATCTTGCCAAATGCTTTTTGTTGATATATTGTCCAGCAAGATGTCTGTGAGGCTGGGGCTTGCATAGAGTAAACAAGTTAATGGTTTCCTGATCCATGCCCAAAAAGGAAGGGCAGCAGGGATAAGGAGTGCTGCAAAGTCAGTGCAGGCAGAGTTCAGCAGCTGTTGGGAGAGCTGAGAGACCACTGGGAATGTTTCCCACATTTCATCCAGAAAAACATGCAGCTTGCATGTTATTTCTGCTCCCAAGAAAGGGGTCTTATTCAAGAAAGGTCACCTAGACCTGGTGCCAGCCCAGCCTGCCAGTCCTTGTGTTTGCTGCAAGGGCCTGGTGGGGGAAAACCTGCAGGAGCCACAGTGCATGCCAGCAGAACTCATGGGAACCAGGAAAAAGGATCACTGGAAGGAAGGGAAAGGCAAGAACATATTTGTGAATGCATGCACATAGGAGCAGATTTCACAGCTGAGGGGACAGAATGCACTGGGATGCACAGTGTGAGCACAGAGGAGACTCAACTCCCTGTCCAGAGGGAGCAAGCTTGGTCCAATCACTGTGCCTAGTTTCTGTTAGGAGGGTGGGATTGTTAGATGTAACTGAGTTGGATGTGGCTGCAAACAGTGCCTATAGAGCAGATGAGCTGGACTGTAGATACAGAGCATGTTCTGGTACGTGTGTTTCTAAATTTAAGTGACAGTGATGGAAGGGAAGATGATTGTTCCTGCAGTATGGGAGCATCCAAGATGTGCACTGCATGTGTGATAGTTGGTGCAGGGGTAGGGATCTGTGCAGGTTACAAGCCTAATGCCTAATAGACTTGTCCTTTTTGGGTGCTGACAGAGCCTCTTGTGAGAAAAAGAGATGTTCAGCCTGATTCCTTTGGGCAGTTAATGAGCCGCTTCCCTCCTCTCTGTCTTTCTCCCTGTGCTCCTCCCCAGCTCCAGCAGCACTTGGTGGGTAATGAAGAGATAATGCCATAATGACTTGGTGTGTTACACTCAGCTCAGCCCTCTTGTAATGCCTTGGAACAACTAACTGCCTCTGCCATGCTCTGTCAATTCAGCTGGTCATGGTCAGTCGAGGCAAAGCAAAAAATCTGCCTCTCTGGCCACAGGGACCTTTCAATGAACCTGCAAAACCAAACCAAACCTCACAAGGCCAGATGTCCCCAGATTTACTGCCCCACACTTTTCCTGCAGCCATGGGGCAGGAATGCAGTCCTGCAGACACAACCCATACCAGTTACTGTGGGTTGGCTGTGATTTCTTACAAGTCGAAAATTCTCCTGAGGCCTCAAGAATAAAAATACTGCTAACCCTGGCTGGGAGCATAATGAATAGGAAGAAAGATTGATTGCTAGGGTTGTAATTAAGTGAGAGCTTTGATAGCCTCATAAGCTGCAAGAGCCAAACCAGAGTCCTGATGTGGAATTAGAGTGGCACAGACTCCCTCCCTGCATCCTGCCACCCTCTCCTGTCAGGAACAGCACCTTAGGATTCTGAGCACGCAGCTGCCCTGCTCCAGGCTTTATAGGCTACAAGTCATTTTAAGGGGAAATGGAAGAAATGAGCTTCCCACAGATGAGTATGATAGAAGGCTCAGGGACTGACTACAGTGGGAGGGAGCAGGAACTGGCAAGCTGCCTCCCACCCAGTGCCTCACCTCCCACTCTGTGCCTCACCTGATTATAAGGTGTCTCTCCACATTAGGCATAGCACTGCATCCATTTATAGCCTGTGAATAGCGCCTCATGTACAGGGCAGGAGGGCATGGGGAGAGGAGACAGGAGAAGGAGGGAATAATTACCCACCAAGGACTTGAATCCAATGAGATTTACACCCTTCCTGAGCCGTAAACATCTCTGAGAGCTCCAGAGATAAACATACTTGCTCAGCAGAGGCACATGCTGCCTGCCAGCCCCCAGCTGCTCAGCCTCCCTGCACACCAGCTCACCAAGGATAACCCAAATCTCCAAGGGGATGCAGCTCTCTCCACTCCTCTCCTCTCTCTCCCATTTGCACACAGCAGTGATATCTTCATTGGTTATCTCAGTCACAGTGTTTGTCATGTCCCAAGAGGGACACAGATGGTTTTTTCCCCTCAGTTGAGGCTGATGCTCTGCCTGCCAGCCTTTGGTTTTGCAGCACAGCCACACCAGGATGTTCCCACCGGATGGAATAGGTCATTGAATTGGATGGTGATCCTTCTCCTTCAGCTCCTCCTCCCAGCCCAGCTTGCCACATGGAGTGGCTTCTCTGACAACAGAAAAACAGGCTGCTTGTATACATGTCAAAAGGAGACATTTCTGGGCAGCTTGGCAAAGATCTCCAGGATCATCACAGAACCCCTTAAAGAGCCTCTCTGCCCCAGTTCTGGCTCCAGCAATGCACAGCCCTTTCAGTAAATATTTTCCTCCAGGTTACCCATGTTTTTCCTGCAGATCATGGGAAATACATGGGAAACAAACTTCATGCCAGCCTTTGAGCTTACACTGAACTCCAGACAAACTCCACAAAAGAACCTTTCCTTTCCCTCTGAGTTTACACTCAGCCTCACAGCACTGTTGATGCTCTTGCCCTCCTCCACTGCTTCAATCACCAGAAATACAGAAATCATCAGAAATACAAAACACCTCAGCCCACCTCACCCTTATCTCTGGGCACACAATTCTCTTCCCTCTCATTTGTCCATATCTACTCTCCTTTATTCCACTATAGCAATATTCCATTCTCTTTTGAGTATGTGCACATGAAAGGTTTTTTCCTTCTGAGAAGTGATTCAAGAAATAACCTTCTACTTTCCCATTTCCATAAGAGGTGATAGCTCCTCATGATGAGGTGGGGGAATAAAGGAAACAACAACTACATCCTGCTCCTAGCTCTGGCATTTTCTGTAAAAGTAGCTACTGCCTAGGGCTGCCTCAGTTTCTCTGTGAGATTTAATAACCTGGTGTGCATAAAAAATTTAGCTTTTCAGATAAGAGTGTTAGAAAACATACCAGTTTGTTGGAGACATCCAGTCCAGAAAAGACTGATAAGAAACCAAGGAATGAAGACCTAATTAGCATCAGAGGCAAAGAAATCCAGATCCAATCAAAAACCAAATACTAAAGGCTATGCAACTTTAGACCAATGAACCAATGAAGTTCTATGGATTTTTACAGTATAAAGTTAGAGGGAAATGTTGTAAAATCCATGTGTCACGGAATGATGATTCTCTCTGCACATCCACACTTATGTGTGGATGAGATGATTTCTGTGGCACATCCTGGCCAGAACAATATCCTGGCCAAATAATAAAGTAATGCCTTGACTCTCTGACGTTAAAAATGTTGTTGGAGAGTTTTTGCTTTTCCCACAGTTTCGGTGCCAAGAGGACTTAGACAAGGTCACAATCCCACTGTGACATGATGCCTCTGAGCTTCCTAGTAACTAGATAATGGCTTAACCAGGAAAATCCTGTTGTAACTGATGTGTGAGCCAGGCTGGAGGATTCCCCAGCACCATCTGAACTCCTCAGTGCCTCTGTGCAGTGTGTTTGCAGTGCATTCCCTCGACCAGGATGTCTGACCCCAGCACAGCCTCTGTCCATCACACATTGTTGGCCTTGAAACTCAGAGCACCAGGGGTGATAGACAGATCTGGAGAGTGACAGACTAGGAGAGTCAGCAGAATCCTGTTGCCATGGAAATTCAAACCTCCTTTCTAAATATCTGTGTTGCTCAGGGGAACGTGATCAGCTCTTGCTGTGAGAAACCTTTGTAAAGAGTCCCATGGAGAGTTGGTTTTGTATCCCACAGTTGCTCTTTGCTCCCCAGCCCAGTTATGTGTTCTGGCAGGAAACAACTGACCACAGCTTGACTGAGGATAGGTGACGTCAAGGTGTATTGTTTAACAGATGAGACTGCAACCAAGGACAGGATTTTCTAATACAAAACCTCTGCAGGAGAAATTCAGATTAAAAAAAAAAATATTGGAAGAGATCCATTTTCACTGCTGTGCTACAGGGCAACACCAGACAACACCAGTCTGAAGTAGGCTTTGAGGACAATTGTTTATCTGAACATGCAAAGTTAGATCTCAGAGGTTTATACATTTGTCCACTACATTGACAAGCTTTTTTGGGATGCTGACAAAGGCATTGTCATCCACAAGTGTGACAATAAATAAATAAATAAATAAAATTAAAAAACCCCTTAGGACAGAGGAGTGTTGATGGAAAATTCCAGCAAACAAACAAACATTTTTGGCTCCAGCATCTTTTGAAACTGCAGAAAACACAAGCAATTACAAATACAAGCAGAAAATGCACGGGAGTTACTAACTATTTACAATTTCCAAACCTCTGTTATGTGTGTGCATCACCACTTACACACATGGGCAATGTTATGTAGTGTTATGACCAAGAATAATATTTCTTGCATGATAGTGCATATCAGCTGTACATATTGCAAATACATTTCCACAGGACAAATCTGCTGTATGTGGGTCTGGAGCTGCACCAGGGTATGAACACAATCCTTGGGAAAGCAGATTGCAGTGTAGTCACTCATCAAAAGGTTTAGTCAAGTCTAATTACCTGTGCTGTTTTCCCTGTGAAATTACTTTGCATTGACCCTTTTGTTTCTTATGAAAGAACAGATATTTAAGTGAGGCTGCTGCTGCAGGAGGTTGGTAATGAGCACCAGGAGCTTCCTGAGCTTTCAAAGCCCCTGACACCTTCATTAGCCAAACAAAGGCCACACGTCCAGAGCTGCACAAAGAGGCAGAGGGTTAGAGCAGAAAAGCTCTAGCAAGCAGCTCCTT
Organism: Lichenostomus cassidix; assembly: GCF_008360975.1. NCBI lineage: Eukaryota > Metazoa > Chordata > Aves > Passeriformes > Meliphagidae > Lichenostomus > Lichenostomus cassidix. Next base: position 5,081,476 of record NC_139501.1, read on the forward strand.
GTTAGATTATCCTCCATGCAGCCCTCTGGGAGTGGCCAGTTGTTCAAGGAGTTGGGATAATAAGCTCTCTGAGGATGCTGGCTTTGTGATGTCCAAAGCACAGACACATGATAGCATCACCCATGACAAACATCCTCAAGACTTTACTTTTAGGCTTCATTCCTAAAAGCCCTGGCAGATATTTAGAAGTCTAGCTCAACATGATTGGCTCCTCATGCAGTTTTTCACTTTCAAACAGTGCTCTGAAGGATGACTGATGCCTTTTCATCATCAGTGGCCCAAGCTCTCCCCAAAGAACACTTCACCCAAAAGATACACCACTGTTTGTTGGGGATACCTCCTGAAATCCGTGGTTATGCTATGAAATTCCCCTTACTAGCAGTTCCAAAAGCTCCTTCTGAACTTAGCTATGGAAATCTCTCACAATCCAAACAGCCTCTCCAGAGAGGAAAGGTATTGACTTCCTGTTTCTCTTTCCTGAAGTCTTTTTCCAATGAACTTCCATTATGAAAAGCACAGCAGGCACTGTAAACCCAACAAATGCACTTTTCCTCTTCCCACCACTGCCAGTATAATCATCACCCTGAGTTAAGGGCTAAGTGCCAAGTTAAAATAATGCTCTTTGGGCTGGGGATCTGGCTTCTCCAGAGATCACAAGAAATCTGAGGTGGTGGGTGAGAGGAGCAGGGTTAGATCCAGGGACACCAACAGGAAATACTTTCACACTGAATTTCACACCTCCTCTTATGGATTTCAATGAGCAGTTATTATGATGCTCCCTGCAGGGCCACCAGGAGGACTGATCATCCCATCACACTCCCTGGAACATCTCTGTAACTCTCAAGGCTCTGCATTGGAGGGGAGCCTTGTTTGTTTTTCCTTTCCTCACTCCCACTCCTCTCTACTCCCCTGCTTTTCTGGGAAACCCCAGGGGAAATAATTCTAAAAAGAGGCAACAAATTTAATCAGGACACCAAAGCTGTAGGCAGCCCACAGCCAGAAGCTGCTAGCCTGAGATGGAAGCCAGAGAATGTCAAACTTGACAAACAATAATTTACATCCTGGAACAAGATAGAAATACCACAAAAAACCCATTGGCCCCAAGTTGCGTAGTTGTTAGTATTCAGTTTCCTATTAGACTCTGATTTCTTCACCTCTGATGTTAATTCTATTAAATTGCAGCTCCAGCTTGAAATCTCTCTCAAGGTATTTGTGTGGGGTTCATTTCTCTCACTGGTTTACTTTCAAACCAGCACAATGTTTTTACTTTTTTTTTTTTTTGTAAATTAATTTCTTTTTTTGACAGCATAAATTCTAAATTATTTTTTAAAAGGCATTTTTAACAATTTATAATGGTTTTTATTAAGAAACCCTATTCACTAGTTTTCCTGCAAATCAGAGCTGGTTTTCTGCACACTAACACACTGCTGTGAGGAGGAATCTGGATTCTCCAAGCTGGAACTTCAAAGCTCCATCCTGCAATTCTGAGAGGATGTGAATCCATGCCCAGACTCTTTTCAGGCAGGACACAATCTCCCCCTTCCCACACAAAGTGACCTTTCTCTCAGGTTTCCATACAGCCAGGGCTGAGCACAACCAAAGGGCTCTTTTGCAGTCTTTTGTAGCACAGCAGAGAAACTCCACACAAGCAGTTTCTCTGTCCTGACCTTCCTGTTAATATCCCAGACTCCAATCCAAACACCTGCACCTCAATGAAATTGAATCAAGATTGCCATGAACTCATCTCCAGCCTCATTTTCCTTTTCCTCTGCCTGATTGTGAGGCTTTACCCATACGACAGCTTCATTACAAGTGACCTTCAGCACTGGCTTTGTTGGGGAAGTGATTTAGAACCAAATTACTGATCTATTTCTTTCATCTCCTCCCTCTTACTGCAAGCAGCAGCAGCAGCCCTGGAGAGGCTGCCTGAACCAACGTTATTTTTAACACATCACAGAAGGGGAGACAGAGCAGAAAGCCATCCTCCACCTCAGGCCAACAGAAAGGGGCTAAACTGGTCTTGGAGAAATACCAAAACAATTGCACAATTTATTCCAAGGGTGAAGAAGAGTCTGGTTTAGACCAGCCAGGAAACAAGTCATAGGGAGTTGGGGATTTTTCTGAGAGCAGACAGAGGCAGAAAACTGTTTCCTGTAGAAAACAGGATCACTGTAGCACATGGGCAAAGCAGAAGGGAGATGGCATTGGAATGGGTTAAATCTCCTTGGAAGCAGTGAGAAGAGCTGCTGTGCCTGAGTCAGGCTGAATCAAGGAACACTTAAAGGTGTCTTTGGTACAAACAAAGCAATGTAGGCTGTTCACATTACAGAGATAAGGGTGGATCTGAATTGAGCTGCAGGTTTGCTGTAGAGCAATGATATGTGTGAGTGAAAGAGAAGAGGGAGGAGAAGATGAAGAAGGAAAGATAACCAGAGCTAGAGCAGATTACCAAGAACAGTCAGAATAAGTGAGGGAAACTTGAAAAAATATCAGAGAGATGGTAATGGACAAAAGAGTCATTAAACAGACCTCTGGCTCCTAACAGGGTACTAACAGCCAGGGGAACTTAAAAACAGAGGAAGTGGGGAAGCAGGAATGGGAGTTCCTGCTATCACTGAGCGTTTTCCACCATTCCATCCTAATGTGTAACAGAGTGCACCAGCAGCAGATCCTGGAGTGTCCAAACCAAAGACTTGAAAACCTGGAACCACTCATGAGATGTTCATTCTTTTCAGCAGCAGCATCCCCATTAGCCAACAGTTCCTGAGCAAGATTGCTGTGTGATGAACCCAACAACAGAGAGTCTCTGAGATTCCTCACCCATGCAGGCTCAGGAACAGAGGGCAGGGACACACTGAACCATTCAGGGAGTGAAACCAGTGGCAGGCTGTTTCAGCACAACCATTTCAGCAGTGACTTACCAGATGAGAAGAGTTTAATTTACATACAGAAGACATAAAAAGAAAATCAAGACTGTAAGCAAAGCAATAACAGTAAAGCCAGTAATGAGAGTTTCACAGAAGGGGAGATTGGCTGATCCATGTGGTGAAGAGCAGCACAAAGGGACATAGCAGGAAGAGATTAACTGCTGACACTGAAGTGCTATTTCCAGCTGACATATATCTCTGCCTTAGAATTCCCAGTTGGAGAGAAGAGGTGACAACAAACAGGAGAAATTCACATTGTCCCCTTTATGCAAATCTAACCTTGCTGCACCTGCCAGGTAGGCAGCATTTATTTACATTCTGGCTGCCTGGCTGTGTTGGCAGAGGGAATGAATCCAAACAGAATTTTCTTTCTCCTCCTCTGACCATCACAGAGAAGGTCAAAGGAATTCAGCCCATGGCAGTAATTTCAGGACTTGTTAGAGGCATTACAATTTGAATATGGCAGTTGGGAGATACACACCCCAGGCAGATGAACTGGCAGAAGACCTGTGGCAGAATTCTCAGTTACACATGAGAATTGCACTGCTCCCTGACAGGCAGATTCAGAGATATTAATCAGGGACATAGTCCATACCTGTGCTTTGCTCATCAAGGACGTCAGCAAATTCCTTTAGTTCATGTACAAAGAGTGATTAATTTTGCACCAGGCAGATCTGATTCAAATCTCCTTTTCCACAATGACTTTTCAAGATTGAAAGATGTTGAGCAGTAGCTGTGAGATGCCTGGGGGTGAATTTGTCACAATTTAAAATGGAAAGATAACACTCATAACACTATCAAATTAACAAGTTCATATTGCACTCTTAACAAGTGAAAATAAATTACCATAACCCCAGAATAAGACTGCCTTTTTTTTTAACATGTCAAATGTCTCTTTGCAAAATACAGTCATGTTAAGCTTTTTACATTAAAAAGTCTCATTTTGTTCATGTAAATACAATGCAGCTCTCTCTTCAGTAGAAAATAGCACAAGACAAGGAAAAATGTAAAGACCCACGTATCCAGCTAAAAGGAGAATTTTGGAAGGACTGCTAGTGCCTTTGCACCATATTGAACCATGGTCACAACACAGGAAATTCAAATCAGTGCCCTGAAAGTAAAAATGCCCTGAGAAGTCTGCTCTGCCAGGGCACTGCTGCAGTCAGGCACAGAGCATTAACACCACATTTTCCAGCTCTTGAAGCATCATCCAAAGTGCCAATGACACCAGCATTTGTATAGTCAGTAAAAACCCTGATCTTTCCAACCTGGCCAGCAGTTCAGGATCCTACTTGTTACGGCCCAAGCAGCTGAGATAGAACTCAGTGCCCTTGAGAATGTGGAGGATTGGGATGAAATGGGAGAAGTGCCAGAAGAAAGTGAAGAAGAAATGGATTATCCCAGCAACCTCCCAGAAAAGTATTACAGATAGTATGAGCTGTTATCTCTCCCCAACCACTCGACGCCTGCATATCTCAGTGTTTAGACATTGGTAAATTTAGACTGTAAATTACTTGTATTCACTTTTCTATTTGTTCTGAAAACTTGTAAACCCACCCAGTTATGTACCCTTATAACCTGTTGCAGAGCCTTTGTTCTGGGCTCTTCAGATGTCTCTCCAAACTCTCCTATCCCCTATGTAACCCCAAATAAAGCTGAAGAGACCTCATCTCGTCCCCTCGCTTGAGTCGACTTCCAGAAGCCCAAATTCATCTCCTGTGTTACTCAAAACAGCCCTTCTCCCCACTGAATGAACTTTCCTGTGGCATTTAAAGCACTTCTGGTCATGACTTCAGAAGTAGCCGCCGCACCTACTGATAAATGTGTTTGAGGGATTTGCTTCTGGAAAGCACTCAGATCTCCCTGTCTCTTTGTGGAATCAGTGGCACTGAGATCACTCAACACACACAGGTACTGCTGACAGCCTGGTTTTTAGAGCTGCTTGAAGTCTCTTGAATTCAAATCTAAGTCAAACACTTTATAACTCCTGAGACTGGCTTAGAAAACAGGAAACTTTTCTAAGCATGCCTGGGTCAAATGTTCAAGCTTTTCACTGCAGCTGTGAAAGACTGGAATTGACTTCTCAGCACAACAAAATTGCTTGTGCCATGTCGTTCCTCTAGGATCTCCAGAAGATCAAATCATGCCAAATTCACAGAAAACACTATAGAAATGGGCAACCTTTGAACAAAATCACTGGTTCTTCAACTGATCCTCCACACCACATGCCAACATTGGGACCAATGGTGTCACATTAAGAACACAAAGCCAATTGGTGTCACATCAACAGCCTTGTGCAGACAAAGCTCACAGATTCCCAAAACTATTTCCTGTAAAATCAGGTTTCTTTCAGCATTTATCATCCAGCCAATTTTGCTTAGCACAGAAAAACTGACAGCAGCCTGAGGTGATGGTGCTGCAGGACACACCAGGGGCACATTTTCTGAACAATCCACACCCTGCCCTGCATCTCTGCCTGTCTGGTTTTGTGCAAGAAGGGGAAAAATGGGATTTACGAGGGTCAGAGAAAAAAACAAACTCCTATAGGATAACAGAGGTGAGAAATTCACTGTAGTTTTAAAGCAGTTAGTGAAGTCAAGAGCCCAAGATGACCTGAAGTCAGGGCAGTGAGAAAGTAAATGGACTTTTTAAAGCTTAGATTGAGGTTTCCAAAGCCTCTTCAACAACTTGAATGTTCATTTTCATTTTACTGGATTGTAGCCAAGAAAATCATGTGGGCTGCTCTGATTCTGGAGATCTCAATTTGGAAAAAAGAAGCTAGACTTTGCTTTTTTATTATTATTTTTTCTTTTTTTTTTCCCCCAAATTTCTTGTTAGAAGCTTTTTCTTCTTTCTTCTTTCTGTAGTGGAAATTACTTTCTTCTGTTTTCCAGCTCTGAGGAGCTCTAGGTTAAGAAGACTTTGGGTTTCAGTTCTGTCAGATCATCAACTGCCCAACAGGTAAAGGAAGCAGTAAGTGGAAATTAACTGATAGCAGCAGGTAGCTCAAAGAAGTTTCTTAATCAATACAATTTATAGCAGAGGCAGCTCCAGATACTGAAGAAGCCCAGCTTAATGTGTTTACAACCCTTCTCACTGCATTTTGCTCATTTTTCCTTCCCTACTTCTTCCAGCAGTGCTTTTTTTGAGAACTAATTTCTCCATTGACGTAACAAGTTCGTGTTTCATTGGCCATTTCCCTGCAAACTCCTTGTAAATTGAATTACCTGTGTGGTGAAGGGGAACTGCCCTAGTTCTGCAGCCTCCTGAGTGGAGCTCAGACACGTGGCCTTGCTCTTAGCAGAAAGAAAAATTTTTTCCTATTATTGGATTTAAAGTGAGGATACATGAGTGGAAAGCAAATAAAAAATAGCTGCTCCCCCAAAAGAATGAACAGCACAAAGCAAACCACAATGCAATCCCAGAAACACCTGTGCTGCATCTCCTACCTGAAAGCCACTGGAATATACATATATTCTTTTTCTCTTCTTGCTCCAAGTGATAATGATACAGAAGATTTTTTCCTCCCAGCAACTTCTGGTTCCCAATATAATTTCTCTGGAAGAAGATGAGTATCAAAACAGTTACATGGAGAAAATGGATACAGAGGATTTTTCTCTGTATAAGGAGCATTTTTCTTCATCCTTGCTAGCTGAGAAGGGAAATGTAAAAAGCTGATTTACAGTTCTTTCAAAACTTTGCACAGAATCACAATCAGTATTTTTCAATACACAAACAAAACCCTGAAAAGTTCTGTTCTGGTAAATATAAAAAACTGATTATTACTCCAAATAACCAGATGGAGAATCATGAAAAGTCCATATTTGTCAATGACTAATATTTTCTAGGAAATTTTCAAGTAAAAGCCATTTTCCAGTGGGTAAAAAAAAAAACAACATATTTTTCAGCAAAGTGCTAAAAATACTGAGAGAGTCTTGGGTAAAAATTTTGGCAAGACAAGTAAACCTCAGTAAAAAGCCTGGTCCATGGGAGATGTAGAATTCCTCTCCAGTGACTCAGCAGCCTCAGCCATGCTTCCAATCTGCTGGTTGCTCTTCCAGGGCTTTTATATAAACTTTTTCTTCAAGAAAACCTTTTACTATATATGATGGTTTAGGAAAAAAATAGTCAAAGCTTTGGTTAGTTCCAACTGAGGAACCCAAAACAAGGACATTAGAATTTAATGGACAGAATTTAAAGGGCAAAACACTCTCAACTTAGAGGTACAAAGTGAGTTTATTACTAACAAAATCAGGGATTGGCTCTGCCAGACATGGTGGAAGCTTCTAGCAGCTTCTCAGAGAAGCCACTCTGTGCCCCTCCACTGCCAAAAACCAACACAGGCTCCTTCAGAAAAGCTCATTTTGAAAAATTTTAATATGGAAGGCAAGTTCATGCTGCAATGGAAGGAAGGGGGACTATCCTGAATTGTAGCTCTGCCTGCTGTCTTTTAACATCGTCAGGATGCTTCATGTGGGGATGTATGCTGCCTGCATGGAGTCTCTGCAAATGCCTTCTGTCCCTTCTGGAAACATTTCTCTTTTCAGGTTTAATCCCAGCCAGAACCTTGACAGAGAAGAACCCAAAAAAAAAAAAAAAAAAAAAAAAAAAAAAAAAAAAAAAAAAAAAAAAAAAAAAAAAAAAAAAAATCCCAGTCTTTTTTCTCAGAGAACCATGGCCTTCTTGAGCTTACTGCAGGTTTTCTTTGGGGAGGGGAAAACTTTCAAGGGACAGGTTTTCCCCTGGGGATAATCAAAGAGAACCTTAAAGAGGAGGTAAAATGTGCAAAGATCCAGCCCAGAAAGGCCTAGAGCACTCCAAGCCCCCTTGACAAACCCTCAGGAGGATGCTGAGAAACATTTAACAATTGGATCCCAAACATTTGGATCCCAAACCTCGAACAGGGGGATTCATCTCCCCTGGGAACACTGCAGAAGAGCTTTGTCAGCCATCAGAGCTGCAGAAGCTCCTGGGACCTGGTGGGGAACTCTCCATACCCCATGCCAAACATTCCTTAACCAAAGCCCACCCAGAGCTATGCCAGGAAGAGATGCTGTGACAGGGAGACCGTTTCCCTTTCTTTTTAAGACATTTTAAGGGAATGAATAATTCATCCTGAATGACTTTGAGCCGAGGCAACGCTCCATGCTACCACCTGATTATATGTTCCATAAAAAGAGATGACAGCAATTTATCTCTTTTCTCTTGCAGGGTGGGCTGGTGGGGGGATAAATATGCTGCCACCAAACTGGAGTGATGAATCATCCCTCAGTGATTTGGCAGTTAGTCCTTCCCAGTGGGAGCAACAGGGAGAAGGACTTCAGCATAAATCTTCAGGAAAGGAGGGAAGATCGTGGGGAATGGAGGGCTCAGTTGTGTTCATCCCCATGGGATTGGGGAATGAACAATTCCCCAATTAATTCTGTTCATCCCTTTAGGATTGGGGAATGAACAATTCCCCAATTAATTCTGTTCATCCCTTTAGGATTGGGGAATGAACAATTCCCCAATTGATTCTGTTTATCCCCATAGATTGGGGAATGAACAATTCCCCAGCAAAGGCATCTGGGCAGAAGAACCTTTCTCCTGAGAGCAGTGAAGCCTGCAAAGCTCAGGTGCTCATGTTGCTGCCTGGTGATAAGGAAATGAGTGTTATTCTGCTTTATTATTGACTGAACAGTGGGGTTGGGCTGGAGAAGAGCTCCATTATCCATTACCCAGAATCACGCTTGTTTCTGGTATAACAAGCTGCAGAGAACATGCCCATTGTTCAGCTGGGAAATGGGAAGGAGAGATTTATCCTGGGAATTAAAGCAAGTAAACATTAAGCTTTACTAAAATGAGAGAAGCTGCAAGTGGGTGCTGCTCTGGCTAGAGGAATGCTCTGTCCTCTACCTGTGCCCACAACCTGAGCCTTTCCCAAGAGGGAATCATTAGCTCTGCCAACGAGGAGCTTTTGGGATGATTTGAAACCACTGAGCACAGATCAGTTAGGGCCAAGTCTGAGAAATGAGACTTAACTTGCTTTCCTTAAACCACTTGATGTCCTGCTAGTGACAGCAGTCCATATGGAAATATCCCATATTTTATGGCCACACAGCTGCTAGGAAGCTACACCACACCAAAGGCAGCCAAATGCTTGATATTTGCAATGCAACATGTCCTGTCTGAAAGTTTCCTCCCTCTGCACATCCTCCTCTGCCTTCAAAACCAGATATGCTTCATGCTACACCATAAATTCTCTGCAGCCAGGGGAACCCACAAGGATTGGAGCAGAGGAGATATTTCTTTGTGCACATCTACACCTCACCTGCACACTGTTCTGCTGCCTCTGTACTCCCAAGTGCTCCCAGCCTGCAAGGGGCTGACACAGCACATAAACATGCTACAAAAACACATCCTCCCCACCCCCATGCTGGATATGGGGAGTGTAAAACACAGCAGAGATTGCTGCTATTTTATTATTTATGAAGCTTTGGTTATTTCATATATAAATAATCCATGACTGCAAAGTGTTGCTGGCACTGTAATTGAATATTCATGAGGTATTTTTGTTGAGAATTTTCACCATCATTTCAAACCCAGACATAAAAATAAAAATTTCAGCTGTCATTTCACAATTTCAAGCCCTGAGAAACTCTCTCCCACCCCGAGGGCTTTCTGTGCAGGGTGGAACAAACCACTAGGGTTAATGTGGAAAGCAAGTTCATGCTGCATTGGAAAGAAGGGAGAATATCCTGAATTGTAGCTCTGCCTGCTGTCTCTCAGCATTGTCATATGGGGATGTATGCTGCTTGCATGGAGTGTGTGCAAATTCCTTCTCTCCCTTCTAGATACATTTCTCTTCTCAGGTTTTATCTCAGCCAGAACCTTGACAGAGAAGCACCCAAGTGGGATCCCTCAGCATGGAAATTGAAAGCATGCTGCTGCCACCCTGTGGAAAATGGTGACCCCCAATTGTTGGGGACAACTCCAGATGTGCACAAGACCACAGCTGGTGTGGTGGTTAAAGAGTGAGGCTGGCATTACCCTCCTGAGACCCAGAGGTAAAGAAACCAGGGAATTTCCATTAAATAACTTCAGGATTTGCAAGGAAGATGTTCAGATGCTTTACAGGAAAAACTAGTGGTGTCTGTGACATCACCATGGAGAACCAGGAGGATGAAGTGCCTCTGCTGCAGAGGCTCCCAGGGACATCCTTGGCTAATTCCTGACACAGGCAATGATTGAGCATCTCTTGCATTCTGGGATAGTCAAATGTGCAGCTTGACCTGCTTGCCTTGCTAGGATTCCCTTTTTCTTTCCCCCAAGGCTCCTTCTTCACTGTGATTTTCAGCTCCCTCTATTTCACACAAAGAAAAGGCAAAGGGAGGACTAAGCAAAAGGTAGCAGCACCATCCAGCTCTTCCCTTTCCCTGCTTGCTATCCACATTTTCTGTGAAAAGGTTCCACAGGTGTCTGCATGACACATCAGCTGCTGGCCCAATTCTCCTCCACAATTTCTTCAGATCACAGCTCCTTCCTTTTAAATTCCGTGCACAGAAAGGAAACAGCAGCAGGACAAACAGCAAGTTCCCAATCCTTCTAACCTAGCCCTCTCAAATCCAAATTGGGGCATATGAGAGCCTGGCAGTCACATCTGAGATCCCCATCCTCCCCAATCTGTCCAAGTGGTGTATGTGAGGCTGTGTCACATGAGCACATCCCAAATGGGGCCAGAGCTCTCAGAGCACCTTTCCTTCCAAGAATAATGTATAGACCCTGTCAGTCCAGCAGAGTGAACTGCACAGACAGCTGGAACATGCAGCAAAAAGCACAGCAATCCATCAGCAGTGGCTGAGAGTCACCCAGGAATCCATCAAGAGCTTCATCATGGTGACACCTTTGCAGAGGCGGAAGGAGAAACAAAGGGAAAAGATGGAGATGGAGTGAGCAGGGAGTAAACAATCCACCCAGGATTCCTCAGAGCTTCAAAGCCATGGAAGTAAAGCAAGATGAGAGACATATTTTTTTGAGTTTTTGGAAACTGAGGTGGTCCTGCTTCAAAGCCACAAATTACAATGCCTCACACAGCTGAGCAGGGCTTTCCAGTGTCAGCAGTATTCAAAAATTGTTTTCCCATTTGCTAGCTTTGAGGTAGGTATTACTCACTTCCAGGTATGACAACTGCATGGTTTTGAAGGCAAGGACATTTTTTTGTTCAGGAACTGCCACTGGCAGAAGGAATCCAGCCTAGCTCTACTGCAGAGGAGAAAGGTGATGCCCTAGAGCTCAAGAAATATAAAACAAGCTGCAGCATGTGGCTGTACAGCTCTGGAGTTGGTACTCTGACCTAAAGCTGGCACCTCAGCAGGAGCCAAGCTGTTCCTCCAAAGAATTCAGACTCACAGATATGAGCATCCCAGACCAACAAGGACACAAAACCACACAGGATCTTACACCAAGCCCATAGAGACACCCAAGTTCAGAAAAATACATGTGCAGCAGGTCAGCAAACACAAGAGAAGGGGAAAACACAGAGACTGAGATCTGGAACCTCCAGGTATGGCAGAACTGCAGAAGATGCAGACAGACACTCCTCTCTGCAGTGCCAGTATGAATACAGAGCATACATGCTCTTGCTGTATGTTTTTGGTCCACAGCTCAATGATAAAAGACACTTCAGGTTCCCCAGTAACACAACTCCTCTCCATCTCAAACTCCATAAAAAAAACCAGAGAATGTGATTTCTCCTAAATTTGTGTTAGATACCAGGGAGAGGGGTAAAGTAAAGAAGAGAGCTTCTGCTCTTAGAGGAAAGAAAAGCAATTTATCTTTGAATAGAGAGCAGCAGAACAAGGCACATTATTTCTTTTTGCTTCATGGACAGACAGTGTTGTTATTTTGAGTCATGCTGATTACAGGTTAAGCATATTCTCCCAAACCTTGAGAAAGATGGAGGATGTGTTGGGACCTCTCAGAACAGCAGAAAATTTAGCAAAAAAACAAATATCAAACAAACAAAAGGATTCAGAAGCTGCAAGTAGAGACAACAAATATATTTGTACATCACAAGGTGGGTAAGACTCAGTAGGTGCAAGAGAGATGGGGATGAGGGTCAGAACCCAACCCCTCTATCAGCTATGGATATTCACACACATATATATATGTGGTGCTGCCTCTGAAAGTGCTGCTGGTTTATTTCCTCCCCTTGCTGTTCTCACTGAGTTAGAAATTGGCACTGAACTGAAAGTAATCTCCTCTCATTTTAAATAAATAATAACTTAAAAATGCATGCTGCTGAATTCATTCTTGCATCAAAGCGGGGATGATTGCACTTCCCAGGCCGGAAAGGCAGAGGGGAGGAAGGGCTTTCTAGTTAAATTTGATTTTTCTCCTTGCATTGTGCATCTCATTTAAAATAGAAGAGTTAAAAAAGGAGAGAGAAAAGAGAAAACCACACATAGAGCTTTGTGTCTCAGCCCCAGAAAAAGGAAAAACTCCCTCTTTTTTGTCTCTTACTGCTATTTCTTTATGACCACACAGATAACACAGGTAAGGGGAGTTCTGGTGGGTGAAGCACAGCAGGAAAAAGCAGAGCCATTTCAGCTGCTGCCTGGGAGAGGAAAAGAGACCTGAAACCTTAAGAAGTTGCTTGGCATGTTCTTTGCCATCTCATACCTGTAACATACATGTAACATACCTGTAACATGCTGTTAGGGTACTCTTCACCCGTGGTAGAGTTAAAGGGCAGAGCAGAGAGCAGTGCAACATGCTTAGGATTATCAGGCAATTCATTGAGTCCACATGTGCTTTAATCCCAGGGACAGACATCCCTTGATCTTGCAGGCAACTCACTTTCAGCAGAACAGCAGAAAATTTGGACAGATTTTGGTCCAAGAATTGCCTAAATTCTGCTCATCTCTCTTCCCCTGCCCCTACTTCCTACGAATAGGGAAAGTTTTTCTCTTTGTATCATATCTATTTAGTATGGCAGAAGGAGAGGAGGAAATCCCCTTCAGCTTTCCTTGCCATCTGCATCCCCATAGTTCCAGTGGGATTTGGGCTGCATTCCAAATTGTTCCTTTTGCAGTGTAACTGGGGCAGAGGGAGGACAAGTTGACCATTACATGTCTCAGTGGATAAAACTCCAGAGCAGCAAGTTTCTGTGACCTTTCTGTTCTGGCTAACTCTGGTGATGGCTGTCTGGGGCTGCTGAGCATCCTACCTCCCACAGCACCCCAATTTAGCTGCCAATCTGCAGCCTGGCCTTTATAAAAACAAACAGCTCTCCCACACACAAAATTTAAACACAATGAAACGCAATGAAAAATACAAAAGTGGCATTACTGTGTGTTATAAAATAATGAAAGCGGGTTTTTTCCAATTTGTTTCTACCCCAGATAGTGGCAGTGATCAGCACTTTACAAAAGATGTTTCTTCCACATCCTGGCATGTGTTATTACCGTTATTAATAGCCAGCCATCCACGGGGGCAGCACTCTGTACAGGTACATTTATTTCCTTCACAGCCCTGTCAACCCCTTGCTGGTGCTCCAGCTCCCTCCAGCACATCCCACCATGAGGCAAGGGAGGCAAATGGAAAGTTAGGTACCATTCTGCCACACTCCAGACACAGTTCAGCCTCATTCTGTCACTCAGGATGTGCCTGTTGTTAGTTTTATATCATCATAATGGCATTACCTGTCTCTCAGACTGCTGTTATTTCCTGCTCCTCTCTCCTAAATCAAAACTGGCCTTAAAAGACTTAGAAATACTTGGACACTGAGTCCTTCCCTCAGAGCCAGAAAGAATGGGAGTTATCAAAAACTGGCTACTCAGTAATGAGGCCAACTCAGTTTTGTTTCCAAGTGCTAACTCCTACCTCCTGCCCTTGGAGCAGGCTCTGACATGTCCCTTTCATGGCTAGTTCCTCTCAGGAGGGCTGCAGTAATCAGGTAGGTGCTTGGGTGTTACTGTGAGCACCTCATCAGCCTCAGGTTTGCAGTTACTGCCTGCAGCACACCTGCCATTCAGACATGTAAGGAACTGCAGCTTAACAATTTAACATGCAACAGCTGGGCTGGAATAACCACCCAAGGTGAGAGAAAATGGACAAGCAAGGCAGTGCACAGCTTTGTTTCTCCACCTCTCCACTGCCCATGTTCCCTACCTGAACCACACTGTGGGAAGTAAGAACCTCTCAGCGTCTAACAGAGCAGGAGCCTGGGCTGAGCAAGGGGACATCTTCAGGGAAATTCACCACCTTGGGGAGCTCTTAGGTTGGATTCAAAACATAGAGGATACATTACCTCTGAGACAGATGTGCTGAGCTCTTTGCCTAGTTAGTAGCAAGTTTTGTAGTCAGGTTTGCCTTCCCTGGGTGGGATGAGGCTCTGGGTAGTCACTGAAGTCACGAAAGTGCAGAACCAACTCCCTGTCAGCCATGCAATCCAGATTTGTGAGCACAGGAGAAATCAATCCCATTGGGAAGCTGAACTCCTCTTTGCCCGCTGGCCACGTTTGTCACCAGCACAAGGTAACAATGTAGAGCATTTAATAACACAGCTCATTAGGCTTCTGACAACAGATGATGGAACTAAGGCCTCAAACACACAGCCTCATGATTGTGTTTGCATATGCAGTTTCAGGCTGGGTATGCTATACTTCCCAGCATGTGAGCAATACAGGTCTGGCACAAGATTCAGAGGGAAATTTCCTTTGAAAATCATGTAGGAATCTGTCTAAAGGAAGCAAGACAGAATGCTCAGAGAGCTGGAAAATAGTTTACATGAAGCAGGAAGAGATGAGTAGACTAAACAGTTTCTTCAGCTTCCCAATGTCAGGAAAGCACACAGAGCTCAGTTTTGTCAGGGAAACTTCAAACAAAACACTTCTGGATGTTCTATTCTAGATCATAACTCTTCTTGTCCTGGGGTTTTGACCTGAGGCCTCTCTGCTGTTTCTAATAAAAATATTAATAGAGAAACAGAACTGTAATGGATAGCCAGAGTCCAGTTAGGGACACACTGCAGCTGCATGGAAAGAGTGTCATTAGCTGCAAACTCAGAAATGGTTTTCAGATGGGTGAAGAGCAGTCCTGCCCAGCCAGCAGAAGAGCACGAGGCACAGCTCTCCTGCAATGGACCAAGGCTGGAGGAACCAAACTCACCAATAAAACAAGGAGTAAAATCCTGATGCCTCTGATGCTGATGACCAACCCACCACTGATTTTAGGGACACTGTGGGATGTTAGCCACCGTCCCTCTATACAGCCTGTAGAATGGCAGAAAAAGGTAGAAGGGATGTGGAAGCACAAGCAAGGCTCCCAGCTATTCCAGACAAAAACCACTGAGTTCCTTCAGCAAGCCAGGCCATCTAAGAGATCACACATTTTTTGGAAGGACCCTCAGGCTGACTCAAAGACTCATATTTAGACACAATCCACCACAATCAGAGGGAAATTGCTCCAGTGCCCAATGATCTCCTTGTTTAGATATTATTCCCAGCATGGGTCAGATTTGCAGCTATTCAGCTGCCAGGCACTGGATCTCCCTGTGGCCACTGTCTGCTAGATTAATGAGTTTTCTATTATCAGAAATCTTTTCCTTGTACTTACAGACTGTGATCAAGTCACCTCTTTAGCTTCCTGTGTATAATCAGATGCAACTTCTTGGCCCTGTCAAATTTCCCAGAGTGGTATAAGGATAAATATATACAAGTTGTGATTCTACCATGATGGAAAACAAGAGTTTCCAGAACTGGAGTCATTATTCAGAGCTGTTTACTGAGTTTTTCTGTAGTGGACATAAAATTTTGATAAAAATTCACTGGCTTGAGCAGTTATTCCTTTGCTATTGACCACACAAGTCATATAGAACAGTTTCAATTAAAGAGCACAGAAGTGTGTAGCTGTTCATGCTGACTCCTCTGAGTGCTTGTGCATGAAGCTTCAAATTACTTCCAAAAACCTCTGTACCAGCAAAAGGCACCTACTTCAATATTTGGGAAAAGAAGTATCAGAGCAAACTGAGAGTCAGGTTTTCCCTAACATTCTTCTGCTTTTAACAGGAGGGGCAATATGACTTTGGCAAAACATGCAAACAGATTCAGATTTTGAGCACAGCTCAGCACTTGGGTGAATCCAGGCTGCCCTTTGGGAAACCATGCCTTAGTAAGTTAGCTGAAATCATGCAGTATAATCACAGTGCTTGTTTGCAATGTGCAGCCTGCTATTCTACCCTCATTCCAGCTCTTTGGCTGGTTTTCAGCTTTCATTTTTTTCTTCTCATTTTTCCCTTGACATTTTTTAGGAAAGTTGAGTCTTATTTCTCTTCTCCCTCCACCACATGAGAGCTCATAAAGCAGCACAATGGGCAAAGGATCAGAAATACTTTAACAAACAGAACAATGCAGCTGAACCAGAAGATTCAGAATTAACTCAGTTCACCTCTTACCTGGTCAATCCTGGCTTTCTTATTCTATAAATGAACACACTTCCCTCAGCTTGAGATTAGCCTTTTAAATGTTTTCACACTCTGAAATTGTTTCTAAATGTGCATATTAGGCGGGGAAACAACTCAGTTAATCTACACAAGCTAACATTCATCTCAGCAAAAGCTTATTATGCTTTATATGCCTTTGGCTTCATTTCTCAGGATTGTAATACTCAGAAACACTAATGAAAGCAGCATACTGACTCTTCACCTGGAAGTAGAGAGAGAAGGCTGCAAAGACCAGAAAAAACATACATATTAGTTGCAGAAGCACCTTTATTAGCACATATATCTTATAAAAGATACATTTGTGCAAGTTTAGCAAAGGTGGAGAGATATGGCTTCCATACAGCTTTCCAAACCAAACCTAACTCTGATGGTTAGGAGAAATTCAGTGCTGCTACTGTTAAACCACCTGCAAAAGCCACACAAGCTGCACTAGCAAAAGACCTTTTTGCAGGTGCCAGTAGTGTCTGTACAAAAGGAAATCACAGGACCTGTCTGTGATTTTTCCCAGCTCTTGCTGGTAAGGCTATCTGGTAAACACTTTAGATCTGGGGCAGAATACAAAGTGACTTTCAACTGCATATCTGTCAAGGATACAGAACTATGACAGGCAGGAGTTTGAAAGCACTCAGCTGCAAAATGGGAATAGGGTGATTTTTGGCGTTAGTTTAATCCATTTCTGAGACAGAATTGGGTCACACTCCTGGGAAGATGCACATGAAGCATTGGCCAGGGAGGAGAGAGACAGTAGTCCTTGTCTTGCCCATTTCCCAACACACTTCCCACAGCGAAAGGACTTTGCTCAGGCTATGTGATGTGTAAAATACCATCAGGAGATGTCTGGCAGATTTAAATGTGTTCTTGCCTTGTTCCTGGGTTGTAACTGCTAAGCAAAGAATAAAGAGATTTTGGCAATTTACTCTGGGCAGAGAAGGGAGAGGGCGAGTTTTGAAAGTGCTTGGACTGCTGAGAGGTAGGTATGAGTGCTTGGGACACTTTTGGGATGCTGTGGATTGGGTTGGGGAATGTTCCAGGCTGGATGTGCACATATTTGGGACTGGGGATGCTGCTGAGACAGTCTGCAGTGAAGGAGCACAGCAGGCAGCTTCCATCAGCAAGGGGAGCACAAGATGCTCCCTGTGGGACACACAGCTCCAGAACCATGTGGATCCTGCTCAGATCACTGCTGCTACCCCACAGGAGAGAAGTGTTTTGGGGAAAGTTTCAATCCATGCTTTGCAATGCAGGACAATGCAGAGAGCCCCAGCATGTGGCAGAAGGGGAGGGGAAGGATGTCTCTGGCTCCACAGCAGTCCCACCCACCTTCCCCAAAACCACAGCTCAGAAATCTAGTCTAGCTGGCAAGCCTCTCCCTTCTTCCTCTCCTCTTTCTACCTACATGTTTGTTTGTTAGGTGTAACAAGGAGAGAATAAATCAAGTGCTATATCAGAGAGTTCTATCCGTGACTGTGTAAAGAGCAGTTATTGTGACTTCCTGATGTGATTTACCATACAATGACAACCTTTAATGTCCACCAGTATTATAATCTACTTTATCTTAATACAATCTTCCCCTGCTGATCCCTCCAGAGTCTCAACATCTATTTTCAATGGAGTTTTTTTTATTTTTATGACTCGATACTGTGATTACTGTCGCACTCTTGCTCTTTGTGGAAGGAGAAATTAATAAGTTTTTTCTCAGGCACTTTGCACCAGGACTGCATACCAATCAGCCTTCAAGCTGGGTCCCTGCACCTTCTGGATTCATTTATGAACCTTTGCTCTAATTTTCCAAGACACAGCACTTTTCAGATCAACAGCAAGGCAGCACATAAGGCTTTGTTCCACTTCCCACAGGCTCTCAGTGTGGGGAGGAAAGGAGGCAGCCTGAGAGGGGAAATATATGACTTTTTGTAGTTATCTCCACAGACATGCTCTTGTATCAGGGCATCGACCTCATCACGCCTCGGAAATGAGGGTTAAAGCACTGCCATTTATGTGAATTATTCTCCTCTTTTGCCATCCTTGCTAGGTCTGCCCACCTCCTTTCAGAGCTCACTGCATCTTCCTTTCTCTGCAGGCAATCATTGTTGTTAGGCTGTACCACATCTCTGCTCAAACAGGGATGACACTGAGCTCTCCTTTAACGAACACTTTCCAGCTGAGGGTCAGGCTGCACAGTCCTTACACTTTACCAAGACCTGCCAATTAAATTCTAGCACAGATGGAGGAGGTTTTGTCTCTGCACACAGAAGTTGTTTCTTTCTACCAAGGAAACCACTTAGTTCAATGTCTGGTCCTTTCTTTCCCTTTCTACCCTCACTGGAAAAGGAGTCAGAACTTTCTGCTGTCCCTAGCTTCTTCCATCTCCTTCTGAATAGGGTTTTCTGCTTCCACAAGTCTCCCCAACCCAGCAGTGTCCCACTGGAGCATTTGTATGAACAAGTCATGAAAGGAGTGCAAATGCCTGAGATGCCACTTCTACCATGATGATGTCTTATTTCTTCCTCTCCTAAGGATGCATTTGGTCTGTCATTGAAGTGTTTCACTTCTACAGATGGCTGGCTGGGACAAATCCCCAGCAATGCACTGCAAGGATTGAAAAACAGAGTGACGTTGTGTCCATGCCTTGGATTAGGCTGTTCCCACTTTGCACCTTATTGCTACTGCAATACAAAAAGCTTCCCTTCTGCTAGGCAAAATTTCACACCTGATTTGGACAAGTATAATTGAGCATGTGGAGCTGAGAAGATGAAGGGGAATACACTTGGGCTCTGATTTTTCAGGTTTTTTCTTCTAAACATAGAAGAAAGAAAGAAGCTCCTGAAAGGCAGGAGCTGGGAGAGTGGACCCATCCTATAATGGGGGATAAACATGAAACACATCCAACCCAGGAGGCTTCACTGAATAGAAACCCACAGATACCAATAAACACAACCAGAAAAAGGCACCTCCCAGCTCCCTGTGGTTCAAAAGTTTACATTCCATGAGCTGCAAAATTCTACAGGAAGAGATCAGGGCACAGTCTGGGCATTCATTGCCTGTGCTTAGACTCTTGGGAATGATCCTACAGCATTTATCTCTCCCACTCCTGTTTTTACAGGATGATCAAACCCTCATCATCTCCCAAAAAGCTGACTGCTAAGGCAGCAGGATAAGCTGGCTGCATGAGCAGCCAGGCTTGGAGCCCAGGCTGCAAAGCTAATGCCAGTATTGATCAGGAAACCTGTAAAAAATAAACAAACTCCCTGTAATTACTCAGCCTGATGGATGCCAGTAGGTTTGTTTGCTTCCTGCAAAGATGCCAATAGCCTAATGGAGCAAATATCACTGTTATGCAATAAAACAATGCAGGTAATTAAAAATATCCTGGCAGGGCTATAAACAGGAACATTATCTATTAACTCTTTCAGTGGAGCATAAGGGAAATGGTGGTGAAGATTCTGCCTCATTTGAGGGGAAACTAACGGATACTTGAATAAAAGCTGAGCCAGAAGGTAATCACATAGAGTTCAACATCTTCCTCTTTTCTGCCACGAAATATCCCCTTGGATATTACAGCATTCTTAAGGATCTCAAATTAAACCAGAGCCCTGCTGCACTGTGTCTCTTCTGTATCAACACCTCAGAGACTTCACCTAAAAACAGAGAAAAAGTTGGACAGAGGACAACAGACACAATTTTTTGCTTATTTCTCATACACAGCTTTCACTTCAACAAGCCTCTGGTACTAGTCCATCAATGGGCAGAAAGTGGGGAGAAATGTAACCTATTTAAATGCATTAAGCACCTCACCACACCACAGCTGGCAGCACAACAGCTTCATACAACTCCTGTTGAAGCCAGAAAAATCTGAGTATAGGCTTCAGTGAGACTTGACTGGGAAAATCACACATTTTTGACAACTCCTTGCTAAATATTTTTAATAACTCTGTTTTCCTTCCTCAAGTGTACCTGAAAAATACCATCCTCCTATCAAGGAGCATGATCAAGCAACTGTGACCTTCATGTGCATCAATATTAAAGGGCAACTGCTCTGGACAGCAGCTTACAAGGAGATTTTGGAAGAAAGGTCAAACACCTCTGTCATGTGCAGCACAGATTAGACAAGGTTTCAGCTAGAAAGCTGCACTGTCAACAATCAGTTGGGAAGCCTTGGATAACCTTTCCCTGCCTTGGTTTCCCCTCAATCACAGAACAATTAATTTGTTAGTGCTTCTGCATCATTAAGGCTTGACAGACAGTGCTGTGGACATGTGAGCTATTTCTTTGCCAGACTGATGCAAAGTACTGCCATGAGCATAGATCACAAAATGTGATCCTGGGTAAGTAATGGGAAGAAGCAGAGATACACAGATTAAAACTGAGTCGACTGTGTGACTCACTAGTTCACAACAGTCACTAGAGCTTTAGCACAGCTTATTTATAGCTGCTGTGAGCACAGAGTTCCAGGATCTCAGAATGACAGCTGGGAAAGGAAATGGGGAATTTTTTTTATTGTTTTACCTCTGGCGAATGTTTCTTGCTCACAAGAAGACATAATTAAATCAACAAAGACGTAAAGATTCCTGAATCACAGACAATGCTGCATTGTGTCTGACCTCTTCTGCCTTGTTCACTGAGCAAAGAGCTGATTGCTGATCTAAGAAACTTGACTGGTGGATGAAAATCACAGCCAGCCAAACCTAGGTAGTGAGAAGAAACTGGAAAAGCAGCCAGGTTGTCCTAGAGAGGTATGAGGTGTACAGGGGTTATACCACCTTTGAGACAGCTCAGCTGGAGCCCAAACCTTCCTTAGAGACTTTGACACTGCAAGCAATTGCTATGATTTTTTCAAACTGCACATCAACAAGGATAGCATGAAACTCCCCTGGTGTGAGCAGTTCCTTCCAATCTTGCTCCTTCAAGCTTAGGAGACAGGCAGAGCTGCACCAGGCAGTCCCAGGTAGCCTGGGAGACAGAAAACAGCACTGCAGGGCCTGTCTAGCCTCAAATGAACCAATACCATTCATATTCCTTACCACCAACAGCTGTCTCTCACCTACCACTACAAAAAAAAGCCAGCAGACTCCTTTACTTCCACACAACAGGTAATAAATATTTCTTTCTGTTTATAAAAGCATCATTACAGAAAATTTTCTGCACAGTAAAGAACAAGTAAGGCAGGATTTTTCCTAAAAGCTTTTTTCAAGGCAAAGCAGGCTTATCAGTGGAAAATTCCCAAGGCAGCTTGTATTCTAAAACATGGGAAATAATATCTCTGAATGATTTTTGCCTTGCACAAAAGGGTTTGTAACAACAGTACTGACAGGATCTGAAGCTGGAACTCCAGATTTTCAGCTTTGACAATGGAATTATTGCACATTATTCTTTCGAAGTAAATTAAAGCCATTAATCATCATAATTAGGAACGCTCTGTGTCAGTGATATGGTAACAGAGTTAGTCATTATACCCAGCTACAGAAACTAAAGAATGACACGACAGGCACTACATGCTGCTGCTGTCACTGTCTGGCTGTGGAGGAGGATGCTAATGCCCAAGGCATAAGAAAGATGCCAACTTCAAAGAGATATGAGGGCAGCAACAAACACCATCTCTCCCATGCTGGCTTTAAAGCCCCTGGGATGCTGAGAGATAGCAGAAAAGAACAAATTCATCCTTAGTATGATTCTTCTTGAGTAATTTCAAGCATGGCAAAAGTGATTTTGGCCCACGAGGTTTCCATCTTGATTTATATCTAGAAAAGATAGTATTATTCAAATGTGAAGCCAACTCCAGTCACATATCCCAAGGCATGGGCAAGGTTTTGTGAGGAGTTCATCAGCACAATTGTCCTGGTGCTGCTCACATCAACATTCCATCATTGTGTATGTTGGAAGTGCATTCATAATGTGATTACCAAGCATGAAAGATCTATCCATTCAGAAGTGAGTGGAGATTTTGCTAAATATTTATCATGATGCAAGTGCCTTATGCCAACCCCTAACATGTAATACTGAGACTCTAGACATGCTAAGATATTTGTGCAATACCTTAATCTGGCTGTAGTGCATTTTTATTGGTTTGAATGTATTTTTATGCATACTCACAATGGCAGAGAGCAGTCCATGTGCTTGATAGAAAATGAGGCCCCTGATGATCCCTGCCACAAAGAATTTACCAGCCATTCAAATCACAACAAAAAACTTTCAGCAAGTTTCTCTTCCTTCTTTTGCAGAATGTCTCCGGAGAGAGGGAGATTTTTTTTTTCCCCCTGACAGATTTGTTACTTGAAATCAGTTAGTAAAATGTTTCACTAATTTCTTTTTCATTCCTTCTCACTTGTCACGCTAGGTTGCTTAGTTACAATTGTCATTTGGAATTATTTTTGCTCCGTGACTTGACAAATGATGAGTTCTCTGATTGATTCTGATGTTGATACTGACAGAAATTGAATATAACACTTTTCCTCCTGCCTAGTATGATTGGATGATGTGAATGTTACAGAAAGTGGACACAAAGGAATCAATCTGGATGCCTCTCTCATAAAGAAAGTATGTTCCTCCCAGTGATATCAGTGAGACAACTTGCCTGGAGTAAGAAAGGCCAAAATAAACTGATGCAAACATAACTATTTGTCTATTTATTCTGTGATGGGCATGTGCTTGAAGAGACAATGTGCTCACATACACCTGTGCTGTATGAGATGTCATCGTCCTGCAGCAGTTGTTTTTACCAGAAATAGTCCCACAACATGCTCTTAGGACAGGTGCCCAAACTGCCCAGAAAGATGTGATCCAGCAGATCCTCAGTGTCTCACTGAATTGCAACCCCAAAGTAACACCTCTCAGCTTTGTGCTTCCTCATCCCCATCCTTCAGTACCCTCCACGCTCCATTCACTTCACATTCCATCTTTTCCCCACATGTTAATTTGCCACTCTCACACACCAACCCCTTCTAAACCAACCAGTTTAGTCAATAATAGCATTTGGCTCTTCTAAGTTAAGTACTTCTTATGTTTTGAGCTCCATCTAGTGTGTAACTGGATCCTGATCTCCAGCCAATCTTCACAGTGCCTGCAAGGTATTTAGTGCTGGAAACAAGGGAGCTGGGATTGAACAGCACCAGGATAAAATGCCTTTCTGCCTATTGGAATTTCCTTCAGGAGATCTGTAACTGCAAGAGCTGCTGTGTGAGCCAGGCAGAAGGCAAGAGGAAAATGGGGCAACAAGGCCCAGCAGCCTCCATATCCATCACAGACAGGTCCTGGCAGCTGCAATGAGACATTTCTCCTATCCCAGCTTCCTGCTACATCTGCCAGGAGCTAATCCTTTTGGAGCAGTGCCTTTCCAGCAGTCACACACAGAACAGGCTGCTCTCCTGGTGCTGCAGGAAGGATCTTGCAGATTTGGTTTAACCACACTGACTGAGCAGCCTGAGAGAAACTGATTTCTCATCATCTGCAGCAGCAGAGCACTCAGGCTTCCCCTGCTGCCAGCACAGATTTTTCCATCAGAACTTGTTAAAATTGAACATCAGAGGCCAATAAAAAGATGTCACAGAAGAATAAAGCAGCTTTTTCCCCTGCATTTCTGACTCCATAACTGCATGCAACACTGATGTGGAAAGCACAGCACCATGAGGAGAGGACAGTTCCAGTGTGACCAGGATTTGGTGGAAGTTCTCAAACTGTGGTGCCACAGGGCTGCTGTATTGCATTTCATGCTGACTTTTGATCACTTGTCCCCCACACACTCCTAGGAAGCTGGCTTTGAGGCTGACACACTTTTGGAGTCCCAGGCAAAGCTCTGAATATCCAGGAGGATCAGGTTCCCAGGAGGGGATGAAATACAGTTTCTTGGATCAAGACAGAACTTTCCGTAGGACTGCAAATCTCCAACTAACCTCTTTTCTTCAATGGCCTTTCTCCACTAAACCCTCAGCCTGTGGTTTCCAGGGAGTTATCCTGTCCTGCATCATTGCCTGTCCTCTTTTTGGTCAGGACCCCATTGGGGACTCAGTTCTGAGCACAGACTGCTGGGAGATCTGGTTCAGACCCCCTTGCAATGACAACTGTAACATAGGAATGCAGACAGAAAGAGAAATGCACATTTAGATTTGCTCCAGCTGCTGTCCCTCACTCTCTCCCTTTTTGGGAGGCAAATTTGGCTTCCTGGAGGCATTTACTGGGACATCAGCAGGGAATAAGGGATACAAAACACATTACTTACTGCAAGCTGAAATCACAGAGGTTCCACAGTAAATTGGAGTGCAATGCAATTTACCTGCTTTATCCCATTTTCATTTCAGAATAACAATTTCACAGCCAAATCTGTTGTTTAGTATTCAAATTGTTCTCCCTCCCCATTCATTCTATGGAGGGAGATCACAGTACTCTGAGACAAAGTGGTCAATAGATTCTTAGACTCCAGAAAAATAGTATAAACCCAAACCAGAGAGTTTCTTAATTTCAAGAGACAATAATTTACCAAGATATTAGCAGGCAAAAGAAATATATCTCTCTGTATATCTCTCTACAGTGTTTAGGATTTCATCCCTCATTTTTGTAAAATTCATGAAAGATTTATGAGTTATTCAGCTACTCTGAGTTGCTGGAATATTGCTAATAAACCTTCCCCTTATTCCTATTGTTACATTTCATCAACCCTCAGCCAGCTCAGACTTTTGAAGCACAGATTCTTTTTTGTTGAAGGATTTTAATATCTGCTTCACAAAGATGAACATCACGTTTTTCTACTCCATCATATTCATCATTTTCCATTTTCCCATCCTAAGTTAGAAGCCAGGCAGATGACATATCAATCCTTTGTTAAGACAGCAGTCGAGTTGGATGAAGGGAACCTCTGAAACCAGATAATGAATTTCTACAAGTTCTCCAGCCCTTGAAGAATTAAGCAAAGGTAGCTTTTCCTGAAAGTAAATTCAGGACTATTACCACCACAAATTACTTACTGATGCACTGACAGCATTCAGTTCAGCATTCAGTTCAGGCTGAATTGAGGACTCATCCAAGTATAACTCCTGTGCAGCAAAAAGAATGCTGAGATTTGACTATTGACTATTCTTTAACACAAGATTTTCTTCCTGAACCCATTTCATGCTCTCGTTTTCCCTTCTCACCACTCATTCTCAATTCCTAAGCAATTTTTCCTATTAATGTCAAGGAATTCTCTCAATGATTAACTACAAACTCCATGCTTGGCAGACCAGAGGCTTCCCTCCTGCAGACTGTCAGAGCTGAGATGCAGTGCTTGGGCTAAGTCCTACTCACTTCCCAAAGGAGAGCTGGCATGGTGGAGCTGCCTGCATTGTGTCACAAGACAGGCTCATTGTCAGTCCACAATATTTAAGATCTTTTCAAAAGAAAACAAACAACAAATCAAAGGAAATCTTGTCATGATTTCCCAAAAAAATAAAACAAGGTTAACCCTATAAAATATACTCTATTGCTTACGACCTAGATTTTCAGTCTAAGCTTCCAGCTTTCCATGCCATATCTTCAATGTTCCCTCCAGGCCATGGTCTGAAGAAAGTAAATGCTGTCCAGGGTCCAGGAGCACAGCTGCTGAACCTCAGTAATAGAGATACAGAGATGTTCTTGTCAGAACTAATATAGAGATATATACAGCTTCTCCAAGAGGCTTCAGTTTGAGCAGATTCTCCAGAGCACACAGTGGATGAGCCCTTTAGATATTAATCCTTTTGCTTTTTTATCTCTGTTTCTTCACAGCCTTATCATGCACTGCAGCATTTCCAGTGATTAAGCCCCAAAGAGAAGGAGGTAGAATTCCCCTGCAGCCGAGAGCAGAGCAAAAGAAAGGAAGTCCTGATTCAGCCCCTTGTCAGCAAGTGCTTCCCCAGAACCAGGGCTGGGGAGATCACCCAGGAAAATATTTAAACTGCCATTTTCATTACTGACAGAAGCTTTCATCCCAACAGTGTCTATGTAGCTCACAGTATCAACAGATGTGTCATGACAGTGCTCTGGCAAGCTGAAAACCATTATTCCTATTTTACAGATCAGGAACGGAGACCAGAAAAGGAAATGTGATCCACTATTATACACAAAACCAGATACTGAGCAAAGAATTTAGCATGAGCCTGCGAGCTGCAGACTAATGCCTTAGCCACTAGCTGCTTCTAGAATTTATCTCTTACACCTCAATATGGAGCAAGTCTTTCTCTCCCTCAATAGCATTTGTCCTTCTTCTCATAGATCTGCACTGAGTTTTGCTGTTGGAGATTTTCAGTGCTGAGAATCCTGTCCCACAACATATCAGTGTAGTTTTCACTTGCAGCATTGGGGAACAAGGCACATGATCTCCTTGGATGGTGCAATAAGTACATATTATAGTATTGGCTTTTCACAAATACCAAAATGGATGCTATGTGTATAATGTTGATTCTTACAGAAGTGGCTTTGTTATATAATAATAACTAAATGCCTTTATTTGTCTTTGCAACTAACATAGATATAGTGGTGAAATAGCTAACATAGTTGTTTTAGAATACTTATAGTTACCTTACAATAATTAAACCACCTGCTTAGTTGGATAACATCTGAAAAGTGGGCGTGACAAGGATCCCTGCCTCTGACATTTCTATCAGCTCCTGTCACCTGCTGAAACATGGAACAGAGGGGAGATCCAGGACTCAACAAAACTACCATGCACGCTCAAAAAAGGGGAGACAGAGGAGGGACCATGCTAAAAGGTTCCTGGAACATGTAAACTAGTTTGAAGAAATGTTTGAATATGCATAATTGTCTATGAATATGCATTGGATGATGCAATAATTAACCTGTGTATAGGAGGTGCTCTATGGTCACAGTGTGCTTTTGGCTAAGGGCCAAGCACCCAGTGCTGTTACTTTTGCTTTATTGTCTTTGTCCCCTATTGTCCTTTATTAAACTCCTAAAATTCTAACAGGAGAGTGAAACTTCGTTTTTCACAATTACAGATTGATCTCACAGCTTCATGATTCCTTTGCCTCACCCAAGTGATCCAGTTTGGGGCAATCCAAATGCATATTTAGGCACTGTGATTTCACTTTCTTTTTCCTCACAGAGCATTCTGTTCTTAATTCCAGTTGGCAACCACAGTGGCCACCTCATTTGGCTTTGTCAGGGTTGAATTCAATTACATTCAGAAGGCAATGCAACATGTCTTCCTAAAATCCAAATCACTGTGGCCATATGTTCAAAGCAACTCTGGGCAGCTGCTTCCTTTGTGAGGAATTCCAAGTGACAGGAAT
This sequence comes from Lichenostomus cassidix, assembly GCF_008360975.1. Taxonomy (NCBI): domain Eukaryota; kingdom Metazoa; phylum Chordata; class Aves; order Passeriformes; family Meliphagidae; genus Lichenostomus; species Lichenostomus cassidix. The sequence goes on from NC_139501.1 coordinate 5,109,138, forward strand.
AGTACAGCAGCAAAACCTTTAGGTTTAGAGATTCCTCAGTGCATTTTGGCAAAGAATGATCCCTAATTGCTCTCCTTACCTCCAGACCCATCTTATGACAACCAAAAAAAGTAAAGGGCCATTAAATAATGTCCCTTCCCAGTCCTTATATCTGCAACACCAATTCACTGTGTGCTGCTTCAGCTCACTACTCCTGAATTTCCCTGCTGGCTCTGGGGGAAGTTGTAGTGAAGCTGAGAAGATGCAGGCAAGCTCTTCTCCTCCAGTAGAGAGCATCAGAGCCAGTCAAGCCATGTATTACAGGTGTATTTATACTGGCATTTAAGAGAGATTCTCCTGGATGCTTTGAGAGCTGGAAGGAATTAATCTTAAATCTCTTGCCAGGCATAACATAATCACACCCTAGAAATATTGTTTTACAGTGTTAGCAATTCCTCTCAGGTAAGGCAACATACAGAGAAACAATGGAAAAATTTCCGCCTCAGCTATGGATGAGGTAGAAATCAAATCTGAGAACTCTCAGCTGCTTTTCTCCATGGTGCTATGGTAATTCCTTTCTAGCATTTAAATATTGCCATAGCACAGGTTGTCTCTGCCTGAGTTTAGGATTTTACTGAGCACTGTGAAAAAATGTATTTAAATCTTAATCTTGACAAAGATTAAGATTTAAATAAATTTGTATCTCAAAAAGGTATGTCCCACACTCATAGCAGATTAGGTACTGTAGAGGTTTGGAAAGCCTGTCCCTGCTCATTGCCCACCAGCATGTTGGATCTGTCTAGCATGTGATCTCTGAAACAATCACTGTCACACAAGTCTCACAGTGCATACAACCCAGCTATAATTTCAAAACCTGCAAAGAGAGAAAACAGCCCAGGAATCTTTTCTAGAGCAGTCTGCAAACTGTGACAAATCTGGGAGCTTTCTGACCAAGTAGACTGTAGCAGAAAGATGCTCCTTAGAGCAAGATCTCTTGGTAGCAATAGGATCTGGCTAATACAAAGAAATGCACTGAAAGTTTAGAGATTCTTGTAGAAAACCTGAGAATAACACAACCTAGGAGAGATAACTAGGATCTGTCCTGTAGGAACTCTCCTAAAAAAATTAAATTTGCAAACTGGGACCTCTAGGCTATAGATGTAGCTATACAGAAGCAGTTCAGGCAGCCCAAGAACCTGCAGAGTTCAGCTCTGGGAGCATCTGAGGTCTGGCCTATTGCTCTGACTCTGATCCTTGTAGTTGTCTGCCTTTTAGAAAGGGGAACTTTTAATCATTCCCTTCCAAAACTTTTCCAACACAACTAAAACCTTGACACGTTGAGATGGAAAGAAAAGAGCCTGCACCAAATCTTCAAAGAGAAAACACTAAACAAATTTAGTGTCACTGTCTGTACAGCATCTCCTTTTACTCCCCTTTTGACAGCCCTGGGAGCTTCTGGGATTTTAAGCACTCAGCATACCTCAATGCAGACTGGAGAATGGGAGGGCATGTGAAGTACAACAGCAAGGACAGGAAGGTTGACAAGACAAGCAAGAGGGATGCAGGTGTTCTGAGTACACAAGGTTTATGGATGACTTACTCAGTAATACACCATCAATTACACTGCTGCTGTCTCAGCTGGATGAACTCCTGGCAGACAGGAGGCAGCTGCAGGGATGAATCCACTTTTCTGTCAGTCATGATCAAGACCAACATTCCCCACTCGTCCAAATAGGTACATGTGTGCTCAGCTCTGCAGAGGAGTTACTGACAGCATCACAAATTGCTCCAGAGGTCCATTGGCCATCTGCTGCTTCCCTGCCTGGCTTTTTGGCAGCTCAGCCCAGGGAAGTTGGCACCACTGGGTCACCCTCTGTGCCACAACACTGCTGCTGGGCTGGCACAAACTTCCTGCTCAGTGGGCGTAACTGCCAGCCATTCCTGAGCTCAGAGGAAGATGGGGACTAAAATCTTTCAGGTGTTTTCAACAGCTTCCTAGAAACCACTGCAGTGTAAGACAAGTGGCCTCCCTGTTGCCTACAGAGTGCTGTAAGACCCCTGGAGGGATGGATTCCCATGGGATGGAGTGTTTCTCAGTAGCACAGCACCACTCACAGTATCAACCATCACACACCAATGCCACAACCCCTACCATATGTTCCCAAATGCACAGTACAAGTAGCAAAAGATGATGCCTCTTTGTTTTCTCTTCAGGTCTCTTCGCTAGTCTGTGTCTTTGCTTGGTGGCTGTTTGTGAAAGGAGTTTTTGTGCTTGTGGATTTTTGTTTCTGCCTCTAGACCTACAATAATCCCATAATTGTGATGCCAAGCAGTGCCTGAAGACCATTTTATCACAGTCTGTATAATGTGCAAATGCCATTAAGTTAGAGGGATTTTCTCATTAATTCTCCGTCCCAGTGACAAGCCAGGAATTAACACAATTGATTTTCCAGTCCCTGCTCATTATCAATCATCTAAGAACTTAGTCACATCTCATCTGTCCCACCTGGGTCCCAGTATATATTTATGGACTTCAACACATAAAACTAGTAAAACCAACACTCCTAGCAACCTCTGGACTCAAATCCCAGACAAAAACAAACTCTGTATGTTCCTAACTCCTTTGGTGGTAAACTTCCCACTATGTACCACAGTATCCTACAGAGAACCAGCAGTGGCCAGGTTAAGGAACAACTGATTCAACAACTGATCCAGCATTGCCTGTTGTGTTAATATTTTCTGTCTTGCACACAAAAGCAAAGCACACCTCTGTGTTGCTTTAAAAACAATTCATAGGGTGCTTGCTTCTTGGAAGAAGCAAATTCAAACTTCTGAAATGCAGTTAGTCGCACAAGCTCTCTGCCTCACCCTAGAGAGCCTGCAAATAAGTGTAATCTTTTAAAATCATTATTCCTCTTTGGCTCATCTGGATCCAGAAAGTACTCAAAACAGGCTCAGAGATGGAATTATCACTAGGTAATAATAACCTTTATGGAAGCTGTTTAAGGGTAATTCCAATCTTTTTTATTAGGTGACTTTTGAAATTTCCAGTACAGAAAGACGGTACCGATTTAGAATACTAAGCAATAAGAGGTTAGAAGGGTATTTCAGTCTGGGAACTGTTTCTCCAGATAATTGGATTCCTAATCCCTGAAAGGTCATGATCTCAGTTTACTGTGCTGGGACAGAAGGTGCCCAATTAGTCTTTTATGACATGATGCAGCACAGGCTTCTGCATTGCCTGCAAGGTAGCAACTTGTAAATCATCACAGGGAAAAAATAAAGATGTTGCAGGTACAAGGAAGTCAGGCTCTGGTAGACCAGCTCTGTCTTGTGTTCCCACTGGAGGAACGAGGTGGGAACAGGTTTCTCCCAGGTACTGTAAAACAACACCTCACAACATCCACAAACACAAAGGATGATAAAATCCTTTTGCCAAAGGTTGCGGGTGGGATAGCTCATATGGAAGAGTCTGTTCCTGTCTAGACAGGGCTGGGTACAACCTCTGCAGCCCAGACCTGGCTGCCCACCTTGGCTGAGCAGCATTGCTCTGTGTTGGCAGCTTTTCCTCAAGGCTCTGGCAGTGAAAGGCAATACCATTAGCAGGAAAGCATGGAGGAAGGGGAGGTGCTCCCTTCTTTATAGAGAACCCATATTAAATCACAAAATAATCTCTTAAGGACTGTGAAGTGTTTGGCTACAGCACAGAGGAGCTTGTAAATACAGTGGGATCAACCTCTTGTAAAACATCTTCACAAATGCAGAACAAAACACAGAACAAAACACACTATGCCCTTCTCTGTAGGGAGCTAACAGGAACTACCAGTGGGCTTAAATCTCGTCCTAAACAACAACAAAAACAACAAAAACAACCATCACCACCATCAGCACCAAAAAACCACCAAAACAAAAAATCAGGAGCTAAAATCAGCACTGATGTGTGAAGCATCACCTCACAAAAACTCATTAAGGTCACAGTCCAGATCACACCTGGTGTGTTCTTAGTACAATTAGTGCTACCAACAAGCACTGAATGTTTCATGCAAAGACTCTGCTATTGAATAAGGAGAAGGAATGTGTCTCTGGAAAGGAAAGCGTGCTCAAGGAACTGCTCCTTTCTGAATGAGGCACTAGGCAAAGAATGGTGTCAAGAGAAGAATAAAGATTACGCAAAATCAGGCAAACCTATGTCACCTTCCAGGTACCTAAAGTGACTGTGTCAGCATATGGAGCATTGCAGAAAGAAAATTCAACCCTTGTAGTTTCTGAAGATAAATCAAACCCATTAATTGGTTAATATGGGTAAGGCTTGTTGCACCCAGATGATTTTGTAAGTTCTTAATTAGACTTTTTGAGCAGCCAGGGATCTTGTCTGAATCCTCTCACATACCAGTGCTAACTCAGGGATGACATTTTGTTGTCTTTTTTTTTCACTTCACTGCAGACCACAAAGGTGTGCAGTTTTTTCTAATTATGCTAACAGCTTGCAAAATAAAATTATGGAGACTTTTTAAGGTTATACTGGAACTTAAAAAAAGCAAAAAACTGTCAGAAACCAAGACTTTCTCCTTCATCAAGGGCTGAGCTTAATTCTCTATGCAGCCTGGTAAATACATCCATTCGTGTGTAACAAGTTTTATGGCAGAATTCAGAATGGAACAGATTTTTATAGCCCTAGCACAGAATCCCAATTGGTGAGGCAATAAGACAGAAGCTGCAACACCACTGCAGACAAAGGACAAAGGCCAGGGCCAGCAGTGATGCTGGGAGGTACCAGGGATCAGAGGGGAGCACAGCAGGCTCCTGCCAGCTCCCTTGTCACCAGGACTCCAACACATCCCAGCAGCTCTGCCAGGCTGTACAGAGCTCTGTCAGATCCTTTCAGCCATATTCCACATTCCCCACATGCAGCTCTTCCAGCTCACTTCAGTCCTGCCTGGTAACCACACAGCCAGGCTGTTCTGCCCATCCAGGACGTGCATGGTGAGCTCTGACTGAAGCTAAATTCACAGCCCAGGCAGCAAGCCTGGGGATTCTCTTCACTGTCACTCACTTGGCAGTGACTGGAACAATTTATAGCAAATTGAAGGGTAAGGACTCGATAATGAAACTATTTCATTTCCATCTCTGATTCAGGTGTCACCTGTGAAACTGCAGACAGGAATGGGCTCTGGAAATGCATTGAAAGAACTTCAGATTTTCACCAGGCATTGCCTTCATCTTTATTCCTGTGCCCACCCACATCAGCTTTGTCATTATAAATGACTCCTTCCAATTCATTACCACAAGAACACAGCTGCTTGCATCCTTCACAGACAGGTATCACATGTAGAGCTCAAAGCTCCCAGCACTCAAGTGTTCTTCTCTTCCCCTGTCACCCCAGGAAAGGGGAAGCAATGCCTGCTGAAGCCATGGAACACCACAGTCTCTTTGGACAACTGGCTCATGTCATGGACAGAAAAATGGAGCACAGGCTGTGCTTGGCCACTGACATTTTACAAATGCCTGAGCTAGTATTGTGAACAGCACTCCTGCCCCAGAAGGCAGTTTCTGACTGGATTGGCACACTTGTATTGATGGTGACCCTTTCCATCAGTGTCAGCCACAGCTTCAAGGCATTTTATGACATTTATTTCAGACAAACATCTTAACACAAGTTCCAAATCCCACATTTCTGTATGCACCTCCATAGCCTGAGAGTTTGGGTCAATTTTACTGTTGAAGTTCTTGTTTGGCAGATGAAAATTGAACAGTCCATTTTCACTATTCCCATTGCAGCACAGACATTTCTACTGCATTACCTCCCTGCAGCTCAAACTATTCCCTGTCCCTTCCCCCATACACAGACAGGATTCACAGGATTTCAGATTTTCCCCCAGAAGTGTTAGCAGGAGAATGGTGACTAGAATGGTGAGGTTTTAAGTAAGAGAAAAAATCTACATCACATTCCATTTCCCCTAGAAAGTACAAAGCCTTACTTTAGTAAACGAGGAAAACATTTCTTCCCTTAAACTTTTCCTCCAGAAGATGCTTTTTTAGACAAGTCAGAATGCAACACACATTCTCTCTCACACACAAAAAACATATGGATCTCTAGAAAACAACCATTTCTTTTCCCTCCTGTGAGTCAGCTTGCTAGAGAGCTTGATATTCTCCTTTTTATGTCTCAATCCTCAGGAGACATGCAGGGCTCCTAAATTACTTGGATTTGTTTCTTCACCATCTGGAGATGAGTTAACTCTTAGTGGGAATCACTCATGTGAGCACATTGTACTTTGCATTCAACCCTTCTTAGCCCAACACTCCTCTGTGATAGGAATTTAGGAATGGCTGTTTCTGGCCATGAACAATCTTTAAAATTGAATATTCCTATACAGAGACACTGGAAACAGACCAATTTCCTGTTTAAGGATTTCCCAGGATATAGCTCTTCAGAAGACAAGGAGAAGGACAGTAGGCAGATGCAGAGGACTTGCAGTCTCAGAGGCAGATGTGAAATTCATGCACTGAGCCAAGTCATCTCCCTTCTCCAAATCCCAGGCTCTTTAGTCTAAGAACCACACAACCAGCTTTGTGAAAATGCTGAATACCTCTGGATAAAGCAGCACTGTATAACACAGCTAAAATTCCCTACATATAAGATTTTTTTTTCCTCTATAACACCTGAGTTTCTGTGTATCCACATCTTATGCAGGGATACTGACAGAACTACAACTACACCTGGAGTAGTTTAGATTCAGCTTCCCCAGCTCATCCTTTCCCTTGCATTTGAGCAAGTTAAAATCCTGGGATCCAATGACCTTGAAAACTAGGTAAATTAGGATATAGATTTTAAAATCCAGTCTATCACTGCTGAAAGGAGGACAGAGGCCCACTGCTGCTCACAGAATAGCAGGTGATTCCTGCCATGTAAGCTGGTGGTAAAAAAAGAAAAATCTTTTGACGTAAAGTAACCAGGATTTCAGCTTCTGCAGTCCATAATCATATAGCTGTCCTCTCCAACTCCCTTCTCGATTTTTGCCTTTAATCCTCCTCTCCCCATGTGCAAACGTTGTTTCACCTTTTCCTGGAAACCTCAGCTACAAAGGTTTGAAGAAGCAGAGATGCTGCAGAGGATTCATTCAGAAAGGAGCTTTACAGAAAGCCTACAGCACATCACTGGGGAGGCAGCTTTGTGTTTCTTGGTGGCTAATTAAATTCTACTTAAGGACTAATTTCAGAAAGAAGAATGGCATCACACAGCACAGCACCAAGTATATTCTTAAGCCTTTAATGAGCTCTAGAACACACACTAACACACACACCCAAAAGCACATGAATCCCTAGCATGTTATTCCCAAACTCTCCTTTATTTATATTGACTGGATCTAAGGTTTATACAGCAGTAGAGTTATCCCCCACAGGTTAAAATATGACTCAGCTGGGGCATACTGTGGCCTCATGTCATACAGAAAGTAATTTATACTCTCTCTGAAGTAATTTCATCAACCCTTGGGAGAATGGCTAACGAGACTGGGAAGATGGTTTATTAGACTCTCTTTCCATTAGGTCAAAGTCTGAGAAACTGCTCATTTCCCACAGCACAGTGATTTGTGCAGATGTATTTACAAACACTGCATGAAATGTAAATCGCCTGGATTTGCCCCTTATATCAAACCAGCATTTGGTTTATTCCCTTACCAGCTTATTTGGGGCACAGGCTTTGTTTTTTGGCTTGCTGGCACACCTAAAAGCATGCATCATCTTTACTCTTTGTACTACATCAGTGACAGGGCACACAAACCAAACCACTCCCTAAAAGAACTTTCCATTCTGTCCATCCTAAAGACTCTAGGCTTTATTAAAATTGCCAAACTGGTCATGGACCTAGCACTAGAACAAAGATCAGCTGCCAGGATCTCCCACCTCAATTAGCACCTAAAATCACTGCCAGACTGGCAGAGCTGCCCAGTGCTACCCTAGCCTAGGACAAGACATCTGAAAGGTGCCAACCAGGAGGCAGACTGGGGGAGGCAGAACCTAACCTCTTGTTTCTAAGCACTCTCTACACTTTCAAGCCCCTAGAACAGCATTTCAGATCCAGTGTTTTAGCGAGGTTCTCACTGCTTTCCTTGCTTCCTGACAAACCACCTGTGACACATCTGTCAGCCAGCATGTTCATCTTGATCTGTTATTGACACAGCCATCTCATTAAGGAGCAGCTTCTCCTCCTTGCTGTTTCATGATGAAGTAGCATGATGGTGCCATAGATTTTTAATTCTTCAAATCACTCAGGTCCTGGCAAGCCAATGGGAATTAAGAAGTGGACAGACAGGGGTTATAGTTTGTTCAGATTTGCTCTGCTTTTAAAAAACCCTTGGAGAGGTTGTGAACTCTGGTGTGAACTCCTCACTCAGGATAGTGTGTGCATGAAGCCTGGAAAAGATGTGCAAACACAAGATTCTTTCCGAGGGAATGGATAAACTTGGCTGATAACCCACTGTTCCTGCAGATTAGGGAGATAAATGTTGGAGCAAGTCACACTCTCTCTGACCCCAAAGGAATGCTTAACTATGTGCTTCAAGTTTTTGTCAAGCAGACAAATCCTGGTGAAACATCTGGATTAGAACATGGGTTTTCCTCATGATGTAGCAAGAATAAACATTGACAGCATTGAGAGTTATCATCAGAAGACAGTGTAAAAAAAAAATCCCTTGACAAATTTGTTCATTTTGGGTCTTACTCTGAGTTCAGAAAAGCACAAAGACCTTGTTTCAAACAATAAAACATGGGCATGATCCTGCCCAGCACTGAGAATGTTTCCTTTACACATACAGCTGCAATAAGCCAGCCCTGCTGAGCTTTACTGAAACTTACACATTTTTAGGCAATGCTGAGAGCCATTGATTTTATCTTGGTTGGACATTTAACTCCACCTTAAAATGAAAAATAGCCTTAAGAACCCAGCACAGCATTTCCTTCCTTAAACACGTAATTAAGCAGGCTCAAAATCAAAGTATAAAGCGACTGAAGGTGATTCAAATAAAAATAATCTACCAGTGACCAGACAAAGCAAGATGTGAGGGGAAAGGCCAAGTTATTAAGGTTTCAGACTGGAAAGCAGAACTCTCCTCCAAAGAGCATCACCTTGAATAAGCAGCAGTGACTCAGTCTACTCACCCAAGCAATAGTGAGAATAGAGTCCAAGCTCCCAAAAACACTATAAAAGCATTAAGATTTTCCACTGGGGATTCAAGATGTGTTAAAAGCAATTGACTGAAGAGTCACACATAGTGTGCAGACACTGCATTCTTCCCCCCACGAGTGCACTGCCCCTCATGCACAGCTTGCCTGTGCTCTGGTGAAAGCTCAGTCCTCAGCATCTGACCAGAAAGCTTGTTAAGCCATCGACAAAAGCTTTATAATTTAAGAGCTGACTAGCTTTCTTCAAATGCCTGTTTCTGCCAGTACCTGCCTAGGCCAGGTCATAATATGCACAATATAAATATGCACAACACATACCTGTCCAGTCATAATATGCACAATAGAAATTCACTTGCAGACATTTATCTTCCAAGTTCCAGAAGGAGAACCAGAGGAGACCCAGTGAGATAAAACCAAACACTAAAAAAACCATTGCAAACCCAGCTCGTGGGTTCCTATAGAGAAAAGGCACTGCAGCAGCAATGGAAGAGCAACTCTGCCATCTGCAGACACTCGGAAATGCAGCTTCCTGATTTGGGATCAGACCACGTATTGATGTTATGTTATCTGCATTTTATCCTTTGTAATTATGCCCAAATGCATTTGCGGAACACACTGCACCACTGGCCAAGGCAGGAAAATTTCAAACCATGCTTTAGGCTCATTTACAACACACATGGGAGGCACTCTGCACAGTTCTGTGGAGTAGTGACATGGCACTGGAAAATTGGCAGAACACACTGGTGAGGATGAAAAAGTTCATCTTTATTAAAGATACTAAAGTTCAGCTGAAACCTCCTTAGAAAAGCTGAGCAGTACATGGCACAGAAAACTGCATCAGAGAAAATTCTGCACATTGATGAACACACTGGAACTATTTTAAGTCTGCCATTAGTAGGAGATGATCACTGCTACAGAACTCTTTGCCTTGTGATAGGGAAGGACAGGAATATGTGATTCATGAAAGGACTTTTACACAAAAAAAGTATGATTTTTCAGGCACTTAAACATGGCAGATGAAGATCCTCTTTCTTTAGTGGCCATGTTTTAATCCATGTGCAAAAATACAACTTGACTAATAGAAAAGAATCAAACACGGCATAATTAACAGAGTAACATTCAGACAGTTTATTGGGTAAGAAGAAAGGCCAGGAGGTGCTTTAGGACACATTAACAGATGGGCTACAGATCTGTTCAACTACCAGTGCAAACTCATCACACTGCAACACAGCTCATCAAGAGAGACCTGAAAGAAGTTTCTAAAGTTTATATTCATGAAAAGTAGCATGGGACAGGGAGAACAGGGGTAGGAGGAGACTCAGCATCTTCACCACAAAGCAAACCAATAAATGAACCTCACTTATTACTCAAGGATTGTATGTGAAGATTATTTTGGCCTAATTACATGGGTTAAGTCAGCCTTTATGTTAGTTCATACCTAAAATGTTTCCTAGTACTAACAAGCTTTTTGGAAAGCACACAGAGATAAAGCACTTTTTACTTTCAAAGCTCTCTATGACAATGATGTCAGCTCAACATCCCTGTGAGGTAGGCAAAAATCAGCTGCTTGCTGAGACACAGAGAAGTTAAATTACTTCCTCACAGCTATGGTGAAGAATGTGTTAGTTATTACTAATATCCTTAAGAACCTGGAATGATACTGTTTTTCAAAGAGAGGGAATTGGAGCATCTGCTTGTAAGGAATTTCCACAGTGTCATCTCATTTTTAGTACTTAAACACTTAGAATCCTCCCTGCCTCAGAAATTGTTCCACACATATATTTTTGTACTAATGAGCTGTTTCCTCTCAGTAACAAAAAGCACTGGTCCTTTCCAGCCCTAAGTAGACATCCTACCCAGGAAAGGGCAACCAAAATACAGTAAGATTTACATACTCTATGCCACCAATGATCTTCCCATCATTACAATTACAATTATCAAAGATACAAGCCAAGTTACTGTAAGGAATTTAGCTGAAGTACTCTAGTTTTTGTAAAAGAAGTAGAGAAAAGATAACTAACCATTCTTTGAAACTGAAAGCTATTCAGAACCAAGCTATCACTGAAATGAAGCACACAGCTGCTACAAAGGGCAGGATTACCCAATAAAACTGTGTATCCCCAACTGCAAGGTTAACAGATGTGTCAGCTCAGCCCTTATCCCTACAAAAGCTTTTGGTTTGCAGAAGTGTGAAATGGGTTTTGGAGCCAAGCTCTTCTTCATTCTGTAGAAGAATACTGTTACAAAGAAGTAACAGTAGAAACTCAGTTGTGTATATCTGTGTAGAAAAAATTTTCCAAAATCTTCTGGGTATCTCCCTCCATTCACCTGAGCTGAACTTTTGCATTTTCTCTTTGTGTTTTTAATCTAAACAAAGATTTTGCTGTAGAAAGCAGTTGCAGAACTCTATCTCTTCTTGTCCTGCCCCTAGCCAGATCAGAGAGATGATTTGCCCATTTTAATAAATAACAGATGAAACTGTGCCTCATTAAATAGGCGTGCAAAGACTCCTTCTTATAAATTTCAGCTCAGATGTAACACTGCATAACATGAAGCTGTGAAAACAATCTCTAAATAGCTGATCCATGTAACCTGGTACCATCAACCCAGCTGTACTGCTGCCAGTACAAACCACTGATGAGACAAGTGGCTCTTTCAGATGAACACCACGAGGGCATAACTCACCTGTGACAGAGGCAGGGTAACACCATGGGAGTTTATTGCTAGCTTATTGCTTGTGTGTAAAAGCCCTTCATACAGTGGTTCACCCACTTGTTCCAAAGCAAAGCTGTGACTTGGCACCAGCAGCTCCAGCTCAACACCTCTGACAATTCCTCTGAGCTTCTCACAGCTCCTGCAAAGAAGCTTTTCACCAAAACCTGCATACAGGTACTAAATAACACCGAATTCAGTTGCCACTCAGTATTATGGTATGGATAAAAGCCATTTTTGCACTGGAAGGCACACGTTTTCCCCATTATGTTTGGCATGTTTTTCACACAGCTACATAACTGCTGAAACCATCAGCTCTCCAGAGGGCCACAAGAACAGCAAGTGGCAAGATCTGCAGGAGAAAACAAAGCAACACTGTAAGGTATAGAGGGAAGAGGTGGGGAACTTCCCTTCAGAGATCACTTACTTGTGATTCAGTGACACAAACTCTGGATTTTATTAAGAAAAACCTTGTCAACAACATTGGTTTCTTCCTGTTTCCAGACCTAATTTTTATGTAGAGGCAATGCAACAATCCAGATTTGCATTTTCTAACACTATATCTTTCTTCTTTGCTGAACTGGGCTTCTTATAAAACATTTCACTACAATACTGTGGGCCTCTAAATAAACAGAGAAAAAACAAATGAAAAAACATAAATATTTTTTAAAATAATGAATTGGTTCTTTCACCTATGTATCTATTAATCCACAGCTATTCACAGGAATCTGGCACTCTGTCAGCTTCCCATTAACTCAAAAACTGTCCTTTCAGAGAGTAAATTCTAAGCAAATACAAAAACGGAAACCACTTGTTTTTCTACCCATTGAGGGCTTTCCAGTTGCATGGTTTGCATTTACAGCTTCAGTGCTTGTAGCAGAATACAGATTTACTGCTTGGGGGTTAAAGTTTGTGCAGTGGGCTAAATGTGCTCCATTTTAGCACCACAACCCACAGAGGTTTGTAACTTTGAAATTTCTAGACTATATGGAACAAGCAGAAGCAATAGCTCATGAATCAGCATCTAGTACATTTCAGGGGGCTTGGAAATAAAAGCTTAAAATTTGGCTAGGAAAAACAAAAAAATTAAAACATACAACAGATGAACTATGCTTACAAGGGAGTGAAGTAAGGGCATCTACATTGTTGTGATGCTAAACATTTGGCAGTGTTTTCTGATTCCCATATGAGAGCCACTGGACTCCTTCACCATGGTAAGAGCTATCATTGTGCTTGTGAAGTGAATGGAGAGTGTGGTTGGAGGCTCTATCTTTCATTGAACTGACAGTGAAAAAATTTTCCTTGACCTCATGTCACCTTGCTCCTCAAAGCAAAGCCATACAGTTCATCCCTTTTGAAAAACTGACAATACACTTTTTTGAAGTCTGTTGTACAAGCTATCCAAGACCAGAAGTCATAACATTCACTATCAGGAGTGCAAGGTGGTCTTTCCATTCTTCTCACTGTCCATAACAGGTCATTTACTCATAACATCCACTGTTAATTGGCATGAACAGTGAATTTTGAGGCCTGACACTCTACAGCTGCTATCACAGTTTGGGCAGAGCACCAGCTGGTGCCAGTGTAATGCCAAAAACGTAGAAAAGCCCCAGCAGGAGATTGAGTTTGGCTGTCCGCTGAGGAATTTTGCTGAAGCTCTGACTCCGGAATTGTCTTTCCAGGGAAAAGGCCATGGGGATGGTGAGCAGTGGCAACGCCATGCTGATGGTATAGCGTGTGGCCAGCACACAGAAGATCAGGTAGGGCAAGAAGAGCAGCACAGTGTAGAGGATGTAGGAGAAGGTGGGGCCGATGAGGATGGCCAAGGTGACAATTCCCGCCTGCCGGTCCGACTCCATGTCGCGGGTGTTGTTGCTGTGCAGGATGGCCTCAGTGCTGAGGGCCAGAGGGACAGCGTAGAGCAGGGGTGACACAGACAGGTACCCGACCTGCACTGCGTGGGCAAACATGACAGCCAGGGGCCCAAAGGTGATCAGGATCACCACATCGCCAAGCGCGACGTATTTAAATCCAATTCCTGTGGCAAGACACAAGGATAAAGTCAAGCATCATCAAACTGCTCAAGTGACACAAGAGAATGGATGACAGAACAGTTCAGCCCTTTCCCACAACAATACTGCAAAACAACCAATGGACACACAGCTATGGACAAGAAACATATTATCTCTCTTTTCAAACATAACAAAGGAAAAGCAGTTTGCAGATTTCTCCAGACAAACAATGTAACAGAAATTAAGGGCCAGGTTTTAATACCCATCTAGAAGTACCTAATTCTACAGAAACCTGTAGAAATAAGATACGTTTCATGCTTACTAGAACCTGATCCTGAAGAAATCTAGAAAATGCTCGGAACAAAATGCAAAACTGACAAGACTCTTTCAGGGAAACCCACATAACTGAAAGTCAGACAATCTGAAACTAAATTGCTTTTTCTTCTCCTAGTAATGATGTTTGTATCTATCCAACACATGAAGACATTAAAATATCCTTGTCTTAAGAAAAATCACAAACTGTTCAGCATTCACAGTGAAGCTCTATCTAAAGAATAACAATAAGTAACATTCCCTCCAAAGGCAAGAAAAGATGTCATTAGATACACTGCTAAACAAGATGAGATAAACATCACAAAAAGATTCAGCAATAGTTTTAATAAGCATTCAAAGTTATATATGTAAATAATAATGCTTCAACACTATTATCCAACTGAAAATCTCAGTACGACTCTTCCCACAACATTCAATGGCAAAGAATACAAGTTTAAGTACCAACACTTCAGGAAATACCACAAATATTTTACGGCAGTGCACTAGATAGATCACGTGTGTCTTCCAGAAACATTTGACAATTCAGCCGATTCCATCACATCTCCATTCAGATTCACAACAAACGGGATGCAGCACTTACCTCCGGTATACAGGAAGGAGCTGGAAAGACCTCCAAAGTAAATCAAGGCGAGATGCTCCAGCTTGAGCGTGGAGACAGCGTAGAGCCCAGCAGCAAAGATACAGCCCACGGTGTACAGGAAGACTCCAAACCGGACTACATCCTGCGGCTCCAAAATCTGGTCCACCAAAGTCCTGTCATCACTCTTCTTGTGATCGATGCCTTTGGAGAAATCATAGTAGGTATTCACCAAGTTGCCGGCGCCGTGCACAGCCAGGACGGTCACGGCGCTCCCCAGCAGCAGCCCGGGGTCGAGCGTTCCCTCCGCTCGGTAGGCCAGCGCGCTGCCCAGCGCCACGGGGGTCAGCGAGGCGCTGAAGCTCCAGGGCCGCAGCGCCAGCACGTAGGCCGCACACTTGTGTCTCCAGCTGCCGCCGGAGGCTCCATCGACACCCGCCGGCGCTGCGCCGCTGCCGTTCCTCTCGCCGCCGCGGGGGCTCTCGGCGCTGATGTTGATCTTCTGCACCGGGTCTGCCGGCCCCATGCTCGGCCCGCCGTGTCGCAGCAGCAGCACCTAGAAGGGGAAGGGCCGCGCGTTAGCAGAGCCGCGGGGCGCGGGGGGAGCGGGCAGCGCCGCCGCCATGGCGGCCTGAGGGCGAGGCGGGAGCGCCGCCATTGCCCGGCCGCCAGCCACCCCCGCGGCCCTGCGCCAGGGGTTCCGCACCCGCCGGCACCTCCCGCTGTTATCAATTAAAAGGAAAATTAAGCGGCCCACGGCGTCACGCGCGGCGACGAGGGGTCACCTCGCAGCGCACACCAGCAGCACGATTCACGTCATAGCGGCCGCGGAGTGTCCGGAGCCCGGCGCGGCCACAGCCCGCCCTGGTGCTGTCGCGGGCAGCCGGACACATTTCAGCGGAGCACAGCGCGAGCGGCAGCGCCCTGCTCACTGCGCGCATGCGCACGGCGCGCACAGCCCCAGCATGGTTCGCGCTGGGAAGGACAGTAAAATTAAAACTCATCAGTTTTTACTCCTGCCATAGCAGGGACACCTTCCACTAGCCAAGGCTGCCTCATCCAACCTGGCCTTGGACAATTCCACGGATGGGACAGCCACAGCTTCTCTGAACAACCTCTGCCAGGACCTCACCACCCTCACATTTTCCCAACATATAAACTGAATTTCCTCTTTCAGTCTGAGCTCGTTCTCCCTTGTCTGTCACTACAATTCGTGATGAAGAGTCCCTCCTCGGCCTCCTTGTAGGCCCTTCCAGATACTGCAAGGCTGCTCTGAGATTTCCACACAATCTCTTCTGCCACGGAGGAGATGCTCTAGCAGTCCCATCTCGTAGCTCCGCCGTGTGACAGCACCACACAGCTCGGTGTCAGTTGCTGAGGGTGCCTCAATCCCTTTGCCTGTGTCGCCGACAAAGTTGCTGAACACTAATCAACCCCAGTTTCACCCCTGAGTGACACCACTGGTCCCTGCTCCCCGTGTGGGAAACGAGCCGCTGACGGCAACTCTTTACGTGCGGCTCTCCAGCTAGTCCTTTATCCACCGAGTGGTCCATCCGTCAAATCCATGTCTCCCCAGTTCAGAGAGCAGGATGCCCTGCGGACAGGGCGGAACGCTCCGCACAGGCCCAGGCAGACGCTGCCGGTTGCTCTGCCCCATCCCCATGCACAGCCCGCCACAGCCGGCGCCTCACGGAAGGGCGGAAGCCGGCATCGGGAAGGCGGGCCTACTCAGCAAGCCCAGCCATCTCATTGGTCAGGCCTGCCGCCACTCAGGAATGATTGCCTTGGTGATTGGTCGGAAGAAGACTGTCCTTGCGGTTCCTCGGGGAAGGGGCGGAGCTTTGGGCGTTTCTTCCCTTTCCTCTTTTTCTATTGGTTAGCGGTGATGTCGATCACGGCGTTCCCGGGAGCCTATTGGCCAGCGGCGTCTGGCCGGCGCGGCAGGCGCGGCAGCGGGGCGGTCGCGGGGCCCGGAGCAGGGGAGCCGGCGGCGGCCGGGGCGGCGGCGGGTGAGTGAGAGCGGCGGTGCCTCCCATCATCATCGCCTTCCCTTCCCTTCGCCTCCCGCTGCCCGCCCGGCCCGGCCTGCCCGAGCCCCCAGCCGCGCGGCGCTGCCGCCTGCGGCCCCGCCGGCCGTGCCTGCCTTTCCCCGCCTCAGCCCTCCCTCCCTCCCGGCCTGCGGAGCCCCCCCACCCCCGGATCGGGCCTGCCGGTCCTGCCCGCCGGGTCTGCGGCCCTCAGGGAATCCCCGGCAGGACAGCGGGCTGGGGCGATGGGCAGCAGCACCCCTCGCTGCTCCTTGATCCGGGGGAGCCTCTCCTGGCTCCTGCCAGCAGCCACCTCACCTACGGTCCCGCTGGATATCTCTGACCGTGTGTGGAATATCTGGGGAGAAGCACTTGAATTTATAGTGTCAGTGCTTGGTTTGGTCTTATGTAATCTGAATATCGGGAGGGACGTCAAGCATCTGGAATGGTTTTGACGTAAAGAAAGGCTCCTGAGAAAGTTTGTTGATGTGTTATGCTAGGAAACCCCCTGTTGCAATGACTGGTGTTGCTATAACTGGACTTCCCATCTCTAAATATCTGCTGGAGGATGTAACACTTGCCAGGCCCTGGGTGCTGAGTCTCCCTTGTGTTGGTGTAACACTGAGGTGTCTGTGGAGAAACTTGTAGCAATACAATCCTGGGAATGATTGTGCTTACTTATTATAGGTAATTGCAAACCCTAGTTTGACCCTGCTCTTTTCAGCTGTTGCATGACCCTTGATTTAGGATTAGATCACCACAGGGCACCTGACCTACTGCAACTCATTTTGGTATTTGAGGAATTAGAGAGCAAATAGGCTGGGGGTCAAGCTATGTGATATGTGTTGATACAATTTTATCATGGAGTGTAAAGCCTAAGGAATATAGTCATTACTTGTAATTTTATGGTGTACTGACCCAGCATCTTCATGTGTATTTTGGAAAGAATCAGGAGGGACAGCCTTAAGAAAGAAGCTGAGAGATTTCAATTCAAGCACTAAAAAATGTGTCTCTCTGAAGGATTTACAGGACTTGATGCCCCCGAGGCCAGTGCACTACCACCATGTCGGGCACTGTGTCCATTCTCCAGCAGTTTGCCAATGGCTTGAAGAGTCGCAGCGAAGAGACAAGGGCCAAAGCTGCCAAGGACTTGCAGCATTATGTCACCATGGAGCTGCGTGAGGTGAGTGCTGCAAATGGGAATGTTTATCCTTGTGGATTGTGTGAGTGTAGGGTATGGATGGGCTGGGTGCATTGGCAATGGAGAGTTTTGGGATATGGAAGCTGCTCTTAGAGAGGAGCTGGGGCACAGCAGGGAGCTTATCTCTGCCCCCTGGCATGTGGGAGAGGTGAGTTGATGACACAAACTGGTACTCAAGTGCCAGAATAAATAAACTTACCACATATAGGGCAAGTGAGAGAAGCTATTCTGTGTTCGTAATGTATGGTTGATTTAATTTCTTTCTGTTTAAATGGCATAAGAAGCATTGTCTTTATGGAGGTTTTGGGGCAGGGCAGAGGGAGAGAATGCTGACAGCTGATTTGAACTTTTTGCTTTTACAGATGAGTCAGGAAGAATCTACCAGGTTTTATGATCAGCTGAACCATCACATATTTGAGCTGGTCTCTAGCTCTGATGCAAATGAAAGGAAGGGTGGCATTCTGGCTATAGGTGAGTGGAAGTGTGTAGTGCCTCTGGTGAGTTTTTTCTTCATGCAAGTATCTTTAGGGACAGATTTTCAAAAGGAATGAGCTTTTATATTTGAGGCCTGATGTCTGACTGCTCAATACACTGGGTGTGTTGTAGTTGCTGGGCTTTGAAAATCTGTGTGAAGTGTCAGCAGAGGAGCTGCTGTGAGTGGCTGAAAACCTGATCCTTAATGGGCCCTGAGCTCTTCTGGGAGTCGAGCATCAAATGTGAATGCTGAGCATGTGAAAATTCTGTTCTGGAGCTCAGCTGAGAACACTTTGTGCTGCCCATTTAAATGTATCAGGGTGGGCTGACTTTCTCAACTCTCTTCCATCTGCTGAGATTGGTGCTTGTTATTTATATTTACCTGGCTCCATAACAGAGCTTCCATCCCCAGGAGGGGCTCACATAGCTTCTGCTTTGATTCTGGTCAGCCTCTCCATCAGAGGCTCTGGCTGTGTGTTTGCAGTGAGATTGCAGAGCTGCCTGCATCCCCAGTCTTAGGGAAGTCAGCTTGCAAAAATACTTTGCCTTCCAAGCAAGTGGCCTGTATTGTAGCAGTTACTTTTTAATAACCAAAGAGATGTTTATAGTTTAGGCTCATAGACATAATCATCCAATCCCAATGTATTTGAAGGCAGTGTAAATCCCTTAGAGAAATCATTGTTGATAATATCAGATATTAAGCTGACAGTATCACTTTCAAATTGTTTCTGTAAATTTAGTGCTGTTGAAAGGTGCCAGCTTAACAACCCTGGACACTGATGGCTTCTTTATCTACAGAGCAGGTACAACCCAGGCACTGGCAGTGAAAGCTTTTGCCATGCTGCTGCCTGATGAAGTGTCTCCACCTTGGCCAGGAGAGACTGTCTCTCAGGCTGAGGAAGAGAATATTTCCTTGGTCCATTTGGTCTTTGACTTTTCTTGTGAGGTGGACCAGCCATAAAAGTTGCATGTGGATGGATGCCTTTCTATTAGGAATGGGTCTGTGATCACAGGGTGAATTATTTTTTTCTCTTTTAAAACTAAAAATGGGGAAAGTCTATGAGGCTTCCAGATGCATTTTCCCTCTCACTTAAAAAGTTCAAGCTCAAAAGAATGATGGCCCTTTCCTATTGCTTGATTTTTTTTTTCCTGTGGATTTGCAATTTAGGAGGACTTAATGGGAATCTTTAAGGACCATGCAGGGAATATTAGCTCTCATCCAGAGATTACCTACTGTCTGCCTCACTGACTCCTGGGGAGAACTGCAGCATTGTTCCCTTTCTCTGCAGCAAGCCTTATCGGTGTTGAAGGAGGCAATGCCACCCGTATTGGCAGGTTTGCCAACTACCTGAGGAACCTCTTGCCATCCAATGACCCTGTGGTGATGGAGATGGCTTCCAAGGCTATCGGGCGGCTTGCAATGGCTGGGGACACCTTCACAGCTGAGTATGTGGAATTTGAGGTGAAAAGAGCTCTGGAGTGGCTGGGAGCTGACAGGAATGAAGGTCGTAGACATGCAGCTGTAAGTGATCCCTTTTCTGTTGGCATGGGGTAGTTGGGAGTAGTGAACAGTGGTAGGAAATATGCACAGAAATCTGCAGAAAAGCTTTGGTCGGGGTGGGAATGGCTGCCAGTCCATGTCTGAGAACCTGTAATGCTCTGATGGCAGACAGTGCTGCTTCATTGCTTGTCCATTAGCCCCATTAGTGACTAATGAAGATGGAGACACTGTTATGCTAGGAATTGTCAGAGTGTGGGGATGGAAGCAGCTCACAGACACCAACAGTCTAAACAAATGGTATTACACTGTGAAAGTTATGAGGTTTGTCTCTGTGTGCTCATCTTCCAGATTTGTACTTTTTCCCTCCCCATCTTCAGGTTCTTGTTCTGCGTGAGCTGGCAATCAGCGTGCCTACATTCTTCTTCCAACAAGTGCAGCCATTCTTTGACAACATCTTTGTAGCTGTGTGGGATCCCAAGCAGGCCATCCGAGAGGGAGCTGTCTCTGCCTTAAGAGCCTGCCTTATCCTCACCACGCAACGGGAGCCAAAAGAGATGCAGAAGCCCCAGTGGTACAGAGTAAGAAAGTAACTTTGTTTTGAAGCAGCTCCTCATAATGCAATGTAGATGATGAAGTGCCAGTTTTCAGAAGAGCTGGCTAGGCTAAGAACCTGTGTTGCCTTTGTCAGTAAAAAACCGTCTCTCCTTGAAAGGGTTGAAAATATGGTGGCTTCCAAAGTGTGCAGTTCCTTTAGCCTACTACTGTAAAAGTAAGCAAGACTTAAGTCCTTCAAGAATCCACTGTTCTATCTGCACCTCATCTTCAGCTGTTGAACTTGACCTAGTTTTGCAGCCATGCAGTTATCTAGCGTCATCTCTTACTAGTAGATGGTTTTATTAGTGTAGATAAAACCTAAGTGAGAAAGGCAAGAATTCTTTTGTCTTCTCTTTGCTGCCATTGTCACATGAATTCAAGCTTTGTGATATCAAGTAAGTTTTGGACAGTGCAGTCAAATGTCATGAACTTGCATTTCTTGTAGTCAAATAAGTGCTGCAGATATTGATGAAGCTGATACCATGCTGTTTGATTAGTGCTGTTGGAAATGGTTTGCAGCAGAGTCCACAGCTTTTGGTTTAATCAGAATTTTGGTGTGTTATACTTCTGTTATTACTCAATTGAGGTTTTTGGCTACTCTTGGAAAATTCAGAACATCAGTAACTCTTGACTGGAAGTACTACTTCATTTCCACAGGCTTTGTTTCTGCATTATCACTGAGATTTTTTTTCTTTTCCCTCAAGCATACATATGAAGAGGCTGAGAAGGGCTTTGATGAGACTTTGGCCAAAGAGAAAGGAATGAACCGTGATGATCGAATCCATGGTGCCTTACTGATCCTCAATGAGCTCGTGAGAATCAGCAGTATGGAGGGAGAGGTGAGCCAAGAAACAAGGTGGGGATTATGGGAATGGTATAGCAGCTCTGCAGTCTGTGGAAATACCCCATAGTGTTTGCAGTGGGGTTGTTGGGTGGAAAACTCATCTGAACATGGAGTCAGAGCATTGAAGTGTGTCAGAGAAATAACAGACACAAGTTTGGGCTGAGGAGGTATTAAGCTCTGATGAAAAGGCTGTTAACTGCATTAATTACAATGAAAAATATTTTTCTATGGAATGAGGACTCTGTTGCATGTTAGACACCCAGATATTTTTGCTGTATTTTACTCAGTTGATGTTTTACAGCCATTTGGATATCGATTATACAGGATGCAATTCAGAACATTTGGTTAGCACTTTACTGGGAGTATCTTATTCAGGAACTTTTAATTTTTTTAATGCTTCTCTACTTTGTCCAGCGCCTTAGAGAGGAGATGGAAGAGATCACTCAGCAGCAGCTTGTGCATGACAAGTACTGCAAAGACCTGATGGGCTTCAGTACCAAGCCTCGCCACATCACTCCCTTCACCAGCTTTCAGTCTCTTCAGCCCTCTCAGTCAAATGCTTTGGCTGGTCTGCTGGGGTACAGTGCTCACCAAGGAATTATGGGGTTTGCAACCTCACCTGTCCCAGCAAAGTCTACTTTGGTTGAAAGTCGCTGCTGCAGGGATCTAATGGAAGAGAAATTTGATCAGGTAAGTGTTTGTTCTTCAGCTTGTCTGCCAATGTTCTCAACATCTGTTCTTGCAGAGGAATTATACTAGCAGGCAATACTGCCTAGTATTGAACTGAGCATTCAAATCTCTATAATTACATGTATTGTGGCTTTGTCATTGTCTGTCTTGGGGCAAGTGATTTACTTCCTTTGGAAGCAGTCTTAATTATCCATCTCTCTGATGGACTCTAAAGTCAAATGTCAGTAGAATGTGCCTAAAAGCACACAGGTAATAAACATTGGTGCATTACTGCCAATGGCTATCCTTCAAAGCCTAATCTATTTCCTTCTAGGTCTGCCAGTGGGTTCTCAAGTGCAGAACCAGCAAAAATTCTTTGATCCAGATGACAGTTCTCAATCTGCTCCCGCGGTTGGCAGCTTTCCGTCCTTCAGCATTCACAGGTGACAAAACAGATGGCTGGATGTTAGAAATGCTGCTGAATATGGGCTGGAAGTTATCCAGCTCTCTTTGGTCCAAATGAACTTGTGCAAGCAGTGCAGCACACCCAATGTGGTGCTTGTGAGATGAGCACATTCCCCTGTGGGAGGACAGTCTTGTTTTCTGAATAAGTGTGACTTGATAGCTGATGCCAAAATGTTGCTCTGATGAAGAAAATGGATTGAAACCTATTGTCTGATTTGGTGATCAATACCATAAGACATAAAAACCTCCTTTTCATGTTTTCTCCTCAGTATGTCAGACTTAGAGGAGAATTGTCTCTTGCTCTGACTCAGTATATCCCGAATATCATTAGAGTTCCCTTCCTTTTTCTCTCTTGCATGTGCTAGGAAATACCTGCCAGCTTTAAAGCAGTTTAATTGATGTATCAAGCAAGTTTAAGAGACTATCAGAGTTGTAGACAAGTCACCAAGCTGCTCTTAGTGGGTTGGAACAATCTTTCTGTTAATTATTCCAAATTTCCAATCAATCACTATGAAACCAAGAGGCTTGGATCTTATATGTGTATAAAACTTGTTGGAGAGGGGGTTTTTTATAGCTCTTCTATTCTGGTGATTTTTCTTTTTAAAAACAAAGCCTTCTGTAGTTTGAAATTTTTATTATATGATGACACGTTTGCCACTGATCATGTCAGCAAATTTAATATGACTGTGTCTGTTTTCTCGTTTTACACTTGTAAAGGTTTAGTTGCAAATTTATGCAACCATATAAGCCTAAATGAATTCTAATATCTGTATTGTTTTCTCCTGTGGGCAGCTGATCAGTATCTTCCAGACACCATGAATCATGTTCTCAGTTGTGTGAAGAAGGAGAAGGAGCGAACAGCAGCCTTCCAGGCCTTGGGTTTGCTTTCTGTGGCTGTGAGGTCTGAATTTCAAGCTTACCTGCCAAAAGTCCTTGAAATCATAAAAGCAGCTCTTCCCCCAAAGGACTTTGCCCACAAGTAAGTGTGTGAAAATTAGAGGAAGAAATAGAAACACCTGCTCTTTATATATTTTTTGTAGTGTGGGATCAAATTCTTGTATTAAAATCAGAAGACTGATAACACAGAAGTAGGATGAGGAAAGATGTTTGAAAAGTAGCAACTCCTTGTAATTCTGTGGTCCCTTTCCAGGAGGCAGAAGTCTGTGCAGGTTGATGCCACAGTCTTCACCTGCATTAGTATGTTGGCACGAGCCATGGGCCCCAGTATTCAGCAGGACATCAAAGAGCTTTTGGAGCCCATGCTGGCTGTGGGCCTGAGGTAAGCATTAATATATTTTCCTGTTAGCCACAGGATGGCATTGTTGACCACACAGAGTGAGACCTTCAAAGTTTTCAGATTGAGAAGGAAGATTATTGCTTTTAACTGATCTTTCAGAAGATCAGTATAGCTGTTTCAGTAGAATGGTATGTTTTAACTGTTAATGTGTCTGTTAAATTATTTAAGAGCATTCATATCTCGGTAAAGAAATCTTTTTGTAGAACACCAAGTTCAAAATCAGCCTCCTTTATTTTCTAGTATTCAAACACATTTGGCAGCAACCTGCAAAATTTTTGAAAGCATCTGACAGCCAGCAGACTTGTGCCATATCAAACTGGCAGGGAAGGAGAGATGAAGTGCTAAATATTTGCTCCTGGCTTCTTTCACCTGTGGAACTGACAGTTCCTATTGGAGGAATTAAGGAAGTTGTTAGTATGGAAAGGTGTGGAGAAAATTTTCAGGTAGCACAAGGCTGTTTAAATTATATTAATATTGCCACCTGGAAGTGAATTTAGTTGCTCTTACATTTAAAAAACAGAAGCATAAGAAGTCATTTAGATTTGTAACAGCATTATAGCAATACTGCCTAATGTAGTGATGTGTGCAGCAGTCCTAGGACTTTGCTCACCAGGTTTATACAGCAAGGTCAGTTGTGCCTCAGTTCACACAGGGACCCTGTGCTCTGCTGGCAGGTGTTGCTGTCATGTGCAAACACCCACAATTACATTCTGATTGGCAAAGGCATAAATAAAAAAGTGAAATATGCACATCATTGTTTCTTTTCTAATGATTTTTGCTTCCTCCTTGCCCTCAGCCCTGCTCTAACAGCTGTGCTGTACGACTTGAGCCGTCAGATCCCACAGCTGAAGAAGGATATCCAGGATGGGCTGCTGAAAATGCTCTCTCTTGTTCTGATGCACAAGCCTCTGCGACATCCAGGCATGCCAAAAGGCCTTGCCCACCAGCTGGCCTCCCCCAGCCTCACCAACATCCCAGAGGCCAGTGATGTGGGCAGCATCACTCTTGCCCTTCGCACACTTGGTAGCTTTGAGTTTGAAGGTAAGATGAAATAAGGAAGCAGGGGGCCAAATGGGTTATTGGTGCATTGGAGTGGAGTACAAGCAGCAAGGAAATTCTGGGAGCATGTTCTTCAAAGTAAAACTGGTAATTGAGGTGTAAACCTGTGTTTGACTCCCCATCTTCCTCTGTCCAGGCCACTCCCTGACTCAGTTTGTTCGGCACTGCGCAGACCACTTCCTGAACAGCGAGCACAAGGAGATCCGCATGGAAGCAGCCCGGACTTGCTCTCGTTTGCTCACACCCTCCATCCACCTGATCAGTGGCCATGCCCATGTGGTCAGTCAGACAGCAGTGCAGGTCGTGGCTGATGTTCTCAGCAAACTGCTTGTGGTTGGAATAACTGACCCAGGTTAGTGTGGGGTTCAGAGGAAAGGGTTCTCCTACATGCTAATTTTATCGTGTGAGCAGGTGATGATATTAAGAATAGAAATGGAATTTTTAATAGAATTGGGACGTATTTGCCACTAAACTAAGCTGTCATTCTTGGTAAATGCTAAAAAAGTCTCCCAATTTCTTTTTCCACATCTTGGTTTCTGAGGTTTTAGTAGAACACTAGTGAAGAATGCTCCAACTGTGCCCTTGGGAATCCTTTGAACGAAGCAGAGCCCTGAGACCCCTTGTGCTGCTGTTCTCGGTCTTGGCATTCAATTTTGTAGTTTGGGAAGGAATTGGTCTTTCTTGTTGAATCTTCTTAGTTGATTTTTTTACTCTTTCAGTTGAACTCATCTCAGGTTGCCACATAGCATCCAAAAGTGACACTTGTAGGTGCAAGAGGTTGGCAGTGTACTGACCTGGTTATTGGGGCACCTGGTGGTACAATGGCACAAGAGATTTCTGGGCTGACACATCCTGGTTTTGTGTGTGAAACACTGATACTATGTCTTGCTCTGGGGAAGCTCTTGTGAAGAATTTTTGAGGCTGTTCTGTGAACAGAGGCAAAAAGAGGAACAGGAATTCAGTGCATTTAAAGAGAAATAAACGTGTTCTTGCAGACCCTGACATACGTTTCTGCGTGTTGGCTTCCCTGGATGAGCGGTTTGATGCTCACCTTGCCCAGGCTGAAAACTTGCAAGCTCTTTTTGTGGCCTTGAATGATCAAGTGTTTGAAATCCGAGAGTTGGCCATCTGCACTGTGGGGCGTCTGAGCAGCATGAACCCTGCCTTTGTCATGCCTTTCCTGCGCAAGATGTTAATCCAGGTAAGGAGGAGAGCTGTCTGCAGGGAAAACAGAGCAGTTGATATTGAGACTAAGGTGGTGGTACAGAACTGGGCTATCTAGCTGTAAATGCATGGAGAGTGGGGGAATCAATCTCTTTTGGAAAATAGTTATTGCCCAGCTTAGTGGGTTTCAGCAAGTCTTTCTAGTGATATTTGGGCCGAAGCTCTATGGATGTATTGGAAGGGAAGGAGAGCAGTTGTTTCACCCCTAGTCATCATGCCAGAGTGCTTTCCATCTCTGTTGAGGAAGAATATTCTGTGATGCTTTTAGGTGAATGCATGGTACCTCTTCATCAACACAGAAGATTTTGAAGCCATCCATTCCCTTTCATGCTAATTAATTTTAGTTTAATTTAGAATAAACGAAAGCAGAGTGAAATGTAGAACAGCCTTTACAAGTGCTGAGTTGTGACAGAAGGAAATGCAAAGAATTTTTACCTACCTTTATCTTCCCAGTTTGCTTTCTTCCATTGTCTCTTGTGCAGATCCTAACAGAGCTGGAGCACAGTGGTGTTGGCAGAATTAAAGAGCAAAGTGCCAGGATGTTGGGTCACCTCGTTTCTAACGCTCCACGCCTCATCCGTCCTTACATGGAGCCTATCCTTAAGGTAGAGTCTCTGCATTTCCTGGTGACTTTGGAATGAGATGACACAGCAAATGGTTACATGACCCTCAGGAGCTGCAGTTCTTTTGCTTCATCATAGCAGGAAAAAAACAGATTGGTGTGGATGTTACCCACAGTAACCCATGTAGGTGACTTTAATTCCAGATTTGCATAAAGTTTGTGACACCCAAGTTTCTTTTACTGTTGAAATGCTCACTATGATGCATTGTGGGGTCAATTTCAGGTGTAAACAAAAGGAAAGATAATTTTGAGTACTCTTTAAACACATTCTAATTTGTCCCACTGTCACCCACCAGGCACTGATTGTGAAACTGAAAGATCCTGATCCAGATCCCAATCCAGGTGTGATTAACAATGTCCTGGCTACCATAGGGGAGCTTGCACAGGTAGGGATATACTGCAGCTACCTCTTTGCCATGCTTGTTAAGGTTCTGGCAATGCTAGATGAAGGATGAATTTTTATCTTTCAATAGGTCAGTGGGCTGGAGATGAGGAAATGGGTGGATGAGCTCTTCATTATAATTATGGACATGCTACAGGACTCCTCCCTGCTGGCTAAAAGACAAGTAAGTGTTTACAATTGCGCTGAACTTGACAGCAGCTGTGACCAGAGCTGTGACAAAATATCCACATGTCCCATCCCAGCTGCTACAATGAACCTTTAAATCACTCAAGTCTCTCTAATAGAGTTGCACTTAGGGCACACAGGCGAAGGATTGCAGTGCCTGTTGTGACATAGTACAGAGCTGTTAGAGGAAAATGAAGAAGGAAAAAAAAGCTATTTTGATTGGAAGGCTTTGACTCACTGAATTGAATGCTTATTTGAATTATACCTCTGAGTGAGAGCAGTTGTGGCAGCCCAAGATACTGCTGATTATTACTTCTTTACTATTGCTTACTGAAAAATGTTCTTTGTGGAGGATTTCCAACCATGCACTGTGGTTTGTAGTGTGATCCTAAAATGCTCAAAGAAAATTTACAGAAGTTGAATGACTGATGTGTCAGAGGGCATAACAAATTCCCTGGTCAAAACTAATCTTCTCTGGGCTTTATCTTGGTAGGTGGCTCTTTGGACACTGGGGCAGCTCGTGGCTAGCACTGGTTATGTGGTAGAACCATACAGGAAGTACCCAACTTTGCTGGAGGTGCTGCTGAACTTCCTGAAGACTGAGCAAAACCAGGGCACTCGCAGAGAGGTATGAACCTGAAACTATCACACTTAGAAAAGCTTTTTGGGAAGAGAGAGCTGCCAAATAAATGTGCCTGCATAGATTTGAGGCAGGGAGGGAGAGATCATTGTTGTGGCTGAGCCAAATACAATAAGCAGAATTAAGAGGGTGCATGTGTTGAGTCAGTGATGCCTTCAGCAGCTGAATGGAAAGCACTGTTTTTTCCAGGCAGTCACTTTAGTTCCAGACTTTCCCTCTTATATCATCAGGATCTTTTCAAATATGGGGGTTCATGTGTTGTCCTTTGCCTTAGTGATGAAGTTCTGGTGAATTTTGTGTCTGTCTTTTCAGGCTATTCGTGTGCTAGGGCTGCTGGGTGCTTTGGATCCTTACAAACACAAAGTGAACATTGGCATGATTGATCAATCACGAGATGCTTCAGCTGTTAGCCTCTCTGAGTCCAAATCCAGCCAGGATTCTTGTAAGCATTTCAGTTCCTTTCAGATAGATAGCTTTGTGATCTCCAAACAGATCTTGACTGTTTTGTTACCAGCTTGTCTCCTCTTAAAATATGATTAGTGTACAGCTTTTCAACCTACACTCAGCTGTTCCTGAACCCATATTCAAGACCATTTAATACCTAGCTCATGACACTGCCTTCTTTCTCCTAGCTGACTACAGCACCAGTGAGATGTTGGTGAACATGGGGAACCTCCCTCTGGATGAGTTCTATCCAGCTGTCTCCATGGTGGCACTGATGAGAATTTTCCGAGACCAATCCTTGTCCCAACACCACACTATGGTAGTTCAGGCAATCACCTTTATCTTCAAATCCCTTGGACTGAAGTGTGTGCAGTTCCTGCCCCAGGTCATGCCAACGTTCCTGAATGTAATACGGGTTTGTGATGGTGCCATCCGAGAGGTGAGTGTGCCAGGGACAGCTCCTCCTTCCTGTTCCACTGTCTGAAATGAAGAATTGATTTCCTTGAAAAGAGTGTGACTGTCTTTGGGCATTGCTGTGCTATGTGTTGCTGCCAAGCATGCTGCAGAAGTGAGGTTCAGCTTTGCTTTTTCCCTCCTGTGAGCATTTGCTGGAATGTCCAATGCAAACAATTTTTCTGCTTTTTATTGAAACAGCTGCTTCTGAGCATAATCCTCGGAAGGCCAGTATTTGATTCTGTGTTTTCATCAAGCTGTTCTTGTTCAGGAAAACACCTGTGCAGCTTCCAGAGCTTTCAGTGATCCCTGTGTTAACACTCTGTGGCAAACAGTGTTATTAAATAATAGGGGTAGATTCTTCAAATTTGTGGTGCAACCATGTACTTTGGCTCATCTCTGAGAAGGAAAACTCAATTTGATACAGTCTGCTAATATTTAGAGCAGCGTGGGTAGTGATTCCACAGCAGTGCTTTCTCTTCCTTCCCACTTCAGTTACAGTTTTAGAAGGAAATGAGAATTGTGTGAAGATGATGACGAGCTTAAGGTTCACTAAACCAGAGATGGCTGCTGTTTGCCAAGGCTTTTCTTCAGGCAGCCGAATGCTCTGGGGTGTGAAGGGCAGTTTTTTCTCCTTACTGCTGCTGTTTTATAGGTTTCACAGGTGGGATGGGTGCTCCCTTAGCAGAATCTTTGCTATAGAACTGCTGTTTTCTCCCAGCCTGAACTGCTACTCAGATTGAAAGGAAAACATCTCACGTCTGGGTTGGCTGAGCTCCTAGACCTGACTGATCTAACTTGCTTCAAAGCTATGCAGTTGTGCACACTCTGTTTAAAAATTTTCAGGTAAAAGAAGATGGTGAAAGTGTACTGGGGAGAAGAGCTGAGGTGGGTATGCGTGACATAAAGCCTAAAAGAGGAAGGTCCTTGTCCTGTATGTAAGCATTCTCTCACTACACCAAAAAATAGGCACAGTATGGGAGCTCAGAGTTCATTTTTGGTAAATGTATGTTTGCTGCTCTCACTAAAGAAACTGAGAATATTTCTTATTTAGTTCTCACAAAGGTGTTACCTCTTTTTATGAGCTCTGTGTTGTATTTTGTCACTGTAGTCTTCAAAAACTGCCTGAAGAAATGAAATTTAGTCTATTTTCTCTAGAAAAACCAGGAAAATGTAAGTTATCATATACTATCTACATCAAAGCAATTTAGCCCACACGATTTCATACCAATTTAAAGAATAAATTCATTGTCACAATTGAATGTTTAAGATTGTATTGTGGCAAAAGGAATTTCAAAACTGTCATAGTATATCCAAATAAAATTGTCTAAGTCAAAATTCTTCTTGGTGGTGAAGGAGAGATGGTGCAATCAACCATCTTTTAAAAAATTGTGCTGTTTCTGGCAAGGACCT
Organism: Lichenostomus cassidix; assembly: GCF_008360975.1. Classification (NCBI taxonomy): domain Eukaryota; kingdom Metazoa; phylum Chordata; class Aves; order Passeriformes; family Meliphagidae; genus Lichenostomus; species Lichenostomus cassidix. The sequence goes on from NC_139501.1 coordinate 5,139,429, forward strand.
AACTGCATTCCCCAGTAACTTTTCACCCATATATCTTGGTGAGGATGGGAAAGAGAACAGAAAGAGTATCTTAAAATGTGTGTCGGTTTGGTTTTCAGGCAGGGGGAAAAGACTAGGGGCTAAATTTTTGGAAGCTTCCTTCAAACCTAAATTACAATGCTCCGTAATTGTGGTGTCTGTGCTTGCAAGTCTGTTCTGACACTACAGATTTGCTGGCACTTTATAAACCCCTGTTTGTGTGCTTGACTGTCTGAGGCTTTGAGTACAAAGTTTTTTCATGAAAGCAGGGAGGAAACCCAATCAATAAACCCAAAACCACTTTTCTTCCCCACTCCCCTCTTGAAGAACAAGAGCAACAACAAGAATTAACCAAAAACCTAAAACCCACAAAACCCTACCAACCCAAACTGCTGAGCTGAAGCTGCCAAGAATTTAGCCCCAGATTTTGCGCACATAGGAGTTATGCATGCTGCTTGTTTGGTAAATGAGCTTGCAATTGTGTGTGAAACTCTTCACCCAGTGGCTTTGCTATTTGGATAAGCTACACTGATGATTACACATTTCTTCCTTCCAGTTCCTGTTCCAGCAGCTAGGAATGTTGGTGTCCTTTGTGAGAAGTCATATTCGGCCCTATATGGATGAAATTGTCACTCTGATGAGAGTGAGTACATCTTTAAGCCACTACTTTACTGTCACAGAAAGGTGGACAGTGTTTATCAAATACATTATCAAAAGTATCAGTTACTTTGTAAGTTCATATGAAGTGCAGAATTGCACTTATATTTGAAGTAATAATTGAAGTTTCTATATTTGAAGTAATAATTGTATTTTGAAATACCATGTAATTTGAAGTCACAATTATACATTATTGGTTATTACTGCAGTGAGTGTAGCTCCAGGTTCTGATGGTGACTGAGTTCTTTTCAGCATTTGGATTTTGTTCACTTACCTCTTTCAGAAACATAGTTTCAGCAAGAGATGTCTGGAGTTCATAAATAGGTGTCATTTCACTTCATTTTCACTAAATGTTTGCAAATTTGTATAAGGATTAAGAAAAAAATCAGTTGTCCAGAGGTTGTTTTCAACAACTATAAATATACTGGAAGTGCAGAGAGTTTTAAAAACAGAAATTATAGTCCTTCCCTGCAATCTTGAATTCATCTACAGACTGTCTCCTCCAGCTTGCTTTTCTTGTAATTGTTACAGCTCAGCTGAAGAACTGCTGGATATTTTTTTCCCTTTTATCCTTTCTTCTGCAGGACTTCTGGGTTATGAACAACTCCATACAGAGCACAATTATCCTACTTATTGAGCAGATTGTGGTAGCTCTAGGAGGTGAATTCAAGCTCTACCTGCCTCAGCTCATCCCTCACATGTTACGGGTTTTCATGCATGACAACAGTCAGGGTCGCATTGTTTCTGTGAAGGTGAGTGGGACTGCAGCAGCTGCCTTGGTTTGGGCACCAGCTGTGTTCCAGCTGTGTTCCCAGTGTGCCATGCTCAGCATATTGCCTGCATGTTGCACAATCACAGGGGATGGGTGCAGTTCAGGCTTGGTGTGAAGTGATGCACACAGTTGTCTAAAGTACAGGGTTGAAGCAACTTTTGAGAGGATATTGACTTGTTTAAAATGGATCTCATCCATGACTGAGGCACAGTAGGTCGTTTTGGTTGAAGGATGTGATTCTCTCCCTCTACTGTGCTCTTGTGAGAACACACCTGGAGCACTGTGTGCAGTTCTGGTGTCATCAGCATAAGAAGCACATGGTTGGAGGAGGTCCTGACGAGGCCACAAAGTTGATGAGAGGACTGGAGCATCTATGAAGACAGGCTGAGAAAGTTGGGGCTGTTCAACCTGGAGAAGAGGTTGTGTGGAGACCCAGTATATGAAAGGGGCTACAGGGCAGCCAGAGAGAGACTCTTTATCAGGAACTGTAGTGACAGGAAAAGGAGTAACAGGTACAAATTGAAAGAGGGGAAATTTAGGTTAGATATTAGGAAGAAATTCTTTACTGTGAGGTAATGAGACACTGGAACAGGTTGCCCACGGAAGTTAGGGATGCCCCAGCCTTGGCAGTGTTCAAGGTCAGGTTGGATATGGCCTTGAGCAACCTGGTCTAGTCAAAGGCTGGGGGAGTTGTGACTAGGGGGATTGTCCCCTCATGGCAGGGCAGTTGTGACTAGATGATCTTTAAGATCCATTCAAGCCCCTTGACATTCTACTGTTCTGTGATTTTTCTCTCCAGCTACTTAATGCCATCCAGCTCTTTGGAGCTAACCTGGATGACTACCTTCATTTGTTACTACCTCCCATTGTAAAGCTATTTGATGCCCCAGATGTTCCAGTGGTGGCTCGCAAGTAAGTGCTGCTGGCTTTGCAGTCTCTCTTTTTGCAGTTTTACCTGTGATATGCAAGTTCTGCACTGGCTGAACGTTTATAATGAGTTAGCACTTAGTCCCTTCCTCAGCTTTTCGGTGTTAAATCATTGTGGAAGGTTATTTTTGTTTGGACATTGCAGCACTGGGTTCTTGGTTGATTTTTTTTGTTGTTGTTGTTGTTTGTTTGTTTCTTGGAGTTTTTAAAATGTTTTAACATATTTCTGATTCTTGCCTGCCAGTATTTTTGTCACTTGCAAACTGTCCTGCAAGTACTAGCTGCATTAACAGAGTTCTGGTGGCCTGTTTTTCCTGTTATTATTAATCCCAGGAGGACTGAGCACTTAAATATTTTTCAGTCTTATTTCTTCCTTCTAAACATTCTGTAAGATATATCCTTCCCTCTTTTTGCTCTGCCTTTAGAGCTGCTCTAGAAACAGTGGACCGCTTGACAGAGTCCCTGGATTTCACAGATTATGCATCAAGAATTATTCATCCCATTGTACGAACACTAGATCAGAGCCCTGAGCTAAGAACAACTGCCATGGACACCCTCTCCTCTTTGGTGTTCCAGCTGGGAAAGAAGGTAATATTGTTCTTTGGCTTGAAAGCTCACAGAAGGAGTGATTCTCCCAAAGATCAAGGCTTTAAAGCTGAAGTTTTGTAATGTACTCTCAGATTTTCAAGAGAACTGATTTTGCTTCTCTTTGTTGTTTCTGGAATTGATAGTTACTGAAAGCAAACTGTCAGAATTGGTTTCTTATCAATGAAACAATGTGATGGAGTTTTACTGCTCTGGGTGCCACTGAGTAACAAGTTTCTGATGCATTCCCTTGTACAGTACCAGATTTTTATCCCGATGGTGAACAAAGTCCTGGTGCGACACAGAATTAACCATCAGCGCTATGATGTTCTCATCTGCAGAATTGTAAAGGTAAGTTGACAAGTATGTAGTTGTTTGCACTTTTTGGGGTGTTGTCATGTTAAAACAGACATAGGTGGAAGCTTCACTTGGAGTTACACAATGAGGAATGGTTGTTGCTCTGTTTCTGTGTTAAGTGCAGCTTTTTAAGGAAACTTCGGGATTGCACTGGGAAAATTTTTGTCTACTGGTATTAAATATTTCCTATAGAAAGATCACAGCAAGTTCTAGGCAAGAACATAGACTTGTAGCCAGTGTCATGACTGTTTTCTTGGTAGTTCTTAAATGTGGATTTATCCTATTTTTTCCACAGTTTCAGGACTTGAGGAGACCTTGTTATCTCAGTATTTTCTGTAGAATATCTTACATTTTAAAAATTTAGTAACTGGTTTACAGTATGTGTGGAACAAGCAGCTAGCAAGTCAAATAGGCAAGAGTGCTTTCTTGTATATTATTTTGGCTTTTTATACTAAGAGCTGAGAGTTCTTAACAGTTACCTTGAGTAGCAAAGGGATATCGTTTAGAGTTCCCTGGCTTATAAGGTGTAATCATTACAATGAAACATGCTTGTTTGCCTCACAGATTTTGCTGCAAGTGCTCTGACTTTATCATCTGTTTGGCTTGTAGAGAATTGCCTCTGTATGGGTGGGTGTGATCTTCACTGTAAACCAATTCTTGCAGGGTTACACTCTTGCTGATGAAGAGGAGGATCCCCTGATTTATCAGCATCGAATGTTGAGAAGCAACCAGGGAGAAACTTTGGCCAGTGGTCCTGTGGAAACAGGTCCCATGAAGAAATTACACGTGAGCACCATCAACCTGCAGAAGGTGAGACTGGAGCCCTCACAGCATGGATTTGCTGCTGAAGGGAGGAGCTGATGTGTCACACTGAAGGCGTTTGTCTGGTGCAATTGAACTACATTTATTTATGTTGTTTTTCTGTGCTGTACAAAACTGAGGTCAAAGCAGTGTCTGAGGCTTTAAAATTAGAAGGTGCTGAGCAACTTAGAAGATAGGAGACCTTGAACCATCAGATTGTTAATGGCTGTGAAGTAATCTTTACACTTGCTTGTTAGGTATGAGCAAGACTTTCTAGATCACAATGAAGACTCTCTTCCTATTAGAGATATCTATTTCAGAATCTCTGTCTTTTTTCATATTTTTGCTCCTCTTATATCTTAGTTTTATATTATCTTGAAGGCAGAATTTAATAGCTAAGCACTGGCTAGTTTGAACAGTACATGCATGTAGCACTCAGTTCAGTAATGGGATGAATTGGTTTGAAAATGCTGGACTTAAAAATGTAATTCTAAATGCACTAAGCATTTTTAAACTGATATTTCAACAGTGGCTTCAGCTCTACATCTATTTTTGTAGAGAAAGGATTATTCGTGTTAAATACTTGCCATGTCATGACAGGAATACATTTAGGGAAGATTTCTTAGAAATGAGACTCAAGTACTGCAGATTATCTGCTCAAGGTAATGGATTTCAGGAAATTGAAAAGGGATTCTCAGCAGGTGGTTTGGAGCTGTAAAGTAAAGCTGCCTGCTGATGGATTTCTTCTGCTCTTGGCTAGTGCTTTGTTTGGTAGGTGAATTGTCTTGCTTTGTCCTGCAGGCCTGGGGAGCAGCAAGAAGAGTTTCCAAGGATGACTGGTTGGAGTGGTTAAGGAGACTGAGTTTGGAGCTGCTGAAAGATTCCTCCTCACCATCCCTGCGCTCCTGTTGGGCTTTAGCTCAGGCCTATAATCCCATGGCTCGGTATGGTATTTCTGGTTTTCTATCTCACTTGAAGTGGAAGATGCAAGCCAGATATTATAAGGAAAAAAAAAAGTTACTTAGAAGCTCTTAGGTTTCATAGAAATAGTTCCTGCTTTGGGATAAATCAAAGAGCCAACAGCTTGATTTCATTTCCACCCTTCCCAATTGGCTGCTCCACGATGTGCACAAAATCTTTCATTGGAATTCTGAATATTAGTCTAGAAATAAGGCACAGAAGTGAAGCTGGAAAAACAGCAGAGTATGAAATAGTTATGAGTATTTACTGTGAGGAATAAAAATGCCTCTGAGTGCAATAAGCTGCAGTGCTTTTTTTGCTTTGATAGCATATGATAGTACAGTATTTCTATTATTGTAGTATACCAGCCTATTCTATATATTTTAAATTAAGGTTTCACAGAAGTTAGCTTTGTAAAAACTAATCACTATTTATTGCAGGTAGGCATGTAAGTGTAGTTTATAGCTCTCTTTCTCTGAATAAGAAGGCAAGCCCACTGTCAAACAGACTTTTTCTCATGAATCCCCACCTCTCACTCTTTCATGTTCCTCCCCAGAGACCTTTTCAACGCTGCTTTTGTTTCATGCTGGTCTGAACTGAATGAAGACCAGCAGGATGAGCTGATCAGAAGCATTGAGTTGGCCCTGACTTCTCAGGATATCGCAGAAGTCACTCAGACTCTACTGAACTTGGCAGAATTCATGGAGCACAGTGACAAGGTAGAGATGCTGTTGTGCAGCTCCTTCTAGTTCTGGCTGGTGGCTCCTCCGTGGAAGAGGTGTGACATGTTTGTGACTACTTTGTACTACTTTGTAACACAATAATTTTGATGTGTGCTCCTTCCCAGGGCCCACTGCCTTTGAGAGATGACAATGGCATTGTCCTTCTGGGGGAAAGAGCTGCCAAATGTCGAGCATATGCCAAGGCCCTTCACTACAAAGAGCTGGAGTTTCAAAAGGGTCCCACCCCAGCTATTCTAGAGTCGCTCATCAGGTAGGACCACAACTGGTGAGATTTCTTGCAGTAGCTACAATTTAAGGTACCACTAGGATTAATCCAGGCAATTCTTTGGATTTCACTGTCTGTCACAAGATGTTGTTAAACTACTTGCAAATATGCACTTTTAACTGCTGAGTTCTGTCCTTCTCCTGTGTGGTTAGAGCTGTGATAGAAACCCAGGGAAGTTTTGTGGGGAGAAGTGCAGGAAAAAATTCTGATTTCTGCCTCTCACCCTTCAAGTTCACTATGAAATGGCTGCAGGTTAAATGAAACAGATTTCTACATCTGCATATAAATCAGTTTGAAAACTTGGAAGTTCTTAATTAAAATTTCTTATCACATTCTGCTGATTTAGCTTAGATAGGTCTCATTGCTTATACGTCAAATAGAAGATGATTCTAAAGTATGTGTTGTTTCTGAGCTTTGTTGGCAACACAGATGTTAGCCTGAAATAACTGCACAGGATTTGGTGCTAAATTACATGTTTTAAAATATGAATCTCTGTTCCATATCACAGAAACGTTAGCTCAGCCATTTGAGATGAACAAATTGATTTTTGGTTGAGCAAAATCAGAACTTTTTCTTCATGCAGTGAATTTTTCAGCCCTCCTATTCCTCCTTGGAATTGCATTTTCTGATTTTTTTCTCCTCTTTTATTCTTTCACCCTTTGTTCTGCCTCATGTTATTGAGGAAAATAGAAAATTCAGTGTATTTTTCTTGGTCTCAGTTGCTCGTGCAGTTGTTTCTTTGTGTATCAAAAAGCAAGTTAAGGAGCAAAGAATTGACGTAAAGCACGCTTAAAAATGAAACAATTTATTAGAAAGGAAAAGTTTTAGAAACCTTTAAAAATCCATTTTATAGACCACAGTTAAAATAGTTCCAGCTATAGTTCCACACAGTTGAAATTTGCAGTATGAATAGTTGAACATATGTAAGGTAATTCCCAAGACACCTTTATCTTCCATTTCACATAAGACTGAACAATCTAATCTAGATTCAAACTCTCTTCAAGGTGAATAAAAACAGAAATATTAATGATCTTTTCCAATGTATTCAAACAATGGTACAGCTATAGGAGGAGTCTCATTCCTTTTTAACTGTTATCTTTAACACTCTTTTACATAAGGGAGAAATGTGCTATTTTTGACAGATCATCTCTAGATAACTTCCAACTGGGATAGTTTTCAAAACAGATTTTGATATTCCTCAGTGTGCTGTGCTAGCAAACATTCCCTTATGTTAAAACAGCTTTTGGCACTTAGGGATTCTCTGGTGTGTACTAGTGTTCTGCTCATGAATATATTGGTTTTAAGTGTTGGAGTTGAGTTTTTTGGCTGAGTCTGGACTTTTTTGACTAACCTGCTATTCACTCTCTGCCTTACTGATATACAGCATGTTAGTTTTCTAACCTGAACATAATTTGGGGACAGCCCAGAAAGTTGCTTTTCTAGTTTATCAGCATTTAGGTGATCTGTGTGGATAGAAATAAACACCAGAGGGCACATGGGACAAATCCTCCTCCAGCATTACTGTGTGTTAGGGCAGCTTTCAGTGGGGATTATTTGAGGCAGCAGCAGGAGGTGGCAGTAAAACTTCAGGGAAGAATCTGGATAATGCTAATTAATGCAACTCCTTTAAGCTTTGTTCTTTCCTCGGTGGGAAAGTAAGCCACTTAGTATACACTGAAGAAAGGTGCATCAGGGACACTTGTGATTAATTCCTCTGGCTTGAAATGAGTCTATAAATTGTGATTTGAGTCCCTCTAGAAAGGAGTTGCTCAGCAGTGCTTGCTCAGCACTGCAGGAAAGGCAGCCAAGAGGCTTTTGCTTTTCAGTCCCTGCCTATCTGGTTAATAATACTAAGGCAACCCACTAGTCACACTGCTAGTGAAAACACACCCGTAGGTTCTCTGAAGGTGCTATAAGTGCATTCAGTTCTAACCTATTCTAACACAATATTTTTCCCTTTGGAAAGAGCCTGAAGAGGAGGAGATCAGCCTGAGCCCTGCTAACACTGGTGGCTGTGGCTGGTGTGGCAGTACATCACCAGCACGTGGCTGGTGCATGTATTGGATGAAATGAGAAGTGATTTGGCTGTTCATTGCCCACCTTTGTGTGTTGGCATCATGCAGCTGTGCAATCAAACACTGACTCCTTCTATGGTTTGAAATCCTCTGGTCTGATCTTCATCTCCACTCTCTTGAGTGAGTAGGTGGATCCATGCCAGCCATACCAGGTGATGCCATCCATGTTCTTGGTGTGTTCTCCTTTGCGGTAGTAAACCCCATTCAGGTTGGAGTCTGTGCAGCAGTTGTACCAATAGCCACCTTGCCAGGAAACAAATCAATAGATTCCTGGTGAGTCATTTGTATCAATGATTACTGCTTTTGCTGGAGGACAGTGAGCAGAACAGAGCATTCAATGGGGTTAAATGCATTCCCTGGGGTTGCAGGTAAATTCAAATCTTAACATAGATATTTAAGAACTTACAGTTCTACAGTCAAATTAGTCTAGTAGCTTTTCAATTAGTTGTTCACTTCTCTTAGAATATTTCCTTGACATGTCTTTGACTCTGACTCAGTAAATTAGCATAGGAAATGAATTTGGATAATTCACTAGAGCATCTTAAGGTGTTTAAAAAGTCCCTGAACTCTGTGAGTATTTACTGAGACTGAGATCAACAGTTTTATTTGTGTGTTGTGTGGGACACAATGGGAAAATTAAAGAGCAAGACATAATGAAGGTAATTATCTTTGACAGAATTAAAATAAAGATACTAAATTAAATGAAGAGAGTAACCTCATTAGGGGCTTGCAATAGGGTAGGAATAAAGATCACAAGTCAGGTTGAATGTGGAGGTGAATACAGAAGAAGAATTACAGGTGCCTAATAGTAAGACTTGAAAACTTACAAAAATATAAGAAAAAAACCAACCTGGTAGATATTAAGGAAAAACTTCCTGTATCACTGTATTGCATCAGCATGTGAGATAGTCTGGCAGATACTATAATATTAGGGCTGGGAACTGTGCATAGTGCATAATACCAAGTTATTTAAGAATACCAATGTCTGTAACACACAGTCTGGCTCTTTATAAATCAGCTTTAACTGCCATATTCCCCACATTAAGTGTATTTTCCAGAATTGGTCACCTTTCCCTTGATTTGCCATGCAGATGTTACTATTTGCATGGAAAGAGGAGTATTTGCCTCTCTACAACAACCCAAGCAGCTCTCGGCACAGGAAGGGGTTTGTGTGTTTTACCTTTCCGGAACTGAGCACAGTCATCCACACACTTGTCATTGTCCTTGTCCTTCGTGCTGAAGGCTGTGTTGTTGTGGTACCTCAGGGAATCTCTGCCTGTGTTCCCAGTGTAATTCCCCACAAACAGCCTGTAGCTGTTGATTTCATTGCTCAGGGTGAATTGCCGGTATTGGGCAAAGCGTGTGTTACCTTCCCAGTCCTGCCCAGAACAGGGGAGAAGAAATCAGTTCTGTCAGAATGGTTATGAAAAGACTCCAACATACAGGGTTATATACACATTTTTACTGTCTCAGACTGCAGAAACTGCTCTGTTAAGGCAAAGGACCTTCCCAGAGCAAAGCATATTACCTACACTGGTATTGTACAATATGTAGGAAACCTGATGTGCAGCTCTTGCATTCAATATCCTTGTGTCAGTAGCCTCAAGTAATTTTTTTTCACCTGAAACAGTGACTTTTAGATATAAAGCCTTTCAGTTTATACATATCCCATCCCTCAAAGCTATTGTGCCAGCTATAAATTAGTCTAAGTCAAACCCAAACCTTTAGCAGACTGAAGAAATTAAGGGTAATTCAATGCAAACTCTTGTGCCCAGGCTGAAAAGAAGTGCTGCAAAACAAAAAGACTCAGAGACTTGAAAAATTTATGGGACATCTCTTTTGAATTTTTAAATCTGAGATGGTCAGCAATTTGATCTCTGTCTGCACTGGCTTCTGCAGGATTTCCTAGAACCCCAAGCACTCTGAAGACACAATCTGTGTGCAGACAGAAGGTTGTGTCACTGACTTTGCACAGGGAAGGACACTCTTCTGTCTGTGCTTGAATGCATCCCATGCTTGATCCTGCTTCCTTCTGTAATTAAAGCATGCAAATTCTTTGGGCTTCCTACAGAGTTAGGAGATGGTATCTGGTACTGGGGAATCACTTTGTACAAAAAGCCTTTTGCTGCTGCAATTAAGAGCATATTAATTACCTCCAACTCCACTCGCAGAACAGTGGGGCGTCTGGAAAGTCGGTAGATATTTTCATTTCCCAGCCAAAAATCTCCCCTAATATTGCCAAATCCTTCCCTGTATTGTTTCCAGTCCCTATTGAAAGATGTCAAACCAACTTTACGTCTTTGGATGATAGTCCAGCCACCTCCATCTGTCTCCATGTCACAGAACACCTGGAACAGGGAAAAAAGGCAGTGGTTACTTGGCAGTAGACTTGGGAAGGTTCAGTCCTCTTAACACAAGATATCATTCCAGGTTTCACAACTTGAAGAAATTTCTATTTTGTTTAAAACCTGTGGCAAAATATTATTAGATAAACCCTTTTTCTATTTTCTATCTTACACTCTTTCCTTCCTTGAAGTTTGCTTACATAAAGATGCTGATGACAAGTGTGGGGTAGCAAAATTTAGTGTGTGCTCATTTCACCTCTGTAGATAAGTATTCCTTGATTATACTTTAACAGACATATAATATACATTGTGTACTTAACATCCTTACCTCCAGATCTGGAATTCCCAAAAATTCATCAGGAGGTAGCTTGTAAACACCAGAAATTCGGTAGTTCCTCTGGTAAAGGGATGAGCAGTCATAAACAGCATCTACTTGAATCAGAACCAGAAAGTGAGAATCTAAATAGCAAGAACTCTCCTGTTAAGGTGGTTTCTGCAAAATTTAGTTTGTGGTACAAGGTGTAATGAAGACCACTTTCCACAAGTCAAATGTTTTCCTGAAAAGACCTTTTAAGTAGTTTATGCATTGGCAAAAGGTGGCATAACACTGAGATTTTGTGATTTTTATTAATTCTTATTTTAATTTTTTTTTAACCTCTGCTATGCAAAAGGACATCTCTGCTTTCTCTTCACATTGCCACTGTGTGTCTGTGCTGGAAGATATAATACATTTAAGTAATAAAGTAATATAAATAAGTAATTAAGACTTCTCTAGTGGGGTGGCCAAGCTGCTGCCAGGTGTCTCTTTTGAGTGTGTGAACAGGTTGGCCAAGTTTGTGGCTGAGGGATGTTTGTTCAGCCCTTTCTGCATTGCTGTCTGTCACAGAGAAAATGCATTTTAGCTGCACTCAGCCAGTCTGTGAAAAGCTCTTTTCCGCCTGGTGCAGGAACTGACTTGAAGATGGTAAAATGCACAGCTATTCTGAGGGGGATAAATGAGCTGAAGCAAAGCTTTATCCTGTCTGACAGTTTTCAAAAATGCCTCTTACCTGGTGAGAGGTATTACCTTAATGTGTCTTAAATACCTTCTGGGCAGTTTCTGCAGTGTGTAAGTGTTTTTTCTATACCTTCAAAGAGACTTGTTATGGTGTGACTGTTTTTTAAGGCCTGTAAATAGTGATGTGTCAGAACTACCCAGGTTTAGAGGGTTTCTTCCTATTTTAGAGGAAGAATTAAGTAAATAGATTGAGAAGCTTTTCCTTAATATTAAAAAAAATCCAGATGAAGTAATTTTTTTAAGTCCTGTGAATAGTGATGTGTCAAAACTAACCAGGTGGAATTATTTTAGAAGAAGAATTAAGTAAATAGATTGAGAAGCTTTTCCTTAATATTAAAAAAAAATCCAGATGAAGTCTTTTGGCAAACTAAATTGTCTCAGAGTGAGACAATTTAAGTTCTTTGCAGTGAATTTCGTTTGAAGAGAAAAGTCAACAAAGAGGATGCTTTCTTGTAGAAGTGCCTTTACAGGTAGCTGACCTAAAAATGCACCTGCATTCCACATTTAGTACAGGCCTGTGCAATCACTGTGTGCAGTGAAATTTTCCCTCAGGGAAGAGAATTTTGAAGAATTTAACTGTGGTCTGGCTAGGCTTATATCCCAGTTTGTATCTTGCCTCATCTACAGCCTTGAATTTATAAGAATTACCCTTAAAATAATTAATCACTCTTTCTTACTCAGAGATAGTCATAAAGATACTTTACAAATCTTCAGTAATTCCTGGTGAGCATTTCTGATTGTTTTAGCAATTTCTAGTTTCCTGTCAGCACTGTGAACTCAGAGGTTATTGCTGCCAAAGCCATTCCCTTACAAAGCCAGCTTTCTTTTAGGATTGGTACTGTAGTGCTCAGAAAATGAAATATTAGACTGAACAGACTGCATTTCACTGTAGAAAAGCAGTACCTGTTCAGTTTCTGTACTCCCTGAGAACAGACACAGACATAAAAATACAAATTCAAACCAGTTTTCTCAGGATCATTGCCTAAGCAGCAGTCAATACTCAGTTTGCATCCTTGCCAACCACATTAGCAGGACATGCTAGCACTAGGAACTAGGCATTATTTGAGCATTGAGGGGTGCATGTGGGAGCTTGGTGACTCCCTCCTTACCAGCTGAGGTCTGGGTGACAGTCTGAGCTGCCTGCAGCTGCATGATGTCTATCTGGTTGTTCATCTCGGAGTATTTGCTCTCGGCGTCGATGAGCCGAGACTCCATCTGCTTGGTGCTCCCTTCCAGCTCCATCACCTGCATCACCACGTTCACCCAGTCCCCTTCCTGCTTCTTGCTCAGCTCCTGCAGCATTCTGCTCAGGTTTGCCACCTGCAGCTTCAGCTCCTTGATCTCCTCGCAGCAGCCTGGCAGTTTGGGCTGTGCATTCCCACTGATCATCCTCCTCTTGGGAGGTTTCTGCAGCAGGGCTGGGTAGATGGCCACAGACACTGTGACAATGCAGAGCCATGCCAGCTGAACCGTGGCTCTTGCTGGCATTTTTGCTTACAGCAACAGAAACCTTCCAGCTGACTGCAGCAGTCTGAATGCAGCTGGGGTAGGTATGAAATTCCCTGCAGCAGCCTGGTACCTTCCTTGCTTCCAGTGGAGTGAGGCTCTGAAGGTGGAGCCTGAAGAAGTGGCTTTTTTTCAGACCCCTCCTGTCAGAGTCTATGCACTTTGGGAAGTCTGTCTCAAAAGAATCTTATATACTATTTTTCTGTTTACCTCCACCCCCCTGGAACTATGTAGAGCTGGCTGGCCCCTCCCAGTTCTTGTGTTCATGTCAGGTGTTTACAGGGTGAAACTGGAACAGGTTTCAGCCAGGAAAGGTTGGGGAGAGCAGGAGAGGCTTCCCTCAGTTGTGTCCTCAAGGGGTGTAGGAGAGGGCTAGGAAAAGAGAATTTCCAGCAGTTATTGCCTATTGGATTGGAGCCCTCCTGGTGACTAGTTCTGGCACTTTAATAACATGAGAGTGTTAGAGATCCAGAATGTGAAAAGGCTGTTCAAAATGGGTGAGTTTATAGAAGTTCAAGGAAGGCAGCTCCCCAGAAGGTAGCCCTGGCTGCTACAAATCCTACTAATATATTCCCCAGAAGGTGTAGGGAGTAACTCTGTGCTTGCAGTATTTCTTAATTTAGACAATATTTTAGCAAATTAATTAGTTAGGCATCTAATCCTCTTCTCTCTGGATACTGGGGTCTCTGCACTGTTAATGTTGTAAAATCCTGTGCTCTTTTTTTAGAGATGGGGTATCTGGGATGGAATGAAACCTGCAGAATATGTAAATAAAAATCCATTCTTCTGTTTATTCATAGAGGGCTAGTGAAAGGACACTAAGTAATGGTGAGAGTCTACCTACAACTGATGCAAGGTTGTTGTTTTTACAGACAATATGATCTAACTCCAGTGTTATGGAGGCCAGTTTATTAATAAGATTTTGAGAGGAAAATCTGTGAGTGATTAAACATTCGTAGTTACATAAAGAGCAGATTTTAGAGTAAACTTTAAATTTTTAGACCTTCAGAGTATTGATCCAGTCCCAGATGGTTGAGATAACAACTTCCTCTCCTCTTTTATGTCTCTCAACAGTACAGAATTTTATTATAGCAGTTTGATCCCCAAATAAAACCATTTCAAGAAAGGTGCAGCCTTTTACAAGAGGTCTTAGTTCTAGATCCTTCAGAATAAGTTGTTTCTCCCCAGGCCAGCTGCTCTGTAATTGCCTAACATGTGGGTTCTTGCATCTTCCTGCAAAACTTCTGATTGTGATAATGGGCAGAAATAAGATGAAATAAAAGATTAAATGCTTCATGCTCTTTGCATAAAGGCTGTGAAAGCTTCTTGATGTCCAAGGAAACAAAAGAAAGCCAATCTTGCACCTCTAACAAAGGACATTAGACAAACCCAACTGACACACACTGTCCCATCTGGGCTTCTCTAACTGATCCAAAGTGGCTGCAGGATTTCTGCTTGATTAGGAGCCAGTAGGAAATCCTTGCTGACCTGATATTTGCCTTTAAAGAAATAGAAAGCACAACTGCTTGTTGATGCAGTTTCTCTCCCTCCTCAGCTCTGGTACACTTGTTGCCTGATGCTTTGTTATTCCTCTGATTTGCACCAGGGCTGGCTAATAGTTTTTCACCAAAACAGACCCAACAAGAATGCAAAGATTTTGGGAGATGAAGGATCAAAGCACAGCAGGAGTGGAATATGAACACAGGTGTCTCATAAACCTGAATTTTCCTAGAGAAAGGAGGGGGTCTTTAGGAGGAGGTCAGAACTAGAGCTCTCCAAACAAGCAGTTGTCTGGGGGTGACTGACTGTGTTCTGTGCTCTAGAGAAAACCTCTGGGTCTGTCATGTCAGCTGGTGAAGCCACTGTGTGGGATTGGTGAGCTGAGATATTGCCAGAGACATGCAAGTAGAATTTGATAAAAGCACTGAGGAGACCTCCACAGCAGACCATAGGCTTCAGTCAATTTTTGTTGTGGACATTCCAGAAACCTTCCATAGCAAAATTGCTTTTTATACTTCAGACCAGAAAGTGCCACTGCACACAGATGAAAGGCTGACCTTTTTGTTCTGCCTCTAATCCTGTCTGAGCCCTCTTCCAGCTGGAGCTTCTGTCATTCCCAGGGGCAAATTCTTCTCCGGCTTCCTGTGATGAGAAACGTGTTTTTGTCAAAGTTGGAACAGAGAACAGGACAGGCCAGACTCTGCTTCTCTGCCCCAAAAAGCCACCCTGCTAACTCCCCTATTGTGTTACACAGGACTTCAATCCATTCTGCTGCTGCTCCCACTCATCATAACTCTCCTGTCTTGGGCAGATGTGGAAGAGAGGAGCCACTTGTAACTCCATGCTTTCCCTCTTTATACAAATTTTGGGAGGATCCAAGATCCAGTTGAATACACATGTTACAAAACACTGCAAAAAGGCCTCTGAATCCCTTCTCTAAAGTGGAGTATTTCATTGGAAATGAGACAGCCAGGGTTTTATTTTGGATTTGACTCCCAATTTGTATATCTGTATGCAAGCCATCTTCCTTCTGGGTACTTTGATTTACCTGTTTAAAAAGAGAATACTTCGTTCTCTGTAAGAGGGTGACAGCAGACATATGCAGGAATGGAGAAGAGCACAAATCTTCCCATCTGTCGTTACTTTTGAGAAATCATTAAAGGAGATTTGGGCAGAGACATCTCTTGGCAGAGATCTCAGCCTCAGTGGAATTTGACTTCTTTATTAGTATTTGAAAGGTGGGTCTTTCCCACCTTCATGGAGAGCTGAATGTGGTCACTGAGGCAGCAATAGCTACAGGTGGTAGGCATTGCCAGGGTAGGTCAGTAGTTGGAGGTGACAAAAGCTGTTCCACTCTGTACTGTTCTTTTTAGGATCTGAATTCAGGATCCTGGTACCTTTTGTAAAGAGGTATAGTTTGGGGAATAGCTGGGGAGAAATGAGTTCCATGATTACTGAGTGGGTTCTGTTCTTTCCTTTTCCCCAATGCTGATGGAGAAATTGAGCATCATTTGGCCTGAAATTCATCACCCTAGTTTTCATATTATATTTAGCATGTGGAAATACTGTGGTACATCATAGCTAGAAACACAAGATCCTAAAGTCAAGAACATGAGACAAATCCTTTTTGACTTCCTTCATGATGTTGTTCTGAAGTGGTTGTGAGAACTGAGGCTAAATATGGTTTCAGTTTGTATGTGCCATATGTTTATAATGTTGATTGATGTTATTACATTCAAATATATTAGGATTACTTGATTAGAACCAGTTATCTCCTGTCCCTGGAGGGCCAGATTAAAAGAGGTGAGTTTAAATGATTGCCTTCTCTGGGAAGCTGTTCTGGCAGGTGTCTGCAAAGCTGAGACAAGAAGAAAAGCTCAGTGCCCTGTGGCTATTTATTTGGTAGCCATTCATTGCAAAACCCTTAATATGCATCTGGCAAATGCTTAGATTCTGGCATTCCTGGTGCTTGCTGAGATGGCAAAGGCTCCCATCAGCTCTCAGCTGGCCTATCACAGGGTCCACACTTGGTCAGAGCTCTGAAATATCACTTTGCCCTCCCAGGAAGTGTGGAAATGTTCACCTTTGGCTCTGGAGATGCTCATAAATACTCCAGCATTCACTCTGCTGCAGCTTTATGGTCAGGATTGTATTGTAAATCTCTGAAGTTCTATGGGACACAGGTGGCTCTATGAGAAACAAAACTACTTCCTGCTGTCTTTTGTGATTTCTTTTTTATTTGAGGCATCCCCTCTTTGCATAAGCAGTGCACAAAGACTGCCTCTGTGTTTCACCCTTTTTTTTGCTAAATATCTTGCTTAGCAATCATTTTCTTCTCTGCTTTCTGATTAATGAAAAATAGATGATCCAAAACTTTTTGCAGCCTAAACAGCAGGGCTGGCTAAGAAATTCATTGTGACATTTTTCGCTGATTTTTCTTTCAAAGCCGATGCATGTTTTTATTTGATTTGCAAGCATTTATATCAAGATTGGGAATCTGGGCAGTTTGGATGCCTGTGAGCAATTGTGTCCTTGTTGGGAGCTGAAGGGGCTGCTCTGGCTGGAATCACTCACCCATCTCAACTCTTTATTAAAAACAGCTCTTTCCTGGTATCAGTTTCTCCAACAGATTTGTTCCCGGAATGGGAATAATTTCCAGTGGCATGATGGACATGCATTGGTTTGCTGAGTTGTTTTAGGGACTGTAGGTTGTTTTCTGAGGTTTCTCGAGTCAAGGACTGGGGGATGCCTGAACACAAATAAATTCTAGAATTGGGGAAAATGGCCAACAAAGCCAATTCCTTTTGCCAGGGGATTATCTGTTCCCCCAAGTCTCCACAAAGTAGAAATGCCTTCCAATCCCAGATGCAGCTCTCAGCACTTCTTCAGAGGGAAAAACAAGCTTGACTGAGGCTGGTAAAATCTCTCACATGGAGAATCTTTTTAAACAAACTAGAGGAGACTGAGAGAAAGAAGAGTTTATCTTCTTGTATAGACTCTGCACACAAGGTGCTTTATTGCAAAAATGAAGTTTCTCTGCCATGTTTTGGGATGCATTCTGGCAGTAGGAAATGTGTTGTTCCCTCGTGGAATAGTTTGGGACTGCTTGAAAAGGCTTAAAATAAAGGGTTTTCATTTAATAATTTTTATGAGAAGATGGGGAGAGTCTGGTTGCTTCTGAGCTCCTGAAAATTTAATATATTTTGAGTGACAGAGAGTATTGTCAATATCAAAGATAATGGAAGACTGGAAAGCCCCCAGGACTGTGTAAAATAGGACATTTCTAGTAAACATTAGACATTTATGCCTCGGGTTTGTGGAGGAGAAAAGTCTATCATTTGAGTTCTCTTCCCACTGAAGACAATAAAGTTGGTTTTGATTCCCAGTTCATGTCTGGTTTCTGTTTAAATAACCTTTAAAATATACAAGCAATAGGAATTTATTTCTCTTAAATATTGCCCTTTTTTGTGATTCTAGCTCAGTGTACATGTAAAACCTACAATTTTGATATCTTAATAAGCAGTAGGCTTAGGTAGCCTTTCACTACTAATAAAATTCGAAGATTTAAGATTTTTGACCAAGATTTTTATATTAGGGAGTTTGCCAAGGGTCATCACTTCTTGCAGGGATAGAGTGACATAGCAATTGGAAAATGTTTTTCATCAGGAGGCTTGTTTACATTTTAATATCCCACTACAAATAGCTCAGGGTTGGACATTATTCTAGCTACAGTACAGATACTGTTTAATAAACAGGAGGGGAAATTTAAATTATACTGTTCTGCATGATCTAATTATGCAGTGAGCCCAGGTGGGCTGAACTCATACCAAGCTTTATTGATGAGGATTAGTTTTGCAACTGATTTGTACTCATTTAGAGGGAAAGCATAAGCATCTTCAGTTGTTTTGCTGTTTTTTTCTGATCACTTTTTCTTATTGAATAAAATGTGAAACAAAATGGAGGGTATTAAGCTGAAATTAGTTCATTTAAAGTTCATGCAGCATTAATTCAAAGCATAATAAGTCTGGTTGAAATTACGTAGGAAATCTTGTTATTTCTGTGGTCTCCCACTTTAATACTCTTCTTGCAAGCATAGGACAGCTCTGTGTTGAACTAGCCTCAGAATATTTTAGGTAAGTACCTTAGCATTGAAAATATACAATTTTGAAATCTTTTCCTTGAGCATTAGTCCTTCCAGGCTCTGCCAGCCCAAGGCAGGCAGCAGAGCTGAATACTTGGGCTTTTCCTGAGAGATGAGATGTAATCTATGACCTACCAAACCCATACCTAAAACATTCTAAATGCCCTAAAAATGTTCTTTTGTGCCCTGCTGACAAGCCTTCAAGTAGGAGATAGTGGTGGGGTTTTGTTCTAGCTTTTTAACAAAAATGAACTGATGAATATGTTCTTCCCTCAGAGGACATGGAGAACAATTGATCTTTTCCTTAAATATTTAACTTAATATTCTGAACTAGGAGGAATTGCAAGGATGTCTGCTAGTTGCAAAGACTTAAGTTACTGTCTGGCAAGTTAGCCAACAGCATTGTTTCTATCTTGAGAGATGTTTTCCCACCTCCTCCTTTCATCCAGAGAGATTTTCTAATTATCTTTTTCCAGCTACAAGGAGAAAAACCCATCCCCTTGATTCTAATCCAGTAAACTGCCCTGATTTCCAGCAGCAGCACTGTGACTCAAAACCCCTGGCAACTCTGCCTGGCTGAAATATTAGCCTTGGGGCCTTTTCTGAGTGCCTGGGTGCTTTTCTGCAGTATTTTTGTTCAATCTCCAGTGTGGTGGCTAGAAAACAGCTCTGGAGGGATTTTAAGAGTGTAATGACATTTTGGAAGATTCTGTCTGAGCACAGACTGACTGCTCAGGTCTGCAAGGAGAGGGGCAGGAAGGAAGGAAGGAAGGAAGGAAGGTGAAAGGGAAGGAAAGCATAGAATGTTGTATTTTCTAAAGGTGTTTTTTGAATGTATCAGGTGAAAATAGTGTGAACACAAAATGGGCTGGGACTGAGGAGCCACAGCATTTCCTGCTTTTACAGAAATCATCCTAAGCACAGGGAAAAGCAGCTGCCAGGAGATACCCCAGGCAGAGGCTTCTCCTAGTCCACAAAATTACCTGTCACTGCTCACTGGGCTCTAGATCACTTGTTACAGGAGAGTAATGTATGATTATTAACAACTACTGCTTTGTATTATTATAAATCAAAGTCTTTCTCCTTTCCCTCCCCATCTTTTCCTTCCCTTTACTTAAACCTAACCATAAAGAGATTTGAGACTCTTAATTCTGCTTTGGACAGACAAGAAAGTAGTTAGTAGTTTATTTTAGTTATAACAAAAGGAGTTATTGAGTGCAGTGGGGAGAATCAACAGAAGAGCAGTGCTAATTGTTGGGTAATAAAAGTTAGCAGCCAGTTTTGTCAGGAAGTGTTGACAAGGAAGATAACTTGGAAGAAATTAACTGTGTGACATGCTGGAAGTTATGTGCTGCCAATGGCTCTTTAAGTCATCAGGGCATGAAATATGACAGCCATTTGTCACTTTGATGAGGCTGCTGCCAGGCTTTCCCTTGGGAAGCTGGCTGGAGGTGGTGAGATCTTTGACTATCCTGTTAAAAAATGACATGGAGCTGTTTCAAGTGCTTCCCATTGTTGGGTGTCTGTCATCTTGAACTGTGATTATGGTGTGTTTTTAGTCTGGCTAAATCTAAATACAGCTCCCCCAGTCTGAGGTCCTGTTTCCAAAAGTATTTCACTTGACCTTCCCAGGTATTGAGAATATATCTAGGTATCTAGGAACTTGATTCCTTACTTGTCAGGAGGTTTCCAGGGACAGAAGAAATGTAGCATTCATTTGAAAATTTCCCCCTTTTTTGTCTGTTTATTAATCCCTCTAATACTTTAGATTTTCTTATCTCCTACTGATCCCTTATGCCCTCTTACGAGAGGGAAATCATGCAGCCATTCTGATGATGGCAGATATGAAAGAGCATTTCTGAGAGCTGCCTGTGGCTCTGGTCCTGATCAAAGACCACTGAAAGTCTCTTTGCACTGCTCTGTTGCCATGTTTTGTTTTGTTAATTATTCTGTTACATTCCAGACATTAACTACCGTTAGTATTGGGCTTGTAGGATGTGTTGGAGGTGCTCAGGTGTTGTGATGTTGCTTTGAGCAATTTGCACTTCTGGTTCTCCAGTGTCACTAGGGGAAGAGGAGGGCAATGAACCAGAGGCTGTTTATAAACAGCTTTATAAAATAGTAAAAGCTTCATTAAAAATGTCCTCATTAAATTGGGGTTTAGGAGAAGTGCTCATCACTGAGTACCCAATTTCTGATAGTAAGATAAGAAAACCAATGTGAAATAGAAATTATTTAAGAGAACAGCTGTACATCATGAACTAGAGAATCAGGCTCAAGAATAGCCTATTTGCTTGTGCTTCATCCCATTCAGCTGGCCTTGCAAAGCAAGGTACAGACTGAGGATTGGTTGTGATGGGAGAAGTTTCTGGTGTGTTCTTGAAAATCAGCAAAAGAAAAGTGCCAGTGCTGGTTGGTACCAATGTAGAGGCTTTGGATGAAATGTGAAACTGAAATTAGGGTTGCACACTTTGTATGTAATGTCCTGGTGACATTTGTCAGCTGTTTTAATGATATAGACTGTTTGCTGCATCAGTGAAATCTCTATTCTGATTTTTAAGGGAGTTGGTGGCCTGTTTAAGAGGAAGGGAGGAAAAAAGTTAGTATTGTAAAGCTCTTAAGTGCAGCTGTTTGAAAAATCATGCCTTTAAAATTATTGTCAAATATTCTTCTTGCTATGCAAGCTGTTATTTAGAACTGATAATCATACACAATCTCTGGTTTGTGTAACAAGTCTTGAGATTATGTGCAGAGAAACAGGTGTGCACCTGTTGTTTTCAAATATATAATCATTGTGTGCCTTATGTGGTTTAATTGATCATATGGAAGTCTTAAACAAAAAAAAATAGAGTGTTCTATTGGTTTTTCTAAATGATAGAGCTTGGAATGATCTACTAGAAGCTTGTACCAGCTCCTGCTATGCCAACTGTGTTAAATCATCTCTCTTTTTCTGCCTTTCCAGCATTAACAACAAACTCCAACAGCCAGAAGCAGCTGCTGGGGTGCTGGAATATGCCATGAAGCACTTTGGGGAGCTGGTGAGTCCTGCTGGATAATTCACTCCTTCGTGTCTTGTGTTTTCATGGTTTCTGTGGTTCGTTTTTTGCTGGGTGGTGGTGTGGTTTTTTCAATCAATCACATCAAGGTTCTGCTTATAGCATTTCATTGTTCATAGTGAAGGGCCTTGCTGCCTACAGGGATGTTCAGTGGGCTCTTTGCAGCAAATTGGCTGCAAGAACTTGATTTGGAGGAGAATTTTGCAGCTCCTGTTGATACTAAATGCAGCTGTGAGCAACTAGCAACTTCACAACATAAGTTATGTCGCCACAAGTCAAGTTGACAACATTAGTCAAGCTTATTTAGGATAAGCTGGGAAGGGAGGGAATAAGTTCCTGTTCTAGGCTTCAAGGATTTGAGAAACTGTATCAACACCTTCCAGGTAAGGATTTAATGGAAGTCAGGCCTCTAGTCTCTTTCAAAAGTGTTCACAGGTATTATTTAGACTAGCAAATTAACCAATCCCTTACAATTTAGACTGCTCACTGAAATGAAATAACCCCATTATGTATTTCTTCTGTGTCTTTCTCAGCATGATTTACCTTTTTTTTTTTTAATTTTATAAGGAATTTAATTTGTGTTCA
Organism: Lichenostomus cassidix; assembly: GCF_008360975.1. NCBI lineage: Eukaryota > Metazoa > Chordata > Aves > Passeriformes > Meliphagidae > Lichenostomus > Lichenostomus cassidix. Next base: position 5,161,779 of record NC_139501.1, read on the forward strand.
AGGACCAAACCACCCATGCTCTCCTGACAATTCTATGGGTAAAAAGATGATTTTGCAGTGGTAATTGTTGCAGTGTTTTGGGAGGGTTAGGAAAAGGAAGGCAACCCTGGAAAGACAGTAGATCACCCTGTTGAAGTGGTAATGGCTAGAAAGTGGGAGTAAAGACAAAATGGTGGAAGTCCTCTGCTGTAGGATTACGTGTGGTTTTGACCTAGACTGGAAAATAAATCCTTTCTGGGAGAAGTACAGACTTCAGAACATCTTTGCAGCTTCTTATAATTCCTTGGGTGGGTTGAGCAAAGTTCTGCATTACCTAATTCTGACTTCACTCTTCAGCAGCAATATAGTTCTAGCAGTAAATGTAGTTCAAAGCACACAGCTTGCCAGAGTAGGCAGTGAAAAGAAACTAAGAGGAGCTGTGAGCTCTGTTTTCCGGGACTTAATTGAAATATGACTTAGCTGAGAAGTTAAAGGGCTAAGTGGAAGACCTGGCATACAGAGCATGGTTTATAGTGACTCTGCCCAGAGGTCTGGGAAAAGAATCTGTTCTGCAGCCTCTGTCAAGACATGAGCTGCCAAGGACTGAGCAGAAAAACACTGGCAGGGAAAAGGATGGAAATATATTAGGCATTTCATTTCTTGAAAATGAGAAGCAAAATCTAGAAACAAAGACTGAAGAAAAGTGTTAGCTGATAAAGGATCAGTGCTTGGCTAACTTTTAATGGCTTTGGTACAAACCATAGCCTTGCCTTGTGAAGGGTGTGAGTGAACCCCAACTTCATACTACCTGCTGTATTAGATAACTGCCTAGCAGTAGCCACATCAAAGCCTGGGGGTTTTTTCTAGTTAGTCACTCCATCCCTGAACACAAGGCTGTTTTTCATGTTTGAATGCAGGCATGTGCAACAATGGGAAGTGGAATATATTACAGATTTACCTTTTTTCCTATTCCACTCACTCCACTTCTCCAAAAAGGGAAGCACCAGCTACTGAGCTGGTATTTCAGTGGCACTGAGTAAGGGGATGATGTTGGATTAATCCCTCTGGTAAACCTGAATTCATTTCTGTGCAAGTAGAGCAGTGCCAGGATTCTAGTTTTCACACCAGCTCAAGGCTCTTCTTTGTAGCACAGAATTCTGTGAGGATATTTAGAATGAAAAAAGGGTGAAGTGACCAACACAGACACAGAATTTTTCAGGAAGAGCTGTAGTAGTTAATATGAAGTGATCAATATTAATCCTGCTGTTTATTTTTACTTTTTTCCCCCCTTCCCATAGGAAATTCAAGCTACCTGGTATGAAAAGCTGCATGAATGGGAAGATGCTCTGGTGGCCTATGACAAGAAGATGGACACAAACAAAGATGACCCTGAGCTGATGCTGGGCAGGATGCGCTGCTTGGAAGCACTTGGGGAATGGTAAGAGGGGAATTCCTGAAGACTGAGGAAAGTTGTGTTTGTCTTTTCCCTGGATGCTGTCACTCAAGTGCAATTTTTTTGCCTCAATTCCTATTTACTCTTGCTTACACAATAGTGTGAATATTTCTGTGGTATCTCTTTTTGTTCATTGAAGTCAGAATTGGTAATAACATCTCTAAGCGTTTTGGGATTGGTCATCTGGTGAGGTAAGGTCTCTCTGGAAGAGAATCTGCAATCTTACCATCAGGTCAACCCCATTTATAAGAGAAAAAGACATTGTAAATAGAGGAAACATTAACTGAGCAGAACTTGTCAGAAACAGTCATAAACGGAGCTCATTGTGACCCTCTTTTTTAAACTGATTAAAACATGAGAGATCTGTGTTTATTCAGTGTCAGACCTATGCCTTGTAGAAGGATGAGATTTTCCTTATTAGTCTTTTCCAGCATTTCTTAAGCCTTGTCTTTATGGACATTTAGTCTTTCAAGCTTTGTGTCAAAAGTGTTGCCAACACACAACTTGACTCAAGTCACTATTTGTGAGAGGGTGATCTGCTGGTGACTTCCAGCTTGCTGCCTAACTGGGGGCTTCTGTTTTCTCTTGCTGCTCAATTCCAAGAAGATAATTGCAGAAGGCACCCTGCTCACTGTGGCGTGCAGCTCTCCCCAGGGCAGGTGTGAGTTCATCCAGGTCCTGCCTTGCCGCTGAACTTTGCCTGTCACGAGCTCTCTGCTGTTGGGTCCTGAAGTGAACCCACAGGATGGCATCACAGCAAGGAGATTCCTCTGCACTAAAGTCATTTTACTGCTAGAAATAGGGCTGCTTGAGAAACCTGACTCTGGCAGCATTTTTCTGCCCTTTCTGTTTCTGAATGAGAGTGAGGCATATAGGCTGCAGCTTTTCCAGGAGGGAAAATAGATTGATTGAGCATTCCTCAGTCAGCTTTTCCAGGAGTAGGCAGCTCTCACTAGGGATTTGAAAACTTTTTCCCTCCTGCAGGATGTGTATTTGTGCAGGGTGTCCTTTCTGAACCTCCTACTTATTCATGTATCAGCAACAAATCTATGGAACAACAACAGACAATTTTCTTTTGTTGGAGTGAGATGTCATGGATCTATTGATAGTCTGTACTGATGAGAGCAATCAGAGTCTCCAAATTCTGTTGTGGAACTGAATTCCAACTGTGCAGATGATTTTACAATTCAGAAGTACTTTTTCAAAGTGCTGTCTGCTGCCTTGCAGCTGACTCTAGAGATGTCATCCTGAGGCTGAGGATTCCATAGTTTGGCTGCTGTTACTCTTCAGTAGCACTCAGTTTGACTGTTTGTGCTGCTGGAGTCTGCTTGACAGGATAAGGCAGATAATATAGAATTATATTTTATGATATTTTGAGAGCACAGCCAAAACATTCTTAGCCATTTGTCTCCTCATGCAGTTACTCCTGTAGGACCCATAGTGCTATATCAGCATCTGTGAGGTTTTGATTTACTGCTGTTGCTGGGTTTGGCTTGGTTTTTCATTTCCTTTGGGTTTTTTTCCTCCTGGCCCATTAAGCTGTCAGAATGACTATCTTGCCTGTAGCAGCCCATTGGTTCTGTTTGACTAACTCGTCTTCCTTTCTGGGAGGGGAGAGGATGACAGTAGGGAAGGTAAGTAATTCTGCTTCACAGTTGGCAGCTGTTTCACTGCTACAGAGTATCCAGCCTAAGAAATCCTGGAACTGCAACACCCACAGTAATTGGTTTGATTAGTGGAGCATTCACAGTTGATTTGAAGGAAATAATATAAAAAATCCTGATGCTTCCTCTCCGCTGGAGATGAAAGATTCAGATGCCCCCTGAGATCTTGCCATGGCAAGTCTTCATGTGAGGTTACAGCAACATTCATCCTGCAGTCTTTGTTTTCAGATTTGATGTGTTAATTCAAAATGCTTGATAGTAGGAGCCATGCCCAAGCTATTCAGATCATATGTTTCTTCTACTGACACTTGCAAAAAATTTTAAGCATCCTTTTTTTGGTGGTGGTTGTTTGTTTTCTTGAGAATATTTTTTTTTTCTGTATTTGTACCCTGGCATCATCAGTCCAGTTTGTAAAGTAGGCATTAACAGCTGCTGAGGAACAAATGCAAAATTCTCTTTGAATGTGTGTTTTCCAAACAAAGTGTGCCTTAAAATTATTTTCTGATGATAGGATATTTGTTGTCAGACTAGCATGGTTGAGTTGGCCAGAGGAGTCAAATCCTGTTCTCCACTCAGTGTAAAAAGAACAATGGGGCTTGTTCTTGGCTGACCAGTGGGAAGTGGTTGTTTAATGAGGCAGAACTCTTGGAAGATGCTTTTTGCTGACCAGAAATTGTGGATTCTTCTCAGGGGGCAGCTCCACCAGCAATGCTGTGAAAAGTGGACCCAGGTGAATGATGAAACTCAAGCTAAGATGGCCAGGATGGCTGCTGCTGCTGCCTGGGGTCTGGGTAATGTATCCTCCTGTGCACAGATAGATTTAATTCAGCTCAGAACTACAGAATACAGGAACAGCAACATCAAGGAACCACATTATTTACACTGGGAAATGAAGTAAGCAGCATTCCATATTGAAGCCTTTTGGAAAACCTGCATTTGCATCAAGTCTCCCAGAGTGGTCTCCAGTAACAGAGTGTCTGAGCAGATGAGCAGTTGCTGAAATGCTCCCTTTTGCTTGGCTTTGCACTGAACAGAGCTCAGGCTGGCAATGAGATTCATGGACTTGCTCAGATTTGTGGCAGACTCTTGTTTACAAACAAGAACAGTATCTGTTGGGCATTTTGAGAGGTTGTGTCTGCTGAGTAGACAATCTTAAGTGGAATAAATTTATAGTAATCCAAATGTCAATTTATGTTGATAGCGAGATATTTACTAGAGAAGCTTATGAATCACTTGCTCCCTGCCAGCCTTTGCTGAGAAAAAAACATCTTTTGCTTTGTAGGGCACTAATTCATTCAAATGTTCTGGAAGTAACAGAATTTTAACGTTTTCATCAAAAAGAATGAAAGAACCTTTTCCACAAGGGTAACAATTTGTCTAGAATCAAAATGCCTATGTTTTTCTTATCTATAACTATAAATAAATAGCATAATAAGCCATATTTTTATAAGGTTTATGTATAAACATAAACAGAGTGTCCCTGCCAAAGAAAAGCTGTTGGAAAGCTGACTTAAATGCAGAAATACCACTCAGCACTCAGACCTAGGCAGTGATGTCTAAGCACAACATGATAGTTTTGTTCTCCCGTTGCAGAGAAGGCTGTTGTGTCACTGAGGGTCTCTGTGTCTCTGCAGGTCAGTGGGACAGCATGGAAGAATACACCTGCATGATCCCCAGGGACACCCACGATGGTGCTTTCTACAGGGCTGTGCTGGCACTGCATCAGGACCTGTTCTCATTGGCTCAGCAGGTAATTATCCTCCTTGTTGGCATTCCAAAACCTGCTTTAAGATGTACTAGGCTCTAGGGTTTCAGGGGAAGACAGGCTGTTTTAAAGCAGTTGGCTGTAACCTATGAATTGCCCAATAATGTTTTTTGCATGGATGTGTTAGACCTGGGTGATAAATCTTACCTTGTATTTCCAGAAACATAGCAGTGAATGCATATCCAGATAGTATTGGTCCAGTGCTGAAGAGCATAAGAATGCCTTAGTCATTTTATGGCTTTTTTTACTTCAGTGCCTCTTTTCTAGACAGGTAGGGCACAAGGATTATCTCAGCAGATATTCCATTCTACAAGGCACTGATTGTAAATTGCCAGGAATGCCTGAGATACCTGTAAGATTCCTAATGGATTTTTGTGCATTTCTGTCTCTTACAGCTTTTTCAGTGAAGGACTCATATAGATCATGTACAATAACTGTAATTTTTCCAGTAGCATTGATAAATCTCAAATCTTAGATTGAGGTAGCAAGGCAAGGAATGAGTCTGTTAAACAGAGCTGTGTTGGTAATGCTTGTTTGTCACAGAGGAGATTTGCAGAGTGACTCTGGAGATGTGAAAAATGTCATTTACTTTCAAGGGAAGCTCAAGTCCCATTTCTCAGAATTCTGTGCTGGCTTGCCAACTTAGATAAAGGAGTAATTCAATCTGTGCTGTCAAAACCCATACATAGAATTTTGGGCGATGTGCACAGTAAAATTAACCAGGCATTCAAAAGGGTAGAGTCTGTGATTAACCTTTAACATTTTGAACAGGAAAAGCTATAGGTGAGAGATTATATAATGAGTAGAACTAGAGCAGGATTTATTTCATGCTTGAAGAGCCTGTGTTAGTTTGAGGATGAGAAATGGAATTTACTGTCCTGTAAAATTCACAAAATCCTGTTGGGTTATGTAAAACAGTGAAAGCTATTTTCTTTCACTGTATGGTATCAAGAGACATTTCTTGAGGTTCTTTTTTGTAACCAACTCTCTTGCACTAAAATGTGGACTTTTTCTCTGCAAATGTTGTTAATGCTGATCTCTACAATGACAGTAGGATTAGAAATACTCCAAACTTTGATTTTGTGGGAAGACAAGCCTCAAACTGTGCAGGTGATGAATAAAGGTCCCTTGACTTCCCCTATTTATACCCTGGACACTGTTTTCCTGTCAAATCTTTCTGTTGATAAGATTCTTTCCTGGTTCTTGTTGGAGAGTGGGAACAACACCAGCTTTGTCCATGAGGTGGAACAGCTGCACAGCAGTTTCAACAGCTGACTCCAGATAAAACACACCACCTTAGCCCCAAAATCTTGCTCTATTTCAGTGCATTGACAAAGCCAGAGACCTGCTGGATGCTGAGCTGACTGCCATGGCAGGAGAGAGTTACAGTCGAGCCTATGGGGTAAGTGTAGCTCTCAGCCTTCCTTCCTCTCATTGCTGCTTCAGACTATCCCTAAAAATTGCATAAAACTTCAAGTAGTTCTTGTCTCAAGCATAAGACATGTGTAGGCTCACAAGCTAAATGCCTTTTGTCAGATAAGAAATATAACTTTGCAGGAGCAGCTTTGGGACAAACTAAAAGGGAAGTGATCTCCCTCAAAAGAAATAAGAATTGATATTTAGGGAGTTTAAATCAGCAGGTCGTCTCAGTACCAGTGTTTAGCAGTTGGTCCTTTATCTGTTGGGCAGCCTATGTACTTAAGATTTTGATGCCAAAATACTGCTCCTTAATTACAGATTCGTTCTGTAGTGATTGGGATGGAATGTGATTTTTCCCCTTCAGGCTATGGTGTCCTGCCAGATGCTGTCAGAGCTGGAAGAGGTTATCCAGTATAAACTTGTACCAGAGCGCCGGGAGATCATCCGCCAGATCTGGTGGGAACGACTGCAGGTACAGCATGGAAAGGTCAAGGATGGAGATGCTGATGGGCTGGCATGAGCAGCTTCCTTTGGAGTCAGTGTGGTGGCTCAGCAAATCTTTCCATGTCTCTTTCCATCTCCTTTGTGCTTGTCCTGCTTGCCTGGGGTTTTATGGGCTTTTTTTTCTTTTTTAAGTTAATGTTCCTGAGGTCTCTGCTGGTATGACACTTTGAAAGAGAGACCTAAACCTTGAAATAGATGTGTGCAGAAGAGAGACACTGGTAACATCCCCAAGGCTGCTTATCTCAATATTGGGTTACATCTGGAAATACTGGTTTGGATCAGGCTAGTTTGAACTTTTTACCTGGCTGTCTGCATTTTCAAAAGTGAATTCTCTCCAAATGCTGGAAAACTGGTCAGAGAATTCACATGCTTGTAAAATAAAAGATTATCCTGTTCCTTTTGGACCTCTTACAAGAACATTTCCAGCTGATTGGTGACACTTAAGGACCATGGCTTAGTGGTGGAATTGGCAGTGTTAGGTTTATGGTTGGACTTAAGAAAAAGTCTTTTCCAATCCAAATGATGCTATGATTAACTTTGACCTTTCAGAAGTGACCTTTAGCAATATTGATTTTCCTGTATTGAAAGAGAAGTTTGTGCCTCTCTTACTCTAAACATGAAAAATCCAAAGTACCTCTGGGAATTTAAATCAGACAAATATTTGACACTATTTCCTTGCAAAGGCACCCCTACAGTGAAAGTGAACATCCTCAGATGCAGTTGTACATACAGGAATACTGTTTAAAGAGGTGATTTCTGCAAGAGAAGGGGGTAAAAGAAAAAAAAGGCATAACTAAGGTAAAATGCTCCTTGGAGGAAGAACTTTTTCCTGTGCAGCATTCTTCACTGGGACTGCTATAATCTGCCACCTTATGAAAGCCTGCTGTATATTTTTTAGCTGTTTGGGAAACTGTGACAAAGCTTTTAGTCTCCCATCTGCGTTCCTGTCTGGAAAAGCTCAGGACCATTCCACTGGGGTAGAGGGACTGAAGTTGGCAGGAAGTGTAATGTCTGAATACAGCTTTTTATAGTCCTGAAAGCAATACATACAGTTCCTGAACATTTTATAGCTGTTCTTTAATAATTTTTAAATGCCTATTGGAAGAAGTTTATTTGGGTGTTAGGGAACAAGCTTTGCCCAACTTCCCACTCCTCAACTTTGGGGAAAAGCAGAAAGGGAAGGAATAGTTTTGGTGCTGAGGTCCTTTTTGCTGTTTGGAAAATCTCTTGTTTACCTCAAAACTGACTAGTCTCTGGCTGAATAGAAACTTTGGAGTATCACTGTTACCCTGTACTTGGCCACTATATCAAGCACCATGGATTTGGTTGTTCTCTGTCCCTTCCACAGTTCTTCTTCTCTGTAGCATCCTTGAATATTTGAAATATTAGACTCAATCTGCGCTGACAGTGTTGCACCTCTCCCATCAGACAGACAAGACCCAGACAATGCTTGCACAAGCAGCACAGCAGTTGGAGCTGCAGTTTCTGGCAGAAAACCAGTTTAGAGGTTCCAGCCTCTGAAAGCAATGCATGCAAGGAAAAGTAAAAGGGCAATAACAAAAATAATCTTTGCAACAGTTTGGTTTCCTACCATCTCCATGTCGAGATTTGTCACCATTTGAACCAAAAACAGGCTTTAAAACTAGGTTAAGAAGGCACTTTGGAAGGCACTTTGACTCACTTTGGAATTGTATGAAGAGCTTTCCTGATTTTTGGATCTGTTTCAGCTTTAGGAGCTTTTCTCCTTTTTCCATTAGAGGATATTGTTAGACTGCAAGCACTGAGCTAACTGCAGGTTGTGAGAGGAAGGAACTGAACCTTCTTCACACACTGCAGTGTTAAAGAAATAGTTCTGAAGTTGCTCTGCTGTGAATTATAGGTACAGGAGTCTCTTATCTTGATGGAAGTCCCTTCAGATCCTGAATCAAGGCTCTGTGCACCACACTGGAGACCAAACAGTAACAGATTCTCCCTTCCATTTCCTCCCAGGGCTGTCAGCGGATCGTGGAGGACTGGCAGAGAATACTGATGGTCAGATCTCTTGTTGTGAACCCCCATGAGGACATGAGAACTTGGCTCAAGTATGCCAGCTTGTGTGGCAAGAGTGGGAGGCTGGTGAGCATTGTCAGGCTCTGTCCTCTACAGCAGGTTTTTGGTTCATTGGCTTTGCTGTG